>NW_027211615.1:14977500-16227500 GCF_022749685.1 Semicossyphus pulcher
GGACACAACACCAGAGCCCGCTTCACTGTTATGATCTGAGGTGCATTGGATTGTGTATGTTACATAAAATAACACAACAGGAAGCTGTGCATGGACAGCTACTAAGCTTGTAAGCATCATTTGATACACTAACTTAGGAAGGGATTTGTGGGAAAGCTGAAAGAAGATGAGAATGGCAAAGCTGTATGGTTTATAGTTAGTCCTTTTATTCAACAATTTGTAGGTTAATCAGCAATTCTATTAACAACTGAACTGGGCTTCCTGAATAAATGCTAGCACTAAAAACACTGATGTCATCCCGTAGCTTTACAACTGTGTTTACACTGTGTATTACAAAAGTCTCTTCAACACATATTTTCTTCATTCTTAACCTTTGATCCCAGACTCTTAACTATAGTCTGTGTTTGTGTAGCTTAACTACGGAGCAAACTTATCCTGATTAGACTAACCACACATGTCACACTATATGGCAGATTTACAGCTAGCACATTTCTCAAACATGTTTGGATAGCTAATAACCACGCAGAATTTGGAAGCTGAATTCATAAGGGCTAAGCTCAAAATTCACCATTTTGTGTACCAACAATATTGTGAAAAAAAGTGGGATACGTATTTAAAAGTAAAATAAACTGAAACAAACCAACAACTGAAAAAAATGTCAATCAATAGTTTAAATATTCCCTTTTCCCCCCAAATTCTGCATGCCAAAACCTCAGCAGCAAACTGTAGAGCATATAGGGGCAAGTGTGTGAGGTATCATCAGCCCCCAATTCACAGGAGAAAGCTGCTATGATAGAAGTAGTTCAGGAAATAATGACTCTGTCACACAGCTGACAACATCCAATCAGTGATGTCACAGCAGCCATTAACAGCTAATACAAAGCACCTGCTGTGTCATTCCTTATTGAAGGATAGCCAGAGGTACAACACAGGCTTTAACAACATAATTTGCAGCAGACACATCAGTATTGAATTACAATAAGGAGATTATCCACAATATGGTTGTGTCTTTGATTTTAGCGACACCACTGGCGATAAGAGGCCTTTTGTTTGATGTTTCCGCTGAACAGCAAATAATTAGACTGACAGCAGTTCAAACACAGCCGAGCACCATTTTATTCTCAGTTTAGTCTTATACAGTATAACATATATAAATTAAAACGTCATAACACCAGACAAAAGTTAACAAATGTTGCTAAAAAAATGTTATGTTGTGAAGCTATGAGTGGCCATTTTCAGTCCTCAAGTTACTCTTAAAAATGACACCTTAAATGAACAGTTTAGGTCACAGGTGTGCGGCAGTCAGGTGTTCGAGAAAAGTTTAGGGAATTACCAAACCAGCCCAAACTGCAGACAGATATAAATGCTTAACGACTCCAGTTAAAGCGAGAAATTGAGAAACTTTTAGCCTGAAGACACATAATAAAGCTCGCTCCTTCTCTACCGTCTGCTCGCGTCCATTAATTCACCTGTCACGTCTGCTGGAGGAGCATTTCGACGAGTTGACGAAATGTCAGCAACAGGTGTCTGTCCCCGCATGAGGAGCTAAAAATGTCTTTGAACAACAGTAACAAAGGTAAAACTGAAAACACTCGTGTACTTTATAACACAGGTGGTGTTTAGAAAACGTAAAGCAACCGGTTGGGTGAGTCGGTTGATAGTTAATCCCACTCCCGTGACCGACCCGGCTCCCAGTAGTTCTTGAGAATTCAGCGTTAAAACACCGACAACAACCGAAGCTTATCCACCGAGCAGTAACTAATAGGTTGAATGACAACTCGTCCGTGATAAAAGTTTGTTAAAGTAAACTTTTCAGTCGGTATAAACTCACCTTGGGACTCTGGAGGAGATGCGTCGCTGCCATCCTGGTCCGCCATTTCTCCTGACGTCAGCTGAGAGGGATCAACTGCAGGAGCTCGAGGGACCTGATTCTGAGCCAGACCGGGCACCCTCCCACGGACAGGTGGGGGACGACACGGGCTAATACCTATTATCAGAAGTACAATAATCTGAAAATAGTGCTCGTTATTCACACACTAAGGAAAGAATAAACGTTTCACACTCTAGTCTCAGTCCGTCAGACTTGATTTTGCCCTGAAGTGCACCCTAAAATCCTTGCCTGTTATCATGTAGCTTTGGTTGGTTTGCCTACCTGGCCAAGAAAGCTGCTGCTAGCTTGTTAAACTCTGACTGACAAATAATATTCGTAGTCCTACTACCTGAAGAAGATTTCCTAAATAAACATGAGTTAGGGAAAGGTGTGCAAGTGCAATGTCTGAGGTCTGTTTTGAGTATTATGCTGACATCTATTGGCAATACGGGTATCAGTAGGCTAATGAAATGATTGCTATGGTAATTTGTTGCACTTGATGGCTATGCAAGTTCATTCAACTGTCATACATTAGCCTACATCACATTTATTAACCAATTTATTTTGTTTAATGCCCAAAAAGAGGAATCACAACTCTCACATTTTAAATCAAATATTAAAATCATGCAGTAGGCCTTTGCATTCATAACACACACATATGCTGCTGTCCAGGAAAAGAAAGGAGAAGCTGAATATTTTAAATAGAAAAGGCCTCAAATGAAGACAAAAACAAAAATTAACGAACTATGTTTTACTAGAGGTTTAAGAAAGGCATCCCAAGGCTTTTAAAAATTCGGGAATTTAGCTTTTCCGGCAAATCCTACAAGAATTATATGATAGCCTACTTTTTAGCTCAGCAAAGTTCTGGCATTTCAAATAAACAGTAGAAATTAAAATTATTCGTACTTTAAGCTCAAATATTTTAATCGCTGTATATTACATCTCGAAGATAAAAAAATATCAAATTAGAGTTGTTGAAATGTTCCTCATTCATATTCACATTTTAGACTATAAAATACTATACTATAAAAGCATATTCACCATAGGATATAACACAAACTTTAACACTTCATACAGTTATTGAAGCAGTTGTTTCATTTCTTTTGTCATTTCATAAGTGCAGAAAAACCTCTTGCAGTGTTATAACATACAGTACCCTTGATGTCAGAACCAGTTCTAGATTTAAAAAGGAATTCATGTTTTAAATTGCACACAATTCATGTGTGTACATGTACATACCTTAAAGGACCTCACAGGTGTTTTCAGCAGACATTTTGACTTGTAATCATTGAAAAAGCCAGAACCCTTAAACTAAAGCCGCTTAATAAAGACATTGGAACCTTTATTGTTTAGCCTATATCTGTGCTTTTCCTACTGTGGCCTTTGATAATGACATTAATATTCCAGGCCTACTCCTTGAGGAAACAAGGAGAACGTGAAAGTGGGAGAGCGACACAGTGTTGGCTGACACATGCGAAGGCTTTTTAATACATTAAATTCTTATTTTTCAGCATAAAACTACTTAATTAGGATACCTGTGGTTCTACCAGACATCCATTATAGAATGAAAAATAATAATAATTAAAAAAAAAACTTGCAACCGACCAATGATAAGCCAGTTTTGTTGTAGGTATTGCAGTTACCCCGCATGACCAGCAGGGGGAGCGCTCTTCTTACATTACTATATTTTGACTCATCAAAACTACACTCATTCCATTTATGGGGGTTAGTGTCTCATTAGTATTCATTGATACATCAATATGATATTTAATTCACAAGATTCAGCTAATTGCAGAAGTGTTATAAATTAATGAGGTATTGTTTTGTGCCTGGAATATTTCTGCATGAGTAACAGTAGCTTTTATGTATCCGTTATTACCACTAATTCACAAGCGACTAACATATGGTGTTCGTAACCAAAATGCCAATAAATAAAAGAGCGTTTTTACCCTCTTAACAGCGAAGCATTTCAATTAGACAAAGTGAGACATGATATTATAAAACAGACCATTATTTGAAGTAACCCAGTGATATTTGAGTAAGGATTTACTGTTCCTGGCTGAATTTATGCTAATCTCCCCCTCATATCGCTGCTGTTTGCCAGACTGTGCAGGCTCACCCCCCTCTGGACCCCCAGTAAAAATGGCTACTGATTGGCGCGCAGAAACCTGCAACCATGGCAACCAGCTGTTTGGCAATTCCTCTGATGGAGGAGGTGGAGGGAGGAAGTGTTGGCCCGCAGGTATGCACACCCAGACTTACACACCATGACAGTGAAATAAACACACACTTCTGGGTATCTCTGTGGTGACATGGTGGGAGATAGAAAGGATGGGGAAAAATGCTGATTGCAAACAGGGAACTTTCCTCATTCAGCCTGTTTAACCAAAGCCCCTCATCCCCCTGACTTATTTTTCAGATTAAACCCCTCCAGACAAAGACACCCCCTGCTCCTCCTCTGTAATAGTCTGTTTTTGTGCCTGCACTTGATGTCTGGGTTTTCTTTTCTGTTTGGCTGCTTGTGTCCGAAGCCTAGAAGGGTTGGTCATGAGGTAGGGGGTGTTCAAGCCTGGGGTAATGTTCAGGGTCATGTGTGTTTGACCACGTTCACATGTGCATGATGAAAGCTGGTCTGAACTGTCTGTAATTGGTTCCCAAGGGAGAGGGATGTTGAGATTCTCCCCACACAGGGATAAATCCACACAGTGGACAGTGGAAGAGTATTAACCAGCTGAAAGGCAGAGAGAGTGTGTGTGTGTGTGTGTGTGTGTTTTTTCCTTTACCTAAAATGCACAAGATTTAAAGAGAATGCATGTCAGACATTTGCATTTAACTTTCAGGACTCTGCACGTGAGATCAGCTAAGACTGGGGGTGGGCGGCCACAGAATAAGCAGATCGAGGAACTGATTGATTTTGAGATGAAGCGGCCTCTATGCCCCCTCTGCGATTTATTTGGATTAGTTTGTGTTCTCGTGTGTTTGCGTGTGCTGGTACAGGATTCAGAGCATGGGCCGGGGAAAAATCTGGCTGAAGTTTCTAGATTAAGCGAGCTGGTTTAACAAGCACGATCGACAATCCAGTGACAAACTGCAGCTATTTATATCCAGAGGAACATGGAATTAAATCCCCCAAAATTCGGTTTCCTTCCTTCCTTCCTTTAAATCTTTTTCTGCAATATTCATGACTTAAAGAGCAGCTGCAGTCATGTTTTAAGACATATAAAATGCTCTGCTTGAAATAATAAATTGTCTGATATGTTTTTTCTGCAAAATACATTTAATTGCCTTGTAAAAATCCTCCCAATGCATCTCCTCTTCTCCCTCATTAAAAATTCCTGAATCTGCACAGGCCCTGCCCTCTATACAAATTTCCAACCGCCACCTCTGTTGCAAAAACAACACACGTCTCTGCCATCGTGTAGTGGCAACTTGTTGAGACTTAGCTAGCTTGAAATGTAGTAATTAGTAGTAATGTTAACGTTAGTAGTCAATAGTGACTTCGATGACGGTTACAACTGGCTCGCGCAACGCTGAAGTCGTTGCCATAAGTTGCACATAATGATATGCATAGTGTCATCCCGTCCTTTAACGGGATTGGCTCCTTAGGTTTGTGACGTCGCAAACCTGCCAATCTGAAAACGTGTTGTTCAGCCTGTCCTTGGTACACAGCAGTTTAAAAGCAGACAGGCCCAGCCATGGAGATGACTGCTGATGTTGTCCCTGATATGTCTTGTAGCACATGAAGAACACCACATGGAGATGTTTTCAAGGTTAAACACTTGATTTTCATTGGAGGGGGTCTTTGAGAAGCAACAATGAGTTTCAGTTTTGTTAGTTAATATTCAACAATTTTATTCAAAACCCTAACACCCTGCCAAAAAAGAAATCTGCTTCTTTAGGACTGTGTACTTTCTTTTTTTTTAAATCAAATTTGATTGACAGTCTCTGGCTAAATGAGTAAACAACTCCTCAAATGTAATTCACCTGTAATTGCAATATTTCTGACTGCTACTGAAGGCACGGCAGCTAATTAAAAAGTGCTGAGCAAGTGTAGAAAATGAAAGAGATAATGAGGTAAACAATGCATAGGCTTCAGAAATTAATCACGAACCCGCTTGCAGAGACATGCTGCTGTGCTGACGATAGTAACGCACTGACACCTACAAAACACTCATCTTATCAACAGGACACACACACAAGCAGATGTCAGTGTGGTGGTGAGAGATGTTCACAGCTTAGCTGCAAATTTTCACGACTGAAAACATGAATTTTTATTCAGTTTTGCAGATGTTTTGCAGATGTTCTCAGGATGGTAAAATCACACAAACTCTGGTAATTAATTAATTGTATTTTCATAGATTAAAGCAGACGATTAAGAGACAATGCCATGACCTTACAACACAGTTCAGCTTAATCTGTATCCTGGACTTGTTTTTCCCTTCCTTTATCTCATCACTTTTCCTTTAAGGCAGGCTCTGTCTGGCTTTTCGCCTCTGTCTCTACTTCTGTCTCGGTCGCCCCGTGTCTTTATCCTCATGTTACCTTTTAGGCAGCAGACAGACGGGACCTACTCTCCATAGCAACAAATCAGTCGTTTCATTGGCTTAAATTATGAGCAGCTTCTTAAGCCTAATCGTAATTTTTGCTGATAAAAAAAGACATTTAGAATAGCAGATGCTGATAGATAGATGGATATATTCAATGATTTGTTATTGGTCATTGTTATGTAGAGGTGAATTAAGGCCATGTTGTTCCTGGGATAAGTTCTTAATGGGATGAGATCTTTTGTGTATGGTTTAAATAAGACCACACTGTTTGTACTTCTAACTTGTTTATCTCCTGTTACACATTCCTGTTGTTTGAACACATGTAAGGGCACTAAGCCCGGCTGTATTGTTCTGGTAGCATAGTGCTAATAGGCTCTTTAATTATCTGTCTCTACATAATTCACTAGAAACAGATGGCATAAAGGAGAATGATCTGAACTCACCCCCTGCAGATAGACAGATCCCCCCCGTGTTGTCTAAATAGACTTGCCCTGCCTTGAGCTCACACACACACACACACACACACACACACACACACACACACACACACACACACAGACAGACACAGACACAGACACACACACACTCACACACACACACACTCAGCTGTACACTGCATGCTGTATTTAGATATGAGATCATTTTCAGCAGACCAATCTCATCCCTCTGAGTAGAAAGAAAGAGCCAATCGCAACAAAGAAAACAAACCCCAAAAAACGAGAAGCTCGCACACAAACAGGCCAGCAGACATATGGCTGTGCGACCCGAGTAAATGGTGCTATTAATTCTAAATCCTTGCTATTAATCCCTCGGGTGGTCGCAGGGGTATTGTCTACATTATGTTTATAACAGCAGTGCTCACTGTCCGTAAATCCAGGCATTTATCGTGTTGTGTAGGCCTGCTGCTGAACCATAAAGCATTAAATACACAACATCTACAGTGGGCCATGAATGCATCCCTGAGGAACTAACAATCTGCTTTCATGATTTTAAATGATAGAATAAACACAAATGAGCACTAATGATGTCTTTAAACTGTTGACATCTTAAGAACTTACCGGTATATAGTCACTATATTATTATATACTGTATATATGTACAACCATAGTGTCTAATAACCCCACAAAGGACTGTTTTTCGCTCCTGTGAGGAACCTTTGGGTTTGTGTTGATTTTGGCGCCCCCTGTGGACAAAGCCATATCGCTTATCTCCTTGCTGATTTTGTCCTGTACATGCTTAAGTGGTGGTTTTTAACATAAAATTAACAGTCGTATCACTCACTTTAAATTTTTGCCCTGGAAAATGTAAACAAAGGCATCATGCAGTTAACTGCTTCGTCTGAGACCTACTACCCCCCGCCAGCGGTTTCAGGCATTCAAAATAACTATATAGAAAGAATCAATTTTGTCGGTGATGGTCTGGTTTGCTTTTGTGGGTCATATAGAGGCATCAGAATTAATTTCAGTCTGTTTCATAACCAGCAAAAAACTCCTCACAGGGGCTTACACCTGTATCCTGTACTGTGTTCCATTTACTGTTTACTTCATGTGCCGTCCTTAGTTTTGCAGTTCCCCCTCTGTAAACAAACCAAAGTCAAATTTACCAGACTTCTTTCGGCGCATTAATATGATTGCAGTCAGTCCTCCAGATTGTGTGATTAGAGCCGCATCCATAGCAACAGCCTATAGTCTTCATAACAACGGTCTGTTATCAAGAAATAACAGACCTCGGAATGCCATAATTCGAACCAAGTATTTAACACAGCTGTGTAATAAATGTGTCTAATGACATGCTGTGAAACCCATGTTATGAATGGATTGTTGGCATTGTGATCCAGTTGAATTCAGAATTGATTAGTACGACATAATATAACAGTAGCTAAGAACAATGACTCACACTCAGTATTGAGGCACTTTTAGTTTTTTTAATTTTACACTACTTTATAGTTTTTGTACAACAATTTGAAATGCACTTTTTTGTTAACCTTGTTTGTCTGGTAGATTTATATAAGTAAAGTACAGAAATCTTCCACCTCTATACATTAAACATGTCCGACCAATCCTCTACCACCAGTGTCGGCATCACTGTATCACATGCTGTGGTTGATATGAGATAAAAGGCCTTAAACCTCATCTTCCTGAAAGTGCTCGCGCCTGCACTGAAGTAATTCCCATTTATTCAGCCAAACGTTCTGCGTGTGTTCACCTCCAGCAGCAGCAGCAGCAGCAGCAGCAGTAAAAGTAGAACTGGTCAATGTTGGCAACAAAGTCTGTGTTGTTGTACACGCCTACATCTTTTTTATGCTTGGAGAGCAGGAGTTGTAACATTTTTGTCTACAGAGCTGGAAAATTGAATGGACTCAGTGTAGTGAAATTAAACAGATTTCCCACGAGATGCACTGCAGGTTTTCACACAAACACACACACATGCAAACTGTAAGTAGAGCATGTGCATGTGTATTATGTAGTATTTATAAAGTGAAGACAGGAGGTTGTTCCCTGGGATTTAGTTGTACTTAAGCTTGAAGTAGAATCAAATATTCAGTAAGAGTCCAAAACACATAATCAGGCTGGAAACTACTCACTTCTGCTGGCAGTGCACTCTATTTGTTTCTACTACTGTTTCTGTCATACAGGATTTTAGCTCTCCTTACCCACAATGCAGCAGGTAAACACAGCTCTGTGTCTTGGAGGTGACAGAAGAAAACACACCCCTTCTTCTCTTTCTCTCTCTGTCAGTAATGAGTGATGCTGTATGGCTGGATTGCCTGTCATGTGAATGAACGAGCAGGCCACAACACCGTGACACGTCGCCCCGGCATTTGTCTCGTGTAGCCGTGAAGATGAGATGGGATCTCTCTCCCAGTCCCAACTGAAGGCGGCAGGGGGGGGATGCACGCCCCGTGTGTCACGCTATCGCTCATCTCTCTCTTTACCGCCCTGGTCATATAACAGTGTCTATCTTTTCTAGTCTCAATTTCTTCCCATTTTCTCCTCTCTGTCTCTGAAGTATTGGCGTGATGAATCGTCCACAAGGGAGAAGAGAGAGTGAAGGAGAAGCAGAGATGAAGGGGGGGTGGAGGGGAATATATAGGATCATGAGAGAGAATGGAAAAATGAAGAGGGGGATGGGAAGACATAAAATTTACAGTAGGGTCTGCTCTGCTTTTTCACATTAAGAGGTATGATTTACTGCTATAATGTTCCTTGAAGATAAACAGAGGCTTCAACTGTATAAGCTAATAACAGCTAATAAAAAAAGGCCCCTCCCTCTTCCTGCCAGTCTAATTTCATTACACATACATTCAATTTCAGCCTGTCTCCACTCACTCCAGTGTTTATATTCTGAGACACCATGACCAACAGCGGCTGGAGGACACTGCTGGTGTGAGATCTGCTAGTGTGCAGCCAGCTGACTGAACCCCGGCACGCTGGCTATCGGGGGAGGAGGGGAAGCTCCCGTCCTTAACTATTCTCCTCACATTCACCTTGCAGTCCCAATTATTCAAGGCAGCGTGCACGAGCGCTCGCTGCCAGCCAGCCAGCCATCAAGCCCCAGCTGTGAAAAGTGGGTCATGGAATTTAAAGGCACACGCCGCCTCTCGCTGGCACCGCTTTGGCTTTCTGTTCCTCAACGCAGCAGCAGCAGCAGAAGTGTGTGTGTGTGTGTGTAATGCTGTCTCCCTGCAGTGAAATCCACAAGGCTGTTTGGGAATGTGTGTCAGTGAATCAGAAGACCTTCATTATCACGTTCTCCGCGGGAATAAAAGCTGTGGCACGTTCGCAGAATGTGTCTCTCTCTGTCTGTCTCTACTATAAACTGGCCTATATTCTTCCACATGACTTCCCTTCAGACGTAAAAGTATACAAGCTTTGATTTCAAGTGTAGTTGACTGTTTTCCCTTTACAGATCAAGCAACTTCAACCCTCACGGAGAGTATTCTTTCTTAGCACCCTCACCATCTCTACAGCTCTTAAATAACAGTCTTAAATCTGTCTCAGAGATCAGTGATCACTTTCTACCTAGCAACAGTGTACAGTAGGCCAGTAGGGGAGTCCATATGGGCCTGGACACGCTGCAGAGAAAGGCTACTCATGCGCACATTGAGCAATAATGTCATACCCTGATGAGCGCTTTACAGAATCAGACAGCGCACAGGACTGTCCTACTAAACTGCTGCCATGCTGTGTGGCTCTGAGAAGGAACACATTGGCAACCACAATGCTCTAATGTGGCCCGACGCAGCAACACAAGCATGTGAAAGCACACACAAACACACACATGCAAATCTCAGCATATTTGTATGAAATGGCTTAAAGCACCTTTTAAAGGCACAAATCATTACAAATATCAACATATTTCAGGAAATGAGCTTAGTCACCTTTTTTAAATTAGTACAATTAGCTTAGCTTAGCATAAAGAATGGAAATAAAGGAAAACAGATTTTTCTTTGTATAAATGATGTAACCTGTAACTAGTGAGCTTGTTTTTGTCAACATTTAACTGGAGGATCAATACCACTCTCACATCTAACCTTTTATGTGTCGATACCTTAGCTTAGCATAAAAACTGAAAAAAGAATAGAAGAGAGACTTTTAATAAAATTTTACAATCTGTAACTGGTGAGCTTGTTTTTGACAAGTAATTAACTGGAAGATTAAAACCACTCTCACATCTGCCTTTTTAAGAACCCTTAGCTTAGCTTAGCATAAAGGCTGGAAAAAAAGAATACCAAAAACTTACATTTTACATTTCTTGTCAAGAAATAATACAATCTGTAATTAATGAGCGTGTTTTTGTCTAGCATTAAGCTGAAGGATCAATACAACCAAAATCAGCCTCTTTAAGAACCCTTAGCTTAGCTTAGCTTAAATACTGAAAAAAAGAGAACAGAAACTTTAATTTTACATTCCTTGTCTAAAAATAATACAACCTGTAATTAATTAACTTGTTTTTGTCGAAAAATTAAACTGGAATATCAATACCACTCTACATTTTTCCCTTGTAAGCTTAGCTTAGCATAAATGTGGGGGGAAAGGGGAAAAACTAGAAACTACTTTAATTTATCATTTTTTTAATATAAAAATCATATAACCTGTAATAAGTAAGCTTTTTTGTCAAGAGTTAAACTGGGGGATCAATACCACTCTCACATCAACATTTTTTAGAACTGTTAGCTTAGCTTAGCTTAGCTTAGCATAAATACTGGGGAAAAAAGAGGAAAACACAAACTTTAATTTTCATATTTCTTGAATAAAAATGATTTTTAAAAAGTGTAAACTTGTGAGCTTGCAGGCTTGCTGTCCCTTGTTTCCAGTGTTTATGCTAGGCTAAGTAAATTGGCTGCTGGCTGTTATTATATATTATTTATGTATTTTTACATATATATATATTTTTTTTTTTCACAAGACAGAAATGGGAGTGTTGTTCTTTTCTAACTCTCAGCATAAAAGCAGCTCAAGCATATGCCAAAGTATCAAACTAACGCTGTAGATAAAGAGGTAAAGATGCACACCACAAGTACGCACAGAAGACGTCCTTTTAAACAGTAAAGAGTCCTTCTGCATTTTTATTATCAGCAAAAACAAACCACACACCACATTACATTTTAAAAACAAGAACGCTTATTGTGGATGTACAGAAAAACAAAACTGCAGCAGAAAACTGAATATTTTAGTCTCAATAATTATAATAATAAAAGGTATAAAAAGGAAAGTGTTTTATTTAGTGAAATAAAAACCTTTGGGCCAACAAAATGTTCCCCTCTTCATGCAAATTTTAAAAATACATGCAAACGTAAAGCTTTCTAGTATGGACACTTTTAAAATACTCTCCATGTGAAATCCCATAAATTATAAAATATCAGCCTATTGCCCCTGAACTGTTTCTTTACAGAGAAAATCTGGAGTACCTCGTCATGAATCCTGGGTGCATCTCAGATGCCTATAATGGCTTCCCCTTTTAACTTTTCCTTCCAATGCACTGAGCCGGAAAACACACAATCTTTTTCAACCGGCTGAATGTGGTGACACCATCCAGCCGAGTCCAAACTGAGGAAAAGAAAAGAGGAAGCCACTTTAGACTGTATGCACCCAATCTATATAGACGTACACATCCTGCCGACACATTTCTCTGGCATCCCTCGACAGTGAAAATGTGTTTCATACAACCAAAACCTGGGAAGAACATCAAAAACAGCACCATTTTTTAATTTTCCTGGATTCTCTCCAACGTGACGTCACGTTGTTTCAACACACAAAAAAAAGAGATCTACAAAGTCAGACATGGTAGCTAAGTCAAAAAAGTGTTTTTGCTTGATTATAATTCATAATATCTGTATTCTTTATTAGTGTTTTTTCTCTGTTCATTAGCATGCAAGACGGGTGCTTTGCAAGTGTTAAAATCAAACATTGCCCTGCTTTTGTCTTTGGCAGCTGAGGGTTTCTATCACATGGCAGGTTTAGGTCTGCTCCATTCCTGTTGGCTCAAGATTGGCTGCTCGGAAGTGAAACTGGGCCCAACCCCGTACGAGAGTCATGATTGTACCAGAGCTTACAGGTTTCTTTTTGAGTGTGTTGGTGCACAGAAGGTCATTAACAACAATAAATAACTAAATCCACCTCTAAAACTTCCTGGGATTAAGCAACTACAACATATTTTCTGCAACCCGGAAGAGTCTTTAAACGTATTTAAAATTCTGATGTTTCATAAATTTAACAATCTGTGTGGAAATGCTGTGTCACACAAATGCCTCCATGACGTATGACATTTAGGATGTAATACTCCCAGTTTTGGCACACCTTCTCCATACAGGACCTGACAGGTTTAAGTTTCAAGTTGTCCTCGGGTTCTGACTCAACCTTATTTAGTCACTAGGTTGTCAGTAGTTAAGGTTCAGTGCTGAGAATAGGGTGAACTGATCCTGAATATCCTTAAAGGCAACATCAGCCACTATTAGAGAGGCGAGTTAGCAGAGTTAAGTGAACCAGAATGTGAGGACAAACTAAAGTTTGGGCTTTGTGCTTAAACCGAAATTACCGACTTACTGATATGTTTTCTGATGAGGGACAGCAATGGAAAACACGGCATAACATGATAAGTGAAAGGCTGCCAATCATACAGGTTTTATAGTCTCATGCAGAGAACTGCAAAACCCATCATGCCTTGCTGTGGTTAAAAGTGTACTAGAAAAGTGGGTAGAAAGCAAAACACTATTTTAGTCTCTTTGCTAAAGCGTCCCCACTATTCCCAGAGTTTACACATCACAAAATGACAGAACTGATGTATTAGCGCCTTGTGCTTAAAATAAAACTACAGAGCTCCCTTATATTAGCGAGCGCTGACGGAGTGAGGACGAGGAGGGTTGACTTTAAAGTAGCAAAACAATTGTTGAAGACCACATTTCAATCACATGAACAATAAATGGCAACATACAGTACATTTTGTAAAAAGAAGTAACAGCAGAACACTTCAGTAAAAAAAACTGAAAATCATGAAGCACTTTGTTTACACAGTGCTACAGCTAATGTCACACCTACCGCAGTACAAACATGTTTTACCACCTCCCTTTTTGAGATTTGTGTTTTAGTCTGTATGGCTGTTTGCGAGTACAGCGCCGGCTTGTAACATGGCTCTGAAATGTGGAATTAGGTGGCGTTGGTGTTGAAGCACAGCGTTTAGCGACTTTTTATTGTGGCTGAATGCTATTGAACCAATTTTGGCTCCGTTTTGCTTAAGTACCTTTCAACAGTCAAATATTATTATAATACACCTTGTTATTCTATGTGATGGTGAAATGAATGAATAGTGCTATATGCATGGAGTTCATGGTGCATGTTTGCAGGTTGCAGAATAGTTACTAATGCTGTAATGTTTAGATAAGTTATTCTTCATGATGAGAGTCCATGTTGAGTGGGTTAAGTAGGTGGAGCTGAGATGACGTAGTGGTTGATTGGCGGTTGACATTACAGCCATTATAGGCCCTTCTTGGATGGCGCACTGAGTTTCCTCATTCCTCTTATCCTGCCCAGCAACTCACGGACAAAGTCCTGCAACAAAGAGGAAAGAATGGGTTAGACGGTTCTTTTGAGGATATAAAAGATATTAAATATAATTATTAAATCATAACTATGTGATGTTTTAATTGTGACCTGCCAAGGGGCTGCAGAAGAAAAGTAGCTTTAAGCTAACTCTGGTACAATGCATTGAATGGTAACATTCATGTTTAATATTGTACATGGACCCTTTTAAAATAAATAAAATCAATAAATAAATGCTCCCAGTAAAAAAAGACCAAACCTAAATCTCCAAATATCCAAAATCCAGCTTTAGCTTTTGTTTGATTTCACAAACTGAAGCAGGCATAAGTGTTATCTGTGGAATGTGAGCCTGGCCAATCTTAAACAAACCAGATATAGGTGTTAGTTTGTAAGACGAAGAGGTGCTTTTAGGCAGACTTTTTTGCCATGCAGAACCAGACACAATTGTTGTCTGTTTAGTTAAGCCAACAATCTGGTGCTTCAAAATTAGCCTACAGACATGAAGCTAGTGGTATTAATCTTAACCAGCTGGCTTCTCAAATAACTGCTAGCGAGCTTAGCTTGGCATAAAAACTGAAAGCAGGGAGAAACAGCTAGCTTGGTCAATTTTAACAAACCAGATATAACGTGTTAGTTTGTAAGCCTAAGAGGTGCAGGTAGGCAGATTGTTTTACCAGACAAAACTAGACTGGCTTTTGTCCATTTAGTTTAGCTAACCATACGGTGCTTCAAAATTAGCCTACGTGAAACTAGTGGTATCAATCTTCACAACCGTTTTTTTGTAGCAATATTAGCATCTAATGCAGCATTGCAACATTTGACTTTTGGCATATCATGGTGACAACCAACTCAACTTTTATCTTGATTTAAGCTGAATGCAAGACAAAAAATAAGGGAATAATAAATAGTGATTAAAGTAAAACTAATATTCTCCCTTTTAATGGAGGTAATAAAATGCTGGATTATGAAACAGCTAAGTCAGAAAGGAAGGACAACGAGGCCCACATCTTGGGTTTAAAGAAGAGGTTGTTCCGAGGTCCATGACTGCGGGGGAGAAAATGCTGGAATATAATCCTCCTCATTTTACCAGGGGTGACACTGCTCATGACCTAATTACTGATGACTCCCCCTCCTCTATCTCCCTCTGTACCTCTCCTCCTCCTCTCTCCCTTATACTCTGTCTTTCTCCCTCTAGCCATCTTTTCACATATCCCTCTCCTCCTCTCTCTTTGTAATACCTCCCTTACTTCCGTCCCTTCGTCGCCTGCTATTTTCCCAGCGTACCTTTTTTTTTTCTAACAGTGATCTCATTCCTTCTTTTCATCCTCCCTACCTTTGTCACAACCACCTTTTCTCTCCATCCCTTCTGTCTTTCACTGTTTATCCCCCAGCTGATGCCTTCTTTGTGGGATTGTGTTCAAAATGGCATCTGTGCTGCTCCATTCTCAGGAGATTACAACGCGCGTTTGTGTGTGTATGAGTGTGTGTAGGTGTGACGCGTATCAGCGGCTGTCAACCAGGTTGGACTGTTATGTAGCTTTGGATATCTGCGACCTTGAAGTGGTTGTTACAGGTTGACCTAATGCCACACACACACTTACACACTCACAAATGACAGATGGGAGTCCAGGCTGGACGTTTGTAGAGGTAATGTGATTGGTCCGTTGTACTTTTAATCACCAAGATAGCTTAACTCTACCTTACCCGAACCCAAATACTAACACTCACACACGCACCTTTACCCATTCGCATGCTAACTATTAACAAATCCTTTAACTAGTAAACAAACTGAGCATGTGTGTTGCTAGCAGTTTTTATTTAGGTCACACTGACAGTTGAAAGAGAAAATGACTGCGTGTGAGTGTCACCAGACTTTCATTAACCACGCACACACACATCTAGGGCACTGATGCTTCGACATACAGCGCTCTATACGCTGACAGATCGAGCAGCACACGTGAGCATCGATAATGTCCGTCTGCACACAACCTGCTAGGTCATTGATATTAGGCGTTTTATTGCATATAGATTACAGACACACTCACCTCTGTTGGTTTGTAGCAGTCTGTTAGTGATTCCTGTGTTAAAAAAAAGGAAAACGGACAAAAGAAATTCACAATATTGAACGTCTTATACTCATACAAATCACCTTTACACCACCTTTTCTTTGAACCATGTATTATTTATTCCAATGGGGTTTGCTAAAGATAAATGTAGGTTCAGTGACAGACACACAAACATTCCCATGAGTATGTTTACCTGCAGTTTGCTGGCTCTCTCGTCGTCACTGTTGACCTCCAGCAGGTCATCTATGTCTATCTCTACCTCTGGCATCTCTTCCTCCTGAAAAACAGAGACACACTTGGTGAGTGGGCTGCCGAAAATAGGCATGTAAAGGTCAGAATAGCATGCAAACTAGCAAGAGAGGAAAAGGTAAACAGGAAAAGAGTCACGTTGTAATGATTTTTCAAACACAAACCCCTAACCCAACAACTCTCTTATGCTTTCAGTTCCTTCATTTCACCTCTCTGTGTAAATCCAAGTCGGTATTCAAAACACTGTTTCCACATCTCTGCACTAAACAGCCTGAACACGCAGCATATTTGAATATTAGGAGCAGCCATCGTATGGAAATGTCATCGTGCTACGCCGCGCTGCCGGGGCCGGGCCGTTTAGTGGCTCGGTGGTTAGAGGCTGTGTTCTCCTCCGCACCACTTCAAAGGTCCTGTTTTCCCCCCTGCTTCACTTGATTTCACCACAAGGCTTGTGCAAAAGAGGCATAAAGAAGGGAGGATCAACCTTTCCATCGCAGCTACCACATGATGTATATTCCAAACTCTTCCTTCAGGGAATTAAAGCCAAAGAAACCAGTGCACAAGTGCAGCTTCGTCATCCAAGTAGTGGCCTTCACCAGCTGCTCGGCAGAGTCCACTTTGCTGCAACGCTGCAGTATGTTGTTAGAGATGTTCCAATACCAACACCAGTATCAGTTTAGGCCTCCGATACTGCCTCAAATGTGGTGTATCGGCAACTCTTAGTAGTAAACATTTTTGCAATGGATTTTTTTTTTAAAACATTGATACTGAAGTTGCTCTGGAGTTTTGCAGAACCGCCCAATATCATCACTTCTGTCAGGCTTGTCAACATCTTTCAACTGCATCCCAGTACAACACTCTCAAACTAACTCAGGTTCCAATTAAGAAGGTGGAAAAACTGAGGTACTCTTCTGAAAAAGAATAGAAAGCCTTTATTCAATTTCATCATGAAAATGCTACAAATTAGAGCCGTGTCCAAACTTGTTTTATAATAACTTCTGCTGTTTTGAGAATCGACACTCGGCTCTATTTGAAGCACTCAGTTGCTTTCAGCTCATTGCTTTGGTGATTTGGTTAAATCATAATCACTCTCACTAATGCCTGACCCCATTTAAGCCACGGTAAGCTGTTTTTAGCAAACGAATTCACACAAGCTGACCAAATATCAGGAGTGCAGGTTGTAAAGGTTGCCCTTGATCATTAAAAGTGTGTTCAATGGTTCTTAAAAAAGCTCTAATAAAACGCTTATGCTTTATGGTCTTATGCAGAAAAAGTACGCAAGCTAGCAGTATGCTTAACCTACACTAAAATATATTGTGCTAACAAAACTGACTCCCTTTACCCAGAATGCTCCAACACTATAACTGTGTCCACTTTTAAACTGTGACGTGTTTATGTGCGTGATAATGTGTGTGTTGATGTCTCTCAGAGGACTCCTGGTGTGTGTTTGCCTGCAGCCTGCGCTGGTATTCAGACACAGAAACACGGTAGGTGGAAGGATGATTTGATTGTAGCTCTCAGCATTAAAGCTCAGTCATTGTGATTTCAGTTTTGCGTTGGTGGACTGATGTGCACAGAATACAATTAGCTCACAATTATACCTTTTTTGAAATTACAATAAGACATTTGGCAAGTGTGGTACATCGGGTTGTCTAGTTTTTGAGAGTGTGACTACAGATGACTGACCATATAAAACAGGCATGTACCTGTTTCAGGTAAGAAATTAACATAGAGACTGAACTTCATGGCTGTTTACACAGTTAAAAATCCCACTTGACATCAGTGACAATTACACCTGGCTTAAACATATCTCATTTACATTTGCTCACACACACACTCGCACATAAGGCTAACCCACATTCATCCTTATTCCTGAGCCGCTAAGAGGCATTTACACAACCAGCATTTTAAGCACCTCGTCCCCTTCGACCTCGTTCTCTGAAATCTCTCTCGGCGTCTTAGCGAGGGGGTCTCGCTCTGAAATCCCGCCTCGTTAAAGAAACAGAGAAAGAGAGGAGGAGAAATGAGGGAACGTGGCGGAACGTATCAAAGCCCGTCATCTATTAGTTTAGAAGTGAGCGCGCTGTGGAACCAAAGGACTGAGGTTATATGCAAATTAAAAACATCAGAGCAGAGACGAGTTATTTCAAACTGAGGAGGAGATAAAGGGATGGAGAGAGAAGCGGAGTGTAGTTGTGGTAAAGGGTGACAAGAAAAAACTGAATATGCAGCTGTCGCCATTTCAGATTCTCATATTGTCAGTTTCTGTGTTTCATTTCATCGTGCTTCCCTGTACTGTCTTACAAGCCAAAGACATCTGGCATTAGCATCTTTTATTAGACTGCACTTTTTCAAAGCTAGCTCCTGATGCAACTCTGGTTTTAAAGAATCAATTTCTAACCTCAAACATTTCAATTCATGTTATTATACCACATTTATAAGAAAGGAAATGTAATCTTATCCAAACATAATAGATTAGATTAAAAAGAATCACCAGGAAGCCTAAACTGCTCCTGCTTAAAACTTAGCAGAGTTGCATCAACTGCTGTCTCTTTCCAGCCCCTGACTCAGGTGTAATTCATCTGAGTTGGTGGTTAAGCTAACGCTACGTTAAATAACATATAACATATTAAATAAGGATCAATTAATTGAACATGTTAGGGATTTTCCTGGGAGAGGAGAGTGTCTGGTTTTGGGACCTCAGAATTTCCTCTCTGCTTTTTGCAGATGATGTGGTTCTGTTGGCTTCATCAAGCTGTGACCTCCAGCAGGCACTGGGCGCGGTTTGCAGCCAAGTGTGAAGCAGCTGGGATCAGAGTCAGTGCCTCCAAGTATGACAACATGGTTCTCTAATGGAAAACGGTGGATTGCTCTGCCTCAAGTGAAGGAGTTCAAGTATCTCGGGGTCAAGTGGATCGTGAGATTGACAACAGGTGGGCTGGTGCAGCATCAGCAGTAATGCAGGCGTTGTACCAGACCATTGTGGTGAAGAGGGAGCTGAGCCAAAGCCAAAGTCGAGCTACGTTCCAACCCTCACCTTTGGTCATGAGCTTTGTATAGTGACCGAAAGAATGAGATTGCTGATACAAGCGGCTGAAATGAGTTTCCTTCGGAGGGTGTCTGGGCTCAACCTTAGAGAAATGGGAAGGAGCTCGGACATCCGGAAGGAGCCCAGAGAAGAGCCGTTACTCCTTCGCATTGAAAGGAGCCAGTTCAGGTGGTTCAGCTACCTGATTAGGATGCCTCCTGGGTGCCTCCCTTTGAGGGTATTCCGGGCACGTCCAACTGGGAGAAGACCCCGGGGCAGAACCAGAGCTAGCTGCAGGGATTATATATCCCGTCTGGCCTGGGAACGCCTCGGAATCCCCCAGGAGGAGCTGGAAAATGTTGCTGGGGAGAGGGACATCTAGGTCACCTTGCTTAGCCTGCTGCCACCACGACCTGACCCCGGATAAGTGGAAGAAGAGGTTGGATGGATGGATGTAATTAAACATGAACTTAAGAAACAAAAACCCGTTTTCTTCGTAGATACTACACTTTTTCCGTAGTGAAGTATCTACACTGTTTTAGGTTTAGTCTAAAAGACTGTTATAGGCTTAAAGGGGCTTTAAATTAAGATTTAATAACTTATGTATCAGAGTCTTTAAAGCCGTCAGTGTTTCTGTCGTTTCTACTCTCATATAATCTGTTGAAAACAGCACTCATTATTTGTGTAGCTTAAAAGTAAAACTCAAGATGGTCTTTCAGTTCCAAAAAGGTTGACATGCGAATTTAAAGGAGGTTCCACGCCCTTAGGACAGATGACACCCATTAAAGATCCAAACTAGAATTGCAAGAGGGCTCTATTTTTCTTTCATAAGGCGATCACTCAGATTGACTGCTGTGTGTGTGTGTGTGTGTGTGTGTCCGACTCTTCCCCTGTCAGCAAGCAGTCCGTCACCCTCTGTCACTGTGATTGGTGATGACTAGGGCAAGCACAGCCTGTGTGTGAAGCATGACTGCAGGCAATAGCCAGCGACATGCAAATCTCCACACACACACACACACACACACAGGAAACATTTTTGCCACTATCAATCTCCTGAAGAGAAACGCTCACCACAGGGCTTTGGCTTTCTGTTGAGATTGTGAAAAAGTACCTGAGCGTGTTAAATATACTGCCTGCAATGACAAGAATGGAAACACTCACACACACTTAACATGCAGATAAACACTGAACTCGTTGTCCAGCTGGTGATTGAGAGCCTGAAATAGTCGAGGTCACACCCACTGGCCTAGGGGAAAATAACCTTCCATCTTGCCAGCACTTGAGGGTGACAAAATGACAGCGAGCAATGCCAAGAGACAGAAATGGACATGCAAGACACACACAGGAACACATCCAAATAATGCCAAAGCAAGGTCAGATTTTATGCAGATTTTGTAAGGCAGTGGGTAGAGTTGCAGGTTGAAAAGGCACCATACCAAACCTCATCCTAAAAATACACTTTTTATTGGAGATATAGTGAGGATTTATTTCACCGTGTGTAACAACAGGAGATGTTTTTGTTGCTTTGAAATGATCACACGCATCAGAGACAACTACGGAAATAAAAAAACAACTTGACAGCAAAGAAGTGAACAAGACAACAGAGGCTGTCGGCTACATACAAATTTGTGCTGTGTTTGAATTTGAGGGGAATTCACACAGCTAAAAGCAACATGGAAAATGTCCTGAAAAATGCTGGCATGCAGATGAAAGATGACATCATTTTTTAGTGCGGTGTTGAGGGAGACTATTGGCCAAGAATACAGAAACGAGGAGGCTATTCACAGGTGGAAAAAATGAGGAATGTGTTGCCAACCTGTTCATGAAACAAAGACTTAGAAACATAATCAAATTGTTAGCAATATGTTAATGTGAAAGTGTGATCTATTGTGTATTAAGTCCCAAAATAGTGCACTGGCAACATTAGTGTGTATTTTGTTTGTGTGAAACTGTGAGAAATACAGAAAATATGTTTGTATGTATTGGAAAAGAATAAAAGCAGCATTTGTTGCCAATGAGGGCAATCTAAAAGAAAAAGTGATGAAAGTGTGCATCGTATGTGTAGACGTTAGCGTGTACACGAGAGATAACAAGGAGTAAAGTGTTTGTTGTAATGAAGGCAGCTTTGACTCGACTCTGTGCGAGAGCCAGCGGGCAAAAAAGGTTTGATGGAGAAACGGAGAGGAAGACCGGCAGCCGGCGTGTTCTGCATGTGTGTCAGACTTGTTTTCAGGAAAGCCGAGCAGCCGGGAGCGTTTTCAGTCTGGTTCGTCTGTGATGAGGTGAATCAAAGCTAACGCAAGCGGCCCGACCCCGTGACTCACCACAAACTATTCACCTCTATTCAGAGTCTATTCAAACACTCTCCATGAACAATAAGTGTAACTCCTTCTGACAGGAAATTGCTTCACTCTGCCAAGTGATTCATGATTATTCCTATTTATAGCCTGATATACGAACTACATCTACCAGTTGTATTGAAAAGCGATTAAGACTCCCTGAAAAGATAATTGCTAAAGGGCTTTTGCTAAGGCCAGTCATGGAAAAATAATTATGTTAGGTAATTAAAAAAAAAGTTTTAAGTGTGCCATGCCCACAATCTGCAATAAATGATTAGGTAGCTAGCAGCTAACAAGTGCTTAAAACACTATCGCTATAAACTCCTAGCTAACGCCACATGTGCCATTGGTGGCAGCTGGTGGTTTCCTATAAAAATTAGCGCTGTTCTATGGCAAAGGACAAAAAACTTGTCCAACTAACCTGTCACTTGTTTTTTGTCTTTAACATCTTTTTTTAGTTTTGAAAGAGCTGTGATTCAAATGTTATCAATGCAAAGATGTTCAAATCTAACAACAACTCTAGCTAAGGAACCTCCCTCAAAAGTAGAGTAGGTAAAGGGTTTATGTACCCCTTTTAAATATTCAGACAAAGATAGCTTCTTTTTATTAACAGTTTTATACTAATTGTTCTATAATAACATTTTCTTTCAGATGTTTCAATGTGTGGTTTAGCTGGTCGGAGTAAGACTAAACCATTCAGAGCATCTGATAGAAGAAGTGTCTTAAGAGGAAACGGCTAAATGATTTTGTAGTAAAAATACTTATTATTTATTATTATTTTTATGTATGAATCTCTAATGACCTAATCTGCAGCATAAAAATGCATTAAACACCATAGTCAAACCTACAGCTAGCATAGTTTATTGAAGATACCACTGTTTTACTAGCTTAAACAATTGGCAGCAAACTTGCTAGCAGATTAGCACGCTAGTGATAGTGCTAGTTGGCTACATCTTACAGTTATGGAATCTAGCAGGAATTACTTTATGTTTAATTTTTGTTTAAATTTTTACTTTATATTTAATACTTTGTGGCTAATTATTGATGTAGCTTGGTTTTAAGTGTTAAGTTTGAAGACTGTTTATTAAGTGAGCTATCATACCGTTGATCGCGTTAGCACTAGCTTAACTGGGGACCAAGAAGTTGTGTGATGCTACTTTAGCTAACGGATTTTCATATGGACAATCATGGCGGCTGTCAGCCTTAAGCTGTCTATCAGTTTTTATTCTCTCTCTGGTCATTTTCAGTGTGTGTGTGTGTGTGTGTGTGTGTTGTGCAGAGACACACACAGACACAGACAGTGTGTGGTTATGTTCCTGTGGCGCAAAGAGCACAGGAACATCCAGTCTCAGCCTGTAACGACATATTGAAACTGAACGTCACAGTAATACACACAGAATGTGGCTGACATTGACAAATCCCCCACATAACTGAGATAATATTGAACACACACACGCACACACAACTTATCAGTTAAATTTGATAACCACGCTTCTTTAATCTCAGCACTGTATGCAAGTAATAAAGATAAGAGAGAAAAACAAGAAACAGAGACAAAGAACGACCAAGGAAGAAATGATCAGATGATATTGTAAACAAGGAAAAGTCATTAAAGAAGAAGGAAAGGAAAGATTTAATAAGGCAAACAAGGAAATAACACTGTATGGTTGTTAAATTAGGGGCTGTGCAGAAATTAGAGGTGAAAAAAGACAGCAAAGGGAAGTGAAAATAAATGAGTAAAGGCGCGTATAAGAGCCGTAATTAGAATGCATAAGAGGAGAAAATGAGATGCTGCGAGATGGGGAGCGCACAGATAAGTGGGTCACTGTGATGATGAGGCAGAGGGGAAGGAAGAGGAGGATTGTGCAACACAGTCAAACCTCACAGCTCAGCTTTCTTCCTCTCTCGCTACGCTGCCATGCTGTGTCACATCAAAGCCAGGAGGAGCTCAAGGTGGGATGAATTTATCTTTTGAGACCGTGCGAGATGAGGGAGGGGAAAGTGAGGACTGCGCAGCAAGGGATGGAGGGAGAGGACGGGACAAGTGGAAATAGCTAAGAGGCCTATAGGATGTAAGAGATAAAGCGGCAGCAGAGAGTTTGCCAGGTTTCCATATCTCAAAAATAGAGTAAAACAAAAACACTAAAATATAAGAAGGCGCAATGCTAGAAGGAAGTTTTCACACATCCCACCCTCCTCCAGCATCGAGCACCTCCCTCTTCCCCCTCCGGCGATGCAATTTGCTGAAACCATACAGCACGGATGATGTGACTTCACTGGATAAAGTTAGCTGCTGCATGCAGCAAAAGCTTTCCCACGCTGATTCAGCTGTACTCTAGAGGACATCGTATATCAGAGAGGAGAACTGGTAGGAAAGAAAAGGAGGGCTGGGGGGAGGAATATAACCTCAAAGGAGAACTTCAGCCAAAAATAACAACGATCTGCATGCTGAATTTCTGAATCTAATTGTGATATTAATGTCTTCATTATCCATGCAGCCCTAATTGTGGTGGTTGATTCTCCACAGTAGAGTTGTAGTAGTTATTTTAGGTGTTGGTATCCAGTGTTTTGGACAACAATAAGGCTTCTACTTATCTGTCCGAAACTTTAGACCAAGATATTAAAGCCTTTTCTTGTGGCTCACTGCACCTCGATAGTTTTGTCATATTCTTTAAAAAGAAAATAACTGCTCTTCGTTTGTCAATTTCTCATCATTTTGTATTGAAGACAAGCACCTTTTCTGGGTGGGAAAGCCCTAAGTTCAGCATTAAGCTAAGGCATGGACTGCAAGGCATTTATGGCCTTCCCACAATACATCTTTGACCATCACAGAAAGCGCTGGATTTCATGGGTGATCAGACTGTATCATACAAATGTATGTAGGCTACACAAGGAAACGTTGCTTCCTTAGATATGTTTCTAATACCTTATGAAACCTTTCCAAAGTCAGATCAGGGTGGTTGCAATTTCTGTAACATTCGATGGAATGGAGGATAGGATAATCCTACATCCAACTCGTTTTATGCCCTGATTGTTCGGCTGTGCAGGAGTAAGAAAGATCTCTCAAGCTCTGTTTCTTTCAACTATTTCTGTCACTTTCAATGTAAAAAACCAAAGGCAACACTACTAATGCCTTCCAGGTGAGACTGTCTAAAAATGTACGCTACAAACATCTCCAAAAAAGACTTCTGATTGAGAACAACCAGACCCTTGCTTGGAACCTTGACTGCATCGAGCTAACTTGATTATTTTCCTTGTGAAAACTTCCCTGTTTACTTTCATTCCTTCATTGTAAGTGGGAGAACACAAGCAGCCAAACATGACCAAAGTTGTGAGAAAGAGTTGCACAGAAGCTTTTGCTAGCCTACAGAATAGCATTAGCAGCTACATGCTAGGCTCCAAAGATTTATTCCCGACTCTTCTGTAGAGAAGTTTTCCTCTATCTGATCACTTTTGACATTAACTGCATAGAATTAAAATGAAAACCATGCACATAAAACACAGTATCATCTGCAAATGGTGAGATGCCACTTCACTGTAACCTAACTATGTACTCTCCCTGACCTCAGAAGCAGCTTGATATACATAAACAGTAGATCTGAGAAGAGGCTTTCTTATTTCAACCAACAATTCATTCTTAAAGCTCTGTGTACGCAAGGACAAACTCCATTAGTTTAACTGATCTGAAACACAAACTTTGTATAGATGTGACTTCAACCATGAAAACGCCTGCATCTGTCTTCTTGTGACTCTATTTAGTTTTGTGATCTGAGAGCGCGTGACTCATTGAAGTGTATTTACCAGACATGCAGTTCCTCCCTGAGGCTAATATATTGACAGCTGGGGCACATTTGGACCTTTGCTCTCAGCGCCAAGCACAGCTTCAAGCCAAACTTGACTTAAAAAACGTCAATAGCACCAGGGTCATAAGACGCTGGCCAGTCAAATTAATGGATTTATTCAAATTCAGAGGTGATTAGGAAAGCCTTTGTTGTGAAGAGATAGAGCACAGGCAGTGATGTAGCAGCAATAAACCAACTAACAACTATTTTCTACACATTTAATGGATAAAAGTGCAAAAAAAAATGTATTCCAAATGTGCAGCGTCATTCAGCACATTACACACAAACATGTAAAACACACACCCACATGAACACACCCGTTGACTTTGAAAGTCAAAACAACAATCTTCCTCCTCGCCTTATTTCCCTCCTCCTCTCCTCCTCTTCCTTCAGTCTCCCTCTCTCAGGCACGTGTGAACGACGGCAGTGTTTTGCATCTGCTCGCAGTGCCAACCAACCGCAGAGCGTGAGTCAGTGTTAGTACACAAGCCAGTTTATAAAATGCGCCGGGCGGCTCACAATGAAACCCAGTGATTAAGTGGATCATCTCGGGATGGGAGGAGACGTCAGAGGCAGACAGGAAAGTCAGTGTGAGAGTGTGAAAAGTCAACATGTCTTCCTTCCATGAACGCTCTCAACGACTGCCCATCTTTATGACTCTTACATCCAGATCTTCCTGTATTTGCAAGACCTGTAATTTTATCTAATAACCTGCAGCCATTTTGCTCTTTGAAAATAGTTTTATTTTCACCTCATCCATCTTTATTTTGCTTCTTTGCAGCGGGCAGACCAATACGCCTCCCAAGGGTTGGTAGAAATAGATAAAAAAGCCACCATGACTGCGTTATAGGATCACAGCTAAGCCCATAAGCACAGCATACAGGGTTAGTAAAACGGGAAACCATAAAGGACAGGGAGTGAAATTCATTACACAGCCAGAAATAAGACGAAAACTAGCTTAGATCACTTCCTTTAATCAAAATCATTGTTGTTGTTTACCTATGACTACCTTCTTCCCTTTGTTCTGCATGATTGCTTGTCACATGCTAATAGGATTTTGCTTCATGTTGGGGTAATGATGTGTTTCAGCGCTAAGTACTGCTGCGGCACACATCTTTCTTGGCAAGGTTATCACATTACCGGTGTAGCAATTAAACCTTTTCGTACGCTCGCAAGGTGTATGTGATTAACAGTACCAACCAGAGAGATAAAATGGCTAATCTGCATGTATGCGAAAGCCACAGGGATGACAGCAGAACAAAATGCTCAAAGGAATATCACTGAGAGGACGAGGCGGAGGAGGATGAAAAAACTGGTAGGTGCGTGGGTGTCCCGGTGGGTCATGAGAAGAGACGAGAGAGAGGAGTTAAGAGAGTGGCAGCAGCATATAGAGATGACAGGAAGGGGAACAAACACATTGTGACCTTTTGTTTTGCTTTTAAGATATTCGACACCTTTCTGCTGCGTGTGTGTTTCAACAGCTGGTGGCTATCTGCCCGCTAAAAGGCCCGATCCTTTCAACACGTCTGATTTGTTTGGCAGCATGTGTCTGCAGGTGCGACATGAAATGTGTCAACACGCGCTCGGACACAGACGCTAAACGAGTGTTTATTTTGGGTGCAATTTAAATGGAGGAGAGATGAATGTCTGGTTGAAAGAATGGACGACAAACACAACAATGACCTTCCCAGACAGATCCATAAACACATCAGGGTCAACCAGTAAAACAAACACAATTGACTGGCTTAATCTCCCAATGGGTGGATTTGTCTGGCTGGCTGTAATCGTTAAATTAATTATGACCATTATGGATCCAAATTTGTTATTTTTCTTTGTCTTTTTTGGACCTTTTGTACCCCTTTTTTTGTATTTGACCTTTGGGCACATTATAACGCACGTTGGATTGGTGTAAAATGGACACAGAGCTGGAAGACTTTCAAAATAAAGAGGTAATTAAAGGAGAAATTCGCCCCTTGAAAAAGCCACTGTCAGTCAAAGCTGCTGTTCTCTGTAACCGATAGAAGCAAGAATATTTGAAATTGGCACCATAGCTGTGGAGAAAGTTGTACAAACAGCTCATGATTTCGCCCATTCTAAATTCCTACAACACCCAGCGTGCATTGCGCCCCTCCATCTGAAATGAACGGCCCAGCGAGAGACGCTGGAATTAAATACTACCGCTTTCCAGTCAAGGACATTGATCACTGCAGGCAATGGCTCAGAGCGGTACAGAATCCGAAATATGACAAGAATATACTAGTGGTCTAAAAAATCTTCAGGTCTGCAGTCTACATTTCAAACCTGACGATTTTGAACGAGACATGACATCGGAGGCGGGCGCCCTAGATTAAGGAATTGTAGTTTAGTAAGCTCCCTGGCCTCCACCACATATGTTTTACGTAGTCTGGTGGAGGTTTTCCAGGGCCCATTAGAGAAGCGGATAGCGTCCTCCAAAGGCACAGAGCCAAATTGTATTTTTTTCCTACCATAATGACATTAGCTTCTCATAATAGCATGATAGGACTGAGGTTGAAAATCGGCGAACTGGCCCTTTAAGCTTCACTTCCTGTCTTCAATCAAAGTGAGATGTGCAAGTGATCACTAAGCTGAATCTCATCCATCAACTGTCACAAATGATGGATGTACTTTCAAAGTGGCCTTTAGAAGAAGATGATGAAGACACCTTTTATGTACCTGCAGCTTTACTCTATTTTAAGTCATACAATATTGTCTGTCAACATCTGAACAAACAGTAACATTTTTACTTTGAGTGTCAATATGTGCGTGCTATTCCAAGACCTATTGAACGTTGCTAATGACTTGTCTTGAATTGCACTGTTTACTCCTACGAGGTTCACATGATACATGGTGGCTCTCCTTCCCAGCAGGAGAACGGTGAAAGGCGAGCAAAGTGGAACGTTATTGACAAGGTCACTGGAAAAACAAGCAGGGGGATGGGGGGGGGATAATAATGCCGACAGAAAGAGATTAGGATGTTCATGTTTTTTTCCACCTACAGTGGAAAGGGAGCTCAGTAACAAAAGCAAGATTCCTCCGTCATTGGAATACACACACATACACAAATATCGCCTTGAGATAGCTTTCCTCCTACACAAAATAGCGGAAAATAACCCCCCCCTTTTAATATGATGGTTATCTTGAAAGAAAGGGAGCAGAGGACAGAGGAGTGAGTATTATCTATGAGAAGATGCCCCATCTTGTTCTCCTTGCTCTATTTGGCCCAATATGTACACTGACCTGTGTGTGCTACAGTTGAGCCAATGCTCATCCATTCATAGTAATGTACCCATGACTGCCCGCCACCCCAAATCCGCCAAAGAGCAACCCCTCACAAAAGAAACATGTAGGGCCTATCACACACATCCCTACGAACACGTAGACATAAACACACACACACAGGGCCCGAGGGCAGAGCGCTGTATGTCTGCAGTGTCTGTGCTTGTACACATGAATAAGCTTCATTGAGTGGGGCTCTATTGACGCCCAGCCATGAAAAAGTAGGGCAGTCTTCTCCCTTCCCTCATTCTGCAGCATGCACCCCAACAACACACGCGCAGAACTGCAGAGTGTGCAGACCTACAACAGATTTACCACTCCATCAGTCTCTGTCACTCCGTTACTCTCCTACACACACACAAACACACACACACAGAGTAAAGGTCTTTTCCCAAACAGGCTCCATTGATCGTGTTGGGGTGCTCTCAGACGGACAGACTCATCACCGTGCTGACACATTCAGACTTTTAATCACCCAGACTTGACCTCAGCATTAATCCAATACAGTCTGGTTCAGTCTCTCACAGTGGGCTATTTAATGAATGACTTTGAGAGTATTCTTTTTTTTTTATTTCCAGAGGTTTGGATGAACCTGAGCAAAGGTTTATGCTGCAGTTTATTACCCATGTGTAGTTCAAAAAAGAATAGTAACATAATTACATGTCATTACATGTTACATAATTATATGTCCTTCAAAGAGCGAGTATAAATCGGCTTTAAGATGAAAGCGGATAATGCCTAAAATGCAGCATCGGGTATCTGCGAGTACGCAAGTCAATCAACAGATCCTATACCATCATTTATTAGCCCCTCAGAAAACATGTTTTTTTTTCTTATCTAAAACATTAGCGTACACAGCAATAACATTTAGAGCTACAAACAACTAGTGTTTATGAGCAGCGTAGAGAACAGACTAACAGAGCTAGCTAGCACTGCTAGCAGAGAGTATAATGTTAGTCAAAGCTAGCTTAATGTCACTGTATTCCAAAAACACATTTTAAGGCTGTACTTTGTGTTCTTAATATAAAGTTAAGATAATGTGAACAGTTAAAAACACAAAATAAAACATTTCATGTTAAAAAGATTAGTCAGGGGTACACAGGAGAGGAGCGGCTGCAAGCTAGCTGCTGCTTCCATTAGCTAGTCTTGTGTTTTGGTCAGGGTTGCTTTGAGGTACTGAGCCAAGGCATACAACAATGACAGCTGTTGAATAAAAATATGTACATACTGTATTTCTTGTCACTTTAGTATAAGAAGGGTAAGTCTAGGTATCTGAATTGGTAGCCTATTGGGAAATGAAAAATGGCTGAGGAATATCTCTATAAACAAGTACAAATGTATACCAAATATTATTTGTTTCCAGCTTTTTGTTGCCTTTCTTTGTCCTCTGTGATACTGAACCACATATTATTGGATTTTGAACCGGTGGTTGGATAATAAGCACAATTTGATAGCATCCCTTGAGCTTCAGGACAGTCGTACAGGCATCTTGCACTCCTTTCTTACATCTCTTAGACCAAAGAACAGATCAGTTGAAAAAGAAAAAAATCACAGAATCAATAATGTATAATAAAAATTACCTGTAATATGTATTGATTAACTCGCTGTGACTGATTATCAGTCATAATGATACATGGTAGACCCAGACATAGTCATTGAGGAAAAGTAATGACTGTAAATGACTTGAGAGGAAACACAGCAACACCTTATTTATAGAGTAATACAATTGTGAGCAGTGGCTCTGACAGACAACGACATAGCAGAAAATAACAAGGAGGGAATAGGATGTTGTCGTCGAGGCCTCCGCTGTACTAAGAGCTGTACAGGGAGCACTCCGGTCTCCCCTCCTCTCTCCTCTTTCTCCTCTCTGTCCTTTGAACAGCAATATGAACAGAGGCAACATTTCCCAGGAGAACAGAGTGAAATCCATCTCTGACAGATCTCACCTTCTGTTATCCTATCACCCAGAGAGCCGGAGGAAGAGAGACACAGAGGCTGAGGGCAAATCAAACCAGTGTTGGGCAAAAACATTCATTGAGGATTGGTGTTTTTTTTAAGTAAAGTCTGAGGATAAAGTTAAGGATAAAGTAATAGTTAGATATTTTTCGCTAATATGCTTTGCTATTAGCTTTTTTTTTAGTTAGATGAGAAATTGATACAGCTCTAATATTGGTATGCTAAATAAGAAGCTACAACTAGGAGACAGTTAGCTTAGCTTTGTATAACACTGGAAACAGGCCACAACAGCTAGCCTTGGTTTGCCTTAGCTAGACTTTCTACGTAACTACGCAAGTTATCATTTACACTATTTTTGAACGATATAAAAATCAATAACAATTTTGTTACAGTTGAAAAGGGCCAGGGAAGCTCTTTCCACAGTTATGCTAATCTTAAGCCACTTTCCCACTGGTCCAAAAAACCCACTATCACCCGCTAACACTCGGCCTTTTTACTTAGTGGGAAAAGTTACAATTAGCATTCAGACCTGGGTCAAATGACTCTGCAGTAGTCTCGGGTAATTATCGCCTTGTGACGTCAGGCGGTGACGCAGCAGAAACCGACAATGGGAAATGAGACAATCGGCATTTATTAGCGGGTCTTCCCCGGTCTGAAAAACCCACGTCAACGCACTCATTTTGGTGGGAAAGGGGTATTAGCTAACCGGCTGCTAGCTGTAGCTTTATATGTACTCCATTGACATGAGACTGTTATAATCTTCTTGTCTAACTTCCGGCAAGAAAACATGCAATTCCTTAATTGTCATGAAGATAAAATATCAGTAGAGAATAAGATTTACTCGTTAGCTTACGGCGATGTCTTAAGCTAGTATGTTAGCATTTTCGTTAACCGTTCAATTCTGTTGATAACTGATACTAATCTCTTGATAGCAGGGTTTTCTTTGTTCCATATTTAAATTTCGTAAGGTACATGAAGCCTTCCTGGCATTTTGAAATATTATGTAAAGTCTAATTAGCTTTTCCTGGCTTTTTTTCAACCTACCACCTGAGGCATCATGAGGACAAGAGAAGCTGGATAAGCAAACTCTCTTTGATCTGTTATTGAAAACAAAATTCAATTTAATTCGAGTTAAACCTTTTAATACTGCATAATGTTCAAACATCAGCACACACAGACACTATGTGATGTCCTTTTAGTATCTGATTCTTCTATGAAACTGATACAGAGGCTGACCTTTTAGCCAGACCGGCACAGCCAAATCAGCAGTCTCTCCCTCTCTCTAACACACACACAAACACACACAGTCACCACAAAACATAGAGGTGTTAGCGGCCATTTAGGGAGTGTAACTTCCTGCTCACAGTCATGTGACAAAAACATCGGCAAAGCATTTAGTTGCACCTGCTTAAACACTGCCATCATCTATCTATGTATTCATGGATGAGCGGACTGAAAGTAAGCCCTAACAATGCACCAAAGTGACAACGTGTCAAAATAATGATGCACTGGCTTCATTATGTTCTGTCCTCTAAAGCCTGCTAGCTTCTATGTCTTTCTACCAGCAGTCAACACTGTGCTTATTCCAGCTGCCAGCTTGATATCAGACATGCCAGGGGATTATCATGTGATATTATCCCATTCGCTGTGTGAAAGATATAATATGAGGAGGTGTAATGCTGCTGGGAATCGCTGCACTGAAATCTGGACTGCAAGGTGCCATCTTAAGATTGAAGTCAAGGAAATTGGGAGTCAAATCTTTTTCCAGCAGCAGTGGAATCGTGAAATTACAGATTGGCTGCATCCTGTGGTTTGCTGCGTAACTATTAGGCTAAATATACATTTGCATTAAACAAAGTAGCAGTTGAAGGAGAAAAGGAAAACACTGCATGACCGTGAAGTGACTCCCTGAGATCGACGCTCGCCCGGTGCCCTCCAACCTTCATCCAAACATCAAATAACTGAGTCGATTCGCGTAGGGGGGAGCATCACACGAGTTGTAGATCAAGCGCACCTGCTGAAGGCAGACTGACACACAGCCAAGAGCTCAGCCGGCTTTGAAATGTAAACCAGACCACTCTCGGGCAGGCGATCCAGCGCTTTTCAACTTTCGCGAGAACCACAGCAGGACCATAAAAAGAGGGAGGAAGCTTGCAAACAAGATGACAGCCATAAAAAAAAACAGCAGCTTACAGCTACAGAAAAGATTGGCTTTGGGAAATGTTTTAGTGGATTGAAGCAGCGTGGAGCCACAGGAAGTGAGAATGGATTCACAAAAGACTATTTGCCTTCAGTGTGGGGAAGAAATATTTGCATTGCGATGCTCTGTCAGCAGAGGGACAAGCTGAGACAGACCATCATGCTTTTGATGTTGACATTCATAGTCCTGCTGTGATTTGTGCAGGTGTTTCTCTTCTGCACATGCGCACAAACTGCCGTCAATCTTAGTAACCGTCAGAGATGCAGCATAGCCTATTACATAAATGAATAACCACACATATGCACACACACACACAACATCCACACGTCTTCATCTTTTAATAAAAAACCCTCAGTGTGGTCTGACAGGTTCAATCGTGCGCGCACGTGTGGCTGCACGCTCACACCGTTTGCTTCATCCCTGATTGGCTGAGAAAGGTGGCAGACATACTGTATGCCTGCGTGTGTGTGTGTGTGTAGGTGCAGACACTCTGTTGCAAGGAAGGGGGTCAGAGCCAGGGGAGGTGATTGGCTGGTGAGGAGAGTCACAGCATCAGCACATCCTTAACCCACTGCCCTTCTTTCCTCTGCACCCCCCCTCCAGTGTATCCCCTCCCCCCTCTGGGCTCTGCATGGCAGCATACTGTGTGTGGCAGTGGGCACAAACACACAGATGCACACACACTGAGGCACTTGCACATCACTTATGGAGTATCTCTTTGTATCTGCACCCCCGTCTCTCTCTCTTTCTCCACGCACACTTTAGTCTGCACGCACGCACGCACGCAACCCCCCTTTGGCACTTACCCCTTTTAAAAGTTAAAGAATGCGACTTGTGGACGTGAGAGCGCAGAATAATGGGTCAGTCAATATCGTCTGGCGACAGATGCTCCCTCGAAAGGTGGGAAGGGTTTAAAAGGTCAGACATTTAACAGAAACGCGCGAGGAATTGATTCAAACACGTAGAACATGTCTTTTACACAATCCGAGAAACACTGGCAAGGTTCCTTGTGGTTAACACTTTAAATTAATATCATATGTAGCGAATAAAATGAGAAGGGGGGGGGGGGGGGGGGGGGGCTGGTGCGTAAAAGGCGCAGCCGTGCGGTTTCTCTCGCCATCTCCTTCTCAGCTTCGTTAAAACAGCCAGCTCTCTCTGGGGCTCGTTCTGTTTCTGAACGACAGACAGGGTGGCAGAGGAGACGACACATCGCGTCAAAGTCAGAGTGAACAGCAGCCCAGCAAACAGCCACGTTATTACAGCAGACAGCTTTTGTGTCTCTCAGACAGCCCTGCTGCTATTCTCGTATATCAGCCAGAACCCAGCAGGTATCAGAGCTGCAGAGGACAAAGAGACGTCAATAAAGCTGAAGGCTCTGACGGTTTAGAGGAGGATGATTGGGTTCTCCATGCAATATTCTGTCGCTTTTGTAAATGGAAGATGATTGGAGCGTCTAAAAGCAAAGATGAGCTGCAGTTCTGGATCCAGATGATGCAACTCAAGGCACAACTCGGTCAAACAGAGCAGGGACTCACCAGGGATGATGAAATTGAATAAATGTACAATATTTGGTTTTAGCCTTTCAAACTTATACAGCAGGTAAAGAGGACACGTCTCCCCTGTGGCTCATTCACTAGGCTTCACTTGTCATTGTCCACCGTCTCCATACATGCCCATATGTGTCAAGTGCGCGCGTGTCCACTCACCTCACAGTCGTACAACTCGCTGAGCTGCTCGATGATCCACTCCTCCAGCACGAGTCTTTTCCGCAGCTCTTTCCTGTCGTACTTGACCGTCACTTTGCCCTGCTTCTTCTGCACCGGGTCGTCCCCGGTGATGGGGCCGGACCCCACGCAACCCACGCCGGTCGCCGCCTGGAAGAAGACGCGGCTGCCGGCGGTGGGCAGCGGGGCGCTGGTCTCGGTGCTGGCGGCCGACATTGCGGGATGTGAAGGCTGCTTATTGAAGAAATGTGTGAATGAGTGGGGGCTGCTGCGGGGCTGAATGCTGCACGGCGGACAGGAGGATGGTGAGGAGCTTTTAAACAGCTGCTATTTAAAGCGCAGCGCCGGAGACAGCCGAGAGGCGGAGCGAACACTGCAAGAAATGAGCGACGCAGGCGCTCGTCTCGCGATAAAATATAATCTGATGTTTCCCTTTAAAAACAAAAACAACCTCTTACAGTGAAGCGATATGACGCTATAGCTTTCCAACACATTTATTTTTATTTTTTGCCACAAGTGATCCTTATGGTACAACATGACCAACCTAATATTGCTAAAAATGTCTGAAAATATTGAAGGACGTTCTGGATTATTTTAATTTAAAACACTAGAAATGACTCCTAAATAAGCCAGCAACACATTTTCAACATTCAAGATTTCAAAGGAGTGATATCATAACCAACGTGGTTACTTTTTTTGCAGTGTGCCAGCCAGAATTCCCTCAATGGTGCTCGTCTGCGTACAAGAGCGCACTGGAGAGAGAGAGAGAGATGCTCGAGAGCTTCAGCAGAGGGTCTTTCCCAATTCTATTCACGATCTTCTGCCAGCTTATGTGATTATTTATTTATTGACCCATAACGAATGAGTGTTATATGTATTTGTGTTTTACAGAGATGTGCAGAAAAGGCTATATGCACACCTGATATGATTGAGAAGACTACAGCCTTGCACAGGAGAGCTTTCTGCGCCACCTGTCGGTCAAATTTATATTATTTGTTCCACATAAATACTGTAATAAACTGGCCAACATATGCTTGATCATATGGTTACAGTATCTACATTAATTGGCCATTCCAATGTGAAGTTTGCTAAACATTATGCTGCGCAATAACTGATTCAATTTGGTGTTTTGATCATTCTTCCGGTGATGACACACTTAATGATTGCACAGGGTGTCCCAAAGTCCAACACTGCACAGCTGGTCCTACACACAAAAATGCTGGATTAAAAAATAACCCAACTATGGGACAGAACACGCGCTGGGCAGGTTTGACCCAAGCGCCGGGTTTAGTCGTTTAAACCAGAATGCTGTATAAGAGAAGCAGAGTTGCCAGAGTTGGTAAATCTGGGGCTAATAGGCCTACAGCTAACATTAAAGCTGTTGTAACAGTTAGCTTACTTAGGCCTATCTAGTAAAAAATACTAGCTAGTTAGCTAACTTTATAAATGTCACAATAAAAACCACTAACCCCCTAATGATCCCAGATTGTATTTGATCATGCTATCACCAAAATTATTAAAAATACATGTAAAAAAATGTATATTAACTTAGCATGAAAGCCTAGCGTGTGTCAGGTTAGCTTCTGACAGGAGTGTATTGGTAGCTTTAGGGTGTATAAATAATAATAATAACAATAATTTTATTTGTATAGCACTTTTCAATACAGGTAACAAAGTGCGTCACAACCGACAATAAAAGCAGACAAATACAATTCATGATAAAAAAGATAAAATATAATAAAAGACAAAAATATTAAAAATCACATCACAGAGTAAAAGCTTTTTTGTCAAGGTATGTCTTTAGTAGTGAGACGAAACAAGGGACTGACTCCGCAAGTCTGATCTCCTCTGGTAGGTTGTTCCAAAGTCTGGGGGCTCTGACAGCAAAAGCTCTGTCACCTTTCGTTTTCTACCTAGACCTTGGAATGGCCAGCAAAGCACTACCAGAGGATCTCAGACTCCATACTGGCTCATAGGGGGATAAGGCGTCAGGGAGGGGCTAGCCCGTGTCTGGCCTTAAATGTGATTGGACTGTCTGTAGGCGGTAGATGGACTGTTTCTATATTTGACTGGTCACCAGGTCTAATCGGAATATAAAGTTGTGTGTTGACAGCGTAGCAATGTTAAAGAACATTATATTAACGGATGATGTTACCCAGAGGGAGCATGTAAATGGAAAGTAGAGTTGGACCCAGAACTGAACCTTGTGGGAGGCCGTGGGATAAACTTGCCATTGATGATGCTGAGCCAGCCATTGACACTGAAAAACATCTGTTATTTAGGTAAGACCTGCACCAATTTAAAGCCACATCACTGATTCCTGCCCACTACTCCAGTCTGTCAACAAGTATATCATGATCTACTGTTTCAAATGGAGCGCTGAGGTTCAGAAGAGCTAAGACGGAGCAGTCACCAGCATCTTCAGCTAAGAAAAGGTCTTTTAAAACTTTAAGAAGAGCTGTGCTGTTAAGAGATTTAAAGCCAGATTGGAATACTTAGAATAGTTTAACATGATATATTATAATCTATTATATTTATTATAAAGATAAATTTAACAAATTTCTGATCAGCAAATGAATTGAATTGAATTGAATTGAATGCTTTATTGTCATTATACACACACAGTGTACAACGAAATTAATAGACAACTCTTGTGGTGCAAAAAAAAGAAATAAAAGTAAGAATAAGAAAGATATACAGTAGAAATAAATATAAGCACACAAACGGTAGAGATAAATATATTGCACACTGAACATAATACAATAGTTTCAGTATCCTGAACAAGGATTTATTCAGGACACTGAAACTACCGTTTGTTCAGTAACCGTAAATGACCTCTATATTTGTCTACATGTTCAGGGGGAAAAGGGAAATCCCTGAAGACATCAAATTAAGTTCAGTAAAACTGTATGAGAAATACAGAGTGAAGTAATTGACTATGAACCTTACACCCAATGTGACAACTCATTAACACAGGAAGATGTGATATATTAACTTATAAGTCCTTTATAATGGACCAGGTATGATCTGTTTTTATTCTTGTGTTATTGGATCATTGGTCATTAACCAACCAAAGACTTCTCTGCAGAAAACTACAATGCTTACCAAGTTCAGACATTAAAGAGGAGCAGTCAAGTGTAACTCAACGTATAGACTGTAGATTGTACAGTCATCAGATCCAATAAAGATAAGGGTACTTGTGTTTCATAACAGCAGGTCTGCGGTTAGCTCAGTGCAGGTGCTCGTGCTCGCTTCTCTCCAGCTATCATGGCTCTCCTGTCCGTCCTCACGCCGGTCCTGGCCGTGGTCTTGTGTTTAGTGCTGGGCTATATGTTGCTCAAACCAAGAGAGACAGAGACCACCGCGAGAAAAACTGAAGGGGCGTCAAAATCAAAGAACTTTAGACCGTGGGTGGACCAGGACTTACAGGACGATACAGAAAACACAGCAAGAGAAGGCGGTAAGAGCTGAACACAAACTTTACTTTTACTCGGCAGCTTTAGTTCTCGGTTCAGTAGTAGATTGACAGCTTAATCCCAAGTACCACTCGGGTACTCATGTGTCTGACTCTGGGAATATTTTCTAGACTTTCTTTCTAGGCTTTTGGCGTCAAAGAGACGTGCATGCGCTTGGCGGGAGCGCGCGCAGCGAACACTAGACTGTTTATTGATTTCTGGGAATTGTGTTTTTTTTTAACATAATGTAATCAGTTGGAGCTGGGTTAATCAATTACCTCGAATAGCCTGTAGCATATTGACAGATGAGTATTTTTTCCTTCCTATATGAAAGACAGCACAATAATGGAATTAAATATTTTTTAAATGTTAGTAGGCCTGTTAAACAGCAGGCCTAAATTAACACAGTATACTCGTTTCTACCTGTTCTCAAATGACTATGTTGATACTTAGTTTAGAATAGATAACATTCCTGCATTACTTTCAACCAAATCAGTGGTGGAACTAAGTAGGCTACATTTTCTGAAGTACTTGTAGGCCTACTTCACTTGAGTAGCCTGTTTGTGTCTTCTGTTACTCCTTTCTTTTACTCCCCTAGAGGTAAATTATTATTTTTTTAATTTATTATTATTACAAAGCAAACTGTCCCATGGACCATTTTTGTGAACATTATTCTTATGACTAATTAAATAAATCCCACCAACTACAAAGAAGCTGAGTTTTGCATGTCTGCCATGCATTGCTACACAAATGTAGCAGTTTACTTTCACAATGTCATTAATTTGGCCAATTTTGAATTTCATACCAGAGGTTTCTAACTGTTTTGCCTTCCCTTCTTCTAGAGGATGATGACTGGGTGGACAGCAACGAGGAGGAAGACTGTCCACATGTCCCCTACTCACCAACACGTTACCCTGTGGACACGATGCTGCAGAGATCCGAGGACTTCTACGCTCTTTTAAACCAGCGCAGGTCTCTCCGATTCATCAGCCCAGAGCCGGTCCCAAGAGAAGTCATCGATAATGTCATCCGCACTGCAGGCATGTGCAATTTAAACACAACTGGACCACTCTTAATCTGCTATGAAAAAATAAAAATTAAGCAATGTTTTTGTCTGCCTTATTTTTTCTATCTGCTCCACCTCTTCTTCCTCTGGACAGGGACGGCCCCGAGTGGAGCTCACACTGAGCCCTGGACGTTTGTTGTGGTGTCAGACCTGGAGATGAAGCACCAGATCAGACAGATAGTGGAAGCAGAGGAAGAGGTCAACTACCGTCAGAGGATGGGGGACAAGTGGGTCAATGATTTGGCCAAAATAAGGTGAGCACCCTGTTTTACTCCAAACATAACATTTTATGTCTAACAAGTACCTGTAACTACAGTTACAGCAGTACTTCCTGACCAATCTTGTTTTCTAATTTCACATGTCTCTGCCTCTTTTCACATCTTTCCTCCTCTTTCAGCACAAACTGGATTAAGGAATACTTGGATGTTGCTCCGTACCTGGTCCTCATTTTCAAACAGACCTACGGGATTCTACCAAACGGCAAGAAAAAGACACATTACTACAATGAAATCAGTGTCTCCATATCCTGTGGAATCCTGCTGGCTGCATTACAGGTAAAGGTTACAGCAAGTCTTTAAAATATGGATCATTCAGTCCAAGGTTTCTCCTTATAAATGCTATTATTTCTGTTCATTTGTCAATCAGAACGTGGGTCTTGTGACTGTCACGTCGACACCTCTGAACTGCGGCCCCCAGCTCAGGGTCCTCCTCAAGCGGCCGACCAATGAGAAGCTGTTGATGTTGCTTCCTGTAGGTTATCCTGCTTCTGATGCCACGGTGCCCAATTTGAAACGCAAGCCTCTGGATGACATCATCGTGCACATATGAAAGAATTCATCTGCAGAGAAAATAAAATACAAAAAGTGAAAATACTTTTCTCTTTACTATCTTCATTGACTGCAAAAAACAACACCAAAGTGTTTATCTAATGTTTCTCTGTTTTAGTAGTGCTTGCAAGCTAGCTGAAGCTATTTTTAAACAAGAAATAAATAGAGGGAACAGAGAGCAAAGCAGCTTTGTAAGCATGTTAATGAGTGTAACTCATCAGATAGACAAGGAAAAATGTATATTAACTTAGACTTCAAAATAAACCCCTTACAGACCACCATATCATAATATGCTAGTACTTTTATTTTGAAGAAAAATAGCCCTACAGTTTGCTCCTGCTACATCTAGTGGATAGTTAACGAAGGCACTGACCTCAACAAAAACAGAAAAACTCGTATTAAATTACTGACTTTAGATCTCCAGCACAGTTACCAAAATAAAATGGTATATGAAAATGAGTTTAGTTAGTAGTTGAGTGTTTAGTTTTTTGTTGTAGAGGGGCTACAAAAATCACAATCACCTGTTTTGCTATATTAAAAAGCAATTTGTCTGTTTTTTGTGGGACCAGCTACCTAAAATTGTTATGTCCCTACACCCCACAGTCACAAAGTATTTTTCATCTTTTTTTTTGTTTCCCTACTTTATTCTCTCTAAAAGCCATTCACACTCCTCTGTCCTACCTCCATGTCACCTCTAGGGGTCAGTAGCGGCCAGGAAAAGCGCTGAATCACCTACTGCAGAAGAAGAAAACAGGGCCTCATTGCGCCGGCGTACACCACGTACACCGATGATCAGAGCTGCTTTGGCTGGATGCTAGCTGGCTAGCTAACGCTCTGTCAAGTCGCACACATTGGGCTAGAAGGGGGAAGCGCAGCGGTGGAGAAGAAGGGCCACCCAAGCGCCGCTACGAAATGGCCGGGCAACAGTTCCAGTACGATGACAGCGGCAATACTTTTTTCTATTTCCTCACGTCCTTCGTCGGACTTATTGTGATCCCGGCCACATATTACCTCTGGCCCCGGGATCAGAATGCTGGTAAGGCCCGATGTCTGGCTCAGTGCTAACTTAGCTAACTCACCAACCTCAGAGAGAAGTGTTCAGACAGCATCCTGGCTCGTACACGCTCACTAGTGTGCAGTCTGTTAATCTGGTTAGCTTCTAATAGACATAAATGTTTTACAACTAAACCTAACGTTATATTAACTTGTATTTGTAAGCTAGTAAACGTTACAAAGGTGGTGTTCACGTCTCTTTCACTGTTGTACAAGTCAGTCAGTGTTAACACAGTTACCTCACGAGCCTTACTCATTACCTGCCTATTAGTTATCCACCTGTTTTAACGTAACACATCTAGCTGGTACTGCCTGTTCTGGTCGGTAAACATGAAGCTAATTGCTGACTAGTTAAGCTAAAGCTTTCATCTTGCAGGTTCTATACCACATCTCAATATATCCATATCTTTGTTGAGCTATCTGTTTGTCAACAGTAGAGCATATCTAACGCTGATGATGCAACATATGCAAGCAAACTTTACCCAGCTGGTCTACTGGGTCATGAGTTAAAGATGTTGCTAACAGTTCTAATATTGATAACGCGATGTAAGAAAAATGTTGTATGCTAGCTATTAGCTAAATCTTGTGTTCAAAGTTCAATATAATAAAGTAATCCAACATTTTTTAATGAATTTAAAGCTGACTGATGTAAACGCATGCCTCTACCTGCTTGGCCAACACAATATAAATATAATTCCTTTTTAAAGCAGTAATTCTGCTCAAATATACATAAAACATGGCATTGTTATTATTGATTGACTAGTTTTATGGTACTATCATGTCAGTAATGTTTCCTTCTGTCTGTCCTATTCCCAGAACAACTGCGTCTGAAGAGCCTGAGGAGGGTACATGGCAGGTGTCTGTGGTACCGGCTCAGGCTGATGAAGTCACAGCAGAGCATTGTTCCAACACTAAAGTGAGTCCAATGATTTGTGTTTGTAGTTCTTTGAAGGCGATTGGCAGATCTACCAGGCCCTCCCTTTGTAGGAAATTATTCGATAACACCTGGAAAGATGATCTCGTCTGTTGCCGTCAATGATCTGATTATACTTCTGAATTATTCAGTGTTCGTAGTTATTTATGGAACCATGTTACGCTTAATCCTTCCTTTGTTTTATTTGGATTACTCATATAAATCTCACTACAACTGATAGGACATAATTTTCTTTCAAGTATGACAGGTTTACTCCCCTCTCTTTTGTTGTTAAATTTGCTCTCCGGGTGTGACCTGCCTGAGCTGTCTGTATCGTCAAAGCTCAGTCATCTTCCCACTTCTCCTGATGGTTCACTGGTTCACTAAGTGTACTTACAGCTGGACGGAGATGTTGTCACTGTTGCCTGAAGATGCTGTAATGGCCAGGCTGAGCAGGCTGAGTACTTGCTGGCACAAGTTTGGCTTATGTTGAATTCATGTGTAAACCTCTCATTTGCAGCTGGTGTAAACATGAAGCTGCACTGTTTCTCTTAACGTGGTTAATAGAGAGACGGGTGTTCAGGTGTCTCACTCCTTTCCCTCCTTGCCACAGCGTTTATCTCTTCCTTCTGTTTCTCCCCTCTTAGATGTCTGTCTTTATACTTCCACTCTCCACTCCACTTCTGTCACCAGACCTACATCCTGTTTTTAGCCTTAAAATCCATAAATTCTTTATCTGCCTGGTTGCTTATGTGTCTGAAGCTGGTGAAAGCTTTCACATATTTATCAAACGGAACAGATCGATCTCTAAAAAAACTCACTCGCATCTTTCTCCTCGACTCACCTGTGTATTTGCGATGCTGTTTATTATAAACATCTAGCATGTTTTTTTATTTCTGGTCGTGCCACTCGGACAACTCGGGGCTTTCAAGCGGTTGTCATGGCAACAGATGCTGCAGAGCAGGCCATAGGGTTTTGCCATTGTCATGGAAACAAGTTCAACTTCAATGCATAAATACCAAACAACAACAATGTCAGATACATGTGTGCAATAAATTAAGATTAGCTTCCCGTAGCCCGTCATATTAAACCCTACTGTAATCTCTGTAGCTTTATATGCTAAAGCTAGTTTCGGTTGATTTCAAACACTATTATTATTACAAGCAACAGTGTGAAAATGAGACAGGCTGAATGTCGTCCTCACAGAACGATTTTTCTAAGTGATTTTTCTCCCTGTTTGTGTGTCCTATTTTCAGGAAAGCAGCCTTGTTATTCGGCTGGGCTGTGTTCCTGCTGCTGGCATACAAGGTGTCCAAACTGGACAGAGAGTACCAGGAGTACAATCCATATGAAGTACTCAACTTGGACCCGGTAAGCACACAAAATACACACACACTCTTCTGTATTCTACTCAGCCTCTGACGTCCCTTAAGACGCTTTTTTCTTTCAGTTTGCACAAGATATTAAAGCCATAACTTCTGTAAGATTAAAAAACGGGAGAGAAATATCTTCTGTCACGACTTTTGAGACTACACAGGACTCTCTATTTTTGGTGATTATCTGATGATGTAAATACACTTCTGTCTCCAGGGTGCGTCGCTGTCAGAGATCAAGAAGCAGTACCGTGTTCTGTCGCTCAAGTACCATCCTGACAAAGGTGGTGATGAGGCTACATTCATGAGGATTGCCAAAGCTTATGCTGCGTAAGTATCGATCAGGTGGTGACTTCATTATCCAGAAAGCAAGACGATATCTGCATCTGTGAAATAGATACAAATCAGATCAGTAATGAAAGCAATGATCTCATGATAAAGTCATCATTTTACTTGTGTATTTTTTCCACAGTCTGACCAATGAACAGTCGCGACAAAACTGGGAAAACTACGGAAACCCGGATGGTCCAGGAGGTGAGTGACGCTACCTTTTGCTTCTCTTCTGTGTTGACATACTGTCTGAGCTCGTTGCTGGCGAGTGACTCAGCCTCTTGTACTCATAAATGTGTCAAACAATGGAAGATGAAAACGTGACAGCTCATTCATTTTTACACCCCGAGCCTGTGATGCACAAGTGTCTCGCTGTTTCACAGACACGTCTGCTGTGGGTGCTGAGTAATGCACGGGGCGTCAGAAATAAACCTGTTTATACAGCTTCTAAAAATGGTCTTATGTCTCCCTCTTCAGCAACCAGCTTTGGTATCGCCCTGCCTGCCTGGATTGTTGACCAGAAGAACTCAATGCTGGTATTTATTATTATGTTAATGTATTTTAATTGATAAGCCAAATATTATACCGGATCAGTCATTCACAGACGACGTGTGCTATGTTGTCATACTTTTCAACTTACATTTTTTAATCTGTAGGTGCTGTTAGTTTACGGACTAGCCTTCATGGTCATCCTTCCTGTTGTTGTGGTAAGTCCTTTACATGATTTAAAAGGTGCAATCGTTTCTTTTTGTTGCCCTCTTGGATGTCTCACTTTTCCTTTCCTTTGTCTCTCTACATCACAGGGCACGTGGTGGTACCGCTCCATACGATACAGCGGAGACCAAATCCTCATCAACACTACGCAGCTCTTCATGCATTTCATGTACAAGACGCCCAACATGAACATGAAGAGTGAGTGTTTATATCTGTTCCCTGCATACACCGATCAGCCATAACATTATGACCGCCTGCCTAATAATGTGTAGGACGCCCAAACAGCCCTTACCCGTCGAGGCATGGACTCCACTAGACCTCTGAAGGTGTGCTGAGGTATACCAAGAGGTTAGCAGCAGATCCTTTAAGTCCTGTAAATTGCGAGGTGGGGTCTCCATGGTCCGGCAGATGCTCGATTGGATTGAGATCTGGGGAATTTGGAGGCCAAGTTGACACCTTGAACTCGTTCCTGAATAATGTCTGCAGTGTGGCAGGGCGCATCATCCTGCTGAAAGAGGCCACTGCCATTAGGGAAAACCGTTTCAATGAAGGTTTGTACTTGGTCTTCAGACAATGTTTAGGTAGGTGGTCTGTGTCAAAGTAACATCCACATGAATAGCAGGACCCAAGGTTTCCCAGCAGAAGATTGCCCAAAGCATCACACTACCTGTGCTGGCTTGCCTTCTTCCCATAATGCATCCTGGTGCCATGTCTTCCCCAGGTAAGAGACGTACCACATGATGTAAAAGAAAACATGATTCATCAGACCAGGCCTCCTTCTTCCATTGCTCCCAGTTCTAATGCTCACGTTCCCATTGTAGGTCCCATACGCAACAAACTGCGATGCACTGTGTGTTCTGACACCTTTCTATCAGAACCAGCTTTAACTTTTTCAGCAGTTTGAGCTTCAGTAGCTCTTCTGTTGGATCCGATCACATGGGCCGGCCTTCAGTCACCACTTGCATCATTGAGCCTTTGCTGCCCATGAGCCTGTCGCCGGTCCACCTGTTTTCCTTCCTGGGACCACTTTTGGTAGGTACTGACCGCTGCAGACCGGGAACACCCCCACAAGAGCTGCAGTGTTGGAGATGCTCTGACCCAGTCGTCTAGCCATCAAGTCGCTCACATTCTTACACTTCCACATTTTTCCGGCTTCCAACACATCAACTTAGAGGACGAAGGATTTACTTGGCGCCTAACATATCCCACCCACTGACAGGTGCCATTGTGGTCGTAATGTTATGGCTGATCGGTGTATATATTTATATGTTCAAGCCAACAAGCTCGTAAGAAAACAGATTTATTTATCTCCCTTTCTTGTTGTCTCTCTGATTCTGCCTTGCAGGGTTAGCCATGGTGCTGACAGCAGCTTTCGAGTTTGACCCTCGCAGCAATAAGGAAGCCACCATACGGCCGACAGACAACATCGAAGTGCCACAGGTAACAGCAAACGTTGCAATGACAATGTGCTTCGGACAAGCATGTGTGAAACTTGTGTCCTAAACAACAATGCTCTGCGTTTTTCAGTTGATCCGTGAGCTGGGGAACATCAACGTGAAGAAGAAGGAGCCTCCATTCTGTTATCCTTACAGTCTGAAGGCCAGGGTGTTGGTGCTCGCTCACCTGGCACGCATGGACGTATCGGAGGAGTTGGAGGAAGGTAGGGCGGAAATCTGAAACAATTGGAATTATACTTCTCCATAGACACAGTGCTTGTGTATCATTTATCTACAGTGTGTTAGAGAACTAGCTTGTGTATCTCCATGTCAGGCTTTTCCACAACCACATAAATCCTTTCAAAGTACCAAAAATGGGAACAAAAACAGCTGCACAAGCTGTTCAGAGTGAAGTTGTCCAGTCACAAGATTTTGTAATGAATACACAACCTTACCCAGTTTATATGTTTACGCTCCTGCACAGCAGTGAAGCTGCATACTTAACTAGGACAAGCTGTTTAGAGGAGTTTTATGACTCTTTAAGCAAGCTGTTTTAAATTGCACCTGCAGCGGGAGAAACTTCAGTGTTTTAACAGACAGGGGGGGATAAATAATGAGTCATTTCAAGTTGATTGAAAGACGGAGGAAAGGTTAATATTTGAGTTAGAGGACGTTATTCTACCAGTATCTACACAATAATGTTGTCTTTTGCTAAGATTTCAAAGCATGATATGTGTGTGTGTGTGTGTGTTTCTGTTCCAGATCAGAGGTTTGTGACGAGGAAGAGTCCAGCTCTCCTCCAGGAGATGATCAACGTGGGCTGTCAGCTGACCATGATGGCAAACAGCAGAGGAGGTATACAAACACATGTCAAATTTAATAGGAGCAGGAGCTTATTAGTAACCCCCATACACTATATTTATTATATTTTGTGTTAAAGGGCCAGTTCGCTGATCTTCAACCTCAGTCCTATCATGCTATTATGTGGCGCTAATGCCATTATGTTCGACATTTCTGTCTGTGCCTTTGGAGGACGCTATCCGCTTCTCCAATGGGCCCTGGAAAACCTCCGCCAGACTACGTGAAACGCGTCATCTGGTGGAGGCCAGGGAGCTCGCTAAACTATACTTCCTCAATCTAGGACGCCCGCCTCCGATGTCATGTCTCGTTCAAAATCGTCAGGTTTGAAATGTAGACTGCAGACCTGAAGATCTTTTAGAAAATCCAGCGGTATGTTCATTTTCGGATTCTGTACCACTCTGAGCCATTGCCTGCAGCGATCAATGTCCTTGACTGGAAGACGGTAGTATTTCACTCCAGCGTCTCTCGCTGGGTCGTTCCTTTCAGAGGGAGGGGCGCAATGCACGCTGGGTGTTGTAGGAATGTGGAATGGGCGAAACCGCGAGCTGTTTGAACAACTTTCTCCACAGCTATGGCGCCAATTTCAAACATTAATGCTTCTATTGATTACAGAGAACACCAGCTTTGACTGACAGCGGCCAACTGCTCCTTTAATGTTATTTTTACTGTAATTTTTTAGCCATCTAGAATTTCCTTTGGGATTAACCATATTCTTTCTTACCTTACTTCTTGAATCGTTTTGGTAAATGTCGTGTGTGTGTGTCTGCAGGGTTCCATGCTCCTCGACTGGTGACCATCGAGAACTGCATGAAGCTGACCCAAATGATAGTGCAGGGTCTGCAGGAGTCCAAGTCCCCGTTGTTGCAGCTGCCCCACTTTGAGGAGGAGCACCTCCGCTACTGCATCTCTAAGAAGGTAACTGTGCATGCACACACACAATATACATGATGATAAAGTAGAGACTCAACGGCTCAGTGGATCATTCGTCCTCTTCTTGTAGTATAAAGTTCGGAGCCTCCAGGACCTGGTGAGCCTCAAGGACTCTGACAGACGCAGCATGCTGCGATTCCTCGGGGAGGAGAAGTACGACGAGGTCATGGCTGTGCTGGGCAGCTTCCCTCACATCACCATGGATACCAAACTGCAGGGTCAGTCCTCAAATACACACATACGAACATAGTCGGTTTAAAGTAGTTATGCATTATGTTTCTGTACAGATTTATAGTTGTTTGTCAGACTTTTGGTTATTAAAGTCTCTCCGTGTGTCTTTGCAGTCCTTGATGATGAAGACAGCAATAACATCACAGCAGGATCTATTGTCACAGTAACCGTCACCTTAACCAGAAAACGGATGGCGGTAAGGAATTACACTGACATAATGACACTTTATCAGTAAGAAAGCAACCTCTTTTTTTGGAGCTGCACTTCCAAACATGACCACTAGATTGTGCTGTTGACTGAATGTAATGTTGAAAAGCACGAGTTAACTGTGTCTGTGTCTGCGTGTGTGTAGGAGGTGTTTGAAAAGGAGCAGGAGTCGACGCCGTGCCCTGCAGAGGAGGCTGCCACTACAGAGGATGCAGTAAGGAGAACACGCACACACAGCTTACTCAGACTCATTCGTACCACACATTCACTCAGTCGGGGTCAGATTTCGTCTTGTGTTTTCACTGAGCTGTATTTTGTCTGTGTGTAAAAAGACAGGAGACACGAGTAAAGCCAAAACAAAAGTGTGGCAGAACAAGAGTAAAGGGGCGAAGAAGACGGCCAAGTCCAAGAAGAAAAAATTAACCAAGAAGAAGGCCACGCCTGCGCCGGCCAAAACCAAGCAGGCCAACGGGAACGTGGCAGGAAATGTATGTTTCCAACACGGCTCCATTCATGTAACATCATGAGTGAATATGTATATCATCATTGTTGTTGTTGTTGATGATGTCACAGGAAGTTGTAGCAGCATCCGCAGCAGCTGCGAAGGAGGAAGAAGACGAGGCCTCAGATAAGGGCAGCGACTCTGAAGAGGGCGAAGCCAACAAGGACTCTCCCAGCGAGAGGGACGAAGATAGCGACAAACAGAGCGACACAGAGGTGGACGAGATCGGCGGCGACGACGAAGAGGTCAGAGAGATTTAAAATGAGTATGTAGAAACCCTGTGCACCTATCCCTTACCTAACCTCATCATCCTCTCTCCGCCAGGAGTGGGAAGCGTTGCAGCAGAGCATCCAGCGGCGAGAGCGGGCCCTGCTGGAGACCAAGTCGAAGGTGACGCACCCCGTCTACAGCCTCTACTTCCCCGAGGAGAAGCAGGAGTGGTGGTGGCTCTACATCGCCGACCGCAGAGATCAGACCCTCGTCTCCATGCCGTACCACGTGTGCACACTAAAAGACACAGAAGAGGTGAGCCTGTGTGTGTGTGCTTCTGGACATATAGGCAAATATACCTTGTGTGGTGGTCATATGTACAATTATGTCCTAAAAAACAGACCAACACCAAAATATGTTTATAAAAAAGCAGAAAATCTTATTTTACAAGCAGCACAATCTGTGTTATATTACAACAGTTTGAGGTTAAATTGTGGCTTATGCTTTAATCCGTCTGGACTAAAAAAGGCCTCAATAAGTCAAGAGTGCTTCTTGTTTCCTGTGCACATCCTGTTGCTAGGCAACCCTTTGCACTTGTCATTATTTCCTCAGAGGAGTGTGCGTGTGTGTTTATTTAGCACAACTTGCACCTTTTGATCCTGGTGTTCTTCAGCCACAATAAGGATTGACGGGCGAGCTAAAAGCTTAACGAGGCCTGCGTCGCGCTCCGACCGGCACGAGGTGACCCGCCCGCGCGTAACGCTTCACTGTCTGGCAATCAATTAGTGCGTCGCTTCAACAAATCCTTCTGTTGTTTGTGTTGTGCGAACGCGTGTTTGACAGACGCGAGGGCAGGGCAGAGGGGCTGCTTCCATCAACGAGGCAGGGCAGGAAACCGTCGCTGTGTTGGCGGCTCGTTCTCCGCTAACACGCTGAATAATAATTAGCCTCATTGTGCCGATAATTAGATGTTTGCCGTATGTAATTGCACGACATGGTAATCACAGCCTGAGGTAATGCTGCTCTCATATTTACAGTTGGACCCCATCATCGCGCAGCGGTCCAATTGTGATTACCTACCGCGCGCCGTGTCCCTCTGAGGCTCCTGTAGATGATCGAGCGTCATCAGTAGCAGCAGATTGTCTTTTTCAGTTTGTGTTATGCAGCAGTGTTTGTCCTCCTTCTATTAATGTGTCTGTTTGGTGTGTGGAAAAAAGAGGATCATCTTCTAAACTGCAGATGAGAGTCACCTCGTTTCTTTATGTGCTGCCAATTTTACTCTGCGCCTGGTTACAATACAGCCGCATCCTAGATTTGCCAAATGCTTTACTGTAACACTACATTTAATAAACCGAACAATCATGCCCTCTGAGTGCTCCTGTGATTGGATTTGACAGCTGTGTGTGTGTGTGTGTTGTTCTCCAGGTGGAGCTGAAGTTCCCAGCCCCCTCCAAAACAGGAAACTACCAATACTCTGTCATCCTCCGCTCTGATTCCTACCTGGGACTGGACCAGATCAAACCACTCAAGGTAACAAGAAGGCTGTGTGATGTGTGTTTGTGTGTGATTGCTTGGAGGATGCCAGCTTCTAGCTTAAACAGTTCACAGAGCTGCAACAATCACACCCTCCAGAAGCTCACAGAACAATGGTGTTAATTGCTGCCAAGCCGATGGGAATAAGAGGATCTGTTACAGCCAGACTGTCGTAACAGCTGATAGACTTTCAGCTAACATGTGATATGATGTTGCTGCAGCATACCTCAAAACGCTGTTAGTTCTTAATGTGCTGTTAAAAGCAAAGTACTTTAGAGTTGGGGATGTTGAAACAACAGGCTGTTTTTAAATTGATCTGTCTCAGGATGGGCTGCTTTTTCTGACCATCTTTTAATTTATTTAATTAATTCAGACACGGTATATACATGGTTTGCCATGCAGTTTGCAGTTCAAAATTCTGTTATTAAACCTAATTTAAATGTAAAACTGTTCAAATAAGTAATTCTGCCCGCCAATAAAATACCAGATTCTTTATTCTTTATTTATTGCAGAAAACATTTACCGTAAAATTCAGTTATAAGATGCACTTTTAATAAATTTTTGCGTCCTATATATTGATGCGACCAATATAGCAGCATAAAATGCGGAGAGGTCTTTTATTGTATAACCGTATTTTACCACGACGATGGCGCTATAATCTAGCTAAAGCTTCGCCACGGACGTCATGATCACAACAACAGCAAACTATCAGCAGTCAGAAAGGCATTCATGTTGATCCTTTGAGAATATTTAACTGAATAAAAGAAACATCTGTAAAAATGTTAATAAATAACTACAAAAGTGATTAACTAAATGTTGTCACATACGGATAAATAATTTCAAACTTTATTTAATACTTCTTCAATATACGAACATTTGTTTACATTTAGTACGGGGCTGGAAAATCACGTTTGTATACGTCACCAAGTTAGCTATGAACTCTGGGTAACTACCAAAGGAAAGCCTGCAGATATCACTCACAGAAAGTCCGCAATTTGGGGTTGAAAAGTCCGCATCAGAGCACTCACACACTTACCGGGAACGTGCCTCAAAGTCCGTGAGTCCACGAGTGTGGAGATTAGGATTTAGCCAATCAACGTTACCGTAGCCTGCGTTCAACTGCAGCACTGGTAGCTAGCATTACAAACTCGACATGGCAAAAACAGATGGTAGGCTAAAGATGTGTTTTTAATTTGTTTCAAATGAAAATTAAAAAACAAATATAATATTTGTCTTAAAAATTGGTGTAAAAATGGTTCACATCAAACTCTGGGCTGGTTCAGTCAAACGATTTGGCGCAGTTATTCCATTTAATTTTGCTAGACTCTAGTGTTGCTCCGTACTATTGTAAAAGATAAGCAGAGACATGACCCTGGTCTGAACTAACAGTGTATCTTATTTACAGGAGTGAAAACACCCTGAGAATCCAGAGTCTCTTAATTTGCTAAAATTGATGAATACTGAAAAGACAACACACAGGACTTCCACGTGCTAAACTTTGTGTGTAAATTCTTTCCCCCAGCTGGAGGTCCACGAGGCCAAGGCCATGCTGGACAACCACCCGCAGTGGGACATCCCCGACACAGAGGAGGAGGACGAGGAGCAGGAGGACAGCGACGGCATCGAGGAGAGCGAAGAGGACGACGAGGACAACGACTGAACGCGGACACACACAAACACACACATGCTCAGCCACACCCTTCCCCACCCCACCCCCATGGACCGCCCACCCAGACGCCCACCCACCCACTTCTGACCCTACAGCAGCACTCGAGCAGAGAACGACGAGCGCGAGACACACACACACACACACACACACACACACACAGAATCACCAGGGACAGTTTCTACACCATTTTATCTTTACAGTGACACGGACTGTGGCCCCGCCCTTCCACTTCCTGTTTTCTACAAAGACTTGTTCATTACGACTTCTGCTGCTGACGCGGAGGAGAATTCTGTGAATACTTACCCAGGCCCGCGTGTGAGAGTGGATGCGTATGTGAGAGTGCGTGTGTGCTACAATATGGGCAAATGGTGCGTGTGTGTTTGTAACCTTGTATGTGTTTGTACAGGTATGAAATATTGACACACTGTGGACTGGAGGACCTATTGTTTGGGCTCTTTTCTTTAAAGGGGGGGAGGGTGTGTATAACAGCTAATTCTGCAAAAATTAACACACAGTGATCTCCATGTGGAAGTCATGACCGCTCTCGCTCCTAATTTTAAAATCACTCGGCATCGATGTTTTCCACACCAATGATACTTTCTATTGTACACTCAAAACTGCAGAAGTGCGAGCTTTAGCCCTACATCCACTTCAACCATTGGGATCTTTGCACTTTTCAGTTGAATCTCTTTTTATTTTTCTGCTGTTACATTAGCCGGTCACTTGTCTGTAGTTGTACTCACTGTATGTTGAAGGAGACGCACGATGTCGGTCGAAATCCGGTGGATTTTATGACCTCGACCTAAAATTGCAGTGTTAAGATTTGAGTACTCTTGTAGTCCATGTAACACATACAAGTTGTGAGTTTTCAGTCTTTAAAGGGGCTCAGATACTGATATATATATAGATATAAACATACTCGCAGCTTTCTAGAGAAGTGACGTCCTCTCTCTTCATTTTTTTTTTTTTTTTTTACAATTGTAGCACATTCCAGTGTAAACTCATTGTCCAAAAAGGCCTTATAAATACAACTGAAATACCACAACATACACGTCTGTGGGTGCTATGCACCAGTGATTCTTGGGAGAGCAGAAAAAAAGTTTTTTTTGTCTGTAAAAATCGAGTGTTTCTCTTTTTGTTTCAGCTTAGAGTTAGTCTCTTCATTGTGATCTTTAGCGACTCAGTCTTGGATACATATCACCGATGTTGTCACGGCAACTCCTCTAGTAAGTACACTTTTGCTTCCCGATAGAGGATGTGCAGCGACACGTGACTGACCCTGTCTTTAAGGAGTGTGAGGCCCCCCCGACACACGCAGCACTCATGACCTGAAAAGGGTGTCGAACTAAAATCTGTTGAACTTTAAGTGTAAGACTAAGCAAACTCTGTCCAGCGCCTTTTCTCTGTAGCCAGTTATTCAGAACTAGCTTAGCTTAGTGGGTAAAACTGCCATTACAGATGGGATTTAATTTCTTCTCCAGCAAACTTCAGGAGGGTTTTTTTTTTAATGTTCTTGTCTGAGGAAACAGAGTACCCCTTTCATTTAAATCATGTTTCTTTTTTTGTTCCAGTTAGTGCTAACAAATGTGTCATGTCTTGTTTTGTTCCATTCTAACTTCGTTTTTGTTTTTACATCCGTTAAGACTCATGAGTGCAAAAAAAAAAGAAATACCAGGGCTTTAATGTATGGCTCTTCAGGCTCTAGCTCTATGTCGACAACTTGGCAGTTTTTTTTCTTTCTTTTTTTTTTAAAGGAATCTTCACCGTAAATATCCACACTTTTTTTAATGATATATATTACTGTATTATGTCGGTGAGGGAGAGATAACAGTATGAATTTCTGTGGGCATGCTCACCCGACACCACATACACACGGTCACACAAACTCACACATGCACACTATACTCCCCTGTAATTGTGTTGAAGGCAGGTGTATGCTAACAGGTTATATTGTATTCTGAGTATTTATCGCTCTGCAATAGAATGTAGCATCAGTGATTTACGCTGTGTGGAAAAAAACAAACAAACTGCAGTGAGGTTAAATACGACACCATCTCTCCCATGACAGATCTGGTCCAGGCGACTGGCCGGCAGGCCGCCTCAGTTTGGACAAACTACCCAATGACTATCTATCTGCCACTTTTGTTTACAAAGGAACTGTCATTGTAAATGGAAAAATATATTATTTGTATTTAAAATCATTTCAAATAAAAACTTTTAAATGAGATGCTGCCATTTTCTCCTCCCACAGTGTACTCACAGAGAGGCCTATAATAGATGTTCTCAGAGACGATGTGTGTACTGCTATTTTTATTGTAATCATTAAGTTGCAGTAAATTACATTAAGTGCTCTCTCTGTTAAAAGCAGTCAACAATATCAGACCTCCGAGGCCTTCCTGTCCTGACCCCTGTGAGGGGCTAACGGGGTTTCAAAAGCAGACGACCCGTTTCCTCCTCATCTGGGAATTCCCTGTAAGTAAGGTTTGCAAATTTTGGTCAGTTTCCCCAGATAACATGATGATTAGGCTTCTATCTTTCAGAGTACCGCATGGAAGTTTTATGTTGGGAGAGCAACGCTTTCTCTTTCGGCTCCCCCAGAGTTGATGAGATAAGATTTATAGAGATTTATGGACTTTATAGAGGGAGGATGGTTAACTGAACTCCTTGCCCTTGCACTTAACAAGTAGAACCTAACTAAGGGACCATCAATAAATTAATGTTAAATGGACATAAAACATAAAAGATGTTTTTATAATACGTCCATGACTTGGCCCATATATAAATTAGGAATTCAAAAATACAACTAAATTGGGAACGTGTTGCCCACTAATTTTAAATGCTGAAGTGTAATTCATTTATTTTCTATAAATGTTTTTTTTTTATGAAGAATAAGAGCTTTTTTTTGCCAAGAATTAAAACTTAATTGGACAAATAATACATACCTCGTTAAATTGGATTTTTTTGCTGCTAATATTTTATATTTATATTTTTTAATAAAGATAAATGATTTTTCCCCAATAGTTTCCAATAGTGGGCAACACGTACACAATTTAGTTTAGTTTTAATCCTAATTTTTTATGTGGACAAGTCATGGACGTGTTATAAAAACATCAGTTTTGTGTCTAGTCAACAGTAATTTATTGATGGTCCCGAAATCCGGTTCTGCCTGTTCAGTGAGAGGGCTTGTGAAAGAGTTCAACTAACCGTCGATTATTAGCATATCTGTCATATAGGCCGAAAGCTATACCTTTGTAACTAGGTGAGGTGCACAATAAATAAAAATAGTAATATAGGAATTTTAATAATTAACGTCTGCCAAAGAGTGTTTTTGTGTCATCAAAAGGGGGCAGAACCTCTTATTTACTGTGCTACCTCTTCCTCTCTGTCTACTGAACCAGCGCAGGTAAATGAGGTGCAGCTTTAGAGGCAGATAGGAAAATTTATCAACGCTATCATCCTCCTATTGACGACCAAGTCACACTGTTTTTTCCCCTCCAACTTGCAGACCTTACAACTCCTGTCAAAATCTCCGGACGTCGTCGGGAAGGTCAAACTGCGGCTTTGACTCCAGACCAGCCCGCGGTACACGCTCGCTTCCCCGCCGCAGCAGCAGAGGTGGAACCCGTACTGACCGGAGCCGAGGTTCCGCCGGTGTTTCTGCCGCGTCTGCTGCTCCATGCTCCGGCTTGGTGTGTGTGCGCGCAGTCAACCTGCTGTGTAGCGATGGATCTCCGCCGCTGAATCGACCCCATCGAGATAGGTAAATTTATGCATGCAACGAACTTAAAGCCATCTCTTATTCTTACATTTCAAGATTATTCATTGATAGAATACATTTATTCCAAATTATTAATGCTGACTATACATTGGTAGTTAACCTACAAGGTCACTATAAAGTCACTGTTCCTGTAGAAGAGTAAAGAGGTAATTTCAGAGGCCATATGCTGCCTCTTAATACAATGCTAGTTCAGACTTGTACGTAGCCTTATAACCAATTTCCAACACATCATAAATAACCAAACTTGTCTTTGATTCTACATGCTTCCTGTTAGTCTATGTTGCCTAATGCACAAAAATCTGCCAAGGAAGTTTGACCTCCACGTGTGTCTATCTACAGTGTTTCTGGCAACAACACACACACTCCCTTCTCTCCTCTTCTCTTTATGGGTCTAATTTGAATTTACTGACAGTTAACCGTTGACTCTCCTGTAGCCAGACTAAATTAGTTTGAGGCATTAGCATGGAGTGTAATATTGCATCGGTGGTGGTAGTGTGTGGTTGAGTGTGTGTGTGTGTGTCTGTGTGTTGGAGGAGTAGTTGAAGTGAGTGATTGAGAAAAGATGCAAATAGTTAAAAATACACACGACCATTCACACTTGTGTGAAACTGTGAAACTGGGGTTTAAAGCAAGGTCAGCCATTTAAATAAGGCCCAATGAAAAAAGTTTAAATCATCTTTTTTTGAAGCCAGTTGTGACCCTATTTGGATGAAAGCGTGGGATTAGCTAGCTAGCTAGCTAAGTGCTAGCTTGGTTAGCAAAGCAATTTTTTCATTCACAAAAATGTGATATTAGGCTTATTGGGGTACTCAAATTGGCTAATAAAAAACAGGCTTTAAAAAAATGTAATGTTACACAAATATGAACAGCGAACCCATTTTAGTCCAGCAAAGAGCTGAGGAAAGCAGCTTCCAGGTAGCTGTGTTAGCAACTTGTCAATCACAGCATAGCAGAGATACCACTTGTCCACACTTGTCCACAGTGGACGCCAAAATCAACTTCCACATAGTAGCTTAAAGGTCTAATCTCGAAGATTTCAGTTGCGTTCTCTTTGGCGGTACCTTTGGACGATAAACGGTAACTGCGTGAGTACACTTCCCAATTGAACCAGATGTCCACGGTTGGCTCCGGTCGTAACTCATGATTTTCCTCGCTGACGGTCGCTTTGCTTTTTAGACTGTTTGCTTTCATCTGATCGTTGAATTTGTTTATTTTTCTTTGGATTTTCACTCATTTTTGAAGTTGTATCTGTAGTCATCGATCTTTCTCGTTTGTTCAGCCATAGGCTCAATCACCATTGTGTTACCTCATTCCGCGATCAATAGTGACTTAACAGACATTTAATTACAAGAAATTCTTGGAGATTATACCTTTAAACAACTGTATTTTTTTATGAACACAATAATTGCAGAGTAGCCTAATGTTGTTGCTTTTGTGGCACACCACAAGAAAATCTCACAGTTAGCTTTGGGCGTCCTTTTCCTTGTATTCAATGTGTGAAAAAAGCTTTTTAATAAAGAAAAGAAGGGCAGCACTAAATTGCAGAGGGGCATTGCTTCAGGGTTGTACATTATTGTTCATTTCACAGTAAACGTTTAAAACCAAGAGAGGAGGCTTTCACACTTAACAAACAAGCATGGCACTGTGCAGATGAAGGTCAGTGCTCACAATGAGAAACAGCTTCATGACTGAAAGAGGAATGATGGGTTACTTTGTGCCAGGTCCACTTTTGACCCCAAATATGTCGTACATGATGGTATTTTTAGTCCTGCAGTCGAGATGTCGCAAATGTTCTGCAATAATTCTGGTAATTAAAAGTTGAAGTCAGCATTTTGTGTTTCAGACAGCTGTGATACTGAAAATGTCAACATCGTTCCCTATGAAAATTGGGTTGACCATTTGCAGGACGAAACCAGTGACTGTATACAAAGATGGACGACGCGTCTCCATCTCTTCGTATTGTAGAAAAGTGAAGTGAGGCCGTCTTGCACATTTGGAGCTAGAATCTGCGCAGTAGAGATCGGCTGGTGGAGCCACGGTACTGACGTCCCGCCTCTTCCCACTACCCAAAACGCACATTTAACTCACCTAATAAACAGGGATCCCTCATGTCAGCTCAGTCAACAGCTGAGCAGCTTCTTGTGTTGGTCTGAAGCATAATAATAATAACTATTAAAAATAAACTTATCAGAAAATGAAAACTTACATAAATCATAATGACATAAATCAGCATGATAAGAACTAACTATAACTAACTGTATTTTGATTTTATAGTTGTCATAGTTGTTATAGTTGTTGTAGACTCATGTCCCATCTGTTAACATGGCTGGAGGCGGGCTTTATGACCTATACGGCAGCCAGTCAGCAGGGGGCGATAGAGATGTTTTGGCTTCACTTTTAGGGAGCTGTAATGTTGTCCATCTTTCTAAACAATCCATGGACTAAACTAATAAATTATGAAAAAAAAAGAAATCTTGTAAAATAAAAAGATAATAATGTAAAATAGTGATTCAGTATGGAACCAGACACTGTGCAAAAAAAACTGGCCAGTGCCACCTTGCTATTAGCTGGTAAAAGAAAAGTCTAGACATTTAAGAGTTAACTTAGCGTCCTCTGTCTAAAGGGGAAAAAAACACAGCTGTGTGTGTGTGTGTGTGTGTGTGTGTGCGTGTGTGTGCGTGTGTGTGTGATTTTGTTAAAGAAATCTGCTATACTCCTGGCGGGGCTCCAAGCCACAAGCATTTTGTTAGAGTGGCACGATAAAGTCGTTTTCTGCTCTCATGGGACAGAGAGCTTTTAGATAGAAACAGAAGCATCCCTCTGAGTGTTTGTGTGTGTGTGTGTGTGTGTGTGTGTGTGTGTGTGTGTGTGTGTGTGTGTGTGTGTGTGTTTGTGTGCTGGTGTGCGTTTGTGTGTGTGCTGGCGTGGTTGCACTGTGTTTCATCAAACCCTTTCAAAACTTTCTTCATATCGGTTGTTCCACGGTGCTACAGACAGATGCTGTGTGTGTGTGTATGTGTGTGTGTGTGTGTGTGTGTGTGTTAAGAACCCTCCTCTTTTTTTTTTTTTTTTTACGTTCCCTCTTTGATGTTTTTGAAAAATCTGAATTTTGGGACTGAGGGTGAATTTTTCATCTCCTACCTGATCTGAGCGGACATTTCAGCCCTAAAAATGTTTTCATTGTGAATGTTTCTTTTTGTGTTTTTCTTTTGTTTGAGTCATTTTTTTGTTCATAAAGTAGTACTTAAACATTTACATGTTTTAAATCAGCATATTTGAATCTTCCTTCTTTGTCATCTGCCATCCTCTGCAGCCCCTTTCACACATGCACTGTACTCCTGAAAATGTCCTGTCATTTTCTGCGTATCCTGCATGTGTGGACGCAAACGTCCGAATTTTTCACCCCAACTTTTTCCTGCCAGCCTCCTGGTCAAATGTTAACAAGAGGTGTAGGTGAGCCGATGCGTGAATGCAGCAGGTCATAGTAACAGGACGGGGTGATGACGTTTATAAAATGCGACTGGTGTGAAACCAGAAGAGCGACGCATAACAGGATGAAGAAGGCTGAAGAAGAAGGAACATTTACAAGATGTCAAGAGCAAAGATGTCTGCAATTTGGAGAGATGAAGAGGTTCTAATTCAAATCCATCCTGAAAGCTAAGTTAATGTTAATCAGTAAGTCCAGCCCCCTGGAGCACAAATTGCATTCATTTCACAGCACAATAGATCCATTTCCCCAAATACTTTTATCATCAGCAAAGCCTTATTCTCCCATTATAGCCACCCATTTATGTCTTTGACCTCTGAACACACACAACCGGTAATTACACAACCCCCTCCCACTATTTTGTTCTCCTTCTGACGCCTTGTTCCCTCCCCATCTCACCTTCAGTCCTCCACTTTTTATTGTTTTCTCTCATTTTGTCCGAGAATTGAGAGGCTGAAATTAATTTGCAGAGGAAAAGATTAATGTTGTGTGATGGAATATTGGAGCACTTTATCATGAGCAAAGGCTGATTAGTAGAACTCGGATTGAATAAAAAATGATGACTGATGGACCGGTTTGACTCTTCACCTCACAGATTAATGTTTAATGTACTTTTTGTTTCTCCAGTGTGATGTATCTCTCCTTCCCCCGGCGGGCTGCGAGGGCATGAGACTGCGACGAGGACTGGATTTAAACCCTGACTCCCACCTGAAACTGCCCGCTCCTTCTCCTCCCCCTCCGCCTGTTTCCTGGTTACCCGGCGTCCTCAGCAAGGGTGTGCGCCTTCGTCTACGCCTGGATCGCCGTGACGACAGAGGGCGGGGCTGCTGGCAGCTGGTTGATTTGGAGGCAGAGCCAGTCAGGCGGAGACTGAGGAGGCGTGTGAGTGACACCTGTGCTCAAAGTAAGACATTTAAAAGGGGGTATAATGCTGTTACACATTTTAACACACACACATATATAATGTTACAATGTTGGATGTCCAGATTAAACGTGGGTGAAGTTTCAAATCTATAGGTAAAGTATGGAGTTGTGTTGGAGTGATCCCCAGGTTTCTCAGCTCAGTCTGTAGGCTGCTGTGAATGCCAGGTTTCACACAATTTTTTGTAAATGCTGCACTTTGTGACATCACAAAGTTTAGCCTCAGCAGGCTTCGGAGAGCTGGCCAATCAGAAGAAAGTGGGCTTGTAGGGGCGGGGTTTCTTAAAGGGACAGAGCTGACTGAGTCGTTTCAGGCAGGGGCTGTATGAGGGCCTGCACAGAGCACCAGTGTGAGAAAAATTATGATTTTTTTTTAACTGTAAATGATGCTAAACTAATCCACAGGTATCAGAGTGAAATATGAAGCTTGAAATGAGCATAATATCCCCCCCCAAGCTTAAAGAGTGATTCTTAGAACTTTATTTTGAAAGGGCCTTGACTTTAATGATCTGTTATGTGTTTTGTATTTAATTAAAAGTCAAGTCTGTAAAGTTATTAATACCACTACTTTTCACACGTTCCAACAGATGGTCACACAAAACGGCCACTTTAATATCGTTCGGCTTCCTGTTTACTTTAGAATGTATTTTATAATTTTGCTGCTCACTTATAGATCTCTACATGTTCAGGCCTCACAATATATTGCGAAGCTTCTGCACCCCCACATCACAAGGCGTGATCTTAGGTCTTCAACCCAGGGTCTTTTAGGTGTACGTAGGACATGTTTTAAAGACAAGGAGATCTCGCCGTCGAGTCAGTAGCTCCTAAGCTTTGGAATAGACTCCCAGTAAGCATGAGGTCTCTTGACTCAGCTAAAAGTCTAGCAGCTAAAAACCTGTTAGTTGGTTAATGTAGCGTGGTGAGCTATTTTTGTATATTTGATCTTATCTTTTTTAACAAATTGTATTTTAAATGCCTTCTTTTATTTGACTGGGAAGCACTTAATGACTAGGGTCTGTGAAAGATGAAAAACACTTTGCTTGCTTGTCTACGGCAGCTAAAAATTGTTAAAGGCAAATTCAATGCAGTTGTTAGTGAGTATAAGGTACTGGAAATTTAAAAACTTCAGTAAAATGCCCCAATATTCCCTAAAAAATAACTTCAGTGCAGTAGGCTACTAAGGAAAATGTAGTAATTCATCTGCACTTTGCTCATTAACATAGAGAAAAAGAGAAATTCACGATGTCAATTTTAAACCTGTGTGGGTGTGTGTCAGGGTTTGGAATTAAACAAAAGGTTGAGGACCCAGGTGCAGACTAAGGAGATTTATTTAGACAAAAGCAAAAGGCAGATGACTAAGGCTTACTGTGAGGGATCCAGATAAAAAGAAATAATCCAAAAGAAAAAGGTCCATAAAATAAATCTTGGGGGGAAAACACAGGAAACTTCAAGAAGGTATCACAATGGTTACACGATAAAAGACGATAATTCCACAGGTAAACATGACAATGAACCAGCACAGGGACATGGGAAGACTAAACTGGGGAGGTGAGGCTAATCAGACACAGGTGAGACAATCAAGGGGCAGGGCACATAATCAAACAAGAGGGAAACACAAAGGCAGGAAGCTGACCAACACAAGTAAAACAGGAAATGATCTAACCAATGAAACAAATGAAATACTAACTAAACAAGACTAAATCGTGACAAGAACACAGAATAAACTAAAAAACGAGAACGAATGACAACAGGAGACAAAGTGACAGAGCACAGCAGGAAACAAGATCTGATCACCGAAACACAAATCTGAAACTCAACAAAGCTAGAATAACCCATGACAGTGTGTGTGTGTGTGTGTGTGTGTGTGTGTGTGTGTGTGTGTGAAAGAGAGCGAGACACACAGAGGCAGAAAAAGAGAGAGAGACAGAAACCCCTGACCCATAACTGGTACTCTTCACCCTCCCTGTCTCCCTGAGTGTGTTGTGTTATGAGGGGGGGTCAGTGGAGATAAGGAGGGGTAGTGTGTGTGTGTGTGTGTGTGTGTGTGTGTGTGTGTGTACATAGGTGTGTGTGAGCGCTCCTATTTAATACACTTATTGTTGTTTATGCGTTTATTTATTCACACCTTATCACATGACTCTGGCGCAGGATCCCATTTCACTGTCTGTTACCATGGTGACAGCCCTGCCTGGGCTGTAAATAAATTCAGGGGGTTTGTTACACTGTAACATTGATTAAAACACACACACACACACACACACACACACACGCAATCTTCTACTATGTGAGGGCTTAAAGTTAAAATGCATTATTTTATGCATGGGATTTGGTGTGTGTGTGTGTGTGTGTGTGTCACAGTGTTAGACTGTTTATGTGTGTGTGTTGGTGCGTGGTTTAGCGAGGCATTAGCATATCTCACTTCATTGCAGTTTCCCCTTCGCATAAGTGAAAACAGATACAAATCTCCATCCCCTGAAGCCGGTGATTAAGTTATGCTAATCATTGCTGATCATTGCAGCATTACTGCGGCCGTAACAGCGAGCTCTGACAGCTTTCGAATGCCTCCCTCTCACATTCGGCCTCCAAACGGAGACATTTAACCGTAGTCGGAGAGTAGAATTGGGCGTAGGGGTTCACTGATCTCCTAATTGCCTAATTAGCCATAAACAAATTAGGCGTCGGTCCCAAATGTATTGTGATAGGATGCAGCGCAGCGGTGCAAATCTTCCCCCCTCGCCTCCAAAATATGGTGTTGTGTCATATTGTGCTCCCGTGCTAATGCGTCCCCCCCTCCTTATATTCAATTCCTGTTAAGTAAAAGATGATTATCTGTTCTCTCTCAGTCTGTCTCTGTAATGTGATGCGCCGTAATGGGACAGGACTGATTGAGGAGGGACATCAGGATTAATCTCACTGTGTAATTACTTTTATGATTTATGGTTCCCTTTCCTACACACACACACACAGGCCTCCCAATGAAGTGTGTGGACCAGCCCTCAGCTCCACCACCTTATTGTCCTGACCTTGCTGTTTATTGTCTTTTTTATGACCATGTACGGGCTTCAGGTAATGAAACACTGCAATTTGTCCGAGCTGTCACACTCAGTGTTAAAACACCTCGTGAGCGCCCGCTTTACAGCCGACTCCTGACAAATCCCCTCACACGCCGGGAGCAGTTGCGTGTGCGAGCGAGGCCACGCCGGCGTTTGATCCTCCCCTGCGAGAGGTTAACCTGATTTTGATTGAGTGTTTAAACCCACCGATGTGGCTTCTTTGACCGCGAACGGGAATCAGCATAGCAGCCTGAGCGTAACCAATCGATATGTGGTGTCGAAGGGGGAAAAACCTGAGTTGTAGCCAATAAGAGCAAGAGAAGCACTCTGGAGCATCTTCTAACGCCTGCACCTGAGCGGGTAAAACGCACACACCTTTGCCTTCGGCTGGCCTTTTTTTCTTTCAATGTGTGGATTTTTTATTATAGATAAAACAACAGCAGCGTACATGAGCTGACACGAGGGCAGAGGGAGTCTATAAATAAGAGGGCTGTGATCTTTCATCACAAACAAAAGCAGAAGAGTAATCCTGCAGGGATTCTGCTCGAGCCTTTTGATGTTTACAGAAAAATCAATTTCCTTACCTGAAAGCCAGCTCGAATAAGAAAAGTTCAAGCACTTAAACACTGATTCAATTACGCCATATTTTGGTCTTTTTTTTGGAGACTGGACCCTTTAAGAGAACCTGCTTCCTGTGCAGAAACTTGAATTTCTTCAGAGATAATTTAAAGGACAGATTACAGTTTGTAACCCTTGACGCTTGTAGCACCAAACACAGCGCAGCGTGAATCCCTTGTCACCCGCTTTGAGCCTTTATTTGAAGCCAGGAAAGAAAAACCCTGAGCTGCGGCAACTGTAATTACATTACAGTCCTACACAGCCACACACACACACTTAAGCACACACACACACACACACACACAGACATCGTTTTGAGCTCAGCACGTCTGCCGGCTGCCGCGGGATGTTAGAGGCGTGTTGCCATGACGACTGAAAGGGGACACAGAGGAAGGGGTGAAGGGAGGAGGGGGTTGTTTCGGAGGATGGAGATTGAGGAAGAGAGAAAGAGAGAGAGAGACACACACACAGGGGCGCACGCACACAGAGTTGCCGGTGTCTTGACAGTGTGTAGCGAGCAGCCGAGAACAGTGGAGGCAGACTGAGTTGGAGATCCATCAGGGGAATATTCACAAACCTGCTGCTGGAGCAGAAGCGTCACACAGGCAGAGATCAGCAGGCGGCTGCGTGCATGGTAGGAAACGCTCAGAATGATAATTTCGTGCACATTTCGATGCTTTATTTTGAATGAGATTTGGTCGGAGAGGAAGAGGATAGAAGGCGTGATGCACATTCACGTGCTCTATCTGTGTCTGTTCCTGCTTTGGACAAACAGTTTGTCATCACAGGAAGAAGATTTTATTCCGTTAAAGTCGTCAACTTCTGCATGTTATTTAGCCGACAGAAATAAAGCAGTAATAAGTAATATGTGACAGCTAATACGCAGAGCATAAGCGTCTGTTAGAGCACAGCCTCACATTTAAAGGCCATGTCAGGTAAGAGAATGTGCTGCATGAATGAAATGATGGAGATCGATTGAGAGAAAGGTGTACAGTTAAAGCCAATTGGATCAATGGTACCAAGAAAAACACTTGAAAGCACTGCTGTGAGTGTGTGTTTGTGTGTGTTTGTGTGTGTGTGCACTTGATTCATTGTTTGATTATGTGGGTGTTGTGGGTATGTGCTGTGCTTTCACTTCCTGTGTGTGTGTCTGTTTGTCTTTGTCTCTGTCTGTGCAGTAATGATATTTATTGCAATCTTTGCAGTTGGAGAGGGGGAGGGGTGAGGTGCAGTACAAAGCTTTATGTGGCTTTGTTTTATTTTCTATAGTTTCTCTGTCTGTGTGTGTTTGCATTGAGGGGGGTAGCCTGACGTGCACATCTGAGCTTCCGCTCCAGTTTGAGGCTGAGGCAGCGGCGCGTGTAGTTTAAAGCAGCCATTTCCTGTTGCTTTTTTTTTCTAATAACTAGACCTTTCTTTCCCTCTCAGGTCTGATGAGTACTTTGTCTGCCGGCTCAGAGATGCAGACTCCCGCTCTCGGCCCACAGTTCATCGCGGGGCCACCGGGTAAGGTACCCGGCAGGAAGAGGGGGCGGCCTCCTATCCGAAAGCCGGAGTTCCAGAGTCTCTATGTGGAGCCTCTGTCGCCTCTGAAGGTCCCGAAGAAGAGAGGCAGGAAACCTGGATTTAAGGTCACTTTTCATTTTGTTTTGATAACATGTCTTAGCTTCAGTGTGAGAGTTAACAATCTGGTTTACAGAGTTTGACATAGTATCTATTTTTAAAGCTAACCTGTTAGTCTTGTATTGGGTGTGCCCACGTGACTAAGGGGTCTATAGCATTTCCTTCCTTCCTTCCTGGTTAAATGTTTTCTATCACAATTTATGACTACATTAAAACCTTCATTGTTGACATGAACATTTACAGAGCTAGCATTCCTCGTCTTCCGTGACATTTGCTGTTGCGTTGCTGAGTTTATTGGCACGATGCTGCCACCAAGAGTCAATCAGTGAAATAGCATGATAAAACATTGCTCAGTAGCGCCTCTAGTGGTATTTATACTGCTACTTGCTTGATAAATTAGTATGGGTGTTATATTTGTGATATATTGATTTTGTTACTTGTGCGTTTATTATTATTAAGCAGCATACAGCGCAGGTTAAAAAAAAGAGTTTATGACATTGAACACAGGTCCTCTGCCACAATTGAAGGGCATGTTGATGTTGGTATTTACTGGGCCACTGGACGTCTTTTTGATCATCATATTGGCACTGGTATTGGTCAGCATCAACTTCTAGAAATGGCTTGCCTTTAATATTGCTATTGACAAAACAAGTGGAATAACTGATGAAGGCAGGTAAAAGTAAAAGGCAGAGTTTAATGTCCGGTCCAGGTTCAGTACAGAAGTAATCACAAGCAATAATCCAAAAGGGGCAGGCACAAAGGCAAAGAAATCAGGCTACGGTCACACACTAAAAATTACTGGAGCGAGGCGACACGAAGGAACACACAACAAACTGGCAACGAGAAGGAAGACACACAGGGTATATATACACAGGTAATCAAGGGGAAATCAGACACAGGCTGTGTTCCAAATCGCATACTATATACTGTACTACATGCTAGCCTACATAGTGCATACTGTGTTCGGCGGTATTTTGTAGTATGCTACGCCAGGAGCCAATTTCCGGTTTTAGAAACGGAAGTAAACAATAGCCCACCAAAAGCAAACCCCCATTTTCTTAACTATAGCGCCTCCTTCTGCTCGAATGCTGCTGCCGTCCGCCAAGCGCTTTGCATTGTGGGATACAGTAGGTGAGGTCGACTGGTCCGATGCATACTGGAGATTTTTTTAGAATCACATCCTGGTATTCTTTTGGATACTGTACATTTTGCTTTTGTTTGCACACTGCATACTACATGTTGGCCAAAACAGGACATACTGCGAGTATAGTATGCAATTTTAAACACAGCCAGACACAAGAGTGAGTTTCAGAGTAAAACAGGAAATGACAATATTAATCAAAGAAAAAGAAAAACATCGTGAACTTGACGGACTGTGTCAGGTATGGTGGTAATGGTGGTAGTAAATCCAATAATTCTGTTGTCTGATATGGGTCCGCCTTCATCCTTATGTGTCCTTTATTTAGTTTGTTTTTAAACCACAGAAACCTTGTTGATTTCAATGTGTTTGCTCTTGTGTTCATGTGCAGCTGAAGCCCAGGATGGTGATGTCCCCACTGGCTAACTGTCCTCCCAGCAGCACACCAGAGCCTGAGATGGGCTCCATCCCACAGGACGCTGCTATCGTCCCCCACTCTGCCACACCGCAAGTCCTGACAGGTAAAATTGCACATGGACACACAGAGACATATTAGCCTTTATAAGCTTTTCTCTTTACATGGTCATAAGGCTAATTTTCTTCACAAATTGTAAACAGGAAATGTAAGAAAACAGAAAAGATGAGACCTTGAGTCATGCAGTATGAGGACGGTGGTCCTGATATTCTAACACTTATTATACACTCACAGCTCGACTTAGTGGTGAAACATTAGCGGTATGAAACACGCCCTTCCTTCCTCTCTTTTTTTCTATCTTATCTTTTCATCCCTGCTCTGACTGGGATTTAAATTCTGTGCTAAGATACCCGCTTTTGTGTCAGTGTGATGTCTGTCGTCTTTGTTCTCTAAATACACAGAGGACTTTTTCTCTGTGATTACATATGAGTAAAGATGTAAAACATTACGCTCTGGTGCATGTCTGCATGTAGAATCAAAAGCAGCACTAGGATCTATGGGTTTCTCAGTCAATGTTTACATACTTTAAAATAAGAAACACACGCCTTCAAACATAACCCCAACATATCTCATTATTTATTCCTTGTCTGGCTTTGCTTTCCCGCGTAGGCTCTGGAGAAAATCAGACAATTCTTCCACAAAAGAAAACACATTTCATGCAGCCATCCTGTTCTGTCTCTTTCATATTTTATCTTCTTTTTTCCCTCATGGTCTGTCCTGCTCTGAATAAGCAAATATTTAAAGACTTTTAGGTGGGAATGTGAGTCTCATGTGTCAAGGACCAGCGCTTTGCTCTTTGTTCTTGCAAAAAATGAGAAGTGTTTGATGTCTGACTGTAGACTTACAGAAGCAAAGCGCGCGCGCACACACACACACACACACGCATAAACTACAAACCAGTGTGCTCCCTGTGGTGCCATCCAGACACATATGTAAATCATTTCTTTGGAGAAATGGGGAAGTATTTTAAAAATAGTCCGTGTGTTTTATTGTTCCTTTTTAGCTACTGCTGAAGCAGCACAGTAACATTCCTTTTAGAGATCTGATGGCTTTTTTCTAATAACAGATTTTTAAAATTATTCTATTTTTAAAAGGCATTATTTTGTCATCATTTATAAGAGATAGTGCTTATATTAAATATGAACCAATACAAACAGCTGTCTGTCAAGTCTTACAATACTAAGCATTGCTCACATTTGAAGGCAGTTCTGTCCTCTGTGTGTGTGTGTGTGTGTGTCTGTGTGTGTGCGAATCTATAAGCCTCCGAACTCACACACGCGGATCTTATCACATAATTGATTTTTCAGAGTACAATACAAAACATTTGACCTTTGTGTGAGCACAATGTAGAGGTAATTCAGACTCATCTCAGTGGACTATTTCAGTCTTGTAAATCTGTCATCAGGTAAATCCATAACCGCCCAGCTCTGGCATAACCAGCAGGCATCTACATTATTGACAGCCCGGAAAACGTTGGGCACAGAGGGAGCAGATTCAGAGGAATTACTGTCTACCTTTCAGCTGTTTCACATCCATACAGCTGCAGTTATTGTATATGTAACAGCTGTCAAAATGTGCAGACGTTATATCGGAATGAAAGCAAAGTAAAATGTAAAATAGTAAATGTTGTGAGCTTTTATTTTAGTCTTAAATGAGAGGTTTGTCTTCCTGCTTGTATACCTAGCCTAGCAACCTAGCTAGCAGCTCTTAAAGGCTCTTCCAAGGCACACCAAGTGCTTTGAGCTAAATGCTAACATCTTAGCATGGTCACAAGGACAAGGCTAACATTATGACATTTAGCTGGTATAGCCTCATGTCAACCATGTCATCCATCTTTGTTAACTGTGCTAGCATGTTTGCTGACTAGCACTAAATACAGCTGAGGCTGATGGGAAGGTCAATCTTTATTCATATACCAAAGTATTGGACAAATTGCAGTGTTAGAGAACGCTAGAGAAAAAGTCATTAAATCACTCAGGGTATATCCTGTACGAACCGTTTGAAAAGTTTTGTCCTATTTCATGTTGTCATAAGTTTGATGTATTTCACAGGAGAAGTAAAAACTTTGCTGACAGACATATTTCACTCCCAAAAACTCATTATCCAGATAAGCTACACTTTAATGATGCCATTTACTTTCTTCCCTCTCCCAGCAGAGACGTCAATGCCTGATGACTACTTATGTGACCCACCGGTCGACTCGAAGCGCTACGCCGTGGATCCCAGCGACTCTGCCTTCAACCTCATGGCATCTCAGTACCCACAAAAACACTCCTACGGTTATCGTGGCAGCAGTTGTTCTGCTCCAATGGGATTGTGCAGACAAGCGTCGAGCCCAGCAAGCTTCCAGGATGGAAATAGAAATGGTGAGGCTGTTTTTCATAGTGAGATGTCCCAGCATTTAGTCAACATGAAATGATATTAAGAGAGATTTAACAGTAATGAAACTAGCCAAAAATCTCTTGAAGAGCTGCTCCTTTTCTAATGGTCTTTTTTTGCAAGATTAGCATACACCAATGTTAATGCTGCCCAACCAAGCATGACAGAACTCTGGTTGCTTATACTTCATCTAACATCATCACTAAACATCATCATAACAACCCTTTGTTTTTCGTAAGAGATAAACAGACAACTCACAAAGTGGTAATGACTTAGTTTTATCGGTGGTTTAAAGAGGGGGTATTATGCTGTTTCACATTTTAAGACATATATATAATGTTACAATGTTGGATGTCAAGACTAAACGTGGGTGAAGTTTCAAATCTGTAGGTAAAAATATGTTGGAGTAATCCCCAGGCTTCTCAGCTCAGTCTGCAGGCTGCTGTGAACGCCATGTTTCACACCGTTTTTTCAACACAGCAGCCTCAGCAGGCTTCGGCGAGCTAGCCAATCAGAAGAAAGTGGGTTTGTAGGGGCGGGGTTTCTTAAAGGGACAGCGCTGACTGAGTCGTTTCAGGCAGAGGCTGTATGAGGGCCTGCACAGAGCACCGGAGTGGGAAAAATGATGATTTTTTTTAACCGTAAATTATGCGAAGCTACTCCACAGGTATCACAGAGTGAAATTTGAAGCTTGAAATTAGCATATTACCTCCCCATAAAATATTTTAGCATTCCTACGATGCTACACTAGCTGTTTCCTTATCGTATCCTGTCTGTATGCTAAGCTAACTAACTCCTGGGTCACACTAAATGGACAGATAGGAGAAAATGGATCCTCTCATCTAACTCTCAGTAAAAAAGGTAACAACTACATTCCCCAAAATGTTTTTCTGTTAAGTTAAGTTTAAATTATCTGCTGTGAAACAAAGGTCTTGTCATGTGACACTATTTATATTTCCATTAAGTTAAGCATTTTACCATCTCTTCTCCCCTTGTCCCCCTGTGCTCCTAGCTTACAGTCCAATGCCAGACAGCGGAGAGTGCAAGCGTCCTGCTGGTAAAGACCCCTCGAGCTGGGGAGTGGAGGAGGTCATTTGGTTCATCAAAGATGCTGACCCCCAAGCTCTGGGACCCCACGCTGAGGCATTCAGGAAGCAAGTGAGTACAAGCTGCCATATAGTGTAGACCTTGTCTGTAATACTAACTAACCTTTATAACCCAGCATGCCTTGGGGCATTGCGAGAGGGAGGGTAGACGTTAACCTAAAAAACACAAAATGTGTCATATTATAAACTTTATTGTCATGGTTTTGTGATGTGTTTCAGGAGATAGACGGAGACGCCCTGCTGTTACTGAAAAGCGAGATGATGATGAAGTATCTGGGACTGAAGCTGGGACCTGCTCTCAAACTGTGTTACCACATCGACAGGCTTAAACAGAATCGGTTGTGATTTCTTTGATCACCTTTCACAAAAAAAACTGCACCGGTACAGATTCAGCCAAACTGTCACAACCATCAGCAATACATCATGAACGCCTTTGGATCCTTGGTGGCTTTGACTGCATCTGCAACACATTTTGTTCACCAATTGGACATGTTGGCTGTACAAAGTAAGACTATCTAAGGCTGAAGCAATTATTTCCTTTCCACCATTGTTTACTAGGTAGCTGAGTGGCTGGCTTTAGATTGTAAATAGCCTGGCTCTCTGTGGTTTGTGCACAGCTCACTGCATCTGACTCTCAACAGCACGAGAGCAATCATGCATATTCTATCAACACATCTGAAGACCTACAGAGACAGGAAGCCAAACAAACATATAAGGTGCTTTTACTCAATATCATATTAAACCTTACTGAACCTACTGGGTTAAGGCACAGTGCTGCTGCAGTTCTTAAATAACAGTTGTGTGAGCTAGTTTGGTTGCAATCTGTTGCTAATGCTGACCCTAGGTAACTGCAGCTTGTGTGTGTCGCTCTGGAGTCAGTCAAACCAAGAGTAATAATTACATTGAGAATAATCAAGACTTTAAACTTTTTATAATCCATTTAAGTCTTTACCTCATTATTAGAATACAACTGCATCGGAAACAATGGGTGTTTCTCACACTCTAGAAAAGTGAAACTAACTTATCTGCTAATGTGAACATTTTACCACAAACCACAGCACAACAGTGAAGTGTTACGGTGCTACACCAACCATTGGTGCATATTCACACAGCACTCTTAATGACAGGAAGAGCAGGAGACATAGACAGACACTGGGGGTATTTTCACTGTGTTCTCATGAATTGTATTTCATGTAAAAAAAAACATATTGAGTAGCAGCAACTTCGCAACCGACCTACCTACCGAACTAATACAACTTGGTGCTCATTGAAACCATTACTGCCACTACAACCACAACACATTGAAATATATTCTCCTCATATTCTTCATCACACTCCAAATAAAGCTACAGTTTACATTCTACTCATGCAATACCTCTCCTTTGAATACAAAGCCTCTGAGTCAGGGGGCTCTTCATTATGATATAAAGCAGCTTAGCATCCTCGAACTGTAAAAAGTAACAAACTATTAAATACAATCTCATGAGCATTAGCAACAATGTTTGCAACTACCAAATACATTATTATCATATAAAACTGCAGTCTGTGACAAACTTGAATTACTTGTGGTTCAACACATTTTTTGTAACTCACTGTACAGTTCTTGTTACTCACTTTAAAACTTTGTTTGATGTGTTTTTGTTTTTTAATCTGTTAAAGTCAGTGTGACACAGACTCATGCGAGTACAGCATGTATGTGGATGTATGATTCTGTATCCTAATTAGCGACGAGCTGCATAATACTTTCGCATTTTATTGTCCAATTTAGCTCTTTCAATCTGATGACTAACTGATTACAATCTGATAACTAAGAAATGAAGCAATTGTGTTGCACAGGAGCTTTTTCCACAAAGTAGAAATGTCCAAATGTTTGCCAAAAAATTTGACCATCCTGCATTTAATCCATTTTGAATTTTTAATAACCTTCCATTTTGTTTGAATATGATGTTTTTAAAGCATACTTTTTTCCACACAAAATAAAGCTTCTTGTCCAATTGAATCTGAATAATTATTACTTGTCGTAGTAGTATATTCTACTTTAAATTGTATTTATTCTGAGTCAAACATTTACAGTTACGTTCATTTTGTTATTTTAAAGGGAACATGTTTTAGCTATGCAATCAATTTCCTATTATTCTAATGTGTTTTTGAATCACGTTGGTAATGCTAGTTTCGTTTTAATAATTGTTTACATTTTTTAATTCAATTGTTTTTCGGAGCCTCTCCTTCCTCCTGAAACGAACAAGCCGTTTGAGTATACTAGTGAGCCATTCTGCAATTCAAAGACCTTAGCCACGATTGGCTGACAGTATTTTGAGTGACCACATAGCCCCTTGGAGCGGCCGCACTGCACTGTCACTCCAAAGTTGTAGAAAACATGGCTGCTCTATGATCGGTTATTCGGCCTTATATATACGAGCCAGAATCACCAGGAGGTATTGGAATGGTAAGTTGGAATCTGGACAGCCACTTGACCACAAGCTAGTGGACAGCTTGAGGTGAATGATGGTGAATGACGATTGGTCGATTTCAGCAAAAGCAAGGTTCTACATAAAAACCTGCAGCTGTTCTGAACGGCCCATTTCAGAGGCGACATTTTTAAAAATGTAATTCTGGAAAAATACACTATTATTATGTTTTTTCACTTTTTCACTGTGAACAATAAACACTCAAACATGTGAAACCCATGCAACATATGAGAATATCCATTTAAAAGATATGGCCCCTTTAACACTGGACAAGAGCCATGACCTCGAAAGTTATTTCCAGACCTTTATTTTGAAGAGTGCGAGATTAACGTTCCTGTAGTATCGCGTGAGTATAAACGAATCACTTCCTGTATTCGCATTCCTCCAGTGATATTCATGCGGCTTACACAAATGTGTGCATCTGTCAGCCAGAGGTGAACATGGCTGAGGTCTCGGAGAGGACACTACAAGTCGCAGTCGTGGTTTCTTTCGCTGCCGGGTTTGTGGCGGGCTGGCAGGCGAACAGAATGAGGAGGAAGTTTCTGGACTGGAGGAAGAAGCGGCTGCAAGACAAACTGTCCGAAACTCAGAAGAAACTGGATTTGGCTTGAATGGAAAGCTGTCTCGCTACATTGTTTTGTGTGAGTGTATCTTATGCACGTTACTTGATTAGTTTGTTTCTAAAATTGTTGGAAAATTACTTAAATAATGGCCTCGCATGAACATAAAGTTCGACCTAACTGCTGTGTTCCATTCATTGGCAGGCCCAATTATGTAAGACAAGACGTCTGCCAGTGTCATCACGTGTTAAATAGTTTCACACTCCGTTATGATCATGGTGCTTAAAATGTTACCTTGCTTTTTTTGTATTCTTCTGTATTTACCAGGTTTGGGGCTCTCTGGTCTAAAGGAATGCTCGTCTTTGTAAAGCTGCTGGATCCTGGATTTCTGTGGAAAAGAGACTTCAAGATGTCCTACCTGTGTCTGCCATACCCACATTTTACCACCACACCTTTTTAAAACAATGCTGATTTTGGCATATACAGCTGTCTGTGGAAATTCAATCATTATCTACACACAGGAGTTTATTCTGTGACGTCAGACACTAACAGTGAAGAAGTTGTACCTTCAGTGTTATTTCTCCTCGTTCCAGGTTGTCTGAGTTTCTATCTGTTTCACATCTGGACAAATAAATTATTTTCTTTTTCCTTTTTCTTCAATGTGTTGTTTTTGTACATTGGGAAAAACAATCTTTAAAACTGAGGATACAGCTCTCATTGATTTGGGTTTATTGGCTCTGGTCTTGGTTGCATTTTCCTAAATCATACTGCAACATCTTCATCAGTGACACATATTTGAGATGCCTCAACATTGCACTGCCCAAATAGTTTACAACATATAACACCATGTAAATGATGTGTATTTTTACAACTCTTAGGGCTAGTACTAGTTAAATCATCTAAATGCTTTGACATTAGAAGTTAATGCACCGTAAATACAGTCCATTTACCCACAAAAAATTAGCATAATTAGTCTTGATTACAGGTGAATCTGAACCTGAACTAAAGCACTATCATTAATATAAAAAGCTCACTCATTAATATCAGACTCGACAATTTTTCCTCTGAGTTGTGGCTCCATCTGCTGGATGAAAGTGGGGATCACAGCTTAATCATTAGCTGTGTGGAAGTTGTAATCGTATATTAAAGCTACACTAAAAGGATTTACATAATTTTTAGGAGTGAAAAAAAATCTACATAGATGCCAAGTAAAAGTGTTTTAAGGGAATGCGACAGGATATTTTCAAAATAAAAGATCCACTGTATGTATGATGAATTATCAACCTAAGAAATTAAACAGGATTAGAGAAATAATCTTAACAAAAGCAACGTTCTAGTCTTTATTTGCTTAATTTATTTGTTTTTATTTTAAGTTTTCAACCACATCTTACTCCACGGCCTTGCAGATTATTTTATTAGACTTCTGTATTCAATTTCAAGGGTTGACTTTTTTTTCAACCTAATTAATGTTTTTATTATTATTATTTTGTGCTTATTTATGCTTATTCAAATGCCTTATTGGCTTCAAGCTTTGCACATACACAATCTGTCTATAGGTGGTGCTAGTGCACTTTAAGTTTGTGTGCCAACAAAACAAGTGTTTGCCTCCAGCATTCTAGTCATCGGCTCTGAAATTAGATCTTGAGAGCAGATCTGTCTTTTTCATCCTCGCCAGTCTAGGAGGCCTATTACCACCTCTCGACAAGCTTTTGACAAGGCCTTAAGAAGCCCCTCTCCCTGCAGCACTCCATCAGCGGCTTGATGAGAAGTAAGGTGGAAATGGTTCTTGAGAGGTAGCAGGGGACATTAAGATGCCAGACTAATACAATAAGTCCCTTTTGAGCTCCATCTCTCTGAGTAATGTACAATTTGCATTTATCAGTATATTTAGATTAAGAGCAGGAGGGGGGGAAAAGCCACATGTGGTGTAGCTGTCAGTGCCCAAAAACACATTTATTTAAGGACATTTGAAGAGATGTTCCAGTACTCTGTATAATAGAGAGGTTTAATAAACATGAAAAAACTTTTTATTAACTTTTAATAGTTGCCTTTACTTACATATGCATGAATGTGAAATGTAATTTCAAGGCACTCTACACTAGAAGTATCATTCGGGTCAGAATAAATTCAGTTAATTGGAAGGTATAACGTTAACTCTCATTATAAAACTGCATGGTGACTGCTGATGTATTGCACACGCATAGGTGCCTTTCAGATATTAACGCTCTCCCTGTAAACTGAATTTTTTGACACGTTCACTGGGCCTCACTGTGAAAAAAGTTCATCGCATATAAGGCCTGGGACACACAAATAACCTAAGTTGCACTCATACCATTGCCTATAGGTTTAGTCATAAACCTCGTCACAAAAACGGCGATCAAGAGAGCTTAATCGAAATGAAAAACTGATTATGACTACACTTTGTAATCTAGTCCTATAATACATGGATTATATTCTCTCTGGGATTTCTCAGTTTCAGTGACTTTCTCTTTAAACTCACTTGAATGGCATAGCCTAGATTTTAAGGAGGAAAAAAGAGAGCTTAGCAGGAATTAAAAAGTTCGAGAGAGTGTGTTGACAAATGAAGGGGAAAATGAGTGTCATGGGAGGAGAAGTGTGTAGCTGTTTGTGTTTCGGCAGGGATTCGAGAGCGGGTGTTATTGTCCCTCAAAGTCTAATGCTTTGGCTAAATTGTGATGAATAGCTTGCTGGAGTTTGGTGTGTGTGTGTGTGCGCGTGCCTATAGACAGCGTCTGTCTATTCCCTGTTTATTTTGTAACAAGCTGAGCATGATTGTGTGCAACAGCAGTGCTGGAGCGTGTAGCTGAGAAGTAATTTGGACGTGGAAGAGAGGGATGGTGACTAGTTGAGATAATGTGCAAGAGAAGCAAAAAGAAAAAAGGAGGAAAAACAAAGAGAGGGAGAGTGAGGGAGAGTTTGACTGCCATGATTGATCAGATTTTTCTAATTGGCACGTAGACCTCAGAGCCCATGTCCTTCGCCTACACTGAGTGTGCTCAGTGAGTGTCATGTTTAATAAGCTTCCTGACTGGCTTTCTGCTCGTGTGATTGTGCCCTCTGGCTATAGGGTGACTGCAAAGCGGGGAGGGGAGAGAAGAGAGGAGGAGAGGAGCCAAAAAGAGAAAAGAAGACTAGATTTACACAGTGTCAAATATAGGAGAAGCAGAGATATAATAAAAGGCCTCTGCTAGTTATGCTGCTTATAGAGAAAAACAAGACGGGGAGCCTGCAGCTATGCTTACGGCTCTGTATGGCTGTACCTGCACAGCAGTGCTATTAGCTAATTGCTAACATCTGCATGCACCCATACTAACAATGGCAATGCTTCCATGCTGATGATAAGATATATCTACAACTTTATTTCAACTTGTATGCCTAATTAGCACTACACACAGTGCATTTGAGGCTGATGGGTTTTTGCTAGTATTTGGACATTAACCAATAAATTTAACAAAATTAAACAATTTTAGCTTATAACTTTAGCTCTGAAGTCACTCAGCGTGAGTAGAGCAAATGTTGTAATAACGTCATACTGCTTTGTTCTATAAATGTAGTCCTATAGATGTAGGGAATTTGAAAAATCGTTATCATTTTACCATTGATTAGCTAACTAATATAACCGTTAGCTAGGATTTACAGCTAGAAGCACAATTAAACGTAAATGTTAGCATTCAGCAACTTCCTAGCTAATGTTACTGTTAGCTAGCAATTAGGGCTAGAAGCAGTAAAACAATAATAACATTCAGCAACTTCCTAGCTAATATTACCGATTGCTAGAAATTACAGCTGGAAGCAACATTAAACAGTGATATTAGCATCAGCCACTATAGCTTACTGTAATATTAGCTAGTTAGTGGCCGAATTATAGTTTAGCGGTTGCTTCTTGTGCTAACTTGAAATATGACCCACTGTCCCTACTGTCTTTTGAGTTGCTAATCAATCTGACAGTCATGAAATGATAATTATTATCAGATTCCCTACATTTATACATATGTACAGCCATAGCCTTTGACGGTATAACAACATTTTAGCGTTCCACCCTTAGCTTGACATTAGAGGAACCTGGCCGCCATTTGAATAGGATCTATGGGACTAGATGAAGAAAACTGCTCACCAAAGCCACTGTTTATCATCCTGAGCAACATGAATGTCAAATTTCATAGCAATACGTCCAGTTGTTGGGATATTAAGACCCAGATCATCAACTTTAAAGTGGCTCGAGAGACATGAAATAGTTAGCATACATCCTCTGGGAAACACAAATGTCTGTGTTAAAATGTTACTGCAATTGATCCAATTTGAGTTGAAATAAAGTCTGGACAAAAGCCAGACATTTCAAGTGTGGGCTTCGTGTTTAAAAAATAAGTCTTATTCATACCAAAAATGTCGACATTGTCAAAGCACAGGTGTTACTAATTACACTAACGATGTACCCATAAATCTAAGTGAAATGCTGCCATCGTTAATTTTATAATTTGCACCTGTACCTTAAAAGTGTCTTCTGTAAAAACCTGGCCTATATACAGTAAGTGCACAACATATCAAATATTCTACCCTTGCTCAACAGCAACTTCTCAACTGTTTTGTGTGAAATATACTTTTATATCAGGTAATACGCTCCTACATAGGAGGGATTTGAGTGTGCATTTATGCGCAATAGGGCAGAAAACATACCTTGTTCTAATGCTTTTCATACATGTATAAATATTGCATGAGTACACACAACACGCACACACATACACACACCTGAGGCTTTATCGAGCTTCAGTCCCATACACCTCAAACACCAGTGAGTGTTTACATGTTTATGGATGACTAGGACCATGTCTCAAATAAGTCCTCAGAATGTAGATTGGAGAATTGTGCTGCCAAGATTTCCATTTAAATGGTTATGTGATTGTGTCCCGCAGTATTTGATCAAGGTTTATTTTGTAACATCCTTTGCAGAAGGCTTTTATGTAACGGGAGAAAGCAGCAACACCTCCATCCTTTCTGACAGACAAGAAATCGCATTATACACAGAGATTTCATCAACAGCATCAGTCTTATAAACCCTGAAAGAAGTGTTTCAGCCTCGCAAAGTAATGGATCTGTGATAGGATTATTCAAAGTAGAACTAAAGATGAACAAGGTTTTCCTTTATTTCACATTTGCTGAAAAAGTTTCAGTACAAACTTGTAAGGCTCTGCTGCCCCAATGCTTTACAGATTAGTAATTTGATTCTCTATAGATCAATGACAAGCCATGAACAAAAACATTTGGTTTGTGTCATTTTAACTTACCTGGCAACCCTCATTCAATGTCTGATCACATTTTAATCAGGCCAGCAGTAACGCCTGAAGTGAACCTTGAATCGATTTTATTCCTGATTCATAAAATACCGATATTTTGTCATGCCATTTGGGGATCTCATCCAGGCACATGCACCGTACACTAAAAAGTTACAACATAAACAATATGTTAAGGATTTGTGGCAGAAAAGACATAACACATACCTTAGAACAGGTAAGGGTACCTTGTGTACCTGTATTGACCTCTGATGAGAATGTTTGTTTCTTCTGCCCGAAAACCCATTGTACAGAACCAACTGTACAGATATTAAGCTAGCTATCTTTGATCATGTGTGTGAGAGTGTTTGTACAGCAGCTCAGCCTCAGAACTCACCCTCTCTCCTTCTTTCTTTACATTGACTTTGTATGCAATAGTAAGTTATACAAGCTATAAGCCGTGTTGGGTAACGTTACTTTTAAAAGTAACTTGTTACGTCACTGCGTTTCCTACTCAGAAAAGTAACCCCTAGATTACCCCTTTGTGACTCGTTACACATGTCAGTTATATTATCAGGATGTCATGTAGCCTGCTGTACACCTACCTTTGAATTAATTGACTTTACCGTCATTGCATAGATTCGTTTACCGCCCATAATCTGTAACTCTGAAGCCTAATAACAGGAATGACCTTTACAGCTCTTTAATATGCTAACAAACTAACAGTGAACTGGGCAGAGGCATACAGTATTAGGCACAGCTGTTTCAGTGACAACAATATAACACAGGCTCTTAGTCACCAGTGTTGCGGAGCTGCAGATGCTTCTTCAGAAGTCAAGCTCTTCACAGCTGACTAGCACTTATCCTCAAGGCACAACTTACATTTCACTGCCATGTTGTTCTTGTCCCTTTCCCCAAAACTTAAAAAATAATGGGAATTTTTCCACTAGGTAAATGCTGTCCTCTCTGCCATCTTGCTAGTTCAGTTAGCTAGCTACGCATGCGCACGGACACAGCTGTGTTTACCTTCTGCTGGTACGCAGCTACCTTCCAAGACGTAGGAGAGAAACAGAAACAGAGCTTTGGGGATTTTTCTTTTTTTGTGGCAAGAAACAGATAAGGGAAATACAGCTTTTTTTTCTCAGTATCGGATTACTTTTGATGAAAAGTAACGGATTACTTGAATTGTGCAAAAGTAACACATTACGTTACTCGTTACACAAAAAAGTCATCTGAGTACTTTAATGGATTTGTAATGCGTTACCCCCAACACTGGTTATAAGTAGCATTTCTTGCCACCTGATGAATGTCCAAAAGTCGAATATTAACTCTCCTTTTAGCTTCTGTTTTGGACGGCATACAGTCCTGAATGAAATATCTGTCTCTTTAACTGCTAAATGCTGCGCTATGCTAACCAGCTAGTTGCTAATTTTGTCTTTTTGAGATACAATGCTTGGGAAATACCATAAAGTACTTTTTTTTTAGAGCTTTTATTTGCTGCTGTTAGTTATTTAACCTTTTGTCCACCTTAAAATATTGATTCATGCAGCTTTACAGTTTAAATCAGGAGAAGTAACCCTTCTAAAGGGTGTTTTCAAAGTCGTTTGATTACTCTGATCAGTAAATCGTTTGGTTCGGCTGTTCTCCCGTCTACAGAATGAAAATGTATTTTGCCCAAATGAGTCCAACCTGCTGTTTTGAGAGTGTTCAGTGGTGTAATGGGTAGAGTGGGGAGCCGGTCGCACTGCAGGGTTACGGCTTCATTTCCCACTGGGAGCGCCCCGTCTAAATGGAGCACTCAAGATGCTCTGGATAAAAGCTCCAAATAAATGGCAGACATGGCATTAAGCTATATACAGTATTGGTACAGACTGTCCGCCCCGCTCACATCCTCTCATCTCGCTGTTTTTAGTACACTCAAACAATCTGGACACACTCAGGGAAGTGTTTGTTGTTCAGGCTCTTCAGTTAGGAGGTAAAACACGCTGAGAGCAACATGCTTTTACTGTTCTTTAAAGTAGAGCCAACATGAGAATACACATTGTTTTTAAACCTTCAAACCATAGTTATAATAGAAGAAAAAATACTGCCTCAATTACGCACCAATTCAATCAACTGTCTCAGACTTTCAAAATAAAACTTCAGCTGAATTTCAATACAGGCCCAATCTTTGTTTAATGTCTAATAGCTTGGACCTCGGTCACATTTCAGTCTGAGAACAAACATTTTCATCTATAAAACATATTCAGCGCTGCATTCTTAAATGCAGACTGAGAAGAAGAGGAGAGTACATTTTAAATGTTTAAGAACTGACAATTAAGAATTAAAGAAAGACTGAAGATCCACTTGAAGGACTCAGACTTCAGAGGATTAATTTGAATATAAATTTTGCTCACTTAAGGACTACTTTTCCCCTCTCAAATAAATACAACTGTTCTCTGGATAAAAATGGAGACACATTTTCTTTCCTCCTCAAAAATATTGGGGTAAAAATGTAAATTTGGCCTGAGGCTAGTGCCACACAATAGAATGTATAATTGCAGACAACTTTCAAGAGCAGCAAGGTGTTTTTAACATAGACTGTATAAAAAGATGGACGACATGACAGCTGCCTAAAAGTGAAGCCGAAACCTCTCTATTGCCCCCTGCTGGCTGGCTGCAGTATAGGTCATAAAGCCCGCCTCCTCCATGTTAACAGATGGGACATGAGTAAAACTATAAAATCACAATACACGTCAAATACATTTTTCTCAAACATGGTTTCTGTCATTATAGTTAGTTCTTATCATGCTGATTTACGTCCAAGTGTTCATTTTTCTGTCAGGTTTATTTGTAATTAGTTATTTGATGCTGTAAAAAGGATGATTGACAGCTCTGGTGACAAATATGGCTCCTGCAGCTGATCTGTTCCTGATTAACAGAGCAGAGGAGGAACGGCGAGAGGAGACGTAACTAAAACAATCACTACAGTCATTGAAGTTTACATATCTGTGAACGTCTGCTTCAGACCAACACAAAGAAGCAGTTCTGCTGTTGGCTCTGCCGATATGAGTTTTTTCATTAAGTTAAATGTGTGTTTTGGTTAGCTAAAGGGGTTCGGCCAGCTGATCTCTAGTACGCAGACTCTGGCTCAAAATTAACAAGACGGCAGCGCCCGCTTCCAGGGGTATTTTGGCTTCAATTTTGTACAGCGAGAGGAGGTGGAGACGCGTCGTCCATCTTTATGTACGGTCATAATCACAGAGATTAGAGCCTGGCTCACAGAGCCTGCAGCGCTCTGTATTTTCTTGGGTTAAGGTTAGTAGTGCTCGAGGAACGGTCATACTGTATGAGACGGTCATTTTGTGTGGAATAGAATTGCTGTAATGCGTATGTTGATATAAATGTATTGGCTGTAATCATATCCTAAAGACATCACTTTCCTCAGAGCTAGGCTGTACACTGAACTCCAACATGTTCTCATTACACCTCTCATATAAAATCTCACAGACCCTTTAAAATGACCCTCAAATCATACTTCATCTCTGTGTTAAGCAATGAAACAAAATTGTTTGAAATTTTTGGGAAATGTGCTGTTTCTTTTGTCAGGGGTTAAATGTGCCTGTTGCAGGTAAGCATAATAACTTCCTTTTTTCCTTACATCTCAAGTGACAAATTAAATCCCTAGATCTCTGCAAAAAAAAAAGAGGTTTAACTTTGATTTTAAGTTTGTCTTTAAGAGCGAGATGAAACAGAAAGTCCTTTGCTGAAAATGGAAACTCACAGCAGGACATTGATCAAGAATTCATCCCAGATCACAGGGAGTCAGCCGTCCATCTGCCAGCCCGACCTCGACACAGTTCCTCTTTAACACACACATTTTTTCTGCACATCTAAAGTCCTTATTTTAGCAATGTCAGACCCCCTCCTGATTCATTTATTTATGGTTTAACAGCTTCACGCATTGTGACACAGAACAGTTTGTAACTGTAGTTAAATATCTGATGTTATTTAAATAGTTACTGTCCTTATTCAGACACTGGAGACGCAATCTGAATGCCGAGTCCAACTTTGCTGTTGTTGAAATACATGGGATTTTAACACATATATAATTCCTGGAAATTTTACCTTTTAATGTGTGTGTGCATGCGTGTGCATAACTCTGTGTTTGTGTGTTTCCCCTCATAAACATGCGACACACCCAACAGTTTCAACAGGGGCAATATGCACACAAAGCCAGCTCGTCTGTGGAAACTGCTTATTCCAGCTGACGGAGTGTATAATTCCTACATTGGAATAATAATGACGGCATTGTAATTCAGATGGATAGAGCAGAAATTAGATTCGGGGGGCTTTTTTGCATATTGTCATTATTGAGTTCTGCATCATTCTCTCGGTGAAAGCCAAATGAATTGAGGGAAGGGATGAGTTTACACGTCTAACTTACTGAAGCGACCCACCGGTCCCACCTTGCAGCGATTTGAGACTCTAAAGTGAATTTAAAGTGCATCTTAATTATGTCCCAAAATGAAACAGCAACACACACACACACAGTGATGTATTCACACTCTTATTCACAGCCACTCTGATGGTATGCAACCTGAAAGTAAATGGCTGCAATCACATTAATCGCTCCGGCAATTACAGTGAGAACAAACAGCGTTTCTTTGCAGCATTTCTCATAATGCCACTTCCCGCCGAGCCCTAATTGTGCTCCGTTTGCAGCGCAAAAATAATCTATGTCACTGTCGCTTTGCTTCACACAAGCACCCAAACAGCTAATCAAAGAGCCGAATTTCCCTTTTTCCAAGCTGCACTCGGAACTGTGAAGTGTCTTTAAATGAATGCTGAGCATCTTAGTGTCATCTAAGGCCTTCTTTGGAGTTGTGGGATGGCCTGTGGCGAGGGTTTAGCTGAAAGGGAATTTCCCAGCGCGGATCAATAAAGTCTTGTGTTATGATTATTATCACATAAGGGACTCAGCTGCCGTTTTATTTTTATTATGAGAAGAGGGGAGGGAGTAAAAAGTCCCCATCAATATGTGATCTCAGCTATTCTGGGACAAAAAGGATTCTTGTGAGTTAAGTATTTATCAACCGTGACACCATCCTCAAGTCACATCTGCTGCTAACATCTAAGAGCTCTGGGCTACTCCTCACTGCAGCAGCAAACTTTATCACCTCACATACGTGGTTTTTAAACCTCACCTCAGTTCTCTGTAGATGGAGAAAAACGTCCATGTTTGAGCAGAAACTCATAAACCAAGAAGATGAATGTACGTTAGGAGCCGAACACATAAGGGACTAGGGAGTACACAGGTTGTAATCATGTCACGGTAAGAACCGTCTCACCCTGAGGTTAAAGTTTCTTTTTAAACCTGAACAATGATATTTTCCTATGGCTAACAGACAATCTGTTTTAGATTAGAAACTTCAGTGTCAAAGCTGCTCGAGGCTGTGTCACCAAAAGCCAATCAGAGCTGAGATTTCCCTGACTTCCTTGAATGCGTCGGGAATGATCGATCCGACATCCCTTCAACAAACGAACATTTTAAAAGTAGGTTCTTCTCCTCTTGAGGACAGACCTGACAAAGCTTCATTTTTACTTTTTACTGCATCATAATGTTGAAATTTCAGCAAACTTAAAGCCCGTTAATTAAAGTAAATCACAAGAAAAATTGTTTATTTTTCAGGTTCATACCGCTGAAGTTAGCCAGAGTGCATCCTCTGTGTAACTTAAAGAGGGGGTATTGTGCTGTTTCACATTTTAAGACATATATATAATGTTACAATGTTGGATGTTCAGACTAAATGTGGGTGAAGTTTCAGATCTGTAGGTAAAAGTATGTTGGAGTAATCCCCAGGCTTCTCAGCTCAGTCTGCAGGCTGCTGTGATGCCAGGTTTCGCACAGGTTTTTTTATGATGTCACAAAGTGCAGCCTCAGCAGGCTTCGGAGAGCTGGCCAATCAGACGAAAGTGGGCTTGTAGGGGCCGGGTTTCTTAAATGGACAGAGCTGCCTGAGTTGTTTCAGGCAGAGTAGAGATGGCAGTTCTCGCTTTTTGCAGTGATTCGAATCTTCAAATCTTGTTCATCTGCGAGATTAGTTCTTTAGACTCGTTCAGTGACATTTCCAGTTTACCAGTAACGACAAAGTAACAATTCACTCACTCCTTACTAACTTTCACTCGTTTATGAACAATGAGCACAGAGCACCAGTGTGAGAAAAATAGTGAGTTTTTTTTACTTGAAGTTATGCTAAGCTACTCCACAGGTGAAAAATGAAGCTTGAAATTAGCATATTACCCCACCTTTAATAATATTTACAGTGGAACCGAATTTTGCTTCACTTTTGATCTGCACACACGGTCGCTTCTCAAGTTGCTAATTGGACTGTAAACAGTGCAGCGCACGGAAAAGGAAGTCTTGGCTGGAAGTCCTCATTGGTAAGCTCTGGCTAAACCGGACAAACCTGGCATGTTCACCGTTGTCCCCAGAGGCTATATCGTCGTCAGACTCTAGCTGACGGGTTCTGAGATTCTGTTGTGCTCTTAAAAGAAGCGATATCAAAAAATGTGCTCGTACATTATGCTTCCTCTTCCATCCATCCATCATTGAAGATGAGAATCGCACAGCAATCACGTTTCAATCATTCACCTTGGCCAGTTGAGATACCCTACATGACCTACAACTGTTCCTCCTCTCAGGCCCGAGCGCACATCATTGGGTGTTCCAACACAATATTAAATATATTGTGAACAGACAATCTGAAGTCATGGCAAAAACATGTTGGTCCACCATGGTCCGCCTCCCTCATCACAAATGTTGTGATGAGATGTTTTGTGCTCTGCTCTTCTGCCTTAGAAAACCTCTACAGCGCTGGTGGATGTTTTTATGAATCCTCCATCATTCATTTTTCACCGCCTTTAAGATCACTCTGCTGCTTTTTGGTATTCTGTTACACACTGTTAGTCTTCGTAAAAATGTCCAAGGGCAACTAAAACACTGATATCTGCAAACGCCTTGAATATAAAACAGCAAAGAACATGTAATAAAAACAGGTTATAAGTGGCAATTATCAGTGTTCTGCAAAAACAAAGGGATGCACAATATTCCCACTCATCTTTTCTCGTTTCATTCCACTTCTTATGTTTACCCTCCAAACACCATTGCCTTGTTTGGTCCTGCTTCTTGTTTTCGCCACTGTTTAGCCGGCTTGCTGGTGCATATAGGAGGAGAAAATAGAATTAATGAGCCTCTGGGTAAATAAATGGATTTTGTTGTTCGGCTCCCTCTTTCCTTTACTTGATTCTTCCCCCACAGTACTGACAGTTTAATCAGTTCTTCATTTAATGATTTAATCAACCTTTTAAAAAGGTATTTTTCCAGCCCAAATGGCTTCCCTTGGTGAGCCTTCTGAGGGTCCTGATCGTAATGAAATAAAACTCTCTCAGCTCTGCTTAGCGGGGAATTAGGCTGAAATGACTTTGAGCGAGGATACGTTGGAAAGAGGGATGAATAATGCCAACCTATAATGAAATCCTTACAAAACCATTTTGTATCCCCTTTGTATCCACATCCAGGCATCGACAGGGTTTCCTTAATTTGGGTAATTTGGAAGCTAAAACAATCTCAATGGGGACCTTCAGGGCAACCTCATTCTGCAGAGATAAAAGGTCGATCATAATCATCTCCTGCGCGTTTATCCTCAAATTTGACAGAGTTACACTTTAATCAAATGTGTAATCACTCTCAGACATCTTTGCCAAGGGGATGAACATGTACGCTCCTATATTGGAATGTTGATTTTGGCAGCTATTTTAGATTTAGTCTTAAAACTATAACGTTAATAGTTTTACACATTTGAGTCATTTTTACCCTTTATAGTTTTAGTCTAGGTTTACTCAAAGACATCTCAAAACATTTTAGTCCAGTTGTAGTCAACAAAAAGTCATTATATTTAAGTCATTACTTTTATTCAAAACATTCTTCAAGCTTCAAGCTGACGTAAAATCCAGAATATAAATCGCACTGAAATATAAGTGGCAGTCTGTTTTTGGGGTATGCCAGAGGGAAAAAGGTTTTCTACAGCTATTTATTAATAAAAATGTGTATACAAGTTATTTCAACACTATTGCAGTTTATTTTCATTTGAAACACACACAAATTACAGCCTACCATCTGTTTTTGCCATGTCGAATTTGCAATCCTGCTAGCTACCGGTGCTGCAGCTAGCGGTAGCTGGCAGCCTACGGTAACGTTGATGGTTGTGAAGATGGCGATCATGACGGTGCATGTCTGTGACGAAACGTTAGCAACAATCAAGTTACTAACGCAAGTTAGTTTTGCTCACTTAAAACAGCAAGGAAAACACACAACAGCCCTGCGGCATGTTGTAAATAAGAGACGTTGTAGCGGCTTGGACCCGGAAACACTTAACAACCGGATAGCGCCATCGTCTGGGTAAAATACCGTAACACATATTACTCACACATTACACTGGTATTTTGGTCGCAGTGGTGTGTAGGATGCAGCCCACTTTTTAGATGAAAAAAAAAGGTATTAAAGCTGCATCTTATAAACCAAATTTCACGGTAATTCAATCAGCCTAATACAGGTTCACTCTGCTGTAAAGCACTGTCCTTTCATAAAATTATTTCCTGACGATCTTCTCAACAGGTCATATAGATCCTCAGCTGAGGTGTGTATATGGAAACTTTTTGGAACGTAACGTTACGCATGTAAAACCTCAGAACGAACCAGCAAGATACAGCAGTGCATACTGCACATTCCTCTCTTATTTGCAGCAGCAGTGTTGGTGCTCCCCGGTGCCCCCATGCCTCATGGATGCCCCTGTTGTAGATAAAACATGATAAAGTGCCCTCTGGGTGCCCATCCAGTGAATAAATGATGCATGTTGGAAAATTTGTTGGCCTCCATACACTCCTATGTGTGAGATTATGTGCCCTCATGGTTTGCCTCTGTAGTTCAAAATGCCCACGTTGTTGTTTTGCATCACAACTTTCTGCGTGCTGGTGCCCCAAGGTGCCTTTTTTTGCCCCTGCGCCTCAAACAGCCTGAGTACGCCACTGAACTTTTCTATATTCACCCTCACTTCTCATTTAAACAGTCTGACTGAAGCTGACAGCCGATGATCGCTCTTTTTATGTGGAAGAAGCGTCAAATGAAGCTCTGTGAGCACGCACAGAGCCTGAAGCAGAAAGCCTGAGTTAACAGAGAAAGTTCATAACCCATCAAAGGCTCTTTCAGCCAGCTTACTTAAAGAAAGCCCGGGTATGTTGAACTAACTTTGTAGTGAAACCCTCTGTTTTGCGTGGATGCCGTCACGTTGTCGTCAAGCTGCCACACGTCATCACTTGTATGGCTCGATCGGATTCAGGGGGATCTGCACACACACCTCAACCAATTCAACCAGTTACAGGAGGAGGTATTTTGTAAGATTAGACGCACAGTGTGGGAAAAATATCATGAATTTAAAATGTCTGACAGCCCATCATTAACATTTAAGTCCTGTCTCGTCTCATTAACGAAAACAAAACATACCCTATGTGTGTCGTGAGTTTTTGTTAACAACGATCTATTTTCAGCTCATCAACGTCTCATCTCAGTCATGGAAAAAAGGTCGTTGAAGAACATTTATCGTCATAACTTTCATTAACCAAATCAACACTGCCATAGTGGAAGAAGCAGAAAGCAGAACTCTTCACGGTGTTTTCAAAATGTCTGATAGTTTACGTCACAGCTGCGTTTCTGGATCTGGACGCTGCAGCACGAAGTTGATAATGCTTCCCTGAAATGTCAGAAAGCAAACCCACATTCACTCATTTCGACTTGAGCCGGCCTTATTGCGCTCTTTCATCTTCTGTGTCCCTCTCTCTTACCTTTGATCTTACATTTCTGACTTCCCGATCCCGCTCCGCTGCAGCACTTACACCTGTAGACAAAGAAGAAGAGACAGAACGTGTCCGGCTTTTAGTCAAAAATTGTGTCCACATGCACACAAACGTGCACTTCACACACACAAGCACACAGTGTCTGTATCATCTGCAGAACATCTGCTGGCATCAAATAAGGCATCAAAGGCCGCTTGTTACTTGGATTGCATTAGCTTCCTGATGTCTCAGCTTTGATATGGCACAGCATTACTACGGTGAATGACACGTCCTCCCGTTGCTCTTCCTGGAAGTCTGCGAGCCGCGGCCCTTCACGTCCCAGACAATACGAGTGTCTCTCTGGCTGTCTGGATCATCAAATGAAGACGGATGATACGCCACAAACATTGTCTCTAACAAAAACTCCCACAAGTCAAAGCTGTATCAACGTGCTTAATATTACAAGCTGTTACGGTTTGTCCTGATTTCCGTAGGTGACTTTCAGCTTATCGATACTGTCACTGGAGGAACAGAACACTTAGTTTGTCTCTTTACTCCGAGGCTTAAAGGTGTTTGTGCGAGATAAGTAGATTTTCCTTTTTCTTCCAGGAATATCACATCATGTCTTTTAATGTTGCGCACATCAGTAATCTTTTGCTGCTCTCCAGTCACCATTATCTAAATGAGTATGGAGGGCCTATATTTAATATCAAATTAGCAACCGATACCGCTTTCATGATGCTGAATGGCAGCGCGCGAACATTAGGTTCTGATAAGTCCTTCATAATTTATGTGTGTGTATGTGGTTTGTTTTCTCAGTCTACTTCATGTTTTTAGCGTTTGAGGAAACAGAAATGCTCCAGCGATTCAAAAAGTAGTGTTATTCTCTGATGAAGGCAAATGTTTCTTCAAATCGCCTTGTCTTCAAATGATGATCAAAGAGGTAAAAAAAGTACAGAAGGTAAGGAGTCTCAATTTTCCCCGAGGCTGAATCAATTTAAATTCATGCTCCTCTTGACTTGAAGCAGCTCTGATATTTGAGGATATCTCCCTGATTGAAATCTGTTTTAATGTCCTTAATTTTGGTAAGTGTGCTATAACTTTAATGAGACATACTTGAGAGCCACTAATTCACACACTCCTGATCCCCATCGTATATTTCCATATACATACACCAGAGTCATGCGCATTAATTTATGTGATGCAATCTGTATGAGAGCCAGTTGACTGATATTTGAGGTTTAAGGGTTCTCATTAAAGTTTTATTGAAACTGTAGTGGGGTTCAATTTTTAGCCACGGCAACACTTTTGTTATAGTTAAGAAGCCAAAAAACATCTTGAGTGTGAGTTAAGCCTTTAATATGCCTGGATACTCAGAAGAGATATAACTTCTGTTTAAAGAGCCAGGACAGGAGATCGTTCTAGTTAAAGGATAAAAGTAAGACATGTTGGGAAATATTCACTATTTTTGTGGAAACTAAACCCTACCATATAACCCTAGCACGCTGTCTAATCTTAGTCTAGTGTTATAGAGATCTTCAGTTTTCTTAAATCTGTGGAAATGTGGAAATCTTGTAAAGTAAAAATTAAACTGCAAATTACCAACCATATTTAGTCAAAGTCGTGTAATAATGTATGTCCTATGTGAATTAGCATTGGCCAATTTGGGTTTTGTTTCTATGTTGGCCAAGTGTTGTTTTCTCCATCCTTTTTTTTTTTTTATGCCTCTTCGGTTTTTTGAAAAACTTCCAAATTTAAGAGGCTCCCATGGAGACCAATTTGAAGAAAGAGAAAGCTGAATTCTGTGCTAGCTGTAAGACACGTTTTCAATTGTTCAACACGTACAAAAGTTATCATGTAGTAACCTAATCCTAGTTAGTTAATGTTAAGATAAGATAAGAAAGACAGCTAGCTTACAGCACCTATAATGTTACAGAACCTTACAGTTACAGTCGAGGTTAATGACTTTTAAGTACATCACAAAGGAAGGTTATTTCAAAATCATGCCACTCTTTTGTCAATATGCTAAACATTAAGCTAATTATTGAAGACAGGGTAGCCTAGCTTAGCGTCCAAACTGGAAGCAAAGGAAAAACAGCTAGCCTGGCTCTGTCACAGGGTCACAGGTACATATAGCGACAAGCAACTGTTAAGCTAACTAAAAACATGTTTTAACGTAACTCTTGTGTGTTAATTCATACCAAAACTGAAGTGTAGAAACGGAAAGCTGTGGTTTTAGGGGGTTAGAAGAAGAAGAAAAGGCGATACTGTATTTATCCCAGAGGGGAAATTCAATGTTTTCACTGTTTTTACAAACATGCTACACAAACATAGGCCCAAATACACACATGCACAAACAGGACTCCATGGACATGCACTAATGGAGAGATGTCAGAGTGAGGGGGCTGCACATGCACATGTGCCCCAAGCGGTGGGGGATTCGGTGACTTGCTCAAGGACACCTCGACGGAGCCCAGGAAAGGAGCTGGCACATCTCCAGCTACCAGCTCCAATTCCACGCTTGCTCCATAGCGGGACTTGAACTGGCCACCCTCTGGTTCCCAAGCCAAGTCCCTACAGACTGAGCTACCATCTACCCAACCAAGCTACCGTCTACCCAACCAGCTGCAAGTTTGTTTGCTTGTTATGAAAAGAGATACGTTCGCTTTGAATGTGCTAGCAGATGATTGTTTGTACCTGAGGACAGAGCTAGCTTAGTGGTTTCCCATCGCTAGTCTTCTTAAGCTATACAGCTGCTAGCAGTAGCTCCATATTTACCATACAGACACGAGAGAGGTGATCATTTTTCATCTAATTCTTGGTAAAAAAAAAAAAAGTACACAACATAACTATTTCTGGTGCTAAAACTTAGTTTAGCCGTGGATCTCTTCATTTAGCTCACCTCACATTTTCTCAGCTGCTGGTTTATCATTTTGCATGATTGCGTTTTTTTTCCTTTCAGATAATCCCTTTAATCCCTGATTGGCTTGTCTTCTCTTGTGGTGTTTGTTCATATTGATTTGTGCTCCGAACTGGTGGATAACTCCTCGAGAAAGCTAATCACAAATAGCATCAGTCACTGAGCTGGTACAGGGAGGAAGTGTCATATTGTGAATATCTCTCTCTCACTCTCACTCACACTCTCACACACACACACACACACACACACACACACACATTGATACACACAGAGCTGATATGTGAACACATCAAACACCAGTGCCCACCGGGAATTTGCAGAAGAGAGTGCAGTGTGGAGTTATGCATGGTAATTACATGGCTCAGTCTGCCCTCTTATAATACAGCCTTCTATTAGCTGTCACAGGCAGGCTGTTTGCTCTGTCCCACCACAGTCACTGACATGGGCCTACAGCGTGTGTGTGTGTGTGTGTGTGGAGGCAAAAGCATGAACACTGATAATGTGAGATTTAAGGCCACATTTGTTTGTTGTCCCTGCATATTAATCTGTTTTGTCACTTATTCCAGCGAGTCCATAAAAAGTCTTGGAGTGAAATTTGACATATTAATGTAGAGAAGGTCTAACAATCTTATCTTATTGTTTTGCAAATTCCTGTGCAGTCTGGCGTTTTATCAACCATAATAATCGAGGGAATAGTTTGACATTTTGGGAGATACACCTATTTGCTATTTAAGAGAGAGATTAGATGAAGGGTAGATACAGCTTTCATTTGTGCAGCCGGATTTCTTTTCGTTTTTAGCTCGCCCTGACTTTTAATTGCTACATAGCTTTTTGAACAAATTAAGGGGACGACAAAAGTGATGTTATTTTTCTGATCATTTTCCACAGCTCTTAATCTGAACGAGCCACACTTCTTCCAATTCAGCCCAGATGGTGGCACTAAACACTAAAAGAAAAAGACGGCAAAAAAGAAGACAAACAAAAAAACTCCTCTTTAATTTATATGTAAAGTGAGAACTCAGCTATCGGTTAAGAATAAAGATGTGATGATGAATAATTAAGTGGTGCTATCCTTAGTCCACACACACAAAATGAATTATATCTGTGACCACCAGGCTAACCGTTTCCCATGTTTCAAGTTTTAAGCTAGGCTAAGCTAACCGGCTGCTTGTGGTAGCATACAGACAAGAGAATGCTTGTCCGAATGCCCGCTTCTTTAAACTGATTACCAATGTGTTTCAGGTAATGTAGCCAGCTCCTGCCCCGGGGCCCCGAAAGTCCTACATTTCAAAACCTATAGCTGATCATTTTGTGTTAAGAGGGTTACTCTTCCTAAATAAATCAAACTACTTAAAGGGAGGGTATTATGCTTATTTCAAGCTGCATATTTCACTCTGTGATACCTGTGGAGTAGCTTAGAAACATTTACAGTTAAAAAAAACTCACACATTTTTCTCACACTGGTGCTCCGTGCAGGCCCTCATACAGCCTCTGCCTGAAACGACTCAGTCAGCTCTGTCCCTTTAAGAAACCCCGCCCCTACAAGCCCACTTTCTCTCTGAAGCCTGCTGAGGCTGCACTTTGTGATGTCAATAAGCCTCAGGTGTTCTGTGTATACAGTTGCCATGTGGATTCTACTAATGGGGTAGGCCTACTTGAAGGGAACATGGAGAGACAGAATAGGGTGGTAGGTGGGAAGCAAATACAGCATTTTTTCTTCCTGTGGCTCCGGGTTTAAGTTATGTCCCCATACAACCTACATACATGATGTGTTGGAACACATTTTTCATATTTAAAACCGATCAAAGAATGAACGCTCAAACCCACAAGCCAAGGTCAAAAGGTCATTTTTCTCTCCCTCTGTTTTTGTCGCTCTGCCTGAGCTTTATAGCCCTGAACTTTTCCAGAAACTTCTACGCTGTAAAATGGACAAATTATGCATATCTATTTTCAGAGAAATTTATGGTAAACAGCAACATTGATTTTCTTCCACTGGCCCATCATCATTTCAAACAGTTCCAAACAATAGTTTTACTGTTTGGCTCTTTGATGTATTTTATTCCTAAAACGTCCAATATTTCTGACTTTCCACAAACAAACTGTAACTGTCTGATGAGGCAGAACAAAATATTCACCACCACACAGCTCACTCTTCCTCTCCCCCGAGGAGGGGGTTGTAGTCTGCAACATCAAGCACCGGAGCAGCACCCAAAACAGACAGACAAAAGCGAAAAAGATGAATGCATTGCAGAGATGGAGGTGTAATTTCCCCCCAGTATGCACTTTGTTTGCCTAATTAATCTGCTTTGGTTCAGACGTTTTGCCCGAATGCAGTTAGATAGACGAGGCTGGTGTATCTTGTTTTTGAATACTGAGGCATGTGTGTCTGTGTGTGACTGTTAACTCCACCGGGTTTTTCTTTCTGGTCCAACAATTCTCTGACAATAAAACACACGGATTCATTGATAAATCATTGAGCAGACTCTGGCCCAGCCTTTCATTTGTTTTGTTGAAAGAAAAAATCACTTCTGCTAGATGAGTGCACCTCCTGAATTTGTGCTGTTTGATTCTTTGAGAGAACATGCTGATTGTTGTTGAAGGCCTGGCTGAACTAAATTAAAACCTAAATCAAAAAGTCTCAGTCAATTAGTGGAATGAATATTTCTTTTTCACCATTTCATTTATAATTATATTGTGCCTAATTGGATGAACGGATGGGTGTTGAATACTACATTAGTCAAAGTTATAAACCATCAACATGCATGTGGTTGTAACAGCAGGAAGTTTGAATCTTTTATTCATACCAGCCAACGCTTCAGGGTTTTCAGCCTCAGGTGTTTCAGCCTCAGGTGTTTCTACCGATACAAAGTTCTGTAGTCTTTTGTGATAACACTGTGAGCAACTACATTTATTATATTCAGTGGCAAATGTATGTAGTTCTATTACACAGCTGGTTAATGGTTAATTATGGCATTCTGAGGTCTGTTTTTTACGATAACAGACTGTTGCTATGAAGAACAGACTGTTGCTAGGTATTCGGCTCTAATCACACAATCCGAAGGACAAACTGTGATCATATCAATCTGCCGAAAGAAGCCCGGAAAATTGGATGTTGGTCTGTTTACAGAGAGAAAAAAAGCAGAGAGAAAGCAATAAAGGTTAAACGATGCAAAAACTGAAGGCTACGACAAAGAGATCTCCAAAACTGAAGATGACACATAACAGCTAGCTTAGCTAATTTTAATGTGAGTAATAATAGCTAGCTTAGCTCATTTTAATGTGAGTGAATACAGCTAGCTTAGCTCATTTTAATGTGGGTAATAACAGCTAGGTTAGCTAATTTTAAGAAGGCAGTTAACCGTCGCCATGGATGCAGCTCTCAGTGTGAGGACTATTTTAAATGGAAAACGGAAATACAAACATTTTTAATTTAATAAAATCATCAATCATGTCATCCAAATCAATATATTGTATCAAACAATTGATTTCGTAAGCAGAGAGCCGTGTAATAAGCGAGATAATGTATAGTGAGCAGGTTGTTGTTGCAGAGAAACCCTTTCAGGTGAGTATGCTCAGGGTTCCTTTCCACAATAACAACCTGCTCACTATACATTATCCCTTACTGGTGCTCTCATCAATTATTGTGACATATTTTAGTTCATAATTGACCTGTATAAATAAGTAAAAATCAGTTGCAGAAAGAGAGAAAAGAGAGTAAATAACAAAGAAATGAAGACTAAACCACTACAGGCAAAATGCAACCAAATAATGAAGCCACAAGATTCTACTTGGCCAAATCCTGCAGGAAGAGCATCTCCACGCTTTCATCAGACAGGAATGGAGTGTACTGGTTTTCACTACCTGAATAAATAATTTAATAGCAGCACATCCACCAAAATAGGTGGTATTCCAGTCCCCATTGAGAGGTGTACAACAGTACAAAGTAAATCATTCTCAACCTACATATTTTCAGCAAATTTGCCATTATCTGTAATTTTAATGAATAACTATGAAGAAGTCACATGTTAAATCATCTGTTAGATTTTGATGCATGCAGACAGAAGCTGCAGAGACAGAGCAGACTTTCAACAGAAGCAGATTATCGTCTGATGTGAAACACCTGAGCAGGAGGGGAAGCCTGAAGCATCGGCTCATTAAATATTGGCTTGAACAAACACCGTAAAACATCACTGAAAAAAGTTTTCTTTTGATATTTAGATGTTTTTTTCTGTATAAATTTGATCTCATCATAACATTACCAAGTTTGTTTTAGTCACTCCTAAAAGTCATTCCACCCCATGATCGTGACATTTGTGAGGCTCTGAGTTGGCAGATGTTTTAAGGGGAAGATGTATTGGTTTGTATTCATTTTGAAATGCATTCACTTTAACCACTTTGTTTATATTAAACAGTTTTACGGCCATTACGCGCCGCCTTGTGTATTCACAGAGCATCATCCATTATCTATACTGTTTATCCTGTTCAGGGTCGTGGGGATGCTGGAGCCTATCCCAGCTGTCATTGGGCGAGAGTTGGGGCGCTAACCACTGTGCCGCCTCCTTGAAGCTCATGGGTGTCTTCTTTTTCAAACCATTAAAACCAACAACAGTGAAAAATTCAAACAAGTTCCTGGTTGATATATTTACTGAATTTAAATGAATGAATGCAAACCAACAATGGCCTTGAAGTGTATAAGACAGGAATATAACAAACAGTGTTTTAAAAACATCACATCCTAAGGTGTGTTGATTTAATCCTTGTGCTAGATCCTTTTTATCCCCCTCTCCTCTCCTCTCCTCTCCTCTTTCCTCCCTGCCTCTCCCGCCCTCTCCCGGTGAATTGCGCCGGGCCTATTGATTCCCCCGCAGGGGATGATTAGCCCTAACCTGTGTCAGCGTGCCAAGTCCGGGCAGTGATAATGCCTTCACTCAATGCACAATAACAACTCAGGTGCCCCAGGAGCAAGAGCTAGCCGCTCCGCGCGTGCTAGCGTGCTAATTTGCAGAGACTTGTGATAAATGCATGCTGTCATTCCCGCTGAACAAAGTCAGCTTCTCAGCAGTGCGGCGGCAAGGCCGATCCGATAAGCTACATCAAGCAAATAGCTGGGAGCAGGATTGTTTATGCAGTACTTATATGTATACTATCTACAGACTGGAGAGTACACAACATACAGTATGTTCACAATCGTATCTGTCAAACCAGCTGCAAGCGATGCAACACAAACACACTGCAGCTAACGTAACGCTGACACCTCATTCGTCTTCATGTAGCAACTTTAGAGTCCTTTACAGGCAGGACCCTCGAATCGTACAAGCTCAGCTAAGACTGAAGCTAACGTGAAGCTAACTTGAAATCCCTGCCTTTCCCTCACTGCTCTTCACTCTCACACACGGTACACAAAAGCTCCCAATCTTAGAAAGCGTTCAGTGTAACGGTACAGTAAAGGCACTCTGCTGCTGTATCGGCCTATCCATTATGATGAAGAGGCCATCACACTGTAAATATAGAGACATAAACAGCGGTCATGTAGCGCATTAGCTAGCCAGCCGTCACACACATACAGACGAGATGTTTAAACCTCTCCACAGTGATAAAGCTCACTCCTTAACAATCACACTGGAAGAGAGAAGAGGCTTAGTAAATGTAAAGTGACGGCCCACTTTGACTTAAAGAGCACAGTGATCGAAAGGCAAGTTGACAAGTGTCCGCCAAATCTTTATCACACGCCGATAAATGCTAAATTAAACCAGACAGTTCAAAAATCCTCTGTTTTACAATATCATTCTTTATATCTATAGCAACCAAACACACAGTCAACATGTCAAAATGCACTGCTGCAGACATGCTACAAACAGTAGGACAAGTAAGGTATAGACATAGTACAGTTCACTCACAAGGGATTCCTCATTTCCCTGCTCCTCAGGGTTCTTCTTTATAATGTTTCAGGTGAACAAAGACGGTTGATGAGAGTAAACCTGAGAGTAAAGTCTGTTTAATCAAAAGCAGGGTTTGTTACACAGGAGGTAAGTTAAACAGGCAGATGAAGCAGGTAACAGTCATTCGTAGCCGCTATCTCATTTGAATTGGCGTGCAATGAATCTCAGGATACGTTGGCCCGCTAATGATGCACCTGATGGATCCTTTGTGGCCCGGGGGAAGGAACATTTGTCGGCTGCATCTGAAGATATCTTCAAAATGGGACAGCTTTCGATGCGCCGCTGTGACACAAGGAGCCTTCGTATACATCCTTCGAAGGATGCAGCCCCTGAATTGGGATACCAACCTATATACTCTCGGGGGAGTGGAGACAATTAGACGCGGGTGGAACACCTTAGGGTGGGGAAGGTAATCACACAGGAGGGCAGGAAGTGGAGGATTTGAGTCACAAGATGTGTATCAAAATAAAACAGGAGACATGAGCGACACTAGTATGTTCTACATCGAGTTCTTTGAGGTACTTGAGTATTTCCATTCTTTGGTACTTTACGTCTTGACTGTTTGGACAGAGGCATTGTACTTTTTACTGCACTTCATTTATTTAATAACCTTCTAGTTGCTTTATGGATTCAGATTCATCATACAAAAGAAACCAGTTAGAGCTACCCAGCACTATATAAAGTATTTAAAAGCCCCCCAGCTGTAACATGAAAATGTCTTCACATGGATCAAAAATATAGTCAGGTTATCTCCATCATAAAGCTTTACTTTAGGCAGGGGTCGACAATGAGCACAATTTTCCACTGGCGCTGGTCACTTTACAAATTCACTGGCCCTGCCATTAAAACCACTGGCCGTGAAATAATTTGTTATTTTGGTATTATTTTAATGTCAAATTTTGTTTCTCTGTAAGGGTTCTTATGTATGAATATGAGTTCAATTGTGGAACTATTATAAACTCATAAAAATAGACCAAAATAATCATATGGCTTCTTTTACCACTCTTGGTTCAGCAACTCTGACGCCCACATGAATAAGTAGTAATAGATTGATTGAGTATGTTACCTACCATCACTGACGCTGTTCAAATGTATGTTTAATTGGCGTGATCAGCCCGTGAGAGTAACCTTTTGAAACGAAATCTTACCGTCTTCTACTTCCTGTAGCCGTTAAAGGTCAACAGTCCGCGGCACGTCCGCTCTGTAAACAGTCTGTTTATGTAGCCACAGCGCTAACGTGCACCGGGACGAGGTGCCACTGATAACGGGAATACACACACTTATTGCCACCTCACGTAACTGCCCTTTTGCCTCGGTCATCCCGCAGGTGCATCTGTGATGGCCGGAGCATCGCGTGCATGTTTACAGTTTACAGGCAGGCGACTGACACACAGACTCTGCATGCACAGCGGTCAGTTTGCTCTGTGCTCTCATTAAAATATGCACTATGTGATCTCAGACGGACTTTTCTTATTGTTCTTTGTGTGGGAAACACTGCTATCGGTGTTTAGTGGCTCATCAGCGTTGGGGGAAGTAAATCTCCCTCGTGTATGTATGAAAACTAAAACGTGTGTGTTTATACTAGTCTGCGGTAGCTTGCTAATGTCAGTTAGCGCGTTTTGAATGACAGCTGATCTGTTGCCACAGCGAGTAGTGTGTAACATGTTGTTGACAGCAGTAGCCAAAGTGCCTGCAGTGATGCCGACATCGGACTGATTATCACAGGTTTCTGCGTAGAAAGCAATACGTCCCGTTCATCAGAACTGTGAATCTCCGGAGGGCTACTATATTGTCTATATTGTAGACTTGTAGATCCTACTGGCACACCGGGCTAGTTAAATAGTTCATCTACTGGTCCAGGGGGTTACAAACAGTGCTTATGTCGAGCCCTGCTTTAGGTTTTGACACTGGTACTTCTGTACTGTACTAAATTGGCAGATTTTCCCCTTCAGGATTTACTGTGTTTTTATTTACAAACAATAAATTTATAATAATAAAATGAACAACGTCAAGAGCTTGTTTGCAGGTGTGTGAAAAATGTGTTGCTGCATTTAGAGGCAGTTATATACATAACTTAAATTCAAAACAGTGTGAGGAAAAGACGTGAGCCTGGTGCGACTGTCAAAAAATTCCCTCAGTTCCCGCCAGTCGCTTCGGTCGACTTAGCCTCATATTCCTTCCTCCTGCTGCCACCTCTTTATGCCCCTGCTGCCTCACACACACATATGGAACTGTCTCCTTGACTACCTCTGAGTCAATGGGCGACAAATTAGAGGGAAAAAGATGAGTAAATGAATGCAGATCCCTCCGTACGGGGCACGACGGGGTCACAGACACAGGATTTCCATAACAGGCTCTGGTCTGCACAGCTACAGACCTCTGCAGAGCTGAACACGACTCAAGTGTCACACAGCGCTCGCCAACACCACATCAGCACACAGAATTCCCACAAGAAGCTATTCCAGCAGGAGAGACACTCTTTTTCACTTTAATTTGTCACCCCCTTTTGTATGAGAGTTATTTTAAAAAACACTGTACAGCTCGTACCCGACATGAGATGATCACTGCAAGCCCCATTACTGAATTTGGACAAATGTGTTACATGCAGCGCAGTGAGGCTGCAGAGGAACGGGCAGACGCAGGGTGTGGGTTTCCACACAAAGACATACAGTACAAAGAGGATCTTTTGGCAGTGCTGGCACTCGGCGTCAAAATGAGACCGCAGAGGAAGAGAAGCTTTTGAGAGGAATTTGTGATCCTCTTGCTCTTACAAAAACAACACAAATACCCACGCAAGCACACACAGACAACAGCGTGCGTGTCTGAGGGCTTTTCTTTTCTCACAAAACAGAAAACACACCTATTTCCGCGCTGCTTTCACCCTCTCCCACATATATACATATATACAGGTTTCGACGCACACACACATACACATACACCCCTAATCAGTGATCCTCTCCTGGAACGGCTCTCGCATCTGAAATGAGACAAAGAGGAGGAGGAGGCGAAAGAGGAGGGGGGGAATAAAAAGCAGATTTACAAGGCCGCTTCCAGCACCAGTCAGCAACTTCATTCTCCCGGCCTCTGTGATGCTCTACAGCAGTGACACATGCGTGCACGTGCACACACACACACACTCTCTGTCTCTCTTTCTTTCACACACACACACACACACACACACACTTTGATGTCTTTTATGAAACAGTCTGTAGAAATGTCTCCATGTTTGTGTCAGACAGGACTTTTCCCACACAGCGAGGGACATGGGACCTGCAGGAGAGTGATGCCTCTTTTTATATTTAGTCATTACTCAAATGTGCAAGCCAACGGTGTGAGCACAGATCTGTTGACACATCCGCTGCGACAATTACATCTCCCGATCCCTGACAAACAAGCTTTGTGGATTCGTATCTGCATGTCGACCTTTTCCACTTCACTCGCCGCACAAAACAACACAAATGTGTTTTTAATTCTCCGCATTGCAGATTGTCCCCGAGCCGCGTCAAAGAAACGTTAATAATGAACTTCTCCAACGTGTTTTATATTAATTCGGAAAGTCGCACGGCGCGAGGAGCGAGACATTTGTCACCACAGAAAAGTCAAAAAGCCGCTCATTTATCTTACAGATGCACAGACGTGATAAATAAAAAACGCTTTTATTTCTACCCCCGCCGTTTCATCTCCGAGGCCGAACGCGTGCTCCAGTCTGATCCACGCCGCTCTCAGAGATACAGGGATCAGATGGTTTGATTTTTCAGTGTGTGTCTGAGCTTTACTTCTGTTCCCAGTGTTAGGATTATGGTTCCCTTTTGAAATGAAAGATTGAATCTCTGTCTTTGAAAGGAGTTCTTTCTTAAAGGGTTCAGGACATGTTTCAGGAGACGTTCATAAATAAATAATCGATGTTTATAGTTATGCAACATTTATGTAGCATGCTCTTGGTGTCTGATAAAAGTCCTTGATAAATGTAATTTGTGATTCAAACTGCAATATTTAGCAGGAGACACGGAAAACATTTGCTAAAGGAGAAGGTCAACGCAAAGCATGAACACAAAATTAGCCCTGGATCGTGCAGGATACAACAGCGCTGTGCTGAATAGCAAACTGCTTTAAAAACCTCACGACTGTCGTGTTGCATCTGAAGTCATGCACTTCACAGGAAGAGAAGCGTAACTTCACCAACAAGCGTGCACATGTGTGGAGATCTTACAAGATACTGTGACGCTTGTTAGGAGACAATACTTCAGTGTAATCCAAGTGGGTGGCCGGTGGTACTTTCACTTTGTTTTTGAGCTCAATTTAACAAGCATCTCATGGAGATTTAATCTTGTTATGGTAGCTGAAGCCGGCTGTCAGGAATTATTCTTAGATATGATAATCACTGCAGGCTCACACTGAAAATTTATATGGAGGGGAAAAAAAGATTTAAATCCTCATGAGAAATGGTCCGAGCTCAGGAATCATCTCGGGGGATTCCGTGAGGAAAATAAAGATGTCATAGAGAAATAAAATCTACTCCGGCAGAGAAACATCTCTATCTGAGTGCAGTCTGAGGAATGCTTTATCAGGTATCTTAATGTTAGACAACTGCAATAAATGCATTTTTTTCACCTAATTTTAAAACCTTAATGCTTGTTTCAGTGCCTAAAATGATATGAAGCTTTCATAAAATGAAAGAAGAGGAAGATTCAACGCTATGCTAGCAGCTTGGTCAGTGGTATTTTGAGCTAAACTGCAGTATGCTAATATGCTAACATGACAATTCTGAAATGCTGATGTTTGATACGTAGAGTATGAATGTTCACAATCTTACGGTGTCAGTTTACTTCAACAGAAGTACTTATCAAATGGTTGAATAGTTTATAGAGCCTTCCCCACACTTTTCCAACGTATTAGGCTAACTTTATTTGCTAACATGAGAGACTAAGCAGGGTTTTAACTCTTACAATACCTTTTTCATTTCTTTAAACAACTTTTTTGTGGACACAATGGAAGACTTTTAGAAGACACTGTCCAGAAATGTGTGCTGTCATCCCCATTTTCAACCGTTAGCATGTCTTGCCCCTCTCTATGAAGGCCTGCTTTTCAAACTGCTTTTGACTGTGGCCATTTGCAACAACTATGAAAACTTTAGACTCCCGACATGGTCTGACAACCATTATACACAATATCTCATCTGAAGTGTATCAGGCCTTTGTTTAGCATGTTAGCATGCTAACATTAGCCCAAACCCCCCCACAAAGAACAGGTGGATAATTCTGACAAAACATATAAGACAAATAAGACCTGACAACTGTATTAATTTCTCTATAATTTCATGGTTTTCCACTGAATAGGTATATTTTAGACCACAGTGACAGACCAACTAAAAGACTGAAATTGCCCACATAGCCATTAAGCTAGCACGGCTAAAAATAAAGAAAACAGAGTTGCCTTTTCTTGCATCATGCAGATTTGTAATTTTAGAACAGTTCCACATGGCATACAGTATTCATATAGATTACTTTTCTCAGTATTTTTGACTTCAAAGTCTTTAGCATTGGAACTCTGCCAAGTTCACCATTATTTAGTCCGCAGCATTATGTAGTCCAGAGTAAATATAGCTCAGATCTCCTCTCCCACTGGCTCTTCGTCTCTGGCTTTCTCACTGTTTTTTCTCCCCTCTCTCCCGGACTGATTTGGCCTGTAGTAGTTGCTGGCCTGCGTGAGTGAATAGACCCTCGCCTCGTCAATAAAGCAATCATTAGAAGCAGATTGAGTTTGTGCTTGTGTACTGACAGCACATTGGATGAGGTGAATGGAGGAGAAGGAGAGGAGCACGGGAGAGAAGGACGCTGATGGTTAGACTCGATATTTTGATGCGTGTCGGCTGAATCTGTCTCAACCAATTTAAGTGATGGGAAACACTCATACTTTTTTCTTTTAACACACACATAGAAGCTGATGCGTCTTAATTAAGCCTGCACATATGTTCCACTCTTATTTTAAAGCCTCTTCTTTTACACAAATGTATCTCTGGCAGAAGTCGTTGTAGTTAAAACACAACAAAGTCAGACAATAATCCGATTTTGTAGCACTGACTTTTGTTTTTCTCCTTCAAAAGCCTCCTACTTTTCTGCCCAACATCCTTCTCTCCGTCTCTGTCTGAGCTGTGTGTCCCTGGGGCGAGACTTGGTCAGCGATCAGCTAGGACTTCGCCATGTTTGAAATGTAATCAGTCCCAATTCTCTGTGCTGTGCTGTCTCTGCTTTTCTAACAGGGAGCCAGCCATCACCCCATTCACTTAAGCCCGTAGTTAAAGGACAGCAGAGCACACAGAGACAGAAATAACAAACAGGAGAGTCAAAAAAAGTTTGGCAAGGCTAGCTATAATGCCCATAACAAATGTGTAGGGAGACACAACATATACAGTATATATTGCCTTAGTGAACTCTAGCTCTGCTGTTAATAACAACTAATTAGCTAAGTAATATCTGTAATTGTAAAGTTATGTTAATATGACTTCTTGGTAATATTAAGGCAGAATTGTCTCATATTAAATGGAAAAACTTTCATCACATTTTCTCATGTTTCTTTGCTGATGAAATGATCCACACTGGGTCCAATCAGACTTGGTTTGTGAGGAATCCCTGTATCGTAGGAACAAGTTTCTTAGCTTGTTATATGTACAAGCCAAGCCTAGTCAAGATGCTGTTGTTAGCAGACAGTTGGCTATAAATACCTCCAACACATGTTAGCATTTATTTGGAGTTGTGTGTCTATGGCGGCAAGGAGATGCAGTGGTCAGCACCGTCGAATCACAGCAAGAAGGTTCCTGCTGTGGATCCTGGTTCGGCCTACGTGGGCCTTTTTTGTGTGGAGTTTTTATGTTCTCCCCATGCATGCGTGGGTTCCATCCGAGTACTCCGGCTTCCTCCCACAGTCCAAAGACATGCTTGTTAGGTTAAGACGTCACTCTAAATGTGTCTCAAGGCCCCTTTCGTCTTTCTAACATTTGTATCGCTACCGATTCGATTCAAGTTGAAAACCCAACACTTTTATATTTCAAAGTGTATTCCTTGGCTGCATGAGGGTCCGCAATCTCGTTTGAATTGGCCCCCAAATTAATCTCGGGATATGTTGGGCCATGAAAGGATGCGCCCGATGGATCCTTCGTGGCCCGGTAAAAGGAGAACGCATTTGTCCGCTGCGACTGAAGGAGGCTTTGAAGTGGGACAGCCTTCTACGTGCGACCCGGTGACGAGACCTGGTGACGCCAACGGCCTTAAAACACGTCGAAGGATGCAGCCCCTGAGTTGGGACACAACTTAAATTGCCCGTAGGTGTGAATGTGTCAACCATGTGATTGACTGCCATCAGTCCAGGGTGTACCCGGCCTCTCATCCAATGACAGCTGGGATTGGCTCCCGAACCCCGGGACCCTAAACAGGATAAGCAGTATAGATAATGGATGAATGGACGGAGTTGTGTTCTGGTTTGCTTTTAATTTCAAAATATTGACTTCTGCATCTTTAAAGTTCCCCGAAGGATTTGGATAGAAATGTTTCATCGTGTAGTGCAAATCACATTTTGAATCAACATAAAAGTGAGAAATTGAAGCTTTAATAAAATATAGCTGAGAAACGTGGGTTGTTGTTGCCCTACCGTCGGTATAAACACTTATGAACGGGGCATGCCACGTTCAGGTCCCACAGAAATCTGACTCATTCATCAGATGAGGTGAACCAGCCTTAAGAGCAAAGTTGTAACAGTTGTTTTGCATTATTCATGGACACACATCATAAAAAGTGCTGGAAAATGTTCCATACAGATGATAGCTGTATTTCATACAAATGATCCCCCACCTTTCGGTGCATCTTCCATTTTAAATCACAGGAAGTGAACACTTATAACTGTGACTGGTAAATTCTGGCTGACTTTTATTGAGGCCCTCAGGTAGCTTCTGTCTCATCCTCGGGCCTCTTTTTCTGCTACTTCTACGCCAACAAAAGCATTAAAAAGAAAAAAGCAGAAAGTGTACCATAGGTATATGAAGTGTGTGTCCCTGTTGCTTGTGTTACTATGAAGCAACATAGCATATCTTAGTCAATGATATGTATCCAATATCTGTTTGGACTGGTGCCATTTCTCCCCATTGCCTCTTCTTCATGTTCCATTTAACGTGAATCCAATTTTCACACTTGTGTACAGCTATCTCGTGCACATGAGTAATGTGTCCCCTCAAAATAAGTAATATATATCTTTGTGGATGTGCTCTCTCCGGGGAGAACATGTCCAGCAGCGGAGAGACGTATGTTTGACGTGTTCCTTTATTACCTCTATGATTCGTGCTATCCGTTCTGCAGTGTGAGCAGGGAAGCTGTGCGCATCTGTTTGTTTTGGAATTCACTCACGGACGTAAAGCGCGAGTATGGCCTATGGGTATGCTGCTTTATCGCTTATCATTGTGATGCAGGGGACTCTGACACGCATGTACACGTGTTTGTCATTGATACTGCGGATAATGCATGCCGTTCGGATTGGGAGCGAGTCACAGAGCACACGGGGGAAATAGAACTCAGGAAAAAGACAGAAATTATTAATTTCATCCCTGTTATCTTTCTTTTTCCATTTTTACACAGTTGCTTAGAATGTTTCTTTTATTCTAACATTACCTTTCACTGTATAGTGGCTCCAAAGAACCCCATTTGGAATGATGTACCACCCTGAGTAATGTGGTTTTGGTGGAAGACATCAGGCAACGTTGATACAGATCTAAACACCATATGGCGAACAGCACCATTCACTTAGCACCTAATCTAACAATGCTGGCTGGAAGTGTGCGTTTGTCACCGCTTTTATCTAGCAGGCACATTTCCTCACCGATATTTCATTGCGATATGACCATGACACCGACAGCAGGCTCGGTTAATACGTTTTGGCATCCCGCAAACCAGCCCCGGCCTACAGTAATCACATACGCTGCCCTACACTTTGAGTTAAAACTCAATAATTCCTCAAGTCACCACAGATCTCGACAACAGGCTAATTGGATGGCTGACCTCGCCGTTTGAAAAAGGCCCACTCAGCAGTTCAAAAACCAAATTCTATGAGAGAGAACAAAGCTGAGAGAAAGGCCGTCAGTAATTAACAGATGGGTGATGAATTAAAGGGAAAACTATGGTGTTGAGCCCAAAGAACAATTTCAATTCTCAATGCTGTAGAAAACCAGAGCCCAAAACTCTTGATGGATTAATCTACCATTATATATTAAGACCATTTTCACGCACATAAACCATTCAGTAAACCCTTGAGCCCATTATTTATTCATGTTTTTCATTTTATTTGCCAATCAGAGCAACATCCTAATGGATAAGACCAGGTCTGAACAGGGCCTAAGACATCATCTGAAAGTCCATAGTTTAAAAGGACAGCAGAGCAGATTGAGACAGAGTAAATACAGGGGGAAACAATATTGGCTTTCATGTCTGTTGAGTGGGCTCCATCCACACCAGGCAGCCAAATTAAATTAAAGGGCCACTTAAGTTATAAGTACAGCACTTCCATAAACTTGGCAGACTTACAAGTGACCTATCTCTATAAACAGATATCTGCATACCAATGCAGAATCTTAAGGCCGGGGACTAGACTTTGGTTTCAGAAGGGCTCTGGGTCCTGTTGGTTGGTTTGTAGTGTAGAGTAATATGGACCAATCATGTTTGAATGAGCTTTGATTGCATGTAAGAAATGGGGTCTTTGTGGGGAACAAAAGAGGATGTAAGCATTGGCCCAAAAACAATCCTGGAATGCATCAGTGATCATTGAACAACAATTTGGCTGTGTATCAATATAAACAAATATCTGCATATGAGTGCAGATAATATGTCTGTCGATGATGTTGTCTCTCAACTCTCAATTTTCTTGTTTTTTTGCTAGTCGGACTTAATCTCGGTCAAATAATAAGCAACGGTCTCCAAAAGTGACAAGTGACAAATGAAAAAAAGTCAAATCGGAGCGAGATATCCTGACTTTCAATCTGAGGTATAGACCTAGCATCTTAACGGGAGATCATACAGTACATTTCCCCCATAATATAACACATAGGCTGCTTCTCATGTCTCTTATTTGATATCTCCTCGCTCCTCACTCAAACCGAAAGTAGTTCCGGAGCCATAATGAGGCCCGTCTCAAAGCTCCTATCGCTGCTCGGGGGAGTGAGGATCGAGGAGAGAGGAGGTAATTCAGAGGAGCGATAAGTGAGGATACACGAGAGCAGCCTCCACGGCGTTCTTTTACTGGCCGACACGCCCCCTTATTAGAGATCAGTTAGTGATTGGATGCTGCATCAAATCGGACTTATGTGAAACTTCACAACATCACCGGAGTTTCATATCGCAGAGAGGAAGAAGCGGACCTTAAAACAGACTTTACAGGACGCCTTGAAACCAACAACGTTGGTATTTGACAACTTGTGATTGTTTAGAACGAAATATTGATCATAACTTGTCATAAAATATATAAAATGCAGTGAATAACTGCAGATTTGTTTTCTGAGTCAACATCTGAGTAAAAATAAGTTAATTGTCTAAAAATCAAAAGTAGCAAAAACAGATTAATTTCTATTAAATGTAATCTAAAAAAAATACCTCTCGTCATGATCAGTTATTCCCCTGCTAACTTTTATTACAGATGAATGAATGAATTCAGAGGGAGCAGGAGAGTCTCTCTGTCAGCAGGTAACACTTACGTGTAAGAGTGATCATCAGGTCGGGTTTGATCAGCGTGACGTGATTTCTATTTACCCTGAAACTTTGAGCCTAATCAATCATTTTCATAGTTCATGAACAGACAGTGTTTGGGCTTATTAAATAATTAGATCAGATGATCAGTGATCAAAAATGTAAATAATGAACAAATAATATAAAGGCATAGTGCTGGTAAGAAATGTCCGTCTGGCTCTGCAGCAGGAACACAGACTGCAGCCTGTTCTTCATGTGCAGGTGTTTTTTACACAGGTAACAGGTTACAGAGAGAACACACTGTTACTGTGTGTTTTATTAGAATTAATACAGAGCACATGTGTGCACACACAAACAGCTGTTAAAGCAGTTTGACAGCTGATCCAGCAGGGATCAGCTGACGCGATCATCCCAAACGGACGTGGCAGCACGTGACACTTCATCGGAAAGGACGTCTCGTGTCTCTATAAAAACATTCCCTCGTTTCCTCTCTCCTCTCTTGGTTTCCTCGCGTCTCTCCATGCATCTCTGGTGGGAGGGACTAAGACGCAAGTAAAAGACTCAAGTGAAGGAAGCATGGATGCAATTTAAGAGACATGAGAAGCAGCCAGTGTAGTGTCTTTTATTAGACCTTCTTGGCCTGGTAAAGCTTATGTTTTTAAATTGTTATGCCCCCCATTCTAAGCACTGGGTTGCTGCTAAAAATTAAAAGCGTGTGTAAAATTGAGTGCTTCTTAAAATAATGGAGTGAGGACATGGGAACAAGTGACTACTCTCCAGTGTACAGTATGAACACATGGCATTCTGTTGTTAGCATGTAAATAAACCAATATGTCTGTAAACACTCTTTATCCCACCTCTGTACCTCACATTCCAGGTGAACAACTTACCTGTAGGCAAAGACATCGAGTCTATTTGCTCCAGTCAGTTCAGTCTCATTAGCTCCCTGTATCTGTGAGTACAGATGACTTTGCAACTATCCCATCTCAGCACACAACCCTGCAGGTAGCATTCAGGCCCCGCTGCTCCATTTTCACTGCAGTTTCCTTTTGAATAGTTTCTTCACTGTGTCCTTTCATGGTACTGTGAGCTTCAGAAAATATACGGTCTGCTGCACTTCTGACCACAACAACAACAAGGCTGGCTTTAAGGTGGTGCTTACTATTTCCTGCAGGATTATCAGCTTTTTTTTGCTTAAAATCAACTGTCTTCTTCCCATCCTAACTGGAGTTCAAGGTGACTATGCAGCCTCGAAAGGCGCCAACTGTTTCTGTCTATTTAAACATTAACCACACATCATTGACCCTATTTGACTCACAAAATGGCCTTTTTTGTTAAAGGAATTGACATCAATTAGATAGATGCCTCTTCAATTAATGAATGTTTGTCTGAATTTTTGGAGACGTTTTCCCCCAAACCATTTGGACTGAGAGAGAAGTGATCTGCAGGGGAAATTGCTTTTGTGCACTGGTCAACAGTCTGACATCTGTTCTTTTGAGTGCATTGGCTGCTGAAAAGTGTCCCTGTAAGCTTTTATGTCGCTTCATCTATTTGGAAAAATACCAGTCAGACACATCTCCACTGATGGCAAAATTGCACTCACCAGTTTTTGTAACAAGGCATTAGCAGTTGCTCTCTGCAAGGGCCTTGATTTGCGCTGAAGTTTGAATCAGTTGAAATTACTGTCCTATTGTTATTTTTTAAATGTTCATAATGTCAATTTGGACGTTGGATATCTCTTTAAAATGTAGATGCATTGAAATGTTTAAGCATACTATATTATATTCTACCACTTAAACATAGTATCCCATATTAGCCACTGCTGCACTCTTAGGCCGGATCTCCTCACATCGCAAATCCTTCCCTGAACCACTTTTAAAATACAGGGTCTATCATAACACACCATAGACTGCAGATATTCATAGAATTTCACATCTAAACCCTCACTCCTTCCTTTCCACACTTTCTCATGTTCTGCACTGACCCAGCTTTGTTCAACAAATCCTGCTGTCCCTTAATACCTGCTTATCAGTTTTATTTCCCACCATCTTTCTTATCCTCAACCGATTTTTCGGTCTCCATCAGGTTTGCTGTATGCACAGCCTTAAGCCTCCCCACTCTTTATTGCATCTGTCCAGCAATATCCCCATGCCTGACTGTGCCAACAAGGTTTCCTCTACACTTTGATGAGTCTTAAGATTGTGTCAGCATGTATTTAAAAGTTGCAACATCCTCAAGCAACTTACATCCTGTGGTAAGTTTTTCTTTCACTCTAGTATCACAGGATTTTCTCTCTTTATTCTCTATCTTTTCCACCCCCCCCCCAAAAAAAAGTTCCCTGAAAAGGTCTTGAATTAACTCAGCATGACAACCGTTCTAGCAAAAAGGTTATCAAATTATTCAATTTGTTCAGTAAGCTCCAGATCCAAGGAACAACAGTCATCACATCGTCTGCATATGCTCGAATTTGGCGATGCCTGTCCCTGCTGGCTTCTTAACTACACTACCATCAAATCACTTTGATAGTGTCATTGATAGTAATCATTATTACTTCCAGTACCATAGAGAAAGCATGAGGGGATATTTCACACCGTGCTCTTATGCCCTACTATGCTCTGTAATAGTGGAGCACATTTGATTATGCTAAACACGTCCTCTGACCACATTTTTTAATGATGTTTGGAACTTGAAAAGCCTCCTGCAAATGTTATTTAGAATCACACAGAATGTATTAGCAAGGTCTAAAAAACAGTTCTCCCCTAAAGGGCTGAGTGAATATGAAGTAAAATTACAAGAGTGTATTTAGAGCAAGAAGGCCCCCCTACATTTGAGCTTTTGTGTCAATTAATACATGGTATTCCTTTTGACAGCTAATGCAGCACTACAACAAAATTATTCCCTTGTGTATTAAGAAGCCAAAAAGTTCAGATACGTGGAGGTAATTTCAGTAAGGAATGAAAACATGTTATTTCACCTTTACATATTTATTGTTCAGTTTCATTGCTGTTATAGTTTCTTTTATTCTGCTATCGCACTTGTGAAGGCTGTGGCCTGAAAACTTCTGTTTTTGGGTTGTCCGTTCCATTCTTTTCAACACGATAGCTCATGAATGCTACGGGGGAATTTCTTCTAATTTGGCACAAACGTTCACTAAGACTGTAGAATGAACTGCTGAGAATTGGGTGGTAAAAGGTCAAAGGTTAAGGCCACTATGATCACATAACACATTTGTGCCATTCACACAAATGTCTAATAGAATATAATTATTATGAAAAGATGACATTCGGCCATTATTCCTGTCCTGTTCTTTTCAACATGATGTCTCAGAAACGCCTGTAAGGAATATCTTTGAATTTGTCAAAGGTCAAGGGCATGTCTGTCATATTCTTATGAAGGTGTTATCTCAGTAGTCCTTGGAAGGAATGTTGTTACATGTGGTAGATTTTTATCTGTCCTAGAGAACAACCCCATCTTTGATAGAACAGAGTACAATCTCCCTTATCTCTACCCTTCACGTTTATTAGAAGGGTCTTTTATTAATCACATACTCTTCAGAAAAACACTGATTTGTTTGGCGAATATTTGGAAAAGGGGATTTTGTATGTTCTTCTATGACATAAAAACTTAAACCAACAAACATATTCATCAAAATCCCAGGATTTGGGATTCTTTCAGGCTAACTTGAAGGTTTCCACCAAAATTAAGCTCTTGCAATGCTTCAGTCAGGAAGACTATTTTGCCTACTTGGCCTGTTGTGTATCTTCTACCATTCTGCATTTACTCCCCTCTCATATGCTCACTTATAATTTCCTGCTGTCATTCTGTGGGGCTGTCAATTGAGGTATCAGCCGTTCTCATCAGGCAGTCACATCTATCCAATAACCCTGCAACACACCCTCATTGTGAGCCTATCATCGCACTGCTGTCTCTTTAAATGTGACTTTTTCTCTTCCTCCACGTCATTGATGCTGCTCCTGGCAGACACCCTTCAATTATAATATACCCCTGTTGAGTCTAAGCAACACAGACGGTCTCACAAGATATACATGATCCGAGTTGAATGCTATCATACCTTAAAACCTTAAATGAATACAAGCACAAAGCCAGTGTAAGGAACCTTCTCGTCTGAATAACAACTAAAGCAGCAAATCTGCTGAGAGAAATTGATAACATTCAGTGGAAAACGTTCAAAGGAGCTCATTGAGGAAAACTGTGAAAGTTACCTTAACACTACACTCCAGCAACTTTTGAATATCCAGAGACTGTAAATGAGTTTTGCAGTTTTGGTATTTAAGAGAAGTCTCCCCATCTTCACGTACTTTCAAGTTCCTCCAGCAGATTGCACACATACTGCCTTGCTTTAAAGAAATCTTACTCTCAGGAAACATTGTTCCAGCATGCCAATATTTTCCTTAATAAATATTTATCAATCACAAAGCAGATGTAGAAAAATAAGACTTAAAAATGGATTTTAAATTTGCTCAAAAAGGAGCTACAACTCAGAGTTTGAGGATCTCCCAAATGTGTTTCACATGCAAAGATTGTTATCCTTGAAAATAAGTTTAGTGTAAGTTTGTGAACCGTGTCTGAGTGTGTGCGTCAGCATTTTCCACAACCTGTGCACCAAGCAGCAGGTGATTTCTAACACCTGGCACCAGTTGAAGCCAGAGGGTGGCAACCCCCGCTGGCCCTCCATGCGCTCTGCGCGAGCATCCAAAGGCCATGACCACCAGCACACACATACGCACCTTGTTGTAGCTGGGCCGGGCCGCTTGTATACCAACAGTAGCTAAAGCTGCCAGACGGAGAGGGGTTAGATTGGATCTATACCAGCTGTCAGACTGACAGTTTCCCCCCAACAGAGACATCACCAACACTCTGTACGGCTGCACGAGGGAGTGCTGCTGCTTCTGCCCTCTCTCTTTCTTCTGCTGCCCAAAACTTTTTTTCACTTTGCTTCCATTGTTTTGCTTTGTTAACTAACAAACCACTCTGAACTAAAATAAATGCTCAAAAAATGCTGAAATTGCATTGTCACATATAATTTGTCAAATGTTTAGTCACTTAAAAACACCTCTAAGGCCTGTCTCTGACTGCAGGAGTTTGAAATCCAAACTGTGTTAAAAATCTGGCTGCATCCCGCACGTATGGAGAAATTTCACAGATATTCTTCTCTCTAATCTCAAACATGCACACACTACAAGACGTGAAAAACAAGATACGAACAACATGAGCGCACAGGGACGCAAATGTACACACAACAGAGACTGACAACAAGCTGCTGGAGGAATACAAAAGCAGAAAGCTTAACAAGCATGGATGAGAAAATAGTTGTTGGGACATGAACCCTTTTTACACGGAGATCCCGCCACAGCGTCGTAGCTCTGCCACCTATATTCTTTTACACTGAATGAAACAACAGTGAAATATTGCTCTCCCAGTGTGTGATTTTACAGTGTTGCGCCATTGCAGTAGCAGAAGAGGTGTGACGTGAAACAGCGCTAGCCTCACACACCGACTCCGTCATTTACACAGATGCTGTTTTGCCTCTGTTACGCCTCTTAACATGTTCCTCCCAGCCTTCCACCTGTGACTTTTTTTTTACCGTCTTGAACAGGCTGTGTAAAAGACTACAGTCAACACAAGTCGACTATTCTTCAGGGTGAACTGGAGGTGAGATTATGAATGTTTGTTTTCTGTCAGCAGTAGCATGCTAACTAACGTTAGCCGCAGGGGCTTAAATGTTTACTGCTGTAAGTAGCTCCGTCTTCTCTCTTTTCCCCCCCCTTTTGATAATTGTGGTTCTGCTTGGAAAATACTGACTTAATCACCCATATGTCACCTATGTTCTTATACACTTAACCACACAACAGCAAAATATTGCTGTCCCAGTCTGTGATTTTACACAGCGTTATAGCATTGCAGTAGCAAAAGAGGCATGACGTGCAACAGCGCTAGCTTCACATACACACCATTCCGTGTCTGCGACTTTTACAGTCGCGAACAGGCTGTGGAAAAGGGACTACGGTCAACACGAGTCGACTAGTCTTCAGAGTGAACTGGAGGTGAGATTGTTTGTTTTTTGTCAGCAGTAGCATGCTAGCTAACATTCGCCGCAGTGGCTAGCATGTTTACTGCTGCTTGCAAACTTCATCAGTAGCTTTGTCTTCTCACCTTTTCTCCCTCTTATTGACAATTATGGATCTGCTCGGAAAACACAGACTTAATCATCCATATTTTAAATCTGAACTATCTAATACATTGTTGGTTTCAAAGAGTGAGGACCTAATAGCAGACTTAAAGGTTTGATTAAAACACACAACAGGCTAAACAAAAAGGCTTACTGAAATTGTCCATGTGAAGCAGGCAAGCCGGAAATTTCCAAAAAAACCCCGACAAAGTCCAGAAAAGACGTAGCACTAAAAAGAACACAAGGAATAAGACAAGTAATCATCCGCACTGTGACCAAGGTTAGAAAGCAAATACACTGCATGATGAGAGTAATCAGGCACAGGTGATACAATCAAGGAACAGGTGAAAACAATCAGGGTGGGGCACAAAATCACGCAAGTAGTAACACACAACTACAACGAGTCTGTTTTCTTTTCCCTATATAATTTTGGGGAGTATTTTTTCCATCACAAATCAGTACCAGAGTCTTTTCCCTCAACCTTTGCCCTTTGCCTGATTCTGTATTAACCTTGCCCCCCCTTTACACTTTTTCTCTCACGGCCATCTTTGTTCTTCACGCTCTGCCAGTTGCCGGGGTCGTTAGGGCAGGTCTTCCCTGAGGCCCTACATACTAATATAAATCCAGTTATTAATAACACAGTTGATGGAGATATGCTAGGAGGAGAAATTGATTATTCTCCCCCTCTCGTCTCTCTCAGCCGGTCTCTGATGAGAGAGGTGCAGAACCAAAACATTCTGAGAGCAGAGTTTTAAGGAGGCAGAAATGGGGCTGCCAATATTCTAAAAAAATACAACTGTGATATCTTTGTTTTCTGCAATATAAGAAAACAGGATATTTCACTAGATACATGGTATGAGGATATTGGATTATTTAAGCACTTTAAACTCTATCCTAAGAAAGCCACCCCCCCTTTCTACTACACTTGGTTCAACCCTCTGCTTTGCATCCAGAATCTGCTTTCTATGTTTCTTAATAAACTTTACAAATGTCCTTCTTGTGCAGCTGAGGATGGCAAAACTCTGAAATTCAAGCAACAACAAATAAATCTCAATGCCGGCAAGCTGGAAGTACAGATATATCTGGGTACAGGTTTTTTTCTGTGTGCTGTGCATAATAAGCATTTTTTCACTTAGGGCACAGACAAGCCCAAAGACAATTACTTTTTAACTTCGAACAAGCACTGGGATGAGGTGCCTCTGACAGGACCGCCTACCAAGAGAATCCAGCGCTGGGCATCCTCTCCATGCAATCAACAACTTGAACAGGCAGAATCAGGGTAAATTATGTAATATCACACAACTTTGCTTGTAGATTAGTCATGTAAATGGGAAATTTCCTTTTGCGTCAAGTAGAAAAAAAGTTATAGCATAACTTATTAAGTTCAACTGCCTTACGACGTTGAAATTGCACCTCGTACAAAGTGACTACAGCACATGCGCACAATGTGATGTTAATGCTGAAACAATATCCGCTAACCAAAACATACATTTAACCTACAGATAAAACGGCTTAGATCCCGCTTGTCGGCACATTCAACAGCAGTACAGCTTCTTGTGTTTGTCTGAAGCAGACGTTCACAGATATGGAAACTTCTGTAGTGATTGTTTTTAGTTATGTTTCCTCTCGCTGTTCCTCCTCTACTAATCCGGAACAGATCGGCTGCAGGACCCAGGAGGAAGTAATAAAAACTAAACTAAAAAAAGAACACTTGGACATAAATCAGCATGATAAGAACTAACTTTAATGACAGAAACCATGTTTGAGAAAATTTGGCATGTATTTTGATTTTATAGTTTGACTCATGTCCCATCTGTTAACATGGAGGAGGTGGGCTTTATGACCTATACTGCAGCCAGTCAGCAGGGGGCGATAGAGATGTTTTGGCATCACTTTTTGGGAGCTGTCAAGTCGTCCAAATGTTTATACAGTCAATGGTTCAATACATTGTTACATTGCTATCTTACCTGTAAAATCCATATCGTACCTTTGAGTACTCTGTGCAACACAACGAGTCGTTCGATTTACTACGAAGCACCTCCTAAATCACCTTGAGAAAGGAAGGGGGAAGATGGTGAATTCTCAGGAAGTTGTATATCATTGCGCGTGTGTGTGTGTGCGTTTTAGTGCCTTAATCCTGCCTCTGCTTCCCTCAGCTGTTCTCATGGACCATGGACAGAGCAGGAATAGGTGATGAGCTTACAATGCGGGAGCCACAGGAAACATTCATTGGTAATCCAACAGAGGTATTGGTGCGGAACCTCCCCTGAATCACAATATTGGCCCGAAAAGTGATTTTGTTCTGCAGTTCTGAGATTAGATAGGAGGGGCGGTGTATAAAACTGGAATTGAGGTTTTTTTTATGCATTGATACATCCATTTGAAATGTATTGCCTGTAATATTTGTGTGTGTGTGTGTGTGTGTGTGTGTGTGAAGGAGAGGGTTGGACTGATAGGGAGAGACAGAGATAGAGGAAAAGAGATGCTGCACTGGTGCGTGGCAGGCGGGTTATTACAATAATGAGGATGGATGTGTTTATCATGAGTTGTGTATCCCATTCCGATCCTCCCCTCCTCCTCCCTCCGTACCTCTTTTTCTCTCTCTCGCTCACTCGAGTAGCTCCGTCTGCGTCCTACATCTGGCGGACCGCGACCTCATCTCGACGCTCCTGCCTCGCCGTTACAGCTTGTCTCGAGAGGAAGGAGTGTTTGCGTATGTGTGTGTGTAAGTGTCATCCCTCTCCGCCTCCACCAGCCGAAGCCACCCCTCCACCTTTGTGGCTAAGGCCAGGTGTAGCTATGGGGGGGTAATGGGGTGTGGAATTTTGGGCAGGAGAAAAAGAGCCACGCCACGATTCAGCGCTTTCTCTGACAGGGCCCCTGGCGATAACACCTCCTTCGCTTCTCCCAGTCTCCCTTCTATTTTCCTATTGTTTTTAGCCTCCAATCGTCTAAGAGGCAGAGGCGAGAGGAATCCAATTTTCAGGGCAACTTTTTTCACGCATCCTTGTGCACATCCATTCATCTGTCCATCCACTTCTGAGTCCCAGACCACGAGATTTCCTCCACAGGTCACTGCATCCGTTGAGGATTGAGACACTTGAGTAACAATAACACACCCTTGTAAATGATGGAAGTTGTTCAAATGTGCCACAAACTTTCTTCACTGGGGAAAATGGAAAATAGAATTTTCAAAAAAACCTTTAATCTAAAAAGTTCTTAAACACTTTTTTCAAAAAAAATACTGTTTCGGAAGATCAAGGGAATCAATCCACCTTGCATCAGACTCAGAAGTAAAATGTTGCCCTGGCTGTGCTTCACGGGTTGAATGTTAAGAATGGGATGTTGCACCACATTGAAGGGACAAAGTCTGGGCCAGCTTACTGCTTCGCAAAGGAAGGATGGATGTAAAAGGAGTAGGGATACCCTGATCAACAACGACACAAACTAACACATCAGTGGTCCTAATTAAATCATGAAATAGAGTGACACTAAATCAAAGTGATTATCTGGTCAACAGATCAATACTGTGTATACGCCTTGTCACTCACAATCCCCGTCTCTCTCGTGTGCAGTTTAAAGAACCACATGAGAAAAGCTGTATGGAAACGGCAATACCATATTAGTCTTCCTCAGTTGTGCTAAAATTCTACCCTAGCTTGAGGTCTTTTTTTGCCTCATGGATATGGAAAAATAGTATGACAAAGAAGTTCTGACAGCACATTTAGCTCACATGACAAATCAGCTGTTTCCAGCTGCCATTAAACATAACTGTAGCATCGTGCTTTTGGAATATTCCCCAAACTTGCATCTGGGTGATTCTCATGAACATGGTACAAGTCATAGCAAAAACCATTACATACACATATTTTTTCCCCTTTAGATTAAATATGATCTAATGTCACTAAATTTGAAATAATAATCCATATGCACATTTTTGAGGTATTTTCAGACATTTTAAGAGACACTGAAGGGAAAAAAATCATTACTGTAACACATTTTTAATTTGAAATATGACAACACATTCTTTTCGCTTTTTGTTGATGGCAAGCAGTTCAACATGCTCAAGGGTAGTGAGTATCACCCAAATTTGTATTATTAACATATATAAATATTTTAATGTAAACAATTACTGTATGTAAACAGTTTTTCACATCAATTTTCATTGTGATTTAGTTTTAAAGTGTCACACTGAAAAAAACAAATCATTAAGAGAGTAAACAATAAAGATAATGAATAATGTGATTTCAATAATTTCAACAATAATAGTACCAGTAGTAGTAACGCCACTAGTAGTAACAGTAGTGCCGCCACAAGTAGTAGTAGGACCTACACTAGCAGTTGTAGAACCACCACTAGTAGTAGTAGTAGTAGTAGGACCACCACTAGTAGTAGTAGTAGTGCCAGCAGTACCGCCACTAGTAGTAGTAGTAGTAGGATCAGTTCCAGTACCAGTACAAGTTCCAGTAACAGCAGGAGTACCATTAGGACCGCCAGTAGTAGTAGTAGTAGTATGAGTACCAGTAAGAGTACCAATATGTCCTCCACTAATAGTCCCAGTAGTAGTACCAGTAGGAGTAGGAGGAGTACCAGTACAAGTAACAGTACTACACTAGTGGTCACATCAGTAGTACCAGTAGGAGTAGTAGTAGTACCACCACTAGTAGTAGTAGTTGTAGTACCACCAGTAGTACCACCACTAGTAGTAGTAGTAGTATCAGTAGTACCGCCACTAGTAATAGTAATACCACCAGTACTACCGCCACTAGTAGTAGTAGTTGTGGTACCACCAGTAGAGGTAGTAGTAGTAGTAGTATTAGAAGTACTACCAGGAGTGCCACCAGTAGTAGTTGTAGTGTCACGGTTTGAGTGTCCTCCAACCAAATAATGAAACTATAATCAACCACATCAACATTCAACACCACAGCGGAAAAAATCATACTAAGTGAGAGACAAACTGAGGAAGACACAAAAGATGCTCAATAAACAGAGGAAAACGGATCCACTGCTTGCAAGTCAAGCCAAAAAGAGGAGAGAGAACTGTTTGAAACTGTGTGTGAGAGAGAAGAAGGAGGATGGGTGACCATATCAAAGTCTTCATGCACAGAGATGACGTCTCCAAAGTTATCAATGGGAAAACTGGAGAGGTCAGGAAAGCTGGTCAGATTTACAGGAAGAGGTTCCTTGCGGATATATTGGAAAACCTCCACAAGAAATTCCTCAGAGAGAACCCTACCTGCAGGTCTCCTGCTCACAGTTTTCAAGCACAGGCCCTACTGGATTGTAAAACCAAGAGCGACAGACCGAGAAATGTGTGCCTGTAAAATACATGAACATTTCAGCAGCAAAGTAAAAAAGCACAATGTCCACAACCGATCTGGTGGCTTTTTCTGTGACAGAGAAAATATCCAGCGCATGTATGGCAGATGTGATGCCTGCAAGGACCTTGTGTTCCCTGTGGCCATGGATCCTACCAGAAGAAATAACACTGTGTCATGGAGTGAATTGGTCGACCCCTAAAACGAAAAACGTACAGGATGGCACAACCACTGAGTTTCAGATAAGAACAACAACCCTGGAGAAGAAAGCTGCAACCATTGAGACGCTTCTCGATTTAATAAAGAGTTTCTGTACTCACTTGTACAACGTTGGACACCAGTTCACAGGCATTAAAAACCTGAAAGAGAGCTTGACTGAGAATGAAGTTGTCGTCCATGTCGACTACAACGAAAACTACACTTGCAAGTGGAATAAAGAAATCAAGGATTCTCACTTTGGTGGATCCCACCAGATTCTCCTTGATGGTCTATACTAGCTGAAAAACTTACCTAAACAGGTCTAATTCCTGAGGACCAATCTCCATTATTCTCAGCAGGTAAGTACGATGTCCAAGGCAACTTGTTTGGTCCAGTTCACCTCTAATTCTTCGACTCTGTATACTAGTAGATTACAGCCATTAGTTAAGCGTGGTCTGTCTAGCAACCTCTGATGAGAATACTCTTTTCGCAAGCACAGTTTATCTGCTTCTTATCTTTATCAACAGATTCTGTGAGTGAATGCAGGATCTGTAGGCAGGTGCACGATTTTTGAGTGGGAAGTGTCCATTAGCATTTCAGCGGGAACTATTATACAGTTGTTTTATAGAGCAAAATCAAGTGCAATAAATCAATCGTTAACTGCTGGCTACACTGTTAGCCACGAAAAGTAAGCCGCCCCAGAGGCTACATTGTCATTAGATGATAGCCAATGTGTTTCATCCAATGACTGTATATATAGATGGACAATGCGTCTCCATCTGTTCCCATTTTACAAATTGATACCAAAATAGCCCCTGTGATAGGCGCTGCCATCATGCGATGGTGACGTCATATGGAGCCGGAGACTGCGCAGTAGAGATCAACAAGTGAAGCGGCCGTAGCCACTTCCTCTAATCCAAACACACTTAACTTACCGAAAAAACAGCAAGGATCCAGCACGCCGGCGTGTTTAACAGCAGAACAGCTTCTCTGTGTTGGTCTGAGGTTAACGTTCACAGGTATGGAAACTTCAATGACTGTAGTGATTGTTTTAGTTACGTTTCCACTCGCGGATCGTCCTCCACTCTGCTCACCTGGAACTGATTGGCTGCAGGAGCCTAATTTGTCAACAGAACTCTCAATCATCATTTTGACAGCATAAAATAACTAATTAAAAATTAACTTGTCAGAAAAATGAACACTTGGACGTAAATCAGCATGATAAGAACTAACTATAATGACAGAAACCATGTTTGAGAAGAATTTATTGGGCGTGTATTTTGATGTTATATTTTGACTCATGTCCCATCTGTTAACATGGAGGAGGCGGGCTTTATGACCTATACTGCAGCCAGTCAGCAGGGGGCGCCCGAAATGTTTTGGCTTCACTTTTAGGGAGCTGTCATGTCGTCCATCTATGGTTTCAACATTGATTTGCTTCAAACCAGTTGATGAAAAACTACGGAAGTGTATTGCTGCCACGCGGGAATAAAAAAGAGGATCGATATCATGTTATAACATAACATATAACGTGGGAAGTTTATTGTTATAACAAGATGTTCTCACGTTATAATGTGGAACGTTTCACTTTATATGATCATTTATCACATTATAACAACTTATATTGTTATACCTTAAAACTTTTAAAGTTTTATATTATGACAATTAATGTTATACGTTATAACATGATACTGATCCTTTTTTTTAAATTCTGGCTTGGCAGCAATACACTTCCATAAAAAACAATCCAAGTCTTATTTCTTTTCAAGGAATGTTTAAAAAGTTTCTCTTCACAACTGAATGGAAAGGCTACTGACATTTTCTTTATCTGATTTTATCACACACAAACTTTTCTTTGTCTCTCATGTCCACTTGATCTTAACCCCTCGACCGTCTCATTGCAGATCAATTGAGTCAGCGTCATTGGCTCACAAATAAACATTTGCTTAATGGCACCTAAATAACCGGGAAAGGCATGGTTTCTAATGAGGAATTGATCCTTTTCTTTGACCTGCTTGTCCTCCTCTTACACACAAATGGCTTCCAATAGCTTTGTGCTGCATTGTTGCTCACAATAAACTTTTGTCGTCTCAACAATGAGAGTGACTGTGTCGGAGAAAGTTCACGGTAAAAACTCTCAACTCTCTCTGACTTTCCATTTGTTTTTTTATGACTCAACATGGTAGTTATCGGGTGTGTGAGTGTTATTGGAGCAGGCGTATGTGTGCGTTTTCTGTGTTACTTTCCCAGAAATGGCCCCCTCATTCCTGGAAATGAGCTCGGCCAACCAAACAGGCGCTGAAGTGCTAATCAGCGGCTGTGTGATTGGCTTTGGGTAATCGTTACAGAAAATTGCTGAGCTTTTCTGATGAGTCGAGAACTGACATGCCTTTGAAGGATCTGCTTCAGTTATAAGCGTAAGCATTTGGTGTTTATGTGCGGTGCGAAAATACAAATATAGACACACAATTTAACGTCTTTGCAGTTCTTAAATTATACTTCAGAATTAAGTGGATAATCTCCCAGTGAGGCTGTATGATGCTACTCATTAACTCTTACTTTGAGAGTTTTCTTATGAGTGACTTTTGCAGTTAAATTGATGCTTAATGGCCCACATATTTAAAGCAGACACACTTGAGATTAACTTGTAGAAAGTATAAACTGTTCATTAAAGCAAAAACTTATTTCTCAATTTAATGCTCAACTTTCAAATAACAGTTTTTTCCCCCTGAGTGTTTAAGTGTTTAATTTTACTTCAATGTTAACAGTTAACAGCTGCACCGTTCAGCCATAACATTATGACCACTGACAGGTCGAGTGACTAGCGTTGATTATCTCGTTACAGTGGCCCCTGTCAGTGGGTGGGATATGTTAGGCAGAAAGTGAACATTTTGTCCTCGAAGTTGATGTGTTGGAAGCAGGAAAAATGGCTAAGGATGTAAGCGACTTTGACAAGGACCAATATTTGATGGCTAGACGACTGGGTCAGAGCATCTCCAAAACTGCAGCTCTTGTGGGGTATTCCCGGTCTGTAGTGGTAGTTCCAAAAACGGTGAACCGGCAAAGGGGTCATGGGCGGCCAAGGCTTACAATTTGTCAGCCTTATTTCTCGAGCCGACTTTAGTAATTTGGGTGTCTAGTGTCGGATATGCAATGGGTTGGGTCTGCAATAACTCAGAAATTATTCAGGTCCAATCAGACATCAGAACATAACTTTGGATTTTTAAAGATATCAAGTACTAATTGCAGTGCATGCTTAAAATGTCACAGATAATATGCTGATGCTAGGCAGATATGTTTATAATGACCATATGAGTTAGCATGTTAGTTATGCTATGCTAACATTTTGTAATTTGCGCAGAACACAAAGTACAGCCAAAGCCGATGGAAAAGGAATATGTTTAAGTCTTATTAAACTATTTATTTTGTGTGAATATTGTTACTATTTGGTTTGGTATAATTAGTTAGCTAGTTAGCATTTTAGAGTTTTTGAAATGTTTGTACAAAATTACATTGAACACAAAACAACATTGCCATCCCAAAATCTGTGCTAGTGGCATGGCTAAGTTGCAGTTTAATTATAAACTCTTATATTTGTAGAACCCCTGTAGTGACGCAAACCAGTTTTGGTGTGCTTCATTTGTATGGACAGCAGGTGAACAGGGTGACCCATTTGGTTTGAAAAACCCTACAATCCCCACAAAAAGCTACTGTGTCTACCCAAAAAACAAACTTTAAAGTCCCTGAGTAAGAGAAGAAGTTGAACCTCTAAAAGTCTACAGCTTAGATTTAAGTGAGCCTGCTGTGCCTGCAGCTAACAAGTGCTGCCTCTCAGAGTCTTTTGCTGTCATGCCATGATGCACCATGTAATCTTCCCCTCGGACTGTTTGAGTTATTGTGATATTTGAGTGTCACGGCTGACAGAGAAGGTTGGCCTCCTCAGGGCCATGACAACTGATGTAGGATAAATCAGCTGCCTGTCAGCTGTAGCCTACACCAGGGGAAGTCTGCCTCATGCAGAATGCAGCAACCTCAGCAGCAACACTCCCAGTCACGCAACGTTTGTTCAATGATTTTTGCTCTTTACTCAACAGTTTGTCGATAGTAGAGACAAACATTAAGCTAAATGGCAACCTGACAAAAAAAATGAACTATAGACTTCTCGTATTAAGTTTATAGATTATCTTAAATGATTATGTTGCTCTGTGTATCTGGCTGTCAGCACTTATCAGGACCTGTCTGCTGTGTGACAGCTGTCAGTTAATGTGTTTTAGGTGCAAAAACAAGACAACATCTCAGCAGGTGAGGGATCAATGCAGAGCAGAGCAGTAGACTTGAGGCTTGAGGAATGAGTCTGACCAATCAAAACTGAGAAGGGACGAGACTTCAGATATCAAATTTGTCAACAACAATGGTGGAGGGTACAATCTCCAGGTGTAGAGCTGCTGCTAATGCCAGGACGTGATTCCTTTCCATTGTTTTTATGTTTTCTTTCTAACATTTCTGGGAATGAAAGCAAATATGAAGTATACAGAGCGATTTAAAACGAGCGACTTAACGATCACTACCGAGGGAAGCAGAAGTGCCGTGATACAGCTTTCGTATCCTGGCAACAGTAAGCGCCAGTTTGAAGGTTTCTGAAATTGAGGTTGTGGGCGCTGCCAGCTCAAAAAACGCTGTTAGTGGACACAGGCCCTTAAGCTGCAACACTTGAGACATGACTTGAAGGAGGTCTCAGGGATGTTCTGTACCAAAAGTTGAAACAAGACTTAAAAGATGTGAGATTGTCTTTAATACACACACAGAACACAAGACTGTCAAACACTTTAACAGAGAGTTGTTAGTTGTTGTTAGTAATAATAACCTACTATAACTGTAACTAGTAACAGAATAAAGAAGAATGAAGGATTGAAAATGAAGCTGCAGCGAGAGAGTGAGGGAGAGAAAGCAGGTTTTACTCCAGCCTGAGTGAAGGCTAACAGAAGATTGTTTCTGAGCCGCTCTAATAGAAAGAAGAATAGAGAAATATTGATCATGCCGGTTTGTGAAAAATCTCTACTCTGCCATCCTCACGCTCTCATCTCCCACTCCACGCCTTTCTCTCCCATCTCTCCCTCATCTTTATCATTCTGAGTGTGTGTGTGGAGATTTTTCCATCTCCGGCTGATAACAGTAACCGTGTAGGCCGGGTATTGGAGGGAGAAGACGATTTCATTTCATTCTGGATCAGTTGAGGCAGGAGTCCGGTAAAAAAAAAAAAACACATTCTCAAGGCCGGTGATGGTCGATGGTGCAGTATTTTTGGAGGGAAATTGATTTATACATTTTTAACCAGACAGTGATGAAAAAACATTATGTATCAAATTTTTGAGGGCGAAGACGCCCGCTGATGCACCCCGTCATTACCCGTCCCAGTGTGTGTGTGCATGTGTGGCGTGTAATAGAGAGTAATAGCCCACCCTGTGGAGAATTGCCCTAGCTGTCGCAGGATGATGACAGATGAAGCTTCGTGTCCCCTGATGATGATGATGACACTAATGCATTCACAGTCCGTTTCCCTCGCACTGATCTCTGCATGACAGAACGAACGAGAAGGGACGGGTAGGGGAGGTGTGTGTGTGTGTGTGTGTGTGTGTGTGTGTGTGTGTGTGTGTCTGGCAGCGATTGAAAACAGAGAGGGAAAGGAAAGAGGGAGAGGTCAATAACAGCCAAACATTCGAATATTAATGCCTTCCTCTTGTCACGCTCTTTCTCCTCTTCTTTCCCTCTTTCTCTAACTTTCTATCCATCTTTCCTTACACTTCAGAGCTAAGCTTTCTCAACCAAACTTCCTCTCTCTCTCACTTTCCCGTCAGTAGGGAGGGATTAGTGGTCATTAGCTTGGGACTCTTATATAATGAGGCTCATCTTCTCCCACATGAAGGACAGCTTTATAGAGAGTGAGAGCTTCTTCCTCTGCCCAGGGGTGAGCACATTAACCCTGACTCTCATTCGGCCTTCTGGACACCCCTGAGGTGCGTGGACGCTGGCACGCAAATGCAACACATGCCTGCAAATATGCACACAAGGTCACATGTGGCAGGGGGAATTTATTGACTGTATATATATATAGACGTAGCCTTTGGTTTCAGAAGTGAAGCCAATGCAGAAGTGCCTTTAACCTGCATTCTTTCTAATGGCCAGCAGGAGGAGTTTGCAGAGGCTGCAAAATGAACACTTTACTAAAAAATGTATGGTCTCAATTGCTTGTTACGATCCTTCTTTAATACAGCATGATGTTAATTTTGTAAATGATTTCCCCATTTTGAGTAAAAAAGACGATAAAGCAGGGTATGCTTTTGGGCGTGGCTACCTTTGATTGACAAGTTGTTACCATGGCAGTCTATTAACCAGAATATTAACTATGGGTTTCAACCATAGACTGTATAAAAAGATGGACGACATGACAGCTCCCTAAAAGTGACGACAAAACATCTCTGTCGCCCCCTGCTGACTGGCTGCAGTATAGGTCATAAAGCCCGCCTCCTCCACTTTAACAGATGGGACATGAGTCAAACTATAAAATCAAAATACACTGCAAATACATGTTTCTCAGACATGGTTTCTGTCATTATAGTTAGTTCTTATCATGCTGATTTATGTCCAAGTGTTCATTTTTAGTTTCGTCAAGTTTATCTTTAATTAGTTATTTGATGCTGTAAAAATGATGATTGACAGCTCTGTTGACAAATACGGCTCCTGCAGCCGGTCTGTTCTGGATTAGCAGAGTAGAGGAGGAACGGCGAGAGGAGACGTAACTAAAACAATCACTACAGTCATTGAAGTTTACATATCGGTGAACGTCTGCTTCAGACCAACACAAGAAGCTGTTCTGCTGTTAAATACGTTGACGTGCGGGATCCTAGCCTTTTTTTTCAGTAAGTTAAGTGTGTGTTTTGGTTAGCGGAAGTGGCTACGGCGGCTCCACCGATCTCTACTGCGCAACTCTGGCTCCAAATGATGTCACCAGCGCAAGGTGGAGGCGCCCGTCTTGGGGGGTATTTTGGCTTCAATTTTGTCCAATGAGAGCAGATGGAGACGCGTCGTTGGTATCCACTATGTTGTCCAAATATGGCCACTTCCAGTTAAAAAAAAAACCAGATGGCAATCAAAATACTCAAATCAAAAGCGGGTTAACACACCAATGGCTGACATCCCATTACGACATCCACTTCTTTTATACCCTCAATGGGTGAATTTTACACACATCACCACCAGAGGGTGCTTTGAAAAAATTACATTCATAATTTTATAATGTGCAAAATTGAGACAATATGTATTCCACTAAGATCACACACACGTGGGATTAATGCACTCACATTTGCATCGCTTTATCTCAATTTGCAACAATTAACATTAGATTCATATATTACAGACTCTACACACAAACATTGTGACACACAAACACACCTCTCAATCATGCCTCCCCCCCCCCTCCTCTGACTGTGAAATGTATTTCTCGATATTTCTGCCACGTCTCCCTTCGGTTCCTTCTTTTGCTGTCTGAGCCAGAGCTGTAGGTGTGTGTCAGAAGTCTTTTCAGCAGCGCCCATGCTTCCGGCTGAGAGCTCTATCTCCTGTGAGAGCTACCTCTCTGAACACGACAGATAAGGCCTCCTCAATGCCACAGCCTGTGCCATAAGCTATCAAACACACACACACACACACACACACACAGGTCTGCACAACGCCCACGTGCATATTCGAAAACACCGGGATGAGCTGGTGACACGCACAGCTGGATGCGTATAAATTGTGGTGGTTTTACACATACACATATCCAGGGGTTATGACACACAAACACAACCTTGATTTAAATGACTACACGCAGAAACATCCACTCCTCCTGCTGCATTCCAACTCACATCAACACGAGCGTTTAGAGTCTTATCCCTCTGAAAACACCGTGTAGCTTAACTCATACGGACTGGAGAAACCAACGGGTGGGTGTGAGAGAAACCAGAAATACCAGATGGCAACTATGTGTGTTTGTGCAAATGTGTCCGACTTTGAAATGTAAATTGTGTGAGTGGATGCGCTGCCAGGTACATTGACAGAGTGCATGGCGGTGGAAGTGTGCCCGATGTCTCTGTGTGCGATGAGCCACTTAAGTGGGTCCCTGTACTCGCAGGCGAACGTTTGCAGCTGCTAAATACACAGGCAGCTTTGGATTGAAGGAGCTTTAAAGGCAAAGCGGCATTAGTTGCCCAAAGTGATGAGAAATGTATCCGGCATGGGGTCAGTGCCTGCGTGAAATCGAGGCTGGAGATCACAGTCACATGTGGTGTCAGGATTTCACGGATGTGTTTTTGGTGTATGTGCCTCACAGCGACGCAGCTCCAGCTCCGTATGATGTGAGGAGATTGAAACATTCAGCTCTGCATTACTGGAGGGATTTACATCAGTAACGGGAAGTTTTTCAAGACTTGAGACCGTGATATTGCCTCATTAGTTGTAAACAAGCGGCAACCTCTGGTGTTGAAAAATGAAGCAAATGCGAAAGTGCAAAAAACTGCAGTTCCTTGAGAGGCCACTTGAGGCTGGCTCCAGAAAGCAAGAAATAACATTACAGCAGATGGGAAAATGTCAATTTTTACAGCAGAAATAAACATGTTTACAGCCTGGTACAAAAAACAGTTTTGTTATAAATAGCTAATTTTATAATAACCAGTCTTCTCATCACTACGGTCCGCTGTAATCTTTCCGGGGAAATGCCGACAACTTCTGACTCCTTCCATTAACAGGCCGACAAATAAATAACTGTATGATAAATACTGAACAGGCTAACAATGGCGAGCACAGTATACCTGCTACTTAGTGCTAAAAAAAATATCAGCACAATACCAGCATTTAACTCCCCGAAAAAAATCCCCAAAAGGCTCCAACAACACAAACAGGTGAAGTTACGTTCAGTGACAGTGTGTCTGTGTTGACGTCTAGCAGACAGCCAGCAGGATAGACCTGTCAATCAACTGAGCCAGCCCCTATGATTTTTTTTTTTTTAAGATTTTTTTTTGGGCTTTTTGCCTTTATTAGATAGGACAGCTGAAGAGAGACAGGAAATGTGGGGACTGGAGAGTGGGGGCTGACATGCACTAAGTGGATTGGCAGACCAGGAATCGAACCTGTGATCAGTGAGATGAGGACTGTAGCCTCTGTTCATGGGGCGCCTGCTCTACCGACTGAGCTAAACCAGCGCCCCTGGCCCCTATGATTCAAGGCTTAATATAATTAAAACAGGTGTGTTATAAAAAATTCACCCCCTGTAAAGTTATCCTGAGCAATAAAATTAGCTATTTATAACAAAACCGTTTTTTGTACCAGGCTGTAAACGTGTTTATTTCTGCTGTAAAAATGGGCATTTTCCCATCTGCTGTAATGTTATTTCTTGGTTTCTGGAGCCTCAAGTGGCCACTCGAGGAACTGCAGTTTTTTGCACTTCTGCATTGGCTTCATTTTTCAATACTGGATGTTTGCCACTTGATAAACACTAAAGGACATACATAGACAGTCCGCCTCCCGCGATAATAGGGTGCTTTTGTAGAGGGCAGCTTGTAATTGAATGAAATTTGTGATGTTGCTATAATGAAGCATTCAGGCTCAAAAATAAAATATTTTATCTCATTCTCACATACAAATACGTGAACCCACATTATACAGTGCCTTTAACAGCTACGGCCAGCGGAATTAGCGCACATATGTGAATATGCGAGGAGGAAATTAACAGCCTTTGCAGAGCCTACTGGTGTTGAAGCTTAACACTATGAATATGCATGACGTCTCATTTCAAATCCTTCATTTAAGGCATACACAAGGCAGAGAGGGATACAAGTGTTCATGTTTCATGTCACAGTCAAGCACATTTGTTCATTTACATATAGCATGCTCTTAGATGAATAATGGAATGTAGCAGATGCCCTGAAGGAAATGAATGTTTAATGTTTACTGTATCTTATTAATTTCGCTGAACACACTTGGTGAGCCCGGGCCGTACAGAGTGAATCGTTTTTTTAGGAAACAAGAGGACAGAGGAACATTTGTGTCTTTTACCGCACTCTTGTAACTAATATAACAGCTCAGCATCCACTGCAGAGAGTTAAAGCTGCTTAAGTCCTCTGTGCATCAGGCTTCACCGTAATCGGCCTCACTGGTGTTGTTAAAAAGGAAAACAGTTGTGGGAACTGGGGCTTCCTTTTGCTCCTCTCAGAGTTGACCTTGTGCCATTATGTTGCTTGTTAGCCTGCTGTGTGTCCTGTTAGCTCCCTTACATGTGCACGTTGCTTGGATCAATACTGTCACAAGGGGTGGTCGCCTCCTGTCACAGAGAATCATCAGAAATCTATAAGTGCAGACGCGCAATCAGGTGCACAGAAACAACAACCACATCTTCCTGATTAGCTACATAAACGCATGCATCGTCTGCGTACAACAAATTAATCTTCTCTAACATTTAACTTTCCCTGGCAGACCTTCATTAATGTTCAAATGACTACAAAAGTAGCCTATAGCACTGCACCGTACTGTAAATACACTTTAAAGCTTTCTGTACGTTTGATGAAAGTTGCATTTGATGGGCTTTCACAGAAAACGCTGCGCCTCTGCTGTGGGATGTGTCGTCTGCCAACCGCGCCATCTGGAAGACCGAGCAGAAGACTGACGGTGGGTTTTATGGGGAGGAAAATTATAGTAACAAGATATGCAGACGGTGTGTCCAGAGATGATGCAGGGGATAGAATACTTCGCTGGGACTCGTGCCGGCATGAGATACACTCCAGCATCTTATCTTTCCTGCTGCAGTCTGGAATGAGTTTCACAGGGCAATAAAACTCAATTTTACACCAATGGTTACAGAGATTTACACGTCATTAAGTTTCATACTAGACTAAGAATAGACTTAAAATCTGCACTTTTTAATTTAAAACTTGAAGAGCTCTGCCTCTGTTATGGGGTGGGTTCTTTTGTCTCTACAGTAGTGGTCGCCATCTTTAAACAAGTCAGTGAAATTTAGCATCAAGCTAAGTTGTAATTAACCTAACCTACTGGCAGTTTTTTTTCTCCAAAACAAAAAACATTGGATTACTAGTTACTAGATTTAAAAGAGATATATTATAGTGCACGAAGCAGGTTGTGTTCTATTTAAAAGAGGGAATAGAAAGTGAAGTGAAGTGACAGTAAATTATCTTCGAAGGCGTAACAGGACAGTAGCATGCACACTTTATTGTCATTCTGATTTAAATCATTGATTTAAGATTTCGGGTCAACTGTTTACATGGGGTGTGATCCATTATGATCTGGTGTTTACATGCGCAGACGCATTTAATCGGAACAACATTCGCACATTACGCATTCGGCTCGATGGAGATTTATCGTCTGTTCAGCGCAGTAGTTGCCCTTGTTGTGTTGCTGTTAATCAAGCAACAGCGTGACGCCAACGTATCAGCCGTCAGCTATCAACGTAGGTGTCAACGTCAGCGTAGCCATCGCAGTCAACGTATCAGTCGTATCTAGCCGTCTAATAATATTAAGGTCTCTTTATGTTTTTTTGGGGGGGGTGGTTTTGGCATTTTGCCTATATTATATAGGAAAGCTAAAGAAAGACAGGAAATGTGGGGAGTAGAGAGTGGGGGAAGACATGCACCAGATGGATCGGCAGACCGGGAGTCGAACCTGCGATCAGTGCAGCCTCTACACATGGGGTGCCTGCTCTACTGACTGAGCTATACCAGCGCCCCAAGGCCTCTTAATGTTTGAATTAAAAAAATGTTCTCCGAGGTTGTCCAGTTTAACTTGGATGCTGCCATCCTGTGAAACGTTCATCACCACGCATTTACGTCCAGGCGGAGGGCATTCGCAGAAGAACGAAAATCATTAACATGGTACAATTTTAAGGTTTAAACCACCCTTCTGCAACTAATTAAAATTTCAATCTGTTTGGGCTTTTTAATTCTGACTGAGGTGTTTATATGGAACCTTTTTATTCAGTTTGGGCTTCTAAATCGATTATAGTTGGAATATAAGGCTCCATGCAAACCACGCTAGTGAAGAATCCAGTCTTTCTTCCTTCACTTTCTGCTGTAAAGAATAAACACCAGTGCAGAGTATATTTGAAGTAAAGCATGATGAAACTGCTGGGGAAAGGTCCCTTCAATGTACTCTCATCTTTCTGTTAGGGCTCACTGTGTAACATCCATGTACTGGTATTGATTTTGCAATAAATCTGAGAACATATTCCCGACTCTCAAGCACTGCACTTTGGCAAAAAGGAAAAAGCAGTGCGTCACACTTTTTTTCTCTTAGTTGTTTAAAACACACAGTAAATGGTTTTGACCTAATAAAATGAAACAGAATTGATATTCAACCCGAGCACTCCTCCTCTATCTGCTCCTAAATAGGTTACCTCTCAGGCATTCACACACAGGGGAACACTGACTTCCCCATGAGTGTCTCCTCCTCGCAACTTCACTGCATCTGCAAAAAGAGACCAGTGTCTGTGCGGGAGAAAGTAAAAGAGGGGGGCGGAGGGGCCGACTGGAAGGGGTATTGTGTAGAATTAGGTCAAAATGGCCTGAGCTGAACTGTTTTGGCCGGAGACGAGAAGAAAGGGATGGACGGAGGGATGGTGTGATAGCAGGGTTTGGACTTTAGGTCTGCGAGGGCGAGAGGAATGGGACTCCAGGAAGTTAACTTGTAGTTCACCTGAGGCCACTGATTAGATTTATGTATGGTGTAAAGAGAAATAAAGTGAGTGAGTCATCCAATGAGATAGAAAAGAGATGACCAGTCAAAGGATTAGATGCTTTTCATTTTCAATTCAGCAAAAAAATCTCGAGCTATTTAAGCCGTTTGCTTCTGTTTCGTGTCTTCTGTCTCCTCTGAGAAATCGTCGACGGCGACCAAAGTCCCTCAAACTAAGTCCATACTTTTTCTTTCAAACCAAAACCCTTCTCTAAAGCCATCCCGCTGCTGTGGCGGGAGATAAGAGCCAAGACAGAACCTTTTGAATAATAATTCTGAGGGACTCTCACTGTCTTTGTGTGTGTGGGAGGCCTGAGAGCGTATACAGCACGCATGCAGCTCTGCAGTGATCGTAAGTAGAGCATTTACTGAAGTACTGTACTCGAGTCCAATTTGAAGTCCTTGAAGTTTAAAATATTCTATTGGAACTACATTTGTCGGACAACTCTGTTTCTTTACTAATAACTCTTAGGATAAGGATTCAAGTGGTTTTAAACATGTATACGTTGTTTCAAACTTCCTATAGTAGCTGTAAAAAGTAGCTGCTCCTGGATCTGTTTTTACAGCTACAACAGTAAACTCATGATGCAACACATACGATTAATCAAAAATAATGTGGAAACTAACGGGACAATGTGATGAACCAGTAGAGAATCTGCAGCTCCCCTCTGCTTGAAGGAGCTTTACAGTACATTTCAGCTCATAGCTATACCTATAAAGCCACGTTATTCAACCTGCTGTGATGAGCTGGTGAGGACAGGGCAGAATATAGTAACTAATAATTGGTGGAGACCAAAAACAGAGCCAAAAGAAAGAGAATATTGTACAAAGTACGTTCATTTGCCATGAGGCCAAAGCATGATTGGAATCTGCTGAACTGTCACACTCCCTCCTCCTCCTGATGCATGTTTGGGAGTGTAGACTTCTGATACCCCTTTCCCACTGAAATAAGTTCGCTGATGCGGGTTTTTCAGACCCGGGAAGACCCGCTTATAGATGTTGATTGTCTCTGTTCCCATGGCCAGTGGAGTATAATCCTTTTGGTCTCTTTTCTGCTGCGTCACAAACGTGCCCGAAACAGGGTTGGTAAACAGTGAAGATGTTACGGTGGTTAGGTTTTTGTTGTATCTATTACTCATTCAGTCTGTTTAGCAAACTCGGCAAATTTGCTGCTCGAACGGAGACAGGTGGAATTTGTAGCTGAGATGACAAAGAGTCGCAGAAGTTACAGACAGAGAGTCATTTGACCTGGGTCTGAATGCTGATTGTAACCTTTCCCACTAAGCAAAAAAAGCAGGTGTTACCAGGTTTTTGACCAGTGGGAAAGCAGCTTTACTTTTAAGGAGTGCTTGGTGTGTTGTAGGTCTCCCCTCCCGCCTTGCCCTCTGTCTCTCTCATTGTCAACACACCTGCCCAGGATCTGCAATCAACACACCTGCTTGCCATCCAGCAATCACCAGCTCCTACAAGAACCCTTCACTGACTGCCAATCCCCGCCGGATCGTCCTGCCATACATGGCTTCTTTATGTGCCGCAAGTCCAGCTCCAGCCTAGCCTTTTTTGCCTGCCTGCTGCCTTTACACCCACCCCCCGGATCAATCCATCACTCCCCAGCCCAGGACCCCCACCAGCTACCCCTTCACTATCCCCTGCCAGCTCACCTGCCACAGGTAAGGTTTTTGACACTTTACCTGTGGTCAGTCTGCATGTAGGTTCAGCCTTAATCCGTGACATGAACATGAGAAGAAACTCATTGCTAACTGTTTATCCTATGAACTTAAAGGTTGAGATACAGGTGTGTTAGTCAATGTTGTGTTCAACATTAGGGCTCTGTCTTACATTGGCGTAAAGTGTCGCACAAGTGTCATTGTTAGTTTAAACACAATGCAGTTGTCTGTTTGACGCCCCCTGCCCGCGTCGTTTAACTAGCCAATGTACTTGCGCCCATCTTTGCGCCCAGCAACGCGCTTTCTGTTCAAGGCATCCAAGCTTTCCATCATGCGAGCTCACACTGATGCAATTTCTCTCTAATACGCAGAAACACACACACCCTAAATTAACCATGGTATGCCCAAAACACTTGGATTGTGGACTGCTCAACCACACGCCCTAAATGACCTTGCACTGGGTGCTTCAGATCTTTTAAACAGGGCCCTTAGATTCCTTTATGCTTAAGTGGCCGATAACACTGAGGTCACTTTTTCTCTGCAGAGAGATTGAGAGCTGCACTGTTACATATTTAACAAGAAACACAGAATAAAAACCTCTTTCATGTTCAAAACATTTGAAGAACACTTCAGGATATAAAACCCACAGAAATCGGCTTTGTTGCAGTAAACTAATCTGCCTTCAGTAAAAACCTGTCGAGCCTCTATCACAAAAACTCCGCCTTTACCTGAGGGTAAAACATGTTGCTCCTGCAAAGCAAAACTCTGGCGAACAAACTCCTCCACTGTGATTCAGACCACCTCAAGGAGTCCCCATTATGGGCTGAGGGGCCATTTGTGTGGGCTGAGATAGCTCTGCTCCCTGCGTCCGCACAGGCAGACACACACTTTACTCAAATCCTGATTAGTGGAGTGTTCTCCAGGCACAATAGCATGGTGGGATAATACGTGCTGTCCACAGCGCTCATTCTAAATTAGAATTATTTCAAATTACACCGAAAGCCTTTTTCGCGCACTGCGAGATTGCAGGCTGCCCTCTTTGACTGGTAATTTCCCCTCTATTCTTCCCCCAGCGTAGAGTGGCTTTGCTATAGGGAGTGATTGTTTTTCCAGCAGATGCAATCAGTTTGTGTGTGCGAGCGTGTGTGTGTGTGTGAGTGTGTGTGTCTTCATTTATCACCAACAATCATCCTAATCAAGTCATAGCAAAGAGGCTGTGGACCTCGGCTGCTCTGATAGTCGCCCTGATTGCTGTGAGGGTCTTTCAGTGGGATATAAAGGGTTATGTATATAAGCAAGCTACAGTCACACGCACTCGTGCATCTTCCTGTCGCACACACACATTCACACACTCACGCGCAGCCACCATCGTCCCTGTTTTTCCATCCCAACTCGGATATTGCACTCTTCTAGAAACGCAATATGGTGCCATTACCTCCACTAATCTGCAGCTGCTTAACACACACACACACACACACACACTTTCAATCTCATGCTTCCATATGGCCTCGTCTGTATTGGAGGACCGTAAAAAAAAAGTGCAATCTCAGCAAATGCAGCTGTAAGAACAAGAGCTTGAAGAGCTGTCTGTCTGCCTGTTTATCGATTCCACTTCCTGTCTGTCTGTTTATGTTTGTTGTTTGCTTCTCCATCCTCTCTTCTCCTGATATCCACAGGCTGTAAACTCCTCAAGTGTTTACCTTGTTTAAGATGCATCAGATACTTTGAATGTGTGTGTGTGTGTGTGTGTACTATTTGGCTGTTTTTCGCCCTCCCATTGGTATGCTACGTGCACAGGTTAAAGAGAGGACATGTGAATATCGGATTAGTGGCACATAGCAACACACACACTCACAAACACAGACACGCACATATAGCCAAGACTTGCCGGGAAGTGTCATTTCCTATATGTGTGAGTGACTCGAGGGTGCGAGGAGGACAGAAACATGTTGCAAGAAATAGGGACGGAAGGAGAAGAGAGGAGGAGTGACAGGCTGTAGTTGTCTGGCCGTAAGACACAGAGAGAGGGAAGGAGGAGAGCGAGAGAGAGAGAGAGCGGGGGGGATGGAGACAGGAGGTTCTAAGATGTAGCTAATTAAGGCTCTCTAATAAAAAAAAAAAAAGAAAAGCCCTGGACAGAGTGCAAAGGAAGATGTTATTAAATCATAGCCAGTGGTGAGGGAGAGCATAAAAACATTAGTGCGCACATTCAAAGCACCGCCCAGGGCCTATTGGCGAGAGTTAGATTTAAAAAGTAACTAATATGAAAAATTAATTAAGGCTCCTGCGTAGTTAAGGGGGGAGTCTCTGTCTTCTCCGGAAAAGAAACCAGAAGCGAACCTGCAGGTGACCCAGCCGACAAGTACAGAGCGCCCACTCATAATGGGCTAGCTTTATTGCTAAATGAAATACCTGTGACCTGTTTCAACGGGCATACAGCTTTAAAAGCACGGTTCTTCACTGATATTACTTCAGCATGTGCAGTTAAACAGTAACTAAAAAACGTAAAATACTAACTATTCACATAATCCAGCAGCAATAAGGCCGGAGATATTCTTGCTTTTTAACCTTGCGTTCGCGTAAACAACCGTCTGCGTCATGAACGTACTTGTTCACATACTTGTCTTTGCACTACGCGTGTTACTGGAGGATACCTCTAGAGGGCACACCAGAGAGCTCAGGCCATATGCAACTACCGGATGTGCGGGATGTAAACACCAGACACGGCGACGATCGAGGAGGTAACTGTTATGTTAATTCTGAATCCTCAAGTAAGTTCAGGCCGGTGGGGAGAACACATCGTTGGCACCATCCCAACTCTGTTTCTCCAAAATGTTCCTCCGTACACGGACGCAACAGTTCCATTTTGTTTTGCAGGTTACCACGTCGACTACTAAAATGTAACTTATCTGTTGCCAAATAGTCATGTTTGTTGCTGTGCAGCAGCAACGACACAGCGTACAGATGTGGATAATTGCAGACTTAGTCTATCAGCTTGTCATCAGAACTTTGTGCCATTGTTTGTTGACCCTGTCACATCCCCTCTGCCTGTACACTGCCCCCACCGTTCATTAGCATACCGCATTTTGCGTTCACGTAGCGTTCATTTTTGAGGAAATGCACAACCAACACTCCAAACAGACCTAGGGAACGTGGGACAGCCATCATTCACACGTGAATGCGTAGTTAAAAGCAAGTATACCTCCTAACATATTGGAGCTTCCGGAGGCTCTTGTTAGGGATCCCAATGAGAAGTGTGTTGCAGTATTCAAGCCTTGAGGAGACAAAGGCGTGGACAAGTTTTCATCGGGAGGGTGAGTGAGGGATGGAGTTTTGCGATGTCCCTGAGTTGGTAGAAGTAGGAGTTCTTGCACAGATGTTTAATGTGGGTCTCAAATGTAGTAAGTGACTTATGAGAGGGGAATATCCTGTCCAGAAAGGGATATGTTGGTTATGTAGGATGACTGGACCTGATGTGGAGTGCCAACCAAGATCGCTTCAGTTTTGGAGCTGTTTAGTTGCAGGAAGCTTTTTATCCACGCCTTTATCTCCTCAAGGCAGTCGGTCGGTGTGGATGATGATGGCATGCCTGCAGAGGGGGTAGGGTCAGTTATGAGATAGAGTTGCGTGTCATCAGCGTAGCAGTGGAATGATATTCCATGCCTGCTGATGACGTGGCCGAGGGGGAGCATGTAGAGGGTAAAATGGATCGGGCCGAGGACCGATCCTTGGGGGATCCCACAGGTGACAGGGTGTGTCCTTGAATTTGAGCCTCCCAATGCATCATGACCTGAGCAATATCAAATGTTTTTATTTTGTAATGTAGTCAGGTAGTTTCAAGTTCTAATCCTTAATAATCTCACAGATTAAAACCGTACTTTGGTAGACGTTTTTCAATAAACCTTTAGTGTATGTACATTCTGTTAATACCTCTCTATAAATTGGATTATTATTATTCTATTATAAGTTCTTCTGCCACAGGTCAGAGCCAGCAACAGCCCCTGAGATATATTCTGATTCCTACCTGATGGCTATAAAGCTGCTTGAGATGAACGTAATACTTCATCTCCTTCAATGTAGAGATAAGATTCAAGACTATTATTCAGTGGATGTTTTGTGTGTCCAATCACCATTTGGGGAACAGCCATAGAAATCCACCCACACTGCTCGCTGTTCGTCGTCAAGTGCACTCTATTTTTTGAAACAGGGCTCCGTCAGCAATCAAAAGTGGCTGTCAATTCCTTTGATCTGGGCTGTAGTGGATTGAAGAAACACTTTATTCACACTGACAAAATACAAGCCGTTCTTTTACCTCCAGTCATTGTGAAGGTGAAATAAATTGGACCGAAGTGTTGAGAAAGAACGTAGAAACACGAGCATGACTTTCGGTTGACCGTGGAGAAACAGAACTGATTAGGTGAAAGTCAAATCCGACAGACTATATTCAATTATTAAACACATGAGCAGTTCATAATTTATTGATTGTTTTATGAGGAGAAGAGCTGAATGAAAGAAAGCTTTGAAAAATCACATGACCTACATTTGTATTTACTGCACATCAGAAAACAACCTGCTTAATGCACATTTAAAAATACTGTTTATACAGTTCATGAATATAAAACGGATACCTGCAGCTTGTGCCGTTTAAGGCTATCTCGGCAAAAGCAGAAAATCCTTTATTTAGAAGTCATAAAACTGGCAAATAGAGTATTTTCCTGTCTTCTTGTTTAAGACATAAACACAAAAGCCTGTGAGTCAATAGGTGTCAAAGTCTCCTCTCAGAGTCAAAGGAGCAGACGTGGGATCCATAAGTGCTCACTATTAGGGGAACAAAAGAACAAAGCGTAGGAGGGAATAATAGCCTTCCATTGTGTTGGAAAGGGAAAAAGAAATAGAAGTGTTTCCCCTCTCGTTCTCTCATCTCCGGGTCTTAGGGCCACAGAGGCCGGTGATCCAAAGAGCTGCTCTGGTATGCCGGGATAAGCCGTGCCACTCGGATCCGTCACCATAACTGTGGAGAGGACGGATGGAGGGGGAGGTAGACTGAGGAAGAGAGTGGGACCGAGCAGTAGTAGAGAGAAAGAGGCCAAAGGGGAGAAAGAGCAATAAAGACGGGCCTAACACTCATCAAAATCCACAGCGCTCCTGACCCACGGGCCTGCACACACCATCAGCACACTGATTACTTGTTGATGATTTACTCCCAGTGGGTGCTCAGGGTGTTTCTCTCGACGGTATGAAAATGGAAAAGCTCTCACATCTGCATTAGTGTTTCCCATTTTCACCCTTTTCATAAAATACATTCAAAGATCTCCTTGTCTTTTACTCTTTGTGTGTGTCTCGCCACTGGCATGCAAACTGAATCATCCAAGCATAGCTGCCAGGCATGCTTTGGTGTTTTAAGACGTGGTATGAAAACAAGCTCTGCCTTGTGAAATCTAATATTACACTTGAATGTAAAGTGTTACAGAGGCTCAAGTCACATTGATGGGATCTTTTATTTCCCATCAATGTGACTACATGTGAAGGACTGTGATTCAGAGATATAGCACAGAGAGCTATACCATTTGTTGCTATACTTGGTTTCTTGTATGACTGCCCTGTGGCCATGTAGGTAAGTCATTTCTTTCTTCTCATTTCTGTAACGACAACAGTTCTTTTCACACTGCACGCATCATTGTCCCAGAGGGGGAATCTGTTCGGCAGCTAGGTAAAATCATAAAACATTGAGAAAACATTCACATAGACCCAGGTACAAAAAGTGACGACAGGACGTTGAGAGTACGTAAAACCACCATTAAAACCAAAATTAAAAACCATAAATAGTCACCGTAGGGGAACAGCAAAATGCTTAATCTACTGGGTCATCGTTAGAATTGAGTAATTTTATGGCCTGAGTGATGAAAGAATTTCTCATCCTGTTGGGCTTTGCCTTTGGTAATTTAAATCTCCTGCCAGACGGTGTTAACTTTGGCTGCTATTTTAAGTTCAGTCTTAGTCTTTAAACGATAGTGCTTACTAGTTTTAGTCACATTTTAGGCCACGTCTACACGTACACTGTATTTTTCTCTGTGTTTTCGTCCGCACACAAGCCATTTTAGGTCACTGAAAACGGATCTTTTGTAAAACTCCAGTCAGAGTGAAGACATCTACGAAGACGTGTAGACGGAGTAAACGGCGCCTTTGACGTCAGGCTGTGCGCTCTTATCTCCTTTGTGAGGCATCACAAATGACGCAACATTCCTTGCAAAATGACGGATGTCACAAAAACAGTGATGCTTCTAACCTTGCCAACAGGACATTTACATGTTGACACTATATTGCAGCCCGCCAGGCAGTCTTCTGGCAATAGACTTTTTCAGACTTTTGATTGGCCGCGATTTTCTTTTTCTTCTTTGCGTGACCGGGTTATATTGCCACCTGTTGGTGTGGCATTCTCATGACAGCATTTCTGTTGTGTTGTCGCATTTTCGTTTGGACAGGGATTTTTTTATAACCGTGCTTGTGTGGACCCAGTCTCCCTCTTCTCATTTTTACCTGTTTGCTTCAGGTAAAATTACCACTGTAAATTTCAGCTGATCATCCATACCGCAAAATAATGATGAGGACACACCATCTAAGGACACTGGATTACATCTTTATGCTTTCTCCAAACTTTTCATCATCACTTCTCATTTAAACACACCAACTCCCTGACCTTTTTGTGCACAAGACGCATCAAATCACTCATAAAACGCCCCTTTTTCTGTGAGCCTGAAGCAGAAAGCCTGAGTTAAAAGAGAAAGTTAATATCCACCTTCATGATGCCCGCTATCTCTAACTGGTGCTAAAGGCTTCAAAATATCGTGGCTTTGAAATGTCCGACAGCCACATGTATGTCTCGTCTCGTCAACAAAAAAAAACATACATGTCGTCATAGTTTTTATTATGAATAATCTAGTTTTTGCTCGTCAACGTCTCAACTTCTTCATGGAAAAATGGTTGTTCACATTTATCATTATTTTTTTATTCAAGCCATCATTGACAAGTGCCGCTGCTTCATACTCTTTTGTGCTTGCCTGTAATCACTCTGTACGTTCTTGTTATTCATAGACATGTCCAGATAAATTTGTGTAGTAATACCATCATTAGAGCTATTCTCCTGCACACAGGCCTCACCCCCCACTTGAGTCAACCAGACTATATCCAGTAGAGAACATGTCTGACACAGACAATCTCCCGCTGTGTGCTACATGTGTGAAAGGCCTCGCTCCATCTGCCAGACCTGATCCTCCAACAGTCGAAGCATTTCCAAGGCCACGATGGGCAATAACAACACTGGTTGAGTCATAGTTAGTTTGAGTAATTGTGTGGAGAAATTTGGCTGTTTGGTAAAATAAAAATAAAAAACAAGCAGCAAATGAGGTTTAGAACATACGGAGATCATACGTCTGACGCCCACCCAGAGAATTCCACTTTCTACCTCACATCATTCTGACGAGACACCGAAAGATTTTGAAAAGATTTATAGATCTTTCATCCTTATTTGACTAATCAGTTATACATTTCATTAATAATACTTGTCACTGCAGAGGTGTTAAAGTGATAGTGTGGATTTTTGGACACCAAATTGTATGAAATACTTGCTAGTAGTGTAGCGGATGCAGAGCTATTAGCTTACTCGCCGCGTCCCGTGGTCGGAGTTCTAGCTGGTTCCGAACGTAGAGTAAGTAGTTCCAGCGAGATGCCGGGGTCACGAAACCAAAGGGTTTTACTCTACAAAATTAACACGCAGGCAATGGTGATCAATTTTCAACACAAAATCATCGTCCTAGGATTTCATATACTGAACCTTTTTTTCTCTCTTGTCAGATCCAGTATCACTACGCCTGCGGCAGCTAACGGTGCTCTAGCTAGCGGTAGCTGGCAGCCTACAGCAACGTTGATTGTTGTGAGGGTGGCGGCTGCAATGGCGATCATGACGATGCATGTCTGTGATGAAGCGTTAGCAACAATCAAGTTTTCCTCACTTAAAACAGAATGAAACGGCACTGCGGCGTATTGTAAATAGAAGACGTTGTAGCGGCTCGGATCTGGAAACTGCTTAATGTGGACATTAACATCCAACAACTTTAGCTAGATTATAGTGCCATTGTCCTGGTTAAATACTGTAACACAATAACGTATCTCTCAGACTTTTTAGATGAAAAATGTATTAAAGTGTGTCTTATACACAGAATTTTACGGTAATTATAATTAAAAGACATAAATTATACAATTAAATCAAAGATGAGTTTATATTAAGACGCTCTCCCATTTCTTTATTCTATGACGATCACAAACTGTGCTAAAGAGAAAAAAAAAAGCACGTGTTAAAGCCTTCCCTCCTTCCCTCCTGCATTCCCTCCCCATCACCCCCTGACCGAATAAAATATCACACAGAGGAAGTTTTGGGACAACTCTTCCCAAAGGAGACTGCCGGACTGTGTCTCTCTTTCATTTCTCCTCTCATCTCTCCTGTGACTCCTCTCATTAAGCAATCGTACCACAACCGGGTATAACAACGCTAATAGGAGTTGATGATCAATCCTAATTGGTCTCTTCAGAGCGCCTGTCCGCCGTTTGAGAATGTGACCGTTAGCTGCTGCACCTTAATGAACTATTCATCTAGTATGAGCGCACACAAAGGTCAGCCCGCTCGCACGCCGCAACAACTCGCCGACAAACACACACTCACACGCATTGAAACATAAGCACGGATAAAGGCACGACACTCATGATTCCTCCAGAAATGTGTGTATTTTCATGTAAATTTTAATCTCTCATCCATACAGATGCAAATTGGAATGCCTAACATTCCCTTATGTCTGCACATGAGCCCTCTTAATGGTGCTGAAGTCAGATGTTATAGAGAGGAGAGTGTTATCCGTTTTAATGACGATGAAAGATGTTTCAGGCACACACAAAAAAGAGAGGGAGAGAGAAAGGTGGACCCACATTGTATGACCGACCACACAAACATTTAAAGTGTTATATTGCATTAAATCATCTGTTGAATGCTCACACTGAAAAAGTGCTTGCTAAATGTGAACGTTAACTGGTCGATGTGGGTGGAAAATGCTAATTGCAGTAGCATAATGCTAATCTCGCCTTCTTTAGGTTGTTTTGCCATATGCACAGCGTGCAGTGATGGCATTAAGACATCACCCACACATACACGCACAAACACGCACACACATTCATCCACATATTAAAAGAGACGAAACTAGTCGGGCGCAGCGAGCGGCGCCAACCATGAGGAAAAAATAACATCAAAGTTGAGACCTGCTGATACACAAAAGGCAGCACAGTCAGTCACATGTGTGTGTCTAGACTCTGTGTGTGTGTGTGTGTCAACTCCTTCCCACAGGCTAAGAGCGACGCTGCTTGTACGAGCGGTCTGTAAGTCTGTAGTTCCGTTTCCACTTGGACGGTTAAAATAAGAATTTGGTTTAAGGGAAAGCTGTTCCCAGATCTGTGTCCATGAAGGAAGAAATCCTCCGTCTGACTTAAAAGCTCACAAACGCGCGCACACACAAACACACAGAGTCGCTCCTCAGTTAATGTAATGCTTCAGTAGGATGAGCATCAGGCGCTGAGGGCATGACCAGCGAACAGGCTTCAGGTTTTCTTCTACTGTAGAGGAGGGAAGGAGGGAGAGAGATATTACTTGACAAAGACATAAGGAAGGTGAGGGCATTTTCGTGACACCGTTCCATCTCTCCCTGTGTCTCTGCCCTCCCTTTCTTTCTAATCCTCATTTTAATTTTCATCATCCTGGATGTAACAGCAACCCCTGTAACCCCTCTGTCCTCCTGCCCCCTCCCCTTCCTCACTCCAATCTCTACATGTCTTCGTGTTATCTTAATCATACCTCCTCCACTCCAGCCTCCACCGCCACATCCCGCCCGCCAACCCCATAAGCTATTCCCCCTCTGGGCCTCTGTGTTTAAGGCTGCGAAGGGAGCAGGAGGAAGGACTTCCGCAAAGAAGGTTCAATGAGGAGCTGCTTGTGAATACATAATCAGTGCAGTCCTTCCTCTACAATTTAAATAGTACAGCAGTGAGTGTGTGTGTCTGTGTCTTTAAAATGCAAGAATTTATTTCATAAATTAAAGTCTAGATCAACTAAATTTGGTTGCTGTTACTGCATTCCTTCATGTAGTGCATGCAGCCAAGAAAGTTCTGATTTGCAGGCAAACATAATTTACTCACGATATAATTTACCTTAACTTATTGGTAATATTTGTTTTAGAGAAATGTTTATATTTTGACAACAATAAAGTTGAATGAGCTATTTTTGACTGAACCAAAGGCAAACGCTCATTCGGTGAAAGACAGAGTAGAGGCAGCTCCATAGTGCACGATGTGGACGTCCCCTCTTTGATAGGTAGACATCACTTCAGTCCCCTCTTGCCAATTTCTTTAAAAGAACATGTCATGTCTCGTCATTTATGTTAAGTTCACACCTTTCAGTTCAGTCCTGTCTTTTGTGTTACCCGTCCTGTTTTATTTTGTAGTAATGTCTCTCCTCTCGGTTCAGAAAACTTCACTTCCTGTCCTGATGTGTTTCCCGCCTTTGTGATTGTCGTCCCCGCCCTCATTGTTTCCACCTGTGTCCCATTACCTGGTGTGTGTGTATATATAGTCTGTGTCTCCCTTTGTCCTGTGTCTGTTCGTCTTGTCATGTTAAGATATTTCAGATCAGTCAGGTTGTTTTTTAGAATTTTTTGAAAAGACCAGTTTATCTTTGAGATTTCTAGTTAGTCTTCCTTTACAGATTTTTCCAGCCTTGCTGTGATTTTGTTTTGTTACTTTTGCTTTTTATGCCAGTTCTATACTGGGATTTTTGGTTAATACTTTGGCTTGTTTTTTTACTTGAATAAAGAGTCTTTTTGGTTGAACTTTTGAGTCGTGCGCCTGGGTCCTTTACTTGGTTCTTGTCAGAACATCAAAACACATTTGAAGGAATGTTACGGCATAAAATCAGTGTTAATATGGCAGCTATTTTATATTTAGTCTTAGTCTTTAGATGAAAACGGCTTATTAATTATAGGCCATGTCTACACGTACGCGGGTATTTTGCCCTCCTTCGTTTAAAAAAAAAAAATGCGTCCACACAAGCGTAACGTCGCCTCATTTGTGACGCCTCACAAGAGATAACAGCGCACAGCCTGGCGTCACGAGCTAAAAACGTCGTTTACAGAACAACAAAACATGTTGTCACCAATGACTGTATATAAAGATGGACGACGCGTCTCTATCTGCTCCCATTATACGAAATTGATGCCAAAATAGCCCCTGTGATAGGCGCTGCCATCTTGCGATGGTGACGTCATTTGGAGCCAGAGTCTGTCCGTAGCCACTTCCGCTTACCAAAACACACATCTTACTTACTGAAAAAACAGCAAGGATCTCACTCGCCGGCGTGTTTACCAGCAGAACAGCTTCTTGTGTTGGTCTGAAGCAGACGTTCACAGATATGTAAACTTCAATGACTGTAGTGATTGTTTTAGTTACGCTTCCTCTCGCCGTTTGTCCTCCACTCTGCTAATCCAGAACTGATCGGCAGCAGGAGCCGTATTGGTCAACAGAGCTGTCGCTCAAAAATAATTGTCAGAAAAATGAACACTTGGACGTAAATCAGCATGATAAGAACTAACTATAATGACAGAAACCATGTTGGAGAAAAATGTATTTGACGTGTATTTTGATTTTATAGTTTGACTCATGTCCCATCTGTTAACATGGAGGAGGCGGGCTTTATGACCTATACTGCAGCCAGTCAGCAGGGGGCGATAGAGAGGTTTTGGCTTCACTTTTAGGCAGCTGTTATGTCATATTTTTAGCTCATCAACGTCTATTCTTCTTCATGGGAAAATGGTCGTTGACGAACAATTATTGTCATAATTTTTCGTTGACGATTAACACGGCATAAAAGGTGCATTTTTTACAAATGAAAAAAGCTCCTGCTAAATACAATTGTAACATTGTAACTGTAACATTGACCAGAAACAGATGTCCACACTTGGTTGGCGTAGACGGATAGTCCAATCTTTGTAATGTATTCAAGTATGTATGTGTGTGCCAAAGAGACGTGAAGAACACTTGTATATCCTCTTGAAGGCACTTCACCAGCTGCTATGGTAATCAATACGGGAAACAGTTGATGCCGTATAAGAGAACAGCAGGCTTTGCAGATATTATTTTGATATACGTGTAGCATGCTCAGGAGCACACGTATGCAGTACAAGGGCCCACATATAAGCGCCATCTCATACACATCCTCAGGCTTGTGTATCCCTTTGTTAAGCCATTTCTACACCAACGAGCTAGCATCCCCTTCTTTCCATTATCCTTCTATTTATTAATAGTATATGCTACCTAGTGCTCTGCTCTGTTCTTTGTTCTCGGTGATGGGCCTCTCAGGAGAGTGTAAATCAAATACAAATAGAGTAGATGCAATTCATAAAAGAGACATTTTCCCCCCTTTATGTGCAAGGCTGTATGTGCGTGCTGTTGTCTGTGTGTTTGCACTTGAATACAAAGAAGACATCTTCCTGAAACTCTCCATCTATCCAGGAAACTGAATGACGGTTACCAGAGAGAGTGAATTACCTTACTGCACATGCCGGATGCACATTTCCAATCGTGAGCGGAAAAAAAAGAAAGAGACAGACATACAAATATTAAATCAAACAACACAGTAAACAGAACCCTTTGTCATAATAAATGCAATATGAATGACAGTGGGACAAAAGCCAGCAATGACGTGGTTATACACAGAGCTCCTGAATCTCTCTGATGATCATTAGCCTAGGTTTTACCAACAGTTATTCTGCGGTCAAACTCACCCAAGCGGTGCCGAGGCGAAATAAGGTTTCCTTTATTCTGAACAAACGTTTATGAATTGCATTAAGACATCAGAAAGCCTTAAAGATTGAGAAATGTTTTAAAGTAATATAGGCTAGTCTCTCAATCAAATGAACAACTAAGTGAAGATGTTATTCCTCTTACCCGCATTGTTGATCAGTATATAAAAACATGAAAAGGAGGCAATACGTGGGCTTACTTGCAGCTATAAGGACACTTGAACTTGGATTGTGGTACTGAGGGAACGTACACTATAGAGAGCTACCTATAGAATCTACTCAAGGAAACAATTTGCATGTCTTTGGACTGTGAGAGGAAGCCGGAGTACCCATGAACAGAGAGAACCCATGCATGCACGGGGAGACGTGCAAATGCCACACAGAAAGGCTCACTTCGTCTGAAACGGGGTTTGAACTAGGAACCTTCGAGCTTTGAGGCGACAGCGCTAACCACTGCACCAACATGCAGCCTTTTGGGAAATCAAGATGCTCAAATAACCATAAATTATAATCAACAACATTAGCTTTCTCGTGTTAATTCACTTCCTAATATTTGGGAGCGTTAGCCAGTGTAACCGGCAAGAGAAAGTTACATTTCTTGTCATATACAGACACGCCCACTGACGGACCAGAAACGCGGTGCAGATGGAACGCGCCGGAGACAGATCCTGTGGGATCGAGGGGTTAACCTCAATCCTGATGGCGCACAGACACTAGCAATCACCAATTAATCCAGTGATTCTCAAAAACTGTGGGGTGCGCCCCCTCTGGGGGGCACGGCGGTTTGACGTGGGGGGGGGGCGTCGCCGCTCCTGTGTGGGTTTTTTTCGGGATGCACAGTACACAAACACGTTGCCCTGCTGATTTCCATGACAGAGTTCACATTCAGACACACACAGAGAAAAAGTCTACCATTGCCAATGGAAAAATATATTACAGGGGCGAAAACAAAATTAGCTGACACGTCAGATACCAACAAGACGATGTCGCTGACCAACCGCCAAAATCCAAGAAGTCAAGAAAATATGCCGACGCTTATCTTGCTCTTGGATTTACAGCGAATACGAGAGAAGATGAAGAGAGACCTGTCTGTGTTGTGTTTGAAAGTCTGGCAGCTGCAGCAAAAATCTGTTTGTTGTTTTTCTTCACACGGATTAAACTTTATTGTTATTGTTCTGACAAAGGTATTGCACATTTTATTATATTTCTATTTGAAAAAGTCTGATGGAGCAATTTCAATTTTTTTTTGTTTTTTTGCACAGCAAAATTACTCAGAGAAAAGTGAAAAGAATGGGGCTGGAAATGTTTCTCCAAAGGGGGGCATTGACAGAAAAAGTTTAAGAACCACTGAATTAGTCTGAACCCTGGCCTGCAGCCAAGAACAGACGTTGACACATGCTCACTCTGCAGCACAGGCTGGATAACTTTGGGTAGATTTTAATGTTACTTTGGGTTACAATTGTTACTGTTGAAAATGAGGTAATGCCGGTAAGCTTTACTCATTTTAATGAATTAACTTGTTGATTTAACTTTTAGTATAATTTATGCAATTTACATGGATTTTATTTACTACCCTCAAACTGATTTTTTACAGTGTAGAGGGATCTGTTCATGCATTAAAGTGGTGCAAAATAATCCTTGCTCTTACAGCATTATTCATATATTTTAAGAATACAGAATTAAATTAGGTTATTCCCAAAGCATCGTGGGTGCTGCATACACATCCCCATTTATTACTACATGGGAAAACCCATCCTCAGACCAATTATCTTAAGATGTTACAAAAAATAACCCCATTCCTGTTGGTGATTTAAACTGTATTTTAAATGTCTTTGTAACATTAGTTACACTGTTTATGTGTACATGCTTTAAAGTGACTCCAAATTCTCTGCTGTAGATTTTAATTGAAAACAAAAGATTTATGAATTTTTTTTACAAGAATTTGTTACGCTTTCTTTTTCGATTCTGGCTTGTGAGGAAATAATAATAATATTGATTTGATGCAACCTTAATACAACTGTGCATGTATTCGATAATCAAAAATGTTGCCGCACTTCCAGTCAGTCATTTATTAGAAAGGTGACGGCACTCACTTTTACTTCACTAAAACACAAAAGCTAAAAGTGTTGCCACAGAGGGTCAGTGTTTCTACAAGGAACGGACCCTTCAGAGGAAGCCATCCTGTGTGTGTGTGTGTGTGTGTGTGTGTACACGAGTTCCTGCTTCAGAATAACTACTGCCTCTGAAATCATTAAAGGTGATAGTTAAAAGATGTCATTTTAACAAAATGGCAACCAACATTTATCATTTAAAAAGATTATTTTTGATGAGCCAGAGTTTGTAATATATGACAATATATCTCATTATTTCCTGACACCCTACATGCCATTTACTGCCAAACAATCCTCCCTGAGGATTTACAGTCGTTCTGTATTCCTTTGGCTTTTCCACCATGTTGTTTTTTTGCTGTCAATTATATTATCTTACCCAGTGTCATTTTGTCTTTTGTGTCTTCTTGTATTTTGCTCTAATACTGTTTGTTTTCAGAGAAGATGGTTTCATTGGCCTCCCAGGGTCAACAACCCCCTCCCTTTTTTCACGTGCAGATTATTGATCGCTTGTTTGTGTTTTTAGCATATTTTGCCACAGGGGATTTTCTTTATCAAACAGTGTAAATATATGTGTATATAACTGTACAGCATTCACATTTTCTTATACATTTCCTTCTGTTTAACTTTCTTCTTTGCTCTTCAAATCTCGACCCATCTCTCTTCCTCTGAAGCCTTTTCTGACCTGTCAATCATTTTTGTCAGATGAAGGGTAGACAAATGCAAGTCCACTTCAGCTGAAAATGTCACAAATGATGAAGCTTGTGTGTCACTGACTAACAGAGCTGCCTTTTTGCTCTCATGTCATTCTCTCCCCCTCTTTGCTGTGCTGTTTGTGTTCCTTGGTGTGTAAGTAACAAATGAATGGGCCCCGTGCTGACTCACTCATAATTACTGCTAATAGGCTAGACAGAGCATACACAGCTCCACAAAAGGCTGTGTATACGGGTGAGTGCTTGTGCGAGAGACAGAGGGCCTGGGTGTGATTAACAGATTTAAGTAATAGCTTTACCTATAGAACCAAATTTAAAGGATATACCATTCACTGATTATGAGTGGTTGTGTGTGTGTATCTGCTGGTGGCCGTGTGGTTTTTGAGAAATCAGCCCTTGATCCCAAAGCTTTCAGAATGCCTTAAAAACCTGCAACCAAGAAAGTATTTACATGAAAAAATGTTAAGATCTGTTATCTATGCTGCGATACTCTTTCTTAGCGCGCGCACACACACACACAACCGCACATACATGCTCAACCATATGCGCAATCATACATGGCATTAAAAAGTAAATTTTAGCTCCAATACATTCATTACAACAAATGAAACTCAAAAATCCACCTATGGAAGTACAAAATCTGACATTGCATAGACATCATGACCCAACTTTTGGCTGACATCTGAATCTGACGTTAGATGTCAAAACCCAACAATGGGTTGTTGTCTATAATTTACGATGTGTAAAGACGTTGAGTTGAGTTGATGTCAAAACCCAATGTTGGGCTGACAGCAAAATCTAGTGTTGGGTAGACATCATAATCAGATGTTGGGCTGACATCAAAATCTAGTGTTGGGTAGACGTCATAATCAGATGTTGGGCTGACATCAAAATCTAGTGTTGGGTAGACGTCATAATCAGATGTTGGGCTGACATCAAAATGTAACGTTGGGTAGACGTCATAACCGGATGTTGGGCTGACATCAAAATGTAACGTTGGGTAGACGTCATAATCAGATGTTGGGCTGACATCAAAATGTAACGTTGGGTAGACGTCATAACCGGATGTTGGGCTGACATCAAAATGTAACGTTGGGTAGACGTCATAATCAGATGTTGGGCTGACATCAAAATGTAACGTTGGGTAGACGTCATAATCGGATGTTTGGTTGACGTCAAAACCCGAAGATGGGAGACTTCAAAGTGCAATGTTGGGTAGATGTCAGAACCCGATGTTGGGCAGACATCCAAAATCCAAGGTTGGGTTGACGTCAAAGCACAACGTTTGATTGACATCTAAGCCCAATGTTGTAAATGGATGTAAAATCCGAGATTGAGTAAAAGTCAAAATCTGCCATTAGGTAGACGTCAAAATCTGAAGTTGGTTAGACATCACAAGCCAACATTGGGTAGACGTCAGAACCTGACGTTAGGCAGAGGTCTTAATCTGACATTGGGGGACCGTAAAATCTGACGTTGGATAGACTTGAAGATGCCAAAGCCTGTTAACGTCATAACTTGTCGTTGGGTCAAAATATGACATTGGGTTGACGCCAGACTTGACATTGGGTTGACTTCATAACCTGACGTTGGGTTGATGTTATAACCTGATGTTTGGTATAAGTCATAACCTGACATTGGGTAGACGTCAAAACATGATGTTGGATTTTACACAGAAGTAAAAAACATTTGGGGGCTAATAATCCAATAACTATGGGTCAGAGGATTTTCATTCTGTTGCGGGTGTGTTAATGTGACTATAACTGGACTGGATCCCAAACTAAATGGGTCAAATATACAAAAGGATCGACTGTGTGGTGTAGATGGCATCTAGTGCGCCCATACTGTATATGAACCAACAGGAGATGTAAAAATAACAATTTGAAACGTTAAAGGAGAAACATGAAAATACTTTCTTAATCTTTTGCTGACTCTCAATAAGGATACTTCTGTTAGTATACTGTGTACTAATAACAGTGTGTGAACATAGATAGGGTGGTGTTGTGTCGCATCGAACGCAACTGTTGTCTACTTACCAGAAATGATGCTTGCTAAATTTGATTGCCTCCTCCTCTTCTTCTATTTATTGACTTGCTAATTTTGCTAATAGACAAAGTATTATCACCAACATTGTACCATGATCACCACCGTCAAATGTTTGAAGTTGTTTGATCACTTGACTTGAATAAAAAAGACTGTGCCTGTTCCTGCTTGTGTGTGCCCTGTTTCACAAGAGTTGGAAATGTCAACACCATCTGCACTGATGATGATGGTGACCACTGTGGGCAAGAAGGGTCCTGTGTTCCACACACAACTTGGCAGGTTTAATGTTAAGACGTAAGACGTGGCCATCTCCGAAAGACTGAATTACATAATAAACATGTGAAGACAAAAAGTTAAAGAAAAAGAAATGTCAGAAGTGATTGAGTCATTAGCCGATGGACAGGTAATGACAACAAAGCATGAGTAAGTTAGAATGAAATGAGCTGAGACATTAACTGTATATCAAGGCTAATGATATACAGTTATTAATAAAGGGCCTGTATCATTAGCTGATGTATGACTAATGGGAAAACACTATTAATTAAGGACCAAAATTAACCCAACTCACACAGGAACAGTGTTGAAACTGTGTTAAATACAGATGCAGGGAGCTGATGAAACGAAATACTTACCCGACGTCAAAGAATTGATTTATGGATCCCAGCTGACATTTAAAACAACGCTGTGCCAGAGGATTCAAATTAGACATTTAAAAGTAATATTGTCAATTCAATTATCATAGGGACTAACAGTATGACATAAAATATCTATAAAATCAATATTGAGTTATGTTTTGAGTTCAAACCTTGTAAAAAGGTTAAATACCAAAAGGAAAATGTTTGGAGATGGTTCTTGCAATTCTTGAGATCAGAACAAATAGAATTTCCTGGTATGGGTTTTCTGCTTACTAAGGCATGCAGATATGGCGCAGTGAAGATCCTGATGTTGATGACAACATTTGTTAATTCAGACATGACACAAAGTAAAGTAAAGATTGATAGTACTGACTCAATTTTTGCATTAGCCTCAACATGCACCATAGTTCTTACAGTCCCTCTTCAGGGGTACAGCACTATCTGTACACCCAATAGTTGTTGAGATATTTTACCTACAAAGAAATGTTAGCTTTAGGGTAGTGCTAAAGAAAAAAGTTAAGGTATCCCAAAAGGCCAAAGGATCTGTTCTCTGGGACATTTGATTCTGGTTCGAGAGTCATAGTCAAGGGAGCACCATCACTTTGACATCCTATGAATACCATGAATATCTGTACGAAATGTCATCCATCTTATAATTGTTGCCTTTTTCTGTGTTGGATGACGGCACATTTCTAAGATGTTCACTCTGTTTCCTCTGCCTCACAGCTTAAGTACCAGTCAGTCAGTAATATGCAGACTCCTGCAGAGAACATTTGTTTTCATAACCAACCAGTTGAGTGGGCGATGTATTAATGGCTGCACTGTGCTAACATTAAAATACTATGGTCCATTGGTCCAGAAGACAATAACAAGCAATTCTAAAAATTTCCATAACAAAGGGCCCATAGGAGCATATGGATCTATATGAAGTACACTTAAACGCACCGTGGGGATGTTTTGAATGCCTCTCCAGGTTCTGAGATTTGGCTTAACAGTGTTTATTATTCCCATCATTACAGGGATGAGAAAGCAGCGTCCCTGTTGTTGAAAAGAAAGTGGAAATGGGCAGCCAGATTTTTTTTGTCGTCTCTCTGCCCCTTGAGTTCTTTGGACACGGAGACCTCGCTTTTGAGAGATACAAGAGATCATGTTGAGGTTATGATAAAAGGGTTGACTGAAGACAGGAAGGGATATATGAATCTAAATCGATTTGTTAAATCCTGGACATATACGCACAAACTGTAGAATTACCAACTAGGAAACTCACTAACCTACTCAAGATCTTTCTCAGACCAGAAGATAGGGTGACCGATTTGGCATGACAGAGGGAAAACACTGCTGTTTAGTTTGCCGATATGCTTGCCAGCGTGCAGAGAAAGAAAGGACAATTTGATTCCCTTCACCAGGGTAGTCTGTAATTTGTCTGTTGTAAATTATAGACTCTTAGATGAGTCCTCTTTCTCATGCATGGGCAACATGAGAATTAAATGAAAAGAAGAAACAGATACTTGTAATTGGCCGTAATTACTGGCAGGACCTTTCTGTTGGGTGGGGGGGTCAAACATATTTAAATGCAAATGGTTGAGGTCGCCAACAAGTATAACTCTCAAGTTTAATTTCGCCTCTTGCCTTGGCTGGCTGACAATGACAACCTGCCTGTGTACAAAGAGATTAGAGACTGTCCCTCACTGGGTGTCATTTCGTTCATGTGCCTGTTCTCGCTCAGCCTCTGGCTGCCTCCCGGTCGTGTTCTGTTCAGATGGACACACAGAATTAATAAGTTATGCTTTCCTGAGCACATGTGATCAACCGCCATTAAGCGGCAAATTGCCATCTTTTCAATTCAGTGAGTCGCCACCCGTGTACATCTTTCATATTTGGGGACACTGACACAGAATTGAAGGACAAAAAGCTGTATGCAAAGTTTTACATTTGTTTGCATGCATCATTAATACGGGCTGTAGGCCGCAGGGTGTCTGACTTACAGATTCTGACACCGTGTGCAGCTTTTGAGATGGGAACGGGAGGGATCGGGATTATTCTGTCATCTACAGCAACCAAAAATATACACGCACAATCTGCAGCCCCCCAGGGAGCGTATCCTGCAAATTTCAGCCCTTTAGGTGCCATGGGGCTCGAGCAGGGGCCCTTTGATTTCTCTGCATTGGTCCCCCTGTGCAGCTGGGGTTTCTAGGGCAGCCGCAGCCACCAAAACACACATAATCAGTAGCCTTAGGAGAAATTACACTTCAACTTTCAGCCTTCTAGGTGCGACAGGGACTGAGCAGGGGCAATTTGACTTCTCAACATTATTACATTGGATTGGAGGGGTGTTTTGGGGAAGGGCAGCTACAGCCACCAGAATTTACACATATAATAAGCAGCACAGGGAAAACATATGCAAGAAAAGTCAGCCTTCTAGGTGCCTTTGGGCCTGAGCAACTGAGTTTTACTTGTATTGACTTGTATCAACATTTTAGCTGATTTTGGGGGTCTTGGACGCTGCTGAGAATTATCGTTCACTAGTCATCCCTGCATGTGGCTGACTGAGCTTGGACATAAAGAAGCACTTTTCAAGGGCGGTTGGGGTCTGTCAGGCCCCCAAATCAGACCTTGCAAGGCCTCGGTAGGCCCCAACGGCCACAGACCCCCTCTCTAACACACTCTGTTTGATGTACAATATCATTTTCAGGCCTCCGATGCTTGCAGTGTCTACTGGCCATGGACACCTGCCAAAAACTTTACATTTTAAAACACACCAAAAATATTTGAAAAAACAAACAAACAAGTTAACGTGATAAACTTACTCGTATCCAATATAATAAACATTTTAAACACAATATGAATTATTAAATGCAATAACAAACAGACAAACTAAACTTAAAAAACATCATCTTAAAACAGCTGAGAATGACCTTCCACTGACCTCTTCCTCCTGATCTTCCTCCTCCGTCCTCTCTGGGGATGAATCTCCAGAGTCTTGATTTGTAATCGATAGGTTCTCATCCTCCCTGCCGGGGCTGTCCATCTAGTCGGCATTACGGGGGGGGGTGACGCGTCAGATACCAACAAGACGATGTTGGCCGATGTTAACGCTGAACAACCGCTGACCAACATGACGAAGCTTATCTTGCTCTTGGATTTACAGCGAATACGGTAGGAGATGACTGTCTGTGTTTTATGTCTGAAACGTCTGGCAGCTGCAGCAAAAATCTGTTTGTTGTTTTTCTTAGCACAGATTGAACTTTATTGTTATTGTTCTGAAAAAGTCTGATGGAGCAATTTAAATTTTTTTTTTTTTTTTTTGCAAAGCAAATTACTCAGAGAAAAATGAAAAGAATGGTCACAATCTTGACTTTCTTGAAATAAAAGTTAAACTTGACCCATTTGTGATTTGTTGGGGTAGGGGGGCCTGGAAATTGTTCTTTCTCCAAAGGGGGGCATGACAGAAAAGTTTGAGAACCACTGATCTAGTCCTTCTTTGTTCTCTTTTTTGGGGAGCGGTGAGGCTTAAGTTCTTGCAAACCTGAACAAGGTGGCGCCTCCTCATTTAGAGTGTCTCTGAAGAATGCACGTATTGCTTTTCCCTTGCTATGATCCAGGTTGAGGATGTAATATCTGTCAGCCCTCAAGGCACATGAAGTTGCTTATTTTTCTTGGCTTTTCTGCACTCTTGGTTCTTTTGGACCTGAAATGTAAAATATTACACAGGATTTACAGACAGGTTAGGCATTGTAATCACAGATTTTCTCTGGAATGCTGGGTACAAAACCAAAACTTCTATATGACGTCACAGCTGTGCAAATTAGGGTGAAACTTATTTCACTCCAGAGGCCCATCTCCACCCAGGCAGTCTTCAGTTGGGTATTACGGTTCTTGGCTTGGCCCTTTTCACTAGTGTAAGGAACCAATTGATTATTTTCACTCTTGGGCATGCTGGTTTTAAGGGCCATCCACCTTTTCAGCCAGGAAAATTCACTGTGGTCGAGGAAAATCTGGGACTCCCCAAACATTTCCTCGTTCTGTGCTCTTTTATCTGTGAATATCCAGAGAGTACGAGAAGGCGGAGAGTAAAGGAAGATCAAGATCAGATAGAAGTTGAGTCAAACCCAGAAAACAGCCACATTAATACTAAGCAAAATTATACAGTGCTTAGCCTGTGCCCAAACAGGCAGCTCCAGCAGGCACACTGGTACCTGTAATAGTGGAAGCGCTCAGGTGATGCGTTGGTCATGTCCTCCATCCCCTCCAGGGTGTCTGATCAAAAGGCAAATTAAACAGGGCAAAAAGCAAAGCCCTCCACATTAGCGACATTGAGAAATAACAGCCTAATGTGTCATGAGTCATTGTTACAGTGCAAGGAAACTTACCCATTTTTTTTGCCTGCTATATCAAGGCAGGTCAGGATGTCAGGCCTGCTAGAGACCTTGTCCAGCTTTTCTCTTTTCACAGCCGTTTTGTGGAGGGTCACCTTGCCCCCGATGGACTTGACTGCTAAGCATCACTGCTTTCAGCTCCCTCTTGTTGAGCTTACAGCTCTTGGGTGGGCTGTCCAGAAGGAACATAATAAAGTCCTGCAAGTTTTTTTCACAGCCATTCCTGCCCTGATGGCTTGGTGTGAGAATCTGTGTGAAGAGTGCAGGAAAAGGATTTACAAGTCAGCAGATTAAATCTATAAAATGCACAGAATACAAGAATTACCTATTCTTGTATTCTGGCCCAAAATGAGGAAAAAACATCTTCTTTAATGTGAAGACAACAATGTGATAACTACCTGCACATGAATCCTGATGGGGTTGTGAAGGAACTTCCACTCTGGCAGCAGGGTGTGGTTGTGGCCCATGTAAAGTAGAAAAGCCTTCATCCGGCTGATCTTTGAGATTGCATTCTCCTTCATTTTGGTTGAAGTTTCGAGCCCCTTGTAGGAGGCCTGGTTAGAGAAGACCAACGTCATTAGGGTAAAACCTCCTGGGAACAAGTCCATAAAAAAAAAGTTATTGCAACTCAGCAAAAAGCAACGTGGTGGTCCAACTGACCTGTTGCCCAACTGGCATTGCCATCCTTAGATCCATGCGGCTATGGTGTCTTAAAACAAAAATATATACAGCTGGATCCTTCACATCCCATTACAAAGAATAAACAAACAATATCCATGTATTTAAAACTCCATGATCCAAGTTTGTAACAAAGTTTAAAAGTTTATAAAGTTGAGCCTCAGAGGAAACCACCAGAGGAAAGGTCTTGGGATCACTAATGTCAGTAGAACACATCCTCTGGGGAACATGAATGCCAGTACATAATGTAACGGTAATCCATCCAGTAGTTGGTGAAAGCAAACCAAAGTGGACTAAATGCAACACAGGCAGATCACCATTCACCATATTCACAGGGCGGCCATTTTCCTCTGTCATCATGCTCTGGGCTGGAAGCTCAAATACTGTTATACCGTTGTACTGCTACAATCCAGTTATTTCAGTCATATAAAATAAGGAAATCTTACAATCGCTTCATTAATAACAAGTATCATTCATAGTGAACATACAGAGGGATGGGCCATATTTCAAAGTAAAACAGCATATAAATAACCCACATGCTACCTTTAGACAACAGCTAATGTTAGCATACAACCAAAAAATAACATTAGCAAGGAATGTACATCGTTCCTATTGTATTGTGTAACACTACCAAAGATATATAAGCTTTTAGCCACATCCTAGCTAACGGTAAAATTAGCTAGCAACTTACTGAATGCTTTTGTTAGCTGTTTTTTGACGTAGCTTATCAAATATGTTGTTTGTACTTGAAACATGGCCAAAATTCCCTCCATATTGTAACTGTTCACTGGGTTTTTAAATTGTTGATCAATTTAGACGCTGTGAAACGACACGGACACAGCAGTACAACATTATAACAGCATTTTAGCTCCCCACCCTGAGCATGACGTCAGCGGAAAAAGGTCATTTGTTATCCAGTACCGTGTCGCTACCTTGGTACACATTTACAATTTACAACAACCCTGCAATAAATCCTACTTTTGTAGTTATATAACGTAATATAATGATCAGTTACTGTTAACGTTGTAAGAAATGGTTGACCTTAGATTTGAAACATGTATTTTTCTCAAGTATAATAACAGCTATTCATGATGACAAACATGACAACACAATGAGGATAAACAAACATAGAAATATAGTTACAATCTGCTCAGCATGTACAATCTCCACTGCTGCACACAAACACACGGGCATTCATACATTCTGCACAAGACAATATCTCCTGGGATATTAGAAAGAAGCGGAGATCCGCGCAGAGCTGAACTTGCTGTCAGTGGGGAGCATCAGTAATTAAATTGCATATGCATACAGTAGCACAGGCCACAGAACGGCTGAACTGACAGCACAACAGCAAAATGCATGACAGGCTCCACGCGGAAAGGAAATATCACAGAGAGAAGAAAACAGGACGCTGAAAGAGATCAGAGGAAAAGATGGAGGACAATAGAAAGAGATGGGTTGTGGGAGAGGAGAGAGAAAGTCACACGGAGACAAAAGTGTCTCAGCACAGTGAATCGAACAGACGTATCTAATCTCACACAGGTAAAAGAAATACTAAACAAACAGCGCCACAAAGCGAGGTATTAAACGTGCCAGACGCAGCCAGGCTTATACAATCCCTTCAAACACATGCTCACCTGTAAACACACTCATGAGGTGTATGCAGAGAATCACTGTCAGAGATTCATCTGGGACTTACAACAAGAATTAGTACAGGCCAGCCACACTGGAATGTGAATACAAAACAGTACTACAGCTTTCATCACATGCTTTCATTACACATGACAGCGTGTGACGTGGAGCCTACTGGCTATGAAGGAGTATTTTTTCAGTAGGCCTTTGTGTTTGTTCTCAGAACAGTTTACCATTCAGCCAGGTCTTCAGAGATAAGCCAGCATACACAAAATCCAATGTTGAATGAAACGTAAGATGAGTTGCTGTTCTGTCTGCTCTGTCCAGCATCAAATTAAAAAGTGCAAGGGGGATAATGTATCGATTCAAAGTGTTTACGCGACCAAATTAAACAAGAGAGAAGGAAACTACAGTTATACAAAATTAATGTGTCATACAGGCATTAGATTTCTGAACGTAGAGTACTGTGTGAAGTTTTGAGGCACCTACCTGTCCAACAGAAAGAAGTCCAGCTCTGCATCACTCTATCGCCATATTCGCCGGTTTGAACGGGGCCCAGTTGCTAATTTGAACCACTCCCACACTCACCTATACGCTGTGACTGGCTCAGGGACCAACAACAGCACCCCTCCTGGAAATGTCCCGTGCAAAGCAAAACAGAATAGATGTAGAGGGAAGACTCCGCACACACACTCACCAACACACATGCATAGAGGCCCATAACTGATGATTTATATAATATTATATCATTTTTGTAAAAGTCTAACAGCCCAAAAGTACATTCATTGCTGATTTAAACTGTTCTTTTCTTTCTTTTTAACCAAACATATGTGTTTATGACCACAAGCAGCAATTGGAGTGAATGAGGAAGGACAACTTTTTTTTGTAAATGTTTTGTTTACTGCAGCAAAAATTCTAAACGCAGATATTCGTTTAACCTTTGCCTTAGTAAACAGCGCCGGATAATGCAGAACTCACATAAAAGGGTAATTGCAAATGCCCGCTGTTTGTGAGCCAGGGCGGCTAATGTTTTCACAATGAAAGCCTATGACACCATCGCCGAAAAGTATAGAGATATTTTGAAAAAGATGCGGCTGTCTTTCAGAAAGCTCACGGCTCTATTGTCTGGGTAAGCCGGCATTCACCTTTTGTGCTTATGTGTTGGTGGCATTCACTGATTGAATTCTTATTTTGCCAAGTTCTCCCTCTCCTCCTCCTCACACACATTTAACAAAGGCTCCTTCACGCAGTGAGAGGAGGAGAGGGGAGGCAGTACGGTTAGGAGGGGGGTATAAGAAGGAATGAAGGAAAAGGGAAAGTATAGACAAATTGAAGGGTACTGCATGACATTGCCAGAAATTTTTTAGAGGCATAATCAGAGAAAGGAGGCCGACATACAGAAGGAAGGATTCTGCAAGAGACAGGCTTGATTCTGCAGAAAAATGGCAGGCAATTTTTAGATTCAAAGCACATGGTATATCGCAAGATTATTGACTTACCTTACCTTATGTCAGTAAGGGGGGAGAAAGCATTCACACGCGAGAAGCAGGCGGAAAGAAAAGAGAGAGGACCGGGAGGGAGAGATGTGAAATAGTGTGTATCACACTTGAGGAAGGAGAGAACAAGTACGAGAGGCAGGAAGTCAAGAGAGAGGTAGAGAGGGCTGCACTCGGAGGTTGCATGAGGGGAGAAGACAAAGGGAAAGGTAAAGGAGGAGAGGACAACATTTGTTTTTCATGAAGCAGGAGGAGGAAGAGGTCAAGGGCATGATCTGGTAGTATATTGCAGTCACACTTGCACACATACATGTTCAACTAGAGGACGATTTGGGAAATCAGAGTAGGCTCAGAGCAGTGCCGATGTGTGTGTGTGTGTGTGCGAGCATGTGCTCACCACTGTCTGCATTTAGCCTTCAGCATTTTAAACAGCCTGCGTGAAACCCAGGGGAGAGTGGGAAGCGGGACTTTCCTGAACTACCTGTGTCTGGAATAAAAATCTATTCAGGCAGTCAAAGTCTGACCTCCAACTGACTGAGAAGCCATTTTTACCCCCCGCTCTCTGGGAGAGGGTCGGCTCTCTGCCCTACATTTTACAACCTTCTCTGTTTGCTGTGAGTGCAGAAAGGGCCACGGTTATTTTGACTTATTTCTGGCATGAGTACAGTGAAGGTTATTGGTTGTACGCTTCACATTTTACTCTAAAAAGGAAATTTGATTTCCCTGCTGGTCTGGTCACTGTTACCACGGGAATAGCAGGATGTGCATTTATCCTCTTTTTTTTACTGCTTGTATTCTGGTACCAAATGTAATATTTCTCCCTTACTGTCTGCACATTTTAGTGCTTAATGTATTTCTGTAAATGCAGTATTCCTGCTAGTTAGGGAACCTTTCCTCTATCTTAAAGGGCCAGTTCACCGATTTTCAACCTCAGTCCTATCATGCTGTTCTGGGGAGCTAATGTCATTATGGTGGGAAAAAATGCATTTTCAGTTTGTGCCTTTGGAGGACGCTATCTGCTTCTCCAATTGGCCCTGGAAAACCTCCGCCAGACTACGTAAAACGCGTCAGCTGGTGGAGGCCAGGGAGCTCGCTAAACTACACTTCCTTAATCTAGGACGCCCGCCTCCGATGTCATAACTCATTCAAAATCATCAGGTTTGAAATATAGCAGACCTGAAGATTTTTTAGACGATCCACTGATGTATATTTGTCGTATTTCTGATTCTGTAACGCTCTGAGCCAATGCCTGCAGCGAAACGGTATTAACGAAACGAAACAGATGGAGAAGCGCAATGCACGCTGGGTGTTTTATGAATGTAGAATGGGCGAAACCACGAGCTGTTTGTACAACTTTCTCCACAGCTATGGCGCCAATTTCAAATATTATTGCTTCTATCGATGACAGAGAACACCAGCTTTGACTGACAGTGGCTTTTTCCAGGGGCGAACTGCTCCTTTAATCAGTCAGTGTGTATTGGAAATGACCCAATGACTGGGTGTATTTAAATGTGTGATTCACAGCAGCAAACCCACCGAGAATTATCACCCCCATGTGTAAAATCCTTGATCAATACTGAGCATGTTGCTGCCTTTCAGCTTATTGTTTTGATTCTAGGGCTTGAGATTTAAATGTCTCTACTATGATTCATATTTTTTCTATTCGGAAGCAGCAGATGATTGAGCAAAATATTTCCTAAAAAGACACGAAGTTTGCTGCCCAGAACCAAAAAACAAACTTTGCAACTAGCTTGTGGACCGCCAATATTTTTTAAAACAGCTCCACAGTTAAACACACTCAAGACCTTCCCTTGAATTTGTGCAATAGTACAAGTCGTTCTTATCCTTCAATCTGATCCGACATTTCAGTTCCACAGTTAATACACTCAGTAAGGTAAGTATGGAGTCTCTTTGGCGATACTCAATATATTATACTTGCTTTTTGTGACCAGCAGAAATTTGCATTTAATTAAATTATTAAAAGAACCATTATGCTCTTTTGCCTTTGTACAAAGTTCTTTTTAGGAGACTTTGTCCGTTTCCTTCCTTAACTTTCTAATTAGCTCAAAAATGAACTGCAAAACAGCAGCTGCAATTATTGCATAGTTGGCTTCTTGTGCTCATCATGTAACACAAAGAAAATGTCCTCTCAAATCCCAGAGCACACTTTAAAGTTGTTTATTTAATTTAAACATTTTGTCCAACACCAACCTCTTAGAGAGAAAATTCAATTACATATAGTTTTGTTCTCTCTGTGTGGAGGGTATAAGTGAAGAACTTAACTTATAGAAGCTATATAGAACTTATTGTTCTGTGACTCTACACGTGAGAGGGAAAAGACAGGATCAATTACAAGGAGAATGCAAACAAAACCAGCGTTTTAAGGTTTGGGTCGGAGCCAGAACAGAATCGTCAATACCCAACCATCCAAACCATCTGAGCAGCATTAAGGTGAACTAATGTTTCCCAGCTCCCCAGGAAGAGTCCGGTCTTCTGCTGTACAACAGTATCTCTAAAATGTTGTTACTCTGCAATAAGCAGCCCTTTATGATAAATTTGTACTTGAAGAACTTTTGAATAATGAGGGGAAAACACAGTTAAGCACACCCTTGTGCATCTAAATTGCTCACAGCAAGTTTTAAAAAGGATAATGGGCCCAACCCTGACATAATGTGGTTGAAATCATTACTAGAGTTGGAGTGATTATAATGACCTCTGTCTTGGAGTCATTCAGACTTTGAAAGTTTTTAGACATCCAGCATTTGATGTCAGACAGGCAAGACAATATAGAAGACATGTCGTTACTACTGGATTTTAGTGGGACATACAGTTGAGTGTCATCAGCATAGCAATGGCTTTGAATGTTGAAATTACTGAATATCTGCCCCAGTGGAAGCAAGTATATTGAAAAGAAAGAAAACACAGGGGACCTAAAATGGAACCCTGTGGAACCCCGCAGGTGAGAGGGGCGCTTGAGGAGGAGAAACCGCCGATTTTAACTGAGAAAGATCTGTTTGTTAGGTTAGAAATAAACCAGCCCAAAGCCACATCGCAGATACCAACAAAAAGACTTCAGACGCTTGATTAAAATTCTGTGGTCAACTGTGTCAAAAGCTGAGCTAAGAGTAAAAACATTCATCTGCTGTAAGCAGTAGGTCATTAAAGACCTTGACCAGAGCAGTCTCTGTGCTATGAAGAGAGCGAAAACCTGATTGGAATCTGTCAAAGATCAGATTTTCATTCATAAAAGAGGTCAGTTATGCAGAGACTATTTTCTCTAAAGTTTGGATACAAATGGCAGCTTGGAGGTCGGCCTAAAATTACTTACAGTTAGTTAGCTGCACACTTAATAAAGCAGCCGATGGCAATTAGCTCATACAAATGCAACCTTGTGCACAGTGCTTCTTTTTTATTTCCTTTTTGAACTTTGAATACAAACTTGTATTATATTATGGCTAATCCCAAGAACATCCAATGCAAGCAGTTCAGTGTGCCAAAATTTAGTATAGAGTGCAAGCTGAAGAGAAAAAGAAAATCCCAAATGAAATAGTGCTTGCATGCATGAAATTGCATACATGAACATGAGTGCAACAACTGTGTGTGAAAGACATGATGAAGATTGAAGGCACCTTGAGCCAACACAAGTTTGGCTCCTAAATTTACTGCCTGTGTAGCTGTGAAATAGGTCTTTTATTAGTGTGTGTCTCCTGACACATTACGGAGCCACTAGGGGGCTCTGGGGAAGAGATTGTATCGTAACCATTGCCACTTTAACACAGTGAAAAATAGGTAATTCTGTGACACAACTCTGTCTTTAATCCTTGTGTGTGCAAGCGCGCGTGGCTATGAACATGTGTGCGCTGGATGTGTACATATGAATGTGTGCGTGTTTTTACAGTCCTTAGGCTCTGCAATCCATAAAAAGAAATGTTCTACCTTGCCCCTGATTTGAACCCCCTTCATCACACCTTATTGTCTTCTAGTCCCCTTTCACACACACACACACACACACATGCACCCACACTAATCGGGGCTAGGCAGCCATTGTAAGAGGCAAAGGTCTGTGAGGCTGTTTGATAGCAGATTAGGCTGGCGTGTCAGACAAGAGCCCGGGCCACACAGCAGGCAGTCACATGCTGATTCTACACGCAGACACAGACACACACCGATTCAGGCTTAGTCAAAAGGAGGGTACATATTGGATAACATGGCACACATGAGAAGAAACCTAAAAAACCTTTCTGAAGCCATACCTTCAAGGTCACTGCTGTTTAAGTATCACGGATGGTTGTATTTTGCAGTAGCAGTTAATAGATCACAAAGAGAGCTCTGTTTTTAAGTAAACTCTCTTTGTAGTTTTAGTCCAGATGCACACAACCGCAGCACAGCTTGTGAGGGTTGGATTTTTGGGGAAATTTGTTATCAGGAAGTTTGGTAGCGGCTGGCATCAGTCATGACCAATCTTATCATCGCCGCCTTTACTTTCCTGCAAAAGCTGTGCACTCTGCATTTCCTGATGAGAACAGCCTTCAGCACAGCTGCCACAAAAGAGTCTCCCAAGGGGATGCGATGTCCTTGTGCAGAATCGACACAAGTAAATACATAGCACCTTAAATTAAATTAACTTGGGAAGAGATAACGCTTTTGGTAACCCTGGCGCGGCGGCCCAAGGAGAACTGTGGCATTGTGGGGAAACTGCAGTGAAAAGCAACACAGACGCAGGGGTATTAACAGGTGACTGTGACATTGGGACAACCACAGGCCATTCATGTTCGCCTTGGATGGATGAAGTCAATTATTAAAGGCACAAACTCATATAATGACAGTTAATTAAATAAAGTTGTCTTTTATCTACAGTTGATCATACTGTAACGTCTTCCACAGAACGATTTTGTGTGCTTTTCAATAGATCTGCACATGCTTTTGTATCCACAATAACAGCATGAGCCACAGGTTTATTATATAAACCATATGCTGGGCACCTCAGGCATGGTCTGTGCAGGTGGGAAGTGCAAAGTACACAAATCTTGACATCAAAATTGCACCGTGGCGCCTGATAATAACCGACACACTCCCACCGTGCCTGTCCTAACCGTCAAACTCAGGAAAAGTCAATAAAACACATCCGTGTGGAGGTGAGAACGCAGCTTGTTTGTGCATCCAGTAAAAACAGCACGTCGCTAAAAACCTGGCTGTGTGCCGCCGCAAAGTGATAGCCCCCTGTGTCATCCATCTTTTGACAATCAAAGCCCAGTTTGTAATTTAAATTCATGAATGCTAATTCCTCTCTTACTTGCTGACTCAGACGTTTAACCTGCCGGAGTCATTTGCATTAACTCTCATTTGAATGTATGATTAGTTGTTTAGAGCTTTTCTATATAAAACATAACGTCCTGAGTGATACATGTGTGCGTTTTCTCTTTACAGCTAAACCACAAAAAATAAAGCTATCCTGCTATAATGTGTTATTGCAAATTGAGATGAAGTGTACACAGAAACAGCTCAAATTGGTTCTTTATCATGTCAGGGTATAAATTTGGCCCGATCCCCTTCGCCTTTTTCTGCAGGGCAATTTCCGTATATCTCACCGTTTGCGAAAGAATGTAGAAAACGCTGAGAGGAGGAAATACAGTTTTTAAACTACAGAAAAAATATCAAACAAATCCAAACATGATTTTCACAATTCACAGAACAAGTGTTAAGAATTAAAATGTCAGCAGACCCTGCCTGTTTGTAATGTAACAGACATTAGATCATTAATGTTGTCTCCATTGAGTCCAATCTTTGAACAGCATCAGAAGTTGCATTTTTCTTTCTGGTTGAGCAGCAAACAGAATCATGTTTTTTATATATTTCTGCTGATCGCTGGAATAACATCAGATTTTGCAGCTTCATTGAGCCACACCCCAAGAATAACTGCTGGCACTGTCTGGCTCAGAGGAAGAGTGGGTCACCCACCAATTGGAAGGTGGGCGGTTCGATCCCTAGCGTCGTCATGTTGAAGTATCCTTTGGCAAGATACTGAACCCCAAATTGCTCCCAAAGGTGTAGCTTATGGTCTATGAATGTGCCTGAATGCTTAGCTGATTAAAAGTACTGTATATGGACTGTACAGAGTACGTTTTACAAGACATGTCACATTCACCCTTTCATTCACTCACTGATGGCTAAGTGCCAATCTCCAATCAGCAACTCTGCAAACTCACACCCGACGGCTAAACCTTCGGGAGCAGTTTGAGGTTCAGTTTCTTGCCAAATGGCACTACGACATGTAACTGTAGCAGTCAGGGATCGAACCACCAACCTTCCGATTGAAAGATGGCTGACTCGTTGCATGGTACTACATTAGAGTATGAATGTGTGTGTTAAAGGGTGAATGTGACATGTAGTGTAAAATTGGCTGGTTGTAAGACTGGAGAAGTGCTATATAAGTAGAGTCCATTCAACTTCAGGTGTTTTTTACACCAGATTTTAGAGAAATAGAGGTCAAATTGAAAATCAGCAAAGTTTCCTTTAAGTTCTTCAAGCTTTCATTTGTTGCAGTGTGACCTCAGTGACCTCTTTACTCCTTTCCAGTGTTTCCGCCTAATACATTTTGCAGCGGCGGCCCGCTGCGACAAAATTATTACGCTATACGCTGCTGCTTCAGATTTCTAGAGCGTGTCCCGAAGTTGCAATTGAACGACTCCACTCTAAATGAACGGTTGTTTATATGCTCTCCTCTTTGAGGAAGAGCAGTGACACACTGACAGGAGTCACAGGACGTCAATCACACGTGAAGTCGTGGCAACCAAATAAACAACAGTTTACTCCTCACACAGAGTTCTAACGGCAAAAGAGGGTCCGACGTCGGATGCTCTCTGTTCGCACACTATCATGTGCAGTTCTGTTATGCAATGTAATCCATCCTATTGTGTATCTCTGTATGTCCATATTGTAAATGCATTGATTGTCGCTGTTTGCTTTAAAAGGTGCAGATGTCATTTGGTAACAATCGATCGATCGCTTTGATCGGTACGTCATAAATAACGTTCCTCTACACACGCGGCTCATGTGCTGTGAGAACTGAATTGCGAGAGAAAATATTTAACTTTTGTGACTTAAACAGACGGCTGATGAAGACAGTCAACACAGCAGACAGAAGGAGGGGGCGGGGAGCAGAGCTACAATTAAACTGTGGAAGTAAGAAAGAGCATCTAGAAAGAGGGTTATCCAGACTGAGTAAGTCTACATGTGATGTGCTTCTCACAGAAATCATTAACATATGCGATTAATTAATTATGCCTGTAATTAATGAGATTTTTTTTTTTTTTGTGATGTCACTAAGTGCAGCCTCAGCAGGCTACGGAGACCTGGCCAATCAGAAGGAAGTGGGCTTGTAGGGGCGGGGTTTCTCAAAGGGACAGAGCTGACTGAGTCGTTTCAGGCAGAGGCTGTATGAGGGCCTGCAAAGAGCACCAGTGTGAGAAAAATCAGGAGTTTCTTTAACTGTAAATGGTGCTAAGCTACTCCACAGGTATCACAGAGTGAAATACCGAGCTTGAAATGAGCATGATACCCTCCCTTTAACAAGGTAGAAATAGGAAGGATGAAGGAACATGAACATAAACAGAGAAACAACATTGGATTTGAGTGTTTCAGCATGAATGATCCTCCCGTCCACCACCTGGAACAGTTCTCTCATTGAAAGCTTTTAGCTCAGCCAGATATTCAGTAAACAGTTTAAATCAAACAACTTTATTGACAGGGGTAACACAGATTGGAAGAAAAACAAAGTTAATGTGTGCTAATGTGCTTAGAAAACAGGATGATGAATGTGCATTGGTTTAAACAGCGGAGGAGGATAATCACAGTTAAGGCCGCTGATCTCAGAGCACTAATTATTTTAACCTTTATTTATCTGGGTGAGGTTTGCTTACACACACTGACGTGTCGGCGCTGCCAGCTGGAGGCTGCTATCTCAGTCATCCACTGAGAAGTCTATTGAGGCGTTTGATAGCTGGGTGCTGGGCTCATAGACACTGTGGCACTAGATGTTCTGTCACGGAGAGATGAGATTATGTGACTTATGATCTTGCTGTAATCAGAATGACATTTTTCCTTCTTCAGTTTTTTTTCATGTGACTCACTTTGATTTTGCCTCTTCAGTGACAGGCAAGCAAAAATAAGAAATGAATCTGCACCAGTCATCCTGGTATAAATGTCACAACAGCTTCATCAGGAGCGTGTAATGAGGCCTCTGTGTCCAACATTGTACAAATACAACATTAATGTCAAGTGAGTATAACATAAGTCTCTCGAAAAGGCAATTCTTCCCATCAGTGTGATCAAAACTGTGACGGGACGTTAATAAAAAAAACAGCAAAGCTCATCATTACGTTTTGATGGCTGTGATCATATTGCACAGCTGGCACTGTGTACAAGAAACACACAGCCATATAACATCTGTGTCAAAGACAGTGACCTCTGCCTGACCTCTTTGATCCGGCTCCCTTTCTCACACACACTCACTCACACACACATACACATGGTCTGCTGGTGTTGCTGATGTTGGCACATTTGTGCTCTGGGACAAGAGCTGCTTCATTGGCACTGATTACCGCTTTATCCTTCCCCTGCAAACACCAGCCAACATCACCCTGCATACCAATGGACTACACCCACCAGAGAGAGATGAAGGAAAGAGGGGTAAGAGGGATGGAGAGAAACTGGGACGTAAGCAGGCTTGGCCAGTATGCCAACAATACCTACTGTCATAGTACTCCATACAATATGTTACAGACTGTTTCAAGCTTAATATCCTTAGCAGTCAGAGCATGGGAAATGACTTACAGGGAATTAGAGAAATAAAGTGTAATAAATTACCATACATTAAATCTTCAGTATAAACTCTTTGTGTGGCAGCTTGTAAAAGTAAAAGCACGTTTGTGCTCAAGATGCTCATAATTCAGGTCAAACTTAATCTGTAAGAATCCCTTATTTTGAAGCATCAGCACCTATTCTGTGTTTCTGTTGCTGTTCTGTTACCCTTTTTTATATGTAATACAGCCTACTTCTGTTTCATGTTGGACTTAGTGAGTAATTAATGCCCCACCACACTATAACATCTTACTGTTTATCCACAGTATCTTCTTTCATATGTTGTTACAATATCCAGCAACAAACAAGAGCTTACGGACGGCTTAGCTACGCTGTGGTGCATTTGGAGGCCTTCTGTCTGTGGCAATAGGAATACTTTCAACAAAGAAGTAAAAAGTAGATTTCATAAGTCATTAAATGCCCCCTTTTTCACTTTAAGTTTTGCTAGTGCAACCTCACTTTTTCAGGTGGTACCAGTAGCTTGCGGCGGCTAATGTTAGCTTATGCTAGCAAACGTTATAATTACGTTAGCTATCACCGACATAATCGAGTTAGCTCACTGTCTTGATGCTATTCTTTCTGTGCCACTGCTGCACATTTTATGGGACTGTCTTATAGAAGTAAGTGCAACATAAAAACGTGTTGTTTAAGACCTCCACTGCTGTTGTGATTTGAGCAGGAGGAAGGGAGGACGTCAGATGACATTATTAAACAGGTTGGGTTGAGAGATGAGTCGTCAAAAAATCTGACGTTAAAATTGGAGACTGCTGTTTGTTTCACTTTTTAACAGTGATCATAATTCTTCTTCTATAAGACAACCATGGTCATTCCCTTATATTTACTGTTCAATGCTGTAACCATGACAACAAAAGGTTCTAACCTGAGTGATTTTATTCACCATAACCAAACTTTAACCATAGTTGTGTTACGTCATTTTTAACTCACAGATAACTGAAACCATCCTGCTGATAGTGGTATCAGACCAGAAACACCTCTATGGCAAACAGTATGGACAAACAACATAGACTATGTGAGTCATTCAATTTGCAGGACTTATTAGGAGTGGCCACTGTTCAGCAAATTTTACGATAAAAGCTAAGCTTCTGGGATCGGCTATTTTTTCTATTGACCAGTAAAACAGGGTATCAGAGATATAGCATAATGAAAGAGACAAGGTTAATAAACCATGTGTTTGTGCCAATGCACTCTTCATTGTGTTACAAATGTCTGTCGACTCGACATATTTTACCTTCACACTATGATTTCGTAAGTTTGAATTCAGTGTGTCGGTCTTCTGAGAAAGGTGAAAGTCTTTGAAAAGCACTAAGTCGAAGATGGAGAGGACGTGAATCTGCAGAAGTTAACATTCACAGCCACATCGATGGGCTTCAGATGTGTCAGACGAGGGCCCCTCTGAATGAGTCACAGTCCGCAGTCTGAGGAGAGCTGATAAGACCTGACGGAAGACCTGCCTTTCAGCGGGGAGACAGATGGAGTTGGAACAAAACGCATGACACACACATACACACACACGAACACAACCTGTCCCTACATACACACAACCAGGGTCAGACAAATATAGAGGATTCTGGTAAATTAAAAAATCCTGTCAGTCACAGCTGCAAAACATCTGAAATATTGCTTCTAATATTGAATTTCTCTGAATGCGTCAGATAAGAAAAATAATTGTACATTTGTTCAGCTTTAAATCATGCCAAGTTCTAGAGGAGACACTGTCAAACTTAACAGGATTTAAGCAAACGACTTAACTTGAAATCCAAATTCTGTTGGTTTTTCCATTTAAAAACCACAATTCACTGTCAGTAAATTAGCAGACATCACTCTATTTTTAGAGGGACATGTTGTGCAAAGACAGACAGCACACAGATGACGTTGTTATGTATCACAATAGAAGGACCGGCTGTGTTTGGGGGGAGCATGGAGGGAGACTTTTGGAACTGGTGTTGCACAGAAACACATTTGCCAATCCAATTCTTCATGTTGGCAAAAGGAGCGTTTCGTGACCAAACTATTCCAAATGCTTCCCCCTGTTGAATTACAAAATGTCTTGGGACAGCTTGTTGCCATATGTGACTGCTTGGACATGAACCAGAGTGTTTAAGCCAGTGAAAGACTCAACTCTTCAGACATTACTAAACATCTCTTTTAAAGATGTTGCTGTTCCAAAAAAATAAGCCAAGCAAGTCCAGTTTGTCAGTTCACTTTAAAAAACCAAACCCTCACGTCTTAATCACTTGTAGCAACATCCACCATCCCCAAATGTCTGTCCACTTGCTTGGAAAAACAGATAACTCTCTGATATCATGGCAAACATCTTCCATTTGTGGCACAATTAATATGCTAGGACAGCCTAATTGATTTCTTGCAGGACTTTCGACATTAATCTGGTTATTTATGCCATAATTTGAGCCCACGTTCGTTATCTCACGAAAATCCGAATGACACATGCAAATGCTGACTGAAAGAGGAGGAATTGGATTGAAATAGATTTCAGCATATAACAGATTTACTTTCATGAAACTGACAAGGTCAATTACTACTCTTTGTCTTGGGATGTTTTCAGCCATGAATATTATACATTAGTAAAACTTTTCCAGAGCCAAGCAACTTTTATCAGCGTGAGATCATGCTAATGAAAAGTCTGTAGGCCAAGCTTTATCCTGACATATCCATTGCTAATGCTACGGCTTATGCCTTTTTAACGTTTCCATTAGATTCATTTTGAATTGTGTGACTGGAAAAATTGGTGAGTTTGCAAACAAAATGAAGAAACTAGCTTAATGCATGACTAGTGTAGGAACTGAACTAGTATGCTAGCATTTGTAGCTAAAGTTAGAGCAACACTTATTCTATTCTTTACACTTTGATCGATTAAAAAAGCTACACATTTTCGTAACACACAAGACAATTGCCCTTCAAGGATTACGTCCCCATGTTGATGAAGCACCTATGCTGCGTAAGCAAGCCACGAAACAAAACATACGGCAGTGGTAGCCCTTTAACTAGCTGCATTACTAGCTTACCTACATTTCTCATTATAGTAGTATTTTATCACCTAAATATCAAATATCTACTTTTTCTGCTGATGAAAGATGCACATTCAGATGCTACCTAAATAAGCTAACACAGCCAATGCTAACCAAGGCAACCATCACAATACAGTCTGAAAAAACATCAGCTAGCAACTTGTTAACACCAACCCACAAGCTAGCTACATTTTTTTCACTGTCAGTTCTGAGAAAACTGAGTAGATAAAGTGTAGGGAAGATGCAAAAGACAAGCTTCAACAAATATCGCTTTTGTAGTTCCTAACATTGACCAAAAGAGGGTACAACAAAACATGCATGTCGCTACAAAACAAGTTGGCTAGTCAAACAATTAGCTTAAATCGTATGTTAATATAGCTGCTAACATTAGAACAATGTGGTTCTTGTAAAGAAAATTCATGAAGTATAGCACTGACTTTGAATGAAGTTGGTTCAATGTAAGTCAAAGCTTCAAAGTTGTAGCTACCTTTGTCATGTTGCTGCTTAGCTTGCTACATTTCTCTGGAGGCTTCAGTTCAGTCAAGGCTCATTTCATGTAAAGTAGGTGTTAGCTTAGCTCACTACAGTTTTCAAGTAGCTTGCCACAGCCTGAACAATTTATAATGGGCTCTTCTCTTGAGTAAGGCAAATTACCAGGTGTGAATATGGGTTTGAAGCAGGGTGTTTTTTGGAAAAGAAAGGGAAAAAATCATTGCTGTCAGCAAAACAACAATACTGTGGTTAAATAAACCTTTTTCAAAAAATAACATAATTATCAGTCATTGGTTTTATGCCAGTGTGGATTTTTCTAAAATAATTGCCTATTATGCGGTTTAACCAAGCAGACACTGAGCTTCATTGCTCCCCCTTTCCAACCACGATAAAGACTATGCTCAGTCCGAGATAACACCCTAAAGGAGAGTCTTCACTGTGATTATAGATATGATGATGATGTTGATGGCTGCCATCTGCATGCTGGAGGGTATAATTCAGGTATTGTTTTCCAACACAAGTAGCATCAGATTCTTTCCATATAACTTTAACACTTCAAAAGAACACTATATTTCATTGCAGTGTGTTATAATAAAGATGAATTAACAGCCCTTCATATTTTTTTTTCCCTTATTCAATTTATACTGAAAGCCTGGAGTTCTGTCAGGGCTACGGCATGGATGCCATATGTTGGACATTTCCATAGGGGCAATATAATTGCAAAATTAATTCCAGGTACATACACACATGCAACTGGTGTGAAAAATGGTCATGCAGCTTAGGTGTCATTATGTACCATGACACACAGACAGGGGAGGTAATTGTAGTGATTGTTGTGCAGCTGCAGCCTTCATAGACACAGGGCTTGTTTTTTCTGCTGTGTTTTGTGTTTGGCTCTTCACCTCGTGTTTCACAGAACTGTTTCCTACGCTGGGCCGAGAAATATGGTACACAAGAATATTTATTATTCAAGGTGCCATGTATTTATTCCAACTACATGGTTTCAGATTCCTCCTCTTTCAGAGAGGTTATCAAAGCGAGAACAAAGAGTGCGCTGCTTTAAAAGAGACAGAACTACAAGGTGGCCGACAAGGGCAAGCGAGCTGCAACGGCCCAGAAGATTTCCATCAGGAGAAACAGGCTGGAAATTCAGAAATGCGCAAATTCAAACAGGCAAACAATAATCTGCTACAAATCCAAAAATGGAACCTTGCTGCAAATGAAAAACATGCTGCAAATAGCCAGAACAGATGCATTAACAGTAAATCTGCTGCAAACAATGCAAAGTCAAAACACGCAAACAAATGCAAAAGAAAAATGCTGCATATCCAGCCATCACGCCGGAGTGGCTCACACCAGGGGGAATACTACGAAGCAGGATTTGCGAATTTTCAGTACTACGATGGTAGTTCACTTCTTACCCGGTTAGATCGCCATCGTAACCAATGCTGAACTAACTCCTGCTCTGGAGCAGGTTATGTTGGAGATGAGCAAACAACGGCCCTTTAGTGTGAACTCGCTCATAGAAACCCTGGGTTGACTTATGGAGTTGATAACCAGCGTCACGTGACCGTTTAGCTCGAGTGCCTTTGTTAGGTTAAGTGAAGCCAGATCAAGAAAACAGACTCTGTGTGTGTTGAACTCGCTTCGTAGAACAGGCCCCAGGAAGCTGACAGGGAGGATAATAAAGACGTGGTCGGGATGGGAAGGAGTTAGAGGGTTGTCGCCGGGCTTCGGTGCCGATCTCCAGGGCCATTATTGGGGATTCGGTGGGGTCAGCCCCGGTGTGCCAGGAGCTAAACCCACCAAGAAAACCACCTACCACCTCCTCTCCCCAAAGAATACATTCTACTTAGGGCCCCTTAAAAGTGTTTTTCAGAGTTTGCGTGTTTTTGACTTCGTTTACGTGTTTGCATTGCATTTGCTGTTAATGGCTTTTCACCAACCACATCTTTGGGCGTACCACATATCAAACACCTGATCTCTGTCTTAAAACAGCCCATTTACTCCGGTTAGTGCTGAACACCCAGCTGCTACACCTCTAATAATTCTGCTCTTTTTTTCCCCACCTGACACTGCTCTGTAGCTAACCCTGCTCTCTGACCTTCCTGGAGACGCACGAGCAAAAAGATTATTTTTCTCGCCAGGATCAATAGTGTATCACAAAAAAAAGCTTACAGTGTATTTTCTCCTACCAAGAAAGAAGTCTTATAATGATTCTGTGATTTAGAGAATAGAATCCTGAAACACAACCAGCACAATGTTGACATGGCACGGTTCTCTTCTGCGTGCTGACCTCAGCTCGAACACGAAAAAATACACTCCTCGCTGTTTATTTCCATGCACACAAACACCGCCTGCGCCTTGAGGGTTTATGGGTTGATGTAGTGCAGTTACTTCTCAAAAGACACTTCCTTTATAATGCATATATATATATATATAACAAAAGCTTCTTCACCGTGCATGAAAATATGATAAATAGCTGCGTGCAGGATACAGCACAACACATATTATGGAGCTGCTTGTGCACGAGAAAAATGCATGTTTTTGTGCGTGTTTGTGTGTGCGTATGTCAGTCAGTAAGTGAGACTCAAACACACTGATGTTTGAATATGTTGGTGCGTTAATTTGTGTGTGTGTGTCTGTTTTATCTGCATGGTATGGCGCTGCAGCGTATATGATTTAGTTAGTAATTAGGGAATAGAGACGTATCCAATTATTGAGGTTGTGAAATATCACCCTGTCTCAGTAGTTATTCCAGCACTGTCTGCACCCTGCCTTATTATTATACCAGCTGCATATATGATTAGCTTATGTGTATGTGTAAAAGAAAGAGAGAAAATACAGTATATGTGTGTGTCCAGGAAAGGCGGCGTCTACAAAGGAAACTCATTTCTGCTCATTGTAGATTATAGGTGGCAAGACCACATGCCCGGAGGAGCTGTAGCCAAAGCCATTGCTGACTGTCTCATGACACCTTGAGAGTGTGTGTGTGTGTGTGTGTGTGTGTGTGTGTGTGTGGGCCAGAGGGCTGCCAGCGGAGAAAAAAAATCCATCTTGTATGTATTTTTCTCTTCCTGTCTGACTTTACGTGAGGGAGCACACACACACACACACAAAAGTCTGCGCTACATCATAAACCAATCACACAACTCTTGCAGCTCCACTGTACATAAGGCGATCAATCAGATACATGCACTACTGCTCTCTAAAGGAAGTGCAAAAAAAAAAAAAAAACATAGAGGGGACACTCTCGTGGCTGCGTGGACGTCTGTGTGTGTGTGTGGGAGAGCGTGTAAACCTGCACAATCATATCTCACCTACTGCAAAAAGCCACCATCCGCTCCGCCTGTCACCAGTGGAAACAAAGAACAGGGACCGTTCTGTGTCAGCAGCTGGAGAGCTGCAATCTCCAACCATCTGGGAGAGGAGGGGAAGGAGAGAGAGATACTCGGAGGAGCTCTCTCCGGATGCTGCCAGATAAAGAAAAAAAAATAAAGAAGAGAAGAAAAAAATGAGCAGATATTTCACATGTGGAGGAAGGCATGGGGTGTGATATGAACGGCAGCGTGGCTATCTGATGAAAAGAGGACGTGGATGGCACACTGTTAGTGTACTAACGTTTATCTGGCATGCCCAATATACAAGTGTACGATATATTATTCATGCAGAAGTGAGCCACACAGGCTGAAATTTGATTTGCATTTCATTTCAGTCATATTTTGTTCCGAGACACAACATCGATGCAAAGTAATATAATAAAGAGTGTGTATTAATCTCCCTGTAGACTCCTTTGTTTTGCTCCTACCTTACACACACACCTGCCTGCAGCCCCTCCCTTTACAGGCAAAAACACACTGGCAGATATGAGCGACCAAGTGATGCAGAAACTGTGGCATATGGAAATAAATACACATGGGGGCTGGAGGGCAGAGGCATGCTCTTGTATTCAGGAAGGTGGGGACTCGTTTCTTGATAAGGATGCACTTCTGGAGTATTTTCTAGATAGTAGAAATGTTTATAGCGCCTCATAAAAACCGGAGCTCCTCTCATATGCTCGTCTTCAGATATGCAGGCTGTTATCACTTCCTCGTGTTGCCTTGAACTTGCGTACACACACACACACTCCGCTGATCATGTAGAGAATTCCTCAGCTCTCTGACAACAAAAACCACGCCACGGTAACAGCCGCTTATCGCCGCCAGACGCCCTGCGCGCACCTGATTGGGTCGTCTCACTGACTGGCACATTTCTCCACGTCTCCCATTGGCTCGGCTGTTAATGGACCAGCCACTGTGCTCCAGTCAAAACGCACTGAAGGCGGAGCGCGCGGGCCGAGGCGGAGCTCTCCCTGGTCCTTAAAAGGAGCTGGCGCTGAAGAAGTGAGGTACTAGCACGCACGACAGCCGGAGCGCCCAGTGCGCGGTGCGGAAAGTGACACACGAGTGTGAGAAGAAAGAGGAAAGAAGAAGAGGAAGAAGGGATGCAGAGGACCGTGAAGCCCTCTGTACTAATGGAACATAAGGATATTTAACCATCTGCCCGGGGAGCGCACAGGTATCCTCTTTTTTCTCCAGTTTCTTGTCATTTTGCGCCGTGCGTAAAGACGCAGGACTTGCTTTTATCCATCCACAGCGCCTTCTCTCTCCTCAATCAGCCTTGTATTATTTCTCTCTCCTTTTTCCTTCCTCGTTTCTTCTGCATGGGAACAGCAGACTCTTTTACATTCCACTGGAATTAATGATTGATTAATGGGTGTGAGGGAGCAAGGGGCAGCAGAGCATTGATTGTGTTAGTGTACTCTTTCAGCTCAATACCACGCGAGAGCTCTGTACAGGTGACTGCTCAGAAGTGTTGAGTGTTTTCTTAGCCTACTCTCTTATCTATTGAGCAGAGGGATGTGCATCCTTATTTGTTAAAGCTGTATTTAACGCTATTGACACCTCACTGTGTGTATCTCTCTCTCTCTCTCTCTCTCTCTGTGTGTGTGTATCTCCCTGTCAGACACCGCAGTCCATGCCTCTGCCCTGCCAGGTCATTGATGGGAAATCAACTGGATCGGATCACCCACCTCAACTACAGCGAACTGCCCACGGGGGATCCGTCCGGGCTGGAGAAGGACGAGCTTCGGGTCGGCGTCGCTTATTTCTTCTCTGACGAAGAGGAGGAGGTGGACGACCGCACTCCGTCCGACTGCGGCTTCACCAAGGACCACAGCCCGGCCGAAGAGGGACCTTTCTCGGTCAGCGAGGTGGAGTACTCGGCCTTCTGCGCCCAGGAATGCATCTTCTCCAAGCTGCGGGAGAACGAGGACCTGAACGTGTACTCGGCCAAAACTTTGCTGACTATGTGCAAACCGGGGGACCTGCTGGAGCTGGTGGCCACGGCGCAAGCCCCCCACTGGGCCATCTACGAGCAGGATGACACGGTCATTCATCTGCACAAGGGCGAGATCCGCAAGGACAGCCTGCTTGAGATCAGCAGCGGGCGCCACGGGAGGATAGTCAACAACCGGTACCGGTACCGGCCGCTTCCTCCTGACCTCGTGATGCAGAACGCAGCGGGACACCTGGGCCTGAGCAGCGAGGAGATATGCTGGACCAACTCGGAAAGTTTCGCAGCCTGGTGCCGCTTTGGGAAAAGGGAGTTCAAAGCCGGGGGAGAGGCGCACTCGGCGGAGCAGCAGTATTTCCTCAAAGTGCATCTGTCCGGCAGCGGGGTGCACACTCTGGTCTTTCGCAGCCTGGAGGACATGATCCGGGAGAGGAGGCGAGTGGACGCCAGTGGAATTCTCAAAGAGCTGTCTTTGGTTAACGGGGGCAAGGAGTGATCAGGGATTCCGTTTGATATCCTCTCCTCCTCCCCCCCTTTTCTCCCCCTGCTGCCTCTTCTCGCCAGCGCGCGCACACGGACGCACAGTGTTGCGCACAGCCAACCGTACTCGCACACAAGCACACAGACGCACACACATGCAAGGACCTGTTGGTTTTGGACTGTCTGGTTGTTGCGGATGGACCCTGGGACGCGCCTGGACCACATGGAGGCGCTTTGTGGAATTTCCATTCAAATCGCAGATTGTTTGAAAACTGAGAGATCGCGGCCATATACACAGACAACGCCCCTTCAGATTAGATTCTGTGCGAGTGGGACTCACCACTACTCCAAAACCCATTTACCCCGAACAGCGAAATCACCTTTACAAACCGCACATTGCGCACACGGCTCGGTTTGGTTTTCTCTTTAATTTCTCGGGATAATGGATTTGGCGCCTGCTGCGGCAGACCAGACGGTGAGACCGGGAGAGGTAGAGATGTGTGTGGGGGAGAGATGAAAAATAGGATCTGGGATGGCTCTCGAAAAGTCTCCCTTCTATTTTTTTACTGTTAGCTTTAAGTCCGGGACTGACCATAAACCAGATCCACTGATCCATAGACCTCTGGTGGCTACGCAGTTGCCTAAATGAAGCATTTGGCTTGTCCAAGCTCCCCTTTTGCCATAACAAGAGTATTGTCATTCTCACAATGCTGCCATCCTGCTCCACAGCACTGGATGTAAATGTAAAATTGTATTCATATATTGATTTCAATTTGAGTCCCTTATTTTTGTATTTAAGTTTAGTGGAATTAACCCTGATCTCTTTTTTGGTTCAAATAAATGGAGGTTGAAATATGAAAATAATCACTCTGGTGCTGCAGGTGTTGTTTGGTCACACACACACATGATCTCTCACTCACACACACACACATGATCTCTCACTCACACACACACACATACATGGAGGGATATCTGAATTATTGATGCTCCACTGCCTCCTGACCTGCCTCCAGCCAAATAGGCTTCATATATCTCCACAGTATTTGGAGGCAGTAAAAAGGGTCATCTGCATCAAACCCATAAAGGCTTTATGAAAAATCCATAGCGGATCTGGGAGCTACAGTATAAAGGCAGCTGTGTTGGGTGAATGGGAACATATATATAAGCAGCATGTGGCCACAGGCTGTTTTCCATGTGTGGGCTTTATCCTCTTGGTATTTAGACATTTACATGTAGCTCAGTCTCCTGATTTGCTCTCCTTTCTCGCACTTTCTTCATAATAGCATTACAGAACTTATGTTAGCGCCTTAAATCTACACTGCGAACAAGACGTCCTCTAAATAACGCTTATTTTGAGGTGTTATGGCACTTGTTTTGTGCATCTGCAGAGCCTTCTTCTTCCTGACGCTCAGCATCCGTAAAGGCGGGATCAGTCACCCAAGTCGTCCTCAGTCGCCCGTCTTGCCTCCTTACGTTTGAGTCTGAAAGGCCCACAGAGTGTAGATGTATGTGCTGCGGCGTAATGCGAGTGTCTGCTTCACCTGTGACTCACTCCTGATTGCATACACGAGCTAAAGAGGTTTCAGAACGTACCGTTGCTACTATAGAGCTTGTGATTTGAGCCTTAATGTTGCCATAAAAAGCAGAGCTGCAGTTGTTTTGGCTAACTGGAGAGGAGTGGCAGACAAAGAGTTTGTATCCATGTGTGTGCGTGCAGGGAGAGGCCTCGTGTTTTTCTGCTAATTCAGTTTTCTCACTAAATTAGACCTCTTTTCCATTCTGTCTAAGCGTTTTTATGAGTGTGCAGATGCTGCACTCTCACCCGTCAGACGTGCTTCATGTCAAAAACACACTCTAATAACCTCGTGCACCTTGTAAATACACCCTGAGAAGATTTCCTTCAGATATCGACCCACGTATTTTATTCTATTGGCTTTTTGCTGTGAATATATTGACTTACTTCTTCTCTCGTTCGCTGCTTTTCCTCTAATTCTCTCCAGTTCCTGTCGACTGGTATTTCTCTTCCAGTCTGACTCCTTTGTTTCACCAAAGCCAAGAAAACACCACTTCCCTTCTTTTATTGCTTTTATTTTGAAAATTGGGAATTGTTGGTTGTGGACGTAATCAAAAGGACGTTTGTGGTTGAATCTGTTCTTGCTAAACATCCATTCTGGATGGATGTAGACCCGAGCCTTTCACTGCTGTTGTGTCGCTCTCTTTTCTTTGTGTTACCTGCTGCTGTCTGTTCGGTGCACTTCTAACAGGCTGCATGTTAAATCGAGGTTGCCCCAGGTGGGTGATTGCGCGCGTGTGCTTGTGTGTGAGTGCGTCAGACATCCCCTTGTGAGTTTTTAAAATCAGGGTACTGGGGCAGCTCGTGTTCAGAGTGTGTGTGTGTGTGTGTTTGTGGTCTGTGACTAATAGGCCTCAGAGTAGGATTGTGTGTGTGTGTGTGTGCTCAAGGAAGACAATGCACACTACATTGTTAGCCTGAGGAACAAGCTCCTGCAATCTGACATGACACTATATGTGTGTGTGCAACAGTTTCCGCTCTATGTAACCTTCGTGTGTTTGTGTGTGTGTGGGAAGTGTGTGAGTTAATTACCGCAGCTGCTAGCGTAAGGTTGTGTGTGTTTACATCACAAGTGCGCAGCATGCATGTATATTCACGAATCTTTTTATCCATCAGTGTGGAAGTATCTGCTGTTACTAGGGAAACTCCAGCCACTGTCGCGCTGTGGGTCTGCGCGTGTGTGTGTGGGTGGGTGTGTGACCGTGCAAACCCTCCTCAGCTTAAAGCTACTTGTTAGCCTTAATAGCTACTCGTGTAAGACAAACATGTGACAACCAAATCTCTGCCTCTCACCAAGGAGCGGCTTTTGTTCCTTTGTGCAGTGGCGTGGATGTGTTCAATTCACACAGGGGGTTGTCTTCTGAATGTGTGTGTGTGTGTGTGTGTGTGTGTGTGTGTGTGTGCGCATCTGGACAAAGCGGATCCCAGCTAGCCTGCTGCCAGCTAAATCAGCGGTCTCAGAGGAGATGTTCTTGGGAGGAGGGAACAAGGCAGAGTATCCTGTCTGCACGATGCCTTTAAGAGGATCTCCCTCTAATCTAGACACTGCTCTGGACTCCCTGTAGACTCCAGTGTCTTGTTTTCCTCTTCTTCTGTTCTTTAAGACGGGCGCTTTACTCAACAACTTAGACCACACAGCTGCTGCAGATGTAAACGAGGCCGTTGTAAATGGGTTATGTGCTGTTGAACCTTTGGTGGATCGTGTGTGTTTCTATGTTTCAACCCACATAGGGACGTTTACATGTGTTGACGCTGCAGCACGTTTGTCATTTGAGTCACATGGCCAACTGTCTTTGTGCGAGACTTATTAAACCTGTAATGGGCCCGTTTAAACCTGTCACTTAGATCCGGGCTTTGATCTTAATTGTCTAAGTTGCGCCCTTAACTTTTAAAAACTTCTTGATGATCATAAAGTCTTAAAGGTTTTATTCATATTTAATTTGTTATTGTCAACAAATTCCAAGAGAAACTCCAAAACTAGCAAAGAACTAATCCAACTTAAATGTGTTGCCTGTTTATCCGAGCCCTGATACAGCCTAACACTTCCATTACTGACTAAAAACTAGTATAAATACATGGTTGAGCGGCATCAGCGCACTGGGTGACGAGTTACTTTACAATGATGAGCATGGGTACTGTAGTTTGAACCCCTTACATACTGTAAATCCTCACTATAGAGCACCAAACCTGCAGCTGGAATTAGTCAATAACAAATGCACTGTTCAGCTCTCTTTGACTGATGTTTGCTGAATTACTTAAGAACTAATTGGCTCCAACAGGTATGTCCAACAGGGAAGTATCAAAAGAGTGACTACAATACTGTTTCTCTTGGGTCTTATATGGGATTGTTGACGGTAACAGAAACAGAGAAAGTCAGCAGCCTAACCTTTGGATGGCAGGTGTTAGCTACAGACCAGCAGGTTCCTGGCTTCTGACAAAAAAGGGCGTCACACCCTCAAGTTTTTCACAAACGCTGAGAAAAGCCCAGGGCTACAACACATCCGCTTCCTCCTGCTGCATATTCATATGACCTTAAACAGAGAAAGGAGACACAGTCACTTATTTTGTGTAGTTACAGTCACCCTTACTGAGGCTAGGAGACTGTAAGGAAGGCCTACCATACCAAAACTATGTAGCTGAGGTAGGCTAGTTAGCTAGTAGCCTAACTTGATTTAATGCTGTAGAGGAAGCTGTAACCCTCCTTGTGCGTGTTTACAATACAAAAGTTGAATCCCTGTTCTATAGGCTAGGCTAGTTAATACTCTGAGCACACGTGTCCTCTTGTTCAAATCATACGAGCTCTTCGACATGCTTCTGCTTCTACACAATAGTAAATATGTTCCCACCGGAGACAGCCTGCATGCACACACTCTTACCGCGCCCCGCCCAGATTCAGGTACAACAGGTGGAATAACTGACATGCAAATAAACACCTCTGTTCAAACACGGTCCTTTGTCTGCACCTGCCCTCAGCGGATTAACTGCTGTGCCCACAACCTGTTTGCACATGTTTAGGACTGAAGAGCTGCGTCACAGCCAAACTGTCTTTGTGTCAAAGCGTATTTGGGGTTTCTGCACTTATAGTGTTTAGGTTTTTGTGCCAGGTGATATTTAGATTTCTTTATGTCTTTTCATGTAGCATTATTACTATTTTATATTCTTGTAAAAGGAAAGGTGGAAGTATTCGATCCTCCAACCAAGTGAAAGTGGAAATACCACAAATAATCCATTACAATTAACCTCTGGTCTAGTATTAGCATCATAATATACTTCAAGCATCAAAGGTAAAAGCACTACTCAAGTGTAACCAGTGTTTTAATGTTGTAGCTGGTCAGAGTAGAGCTACTACGGTGTAGTGTGGGACTCTAATCTAAGGGTGCAATCAGACCTGACAGCTTTGGTCTGGACTTTTAGACTAATTTCCAAATAAACCAAGGTCCGTTTCGATTGGGGTGAGAACATAATTGCACTTAAAGTAATTATCTCTAAGTTCTCAGTTTCATTCCATTTGGCGGCTGCTTATGGCGAGTACATACGTCCCAGTTGGCTCGCCGTGTGAACACAAACCAAACTTGTAGCAATTTGGTGTTTGATTCGGATCAAACAAACAGACTTTAGGTGTGAAAGCACTCTAAGACACTCTCTGTCAGTTTCAGTTCACCAGCTGTTTGTTCTGAGCGTGAGCTGTAAAGTTTATAATAGTTCTGGCTCTGTAAACACAATTCCAGCCAATCAGCAACAAGTAGTGTTTATAACCTGCACTCTGACCCCTGTGTCTGCTGGCTACTCCCTCCCTCTCAGCGCTACACCATGATAGCAATAAAACTGCTCGCCCTGTTGAGGTTTGCTAACCCTCAGGAAGCAGACGCATCAGATTCTGTCACATTGCTTGAAGTTGAGTCCTCTCCTGGGCGATGCATGTGGATGAACTTCGGGGGTGGGGCTTCTTCAGGAGCACTGGAGGCGGGGGTGTATCTGTTTGGTGACAGTTAGATTTCCATACCCCACCCTCAATACTCAAGGGCAGCATTTGCATCTCAAACAAGGCAGCACATTTAGTTCGCTGTTTCTTTTTCTCAACGGGAGTAAAAAGCTCTTAAAACCGCAGCTCTGAAGTTAATATTGTGATCATAGCAGGTGTAAAACTACGTGTGAGAAAGTGTTTTGCTAAAATCTTAAAGGTCACAGGCAGAAAAACACATCCAGGTGATAAAACCAGAAGATAACATTTCCCACAGTCGATGAATTTTCTATTCTGCGGGCAGGTGCTCCAACATTTGACTTTGCTTCACTGAGTTTAGGGACCGCATGGCCTCAGGATATGTGCTCTGCTGCAGCTGCGCGGCTCGGCCCTCTGCACCTCTGACGGGAGACAGTGACTGCTAAATGTCAACGCGCTCTTAAAACGCTGCAGGAGTAGCTTTCATTCATTCGGGTTACAAACATTACCTATATGTTTACTGTGTGCAACTGAAATGAGGATATTTAATTGCTTTTTGGAGCCGCTGTGAAATTCAGACATGTCAAGGATGACATTTGTGATGTGGAAAATAATTTGCACGAGAACAAAATGAAAAAAATCTGGCTGCAGAAGTCATCTCCCGCTCCTTTGACGGCAGCAGGTCTCACTCACACACGTTTGGTAAATGTCTCATCACATTTGCTCTGAGCTCTTTCATAATCAGTGTTTTACAAAGCCGCTTTCCTTTCCCTTAAATCAGCTCCATTTAACTGCTTTTCTCTATAATTAATGTGCATAACTGCGGTGTTTTAAACACATAATAATGAGCAATTTGGCGATGATAAAACATTCATGCAAAGAGAGCTTTTATGAAAACATTCGTAACGAGAGCATGTTTGAAATTATTTTTAAGATGATGATTGAAAACTCCCCCCGTGGAGGTCGGGAAAGCACTACCTGGCTCTGCGATACTTCAGCAGAGAGTTTCACCTCCTGGTTTGACTGGTTAAAGGACAAATGTTTTACCCATAAGTCCACCCTGCAGCCCTCAGTGCTTTCTGTGTGTGGCCCTGCCTCCTCCTGCTCCTCACTCCTTAATGAGTGAGAAGAGAAAGTGCCCTCCGGCTGCGGCCCAGCGCAATCACACTTTGATTAATGGGAACGACCTAACACAGCCCCATCTCTCCGTCTCTGTGGTTTTAACCCTTTTTTGAAAAAGTCACAGGGAAAGGTTACTGTAAATGTCATTATGAGCGTTTCACAACCTTCCCCGGCCGCCCTGCTCTGAATAACCGGCCGTTAAATGTCATTCTCTTAACATTTTGTCATGTTATACTCCAGAGTGTTTCCCCCAGTAAAGGTTTGGATTTCAGCATTTCATAACGTCACTCTTTAGAGCCGGAAAATTTCCCTCGCATCTTTTACAATTGCACACTGTTGAATAATGCCCTCAGTGAGTTGTTTCTCACAGGAGGAGTCTGAACAGTGATCCTGGTCTTTCAGTCTTACACTGCATGAGTTCATGTAAAGATCTCTCTCTCTCTCTCTCTCTCTCTCTCTGTGTCTCTGAGTGAGACCTTAAAGGGCGGGGCTTAACGAAACACGCACGTGATCATTTGACAGTCGGCGTGCTGTCGCTATTTTAAAAAGTGAGAGATGGTCAATAAGTGTGAAGCTCACACGGGCCTGCAGCGTGTGTTTATGACCATGGCTCATTCTCAGCTCAATACAGCAACATCTGTGTGTTGGGGACGGCAATAAAAATATTATAGCACTATTTTTTTATGACCTTTTATGATAAAGAGTAGAGCTCAATATTCATTCGCCTCCTCTGTAATGGATGTCCAAAAGGATTCAGACTAAGCAGCAGTTTTTATGGTCAAACATACAGAGAAGTGTAAAAACAAGTTTGGTTTGTAACAAGACGGCATCCAGATTTAAAGTACCAAAGTAACTCCTGCTTACTAGCCTAACTTGAGGTCATGTCTTTAAAGTAGGCCCTGTGTAAATATCCATATTTTAAGACCTTAATGCTTTCATTTGTCTGCTTCTGTTTTACATGTTCTGGAAGGAGCAATTGGCCCCGGGAAAAACCCTCTGTCAGTCAAAGCTGGTGTTCTCTGTAATCGATAGAAGCAATAATATTTGAAATTGGCGCCATAGCTGTGGAGAAAGTTGTACAAACAGCTCGTTGTTTCGCCCATTCTACATTCCTACAACACCCAGTGTGCATTGCGCCCCTCCCTCTGAAAGGAACGGCCCAGCGAGAGAAATAAGTGAGTGAAATACTGCTGTCATTGCAATGGCTCAGAGCGGTACAGAATCCAAAATACAACGAGAACATACCGGTGGATTGTCTAAAAAATCTTCAGGTCTGCAGTCTACATTTCAAACCTGACGATTTTGAACGAGACATGACATCGGAGGCGGGCGTCCTAGATTGAGGAAGTGTAGTTTAGCGAGCTCCCTGGCCTCCGCCAGATGACGCGTTTTACATAGTCTGGCGGAGGTTTTCCAGGGCCCATTAGAGAAGCGGATAGCGTCCTCCAAAGACACAGAGCCAAATTGTTTTCCTACCATAATGGCCTTAGCTCCTCAGAATAGCATGATAGGACTGAGGTTGAAAATAGGTGTCATTTAACTATATGAACACAAAGGTGTCGAGGTAGGAGATTGTGGGGTTTTTTAAGGGGCCAGGCACAAAATTCTCGCCCCAGGCCTCCCTGACATGTTAACCCGGCCATGGGTGAAAAGGTGGAGAATAACAAGGATCTGGATTTATATGTCATCAAGTTTAAAGCTCCTGTGAGGAGTTTTTCACTGGTTATGAAACAGACTGAAATTAATTCTGATGACTCTATATGAGCTACAAAATCAAACCAGACCATCAGCGACAAGATTGATTATTTCTATATTGTTATTTTTAATGCCTGAAGCTGCTGGCTGGGGGTAGGCGTCAGTTGAAGTGGTTAACTGCACGCTGCCTTTGTTTACATGTTCCAGGGCAAACATTTAAAGAGAGTGATACATATGACTGTTAAAGAAAGTAGGATGAGACTTGAGAGAGAGTTTAGTTAAAAACCACCACTTAGGCATGTACAGGAGAAAATCTGCAAAGAGATAAGAGGTACGGCTTTGTCCACAGGGGGCGCCAAAATCAACACAAACTGAAAGTTCCTCACAGGAGCTTTAAATGTCATCAACCAGAAGTTGCAAAATGTCTTTGCCTCTGCTGAAGCTGTGAAACAATGTGACAGGTCGCCTTGATGGTTTACTGCCAAACCAACTGTGGTCATACTTCTAACAAATGTGTTTGTGGTGCAACGCTGATTTTACTCACTTTTTAGCACTGTTGCCTCACAGGTAGAAGGTTGTCGGTTCAATTCCCAGTTCGGACGCAGTGGGCCTTTCTGTGTGGAGGTTCCGGGTACTCCTCCCACAGTCCAAAGACATGCTCATTAGGTTCATTGGTGACTCTTAATGTAGGTGCCTGTAGGTGTTAATGTGAGTGTGAAAGGTTGTCTGTCTCTGTGTGTCACACCTGTGATTGATCAGTCCAGGTTGTACCTGTCTCGCCCAATCACAGCTGGGATAGGCTCCAGCACCCCTGCGACCCTGAACAGAATAAGTGGTATAGATAATGGATGAAGGTAAGCACATAAAAGTGGCAACAAACCTTCTGTAAAAACATTAAAATCCTGCAGATATTAATGATAATACTTTGTTTTGTACGGCCAACAACATCAACAAGATTAATGGAATAAGTCCATCATATCAGTAGTGGAACTAAATGACATCCAACATCTGAACTCAAGTAAAAACATCTTTAAGCTGCTTTGGAGCCGAGGAGATGTGTATCTCTTCCTTGAAATATGGCTTGTTCTGCACAGTGACGCAGGCTGCACCGCTCTGAGTAACTTTGTGACCTCAACTACAAAGTAAGTGGCTCTTTCGTAAAAGTCTGAAACCATAGATAATGATCATTATCCCTTCCTCGGTAATAAATAAGTGATCTCATTCACATTCTGTCTCTGGTCCAGGCTGATTACTCATCAAAACACAATCTGCTCGCTTACGTTGCCAAAAAATACAAGTCATGCATTTTGTCTCGCAGAGAGTAACAGTTCTGTGCTTTTAAAGGTGAACTTTACAGACCTTTCCTCCATTGTAAATAAATAAATAACACCGAGATGAAATAAACAACTCTGATAAACAGTATCAAAGGCAGCCATGCTCGTCAATGAGCGGCTTCAGGTTTACGGATGAGGAGGTCGAGAATGAATCAAAGATTGCTTGTCAATAACACGGCTGACACTCATCCGTTAGTGTTGGTGTTGTTAAAACGAGCTAAATGAAATCACGCACACACATCCTAATACACGTCAATTTCCTGAGGAGCTAATGAGCGCTGCTTTAACATGAAATGAATGGTGGTATAAATACACCTGCAGTAAGCGCGGCTGCAGTAAACACATGCTCTGTCTCACAGCCTTAAAGCGCTAACGCGTAAAAACATTAAAATTGCTGCATTTCCTTCCTATTTTTTTCTCCTCCTCTGATTCCTCTTCACTCATTCCAGCACCGTCTATCACCTCTCGTCTCCTCCTGCACTCTCCAGCCTCCTGCTCTCACCTCGCAGCGACCCATGCAGGGCTTCTCAATTCTCGCCCACCATCGCAGCAGACCGATGTCAAAAGAACAGGCTCTTCTCTCTCTTTGGCTCCATTTCCTCCTCTGTCTGTCTGCACGCCGCCAAATAATCTCCCCTGTTAGAAAAAACAATACATTTCTTTAATAAATCTCAAGCATCAACACGCAAAAAATTTTGACATCAACCTGCGCTGTTAGAAATGAAAAATACACTGCATAAGCACTGGAAAGTAAGAGAGAATCAACACAATCACTCCTTTTTTATGAGCCGGCTCACACAGGGAAAAAGGAGTTACAGAATTCAGATCCAAACACCCCCTGCGCAGCGTAAATTCAAGGTCAATAGTTGTGTTTTAGAGTTATTACAACAAACAGAAGCTTGATGAGTAAAACAGTCTGTAAACACTGTCATAAGTGTGTTGTGATTATATCCAACAGCACTGAAAGCAGGCCGAGCTCGGCACCTCACAGAGTTAAACACTGCGGAGACAATAGAAGGCAACCTGATGTTTTACCTGCCGGAGCGAAAGCAGAACAAACACAAGCCTGTGAGGTGTAATGAGAGGAATGTTTAAGAGCGTGGAAATTACAGAAACAACTGTGTCTGCGCCGGCTGAATGGCATAACACACAACCTGTGTAGCCAGCCAGCCATGACTGGAAAACCAGGAGAGTCTCCAGCCATGGGAGCAACTCTGTGAGGATGCAAAATGGCACAATGGTGCTTTGATTAAATGTCAGCATGACAACATACACACTATGACAAAGCTAAAATGTTGGTGTTTAGCAGGTATGATGGGTGCCTATTTTTATCTATCAGCTAACAAGCTAACTTTTGCTATATATCAACTGAACACAGCTGTGCTTGATGAAATGTCATCCTATTTGTAGGCTTACGTGTTGGACAAACCAAAACTGCCCAGATGACGACACGAGAGGTAAAGTTAAGGAGATGCCAAAGTTCTGAAAGTTCACCCCGAGCGTATCGCAAATTTTTATATCACATTTCAGCGCTCCGTCCGTTTGCCCAGTTATTGAGACATTTCACTCAAAACCAACATATCAACCTGGTGGCAGAAAGTGGACATAGCCTCTGGTTTCAAGAGTGAAGCTAATGTGCAAGTGCTTAAAAGGTGCATTCTTTCTCATGGCCAGCAGGGGGTGACTGCATTTGATAAGAAAGACACTTGATTTATTCCTCAGTGAATATTTGCTTAGGAGTTCTTGGTGTCAATCACTGGGGTCAAGTCTTCTTCAATACAGCACGATGTTAATTTCATAAATAATGGCCCCATTTAGAGTATAATCAATATGGGGACCTATTGGCTATCATCTATAGCCTCTAGGGACAATAGTTACAACACGTTGGGCGTGTCAAAATTAGCCAGCGGTTAGCCATAAACGACTTCCAGCCAAGACTTCCTTTTTGGCATGCTGCATTGTTTACAGTTCAGTGAGCAACTTGTGTTCAGATCAGATATGTCTGCAAAATAAACAGCTCATTGGTTCCTTAAATCCCCCGCTGGTTCATCTGTTTGTGGTGAGTCTCAGTTTTACTGTAAAGTAAGTTACACAGAGGCTGCACTCTGGCTTACTTCAGCGGTATGAACCCGATAAAGAAACTGATTTCCTTGTGTTTTACTTTAATTAATGAGTCTTGCTTTGCTGAAATTACAACATCATGATGCAGTAAAAAGTCAAAATGAAGCTTTGTCAGGTCTGTCCTCAAGAGGGGAAGAACTTTTAAAATGCTCGTTTGTTTATGCGGAAGTCAGAATGATTATTTCTGATGCGTTCGAGGAAGTCGGGAAATCTGAATGCTGAGTGGCTTTCGTGACACAGCGACGAGGGAATGTAATTGTTTGTTAATGTTGTAACTAGAACAGATTGTTAGCTGAACTTACATCAGATGTCTGTTTGTAGAGATACATAAGAAGCTAAATCGTTGTCAGATGACCGCTGATAGGAGCCAGGATGGAGCAGCCTGCTGATACGTGATTGGTCAATATTACTCGGACTACAAACGTACTACAAACGGAAACCAGAAGACTTGCCGTCCCTAAAATCCACGTTTCTCACCTCGTTTCCACAATTCTACATTTCTATGTAGAATCTGTAAATAGAGATTAGAGTGCAACAGACCATAAAGCAGGGTACGCTTTAGGGCGTGGCTACCTGTGATTGACAAGTTGCTATCATGGTTGCCTGTCAACAAGGACTGAAACATAGCAATGCATATCATCCGAAGTTATGGTTGAAAAAAACCAAGATGGCGGTGGCAAAAAACCTTGAGGCCTCAAAAGGGGGATTCAAAAACCTGTGGTCGATGTCACGGTTGGTACGTCAGCTTATCTTATACAGTCCATGTGTGGCCAGCTGCCATCGCCTGCCTAAAAGAAGAGCCATGCGTCCAGTGCAGTACGGAGCACGGTGTAGAACTCAAACTCCATTGTGCCTCTATTCAAACTCTACTTTGTAAAGCAGGCTTGTAAAAAGTTAAAAAGTGATGACATCACTTTGACATCATCAACAGAAGTTTTCCAGACTTGGCAGAAGACATTATAACTATTCTCACATACTTAGTGGTGCCCCTCATGACCAGTAAATCGACTTTCGAATATCAAATCTGTGGAGTGCCTCATAAAAGAATCATAATATGTTGAATCAGCACCTTTACAGTCAATATAATATCGTATGGAGGTTCCTGCCAATTTCCCTTACACACAAGAACTGCGCTCACACACACACACACACACACGGGGAAGTAAACACATGGAGAGAAATTAGGATGAAATAGGGAGTAAAAGCTCACCTTTGCTTTCACAGAGCGCCTTTAAATCATCCGTACAGGTAATGGGTTTTTGGAATTGATTTTACTTTCATAGTAAAGAAAGCAATTCAGTGCTGGTTTAACTACTGTCCTCTCCTCTAGGCACGCGCTCCCATTCACCATTCAGCAACCAGTGGTCCAATAACAACACTGCATGGATCATGAGCATGCACAATATGTGTGTGCAGCCGTGTGTGTGCGTGCTGCAAATGTGTTTGTGTGTGAGCTCATCCATAAATGAGTGTATGTGCAATACAGAGAAAAAGCATAATCTGCCGGTAATGGAACATGAAACCGAGCAGAAAATTGCAAAAAGAAATGAGTCCTGGGGAGGGTGTCAGATCTGATGAAATAAAGCCCTTCATGTGTGGCCTAATAAAGGCAGGCAGAGGGGCTAATGCCCGCCACAATCACACCTTTATTCTGATACACAAAGAGGGAAAAAAAAAAAAAACTATCACAAACAGTCTCACACGTGGCTGGAGCACAGCCAGGTATCCAAAAGTGGCATCATAATTAATTAGCAAGCGTGATTTGGCTCCCCTGGGTGTCAGCTGGCAACTGTCGGTAACAGCGCTCGCCAATAGTCTTAAAATATCAAACTAATATCAACTGATGAAGAAAAAGTTGGTGTTATTGGAATGAAAAGAAAGTCAACCCACATTTAAAATCCTGCAACCTACAGAGTATCTGATCCCTGCACGTCTTAAAGTAACCTCTGTATATGATCACAAGCTTCCTCAGCCTAGTTAGTGCTCCACTTGTCCTCATCATTTAGGAATGTAATTAAGGTTTCGGAGGCAAATGTTATTAAACGCAGGGACTTCTCCAAACCTCTGGGTTTAGTGAGTTGATTAATTGGATTAAATCAATTCACTAAACTGAAACATTGACTTTTGAATCCGGGATCATGATTCAATTATCTCATTATTCAAACAAATAATACTGTGATGTGAGTCATGACGTGTGCAGCTGGAATAATGAACTCAGTTTATTTTTAGCATATTAAAAGGATCTCGACGACCTCTAAAAATGATTGAAATGACTGAATAATCTCTCTGGGTGGCTTTAGTATATTAGTATATTATTTAAAGTGTAATATGTACAGGCTGTCTTTATTCTCTGAGGGGTGGATAAAGTCAAGTAGTATCTTTTATAAGGATCCTTCAACAGGCACAAAGCAGAAGATACGTTACTGATAGATACTGAATTCTTTTTGTGGTTCAGAAATAATTTCCTGTTTCATTTTTAAGATAAGATGAGCCTGTAGACGTCCCACAACAGGTAAATTACAGTGTTACAGCAGCAAAGTGGATAGTACAACAGTACGAAACAGAGCATATAAAAATAAGTAAACAAGTGTATCCTAAAAAACATGTACAGAGGGGGCGCTGGTTGGGCTCAGATGGTAGAGCAGGCGCCCCATGTACAGAGGCCATCGTCCTGGTTCCTGTCTCTCTTCAGCTGTCCTGTCAAATAAAGGTAAAAAAAAACATGTACAGAGCAGAGAGGATAATACGGAACAGACCAACAGACTAAGTCAGCAAGTGTACAGCATGAATGAATGAACAAATGGACCCCCCCATGGATTCAAATCTTTGTCAACTTCGTCAACCTTCGTCAAACCTTCGTCAAACCTTCATCAAACCTTCGTCAACTTCGTCAACCTTTGTCAACTTCATCAACCTTCATCGGACCTTTGTCAACCTTCGTCAACCTCCATCAAACCTTTGTCAACCTTCATCAAACCTTTGTCAACCTTCATCAAACCTTTGTCAACTTCGTCACCCTTCATCAGACCTTTGTCAACCTTCATCAAACCTTTGTCAACTTCGTCAACCTTCATCAGACCTTTGTCAACTTTCATCAAACCTTTGTCAAACTTCATCAGACCTTTGTCAACTTTCATCAAACCTTTGTCAACTTCGTCAACCTTCATCAGACCTTTGTCAACTTTCATCAAACCTTTGTCAAACTTCATCAGACCTTTGTCAACTTTCATCAAACCTTTGTCAAACTTCATCAGACCTTTGTCAACTTCGTCAACCTTCATCAAACCTTTGTCAACCTTCATCAGACCTTTGTCAACCTTCATCAGACCTTTGTCAACTTCGTCAACCTTCATCAAACCTTTGTCAACCTTCATCAGACCTTTGTCAACCTTCGTCAGACCTTTGTCAAAACTTCATCAACTTCATCAACCTTTGTCATCTTCGTCAACTTAGTCAACCATTGTCAACTTAGTCAACCTTCGTCAACTTAGTCAACCTTTGTGAAACCTTTGTCAATTTCATCAAACATTCGTAGTCTGCTTGAGGTTAAGAGTTCACCAGAATACCCACTGTTCATTGCAAAATGTTTTTGATGTATTTAAATAGTTCAAACAAAAGGAAAATAAGATATAAAAGCAGGGTAAAAAATACAGTGGGGGTGTGTTTCAGAAATGTTTAAATGTTTTTTAAATAACAGATATCAGAACTTCTTTCCTCATGTGCAGTTGTGTGACACACAGAGGCTGCGAAACCCACAAGAATTAAATCCCCCTTTCAGCACCATGGAAAGCGCCACTGGGTCAGGCGGGCCAAAAATGTATTTTTACAAACTTAATATTGAATAGAATAAGAATAGAATTAAATCACAATGAAATAGGCTAGCACAACGTGCTGTCAACATCATCCCATCAGGAGTATGGGACTGGTTGCGGCCTCAATAGCAAGAGTCTTACAGGAGTTACAAGAGTACAGTGAGAAGTTTGTCGTCTCCATACAGGATGCGCTCGTCTTCATCAGATGGCCAATTGGACGGATTTAAAGCAGCTGCAGAAGAAATGTCACTGTTGTCATCCAGCCTGTGCTCAATGCTGCAGCTCTTTCCTTTGATCTATGATTGAAATGTTTTTCTTAAGTTATTTTATATGGCCAATTGGCGAAGTACCATTTATCACTAAAAGACCCTCGCTTAAAGACCAGAGGGGAGGAAATACCCCCCGTCCCCCACGACAAATCGCACCCTGTATAAAAGTAAAGTATAAAGGAAAAGCTTGTCCTATCAGGGGCTGCAGCTTTGCAGTCTGACAAACTTGATATGATTGGATGACAGCATGTCTAGGTTTATATGCTGAAGTCTGAAAGGGACCACTCTCCATGTCTGAAGGGTTGAAAGGTCTGAAGGATAACAGATGTCTGGTCTTCAGTCACATGACTCAGAGTGGGGCTCGAGTATTGAATCTGGACAATGTAGACGTGACCGAACGACTTGCAACTTGACTTTGACTTCAACAAAAAGACTTTGGAACAACTAGAAATCCTTCTCAAGGCCGGATATCAAAAGTTCTGCAACAAAAATACGCAAAAAATAAACTATTTTTTCCTTCTGAAAACTGATACGCTTTGACTCTGTTCAGCAGCAGCAAATCACATTCAGTAATCACAAGGGAAAGGTGCAATAGCATCAATATTTACAACACAAGCAAACTAATTAGTCAGTAAAGCCTTGTATGTGGCATTTCAACCTTCTGCTGATTTCAAGAGGAGCTGCTCCTTTTGCACTCAGCTGCATTTGTATTCATTTATTCACATTCATAATCCATTATTGGATATATGACTTACACGTGTGTTACACTGTATGTTTGCCTGTAGACAAATAGCATATTTCTGCACGTTTTCTGACCTGCTGTGCACTGAGTAAAAGGCTGTAGATTACACTTGCATTCAATTTAAATGTATTTACTGGTTGTTTATCATTTGGAAACTGCGTGTTTTACATAAAATTAGAGACAAACTGTAAAGTTCTGAGGAACCTTCAAAGAAATTAAAGGAATTTACAGACCTGAAATATGAAGGATTACACACAGAGCCCGTCTGTCGCTCACAGCTTGGAGTCGCCCTTGAAGGAAGAGCTGGAATGGACACAAACAGAGAAATAAACTGAAAAGGGCCACCTGCAGATATGTCCGTTCAGAGGTTAAGTGTTTGGAGCGCCAGCTACATTTGTAGCGCCTGCCCTGGCTAATCAGTATGGGGGGACGCTGCTATTATGTTGCGCTATGTGGGGTCTGTGGTCTTTTAAACCTCCCTCTGTCTCCTTCTGTCTGTGTGGTGTCATTTGTGTTGATGGGGCAGCTGGAATTGACTCAACAGGGGGCAGATGATGCGGCAAAACTGTATTCAACAGATATCATAGACTGACCTGCCCTTGACCGCCTCTGCTCCAGTGGATTTGCGGGAATGACCCGGTGTCAAAGAGATTGTTCGTACCGGACAACTCCTCTGTGGATAGTACAAAACTGTGCGACCATGTGTTGGACCCTGTCAGCCAACTGTGGGTAAATAAAGGTTAAAAACAAATAGCAAAAGGATTGTTTGCAACCATCTGGCGGTGGCAGTTTCTTTACAGCACCAGACGCAACTCATATCGTCCCAACGGGATCCCAGCCAGTCAGCCAGCCAGTCCTTCAATAGTGTGTGGTGGAGCATAGATAAAACCTCATTCTGATGCCCAGGAAAGAGGCAGAGAGAGAGAGAGAGAGAGAGAGGAAGAGGAGGAGAGAAGAGGAGGAGAGGGAGTGAAATATTGATGAGGAATGTGAAGCACAAAAATAGAGCGGCTCTGAATTCTCAATGAAGGGCAAAGGACGCACGTCTTCACACACACACACACACACACACATATATAAAGTAGGGTGCAACAATAAAGTAGATGCGTAAACGACATACACACTCATATGAACATGAACTAAGGCATTTTTGTGGAAAATCATGAGTCAGCACAGAAGAAAAAAATCCCTTCCATTTCCCAGAAGTGCTTTCCAACAGTCTAAAATAGTAACTGGCTATCGGCCCAATCTTTATTTGCTGTGATATATTCCATGTAGGGAACATAAGAAAAATGCATCCGCTCTAATGATCAACAACCTGAGGTTACTTCAATGCACAGGCAATATAACAATATTCAACTACAGGCAACCAAAGGGTGTTAAGATATACTTTAATAGCTCTTCCAAACCTTGAGAGCGCCATTCACTGTTTTCACACAGCGTCCGTTTTTCTTTGATGTTACACTCCGGGCGAGTAGCTAAAATACTGATTAAATGTTGTACTACTGTATTCTATGTTGTTAGTCAAATATCCTGGTTAAGAACTGAATAACAATTGATGGTGAAAATCCAAAGGGACACCGGGACATATTTCAAGATAAAACAAAACATTTGATAACCCATTAGCTACAAGACGTCAGCTAATGCTAGCATTAAACCACTTACTAGCTAACAATGTAACGCATACAGGAGAAGCTAACATTACGTTAGCTAGAACATAAATTCCTAGTTAGCATTATGTTAGCTAAAAATGTACTATTTTTCTATTGTATTGTGGAACACAACCAAATGTAGCTGAGCGTAAGTTCAACCAGGAAGACTGTTCATACTTAATAACTCATTAGCATCATTCATTCACGTCACGTTCTCTCTCTCCCGCTCAGCTGATTATGGGCGTATACTATTTAAGTACTAAACCAACCAGATTCAGCCTCAACGTCTGTCGACCAATCATCCCGCTGCTGTCAAATTTTAAATCTGTTCTCCTCTCGTCCACAGACAGTTTGTCATTTCAGCTTAATCATTGCGACCCTCCTCCACCCCATTCACCTCCAATCCATCTCATCAGTGTCCAAGTCCAGCTCCTCAGGTCATCCTGTCTTCAACATCATCACCACCCCCAGTGTCTAGACTCCATCTGGGGGGTATCCCATCCTGCTCTCGGCCTCTCGACATCTTCAAGTACATGAAGACATCACGATTGAGTCTAATCGCCAAAGACTTTGCACATTTTATTCTTTCCAAACTTGTATATAAATAATTGTTCAATCTTAATGAAGTCTCTCCTGATTGAAATGGTAATATTATCTCTAAGTCACTTCCTAGCTAACTGTTAAATAAGCTAGGGAGTAGCTAAAAGCTAACATTAGCTGTCGTCTGACTGTAGCTAATTTGAAATACTTCCTGACTTCCCCTCCAGATTTTCACTGTTCACTGTATTCTTAGTGGCTGATGAAGCGTAAAGTGGAGAGACGAAAACAATTTGATGCCCTGAATTTATCAGACTTCCAACCTCGAGCACAGAAACAGTAAGGGCCCGATCAGACAGAACCCGTTTTAGCATCTGGGGGTATTTGGCTTTTTTGTCATTGTTTTCAAAGAGAAGGACGCTTTTTGCGCGCGTTGCCTCTCGTTTTTCCGCTCTGTGCGCCTCGCGTTTTTGAGGAATCGCTCTGAGCGCCTCGAGTTGAAAAAAATTCAACTCAAAGCAGAAAAGCGCCCGACGTCATGGGCGTTTTTTCTGATTGTCCAATCGGATGAAAGGAGAGGCAGGCCTTCTGTCAGTTTACAATATATAATATGATGACTATAAAATTACAATTAAATCAAATGTCACGAAAAGGGAAACTAATTTAATATTACTGGGTTTCTCTAATAACTGTTTAGTCCAATGAGACCCACAGCAGCTCCTAACCTTCAAAACTTTTGGAGTAATTAATTTGTTATGCAAAGGAGTTACACCAACAGCTGACAACCGAACACAACCGATAAGGTTTCCCCCAGAGTTGTGGTCTGGAGATCATGCTGGTAGTACAATTACCAGACCGTTTTATACCTCAGAGACATGCTATTATATGGAAATATGCATGTTTTTCTTTTTCGCATTACAATATGTGGGTTTGACCTTTAAATTTAAAACCTGAAAGTAGTAATTTCAGTGTTTTGTGTCTCAGCTTCACTTTTTTTTTACTCCTGGCGTGTTCCAGGAAAATAAATGTTATCTGAGATTAGCAATATTTTTCACATAAAAACATCTCCAAATATATTTTGGCTAAAGTGACATTTTCAGCCTAACTTTTTCATAATACGCTCAAGGGAAGTGTTGAAATTTCTTATTACAATAATACTAATAATCCACGTAGGGGTTTGAAAGACTTAGTAACCCGTCCCCCAGTCCCTAAATCATCAATAACCTGCGCCCACGCTGAGCTTTTCCTGAATGAATGTCCTAGTAAACAATGAGTCACAGAAGTCACTAGAGTTCACACAGAGATACGCACACACTTGGATGGAGGACAATTCCCAACCAAGCCCGGCCAATTGCAGTTAATTGCTTCTGCGAATGACTGATTGGGTCCGATTTTTACCGCAGCAGGATCTCCCAGGAAGAGAGGATGAAAGAAGGAGAGAGAGATAAAAACAAAAGCATCAACCTGTCACCGAGGGGCAATTAACAGGTTGATTAACTCCAAACCATTGCCAGACCTTCCCCCTAGTGTGTCTCCCTGCGTGAATGCGTGTGTGTGTGTGTTGTGTGCTCTTATTGGATGAAGTGGATGGACTCTGCAAACACTAGCTGGAGATTTTATAAACTTACAAACTCTGTAAAGACTTGAGTTATACACCAATTAGGGAAAGACCGTTTTATTTGCAGGTCACCGTGTTTCAACTTGCTGGGGTCACTGCTGTTAAAGATTTGGTCTCTCTTTAGTCTTGTCCTCTCTAATTCAAGCCATGGTACATTTTGGACCCAATCTGTCATTCACAGAAGCCATTAGTGCAGTTTAAAATTGCAGCGTGTCTGGGCCTACAGGGACCCCTTTGACTGAGGGGCATTACTACAACATTTTAAATAGGGATACAAGGCAAGGGTGGCGAAAGAGGTTTATTAAAAAAGGGCACATTTAACATGTTCTGGTCAGTGGAAACTACGACAATATGACCATCCAAGCCTCCGTTTTGCATGTGCAAGGCTTCACTGTCCAGTAAGTGATACTATACTGTATATGAAAAGTCAAGTAGACTTTGAAAAAAAAGGAAGCAATCATTTCATTTCAGTTTTAAGCTTGCTGAAACACATTTCATGTTTTAAAACATGGTTTACGAAGTGAAATGATATCAGTTTTGTTCATGGCACCAAAATTACTTTAAGTAGTAAGTTTTAGAAAAATATCATGTTTTAGTTTGAAGAAGTATGTCACTTTTGTTGAGTTACTTTTGTTAAGTTACTTTACTCTACGTTATGTTGCTTTAAGTGACGCTGTTTCACGCGACGTTGTTTCACGCTACCTTGCTTCACGCTACGTTGCTTCACGCTGAAGAAGTATTTTACTTTTGTTAAGTTACTTTACTCTACGTTATGTTGCTTTAAGTGACGCTGTTTCACGCGACGTTGTTTCACGCTACCTTGCTTCACGCTACGTTGCTTCACGCTGAAGAAGTATTTTACTTTTGTTAAGTTACTTTACTCTACGTTATGTTGCTTTAAGTTACGTTGTTTCACGCTACGTTGTTTCACGCGACGTTGCTTCACCTTACTTTGCTTTTAAATACATTACGTTATGTTACTTTACAATATGTTACGATATGTTACAATATGTATTAAAATGTAATGTTACATTACCCCACGTTACCTTACGTAACATTACAAACATTTCTATCTAAGGTATTTATTGGTTTCAGACCAGGAATAAATTCTGCCTGATCTGCTGGTTAAAAATAGGGTGTTTGAGGACTTTACTTATTATCTATTGATTTATTTACAGATTCTACGTAGAAATGTAGACGTGGATTTCTGGGACGGCAAGTGTTCTTGCTTGTTTGTAGTATGCTTGTAGTCCAAGTAATATTGACCAATCACGTATCAGCAGGCTGCGGCGTATGCAGGAAAAACAGTCCGTGTGGAGAGCAAAAGCAGGCAGAACGTAATCCGCCATAATGACGTCCCGGCTCCCATCAGCGTTATTAATCTCTAAAAACAGACATCTGCATGCTAACCGCTAACAATCCGTTCTAAATCAAAAATTCAACTTGAGATGAATTCCCTTGACGATGTGTCATGAAAGCCGTTCAGCGGTCAGATTTCCCGACTTCCTTGAATGCATCAGAAATGATCAACCCAACCTGAGCATTTTCAAAGTAGTTTTCTTCTCCTCTTGAGGACAGACCTGACAAAGCTTCATTTTTACTTTTTACAAATCTGCATCATGATGTTGAAATTTTGGCAAACTTAAGACCCGTTAATTAAAGTAAATCACAAGAAAAACTGGTTCTTTTTCTGTATACGATGCAGCACGCAGAAAAGGAAGTCATTTATTGCTAACCGCCGGCTACATGCCCCGGCATGTTCACCATTGTGCTCAGAGGCTATATCGTCATCAGACTAAAGCCGATGGGATCCGAGATTGGACTTTACGAGGTCACCAGACCTCCACAGTTTATGAAAACATTACACTACAAGACAGCGTCAAGATATGACACACAAGGGATACCCACAGACCTTTTGATCTATTGTAAATCTCAACTCATCAAACACAGTTCTGTAGCATTGTTTGATGGGTTGGGAATAAGAAAGGGCTGGCATCTTTCAGAGGAGCATTGTTACATTAAAGAACATTAAGGGTTCCTTATGCCAAATAACAAAAACATATTTATGTGGCTGAAACTGTAATTTACATAGCTCCTCAAAAACATATCTTTATCTGCTTGTTACTAGATGCTATGAGTGAGATTAAAAGGTGCTATTTTGAAAGGTAAATGATAGGTGGATATTTGAACTTTGAACTTCTCTTTCACCATGCTTCTAGTCTTTATATTATTCTTGGCTAACCATCTCCTGGCTCCATCTTAAAACTTATGAAAGTGGTATCAATTTTTAAGTCTTACTCTAAGAAAAGAAGCTTATCAGGAGACTTTCTCAAATATTAAACTATCCCTTTTAAATTATACAAGTATGTGAGCTTCTCGAGTGAATTTCCATTTATATCCATTATATTTGAAAGGAGACAGAAGCTGATGAGGGGATATCTCTAAACATTGACAAATAATACCAGAACCATATGCACATTTAAGTAACACTGGAGGTCAGTAAGATAATTAACTTAATAAGACCTGGAGTACAGTCCTGATTATAGTGTAAACATACACAAGTATAGCCCATAAAGAGCCTTTTAGCACATTTAAAGTCATATGCAGTGAGGAAAAACTTTGTGCACTTGTGAGAGTGTCACCCATTTACATATAATATTCCTCCAGGATCATTTACTTTGAGCATGACTCATTTGTCCCAATTCAAATGGTTTTCAACCTCAAATGGTCTTGCTGAACACACTTGTGATAGATCCTGATATGATAGGAAGACCGGTTACCTTAGCAACCTAGCACCTATTAGTTTCTTTATATCTCTGTGAGAAAATGTTGGAAACAGAGACAGAACGAGACAGTAGGCAGATTGGCTGACAGGCGGTGAGACAGACAGTGAAGATAGGCAGGCAGGTAGACAGGTAGGCATTTGTACCAATTTTAGTGTACAGAGGAATATCTATAAACCCTGAAAATGTATGGAAATGTGATAGAAGATAGAATATTGTAATGAAATGGAGGAAAATCTCTAAATCAAATCTTGAAAATCTAGCACAGAGAGAACGAATGTCAAAGACAGAGGATGCATACAGACACATTAAATGCATTTTATCTGCATGTAACAGACTGTGTTCAACCTTACATTCTGTTACTCTGATAAATTGATTAAAATAATGACTGTTGAGTTATGATGATGTTCAATTTCAATGTGTTTCAACTTTGGATTGTTCCTCAAAAAACACAATCTGTCTGGCAAGTCTAATTTAATACATGCCCTGTTTTAACTAAACAACTGTTCTCTTTGCTAACAGAGAAAACCAGCTACCTTTTCTGATCTGGATACCAAATAGTGAGAAATATATTTAGAGGAAACATGTGGGTGGATTTGCCTCAATAAATGTCACTTCTATATTGTTCACTTCTGACATTAGCTTGTCATGTTAGCTTTTATTAAGCTTGTTACGTTAGCTTGTATTGTCAAGTTAGCTTATATTAAGTTTGTCACGTTAGCTTGTATTAAGCTTGCCATGTTAGCTTGTTTTGTTATACTTTGTAACTTAAGCTTGTCACATTAACTTGTATTTAGCTTGTCACGTTAGCTTATATTAAGCTTGTTACGTTAGCTTGTATTGTCACGGTGGCTTGTATTTAGCTTGTCACGTTAGCTTATATTAAGCTTGTCACGTTAGCTTATATTAAGCTTGTTACGTTAGCTTGTATTGTCACGGTGGCTTGTATTTAGCTTGTCACGTTAGCTTATATTAAGCTTGTCATGTTAGCTTGTATTAAGCTTGTCATGTTAGCTTGTTTCATTATACTTTGTAACTTAAGCTTGTCACAATAACTTGTAATAAGTTTGTCACCTTAAGCTTGTCACATTAGCTTGTATTAAGCTTGTCACATCAGCTTGTCAAACCAGAGAGAGATATTCTCTGTGAAAGAAGGAGCCTTCTCGCAAAAACATTTTTTAAACATTAAATGCTACCAACCTGTACTGCAATGTTAGGAGGTGTGTTGTGGTTGTGTTGTGGTGTGCTAAGTGTCACAAAAAATGGGAAAGTCTTTGTCCTTGTAAACAAATCCAACAGATTACACTTCTTCTGTTTTGCACTGAATTGGACAAGCGGAAATTGGAACTAGCTTAAAAGCATGTAGCCATGCGAAAAGATACAAATGACTACCTGAGATGGTAACACAAACACATTGCGGCTTTGGTCATAAATAAAAGTTGAAGTAACTTTTTCTTCCTAACATGCGTATACTGACACACACTTTCCCGCTCTCTCTCTTACTCCGTTACACTCAAACATTTCACAGACACACAAACACACACACTTACTGAATACCCAGTGGGAGACTCCTGTCCAGCATGGCTCTCTGCGCTGCTATAAATCAGACAGCTTTCACAGACACACCACCTGGCAAACAACTGATAGGGAAAGAAAAAGGAGCGAGGCCCAAAGGAGCAAATGGATCAGGTCTAATGAGACAATAGATACAAGGAAAGAGGAGAGAGGAGGGAAAGGGCAGCAACGGGAACCCGATAACAAAAAACCAAAGTACACAAGGTGCATCTCTATGTTAAAAGGGGTGGACGACTCAATTTAGGAATTTACATCTATTTCCCTCACAGTTCATATTATCACATTTCCTGCAGCATCAGAGGAGAACATCATATCTGTGTTTGCTCCTGAAAACCCTGCACATGTCTCATTGAAAATATAATCATACTTTCCATGATTCCTCATGATTGAAAAGGATGCTCCAGCCATATTAATGAATATTGATCTCCTCGAGGAAATTCTCTTTTCAGTTGAGATTCGGTGATTTGCTCAAGGACTCTTGAGCGGGGCTGGATGTCTACCAGAACTCAGGTCCTTGATTTGAAGGATGTTCTCCCTGCTCATTACACCACACCCCCACCCTACGTCATTGCATTTTACAAGGGTCAGTCCTTTTTTGCCTCCGGCTAGGACTGCTGTTTTGCAAACCGTACTGTCCTTCTGGGGATGCTGCATTCCCATCCCTTACAACTGGCACAGGCAGAGCTGCGCTTGTAATTTTGTCAACTCCTATTAAATCAAGGTCTAATTATGAGGGAGCACTTTTAATTCTGCACAATACTGAAGATACATGCGGTTAATCATTTCAAGATCAAAGCTGCAAGTCTGCAATGCAAGAGAATCCCTCCTAAATCCTCCCTTAATCTCCAACACTGTACACTTGCAGGTAAAGCAGATCGCATTTAGTCTCTGCTCTCCTGACACAGTGACTTCAAAGCCTTTCCTGTGAGGAGAGCTAACAGTATAATTAAATCTAGACAGACGATAGGAGAGCAAACGCCTGCTAAATGGCCATCTTATCTTCTCTGGCCTGACAAACTGTCAGAGCCTCTCCTCCATTTGTACATAATAGGATGGCGGAGGCAATGACAACACAATGATAGGTAATTGTGAGGAAGTGGAGGCTTAGATGTGGGAAATGTCAGAAGCGACAACGAGGTGTGATTGATGGAGTCGCGGTTTGTTTAAAGCACGGCGGAGGACGCGAGAGAACTTTCTCCACATTATGAACAAATATGTTTAAGATAACCAAAACACCAAACAAGGGTCAATTAAGACAACAATAAAAAAGGCATGTACTTCTTCGAGATCTCACCTAGTTATATCCAATAGCTGGATATGACATCATGGCTGTTCAAAGTGCAGTATTGAACCCAATTGCTTTTCCACAGAAGCTTGTGGTGAGGATCGGCTCATTACTTGCCTGCAGATGGAGTTTGGCGTATGTTCTGCACACAATTTGAAAATGTTATTTATTGCAGATTTGTTAGACCGGGTTGCTTCTACCCAGGGGCGTGTCCATGAGGGTGCCACCAAAAAGTTCCACACTATGATTGGCTATTTGCCCATCCAGAGGCAGGATTTATGTTCAAACCAACCCCCTTTTGCCGCCAAATCAGCCCTGATCTATCGAGGCATGGACTCCACTACACCTCTGAAGCTGAGGTATCTGGCACCAAGGCGTTAGCAGCAGATCCTTTAAGTCCTGTAAGTTGCGAGGTGGAGCCTCCGTGGATCGGACTTGTTTGTCCAGCACATCCCACAGTAGTTCGATTGGATTGAGATCTGGGGAATTTGGAGGCCAAGTCAACACATTGAACTCGTTGTTGTGTTCCTCAAACCATTCCTGAACCATGTTTGCAGTGTGGCAGGGCGCATTATCCTGCTGAAAGAGGCCACTGCTATAAGGGAATACCGTTTCCATGAAGGGGTGGACTTGGTCTGCAACAATGTATAGGTAGGTGGTCTGTGTCAAAGTAACATCCACATGAAGGCAGGACTCAAGGTTTCCCAGCAGAACATTGCCCAAAGCATCACAATGACTCCGCCGTCTTGCCTTCTTAGTGCATGCTGGTGCCATGTCTTCCCCAGGTAAGTGACGCACACGCACCCGGCCATCCACATGATGTAAAAGAAAACATGATTCATCAGACCGGGCCGCCTTCTTCCATTGCCCTGTGGTCCAGTTTGATGCTCACGTGTCCATTTTAGGAGCTCTTGGCGGTGATCAGGGGCACCCTGACCAGTCTCAGCCCCATACACAACAAACTGCGATACTCTGTGTGTTCTCCCACCTTTCTATCAGAACAGCTTTAACTTTTTCAGCTATTTCTTCTTCTGTTGGATCGGACCATACAGGCCAGCCTTCACTCCCGATGTGTATCAATGAGTCTTGGCTGCCCATGAACCTGTCATCGTTTTTCCTTCCTTGGACCACTTTTGGTACTGACCACTGCAGACGGGGAACACCCCACAAAAGCTGCAGCTTTGAAGCTCTGACCTAGTCGTCTAGCCATCAGATTGGCTCTTGTCAAAGTCGCTCACATCCTCACACTTGCCCATTTTTCCTGCTTCCAACACATCAACTTCGAGGACAAAATGTTCACTTGCTGCCTCACATATCCCACCCACTGACAGAGGCCATTGTAACGAGATAATTAATGTTATTCACTTCACCTGTCAGTCTACTTTAACTACGTTAATGTTCGTAGTTAAAGTAGATATAATTAGTGGAGAAATAAATGGTAAATGAATGTTATTCAGACATGTGTGTACGCACACATACTTCATGCCACCGCTGCAGAAGTCGGTGCCCCTGTTGGGCCAACCTTGTCATAAAAGTCACGTCCCAGCTTCTATCATCAGTTAATGATGTTTCTGTTCAACGTATTAAGTGATATCTAAGTTTGCTTGTCTAAGCCAACATGAACTGTTAAGATAAAAAGTAAGGCTGTCACAGAAACTTCTTCCTTGTTAAACATAGATAGTACTGTTTTAAAGTCTCTGCAGACATTTTGCCACGTTAGAGCTCTCGATTGTGTTGAATTCAGGCTGTGCTTGATTAACAGCTCACTCTCTCGCCTATGTATCACAAGGAAAATGTGCAACATACTGTTGTTTTTCTCAACTAAATGCCACCCTGGCAGCTGCTTACGAGTTGTACGGACACTCTTAATTCAACGCTGTTCGGCCCCCACTGTTTGTCACCGAGCGTTTCATGCGCCAATTATGACTAAAAATCTAAATATAGGGTGTTTCTTTTCTCCTCTGGAGGAGCTTTACTCAATCACAACTTGCTACATCATTTGCTTCTCCACAGGAGACATGTTTCTCATGTCCCAGCTTTTATCTACAGCTTGGTCTTTACTCCTAAACACTTTTACTATTAATACTGAAGTAAAATAATGGATGCATTAGCAGAAGAAATGGACTCTGTAACCTTTGTAGTACTTAGTATTAAAGATAAACTCTGACGTCTGAGCCACATCAGCTTTAAGAGCCAACAAACAATCAGCATTTTGAGCACCTTATGAAGTGCCACCGTGAAATCGACCCTCATTAACAGTGAAAAATTGAAGACGCCGCCTGTGTTAATACACGCAGGTACACCAGCAGAGATAATTGAACACTAAAGATTTACAGCAGCCGAAGTGTGTGTGTGTTGTCCTCTGCAATAAACAGCATATGGTCTCACCAATATGTGAATATGCAGCAAACACACACACACACACCCCTGAGCAAAAACACGCGCAGTGGCCGTGAGACCTTGGTTAATTATTCACATTGGTCAATAATGAGCTGCAAATCAATTTTTAATTGTGTTTGTCTCCTGTATTAATCAGACAATCGATTCTGAGCACGCGCCCCGGCGCCTGGATGAGCCTCAGCAAGAAAAAGAGCTTCAGGAGGAGAAAAGATGGAGGGAGGACGGAGGATAACAGCTGCTGCTGCTGCAGAGGGAAAGACGGGAAGTGAAGAAGAGCAATAAGGCAGCATATTGTGTCAAGACACGATGGTTACCCGCTCGCTGAAAAACCCCAGGGATTTTCCTTTTTTGTTTTTGCAGGCAGGTACGCTGTAACTCCTGATCTTATCAGGTCAGCAGGTATGAGACTGTGTGTGTGTGTGTGTGTGTGTGTGTGTGTGTGTGTGTGTAGTATTTTGAGGGGCTGTCCTGCTCCATTTCAGTCAACCAGCTGATAGAGTAGAGGAGGAATTCTGACCTACCTACTGAGCACTCACACACACACACACACTTCCTCTATCCCCTTTTTCTGATTTTAATCTACATTCTTTCACACCTCTCTAAGCCAATCACAGAATAATTTATTCTTCTGAGCCATTATATAATCTCTCTCACCTTCAGAGGGAAAAATTACGTGCACCTGTCTCGCCCAGCGAGAGCTCATTCCAGCGGAACCGCCTGACAAAGTCGAAGAAATTAAGAAAACAAATACACACAAAGCATGTAAGAGAAAAAAAAAAATCCAAAGCAATGGATTAAACTTTAGCTAAACTTCTAAAAGCTAAAAACCAAGCCGGGGACCCTGATAGGAAATGTCAAGCTGCTTTTAAGGCACAAAGACAAGCCATTAGAAGAGTCGGCGTAACACGGCGTTTTAATATTCCATCACGCACGCACCTTTTGGAAATGTCAAGGCTGCTTTTGAGCTGGGTGTGATGGAAAGGCAGCTGCTTGATTACAGTCATCATCCTTTCAGGAGGCTAAGACTTGAGAATACACTTACAGTCACAAGCACACGCACACACACACAAACACACACACACACACACACACACACACACACACACACACACACACACACACACACACAGACATAGACATAGACACACACTTTTAGATGCTTGCCTCTTAATCACATATTCACAAATACCAGTGCAATACAGGCGATGAAAACACTACAGCACTAACTGAAAATATCACAGGCCGGTTGTTTTTATTGTGACGCCTTATTTGTCCCACCTAAATTAAGCGTCTTGACACAGATGTTTCAGACCCAGGAAGACCCGCTTATAAATGCAGATTGTCTCTTTTCCCACTGCCAGTGAAGTATACTCCTTTCGGTCTCTTTTCTGCTGCGTCACCGTCTAACATCACAAATGCGCCAGAAACAGGGTTAGTAAACAGTGAAGATGTTACAGTGGTTAGGTCTTTATTGTATCTATTACTCATTCAATCTGTTTATCAAACTCGGCGCCGACAAATCTGGAACAATGTTCGAGCGCTACTCGGTCAGAGACAGGCAGAATTTGTAGCTGAGATGACGAGGAGTCGCAAAAGTTACCGACGGAGCATCGCGCCAGAAAGGGGGAGATTTAGCGTGTTGACCCGGGTTTTGTGTTCCCATTAATGCTGATCGGAGCCGAGGCGATAAGTACCCGGGTCTACTGCAGAGTTGTTTGACCCAGGTCTGAATGCCGATTGTAACCTTTTCCATTACGCAAAAAAAGCCAGGTGTTATTGGGTTTTTTGACCAGTGGGAAAATGGCTATACACATACAAACACACATGCTTTAAGGTTATTTTTAAGTCTGGTCAGAAGTCACTTCCAATGGCAAACACATAAAGTCTAAGTGTCTCCAGGCAATAGCACACTTTGACTCGCTTGATGGACAGTCTACCCATTGGTTCCAAAGATTTAGGACTCCAATGTTGTGCATCCAATAAGGAAAAGGGTTTCATTCCAACACCTGTGTGTGTACCGAGTCTGCCTTTGGTGCTTGTAAAACCGTCCTTGCTCCACAAATTGACAATAAAAACGCTGTTTACTCGGATCTTTGCATCTTATTCTCCCCAATCAGTGAAATTAGCGCACAAAATGTGAGACGATCTGTGTTGGTTATTTTTGCAGTTAGAAAACCATGGCGATGAAACGGGGTGAGTAAATTGATAGAAAACTTGTACATGAATGTGTCCGTCGCGGTGCTGAATGTGTAGGCGTGCGCTCCATCAGGCTGTAATGAGGAAAATAATCTTCATGCAGCACCTCTAAGTGCTCGCAGACGGAGAGAGAAGAGAGGCTTTCACTCTGAAACTCTGCAGGTGACTTTGTCTTTCATTACTGAGATTGTTATTGATTATTGGCATATTGGAAAGAGCTTCAGCAGAAGGAGAAATGTGTTTGTTACAGGGAGGAATTAACAAGTACAAAAAGCGCCACAGATGTCAACTTAATTAGTCAGCGGAGAGCTGCATTAATCTGGCTGAACTCAATTAGAGCTTTCAAACTTAATCGACGCCTTGTTTGCCTGAGAAACCAAAACAAGCCACAGTCAATTTTATTTCTCTGCTCTTTTCTCTGACAGCACGTTCTTATTTTCCTCCCGTCTTTGATTGGATTTGTAAGAAAAGGAGGGAAATTTTTTGTTTTGATCCCTTCATGTTTGAATCATTGGAGGTTAACACCCTTTGATTCGCCGCCGCTCCCCGTGGAACACGAGGCCGCGGCCCCGACCGATCAGCCGGGGCTGATTCTGTTTGAGCCAATTGATTGATGGCTGCTGAAGATTAAGTTTGGAATGTGAACATGCATTGATTTGGAAGGGGGGGGGTTATAATTCGACGTGCTGCCGCGAATGTGAGCGGTGAGAGATGTAAGACGGGACAAGCAGCCATGTGAGCAGACAAAGAGATGTTTAATCAGCAGCACAACAGGTGCCGGAGGAGGATGATACACACAGTCATCCATAAAAACACAGGATTCATTTACAATGTAAATACTTCTGCAACAAATATGCAGACAAAGTGATTCACAGTACATAAAAATAGAGCGCTTGAATCATGGGGATAGCACATCATGATTAATCAAATTGTTGCTTTTCTACATTTTTACTAAAATGCTGCTCTAAGCATTTTGTATTCTCTCCAGAGCTGCAGCAACAGATGGCGTTTCAGAGGAGTACAGGAGGATCGCACTGTTTACGTCCATAAAAGAAGTCATTCAATGTATTCATTGGCGATGGAGTTTAACTAATATGTGACCAGAGGCTTCTCAGTTACAGCCATTAACTCAAAACGCTGGTGTTTTTATAGAACTGTGCAAACTCTTGTTCCACTTGTACCATTATTATGTATATTAGTACATTGACTTTGAGGACCTCATGCAATACCAGATATAACACCTGTTAAAGTGTCCACAAACTTTAAACCAATCAGCTCCAACCAATTTTTTTCTAACCTGATACAATAATGGAAATGATAAGCATGAGCTTCGTGTAACAGGCCTACATACAGTAACACTGGTTTGCTGTTGTTCTGTTGTTTATTGAGGGAGGTGTCCACCGTAGTGGGTAATTGCCTGAGAAGTAGTTCCGGGGGAGGTAAGAGGGAGTTACAGGCTACTTTTAAGCGGGAGTTTGGTGTTCCAGGAAAGAGAAAAAGCATGTTAAGTGGGAAGAAGCATGTAGCCAAGCTGTTTGTTGTTTATCCAGAGACACCTCAACCTCCTGTTAGCTGTCGCTGCTGCAAGGAAATAAATCTGAGCTCTGTTGAGCAAGCAACGCACATCGCCTCTTCCTTGTTCTTCCTCCGTCCGCCTAGCTATTCCGCAACTCTACATTATAGTAAAAGTGTAATTATGTGACGACTTCCTTTAATTAAAATGTATACCATGGTCTGGTTGAATGCTTGATTCTGAATGGCTGTAGGGTGTCCACTAATTCCTGACAACGGATGAGTAGCTCTGGTTACACCATTCACTATAGTATTCAATGCTCTGGCTGGGTATCAGCCTGTAAAGTCGTTGACCGGCTAACATCAAATTATACCCCTGACTGAAATTAGCGCATTAACACGGGTTTAATAGACCCGGGAAGACCCGCTTATAGATGCCGATTGTCTCTTTTCCCATTGCCAGTGGAGTATACTCCTCTCGGTCTCTTTTCTGCTGCGTCACCGTCTGACGTCACAAACGTGTCAGAAACAGTGTTAGTAAACGGTGAAGATGTTACGGTGGTTAGGTCTTTATTGTGTCTCATTCAGTCTGTTTATCAAACTTGCTGCTCGGACGGAGACGGCCGGAGACGGGTGGAATTTGTAGCTGAGATGACAAGGAGTCGCAGATGTTACCGACAGAGCCTAGCGGGCGGAGATTAGCGTGTTGACACGAGTTTTGTGTTTCCTTCAATGCTGATCAGAGCCGAGGCGATAATTACCCGGGTCTGCTGCAGAGTCATTTGACCCGGGTCTGAATGCCGATTGCAACCTTTCCCACTAAGCAAAAAAGCCGAGTGTTAGCGGGTTTTTTGACCAGTGGGAAAGTGGCTTTAGAAAAATTAGGTACTGGAGAATATGACAACTTTATGATGCAGCTAAAGAAACCGATCATTGCTGTTGACTCAGATTCTTGCTAGCATATGTTAGCTTTCAGCCTCAAGCTGAAGCGTTCTTTGAGCTTTGTCACGGACTAGAAATATTTCCTGTTGTGAAGTTGTGTATGAGATCGGTTCCACTTGTGGGGTTGTGAACAATAACGCCATCCTTATAGAACTTTATTTGACGACAATGATTTTGCAGATATTAAACCATCAGGCGAGGGAAGGAGGTAAAGAAAGGGAGATGTGGCTTGTAAAAAAAGTTTAGATTTTGATTGCTAATGAAATAAAAAGTAAATTAATGGTCTTATTTTTTATTTTTTGTAAGCAAGTGAGACATATAATGCTCTTGTCCATAATGAGGAATTTATGGACATTGTAGAAGCAACTGCCCAACATGCAGCGGAAGAAGGTTCTGGCCTCCACGCCGTTCCTATTGGACAACTCGTCAGGCAATATCTCTTAATAATAATAATAATTAGTTTGTGACATTTAAGTCCTCTCTCATAAACATAAACTTCTTTGGTTCCAAGAAAATGACATTAATTATACTTGTTTACTCACACCGAAGCTCCAAGAGAGGAAGAACACGAAGAAGGTGACATTAAGGATGGTGGGAGGAGATTAGTGTCACTGGAAATGACCAAAGCAGCGACTGTGACATCTATGACAACCTAACCGCCCGGAGTCATGCTCACACTCCTGAAATCAACAAGACTCAGACAGACATGTTCAGTCATCCGAGGAGGAGGACGATGAAGCGCAAACACTGACAGCGGTGACGAGGGAGCCGATCGGTCGTGATGACCCAGACTCTGACACCGATGCTGATTCAGACACAGAGACGCTGACAGAATGAGTACAGGTGCTCAAGAGGAGACGTGACAGTGGTGAGAGGACACCTGCAAAACAGAATCAACAGCAACTCTCCCGTGGCCTCAGAGGCAACAAGCTAAAAGATGAGGCGTTTGAAGTGGAGGAGCTACAGTACTGACAAGGAACCTGCAGTGACTGCAGGGGGATGCTGGGATCTTAAAGGGCAACCCCACCGACACCAACCTCAGAAAGAAAAACACTTGTAAAAGGTCTTTTGTGGCTCAAGAGTTTCATCTCGTCCTAAAGATCCCACTGGTGAAACACAAAGCGACAAATGAGGCCGTGAATGGGTGTTTAATTTACAGAGATGGTCTGATGTAAAGACGGTACTTCTGGGAAATGCAGCATGAAGCATTTCTGTAAATGGATCTACAAGTCCGTCATTGTTGGCCTCTTCTTGATAAGATAGTTTAGGTGGTTATTAACCACAGAGAGACATTGGTAGAGTGCTCTTCACTGCGCTGGGGGAGTCCACTATTCCATGTGCGCAGCATGAAATAAACTCTCAGTTGCATTTACTTTAGACCGACTTCTTTGTCAAATCATTTACGTTTTTTTTGGCTGCACTGAAAACAGATACGGAGGCTGCTCTTCTTTACGTTACATAACGTGTTTACTTTTGTTTTATATATATTGTGCTTATTTTTTAAGGCTGTGTGGTCTTTAAACCAAATGTTTAAATATCACTAGATTTGTTTTTTTATGGCTGCACCATTTTTCTTCAAGGGAGATACCAACGAGTCCTCCAGCCCATTGGAGCAGTTTGTTCCTTCCCTGTGGTATGCCCCCAAGCGAACACATCCTCTTACATTACTTCACAAACGTGGAAAACATTTTGCAAAGCTTTAGGCAGCAAAACTAGTTGGTTAGTTTTAGGAAAAGATTGTGGTTTTGGGTTTAAAAATAAGGATTCTGGTTACACAACATAGCCTATTTTACACAAGTAGTCACGTCACAAACACTTTGCTCTACTGAGTGTAGTTTGTTTGGTCAATCTGTCACCTTGGACCTCAAATGAACTTCTCGCTCCATGTCCATTATAAGGCGCCTCCTTAATATACATATTAATATGGGTTGCAATAAGCTAAATGGACTGTATCTTATTGGTGAGGACAGGTAGTTTTATGCATTATTTATACACATTTCACCAAAATTTAGCGGGATATATTTAGCATCTTTGGTAATTAACGAAAACTGAATATAGGTGGTGCAGTGGTTCGCGCTGTCCGCTCACAGCTAGAGGGTTCCTTGTTCGAACCCTAGCGCGGATGCAGTGGGCCTTTCTGTGTGGTGTTTGCATGTTCTCCGCGTGCATGCGTGGGTTCCCGTGAGTACTCCAGCTTCCTCCCACAGTCCAAAGACATGCTCGTGAGGTTCAGTGGTGACTCTAGGTAGGTGTGAGAGTGAGTGTGAAAGGTTGTCTGTCTCTATGTGAGTGACTGGCGACCAGTCCAGGGTGTAACCCCGCCTCTCGCCAAATGACAGCTGGGATAGGCTCCAGCCCCCCCTCGTACACATGCCGGCTTAGCAAGTTTAAATCTCTTGTCAGGAAACAAAAACAGAAACATTACAAGTGCCAATATATAAATGTACACAAGTAATAATTACCTGATTAAACTTGTTGTTTGAGATCGTCTGAAAGCTCATGTTCCTGATTCCTCGGTGCGTCTTGAGATAAAGTTGATACACCTGTAAAATGCTGCCATAACCGCAAGGAATGATGGGAAAATCTATTAAGAGCAGTTTCAAAAATGATAAATATTCCTTCTAGTAGACTATGATCATTTATATCTGATGGTTTGCAAAGTGGCCCGTAATATTCATGCGGCCGAGCAGCCGTTCAGTCACGCTGAATGGTAATCAGCATTATGACCCCTCGTACAAGAGACAATATTGTGTTTCTGCCTGATCTCTGAAGCTCATTCCACCGCCAGATGGATATCTGTTGGTAATTAGGCCGATAAAAACACCCTCAGACACCACGGCGTGCACACACACACACACACACACACACACACACACAGAGAGAGAGAGAGAGAGAGAGAGAGAGAGAGAGAGCAAATGTGAGTAAGAGATGCGGCTTAATATAGAGGAGAGGAGTCAGGTAAGTTATCTCAGGCTACATGAGGTAACACCTTGTCTTTCCTTCTTCCTCAAGCTTAAACGCAAGCCCAGCTAAATCCACAACGACACACACACACACACACGCTCACTGAAAGCCGTGCACGCGCACACACACACTTAGAGCGTCTTTCTTTCTTAATTAGCCTAAAGCCCTGATGTCTGGTTTCAGCTCTTCTTCTCAGTGTGGTGCCGGCGCTTCTGTTAGTTAAGATTTCAGCTCAACATCCTCCACTGCTCTCATCTCTCCCTCCCTCTCGCTCATCCTCTGTCTCATCTCTCTCTCTCTAACACACACACACACACACAGACTCCTGCTCTTTAAGCTGTCGTTTTTCTCACACACACACACACACACACACACACACATAAACACTTTGCCCACATCTCCATTGCAGCCCTCGTTGTATCCCTTTCTTAATTTATCACTTCTGCTCGTCTTGCTCTGGATCATCCTCCCACTCTGCTTTTACCAGGAGCGTTATCTCATCACTGTTTTTTTTTTTGCCTCTTCTCTTTTCATTGCCCTCTCCTCTCTCCCTTTTTTTTTTCTTTATCTGCCATATCAGTGGGCTTCAAAAGCCTCGCTGCCTGCCATTGTGACTGTTGCCTCGCTGCTTTTAAGTCCATCACCCTCCTTCCCCCCCTCCCCTTATTTCGCCTCCCTCTCTCACCCTGTGAAAGTGAGAGCATCATTCACTGGAGCGTGCTCGATGACATCCATCCATCGGCAAAGTGACACCGTCCTCGTGACGCATTCAGGAATCCTGGGACGTCACAATATCCCAAAAGAGCATCCAATAAATTCTAGCTTCATCCTCTGCAAACGGGCCACACACACACATAAACACACCCAAACAGTAAATATATATTTTTTTTTTTTACCGAATGCCCACCCTGCACATGGATGGAAGTCTGTGTCAGAGTGTTGCCATGGTTACGGTGATCCTTTGCCGTTCATCAAGAGGCCGGCAGGACACCTGCAGGGAGAGAGACGCAGGTAGCTAGGGCTGATGGGTGGGTGGGTGTTTTTGTGTGTGTGTGTGTGTGTGTGTGTGTGTGTGTGTGTGTGCATGGGGTGAGGAGAGAGAGACAGATGTTGTTAGGGGTAAGAAAAAGGAGGAGAAGAGGGGGGGTAAGAGGAGGAGGAAAAAACGTGATCCTCTTGAGTGGCCAATTCTCTCAGTGTTTTAACGCTCTGATGTTGTTTACCCCAGCAGCAGCCCTTATCATCATCAAAGCCTGTAAGTGACACTCTGCAAACGAAACTGTTCAGCGCCCTCCTCCTCCTCCTCCTCCTTCACGATCGCCATGGTAACTGATTGCCTCATTCTCCTTCTTGCTCGGAAACACAAACACCTGTTGTTCTTGTTTGACGCTGCTGTCGTTATTTTGGTCAGTTTGTTTGGAAAAGTTGTGCTCAGAGCGAAACCAGAAGCTGCTTTAGTACACAATTAAAGGTGTGCACACTGTATGCTACATGGTCTGAATGAATGACTGTATATAAAGATGGACGACGTGCCTCCACCTACTCTTGTTGTACAAAAGTGAAGCCAAAATACCCCAAAAGCAGGTGCTGCCATCGCGCAGTAGAGATCGGCTGGTGGAGCTGCTGTATGGTCCCGCCGCTTCTGCAAACAAAAACGCACATTTAACTTACAGAAAAAATGACAAAGATGTGTCATGTCCGCAACAGCAGAGCAGCTTCTTGTGTTGGTCTGAAGCAGACGTTCACAGATATGTAAACTGACTGTAGTGATTGTTTTAGTTACGTCTCCTCTCACCATTCCTCCTGTACTCTGCTAATCTGGAACAGATCGGCTGCAGGAGCCGTATTTGTCAACAGAGCTGTCAATCATCCTTTCGACACCATCAAATAACCAATCAAAAATAAACCTGAAAAGAAAAAGAAACTATGTTTGAGAAACATTTATTTAGTTTAACACAAAAATATAATGTCACAATGTTGGATGTCCAGACTAAACGTGTGTGAAGTTTCAAATCTGTAGGTAAATTCTTTACTGAAGCTGTTTAATATTTACACTGAATAAAATATTTTAACCCAAGGCTCCATCTTTTTTTTTAAGGCTGCATCTTTTTATCAACAGGAAATATTCACGATGTCTTGTGCATCATTTATACACGTCCCCTTAAATTAATTCAGACATATTTGGTATCTTTGAAGTTGTTGTGATCTACGCTAGAATCTAAAAATAACACTTGATGAGCCATGCTTTGAAATGAATACGTCTGCACAGCGTGAGGGTGCGATGGCGAGGATAAGGAGGTCAAAATCCTGTGATTGACAGGTGATTTTTTTACCTTGGAAACAGCAGCTTACAACACTGTTTTACAGTTTAGAAGCTGATCTGGAGCTTTGGTCATATCTCCTCCTCAGGAGATGGAGTTGTCTCGGTGTGTTAGAGATTCAGATGTTTTAATTTTTCTCCTTTAAAATTTCTCTCTTTGATATCTCTTTACCGAGAAAAGCCGGGGTGCAAAAGGGCATAAAAGAGCAGAGAGAGAATCATGTTGAGATGCACATACCTCAACAGATTTTTCGAATTCAAAAACAGCAAACGCATTCAAAGCAGACGCAGCCCTCCCACTCTCTTCTAAGTATTTGTAATCATCCCGCCTACACTCAGGAAGGTAGTGAAGGAGTGTGTGTTTTCAGAGAGGTTGGTAGAGTGTGAGCAGAGCTGAAACATGGGAGCAGAGACGATAACAGCAGCTGACAAAGCAGGTAATTTTTTTCATTCAGCCGAACAGATCGACATCAATGAATGTCTGATTGCAGGATATGAGCTACTAAACACTCCACAAGCACACACATTTAGAGGAGATCGAATTGATATTCTGCGTGGGTGTTGTGTACTGGACCAACACAGGAACATGCATGCACACACAGGTTGCAAAAACACACACTGCTGATGAAACTTTTACTGCACTTATTCTGAAGTATTACCCAGACGTTCAACTCCTCTACCTCCATCCACTCCTCACGCTCTCTCCATCCACTCCTCCTCCCCTCCTGAGTTTGATGTGTTTAAAAAAAGAGAGACAGCGCTCTTATTTTTACAGCCTGGCTGAGAAAAAAAACAAAAAAAAAACATCTCTCCCGCTGCTTGTATTGATTTGGCAGATCTGCTTGGTTTACATCCTCTCCCTCTTTCCTTCCATCTACTGCTGCACAAACAACCTTCAAGTCGTACTGGGTGCCTGATATTTTCTTCCACACACACACTATATTCTGTCCCAGGTCTCGAACCAGCTCTCCAGCTCTTCTCCTAAACAAGTGAACAACCTGCCAGTTTGGAAAACATACGGCAGTAGGTAACAGCTTGGAGGATGAGTCGTTAAAAACGATATTGTGTTAATGCTGATATGCCAAATAGTAGTTAACAACTTTTTTTGACCTAAAAAAACAGTTGTAAAAATGATGTTATAACCTCCTTTGCTCCAGCAGTGTCTGTTATGTAGAGACATGCCTATTTCTTCTATCATTACTCTCATACAGTAGTAATCACACACACGCAGGCGGCACAGAACTGTTTCTATCAATGAGTATATCACACCATATTGATCTATTATTAAATGTTACATTCCATCACACTCTCCACCAGAGTTGGGAGTTAAATTCACGTGTCTCCAATGCAAATCAATTCATTTCATCAGCTTTTCATCAAATCAAGTGTCATTTCCCCTCTTCAGTCGTGCAGTGATCGGCCTCATTCTGCCACGTCTCAACTTTGAGACGTGGCTGGCGAAATGTTGAACTTGTTTTAAGAGATTTTAAACGTCGAAAAAAGAAATTCAAAGTCGGAAGGGGACATTAAAAATGTCAAGAGTTTCAAGGGAAATTAATTTGACTGCACTTCCACGGAGACTCTGCATATGGGTCATTTGTTGCAAGGAAACGTTTTTATAAGGCTCACAATTCTTCTTTTCTGCTGTTCCATCATGGGCTTTGGTCGCAAGGACTCTGTGACGACACCAACAAGCTCCCTCTTTAAAATGTATTTAAACTTACCAAATTACTGTCAAGTAATGGTTCACTTACACAAATCACTAGCTGGGGCTGCAGCCTTCGAAGGAGGCAGTCTACGGAGGATGCGCCATTCGTAGCCTGTGTAGACTGCTAAAGCCGAACTGAAATGAGACGGTCTGGTCTACGGAGGATTTCCTGTTTGCATCACCAGCTATTCCCGCCCTTAACCTTGCGTCACCAACGCACCAACGCCACTCCTGTTGTCTAACATCAGGTAACTAGTGGGCTAACTAGCTAGCATAACTAAAGTCACGTAACTTAACCTATTATTTTAAGGATCATTTGTTTCAAGGGCCCTTTTGTTTTTAAACATGTAACGCTAGCTATCTTGTTACACCATCTCATTTGTATTGACGCGGAATGAATCTCGGGATACGTTGGGCCGCGAAGGACGCACCCGATGGATCCTTCAGGGTCTTCCTGACCCTTCTGTATCATAAATTATGCATACTTGTGTGTGAAAGAAAATACTAGTGATAAAGGAAAACAAAGTGAAGGCTGGCTGATAGATAGAAACTTTGGCTTACCTTGAGTCTGCATTAGCAGCTAGCAACAGCGTAGTCCCCACGAGCGGCTAGCTCAACAGCGTCAATGAAATCCTTCTTCAGGTTTTGAAGACTCGTCTTAAAAGATAAAAAAGTGGTGGTTGGCAGCTTAACACTTCCAAGCACTAGGCCAGTATGCTAACAAGTGTTAGCGCTCTGTCAGTCAAACAGTACCTCAACAAAGTCAACACAAAGCTGCTTCATGATAAAGGTACCATGTGGAATATTTTTTACTAGCACGACTATTGAGCAATGTTTTTACAAGCGGGCCCTCACTTTGTTTGTATAGTAAGTACACCAACACATTAGCAAATTCTCACAATTAAACACGATAGAAATTCCTGCCATTTGCGCAATGCATTGTGGGAGGAATGTAAACAAATCCTTTGTGGAATTTAAAGACCAATTTTTTCTTTTTATTAGCGTCTAGGCTACTTACCGTATGAGCTTACTATGTAGCTACCCTCACATACTCAATTAGTCATCATGTATAAATCCTCTAATAGAAGCGTTATAATAATAATAATGACAATGTGACATGTAACCCATTTTTATACTTATACATAAAAAATAACAGCTTTACTCTGTTGCCTTTTCACTGCAGTGCTAATGGAGCTTGCAGCCCTGCACCAGTGTCCTTGTTCTCTCCTGCTCTGTTATTCTGTTTTACTGAAGCCCTCCTGTGCGATGGAAATCCTGCGGTACTATCCTCAGCCGAGACCTTCTGTTAATCGCTCTTCTTTCTCTCTCTTTAGTCATCATTGTGTTCGACCTTCAGTCATTTCCCATCTCCTTTGCTTATCTGACCTCCCACCTCATTCATTTTCTCCTGTTTTTCATATTACCTAGCCGACTACAACTCCCTCTTTTCAAACCTGCCTCGCTCCTTGCATTAGAGGGGTTTTTGTGTGAATATGTGTATATTTCAGCGTTGCCAGATCGACAGTCACTCTGCAGAGGGCATGGATGTTGCGGGGCAAAGACAGGTAAGACAGAATGGATGAAAAACATTGCGGTAACAGTAACAAACATGGCCTTGGTGGGTGAATGATTTTCCAGTATTCAGTCTCTTGACAAGGTTGAAGGCGTGTGAGGGATTTCCTAGAATGCAAACACTATTTTTTGCCTCCCTTTCTCTTCTTTCATCTTCTCTTTCTTGCACATTAGAGACTCCGCAGAGGACTCGTAGGCGCAAGTTAAATGCCTCGTTTCAAGGGGATAACCTCTCTTCAGCAGAGGAGAGAGTTTGTAAGATCCCGTCTCATTCAGCTTCTCCCTGGGGGGACACAAATTCCCTCTCTCTCCCCCCCCCCCCCCTCTCTCACCTTCTGGATGGATTGCGATGATGGCTCACTGCCTGCACAGAGAGGTTTGTCTGACAGATAGAAAAAAGGATGCTGACACTTGACAGGTTGTGACACTGTGTTTACCAAACCCCAGCAGAAGGGGAGGCAGGCCTTTACAACATTTTCCAGAGTTGCTTGCAGTCTCTCTGAGCACACGAGCAGAGCTGACAAGAGATTGTGATGCTGTCATGAACTAGGAAAAGAGATCATATTTCTCCCATATTAGCTTTTCTACTCTGGCTGCCTTTAAAATCTAACAGAGAATTTAAAACCCTGCGTGTCACGCATGGTCCGGCTGCTTGTTGTGGCTAAAGTCTCTAAGAGTAGTACGGGAGGCCCCTCTCCTGTGGAGACATCTACCGGTCAGAGTACAGGAGGCAGACAGCCTCTCTACTTTTAAGAGTAGGCTCAAAACTTTCCTTTGTGTTAAAGCTTATAGTTGGGGCTGGCTCCAGCTTGAAACAGCCCCTAGTCATGCTGCTGTAAGCTTAGACTGCTGGGAGACTTGGGCTCCTGTTGGTTGTTGTTGCTTATAGAATAGAACATCTTTATATTTAATTGTCCTGTATCTTCTGCAGCAGTTCAAACAGGTGGTGACCCGGGTGTGAGCGGTCTCTGAGGATGTTGTGGGCTTTATGGAGGTTGCGAGAGCTGTACAGCTCATCCAGGGAAGGAACAGGGCAGCCGATGATGTTCTGTGCTGTGTCGTTGACGACCCTCTGGAGCACTTTTCTGTCAGCTGCTGTGCAGCTGGAGAACGACACACACATGCAGTAGGTCATTACAGTCTCTATGGAGCAGCAGTAGAAGGACACCAGCAGTTTCTGTTCCATGTGGCTCTTCTTGAGGAGTCTCAAGAAGTAGAGTCTCTGCTGGGCCTTCTTAATCACCGCTGCGGTGTTTGTGCTCCAGGTCAGGTCCTCCTCAATCTGGACGCCCAGAAACCTGAAGACTGCGACCCTCTCCACCTCCTCCCTGCTGATGTCTAATGGCTGAATGTCTGTTTTATTCCTTCTGTAATCAATGATCAGCTCCTTTGTCTTGGTGGTGTTCAGGAGCAGGTTATTGTCCCCGCACCACCCAGCCAGCCGCTTCACCTCGTCCCTGTATGCTGCCTCATCCCCCCCGGAGATGAGTCCCACCACTGTCGTGTCGTCGGCAAACTTGATGATGCTGATGCTGGAGTGGGTGGGGGTGCAGTCATGTTATAGCCTGCTACCGTGGACCTGCTTGACTCCCACAATCACCATAATCAATCATACTTCTACATTCCATTTTAATAAGCTCATATTAGTAATTTTCTACCATTATTTTTGACATTGCTACTATAAGTCTCTACATACATCCATTGATCTTTTTTTAATCTGTTATTGATAACGAGTCATTTCTGGTTGTTTTCTCAAGATCTCAACTTATTTTTAAACTCTTGGGATACAAGGTATGATGGTCAAACGTTACAGTGGTGCTGCGTCATTATCTCGAGACAAGGTGATAAACACGTCAAGATCTCAAGAAAACAACTGGAAATGACTCGGAATAACGGGAAGATTGAGTAAATAATTGTCTGTACCAAAGAGCTGCTAAACTGCCTTTCGTTGTTTTTATAACAGTGACAATGTAGATCAATCTATCTAAATAAAATGTACGGCTGCATTTCCGCTTAGGAGTGGAAGATTAGGAGTAGGTATTAGTAGTAGTAGGAGTAGGAGATTAGGACTGAAATGATGAGAATTCCTGCCTACTTTCATGCTATAGTTCTGTGTCGTCATGTTCAGTGCTGCTCTTTAAGAGTTGAAAGAGAAATTATATTTCAGGTAATCATGCGACGGTGGTGGAAGCTGAAAGGGAACCAGAAGGCTGATATCCAAACAGATACGTTAGCAGCAACTTTCCTGAAGTTCCTAAAAGCATAGCTATTATGCAAGACTTGATGGAGAAGAAATTTTATGTTTTAATATTAACAAAAAAATAAAGAAAAGGTAAAGAAAAAAAAGGGAAAAAGTTGATGCTTACAAATTCTATTGGCGTTCCTATAGAAATTTTGATTGGTCGCGAAAGTGACATTGATGAGCGCAGCGGTGTTCCAAAATTTGCTGCTGCGAGAGCAGCAGCAAAAAGCAGCTGACGCAGAGGGTGATTTGAGCGCTGATAAACGCTGAACTGCATTTGTTTTGTATAGAAAATATTCACTGCCAGTGCAGAAAAACAGTGTTAGTGGACACAAAGCAACATTGACTCCTTTTAGCTTTGTTATGGTCTCCACAAATCTTGACAAAAAAAGAGTCCTTTGCTGCTAAATGCTCCACTTTCTTCACTAGCAAGTCACTTTTATTATCTGTTTGATGTTTGGTGCTGGACAGGTAGTGTACAGCGAGTTTTTAGAATTTTCCTTTTTGTTCTTAATTTGGTTGAAAACCTTAAAACAAACATTTCAAAAGACCACAGTTTAAGACCTGACAACCAAAACGATGAGCAGCAGGCTGCTTAAAGCTCCATAGAGCCGAGAGGACCTGCAGAGTAAGGGATATGTGTCCTTGATGAAATAAGACGCGTGTCCTGAGTGGACATGACCGAGAGGCTGTTTGGTATTTCAGGTGTCAGGGTGTGTGTGTGAGGAGTTTAAGCAAACACTCCCCGGAGAGGTCCCAGGGGTTTCTGGGGGTCAACTCTGCTAATCAAGACGGGTCAGAATACGGTGCCAAAAAATACTGCAGAGCTAATCCACTTGCTCCTCGTGTTCCCCTGTTCCCTTGACCTATTTTCCTTTAGCTATCTTATATCTTTCTCTTTCTTTTTCTTCATATCAATATTTTGTCTCACTGTTTTACCAGCCTGTCCTTTCTTCTTCAGTGGTTTCTACATATTTTCGCTCTCTCACACAGATGTCTAACTACTTATCTGTCAGGTAGATTTGGCTCAAACATCACCTGTGATGTAGCGCACCATTTTACAGCTCGGATTGATTACAACAAGCCCTCATGTAATCTTGTTAGTTAAGCACGAAGAGTTGATTTCACGCTGGGCCGGACTAAAAATGGACTCCTGCTGTAGCTTCAGGGTATGAGCTAACCTGGGTCGATTACTATCTGAGGCCAATTTAATTCATTTTGCAGGCTCCAGAGAACACGTCTAACACGAGGGAATGAGCTTCAATGTATTTTCTTAAGACCGCAGAGCCCAGTCATCTTTTAGCTATCGTAGCCTGACACTAGCTTAGCGTTAAATGGCCGAGCCGTGATGGAGGGAGTGGACCCATTCTTCTCCACAAGATTATTTCCCGGTATGGGATCATTTTCTTTTGCAGAAGCAGACGTGGAAAAAGTTCTTCTGATTTAGTCTCCTGCTGTTGCTCTTGTATCCGGTCACTGGCAGAAGCATTGTCTCATTTTCCTCTTCCGCTCCACAGGTGGGGAGATTCATTACTCCCTTGTTTGATATATAGACCACCCACTCACCCAGCACGTCCACATCCCTCATATACGGGTCTGAAACACAGCGATATTGCTGTCAGGGTAAATACTTCAGAGCCTCGGTCCTTGATTCAATTTCTGTCCTGACACGAGCGACTCCGCTCCTGGCAGCTGTTTTAAATGTTGCCAGACAAAGTGAATTACTGTCGCGTATTGTACAATACTGAAAAATTATATATTCTCATTTTAGTTACAGCCTGAGAGGATTGAAAATGACAACAGAACCAGAAGGGGATCTAAAATAAAATATTACAAGCTAGAAACAAAGGTGGAATTAAGAGCTTGAATAAATGTAACAGAAAAAGCAATGCTTAAATCATTATAATGTCTATTCCTTCAATTAAGGGATTAAGCACAGCAGGAGAAAGTTAACAAGCAAATATGGAAACATGATCAGCTCCTTACCGCATGAACACGTTTAAACGGAGCTTAAAGTCGCTGGTGTCACATTTCCATAAGGTAGCCATCAAGAGCTGTTCTAACAAGCTGCATCTGGATGGTTAATTAAAACTGGTTGAAGACATAAGTGCACTTTTTTTTAAAGCCCCTGAAGACTTGATTCAAATCTTAAATGATGTAAAAAAAAAAAAAAAAAGTTGTCTCCTCTGTCAGCTGCTTTCTCTGAGAGGTGTGTACAAGTGGAACTATTTTGGTCACTTCATTTGAGATATTTTCTGGAGTTATTTGTCCACTAACTGGTTTCAAATGAGGCGGAGCTAAAGGGCCTGTGTCCACTAACAGCTTTTTTCCCCTATACAATGCAGGGATGTAACTCGCAATGCAGTTAAAAATCGATACATATAAGTGACGAGTCAAATCGATAAGATGAAGAGATGAATCGCAATACTACTTTTTAAACAGGCTTCTGTTGTTGTTCGACGTCATCACGTCTTATGCGTCTGTAGCTGAATAGAGGAGTAAATAAATTGTTTAACCATCGCAATTGTGATATGTTTCAAGTTAAAATTTCCTTAATCAAAAGCAAATACTCAGCATAGCAGAGCAATTTTAAACTTAACGATCACTACAGAGGGAAGTGGAAGTACCACCAGACAACTTTCGTAACCTAGCAACAGTAGGTGCCAGTGAGAAGCGCTCTGAAATTGAGGTTGTGGGCGCTGCCAGCACAAAAAAAACGCTGTTAGTGGACACAGGCCCTAACAGATGCACCAATCAGATTTTAGCAACCTTTTCACCAAAATGCATTAAGGCTAGCCCACACCGAAATGTAAGAGACCCCACACATGATGACAAATAAGGATAGATTTAACAGTTTTGTTCCTGTAATGTGTGGACAGCAACAATTACGCCAGAACAGCACACCACACACTAACAGATTCATTCACGAACAACCAGAGTCCCAACTCTCACAACTGGAAATCTCGCAAAACACTCGTGATCACACGCGACTTGGACAAACATGGCGAACGACGGGCAGGAAGAACTGCCGATGATCAGTTTTGGATGGTTTTACTGAAAATTCACTGAGAATAAAAAAAAGGATGAAGTCACGGGCTGTACATGTGACATTATACTTTTTGGCTTTTGGCCACCATAGCTGCGGTTGTTGCGCTTCTGTCTTCAGTCAGCTTGCTTCTACAGAGTGCGTGCTCGGCTGTTATCAGGGTTCCCCCCACACAACAGGATATTGGATCGTAAATATTGAACATTTTTAATATTTGAAATCGGTGTGGCCCGACGTTCTTCTTAGCAGTTTGGGGAAGTAAAATCACTCTTAACACACCTCACACCACAGGAACATCAGGCAAGATAAACTTTAGAGTCATCAACAAATCGGGACTTACTTACTTGCTCACTTTTGATGGAATCGGACCCAAAATCGTCTTGATTATCTTGAGTGTGTACCCCACCTTAGGAAAGAGGTAGGCTTTTTTTCGGTAGTGTTGTCAGGCCATTCTCAGTGAAATATGATCCAACCACTCCCACACTGTCTTGCTATGTTCATTGTCAAAATCTTAATTAATTAGTTACAGAAATGTTTAAGATTTGATGTCAGGTTATGAGTGGCCATAAGTACTCCTCTATAATAAACAAGTACAACTTAAAAGGCAACATTTAAAGTCCACGTAACCGAACATCTTGTTATTATTAATTGACAGTTTCCCCACAAACACTCAGGAAAGGCATCTGGGCTGTATCAATGTGGTTTGATGGCATGAGAGAATAACATTTGAATCCTGATTGGTGGATGGAAGTACATGAGCTTTTATAAGTTCAAAGATATATATATTCTTTTAAAACAGCAGTAATCTCTCAACTGAAATAATCAACACTTTTGCGTTAATGTAGTGCCCTTAATATCAGAGACCACAGTGATGTTATCGAGGTTATTGCAGTCTCATTAGTACCTCAGTGTAATAAATTGGGCAGATGTATTTTTTAGTGCAGAGACAAAACAACACTGGCTGCTCCGGGGACCTGCAGTCAGCACAACTTCATTAGTTTTAGTCCAAACTGCAAACACTTTGACAAATGAAATAAATTAGACGGATGTTTTTTCCATTCTTTGGCCTGAAACTAAACACAAATATTTCACCAGTTTGCAATAATCAGAGAAAAGATTACGAATGCTTCTGGTGACAGCACAGAGGCGAGAAGAGTTGCTTGCTGAAACTCTCTGTGGAGTTGTGCATGCTGACCAGTAAACAACTGCTTTAGTGAAAAGTGCATTTTAAGGGCAAGAGAGAGTCCTGCATGTTTGTGTCGAAGGGCTCGAATTACCCAAAGGTGGAAGTCAAGAAGTCCCACGTTACTGTAACTGAGCAGCTTTTTCGTGTACTTTTTTGAGTATTTTTCAAAGTCAGTAATTTTACTTTTAATTAAGTATGGTTTAAATGAAGTAAATTAATAAGCTACATTTGTACATCCTACGGATATTGCAAGCTAGATAGAAAAAGTGACTTGGACCAGACACCAATCAAATGCATCACATCAAAAACAGGCCAATCAGATCAAGGTGTGGTGCATCGCGACAAAACAGCGGTGCCGGTTGATTTTCACTGGGTCTGAAGCGAAGGAGAGCTGCAGCTCCTAACCCGGCGCATAACGCGAGTGAACCATGAATGGGACAGAAGAGAGTTTGGAGGAAACACCACCTTTGACACAGACTGATTGAAGCTTTTTGATTAACCAGAAACAGCCGTTAGATCGCTCTCTTCAAAGCCACCAGACTCCATTAATCCATTTTACCTCGCAGAACACCGGACTTGCTGGTCTACCGCTGCCTCGTTACACGTCAGTTCGGAACCGAACGAACACTTAAAAACACCACACAATAACACAAACTAAAGAACCGATCGAGGCAGCGGTAGACCATCAGCAACCCCTGTGTTCTGTGAGGTAAAATTACTGTTTTTGTCAATGGAGTCTGGTGGCTATGAAGAGAGCTGTTTAACTGCTGTTTCTGGTTAGACAAAGGATCTTACCCTTTGACAAAAGGTCCATCTCTCGTCATTTTGACACCTAATCATGTAAACATAGGGCCCAGCAAATAACAGATTCATTTTATTTCATTTGCACAGGATGCATGTGTACACTCACCTTGACAATATGTGTTTATTATAAAAATTAGCGGGGTGGGAAAGTAGCTAAGTAACTTTGACTTCAAGTACTTTTACTTGAGTACAATTTCAGTAAAGTAACAGTACTTCTACTTGAGTAGAGTATTTCAGCACTCTTTACACCTCTGTAATTACCTCAGACCAATGTGGAAATAATATTCGAACTAAAATGGAAATGTTTTTATGGCCTTCATTTTTAGACGGAACACAAATCTTTGTAACACCGGTTCATTAAAAAGAAAAGTGAAGGAGCGACTTTAACATCTTTTCTTCACACTCCAAAGATTTACAGTCATCAGTTGGACAGATTTGCAATATTAAACACTTTCCCACCAACACTATTATAAAGATGGAAAGGGAATGGGAGAAAATTGGGGGGAAAAAAAGACTCAATCTTGTGTCTAGTGTTGGATTTTCTTTATTTAAGGTTAGTAAGGTGAGACAGAATAAAGCCAGGGCTTTACAGAGTGAAACAAACCGTGCTGACAGCATTACTATGTGCATAAACACACAAAGAAACATGTTTATTCCTCATCATAATTAGCTCTACATTATATCCCTGGTGTGTCAGTGCTTGTATACAGTATCTGTGCATCCGCACACACACACACATACACACAGCGCGGGGCAACTGTGGGGCTAATTTGTTTAGAAGGAATTAATTAGACATTATTAGGGGGAGAACAATGGAGCAGAGTCGGGGTGTTTAACGGTGGGACGTCAAAGAGGCGAACCTGTCACGGAACAATAGGCTAATATACACCCACTGCTTCCCGGCTAGCGCTCAATTACTCTATCACACAACAGCACACAAATGTATGCAATTTTCTGATCAGTGTGAACGCTCATTCATGACTGATAGACTGCAGAGGTTGTGTGTGAGTGTGTTTCTAATTGAGCAGATGTTTCAGCATTAAAAGTATCCGTTGTTATACCTTCAAGGCAGACACTGCAGCTGCTGTCGACGCTGATGAACCTCGAACCAAATTACAGAACAAAACGCCTTGATATTTCTGTTCTCGCCTCGCGCTAATTTCCTCAGATCTCGGTCCAATCTAATTCCACTCCTTCCTCAACGCCTCTCCACTCTGCTTCCCTAAATCTGCTTCATCACCACAGTCGGTGGCTGCGCTCCAACCCGCCTCCCCGTCACGTTCTCTCCTTCCTCACAGCCACTTCCTGAGCACGGCCAAGGCGGAGTTGAAGGTGAACTGGGCCTGGTGGGTTCCGCGGTGAGCCAGCAGCAGGGAGCCCGCCTCGGGTCCGTGGCCGGCCGCCAGCAGCTCGGCGGCGGCTTTCTCCACGTCCCAGCCTCCCTCCTGCTGGTGGGACAGCATGTGGGAGCTGAGCAGGGGGTACAGGGCGGAGGAGACGCAGCCCACCAGGAGCCCGGCGTCCAGGAGCAACGAGAGGAGCTCGGCGTCGCAGGAGGAGGCCGTTTCCTGGAGGGACAGAGAGGGGGGAGGAAGTGTAAACACATATGTGGGGATAGAGTCAGGAGAGACTAACTTTCTGTTCAAAAGCAAAAGTAAAAGATTCTGGCGGATTTGCACCCAGAGCCTCTGCCAGGTAACCAGCTATCATCAGCTCTTGTGCTCTGAACACCCACCGGCTGATAAAACAATGACAGTGGATGATAGGTTTGGAAATGTACCAGACTTGTATTGTAGCTGCAGCACTATTTGGAGTTTGTGTTGCACGCTTGAAGAAACCTGATGAGGTCAAATCCTGCATTGACACTGCGGCTGACCACTATGAGCCTTTACACACACAAACACAAACACACACTCTGCTCTCCTCTTCCTCTGCAGCACTTTGCAGCTTTGACGGGAACATTCTCAGTTGCCAAAACAATTCGGAAACACATGTTCACACAGCCATAAACAGGCCCCCTTTACGTCATATTTTAATCCCATCTTCCGCCTCTTTACATCAGAATAATTGCATGCAAATTCAAACCACTAAATGCCGTCGGGGGCTGCGGTGAGAGGTTCGCAGTTCACGGAGAAGCTGGGCTGAGTGCTGCGGGTTGAAAGGCCGCCTCTGTGTGTGTGTGTGTGTGTGTGACTCAGCCCATCTTTTTTGCATCCTCTCACCTGTTTGCTGCCTCTATTATTATAGGCTTGCACTTGTACACGCATATGTGCGCGCGAGCACAACAGCGAGTCGCTGTCAGGGTATTTCTGGAGCTGAGGCGGATCAATTATGAATGTGGAGCTCATGTCTTCTATTCTGTAGTCGAGGAGGGGAGCAGATACGGATGAATTTCTCTCCCTCAACACGAAAATCTCTCATCTTTGAGCCGGCCTCGCTCCAATTTTCTCTTTCTTGAAGGACAATTCATCCTTAAAACCACAAAATTGTTACAAAGGATCTTTTTACTCAAGGGCAGAAGGATATTAGTGAACCTGAACGCCACACACGCGAGTCAAGACGTTCAGCTGCTCTCATTGACAATGACATGCTCCCCTTATGGAATCATATTTTGCACATAAAGTGCCTTGTTGTAATGTGAGCAGATCAGAAAAAGAACATTATCCATATGTCCCATGATTCATAGTGTCTCTAAAAGTCTTTGAATTTGGCTGCATTTACCATTTAAGTACAATGAAAGTGCATGCTCGCTTTGGCACCAATGGGAGACAGAGAGTTGACATATTATAGTTATAGAGGTGCAGTATGTCATGCATGTCTAATAACTCAATTTATTCCTTCCATTGAGAGACGGGACCGGGTGATTCATGACAAGCCGGGGGAGGAAGGAGGGCCAGAGAGAGAAGACAGAGGGAGACACTTCTGAATCTTTCGACAGACGGTGGACGAGGAGGTCGTCTGGTTAATATGAGAATAAGGGAAACAAAGAGCAGAGAGAAGGGAGGGGTATGATGGGAGGAGAAAGGCAGACGTGCGCCGGGAGCATCAGATACATACATTTTTAAGTGCAAGAGCACCAAGAACCAAGGAGAGGCGCTTCAAAACAACTTCATATTCAGCTCCAAACTTTGGGTTTGAAGCTTCAACAGAGGCTCGACACAAATGTTGCATGTTGGGTTTCCAGAGCTGCATTGGCCTCATTTAAAGTTCAGTATCTTACATAGATGATTCAAACTTTGCAGATAAGGCAGCAAATAAAGGACAAACATGACCAAAAGATGTATGTTAAATCATCAAAGACACGTATTCGAAGTACGGTTTATTTTTCAAAGCGTTAGCCATCAGTCCTATATGTCAGGATAACTCAATAACATATAGAAAAAACCACTGTCAGTCAAAGCTGGTGTTCTCTGTAATCAATAGAAGCAACAATATTTGAAATTGGAGCCATAGCTGTGGAGAAAGTCGAAAGCTCGTGGTTTCGCCCACTTTACAATCCTACATCACCCAGCGTGCATTGCGCCCCTCCCTCTGAAAGGAACATCCCAGCAAGAGACACTGGGGTGAAATACTGCTGTTTTCACTGCAGGCGATGGCTCAGAGCGGTACAGAATCAAAAATACGATGAGAATATACCTTTGGATCGTCTAAAAAATCTGCAGTCTGCAGTCTACGTTTCAAACCTTACGATTTTGAACGAGACATGACATCGGAGGCGGGAGTCCTAGATTGAGGAAGTGTAGATTAGCAAACTCGGTTAACGTAGTCTGGCGGGGGTTTCCAGGGCCCATTGGAGAAGCGGATAGCGTTCTCCAAAGGCACAGAGTGAAATTGCATTTTTTCCTACCATAATGGCATTTGCTCCCCATAATAGCATGATAGGACTGAGGTTGAAAATCGGCAAACTGGCCCTTTAACTACGGAGAAGAGATTGCCTCACAGAATTGTAATTTCTCATGCTTTGATTTAGCCTTTTCACCGCCTTCCATAAAGGAGGCTTTTACGCTGAAAGAACACTAAAATGACTTCCTAAGACCAAAAATGTCAAAGGCCCTAATTTCTTTTCAATAGTTTTACTTTGTTAAATGTTGCCTTGTGGTGCCCATGAGGCCATTAGTTTGATTAAAGGCTGAACAAATGAGTTTGACTTGATTTAACCTGAGAGGGTGCTAATTACTGATGCCACCTTCTGCAGTGTTTGGCTGGCGTAAAGGCTCACACTTGGCGCATACACTGGTCTGAAAGCTCAACCAGGTGACATCTGAAAATGATAAGAAAACATATTTATGTCTCGCTGATTAAAAGGATCACTGAAACTACAATCAGGAAGGGGAAATGCAGAGGTCAGTGCTGTTGTCGCTCCTGGTATCACACCTGCAGGGTGCTCATTCACAACACTAACACATTATTACATCCAGGAAGTCTGCACTACACAGGGTGTGAGCAAATTTCAAATTCTATGGTTTAGTTTTATGTTATGACCAATTAAGAGAATTTAGGAAAACATTATGCAAAACACACAAGTCCATTATGGAGGGGAAAACAGACCTGGTCCTGTAAGCTCACACACAAACGTACACCTCCCAGGCTATTACTGTTTGACGGTGTCAGGAGAGACAGCGGATTTGAGTCTTGGAGTCGGATTGACAGTGGAGCTGAAAATAGATGTGAAGGAGCGGTAGAGAGAAAGAGGGATGGAGGGGAATCTTGATATCAGAGCGGAGCAGATAACTTTATGTCCTTTTCACCACTGGAACAGCTCTGTCATATTTTTGACGCTGCTGTCCGTCAAGAGTTCCCGCCTACTCCAAACCTCCACCTGCATCATACTGTATGAGGGACAGTTAAAAGTTCGTGTACATTTATATATAATCATCACTTCATAATACGGCCTGAAATTTAAAATTCTACTTTTATATTCTTTACCTAAGTCCCACTTACAGACTAAAAACTCTAGGACAATACCCATAAAGTAAGTACCAAAAAGGAAAGAAAAGGAATATTTTGACAGTCGGGCAATGCACTCACTTTCTTTCTTGCGGAGAGGTGGACAGGAAAATCAAATCCACGCTCATATACGTCCATTAAAAATGCAGCTAAAGGCAGAAGACAATAGGCGTATCCAGGCAATCCTTTTCCCTTTTCTTTCAGTTTTTTGCTATGCTAAGCTAAGCTAACTGGCAACAAGCTCCAGCTAGCATTAGCACACAGACATCATTGGTATGGATTTACAGGTCTGACCGTCAGGAAGAAGAAAAAATGTATGTATTTCCAACTGGAACAACTATTTCTTTAATTACAGCAAAATTAAAGATTTTATTTTGTTTTAATGTAGCTTAGCGAAAGTTCAAGCAGGAAGACTGTTCTCATTCATTCATTCATCATTAACTTCATTCATGCTACACTCTCTCTCTTTCCCCTCAGCTGATCAGCTGATTATGGGCGTTTCCATTTAAGCATTAACCAACCAGAGTTAGACACGACGTCTGTGAACCAATCATCTTACTGCTGTCAAACTTTAAATTTGCTCCTCTCTCTTTCGCAGTCTGCTCATCGTTTCAGACGATTATTGCGACCCTCCTCCACCCCAGTCACCTCCATCCTTTTCATCAGTGTCCAGTCAGCTCAGCTCATCCTGCATCCTCTCTTCACCATCATCACCACCAGTGTCTAGACTCCATCGGGGGGGGTATCCTATCCTGCTCTCGGCCTCTACACCCCTCCAGCACACGATGACATCACGATGGAGTCTAATCGCCAAAGACTTTGCACATTTCATTTCAACTTGTAAATAAATAATTGTTCAAACGTATTAAGTCTCTCCTGATTGAAATTGCATTAAAGTTTAAATATAATTGTTGCAGCCAAAGTGCACCACAATCCGAAGACACAGCGTTTAACTGTCACCTGTACACAATCCTCACACACACCTGCCTCCTTCCTCTTCTGATTCCTCTCTCCTCAGTCCATTTTATCTGTCTTGCTTAGTTACACAACAGTCTGTCCAGGCCTCGCTATTTAAAACAGTTTATCGCAAACAGAATCGGATTGCGAAGGAAGCACATCCATCATGTTTTTTCTTTCTGTGTCAAAGGTCAACAGCATGAAGGACATGAAAACCTCTCCTACTGTGTTTGATTTTTGTGCACGTGCGTGTGTGTTTGTGTGTCGGGTTAAAAGCCCGTCCAAATCTTCTCTTTAGGTTCAAAAACACTTTGTCTGCCTCTTCAGTGGAGCGAAAACAAGAGGCATCTTCTCTCTCGTGTCTGTGTGTGTTTGTGCTGGCAGGCTGCGTGCGCCTTGAGTGAATGAACAAACACTCAGCATGACAAGAGAACTGACACATCAAACTCCAACAATAAGATGTCCATCCCCCCCCTCTCGCTCTTGTTATCACCTTCTCATTTCTTGCTGTCTCACCCTGTGAAAGACAGCCAAGGTTGTCTTTGCTGCTTGTTTTCGCTGGACGCTAAATGTTTCCTGATTGTTCCGGTCAATTTTGCACACCCCTTGTTTTCTACTCTCGCTCCACACGTCTCTCATTTCCTGTATGCGTCTTCCTCCGCCCTCTCTCCCTCCCTGAGCAAAACCCGGCTGAGAGCTTAATTGGAATTACCGTACACGTACAATGCCTAATACATAATGCATGGCCGAGCCTTCTTTTATCATTTAAATCATAAAGCTCCTTTGGAATGCCAGACAACACACAACTATCTCCTTCCCTACTTCTCTCATCCTCTTCTCTCCTTCCCTCAGGCTCTGCTTCCCATCCCTCAATCCTAGCTGTCCCCAGGCTTTGCTGGCGCATCAAACCTAGTGTGCACACACACACACACACACACACACACAAGTCCAAACAGTCTTTGCTTACAGCGCGACATGATTGAAAGTGACAGACGAAGAGACTGTGAAGCCAAAAAAAATAAAAAAACAAACAAATAAAAAGTGGGTTGTGACGCACATGAGCAAACACAGACGCACAAACACAAACACACACACACACACACAGTGAGCAGGGATCAACCCACTGAGTTGCAAACAAAACACAGCCAGATTAACAGGTCCAATATGCACAAAAAGCTGTAAACAAGCCCACTTTTACAAGCAATTAGACACATAATCACATAATCAAATTCATACACATACACACACCTCTTGTTTCCGCTCTACTGCAGATGGACATGGTGTTAAGTGAGGCTTTGGGGAGGCAATGTCTGGGCAGCTCTTTATAAGTTTGATTTTTTCACTATGCTTATTAAGGATGTAGTAGGTGGTGGTGGAATGGGTGGGATGGGGTAGGGCTTTGTTTTTGGCTGTTAAAGAACCAAAAGCGAAAGTACAAAAGTGTAAAACAGACTTTATCTGCTGTTTATCTGCTCTATAGTGAGCGATTATTATTAGCATTTACAGCTAACTAGCTTACTAGCTACAGCGTTTGTCCAAAGCATAAGATTAGCATATTTTTGATGAACTATATTAAGTAAATTATAATTGAGTTTAATAAAGCACCGTCAAAACGTTCTTACTAGACTTTTAGGAAGTGCACACTCCACAGTCAACAAGATAACATCAGTAATTCCTCATCCTAAACCTGTTCTCTCATTGTGTGAAAAGTGAAAATATACGCTTTAAAAATGCAAAAAAGCATGAATTAGCAAGCTAACAGACTAATGTGAGGACTGAGTAACTCACGCTACGTAATTCCTCATCATACTCACAATACAAACTACTCCTACACTGCTATATATGAACAATGCTGTTATGTATTATGTGTTGTACATAAATCACTGGTAAAGATGCTAACTCTTGCCTGTGACATGTAGCTTTAGCCTCAGGCTATTAGCACAATATTATGTATGTAGCCTTGAAGTGCATATTTAATAACACTTTTACATGATTCTCATTTAAAAACAGCTGGAAGCATTAAAAAGTAAGCAGGCTACTGCAGGAAGCAGTAGCTTAATAAGCTAGCTAGCTAACAGATAGCCATAGTGGTGGGCTAGAGTAGACATGTTAGGTGTAAAATGAATTTAGCCAGCTAAAAATGAGAGGCCTGCTTTTGTTGACCAACTTCTTAAGCCAAGCACTTATTTAAGTGAAGAATAACTGGGAGTTTTGGGTTGTAAAATTGCCGTTGTTATTGTTGTAAACATTTATGCTACTTGGAAACTGAAAGCCTGACAAGCATAGCAGCAGTTAGTGAGGCGGGAGGGGCTTTTTATGTGGAGTTAATCAATCAAAGTCGAATCTACATAAGGGGGGACAAAGTGACTTTAAGATTCAAAGACAAAAATAGGATTAAAAGGACTGCAAGAACACTTTGTTGCAGCAAACTTCGGTGTAGACCGCAGCTGTGTTCGTGTCTGTATCTCTCAGTGCTGTACGTTACACTGACAGCTCATTCATATTGGCAGGACAGCTGTTATCAGCCCCTTATCTCTGTCTTCCATTAGTCAGGCTGGTGTTAACCCCTGGCTCCCTGCTCCACTGCTCCTCTCTGTTCCTGCACGCTCCATACATCTTCACTAGGAGGAGCAGAACAGAGAGAGGAAGCGAGAAAAAGGAAGGAAGGATGGGAGTTTGAGGGAGTAAGTGGAAGTCAGAATAGGAAACCGTGAGGCCACATAAGTGAAAAGAAATAAAAGCCTGCACTGAATTTTCCTGCATCATTAAGAACAATACGACCTGCTCTTTCCCTCTACTACTTCTTTGTCTCGCTTTCAACTCACACACTCGACTCCCACTCCTTTCTTTCTTTCCTCCCTCCTTCTGTTTTACTACGCCCACTGTGGTCTCTTCCACAGCGAGGCGAGACTCAGTAAAAGTGGAGCAAAATCAAAACATATCTCAAACTGCAGCCAAACAAATTACTTTTCCTCAGTTACTTCCTGTGTCAAGTGGTTTTCTATAACACCGTTTTAATTAAAAAGTTATCTTCCAAATTAATCTTCTTTTTTTATTGTGATCTCAGGGGTATCTCGTTTTATGAAAAAAATAAAACAGTGTTGATACTGGGGGAAACAATGTGCACAGTAATCTATGACATCAGATACAGAGCAGAGTGCCAGCAAACACACACAACAGAGAGGCAGCGCTTTAAGATAAGGCCTGTCAATCACTCAGACTGGCATGTCAGTCTTATGTACTTCATCAACAGCATTGTGCTTTGTGGTGCCGATAAATAGGATGCATTGTGGCTGAGATCAACCTTAGGTTAGTTAATTAAGACATGAAAAGGCAAATAATTAACTGAGGAGTGAAACATCAGAAACCTTTCAAATGGTTTCATATGATAAACATGTTTTTGTCTGGAGCGTTGGCGTTAAACAAACTGGGACAAAAGAGCAAACCTCACTGAACCGTTAAAGTAATAAAATAGTAAAAGCAGTCGATTAACAGTTCGGCCTCCTCTGTAAACACACCCAGATATCTGATTGAGTAACTGAACTAAAATCAATTATTTCTGATGCTCCCTCGATAACATTTAGCCTTCTGATGCTAACGGCTAACAGCTGGAGAGCCTATGTGTAGATCAGATAAAAGGCCTCAGGGTGTTGTGCTCTTGTATCAGCTGGAATTTGGTCATGACGGGAAAAATTTGCAAGTAAAAACGAGGTTAAGAAGAAGTGCAGTGTACTATCCAATCAACCGAAAAGGTCACTTCACGTGAAATAATGCAAAATTACTATTTTTATCTCTGAATAACACATTTTCAATCATCTACTGGTAACTCGGTCAGGTTTCAAATGCCCAAATTTTTCAGTTTTTCATCTCAAGTCCCAGTTTCACGGGTGTAGCAGGGGTGCCGATGCTGAATGAACCAGCGTAAAAAGCCCTCAAAACACAGCAGCGTTACCTTGGATTGGCACAACAAAAGCTCTGACAGACTTAACTTAACAGACTTTTGAAGTCCTGTATCAGATATAATAATAACTTTGTTCGTATTGCAATTTTCAAAAAGAAAGTGCTGTCCATGCATAAAAGAGAGGGAAAGAGGGAAAAAGTGACAGTTAGCAATGCAATTACAGCAGGGGCAATTTCAAATGTGAATGTAAACAATACCAGGAATAAATCAAACAGACACAAGTAAAGAGGTAGAAACAAAACAAAGCAAACACAAAAGCATTTGATTTCAGAATTCAAAGCAGCTTTATATAAAAGTGTGTTTAAAATGGAGCGATGACTCAGCATGCCTGATCTCCTCGTGCTGGGCATTCCAAAGTTTAACCAGAACTTTGGAACGAATAGCACAGTTATGCCTTGGGATCAAAGGCAGAAGTTTGGTCAAAGTGGCAGAGCAGCTTGGAGATACCGGGAGATGTAAGGCCAGACAGTATTACACGTATTTTAAATTTGAAGACGCTAAGATAGGTTTCATATGATCTAATTTTTGGACCAAGTTAGAAGTCGAGCTGCAGCATTTTGTCAAGCTGAACGGGGAACGGGGAAACTTTCGAGAGATACGCGTACAGGAAGTTGTTATAATCAAAGGCGTGATGAGATGTGAAAAAAAGTAATGGAGTGCTAATATTCCTTATTATTGCATGACTGGGTTAAATAATTGATTCTGATAATTACAGCATTATGAGGTCTATTTCTCTATAGCAGAAAAAACTTCCTATGAAGAACAGACCATTGCTAGGGATGTGGCTCTAATCACACAATCCGGAGGACTAACTTTAATCATGTCAATCCGCCAAAAGAAGTTTGACTTCAGTCTGTTTACAAAGGGAAGAAAAGAGACAAAATAGCTAAAGAAAGCAAGAGAGGTTAAAAGATGCAAAAACTGTCGGCTGTCACTGACAGATATACAAAACTGAAGACGTCACATGAACTTAACATGATACAGAACTCATTTTAATGTGAGTAATAACAGCTAGCTTAGCTCATTTTAATGTGAGTAATAACAGCTAGCTTAGCTCATTTTAATGTGAGTATTAATAATAGCTAGCTTAGCTCATTTTAATGTGAGTAATAACAGCTAGCTTAGCTCATTTTAATGTGAGTATTAATAACAGCTAGCTTAGCTCATTTTAATGTGAGTAATAACAGCTAGCTTAGCTCATTTTAATGTGAGTAAAAACAGCTAGCTTAGCTCATTTTAATGAGAGTAATAACAGCTAGCTTAGCTCATTTTAATGTGAGTATTAATAACAGCTAGCTTAGCTCATTTTAATGTGAGTAATAACAGCTAGCTTAGCTCATTTTAATATGAGTAAAAACAGCTAGGTTAGGTCATTTTAATGTGAGTAATAACAGCTAGCTTAGCTCATTTTAATGTGAGTAATAACAGCTAGCTTAGCTCATTTTAATATGAGTAAAACAGCTAGGTTAGGTCATTTTAGTGTGAGTAATAACAGCTAGGTTAGCTCATTTTAATGTGAGTGAAAACAGCTAGCTTAGCTCATTTTAATGTGAGTAATAACAGCTAGCTTAGCTCATTTTAATATGAGTAAAAACAGCTAGGTTAGGTCATTTTAATGTGAGTAATAACAGCTAGGTTAGCTCATTTTAATGTGAGTGAAAACAGCTAGCTTAGCTCATTTTAATGTGAGTAATAACAGCTAGCTTAGCTCATTTTAATATGAGTAAAACAGCTAGGTTAGGTCATTTTAGTGTGAGTAATAACAGCTAGGTTAGCTCATTTTAATGTGAGTGAAAACAGCTAGCTTAGCTCATTTTAATGTGAGTAATAACAGCTAGCTTAGCTCATTTTAATGTGAGTATTAATAACAGCTAGCTTAGCTCATTTTAATGTGAGTAATAACAGCTAGCTTAGCTCATTTTAATATGAGTAAAAACAGCTAGGTTAGGTCATTTTAGTGTGAGTAATAACAGCTAGGTTAGCTCATTTTAATGTGAGTGAAAACAGCTAGCTTAGCTCATTTTAATGTGAGTAATAACAGCTAGCTTAGCTCATTTTAATATGAGTAAAAACAGCTAGGTTAGGTCATTTTAGTGTGAGTAATAACAGCTAGGTTAGCTCATTTTAATGTGAGTGAAAACAGCTAGCTTAGCTCATTTTAATGTGAGTAATAACAGCTAGCTTAGCTCATTTTAATATGAGTAAAAACAGCTAGGTTAGGTCATTTTAGTGTGAGTAATAACAGCTAGGTTAGCTCATTTTAATATGAGTGAAAACAGCTAGGTTAGCTTATTTTAATGTGAGTGAAAACAGCTAGCTAAGCTCATTTTAATGCGAGTAAGTAGGTAGCCATGTAATGAGCGGGATAATGTATAGTGGGCAAGTTGTTATAGCGGAGGAACTCCTTCAGGGTGAGAAAAGTCCATTCCGCTATAACAGGCTGCTCACTATACATTATCACCTTACTTCTTGAGTTAAGCAGGGGTTCAGTGCAGCCCTGGAGGAGGCGGACTCTTTCTTTTGTCCTTGTATTTATCTTTCTTTCCTTATCTTACGGGTGACCTTTCCTTGGTCTGCACCATTTCAAATTATTTAGTGTCCTTTGGAAAATTCTTAGCTAATCCGAAACAACATACTTGAAAACAAATTAAACCAAAAAGTACTTGGTATTAACACAATTTTGCAAACAGATACTCCCACAGTCACAGAGATATTCTCACACACACACTAAAGAAACAGAGAAGAGATTCACACCCACATGCATTATCAGATGTATTAGATGTAAGATGATTTCTCTCTGTCTCTGCAGATGTAATCTTCAGATGAACACTGTTCTGTGCTGCTCTTAACATACCCCTGCTCATTCACAGGTGAGATTATTCCTCAAAGCAGTGTGAAACACCACCTGTCTTACTGCATTCACGCACACTCCTCCTCGGCAACTGGCTCTGACTTATTTCCCCTCCATTACCATCCCTCCTTCAGTCAGAGTGTGCACCCTGCTCTGCCCTTTTTACCTCTGTCTTTCTCTGTCTTACTTTACATTTGTTCTTTTATTTTATCTCTGTCCTTTCTTATCCTATTTATCTCCCTCTCCACACATCCCATTTGATTTCCTCTCCCTGCATCTAAATCACACATCTTTTCTCTCACCCCCTCCAACTCCCCGCCTCCCTCAGCCCCGCTCTCTGTTCTCTGCGGGATAAAAGCAGCGTGTTGCTAAGGTGTACCGATATAGGAGCTTGAACGTTTCATTTAATGGGGGCTCTGTCGCTTAATAGAGAGGCTTTCTCTTATCTGATCGGGGAACAAAGAGAGGGTCTGCTGGGTCTGAGAGGCCTACTTTGTGACTACTGCTTATCTGATTGGAAAACAGCAGAGAGCGGCCCACACAGTCTTAAACTATTACTCTCTTATCTGATTGTGGCTTTCCAGAACAGGAGGACAGCGGGAAAGTGGATAGACGCTGGCTTATTTGACTGTTTGGATTCTTTTAGAGAACTTCGTTCTTATCTCACGACAGTGATAGTGTTTCATAATTTTTTTGCCAAGGAAAAGACCTCCTAAATCTCACACACACTTTTTTAAAGTGTCCGTGAAACAGCTATCACCGTGCTACGTGAGTGCAGACTTCATTATGTAAGGGGAGAAACTCTGAGGAGGAGCCGTCATGAAGTAGTGACACAGTGAATCCAAATTTCAGGGAAATCTCTTTAAAGCGGCGTATATTTGTAAATTACAATGTTGATGTTCAGCACAAGCCAATCGATTATTGTTCTGCACGAGTCAGGACGACGATATATTGCCGTATGGATATTCGTCCCACCCCTAGTTAACATTACAAACATAATGTCTTTTTTATTGTTGAGCCAGATGCTAGCATACATGTGATGAGAAATGCAAGAAATAAGTGATAAAAAACTTAAACATCTATTTTGAGTTCATGATAGCTTTAAAGTTGAGTATTTAGTGTTTGTTCTCTGAGTCCTGCTAGAACACTGTTATATTATTGTTTTTAATATGCAGATGAAATAATGATGATGTTGGATCCCACCTTTGGGGTGAAGATAGACACTCAAATATGATTATTTGATCGACAAAATTTTACTTTTTCTAGTTTCAGCTTTTTCTATTGTAAGATTTGTGGCTATTTGCTGGGACATGTTCATCCATAACTCTGGTCCTGTTTGGGGTTTCTGCCTTTTAAAGGTTTTGTTTGCCACTGTTGCTAATAGCTTGCTTGTTATTGGATTTAGTTGGGTCTCTGTAAATAATATGACATAGTAGGATGTAAAAGTTAACTGACTGATTGATTAGCTTGAGCTGTAGGAAGTTGTGTTGTGCATTTTTCATTACTCTTTAGATTCAAAGGACCAAATGTTGAACGTATTATATGAAAGAATGTCTCCTTTCACTGCATGGGTTCAATGGACTGAATACAGACTATGCAGACTGTAACAATGACACTTACTGCGGTCATGCTGTTGATCTGATCCAGAGTCAGCTGCAGCAGCTGCTCATCGGCGCTCTCAGCCATCAGTTTGAGCGCAGGCTGCTGGAGGCTCGGCTGGTTGTGAAGCAGCAGGGTGGATATGTGTCTGATACACTGGAGCAGGGAGAGAGCGGGGGAAAAAAAGGGAGGGGGGTAGATGAATGGATAGATGTGTGGATGAATGGATGAAAGGCGGATGTGTAGATATGGAAATAAAAGGGGTAAAAACAGGGAGAGGTAATCAGAAGATGAGAGAGGGAGAACAGAAGGGGGAGGGCAGGAGACAGGGGGGAGAGAGTAGGCGAGGAACACTGAAGGTTAATTGATGTGCATATACTGTACAGACATGCAGGAACATAATACTTTTTAAAAGGTCTACACACAAACACACATACACACACAACACACACACAGTCCTTTTGCAGTCCTCTCCTGTAATATATGGATATCACAATGCAATCTGACTCCCCCATGCTCCGGCGGTTTCATTCCAGCAGATTCAAATTAAAGCTGTTCAGAACAGAGTAAAAGGCCTCCTCCGCCACCTCCCACCCCCTTCCCACACTAATATTAGACAGCCAGGCAGACACTAGGCTATTCACACTGAATAGCATTAGCTCTAAACTAATATCACAGTCAGCTGGCGCTAGACATACAGAAAGGCATTAGGCTTACCACTTCCATGCTGCTCAGCAGGGCATGAATAGCATTACGGGCCGTCAGATATCAAAGAGCGGCTCGCGCCTACAGTACGTTGCAGAAAGCACTGAGCTGATGCTAACATGTTGCTGTGGGTCACAGGCTTAATGGCTTTGAGCTCCTGTATTAAAATACGGCGTGAAGCGGTGGCACTGCGCTGAGTTACACTGAATTCATAACAAGCTTCTATTTTTGATAGATTTTTTTACAACAATGGTGATAGAGGATGAATGAAAATGTGTTGAAGCTTTGGTTCAAAATATCAATTATGACTTTCCTCACTGTATTGCATTGTGGGTAGTATTCAGCTAAAAAATTTTCCCGTTGTTTTTACTCCTCACAGACTCAGCAAGCCATTTCAGTCATTGTAAACAGGTGTAATTGTTTAGTTTGACCTACTTTTAAGATCAGCACAAAGACAAGACGTCACAAGCAGAATTTTTCTTTTGTTACCTGTACAGGAAGCCTGTGTTTGGTGTTGTAGAGCGATCGCACCATGCTGACGACCTGCTGACCCAGGTCTAATTCGACCTCTGGCCCCTGGCAGCGGGTCAGCAGGGCCGAGGTCAGCAGCACCCAGGGGTTACGCTCCGACTCTGCCCTGGAGACGGAGAGAAAGACAGACGTGTGCGTATGAATGAATGCATGTGTGTAATCCTCTGCTGAGCGTCATATATAAATTGTGCATTACGATTGTGCCACATAAGAATAACAGCATCGACCTCCCTTCAGATGAGAGCAGGGTTTTGCAGATGATCTAATTAATTCTGACGTTGACATCTTCAGTAAGCGAGAAGGAAAGCCGTCCGACCACAACGCTCCTGCAGTTATTATCAAACACCTACATTTTCTCTCTCTCTCTGTAAACACCAGGGGCGAGCTGCCAGCGGTGACAGACATCACTTTATTGACACGCTCCTTTATGAGGTCTTCAAGACCCTCTTTAATGCCCCCAGGGCGACCGATTAGCTCCCTCCGAGGCCGGCAAAGGTCAGCGATGCTAAGGCGATACGACCTTCATGGACACGTATAAAAAGATCGACTCATTATCTGTTAATTACATCTTAGTTTGACGGATGGACCCTGTTTAAATTATTAATTTTATTAGCTTTATTATTATTAGCATGGCTAGGAGTCACGAGCGGTAAAAGAGCCTCTCGGACTGCTAATGCTAACAGCTATGGTGGCTGCTACTGCTAAGCTAAAGCCTGGTTATATGTGCGCCAGAGCTCAAGAAGAGAATCAAACCACATTTTTGAGCCCAAGTGAGGCTTTGAATGTTTATATGATAAAAAAAGAAGTTAGAAAGTAGGCGTTCAGACATGCTAAAGCGGCTAGTTTGGCATGTGATGATGAAGACAAGCTGTTCATTAAAAAGTAAATCGACAGACACGGAAAAGGAGGAGATGAGCGGAGGTATCGGATGTGAACAGGTGCTTTGTTTCATTCACATGATAAAAGGATGCTACTGATTTAAAATTGTGTTTGTCTGCACAAGGAGGAAGGTGAATGTGTTAGCAAGAGCGTGCAAGCGAGAAACAGAGGATAAAAAAGAGGTGAAGAGACAGCAGGGAGGACAGCAGGGCCCCTGTCAGCAGCAAAGGCAGCTCTCCATCCAGCTACCGTCTTGTCTTGACAAGCTGCTTCACCTTCCCCACGAAGCGTCCATGGGAGCAAACAGAGCCCCACTTGTGCTGCTGGCACGCTGCTGCTTCCTGTTCTTTTACCAGGGGGAAACAGGGAGCTACTGCTGCATGCGACTGTGAGTGTCTGTGCTCTCGCCAAAGCTGTCACAGGGTGCAGCGTGAGTCACAGCCAGCCTCAATTCGTGCTTTGAATCATGACTCAGTTTATGCGGACGGACTAAAGGATAAGCTTTTTAGATTGCAGCTCAATATAGCTCCCAGATCGGGCTCTTGTAGTCCTTGCTGAAACACATCTGCGCTCTACAGACACACACGCAGGCAGGATGAAGTGCTGAGTCAGGACTACAGTTAAGTTTAACCATGTGTCTCGCACACTAAGATATAACGGCCTCCAGTCTTCATCTTAAATGAGGCATTTTGAAGGTTAAGTTATTCTGAGTTTTGTGTCCCAAATAACGACTTCCTACTACGTAAAACGCACAATGGGCCCAGATCGGACCCAAATGTTCCGGCTTTTATTCTTCAAAGAGGCACATCTATGCACGCTGCAGCAAATTAACTCCAGCGATTCAAATGAGGACGAGCAAAGAGACAAGAACAAAAACAAAATCCATAATCAAAAGCCGAGTTTGCGCTCAGCATTATGCCCGCGTTTCAATCCGTTACACAATACAACAGCTCAGTGTGCAGTTAAAAGAGCTGATTATAGCCGAGCGTCCCAGCACTGATGCTTTGACTACAGCTGTTTACGCTACAAAGTCAGTGGAGTGTCTGTGAAATCCGGGGGTGAACTTGAAGCAACTGTGTCATCCAAACCTAATCCTGTGTCTGCTGCTGCTTCTCAGCGGAACGGAAGAGAAGCCAGACAAGAACGCTGGCTTTATACAACTCTACTGACCGTTACACACACACGAATTTATTGTCACACATGCTTCTTATTTATTTACATTCTGTTTGTTAAACTGCCACATTCCCCTGTTATTTTGGAAACTATTATTATCTCCCTCCCTGTCAGTAATCTTCACCCCACTCTAGGCGGTAGGGTTGTCACGATACCAGAATTTTAAACTTCGATATAATACTAGTAAATAAAAAAAAGATACCCGATAACTGTTACCACAGCAACAAAAAAAAAGTGTTAGGTACCAAATGTGGCTGACCGCATCAGGTCGATTTTTGCGCTTTTGTGGGCAATGTGTTACAAGGACTGTCCTTATGAGGCCGATGAAAACATGTTTGGAAGCAGGCGCACGCTGCAGATGTAGGTGAGGACAGCGGAGGAGCAGCCCCGCCTCCTCCCCGAAAAGTATCCAGAGCCGTATAGACAGAGAGTCGCGTCAGTGGAGGTCCAATATGCTCCATGATGAAAACGTAGAGACCAGGTGACAGCGCTGTCTCTCTTATCTGCTCTCTGTCTGTCTGCAACGGACGCAACCGTAATGTGCTTTGCACACACACTCTCTCTTAGGCGATCTCACTCACAATCCCACAACATCTACAAACTTTCATCCTGACAGCATTAATGGTGGCTAAGTAAACTTACTCAGCTGGAAAGACAGAACTAAAGTATCAAGAAACCACTGGCTGAATCTGTGAACCGACCACTGCAACCTGGAAAAGCTCACATCGACCGTACAGGACAATCTGGTTCCATTCAACAACACCTGGTCTCTCTTTTCCTGCAGTTCATTCAGAGCTGATTCCTCTTCACACCATCTCAACCAGATCCTCTCAAAGTAACCCACTTCTGTTTCCTCTCTCTTCCTCCTTTTTTGTTGTTATTTATGATATGTCTCTGTACTTTTGCTGTTTGTTGTAAACACTTCTGTTTTGTTAGTGTTAGTGTTTCTGGTGAGAACAGTCTTCTGTGTTGTTGCTGTTTAAGAGCTCCAGGTGTGACGGGGGGCGGAGCAGACAGACACATAGGCGGCAGAATGAAGCAGACAAACAAACTCCTGCACCTTCCTGCAGGTGTCTGGAGGTGTAGGCGAATAAGTTTGTTGTTTGGAGCGTAACAGCTGTGATCAGAAAGTACGTCTTATTTTTCCATTTCTCCACTTTGTTGTCATTAACGTCTGTGTCACTTGAACACAGCGCACGGCAGATTTGGGTTTTTAAAGCTTCTGTGATTTTTGACACTATCTGTTATATCGCTTTGAAACACGTGGCATCAAAAAGTACGTAACTATTTTGGCAGCTCAGGAACACCTCGGTTTTGATGCTTGGTTTGCACTTCCTTCTGTCCCAGGATCATGGCAGAGATAGCTGTGCGCAAAGTTGCTGCTTGGTTAAACAAAGTCACTGTAACAGCCACAGCATGAGTGCAGCTTCATTCATACAGTAAACAGTCCTGGGAAAAGCATGTGATCACACTGAGAGCACTTGCTAAGTGTCTCAGTGTCATGATGCTCTAAATAAGACACAAAGAACAACCTCAGCATGTCTTCCTCCCATCCATTCAAACACCAGAGAGCTCATCGGCCACCTGTCGTGCTTCTTCAGATGTGATGGATATGCAAACACTTTTAGTATCTGTCTGTCAGGCAGGTTGTGGGGGTCACTGTCCTGTCATAAGAACAGACAACATAATGTGTAGTCTGATCCTTGTGTAATGTTTATTTTAGGCTGAGAGAGCAAATATCCCATCAGGCAGGTCGTATTGCCGTTAAAACTGATGCATTGGTGATCAACACATAAAATCCTGTCCATCAACCAAACAGCAAACCTCCTCAGAGTCTATAAACCTGACTTATACACAGCTCTGTGTACGCCCTTGTGAGTTTCTAACAACTCCAGGAGAGGAACTTTAAATTGGCGAGCGAAACGGTTTGAAACGCACGTCTGATTTGATTGAGCTGGAAGGAAAAAGTCGACTACATAGCCCTGCGTCGTCTCGGCGGCCCTCCGAGCTGCGCTCACTTTTAATCAAGAACAATGGAGCAGCAGAAGAGCAATCACGTCATTAGGTACTTATCGATAATAAAGCAACACTCGCCGAGGCTCATAACACGCAGGCTGCTACAAGCAGCCTACAGCCCGGAGCTTTGTTAGGACGCCTGTTTTTATTTCACACTCTTAAAAGTCTATGCGCAATAAATGCACCTGAGACATTAAAGGCACCATTATCTTTTTTCTTTTAGAGAAATGAGAACACATTGCACAGAAGTTGAACACTAAAATGATAGTGTCTCAGATTCTGTTAACAAACATTACAGTGAAACATCTGCTCAAAAAGTCTGTCTGACTCTTTAGCAGCAAAAAAACACCATCGCTTAATTTCAGTGTGCATAAAAGCCGAACAAAAACTAGTGAAATATTCCTCAATTTGGATTCTAACTTTATAACGGATACTGCCTGAGGATGCTGAAAGGTTATCACTGCATTTTGACGAGTAAATTGGCTGCTGCACTGTTGGGATTCTGCACAAAATCTGTAATAGCAGGATATTTGAAATTTTTGTCTCCAGAAATCGACCTGAATTTTTCTGTGAGGAAATCAGTAAGTTATAAGTGTACTAGAAGTGCTTAAAGAGCTAGTGCAGACATTTTGGGAAATATACTTCACTGCAGAGAGTTGGATGAAAAGATTCACCTTTATGTCCAGTTGAAATTTGATGCTTCAGCCAGCAGCGGCTTAGCAACGTGGGAGTAGACATCTATCCAGGCTCTTTCCGAAGGTAGGAATAACTCCAGTGAAAGCACAACTTGTTTTACACTCAAATTTTTTTGTACTTTTTTGTACAAAAATGACATTTTTTCCATTATTTTTTGGCCTTTTTGCCTTTATAATATAGGGGACAGGAAAAGGGGAAGAGAGAGTGCGTTGAGAACTTCTGCCTCTGTATGTGTGGTGCATGCTCTACCAACTGAGCTAAACTGGCGCCCCATAAATTACAAACTGCAGGTTAATTAGTTGGCTTTCGACGTGGTGATACCTTTGGACAAAGTGAGGCTAGCTGTTTCCTGCTGTTTTCTAGTCTTTAAAGGGGGGGTATTATGCTAATTTCAAGCTTCAAATTTCACTCTGTGATACCTGTGGATTAGCTTAGCATAATTTACAGTTCAAAAAATTAATCATTTTTCTCACTCCGGTGCTCTGTGCAGGCCCTCATACAGCCTCTGCCTGAAACGACTCAGTCAGCTCTGTCCCTTTAAGAAACCCCACCCCTACAAGCCCACTTCCTTCTGATTGGCCAGCTCTCCGAAGCCCGCTGAGGCTGCCGAAGTGCAGCGTGTAAAAAAAAAACTGTGTGAAACCTGTCGTTCACAGCAGCCTGCAGACTGAGCTGAGAAGCCTGGGGATTACTCCAACATACTTTTACCTACAGATCTGAAACTTCACCCACGTTTAGTCTGGACATCCAACATTGTAAAATTATATATAAGTCTTAAAATATGTAACAGCATAATACCCCCTCTTTAAGCTAGGCTAACCGGCTTCTGGCTGTAGCTTCGTATCTACTGAAATGAGAATGGAATCAATCTTCTCTTTAAACTTTCATCAACAACATGAACAAGTCTGTCTGTAAATGACGGCATGTGTCTTACACTTCCTCCTTCATCATGGGGGGCCACGCCTGTAGAAGCAGCATGAGCAGCTGAAAGTCCTCCCACTTTTGTGCAGCCTCCAGCAGCTCCTGGAAGAGGGCGTATCTCTTCCCCTCATTCTCCACATCTTCAATCTGAACCTGAGAGGAAAGGCGGAGAGAACACGGGGAGGAGAGAAAGACAAATCAATTTAGGCCTAAAAGGCCGAAGGCCTGCTGTGAAGATGCTGACAGTTAGATATTCCTCAGTCATTGAGCACAGAATCCGGTGAATGACGAGTGTTCTGGCTGGAGTAACCCTTATTTTTTTATCAATCCTTCCACACAGAAAATGTTGTGAATAAATATGATGACAAATGCCGGCATCATCGACTGAAAAGTGGATTGCGGCAATCTATTATCTCGGCCACTTCAGCTGCAGCAGAAAAAGGAGAGCTGCTTTCGAATTGTATGAATCATGCTCTCGATTGTGATAGCAAAACTTGACAAGCTAATGATCGCAGAAGAGTTTGTGGGCAAGGCATTCCTGCCAAAACAGGACCGCGAATAAACTTAGCAATCACAAACACTCACTCCAGACTAGAATCACAGCCTTCAGAATTCAAACAAAGCATTTAAAGACAGGAACAAGGCTTCATGGGTAATGGCACATTTCACTATTACTTAAAAAAAAAAAAAAAAAGTCACCTGTGGCAAACTTCCTCTGTGCTATTGTGAGAAAGAGAGAAATTGAGAAGGAGAGCGTAAGAAAGGAGTGAAAAGGAGCGAGGGAGGGTTAATGTGGAAAAAATGAGGGGAGGTGGAGGCGGAGGGAAAGTAATTAATTTTCTTCTCAAAGGTTGGCTTCTAGTGTGATTTTACAGTTCAGAGAGCGGCTGATTTCTGAGGGGAAAACTACAACCTGCCAAGGCGAGGGTGCCGCGAAGACAGGCTCCGTGACACACGCACGCAGGCAAACGCACACACTCACACACACACACACACACACACACACACACACACACACACACACACACACACACACACACACACACACACACACAAACATACAGTATATTTCACTTGGAGCCAGACTCGACACAGTTTCAGCCAAAGTGGTGTGATCAGATTTATTTGACTGGATACCCATGTAAAGCCCGGCGATATTTCACCAGTATAAAGGTCCGTATAGAGGAACTGTATGTGAATAATCCTGTAAATACATGCCTCCTATTCTAACCTCTATTTTCATTAATAGGGCAGTTGGGATATAACAAAGATGGGATATCACTAAACCATCTTTTATCTTGTAATTTGCATACATGATGCTACTGAATATTGTCCTCGTAATGCTGTTATAAATGGCTCGATAGCAGAAGGCAATGCTGTCGTTGTAGAGATTTCCTGCAGCCTGCAGGACAGCATGCCAAACTCGTGTAGCACCAGCTAAAGTGTGGAATCCTCCTGCTTTATAAAGCATCTAAATAAAACATATACTACAGAGAGAGTTGTTGTTAAACTACAATGGAGGGCTGTAGGTTGTTTCATGCTGGGTGGGTCACAGTGCAGGCTAAAGCCAATAAAGCCCTTCTGCTAGTTTCTTGGCAGCTACCAATGGCACACAAACTGTATGCTTTTGCACAACATGAAACAAAGAGGCAAAAATACAAAGGCAATTATGTTGCTGATGTAAATTGCTTGCAAAAACCAAATAGGCACTTAAATTAGCCAATAGCTGATGCACAGTGTGCAGCAGTGAACTGCAGTTAAAAATGTCCACGTTGTTGTTTCGCATCACAACTTTCAGCGCCCTGTTGCCCCATGTCACACAGCAGGTGCCCCTTTTTATTGCCTCTGCCCCTCAAACAGCCTGAGTACACCACTGACATTATGCATCCTTTTTTATGAATATCTGAAGGATAGCTGTCCTTGGATGGAAAGATCCCCAAAATTAATTAGTTTGCAAAAAGTTGAAGGAATTAAAAAAAAGTTTGATCATCAAAATGACAACAGCAGTTAAGATGCTCAAAAAGTAGAAAAATACACGACTGCATCGATCCATTTCACGACTGAAAAATGTATGTCCTTAATTTGATGGTCAGTTTTAATACCATTTGGAGCCCCTAAACTGACGAATGCAATGGTTATGAGACACGCAAAACATTGAATGGAAATAATTAACTAATAATATTATTTGTTCAATAATTAAAGTCAGTGAAGAAACCATAAATTGCACTGTACAATACCATAACTACTCTTCATCAACTCCTGTAACAGTGACTATGAGCCAGATAGCTAATGCTAACAGAGTTAGCATTACATAGAAGCTGCTAAAGGATGACAATAAAAAACTTTTGGAAAAACAAGAATCAGCAGTATAATCAAGGGGACAAAATATCGATACGGCAATATATCGTCCTCGTGACTCGTGCAATATAATTATCGATAGGCTGGCGCCAAATATCGATGTTTTAATTTACAAATATTTGGTGCTCTAAACAGATTTCCCTGCGATTTTGACTCACCGCGTCACTACTTCATGACTTCTTGCGCTGGCACTTACGATGAATGTATGAGGGTAACGTGAACGTAAATTAATTGGCTGAAGAAGAAGAAGAGAGCAGGATAAAAGAAAAAGAAGAAGAAGACAGCGGGATAATGTCGGACGGCGGTTTAATCAGATATCGTGATTGTGCTGTATCACTTTATGATTGTCTTTGAATATATCAATCATCGCAGAATCGCTGTTGATGATCGTTATCACGGGCCACGTATCGTGTGTCATGTCATGAGTTACCCTGCGATTCCCACCCCAAGTATAATCTATATGTTCGTCTGAAAACCTTCTACTGAAATGCATGAAGCAGCACCAGTATCAGCTCATTACCTTAATAAAGCATCTAATACCACCATTGATTCTGAACACATGTGGAAGTAAACATCTTATTTATAAGTAACAGCACATGTAAATAATTGGCCGCGCAGCACATCCATGATTAGTGGGGTAGTGAAGCGCCTCACGGTGGGGGATGGGGCAGTAAACGAGTGGAGCTGGGGCTCAGGACCCTCTGGAAATGGAGGTCATTTCGAAACAGAAATTGAATCTTAACTACCTGTAAAAACCTCTGGATGCAATCTAAAGCTCTCAAATCCATCACTGAATGTAAACTGCAGCTCAAAGCCTCTTCATCACTGTTATTACTTTACTGTGAATACTGAATACTGAACACTTTATAGCTTTGGAAGCATTTTATTGCCGCATTTATTCATTATCTTTGAAATTTCAAGGGCATGCAAGAGCAGGATTCCCTGAAAATACTCTGATAACAAGTTGTCCTCTTTTATAAATTGCACTCCACATCCACATGCACACTTAAATACACACCTTCGTGCCACCTCCTCACCCGCATGCACGCGCAGATGTGCTCACACTCATCAGGACTCGCCTACAGTAGACCACAAATTACATCGCTGCCAATTACTGTGTGGCTGTGAGGCTTTTATTTTCTTAACAAGGGAGGATGGTAATTAATTATGCCGAGTGATTAAAATCAACATTTCCTCTGTGGTGTTGAACATAGAACAGAGAGCAAGAGGGCAGGAGGGCAGGAAGAGGAGGGAGGAAGGTAAGGAGGGAGGCTGTGAGCCAATAGGATAACAATAAACAGAGAAGTGCTGACAGATGAGATTGGACACATGGTTTCTCTGTCAATTAAGCAATCCTATTAAGTATACACTTTATGTTCCTATCTGTCCATCTGTTTGTGTATTTATATCCCATCCTCAATACATTTGTTATTCTTTAATCTAATGTTTATGCTTCTCTTTGATCTATCAGGCTCTTAAACACGACTCAAATCCTCTCTGCCCTCCCCATCTGTCCATTTAAAGATCACTTTGTTAGACAGCAGGAAGAATCATCATTATAAAGTATATTTTAGATGCAGACTAATTCTGCAAACTCAGGTTTTATTTGATCTTGCAGTTGCGTCTGGTCCCCCTTAAGTCGAGAAAGATTTACATCTGGCCCGATTCAGGCCAATCACAATCTGGCTGTATGCTGTCGAGGCACCTTTGTAACCAACCAAGATGGACGCCAGTGATGTGAAACGTCCTCAGTCTGCTAACGCGTCAGTATTAAACAAACTACATTAAACATATAAATTTAACGTTTGAACCATAGACTACGTATATAAAAAGATGGACGACATGACAGCTCCCTAAAAGTGAAGCCAAACCCTCTCTATTGCCCCCTGCTGACTGGCTGCAGTATAGGTCATAAAGCCCGCCTCCTCCATGTTAACAGATGGGACATGAGTCAAACTATAAAATCAAAATACACGCCCGATAAACTTTTCTCAGACATGGTTTCTGTCATTATATTTAGTTCTTATCATGCTGATTTACGTCCAAGTGTTCATTTTTTTGACAAGTTTGTTTTTAATTAGTTATTTGATGCTGTAAAAAGGATGATTGACAGCTCTGGTGACAAATTCGGCTCCTGCAGCCGATCTGTTCCTGATTAGCAGAGTAGAGAAGGAACGGCGAGATAAGACATAACTAAAACAATCACTACAGTCATTGAAGTTTCCATACCTGTGATTGCTGCTGCAGACCAACACAAGACGCTGTTCTGATGTTAAATATGCTGACGTGCGGATCTTTGCTGTTTTTTTCCATTTAGTTAAGTGTGTGTTTTGGTTAGCGGAAGTCGCCAGTGCAGGATGGCAGCACTCATCACGGGGGGTATTTTGGCTTAAATTTTGTACAATGAGAGTAGATGGAGACGTTGGCCATCTTTATATACAGTCATTGGTTAAAACTAGCTATCTAGCCTAGCAGCTTACTGTTCAGGGTTGTAGCCTCCAGACGCATTTATGCAATTTAATAACGGCTCTTGAAAATCCAAAATGGAAGGACAGGATCCAGACTGATTTACATTTGTGACACAATCCTGCCATGCAAGACGACTCGTGAACCAAGAGTCTTTATTTCTGATTTGACTTTTTGGTTTTTATGAAACATCGTCACATAAGGAGGACTACCTTTCAGACCTCTCATCCAAACAGTCACTGTCATGTCTTAGGAACTAGCTGAAGCAAGCCCATTAAACTTTAAATATCTCAACAGGGCGCGTGTCTTTTTAGGCGGATTGGATGGTTTGGTCTTTCAAAAGCAAAACACTAGAGAAGAGAGCATTAGGAATGATTATTATTTCAATGTAATCATTTTAGCTGGAAATTACCTGCATGTCCCACTCACCAGCTTACTACCTACTGCCTAATAAACAAGTGATTTATTTCACTGATATGGGGCCTATCCAAACCCACACATAACACCACACAACAGGTGCAACTGTAAAGGCAAATACGCACACACACACACACACAAACAATCAAGACAGCGACTCATGTAAGCCAGCTGAGCCACTGATAGTGAGGGGTCAATGACAAATACGATACCCAGTAAGAAAAAACGACTCTGTTGGACAGAGAGCAGCTGATGCACTGAGGCATGAAAACAAACACACAAACACAAAGCTGCTCGCTCTCACCGCCTGTAATTTCAAGCTTCAAAACATTTCTTTCCCCTTTTACTGCTGGCACAAGGGAAGAGAGGCGGTAAATTATGCCGACCGCATGCTACACGCTCACCCACTGTGAATCGAAGTCGCCCTGCTTTTAGCGAAATGATACAATGAGCGGTGGAAGAAAGCCTGGCTATGAAGTAAATGAAACATGAGAACTAGTAGTTTCCAGCGGCTACGTTATTGCTCTCCGACAACCGTTTCGCTTTCCGACACGGGGAAGAAGTGGAAACCTCGGCGGACGCCGGGGAGCGTGTTTACACGTGTGTAAAGTGATACCGTAAAATGTTTATTGCTGTTTCCCAACTGCTGTGATTTGTTCACGTGGGGTGTTATGAAATTTCATGACCCCTTATTGCATTAGGAAGCAATACGGGGTAATTACGGGGGGCTTTACTGCACTGGCATTGGCTTTATCTTCTCCTAAGATGCACACAAACACTTGTTTTACTATACAGCTGAGGATGCACATTTACCAAACTCTTCCCTTCTTCCTGAAGTAAGAAGACAGATTCAATGTCATCACTTTGAAAGTTTTATGAAGCCGTACAAGCGCACAGTCACATTCGCATTACTATAGGACAAACAGCAATTACAGAGTGTGTTGTAGTTTGTCCAAAAAAAAGCTTGTGTAGTCAGACGGGGTATCTTTCCACTGATTAAAAACTGCAATGCAGTCGAACGCTGCTATCAGCATATGATAATAAAACAGGGGGGAGAAGGAAGTGTGTGTGTGTGTGTGTAAGGGAGACAGAGAGATGGGAGCTGCTTTGGGGCAAATCGATAGGCAGAGCACAAAACTGTCAGGAGACACGTGGGTGAAAACACGCGCGCGCACACATTTGTAGTTCACCAAAGGATAAAAATGGAGATGAGGTATTAAAGACTGCAGTAATGTGTGTGTAGGTGTGTGCGTGTAAGAGAGAGAGAGGGCTCCACAGATGAAAGTGGACTCATACATTCCTCCTGAGACTTTCTTTCACTCCATTTAAAGGAGGACACACACACACACACGCACACAAAACAAGACATAATAAGGCCCATGCAAACAGGCACGCAGGTGTACACACAATCAAAAACAATCAGCCCAATGCCACTGAAACAGCTTCGGTAAATTATTTCCTCCATATGTCGCCGTCTTTCCTGAAGGAATAAGCTCTCGCTAAATAAATATTCAAACATCAAAGAGCTTTACTGTAGTCTTTTAAATTTGAACTGCTTTCAACACGCCGGTGACACTTGAAGGTAATACTGTAGATAATTTTAGACACACGCAGGGTGAATGAAGAATGCCCTGAATCTTCTCGGGTAAACATTAAGGGTGTGCATGCAGCGATTTCATTCCCCCCCACCCAGACTTTGAGGTATTTTTATTTGAAGAGAATAAGAACGTTTGGCAACAACAGCCAAGAGCTATACGTGCATATTTAGGGCCCATCGTGTGTTTGAGCTCTGCTGTCTTGTCTTTGATTATTATATTTTGTTAATTTTCAGAGTGAAAGAAGTGAATAGATGCAGAAGTTCACTAGTGAGTAAAGGCGAAAACAACCTCTAAGTGGATAAACGTTAAACATGGTGGTGTAGTCGTACTTGTGGTACGTAAAAGGCAGACACAGATCAGATTGGTGTTGATGCCAACAGACAGGACAACATCCCACCTAATCAATACGACAGCATTGTCGTAATGCTGTTGTCAATTTTTATTGGGAAAAGCCACTGTGCCAAAATGAAGAGAATATAAAGGATTCAAGCTGTTTTCAGTGATGTCTATATTTCATGTAGCATCACCTCAATCAATGGTGTCCAATCAGCTTGGACTTAGCTATTTTTTTTTATTAAACACAAGATACTTGTGCTCTAATGATAAGGATAAGCGCTCAGTGAAGAAACCCCTCTCCTTGAGCCCTCATCCCAATACTTATAATTAACCTACCACATGACCTTTAGTGGTCACGGCAACCCAAGCAGCATTGACAACGTCAACAGACCCAGGCTCTGTTCATCCGAGCTCTATGTATTGACAACGCCAATACTATCTACCCTACCAGATGGCTTCTAATGGCCTCACAACTTGTAGTTAGAAGGGCAACGAGAGCCGGCACATCAACAGGGTTATCAACCCTTCACTGGTGTTTCGTCAAGTTAGGCCCACGACACCTCGGGGAGGCTCAACAGTGAGCTCTTACTGAGAAAAGAAACTGTGCGGAAATGAACAGAAAATAAGGGGTTGAAGCTGATGTTTTCAGCGCTGTTATATTTGATGTGGCATCACTTTAATCAATAGTGTCCTATCAACTTGGACAGTTAGTTTAATCAAATGTCAGCACTACAGTCCAAAGGCCAAACATGAATAAAAAGGCAAACAAGCGATTACAAAAGAAAGAAACTACAGTCTCCGCGCCTTTTTGTCCATTTCGCACATTTCATTGTGGATTTCAGTTGAATGTCAACATCAACCTGAAAGGCCACAGTGTAGGTTAGAGAGCAGAACATGATTGCTCAAGGTCAAGACCCCACACAACTGCAGGGAGGTGTAACCACAGCCCTGGTGAAGGCAGCCTACGGGCATTTGCTGCATTTTGTCAATAAACCTCTGGTATTTTCACCTTGATTCTTAGAACGCACTCAGCACGTGTTTGGAAAATGGGCGCTGTCCATGGTGCTGAAAGGCTTCTCTGGAGAATGCTGACTTAATGAAGCAATGTTGCGTGGAGTACTGTGGGTTTCTTACAATGACTTGATGACCTGGCTGTTTGATTATTAGTCTGCTCTGGTTCTGGTGTAGTTGACGCTTTTTGTGGTTAATGACAATCACATATACAGCTTTTTAGAGTGATTTCAAAATTAAATGGTAACAACCATATAGCTATAACTGACAAAAAAGGTCCTATTTCTGATTTTATTCATATATATTCACACATTCAGTACGGTATAACAGATGAATCAGCCTTAGAGAGTTAAAGAAATACATGTTACGTGTGTCTCAGCTGCCCTTTAGAGTTATTTGGCGATTTGGTCTGCGCTCTGAGGAACTGTAACATTGTACACTCAAGCTATTAAATGAGAAAACTGAGATCAAAGCGTCCCCCCAATTGTAATAAGAGCGCTGCTGCAGCTGCGATAAGAGAGACAAGATATCAGTGTCTGAAGTTGAGTCAAATAAATAAAGATAATGACCAATTTGTATCAGACGCCAGAGATGAAAAATAACCACAGCAGGTAACATTTTCATCTAAGAAGCATTTGAATATCACTTTACCTGCGGAAATAATCAAATGACTTAACACGAATGTCTGTTTGGATACTTTTCATCACTTATTTATACATATAATTAGCTATACAATTATTGCCAGTACATGAAAGTAACTATAGTTGCAGTTTCAACAACCAGTGACTATTAAGTTGTTATGTAAAGCATCGCTCTCAGAAGCAGCGGGTTGGAATAAGCCAAAGAAGGACGTGAATAACAAACATCTATTTCTTAATGGGGATAAATTATTGTTCCACTTTACCCAAATCAGACAATTTCAAATGCAAATCAAAGCTTCCATATTTATTCTGGACTCAAAACGACCTCAAATAACGATGATCATCTGAACATAATACAAGGCTGAAATATATTACGTGCTGTAGAGAATGAATGGCCCTTTAACACTGCACACGATGTCCAGGGTTTCCAGCGGTATATAGTGAATGTGGCCCAACTCCACTGAATTATTGACTGAGCCAACATCAGGAGAAAGTAGAATAGTTTGCTGACATCAAACCCTCAGTGAAGAAGACTATTTCAAGCAGCACACGCTGTTTATTTAAGGCGTGAGGCGATCGCTTCTACATTCATCTTGTGACTAAATGGATTACAGTCAAGATGAGAACCCGTCTATCAAATGCCTCTCAGAAGATTACAGTGATCGATCACTCAGGCTTACACATGGTATGTGCGCTTTGCTGTAATTAATCAAAACATGATGTTGGATCAAAAACAGCCAACCTGAGATATTTCAAGTCTGGAAATGTTGAGTACAAACAGCTCAATCACTCACAATCAGCGGGGGAATAACTCACGGCACTTGTGAGACATTACAGTCGGCGCTTCGGTTCAAGCGAGATGTTAAAGTTTCTTATAATCATCACTTGAACTTTTACCATCGATATCTCTCATCGGAGGTTCTTTTTAGAAGTGAGTACACAGTCACAGCTCAGTGTCTCTGTCTGGCCTTTCAAACACCCTGTGGCTGGAAGCATATGGATCACACTGTTATTATACAGGCCGGCTATGGGTCAGCTTCTCTCACTGAGATGTATGACAGAGACTTGCTGATAAACACTCTCTTCAAGAGTCTACTTTAGTAGTTCTGTGAGGCTGGTGCATTGCGCTAAATGCTAACCTCAGTATGCGAACAAGGTCACGATTAAAATGCTACATTGCAGATGTATATGTTAGAGATAGACCGATATGGTTTTTTCAGGGCCGATGCCGATACCGATTATTAGTAGTCAAGGAGGCCGATAACCGATATTTGAAGCCGATATTCATTTGCAGTAAAAGTGAAAATATTGGCTACAAAATTTTGAATAATACAAACTCCAACACTTAACTTTGCTTAAATGCCTTTAAGCATATGCATCAGAGCCAAAATAACCCAGTTTTAAATTGATCTCTTATCGGCCGACACATTAGTTGGAGATAAAAAAAAAAAAAAGGTGTTGGCTAATATAAAACATAACATCAAGATAAAGACAATTAAAAAAGCTTTCCATAAAAGTGTGTTTTAAGAAGAGATTTAAAAGATGAAACTGATTGTGCTAGCTTAGTTTCCTCTGGCTGTTCAGGTGCCCTTTTGTCCTGGGCCTGGACTGTGGGACAAATAAAAAGGCCTTGCCAGAGTCTGCTCATAAAAAGTTAAAAGGTCAGCAATGAAGTCAGGGGCCGGACCTTTCTGTGCCTTCAAAGCTATCAGTAAAATCTCGAAATCAATTACTTCTTGCTGCTGCATTTTGGACGAGCTGGAGACGTTTGATGGATTTTTGTCTTAGGCAGGTATAAAGAGAGTTGCAAAAGTCTAAACGAGATGAAATAAAAGCATGAATACCCTTCTCTAAATCAGCGTGACATATAAATGACTTGATGTTTCATATGTTTCAGAGCTGAAAATAACAAGAATGGACGACCCTCCTCACCTGCTCGGCTGACTGTAACAAATTACACCTAGCTTCCTGGCTGCTGGCACTACATCTCACTAAAACCCAAAAATGTTAACGGCATATTGGTGGTAGAGAAAATTCAAGAGATTAAAAAAAGTCATTAAAAACAATCCTCAATGGGCCGTGGATGTGTGCACCAAAATTCATGGTAATTCATTCAGCAGATGTGAAGATATTTCAGTCCGGAACAAAGCACTGAATCGCCAACGTGGCCATGCATGAAGGCTGTACTCAGGCACAGGTGCATTAAGCTAAATGCTAACCTCAGCATGCTAACACAGTGACAATTAAAATGCTCCAATGTGGAATGTTCAATCAGGCTTACAGTATCGATTGGTTCAATACAACAATAGAACTGATATGGAACCAACTAAGTAATAGAAAGGGACAATTCTCCAGGCTGTAATAACACATCTGCATCACAGACAGCCACAAAATCATACTGTCGGACCAACTCAATAAACACAACTAAAGCCCAACTTACACACCAGTTATTACACCACGTCACACACATGACCAACAAGGACACATCATGCATTCATAGCAGGCAAGAACTAACCCCGTCACTGAAGGTTAAAGCATGTGGTGAACAAATCATCACCTCTGCACGTAACTGTGTTAGACAGGTTAATGATCAGTGTTACCACCACTGTGTGTATTGACAGCTCCAGCCCCCTCACTGGTCGCATCTTATTACCACTGCCAATCATGATGGACAGTGCCCTATCCAACGCTTCAATCTAAAGAGTGGGATAAATAGAGGATAGCATTTTTCATTAAACATTATGACATGGAAAATGCTCCCCAGTCATTTTTTTTCATATAAAGGTGTCAGTTAAAATGGCCCTCACCCATGCCTGTCTTCAGGTGTCTGTTTTGTGGAGATTAAAGCTTGTCATGGCTTGCTGTAAATCACTTGATGTTAAAATGTTGTGACTGTTAGTCCCTCAGGAGAAATTGCTTTTTTTTTCATCCTGAATTCTATTTCTTGCCCTGACGCAAACAGCACTCCAGGAGATGGCCGGGGTCTTGTTCAAAGGGGGATACTTGACCCAGTCCTCCTCTCTCCTGCCAACAGTTTTTATGAATATTTCATAAAGGTTTCCTTATTTACATACATACTTCCATCGAAAGACAGAAAATCCGCTGCAGAAGCAGGAAAATTGATAAATAGGGTTTTATGTTTTCTGGCTAGCTGGCAAACAATGTTGATAGAAGGATTTCATGTTTTAATTTTACCATTAAAATGGTTTCCATTCAACGAGCAAAATTCCTCAAATGAACAAATTAATCTTTGTATAATTCTCACAAAATGCAAGGGGACAAAAAAACTGAAGTTACTTGTAACTTTAACAAACTTGACTTTGTCTATTTGCTGGTCAAAGTTTCTAGGAATAAAAGGTAACTTGTTTTGATAGGCTTCTTACCTTGTATTTAAAATGAATACAATATACTTATTCAAATCTAATACATCCAAAGTCCTTCAACTACAGCAAACTGCATAGAATTAACTAATCTGAAAAGCTAAGTAGTTATGCTGATGATACTCTGCTTAGCATCAGAGTATCAGAAGCATAACTGCTAGTTATGTTAGCTTTAGCAGGAGTTTAGCTTCATTTCTTCACATCTTAAATTGTCCCTCAAATGTCTCTCAACTACACCAACCTGCATTGAATCAACTAGTCTGAAAAGCTAAGCCGTTACGCTAACGATACTCCGCTTAGCATTAGAGTTTCAGAAGCACAACTGCTAGTTACGCTAGCTTTAGCAGGAGTTTAGCTGGATTTCTTATATTAAACAAAATGACTATTTAACTGCTGTTTTATTTAACTATGTTTCAAAAACTAAATTACTGATGTCAAATTGTATATACTGGTATTTGTTCAACCTTAAGCTGTCTCTGTGGCAGTAACAAGAATAATGGAATTATGTTACTGCAACTATTCCCTACTATGTCAACAGAAAGTTTGTTTATAAAATACTATTCTTCACATGCTGTAACATTTGTCATGGAGACATATTTTGTTCTCAACTCAATTTTGACCAAATATGTAGCTACAGCATTTTTGTGTTGCAGAGCAGCATAGCAGAAAACACTGTTTAAGCATAAGATACCAGCGTTACTCTGACACTGGACGGTCTATGATGATGTCATCATAACCCTTATTGACCTTTGCATTAATAAGGAACAATGCGACTCCCACCAAAAGATGCTGTAGGTGTTATTCTGATCAGAGCTGACTCTGCTTTTTTAATATTAGGAAGAAATGTTGCACTTTGCGATCCCATCAAGGTAATGTGACACATGAGATCATTAGCCTCTCTGAGCTAAGTCAAAGATGCATCGTTTCTTCCTGAATTTGTATGAGCTGTTAGTTTAACACAAGTGAACTTTTGCCCCCATCAACAAATCTGCCTGATAATCTTCTCTGTGACTTGGCAATTATCTCAGTCCTTGACCTGAGAGGAAGGGGGGGTGGACGTGGGGGGGAGAAAAGAGGGGGGGAACACGGGATGTGGGCATGTCAGTGTATCGGACTGGGAGTGCCGGTGGAGCCGTGGGATCCAGAGATCTCTGTGTCTGGCCTTTACTGAGTGCGCTCCGAATGAGCTCATCAATATTCATTGACCTGCTCCGGCTAATGTCCCCAGCGACGGGCAGAATAAAGTTGCAGAGGTCGCACACTTCACAGGGGGAGAGAGAGCGAGGGAGAGCGAGGGAGAGAATGAGCGATGCCGGGAAAGTGCAGGGGGGGGAGGATAAGAGAGAGAGAGCAGGTTTCAGACAAAATGAGAGCAAAGAGAAGCAAACAGCAAAAGGGCAAAGCCTGGAGGCCTGTAGGGGGTTAGGGAGTTTATTACAGCTTGAAAGTGAAACACATTAAACATGCAGAGGAAACATACGCGCAGAGATAAAGACAGGCACGCTTGTAGAGAACAAACAAATGCACACACACAACCCCCTGTGCATGCAAAGTATGACATGACAAGATGAGTGCAATGACAAACAAATACAGCTTCTCTCCCTCTATTTGTTATGCCTTTTCTCTCTTTCTCCCTGCAGATCCACGTTGTATAACATGACACCCAGGAATACATAATGGTACACGCCTCAGGAGAGGAAGAAGAGGGAAAGATAAGAGGCAGAAGACAAAACACAGAAGGGGAGTGGTTAGCAGGAACGCGCAGATCAAGGTTAAGGAGAAAGAAGGAGCTCGCAGATTGAAACCATCTTGAGACACTCCTGCAGACATCGATATCGAACACGCACGTACACACACGCGAGCAGATTTTACAGCATATTTTAATATTAAACCCATTTCTGCCATGACACTCACCTCTTTTTAATCATGCATGCGTATAGGCGGCTGATGAATATTCAAGGTGTGAGGGAGGCCGAGAAGAAGATACTACACGACATGTGTGCACCAAGACAAAAAACACATGCAATCGATTAAAGCCTCTAGAAACTTGGCGGTAAAAGTGGTAAAAATGGACGGTGTCAAAGCTGAGAGTCTCATTAAACATCCACATAAATCTGAGGGAAATAAGAGTTCCTTCATACTAGAAACACGAGTTCAAAGGTTCAGAGGAGGAAGCAGGAGGACTGCCATGTGAAAACTGCTAAGTTACAAAAAGCTTTGCTATACATGTCATATTTAGCAGTTAGCATACACATGCAGCGCTAGCTAAGGTGCTGTGATTAGTCTAAATGATAGCTCTGTAGCGTTAGCTAGTGCCATATTATTATAGATCTAAAAACCCCCCACCACCTTTAAAGGACTGACGCCAAAACTCCATCGTCAACAGCCCACATTAAACGAGTTTGACACTCACGTCGTGCCGCCATCTTTGATTGGCCAATGGACGTTAACATCGGATGTAAACAGACAACTTGCTAACTTGTGACTTTTTCCTGTTAATGGTTGGTGGAGCAAAAACGTAAAGCTCCTTTGAGGAGTGTGGAATTAATACAGATGTCTTTATATGATCTATCACAGCAAACGAGACCGTCACCAAGATGATTGACTTTATCTATAGGGTTCATTTTAATGGCTGTTAGAGCTGCCACAAGGTTGGTGTCAGACAAAGTGATTTGCAACACTCAGAAAAGTAACTTAATCAACAATTCAGTGGGAAAAAAATGATAAATCTGACAGTAGTAGGATTTCATTCAGTACAGAATACGGCTGCTTTGTTCACAGGTGTCGCCAAAATTAAAACAAACCAGAGGTTTGTCACAGAAGCTTTAAATGAGAATATTTTTGGTTGGATTCATTTCTAATCATTTTTAGATGGTTACGATCACCTACATGAAACCTTAATTACATAGTTAGGAGACTATTGTGGATTTAGGATTTCTAAAAGGAAGTCTAAATTTAAAGAGGATGTTTAAATGTGCGAACCAATACAGGCTGAATCACAGCACCAGAAGTACAGCCTTTACCTGGTGCTACAGAGCAGCAAAGAACATGCCAAAAAAATAAAAAGGCGCATGAGTACCCCCCACTTCATGTCAGATTTTCCCATCTTTCTCCCTCCTTCTCTTCTGCCTCTGTGCTGCCCACTGCCATCACTTCAGCTGTCCTCAGGCTCTGTTCTCCCTCCTTCTCCTCTTGTCCGTCTCCCTCTCCACATCCCCTCTTTTCTTGTTTGTTTTATAGCTCTGCCTCCCCTCTCTGGGTATTATTCTTTTTTTTTTTTGACTGAATCATCAGCTATCCCACCGAGATGACAAAGCGTTGTGCTCTTCTCTCCTGGAGTTAAAAACGGAGCATAAATAAAGTTTCCGCGAGGAGCCCTGAGGGATAGATAAAAGCTGCCAAAACAAGTGGAATTATGGCTGAGGTTTGGCTATCACGACGATGACCCCTGACCTGTTGTATTAGGAATGTGACCATACGATCGCTCACTCAACCCCATCACATTTATTATTTATACGCCTGGAAAAGAGACTCTACTCTCTCTCTCTTCTTGTATAAGCCTCTTCCTGAAGTTCACATTCATCAAACGAATCTTTCCGGGCTTCCCCATCCCGCTTCTCCGCTCCACATGGCCTTCACGTCTGCAAAGCTCGGACACCCATAAATATGTGTGGAGCAAAGTGGCGACGGCCAGCCGCAGCAAAAACACACTGTTCTGTCAAACGACGACACTCCCACTTCTGTTTCTGTTTGTATTACTGTCATTTCAAACTAATGCTGTAGTTACAGCTGAACGGTGCGCCATCGATCTGTGCAGTTCTTCTTTTCTTCGTTCATTTACATTTTTCAAATCAAGTTAGGGCCGAGGCTTATCTTGTAAAATTGTTCTATATTGTTGGCATATTTCCAACTGAGGCCTTAATATTTAAACCTACAGCAGGTGGATTGGACTGTGTTACACTGCGGAGGGAGGGGAGACGCATGGAGATACATGGGTGGTCACATGCATTTAATAAATGCATGCACAATCTTGGAAAGTCACAACTCAATGCACATGGCATATTTGTTTGAGATGTCCAGGTCTGTCTTGTGTGAGCGTGTGTGTGTGTGTGTGTGTGTGTGTGTGTGTGTGTGTGTGTGTGTGTGTGTGTGCTCTCCACTCCCATTAATCCGTGTCCAGAAATGCAGGAGTTCTGTAATTTTCTGCTTAATTGGTGCATACAAAATGAGAGTCACCACCCTATCTTTCTGCAGAAAGATCCACAAAGGTGGAGAGAGAATCGATGAGACTGACAAAGAGACAAAGAGGGAGACATGGGAAAGGGACGATGAAAAAAAGGAGATGTGGGACGTTAAGATGATAAATATGGTTGGCAACATTGAATAAGATAGAGGAACATAGAAAATAGTATGACAATAAGTATACAGAGTGATCCGAATAACAGCCGTACTTAAAGCAAATCTGTTTAAGAGACCTGACCGTAAATCGTCAATCTAAAAAAGTCCCTCTGAGAAAAGATGGGACATGCTTGACAGAAGTTAACTCAAAAGTTAAACCCTGAATAAAATAAATCTTCAGCAAATTTAACAAAGAATGTCAAGTAGAAAAAAAAGCATGTTTTTCAAAGACAAGAAATTAAAGCTTGAAAAGGTGGAATGAAAAGAAATGAAAACATGTCCTGGGAAAGTCTGGGCCTGGATTAACGTGTTTGGTCCACAGGCTGTGCAGCTGCACACTGGAGGCTGACAGAGTGCAACAACACAGCCTGTTCTGTTCAGCTCACTTCATCCATATTAGATAGACCGCACTCTGCAAGGCCAAACAGCACAGCAGCAAAACAATGTGTTACAGCAAATGATCTGTGACACTGACAGGGGGAGAGGGGCTTGTAGCATGAATCAGCTTTCACTGTTGATGAGCTTCGATGATGGCTTATCACGCGCACATGCAGGAGTGCACGCAGGGGTGAAGACCTTGATAAAACGACCGACCTCGCCTTCTGTCACTGTGTGTGTGCTTGTGTTAGTGTTTATAAGTGTGTCTTCTAACCCTGATGTGGATGCTAGCGTACACCGATCAGCCATAACATTATGACCACGTGCCTAACATCGTGTAAGACCCCCTTTTGCTGCCAAAACAGCCCTGACCCATCGAGGCATGGACTCCACTGGACCTCTGAAGGTGTGCTGAGGTATCTGGAACCAAGACGTTAGCAACAGATCGTTTAAGTCCTGTAAGTTGCGAGGTGGGGCCTCCATGGATCGGACTTGTTGGTCCAGCACATCCCACAGATGCTCGATTGGATTGAGATCTGGGAAGTTTGAAGTCAATATCTTGAACTGCAGAGTGGCAGGGCGCATCATCCTGCTGGAAGAGGCCACCGCCATTAGGGAATACTGTTTCCATGAAGGGGTGTACTTGGTCTGCAACAATGTTTAGGTGGTCCGTGTCAAAGTATCATCCACATGAAGGCAGGACCCAAGGTTTCCCAGCAGAACATCGCCCCAAAGCACCACACTGCCTCCATCAGCTTGCCTTCTTAGTGCATCCCCGGGCCAGCCTTCACTCCCCACGTGCATCACTGAGCCTTGGTCGCCCATGAGCCTTGGTCGCCCATGACCCTGTCGCTGGTCCACCTGTTTTCCTTCCATGGACCACTTGTGGTAGGTCCTGACCGCTGCAGACCGGGAACTCCCTACAAGAGCTGCAGTTTTGGAGATGCTCTGACCCAGTCGTCTAGCCATCACAGTTTGGCCCTTGACAGTCGCTCATCCTTACGCTAATCAATGTCAATCAAGAATCAATATTATTCACTCGCCCTGTCAGTGGTAGTAATCTTCATGCTAAAACATCATGGCTTCAGCACACAGGGCACCACATTAACACACACATGTAGTATATGTACCCGTATGTTCACACACATTTGCTTTCATCACCTCTTTGTCTCCAAAATGCCACAAACAAATGGGCCTTAGTATATTGTTAGTAGTGACATAAAGGCCAAACGCACACTGAACACACACAGACAAAACAGGCTCTCCAGCCATGACAGTGTTGACATTTGGACGCCCTGCTGTTATACCTAATCATTCAAAATTAAGTCACAAAATCCATCCCTGGCTTCACCTCTCATGCCCCCCCTTCCTTCCCTCCCGGATCATCTCCCTCCTTCCTCCCCGCTACCTAAATGTCAGCATTTCAATTGGGCTCATTAATACCTTCCTTTTTAGGTGTCTCTGTGTGTTACTGTGCCTGACGGTGTGTTTGGCTGACGTGTGAGGGAGGGAAGGATGATGTATTGGAACGGTAAGTGGACTGTTGTTTTCTTTTTTATTGTTTTAATATCATCTCTGAATGTTTCTGTGTCTCTGTACCCGTGTCATCCGTCATTATTCCCCTCCTCTTTTGCTAATTTGTTCTCTCTGTTTCCCTCCGATCCATCATCTCTGGGTGCGTGTGAGGCAGCGGCTTTGAATCATGCGGTGGCCTTTCTTATGACACGGCCTGACCCGACCCGGTCGGGTCTGGGCACGACAGGGCCAAACAGCATCCATCAAAATAGTATTCGCCTAGGCTTGCAAGGAGTAATGCACTTGTCTGTTTGGGTGTGTAATAGAAAAGCTGTGTATGGCTGAGGATGTATAGACAGAAACATCCAGACTTCAGATCCAGGCAGGCGGAGGGGAGGAGAAGTCTGGGACAGCCGACGTGAAATCAAAGATCCAAACAGACTGTGAGGATCTGAGGGTTTCTTGACGTTCTGTCAAAGAGGTGTGCGCACAAGCCAAGAATTGAGGATTACACAGTAAGTGAATCACATCTGTAAGAATACACAATGCAGCCTTAAAATCCACATACAGTCAGGCTATCAGGAGACTTCAAAATAACGAGAGACACGATAACCTTTGAGCTAAATCAGCTGTGACAATCAAGGATACCGTACCCTGAATTCAAATTAAGATAGGACATGTTAATGCCGAGTAATTCTATAAGTAATGTGGAAATTATTCATGTAAAACAAGTAAGACTATGATCCTGATTGAGTGGCTAATCCCCAAAGAATAGATAGTTCTGAAAGCAGAACTTAAAGCAGCTAAAATCTCTATAATAAATATGTTTATATAGGCTACCTGTATGTGCAATGTGAAAGGAGATGCTTAGCGGTTAAGTCAGCGGCCCACATACAGAGGCTTCAGTCCTCGATGCAGCAGCCCAGGGCTCGACTTCCATCACCCCCCGTTCTCTCTTCCCCTGTTTCAAACACTATCCACTGTCCTCTCTCTCAAATAAAGGCATAAAAGGCCCCAAAAAAATCTTTTAAAAATAAATATATTTAGTATTATCTGCAAACGTGGGTTTCATGTTTTTAAGTGGATGGCATTGACAGCTCACAGCTGACCTTGGAGAAACAGATGTGGGGATGGCCTAACATCTGTTTTCCTCCTGTAAGTTGGTCAGGGTTAAGCTCATTGGTTCCCATTGAGTCCTTGAGGTTTAATTTATGTCAAATGAAATCAAGTTGGGAATTTTTAATTAGATTTATCTATTTTCTGATCTTCTATTATGATAAATTACTACAAGGTTGTTTGTTTGGGGATATTATATTTGTGTCAGAATCTGCTTCCTTTGTCTCACATCATACTATGCCCACAAGAGCTCTATATCAACAAGTTTTAGTTACCTTTGCTCTTCAACAAACAGTAGCATTAGAGCAAATTGTAAATTGAAACCTCGGACAAATAAAAGCAGTGAGGCTGTGCAGAGTAAATAAGGGGTCCACGATGCAGCTGCGAAGGAGCGTCTACCTCACTTAAACATACTGTTGAAAGACAAAAGAGCACATATCTTCTAAAATCTCGCATCAGAAAATCAAGGTTACCCAATGTTTTAATTAAAGACTATTGAACAACTAATAAAACAAGACCATACAAACGCCCTGTTGAGAAAGTTACTATGAAAACAAGTTTATACTTATTTTACAGAGAATATTTTATCTATCAGGGTCAAATGTAAGGCCTTGTACCACTTTCACAAGAAATCTTGAGCCCCATCGTTCCACTTTCCCTTTTTTAGTTTAATATGTGCCCAGTAAAAAAAGCTTTTAATTGATGTTATTGAAACAATTATTCACTGAATGCTCTCAATTTTTATCATTTCCCAATTCTTGGGCTGCATCCAACACCACTTAAAAACGGATCGTGTTCAGTCACTCCTAAAACAGCCTTGGTTGACCATATGTTAGTGTTGGCTGTGCACGTCCTCGATTCTGCAGAAGAAAACTGTCCAATAATCTACAAATCTGCTCTTCTATTCTCTTAATGTTTTATTTTAGTTCTTGTTGTTTTTGTTTGATTTGAATATTTTATAAAGAGACTGAAGAATTAAGTGGGCATATAGAGCCTTGTGTTTATTATCAAATGATGTCTTCATTTAGTTCCGTTACATAAGGGGTACCTCAAGGATCAATTCTGAGACATATGCTATTTCCTTTTTATACACTTCAATCTGGTAATATTACTTGTAGAAACTGTATTTCCTTTCAGTTTAATGCAGACAACTTACTGGTGTATGTCCACATTAGGCCCACTGACCACAGAATACTGACTTCTTTACATAAGTGTCTCGTAGCTGTTATTAGAAATTGTAGTGTCTCTTTTTGACCTTGGAGCATCACATTGTACAAACATGCCTTTATCACTTAAGGAACATTGTCAATTCAAGTTAATTTTTTCTGTATGTTAAAAAACGCATGTTTAAATCTCATCGGGCCTGGTGTACTGTAACAGGTTTTTTCCACGGCCAAACAGAGAGTACAACAGGTTAGACTTTGATCACATCACCTCAGTTTTAGCCTCTTTACGCTGGCATCAGGTCTGCCTTTGAATTAAAGTTACGGTTCTTTTAAGTACCTGGAAAGCACAAAATGGTCCCACTCCTGAGTATATCTCAGAACTTTTATTCTGGCATGACCCCGCTCACACTTGCAAGGGCCCTTTTATCTGCTCCAGACTCTCGGCTGAAGACTAAGGGGGACAGAGCTTTTGAAATAAGAGCCCTGAGGCTCTGGAACACCCCGCCTGAGGAAAAACGGCAGGCTGAGTCAGTGACTGCTTTTGAATTTAAACTTAAAACATACTTTTATTGCACCCCCTTCCCTGATTGTATCTGACTGTAATTCTTATTCTGTTAATAGATTGTGATGTTTTTGATATTCTTATTCTTTAACTGCTGTGGTGTTGTGTGCTTCATGTGTTATGTGCTCTTTGTATGCTATGTAAAGCACTTTTTAATAACCCACCTCTTCAGTTCTTCATAGCTCTAGGGCGCATTATAGAAAATTTGAAATATGCATATTCAAATTTTTTGCGGGGGTTGCACTCTCATATCTGTATAGGTAATATAAAGCTATAGGCGACAGTCATTAGCTTAGCTTAGCTTGACAAAAAGGCTTAAAAAAGAGAAACAGAAAGGCTGGTTCTGTGCAAATGTTGCTCTCCAGCATCTTCTTATGCATACTTGTTGAGTTTTGTTGTTTAATTTGTTTAATGTGTACCATCAGATTGAGTATGCTTTCTTTTTGCAACGCTAACCACATGGTTGATAGCGGTTGCTTCCTATTTTGCATGCAGATGTGAGAGTGATGTCAATCAACTCATCCAACTCTTGTCAGATTATAAATAAGAGCATCATTTTTGTAAAATGTTGAACATTTCCTTTTACTGCTGTAGAGCAGAGACACAAAGTGAGGAATTTAAACACAAAAAAGTACCACAAAACAATTTTATTTTATATTTTATCCTACCTATCCTACTGACCCTATTAGGTGCAGTTCATTTGGGCTGACAAGCTGCCAACAGGCTGGAAGTTTTCCAACCAAAAGAGACTCTGCCTACCTTGACATTAAGATATCAGTATGAGAGAATAGTGAGTCTTATATGAGTCATATAAGAAATACTTTATAAAGTATCTCTTATAAGACTTACATATAAGAGATACTTTATTAATCCCCAAGGGGAAATACAGTACAAACATGCTACATACACAAAGGCCCGAAATACACACATGCACAATCAGGAACCAGCCCCGGCCACTCTCTGGTTCCCAAGCCAAGTCCCTACAGACTGAGCTACCATCCACCCTAAAGGATGAGTGGCCCGTACGGAGGCAACCGTTTGGCATAAACTAATCTCTATTTACAGATTCTACATAGAAATGTAGTCCGAGTAATATTGACCAATCACGTATCAGCAGGCTGCGCCGCATGCAGGAAACACATCCCGGCTCCCATCAGCGTCATCTGACAATGATTTAGCTTCTTATTAATCTCTTTAAACAGACATCTGCATGCTAACCGCTAACAATCCGTACTAGATCTAAAATTCGACTTGAGATGAATTCCCTTGAAGCTGTGTCATGAAAGCCGTTCAGCGAATTCCCGACTTCCTCGAATACACCAGAAATGATCGACCCGACCTCCGTTCAACAAACGAGCATTTTAAAGACAGACCTGACAAAGCTTGCATTTTTACTTCTTACAAATCTGCATCGTGATGTAGACATTTCGGCAAAAGAAAAACGGGTTCTTTTTCTGTAAACAATGCAGCATGCGGAACAGGAAGTCGTTTATCGCTAACTGCTGGCTACTATTTCTGAATACCGATCGATCCAATTGGGCACAGTTTCATAACAGACATACACCACCCGGACATTATCATTGTTTCTATGACTAAGTTACTAATGTCCCAACCACAAAAAATCTTAGTTAGTATTCACAGTCTGCGTTTTCAGAGCCCTCTTTCTAATTACTTTCATTTTAGCCCCCTTGTTGTATTTTTTAGTACGTCCAACATCAATCTTCTGCCTGTTCTCAACAAAAAAGAGATGAATACACTGCAGGCCCGAGCTAATGTCTGGAATTTATCAGTGCCAATTAAGCAGGCCAGTTTGTAGCACAGAGAAAGGGACAAATGACAGCATCTTTGATCCTGAATAATTACTTGATCAATACAAAACTTTAAAAAGACAGACTATAGTTTCATCCTGTCTGGTCTGCTCTCGCCTGATCAATGAACCCATTTTCTATTTTAATGCTCGGGCTTAAAACTCCCGAGAAATAATGTAAAAAAATCCTGCAAGAAAAATAAATAAAATATTATGAAATTAATGAGTCATTAATGACGGGTTGAGTTTTGCACTTTGCAATCAGAGACATGCAGACGTAGTGAGAGAGAGGGAAGAATGGGATAGATTCATTATTAACATCAAAGCTGCATTTCCTCAATCACTTAATTAAGACACACAGACAGTAGGTACATTCAGAGTATTTCACTGCACGCGTGTTGTTATATGGACATGCGTTTTAGCTCATCAAAACCATTGTACATTTGAGAGTACAGCTGTGAGCCTGTTGTTTGTACGTGTGTGAGAGAGAGAGCATGTTGTTACTCTGCAGCTGCCTTTGATCGCAGGCAACAATCCTAATCAGGCTCCTTTGTCAGAACAGCAAACAGACAGCGGTAAAATACTCCTCGTACTAGTTTCACTCGCAAACCAGGGTTTGGCGGCTCGGTGGTGGTTGAAATCACAGCAGGGAGTCTGTCTGTGTGTTTGTATGTGTGCAGAAGAAGGCGTGTACTGAACAGGAAGGCTGAGTAAGCAGGGAAAGATGGATACAGTGACTTGTGTGTGTGTGTGTGTGTCGAGGCCGGTGGGACACAGTTAGAAGGGAGTTGTGCTGATTAGTTAAGGGACCAGGAGGACAGAAGGGGAACAATACCAACTTCTTTCCTTCCTTCTCTCCCGCTCCCTGTCGCCTCTGTCAGCGTCTGACTTCTTTTCCACGAGTGCACCACTCTCTCGCGCGCGTGCACGCTTTCCTCGTTGCTTTTGGTTCTAAGCCAAAGTGACGAGGTCAGACGGGGGCACTGCAACATCTCTGGGGAGGCCTTGGGGCACCTACATGCTGCCACGAGTGCCAGCGCTGTTTCCGTGTGGTACAGGCCAAGCCGTCATGATGATTTTGCCTCTGCTTTTAGCGTAAGAAATAAAGTGTGGCACCAATTAGGAGGCAAAATGTGATAAATTAAAGAGTGAGTGGCGCAATATGTTTGTCAGTATTGGTGTGGATATGAAAAAATGTAGACTAATCCAAGAAAATGAGACATTTTGCAGCGAAACCCCTCCTCGCACATTTTGAGGCCGTTTGGTCGCCTCAAGCAGAGACGAGAGAAAGTGGCACTTCATCTGAAATGAGCCCCGCTCTTAATCTTTTACAAGATTAATTAACTGATCTTCTGGATGTACACTCCCTTAAGAACACACGTGTGTGCCCGCCTACGTCTCTGCGCGTGTGCATGTGTGAGTGTTTTGTCAGAGCCTGCCAAATGTCAGGAGTGCACCCAATTAGTTAAAGAGTCTGGGCCCACACACCTGTCTACCTGCGCTGACAATGGCCCACGGCTGCATGCATACATTTACACATTAATTAACCAGTTCAGGCTGTTAATTAGTCAGCTAGGAAACGTAATGACTAGTCAATCAGTGATTGGTTGAGTGAGGGAGAGGAGGACGCAGTAAGAGGCAAACGTGCGGGCATAAACATGTGCAAACAAACGGCGTGATGCTGTTCATACTAAGCATTAAACACTAGTGCAAATATACACAGGATTAAAGGGATGTTGGTTTACATTAATGTCAACAAACTCATTTAATTCCATTTAGGACTTTAGGATTGTGGATTAAGGGGACTCACACTTATGAATAACCTTTCAAAGAACAGTAACACAAGCTGCACATGGATGCTTTTTAAAAGACATTTTCAAACATTCAGTTGAAGGTAACATTGTCTCCTTCCTCTGATGACTCCTTCTAACTGTCGCTGGAGTGGTCTTATGTATCCAAACTGGTGATTTGTCCCTACTAAAGCCTTTTGTGTTTCTTACTGACATGCCATTGATTCTGTGTCTTTTGTGTGGTTGGAAAGTTTTAAGAAAAGTAAACACTGATTTACTGATTTAAAATCCAGAATATAAGACGCAGTCTGTTTTTGGGCTGTTTTGTATTAATAAAAACATGTTATTTCAACACTATTTCAATCTATTTTCATTTGAAACACATTCAAAACACACAAATTATAGTCTACTGTCTGTTTTCGCCATGTCAAGTTTTCAACCCTGCTACCCTTTCAACCCTGCTGTGCAGCAGTTAAGCTCAGCCTACGGTAATGTTATGAGGAAGGCGGCTACACTGGCGATCATTACGGTGCATGTCCATGCCAAAGCATATATATCGCCATCATCTGGTGAAATATCGTAACATAATAAAATACCTCTCTGCATTTTAAACTGGTAAATTGGTCGCACCAGTATACAGGACGCAGCCCACTTTTTAGATGAAGTTTTAAAGTGCGTCTAAAGCCCTATTCTCACGTAATTTGTAATAATTGCGGAGGTCGTCTGCCATCTTAATCCTGTGCGAATCGGCCATGTCCGTAAATTTTAAAGTGAAAATTCCAGCGTAAATTACCCACCATATTTTGGCAAACACAGACGTCATCTGATAATATTAGTCCCGTACGAATCGGTATCTCCTTAATTTGGGGTCAAACATGTTTTTTCTCTAATGTTTTTTTTTCCTCCGCGCCTTTTTCCTGCCGCTTTCCCGGTCGAGAATTATGGAGGCATTGCGGTGGAAATTATAAATGAAAGTTTTGGCAGCATTTTGGGTGCAAATTCAGGAGGCTCATCTCACTACACAGCATGCGGACCCATTCGAGATGGATGATGCGCATGCCAAAACGTTTTTCTCTTTTTCAACAGGTGTAAGGCTTTAAGCAGATGTTATGCGAAGCCTTGATATTTTCAATCATATCTGGGGGAATAATGTCTGTAACTTGTAGTAAAATACAGACTTTGCCTATTCCATGCGAATGCGCCACACGAAACACAGACGTAAGGGGGTCTTTTCTAAATCACGAGGTCCCCAGGTAATACTAGTCCTGTGCGAATAGGGCTTTATACACCGAATTTTAATGAACATTATTTAAGGCAACAAACTGAAGACAAACACATTTTGGAACAACAAAAAACATGTTCATGTCACAGTCACTTAAATTTAGACGAATTCTGAATCAGATGTTTGCAGAGGTCTTTGAAAACAGTAATACCTTTAGAAACGCTACTATGAGCAATTCTTCAAAAACACGAGTGAATCACATTCTGAAAACTAATATTAATTTCTATTATAAAGATTTAAATTGAAAGCAACATTGTTTTCATGTTGTTACACCCCCAGTGATTCAAACAGCACACACAATGTGTTCTTCAGAGTGTTAGCTTCAGCTTTAACAGCAACAGAGATAAACACACATTAACTACACCTTCCTTATCCCTTCAGCAGCGCACCATCTTTTTTTAAAGCCCATAATGTAACATAACGGGAATGTGTGTGTCAACATTCCCATGTTTCAACACGGGGTAAGTGGCTCATTTATCCTCTTAGCGTCTTCACGACGCCATTCCTACTCTGTTTTCCTTCCACTTATCTCCTCTCTCCGCCCATCAATTTCCAAATGTACGATTCAGCCTTTAACGTTATGACCTTGGAGAAAAGAAAAGAACCTGTAGCCTCCTTTACATCAAGTACCAGTGTTCTTTTTTTTTTTTGAGCTCTTGGGATTAAAGTTTCTTAAGTGATGAAGGAGGGTTGATGAGTCACGGCTGTATGATTGCGTGAGTGCATCTGTGTGTGTTACCTCTCTGTCCTTGAGGACAGCCTGGGTTCTGTAGAGCAGCAGGAGACGGACGTCGCTGTCTTGGAGGCTGAAGTTACTCTCCAGGATCTGCAGCACGTCGATCCGAGGCCGCACCGGCAGCGACGCGTCGCCGCAGAATGGATGCAGCCAGGCCAGGAGGTCGTCCGAAGTCACGGTGCTGTCGCTGAGGGGAGGAGGGTGAGACGGACAGCAGTCAGACAGGCAGAGATAAAGAGGCACGGAGAGAGGGGCGGCGCGTTAAAAGTTCTTTAAGAACAAAGTTAAGGAAAGAGCTTTTGTCTCTTTTACGAGGCTGAATAAGCTCATGAACTTGACAGGAAAAATGTTTATTAATACAACACATCACAGAAATAAGATGTCATCGACATCGACAAAAACTGCAATTTTTCATGAGGACAATTTTTTTTAAGTCATTCACATCTATTAATATTATAACAGGTGTAAACAATCTACCTGTATTCCTAATACAATCATTTAATTTATTCCTTTCTTCCTTTATTCTGTAAATTCACTGGTTTGCTTTTCTATCTCTCTCTTATACTTACAATTTTGAATTCAAAATTCAAGCTGTAACCAAACAATGAATTTAAAGATATAGTCTCGAAGAGCTGAACATTGGCTCCCTCATCAAAAAGGGACAGCAGAGGATGTACTTCCTGCGGCAGCTGAAGAAATTTAACCTGCCAGAGACAATGATGGTGCACTTCTACACCGCCGTCACTGAGTCCATCCTCACCTGCTCCATCACCGTCTGGTACGCTGCTGCCACTGCAAACGACAAGCGCGGCTGCAGCGTATCATCCGCTCTGCAATCTGCCATCTCTCCACAACCTGTACACCTCCAGGACCCTGAGGCGTGCAGGTAAGATCAAGGCTGACCCCTCTCACCCCGGACACAGTCTCTTTGAGACCCTCCCCTCTGGCAAGAGGCTGCGCTCCATCAGGACCAAAACCTCCCGACACAAGAACAGTTTCTTCCCCTCTGCTGCCAGGCGCATCAACAAGTCTTATTGCCTGTTTGTTTTATCTTGTTCTATTCAAGTCTTTTACTTATTTTTATTCTAGTTCTGTGTTAATTGTTCTGCAACAATACAATTACAATTACAACTTTAAGGACACATTTTCTGGTATTTTAAAGGCGACGCAAACAAACGGGGAAATAATCTAAAAATCCATACATAATGATAATAATTTGTTGTTGGACCTCTAATCAAAAGAAGCTTAGGTGATATTTTATGTAACTCCACTGACAGGCAGATTGGGAGTCTTTTTCTCACTAACACCTTCTTCTTCTTTGATTTGTCTGGCCGATGTCAACAAAGGACCTGACTGAGGTTTAAAAAAAGAAAAGCCAGCAGACAGACCTGCAGGTGCTTCTTCTTGTTGATTAACTAGCAAACAGACATTTCACTGGCATTTGAAGCTCAGCAGGCGTTCATTTAAAGCTCTGAGTAGAGCAGAGGGGGCAAAGAGAAAGCGATGGCTGCATGTGTGCGTTTTAACAACCTACCCAGTCTGGACGTTGTTGTGCACAGCGGTCACCATGGCCTCCAGGACCCTGAGGGGTTGTGGGTAATTTGCGAGGCCGTCGGGATCTCCACTGAAAAAACAAACCACATAGATTAAGTTATGGTTTGTAACACACTTATTAAGATACTGTTTTCAGATTAACACAATACAGGGACAACAGCGATGTCAAAAAGGCTTTCTTCTCAGACGAATTGTGATTTAAAAACGTGTCTAGCAGCGATTAAATGTTTGAAGCTAATGCGGCTTTATAATCCTGAGATGAAGCAACAGAAAAATATGAATTTAAGGTTGATAAAAGCAGCATCTCTTTTCAAATCGGGGGTAAACAAAGAAGCTTTGATGGAACATAATAGTAGGTTAGCCTAAAAAGGTAATGTGAGGTATTTTCTGCAGCATCATTAGTGTATTTCCTGTTGTGACTCGGTTCTGCTGCAGTGTGTGTGTTTGTGTGTGTGTGCGTACTGTATGTTGCAAGAGGAGGGCCATTTTTCACAGCGACAGAAAGGGGGGAAAAAAAGGGTGATTTCCCCTGACTCAACTCCCCTTTGCTGCTGGGCTCAACTGCGTACACACACACACACACACACACACATAAACACACGTACTACACGCATACATCCACGCACGACAACATACAAATGATGTGGCAAAAAGGTTGGAAAGACGACGCAGCATTTTCTTTATCGCGTTTTACCACTTACATTTTCTCTTGGAGGACGCACAAACACAGAGTGGTTATGACAGATACAAAAGATGGCCATTAGTGTGAGGCTCAGGTACGCCTGCTGCGCCAGACTGAAGGCTTCCAGAAAGCCCAAAACAAGAGCGGCTCATTCATATCTGCCAAACACAATGCTATGAGAAGCAGACACACATAAACACACACACAGAGTCTTATATGTATAAATAAAGGGATGCTCATATGCAGGAGGAGAGAGGAAGGGAAGGGAAAATACACAAGACTGCGTGTGAATCCTGCACCCACAGAGCACACACACACATGCATGGACATAGATTGAGTGTGTGTGTGAGAGAGCAGAGTGAGATCTGGAGGGGAACAGCTGTATCAGGCTGCATTAATTATAAGAAGATAATGAATCAAAGCGTTTGCATGCAGGAAAGTGTGTGTCTGTGTGTGTGTGTTCATCAGGGGAAGTGCCTACATGTCTACTTAACTAGGAGAGTGTCTTTGCACGTGCACGTTTTTTTTTTTCTGGTGTGTGTGTGTGTGTGTGTGAATGCGGGTCCCATTTATCTGCAGCATGCGCCATTGAGCAGCCATAAAGAAGCAGGAAATGAGGCAGGAATATAATCAAGGCGATTGGCACTCATTTATCAAGCCAATCAGATGGCCCGATGATATCTGGCCGTGTCAGTTAAACCTTGATCCTCGGTCTGTCGGTGTTAGCGCGCGAGGTTCTCGGGGCGTAAAGGACAAACATAAAAAAAGACTCTGAAATTAAACTCTCTATTTATGCATATTTTAAAAGAAGAAAACTTGCTGTGTGTTGACTTTTGTGTCCTTTATAACATCAGTAATCATGTAGCTTTCCGACCAGAAGCTGTACAAGTTTTTTTCCACGCTCCTTAAAATGCAGCAGCTCTGCAGACACGTCGAGGTGAATCATCTCTCCCTTCCTTGAAATGCGAGGAGCAAGAAGACACCAATAAAAAGCTGTGAGTCCAACTCCCACAGGCAGCCACTGTAGATTCAATTCTACACTTCAGGCAATTGTTTTGACAGTGTTTTCCCCCACCAACACGCTGAGTCCAAAGTGGACCAATATATGGGTATATTTTCAGCAGAGATCAGGCAGGAGGAGGTTTGTTTGCATGGCCTTTAATATTTTAGAACAAACATCATAAATACGGCTTTTGAGGCGGATATAGATCGTGCTTCTGATCTGACATGTTTAAAAAAATATATTTCTCTCACATACATATGTATTTAATTTCACCAGGCTGGTTTGAAAAAGGGATGCATGTAGATGATAATGTTGTTTGACAAGGCGTGAATGTAAAAGAGATTTAAATAAGAACTACAGAAATAAATGTACTAACCTGACAACTTGATTATCCTCATGCTTCCGTCTGGTTTGTCACACAGAGATGTATCTTTAGTAGCACACAGTCCGAAACCTTCAGCAGTGTAATTTTCTCAACACTCATATTACTATTGATATGTTTCTGAATGCCTCAGGGCTGACAGGGGGGCTACATGTATGTACAGCCTGCAACTTAAAGGGTACTGGCTCCTGAAGTAGGGGATGTTGTTATTGTAAATCAATTGGTAACTCTTGTTGAGCACTTTATATTTATTTATTCATATATTTATTTTAACTATCTAAAATGAGAGTCTTTTAGAATGTGAGTGTCATGTTTCACTTTGTTTAAATGTCAATGCGGGAAAATAATTTTGTGCATCAAGCTGTAGAACTCTTTTTAAATTTTGTATTGATTACACTGTTTAAACTGCATGTTATTTATTGAGCTTTAGAGGAGCTGGTAGGTTTTTATTTCACTTTATTACACGGCTGTGTTTAATACTTGATTCTGATTGGTTAATTACGGCATTCCGAGGTCTGTTATTTCTCGATAACGTACCGTTGCTATGAAGAACAGACATTAGCTAGGGATGCGGCTCTAATCACACAATCTGGAGGACTAACTGTAATCATATCAATCCGCCGAAAGAAGTCCGGTAAATTTGACGTTGGTCTGTTCACAGAGGGAAAAAAGAAAAGAGACAAAACAGCGGAGATAAAGCAATAAAGGGCAAAAGATACAAAAACTTTAAGATCTACAAAACTGAAGATGGCACATAGAAGTAAACAATAAACAGAAAACAGTACAGGGTACAGCAGCGTTTAAAGAGGGTGAATGGAGAAGAAAATGTCAACAAACTCAGACTCCTGCATATCAGGTGCTGATTCCTGTGGTCCCGTTCACCGTGTCTTACTTCACCAACAGTGGAAATGTTTCCATTTAAAGCTGTAGTAGGTAAAATTATTAAAACTAACTTTTTGTCATATTTGCTCAAACTTTTACTTTAAACATGCAGTAGTACATGAGAGAGATAATCTGTGAAAAAAATCTGGTTCCTCTGCTCCTCCTGCTCCTCCTGCTCCTCCTACTGCTCCTAATGGCATTAGTAAGAATCCAACGCTCCCGAAACACCGTCGGTAGTCTCTCAGGTTGCTGTCACTGACACGCTGCGCAGCACCACTCCTCTGCGCATGCTCACAAGGTCACGCACAATTTCTTCAGTGTGCGCAGCGTCAGCCGGTTTGTGTCCACAAAGGCTGAAAAACAACCACCAGGAATAAAATATTGCCCATCCCTCCACTGCCAACTACGGCTTACACAACAGGACCGTTAAACCGGAGGAGAAAAATGAGGAATAACAAGCTAAAAAGAAAGAGTTGGACCGAGACTGAAACGAAATGAGAGTAAACATTGGAGCGGCAATTCTGAGGTGGAGAGAGCTACGGGACCTGAAAGGATTATAAAGTGATCCTGAGTTACACAGTTCTGCTCGACAGGTAATTACCCCAGCTTAATTTCTGCTGTATTTGTTTGTTCAAAAAATTTCTCCACTTTGCTAAGCTTTGCGGTTACTGTGATGTTACGTTGGTGTTGCAGTCAGGCTAACGTTAGCTTGTTCCCGTTGCTGCTGTTTAGCGTTGTTTCATGGCCGAGTGGCTGAAAATATGTTTGTGAAGCGCCCAGGCAGTGTGACCGTTTCAGACTTTCTCTTGACAGTTCTGTGTGCCTGTGCTCTCACGGCTAAATATTCACAACATCAGTGAGATACTGCTTAGTTGGCTCTGTTGTTTTTTCCACAGTCTCTGTTAGCAAACTAAGTGCTGGTGGTTTTGCTAAATAGAATTAGCTGTAGATTACCGTTCACAGTAAAAACACTGATTTCTGCTGGTTTGGATAGTGTTGGTGGTGTAAGACAACGGCTGCAGTTGTTGTCATTTCCCGTTTTTACCGGTGTGTCCGCAATTGTATATCTGGCTTCTTCAGTTGCCGTGGTTACTAGCCTGCACATGCATGACAGCCTCCTCTGCGGGGAGGGCTTTGGAGGCAGGACTGAGCACCGCGGAGAGAGAGGGGGAGGGACCTGGAAGTCGTGAGCAAAGTCCCCTCTCTTCTCCATCTTACCTACTGCAGCTTTTATGTGAGTAAAAACAGCTAGCTTAGCTCATTTAAATGTGGGTAAAAACAGCTAGCTTAGCTCATTTAAATGTGGGTAAAAACAGCTAGCTTAGCTCATTTAAATGCCGGTAAAAACAGCTAGCTTAGCTCATTTTAATGTGGGTAAAAACGGCTAGCTTAGCTCATTTTAATGTGGGTAAAAACGGCTAGCTTAGCTCATTTTAATGTGGGTAAAAACAACTAGCTTAGCTCATTTTAATGTGGGTAAAAACGGCTAGCTTAGCTCATTTAAATGCCGGTAAAAACAGCTACCGTAGCTCATTTTAATGTGAGTAATAACAGCTAGCTTAGCTAATTTTAATGTGAGTAATAACAGCTAGCTTAGCTCATTTTAATGTGAGTAATAACAGTTAGCTTAGCTCATTTTAATGTGGGTAAAAACAGCTAGCTTAGCTCATTTAAATGTGAGTAAAAACAACTAGCTTAGCTCGTCTTAATGTGAGTAATAACAGCTAGCTTAGCTCATTTTAATGTGGGTAAAAACGGCTAGCTTAGCTCATTTTAAGAAGGCCACAGAGTTAATCGTTGCTATGGATGCTGCTCTCACTGAGAGTAATGGACTACTTTTAAATGTAAAACAGAAATATAATCATTTTTAAATTAATAAAATAACTTCCAAATCAATATATTGTGTCAAATAATTGATTATATAAGTAAAAAGCAGCGTAATAAGCAAGATAATGTAGCAGGTGAGAAGGTTGTTATCGTGGAGTCCAGCGCACACTGTTGGGATGGCTACTTACAGGAAGCCAGCCAGGCCAGCAGTTTCCCCTGCTTTCACTCTTTTTAATAAGCTTACTGTCTCCTGGTTCCAGCCCCATAGTGAGTGCAAAGACATGACTGGTAGGGATTTTTCTTATCTAACGCCTAAAGCATGTTTTTTGCAAAATTATGAAAAGTTCCTTTAAGTTTAAGGCCGAGCGTGTCTATTTAATTACGCAGGTTCTCAATGGACAGATTTTGTTTACATGTGTACTGACAAGACTCGACTCGATTCCACCTCTGAGTTTGTTCTGTGTGTTCAATTTTTTTTTTATCTTATATGTTGAAACAAACAGCAAAAACACAAAGAGGTTCAAAAATAATACCTGAGTGCGGCGACTACTCTCTCCATCGCGTCTCGGAGCACAGTTTTCACAGACAGGTCTAAGGGTCCAACAGCCACACGCAGAAGCTCTCCAATGCGCTCCAGAGGCTGCCCATCTGTTGCCATGGTGACTGCCAGCTCGTGCACCTTTGACTTCTCAGATCGGGACAAATCATAAAGTTGACTGTAACCCTGGAAAACAGAAAAAAAACAGGTGTGATGGGAGTGTATGTGTGTGCGGATATTTTTGACCTGACAGAAAATACTGACAGAAATAGAGGAATAAAGTGTATGATGGCCACTTATTCACAATATATAATATAACCAAACCCTAAACAACTCGAAAATACAAAAAGAAGCAAGCTTTGAGAAGAAAAGGCAGAGGGGAAGCAGCATGGTGTGGTGTAGGAAGTGTAATGTTTAGTTGTTGACTGCTTTGTTCTCTGCAGGTATTAACCCAGAGGGCAGCACTGACCTGACCCTGCTCACCTTTTCTACTGTCCTGCACTGCCTTTGCTTGTTTTTCTCCCTTCCAATAAAAAAAGAGCTGGGATGCTTTTTCAAAACCTCTTTTTGTACAGCAGCTGCAAATATGGTCTGAGGGCGGTGTTTGTTGTTGCTGCAACTCGAGAACACGCTTATTGATACCATTAGTCTCTCAAGAGTTTGAGAACTTCCATGGCTGGCAGCCAACTCTACAGGTAAGAGTAGGTAAGGTGCATTAAATACTTGATCCAAATTGGTTAATTAGGCTAGTTAATTGGCTAGGTTAGCTCATTTTAATGTGAGTAATAACAGCTAGCTTAGTTCATTTTAATGTGAGTAATAACAGCTAGCTTAGCTCATTTTAATGTGAGTAATAACAGCTAGCTTAGCTCATTTTAATGTGAGTAATAACAGCTAGCTTAGTTCATTTTAATGTGAGTAATAACAGCTAGCTTAGTTCATTTTAATGTGAGTAATAACAGCTAGCTTAGTTCATTTTAATGTGAGTAATAACAGCTAGCTTAGCTCATTTTAATGTGAGTAATAACAGCTAGCTTAGTTCATTTTAATCTGAGTAATAACAGCTAGGTTAACTCATTTTAATGAGAGTTAAAACAGCTATGTTAGCTCATTTTAATGTGAGTAAAAACAGCTAGGTTAACTCCTTTTAAGGAGAGTAAAAACAGCTAGCTTAGCTCATTTTAATGTGAGTAAAAACAGCTAGGTTAACTTGTCTTAATGAGAGTAAAAACAGCTAGATTAACTCATTTTAATGAGAGTAAAAACAGCTAGCTTAGTTCATTTTAATCTGAGTAATAACAGCTAGCTTACCTCATTTTAATGTGGGTAAAAACAGCTAGCTTAGCTCATTTCAAGAAGGTCACAGAGTTAATCGTTGCTATGGATGCTGCTCTCACTGAGTGTAATGGATCCTGCTCAGCCTGTCAGGGTTCCATTCGCAATAACAACTAGCTCACTACACATTAACCCTTACATAATAAAGTCCCAAAATGCTTGTAATGCAAAGCTAGTTATGCACCAATTTGTTCCCCCAGATTGTTGTTGTATCGTCATGTCATTTTGGTGTCTTGGAAATCTCAGGATGGCAAATTTTTAGGGGATAATCTGAAACCATCTTTGCGCAGTTGTGCACTGGCAGGTGCTGGGGTAATACCAAGCAAGACATCGACATTCTTGGCTTTAAGTCAAGCACAATCAGGGATGGTGTTGGACTCAGAGAGGGGTCACCACTCCTGCTTGTAATATTCATCAGCAGGATATCATTCCTGGGGTTTTGATATTCATATGATATTCCTGATATTCATGGTATATTTCATTCATTGGAAGAATATCCAGAGAGGGTCAAGACGGAGGAGTGTCTGGTTGGGTCACATTTGGGTGGTTAATGTTCACTGATGTCTTCAGCTAAAGGAGTGAAGTTATAGACTCTGGTCGTCTCCTTTAAAAAATAATGTAGGTCTTTCCATATAGGTGTTGGGGACAAACATGCCACCATACAAAAAGCACTTTGGTTGTTAGTCATGAGTGATTGGGAGCCAATTAGACACTTGAGATGTAAAAAAAAACAAGCTCTCACTACGCCCTAATGATAAGTTCAGGGTACCGACCCAGACAGATCAGGTATACAACTGGCAGAGATGAGGCCTTTTTTCTGCAGGTCGTCTGTGTTCACCGAGAGTAGCTTAATGAGGTGGTTTGGGCGTCTAATAGGGATGCCCCTTGGCTGTTTTTTTGTGGCCTGGCATTTATTAGGGATGTGACTTGCAACGTTGCCAGCTGGACTCCACTGACTTCTTTTCATTTTGTGTGGCGAAGAGGAAACTTGGGGTGATTCAAGACATAAAGCAGGAGGAGAGGGATTCTGGGACATTCTGTGCAGCCTTGGGCCACCAAATACCACACCAGACAAAGGACTAAAAAAACACCTAAAAAAGGTCATTTAACAGGAAATTATAGGATCACTGGAGGATTTTGATACAGAACTTATACACTAGTTTGTCCACAGAAAAAATGACCGTCTAGCCTGTCGTCATGTTTCCACAGCTATTCTTCTGGATCCTGACGCACAATATCCGCAGTGTGTAATTTGCTGTCCTCGTGGCAGGTCAAGGCGCCTTCGGTGGATTCCTCTCCGATCCGCTATTATTCCCAGCAGCTGGTCACGTACAGTTGATAAATGACCACAGTATAGCCAAACAGAGCCTACAGGGCTCCTTCTATCTATCTTTTTCTACCTATCTGCCCTTTGCTGGTTCTTATATCCCTTTTATCTATCTCCAAGGATACAATCACTTCTTGCACCAGTGGAAGGGAAGTTATAATGTAGAGGTTGGACTGTGTGTCTGTGTGTGTGTTTGCACCTGTGACTTTAGCCTACATATCTCTGCCTTGTAATGCTTTATCTTCTTACCTATTATAGAAGATACATGCTTTTAAACACAGATAAAATAAAGGTCTTAATTTTATAAACTAGCACAGTGCAGGGGGCAGAAATGACCAGATATCGTGTGTTTCGTGGTCGCATAGCAACACTCGGCTCTACCAACATCCCCCCTCTCTAACCCAGCATCAAATTGTGCACACACAGTCAGAGGGAGGTGACAGCAGGGTAAGTCAGTGTGACTTTGGTTAATGAGATACAGTATGGTGTACACAATGTATGTACGGCCACATGGCAGGGCTCATTTCAAACAGGAGCCCTTGGATTTACATTAATGTACCCTTGGACAGGCCCGGTGAGGCTGGAGGAGAGCTTAGTTAGCTCACAGAAATACACAACTTGCACACACATAAACAAACACAAACAGCAAAAGTTCATACATGCACAATCAGTACGTGTAAATAAAGGTGACACCATGAAAAGGCAAGGGGATGGGATTTGAGTAAACACTTGGGTATACTGTGTAGAAACACACGTCATGTATCCCTTGTAGATCAGCATTGTAGTATGTCACAATCATAGACAGTATAAAAAGATAGACGACATGACAGCTCTCTAAAAGTGACGCCAAAACCTCTCTATCGCCCCCTGCTGATTGGCTGCTGTATAGGTCATAAATCCCGCCTCCTCCATGTTAACAGTTGGAACATTGAGTTAAACTATAAAATCAAATCACACATCAAATACATTTCTCTCAAACATGGCTTCTGTCATTATAGTTAGTTCTTATCATGCTGCTTTATGTCCAAGTGTTCATTTTTATGACAAGTTTATTTTTAATTAGTTATTTGATGCTATGAAAAGGATGATTGACAGCTCTGTTGACAAATAAATAAATACCAGATTGGATGACAAACGGCGAGAGGAGACGTAACTAAAACAATCACTACAGTCATTGAAGTTTACATATCTGTGAACGTCTGCTTCAGACCAACACAAGAAGCTGTTCTGCTGTTAAATACGCTGACGTGTGGGAATGTTGTCGTTTTTTTCGGACAGTTAAGTGTGTGTTTTAGTTAGCGGAAGTGGCGAACAGCGGCTCCACCCGCCCATCTCTACTGCGCAGCTCTGGCTCCAAATGACGACACCATTGCAAGATGGCAGCGCCCGTCACGCCGTGTATTTTGGCTTCAATTTTGTACAATGAGAGCAGATGGAGACGCATCATCCATCTATATATACAGTCATTGGTCACAATACATGATCATTTTCTTCCTTCCAACTTCCTGGTTTAATAGAAGATATATAGAAAAAAATATTAAAGGTATAATTATATATTTAAAAAAATAAGTAAAGTATTTCATCAAGAGTGTCGAGCTAATGAAGCTAGGTTTATTTTTGGAACTATTTTACGGTGAGGAAGCATACAGTCAGCCGTTCTTGCCAACCCAAACAGTTCAGTTTATCTTTGTATCACTTTTCAGGCCATGTCTATGAGTAACCTACACAAAAACACCAGATTTAAGCTGCATTTAATCAACAATGACTTACTATTTGAGCTTTGGACTTCTCATTCGACTTGGTGTATGCCAAAGCACGACCAAGACTCCCTGCAGCAGACGACCTGGGAGTCCACACTACTTGACATTTACATTGAACGATGGGGAAATCTCTATTGTGTGTTCTTTTAAGCGATCCTCTACCTTAGAAGGCTTGTTACACTAAAAAAATAAAACGGCTCAAGTGTGTGGCAGCTGTGCTCTACCTGCAGGCTGTCTTTGAGTGACAGAATGAAGTCGTGGCTCAGGGTGTCCAGGTGGGCCTGTGATTGCTGCAGGTGTGCTAGAGCCTCATCAAAAGTCATCCCTGCTGGGCCGCTCCCTTCCTGCTCGCCGCTACTGTCGCCTGCTCTCTTCCTGCTCTTCTCGCCCAGCTGGCGCAGGGCTTTGGTGGCTCGCTTTATCACCTCCGACCTCGCCTGGATGCTCAGCTGGGGATGAAATAGGATGGATGGAAGGAGTAGAATGAGGAGGAGGAGGAGGAGAAAATCGGGGAGGCGGCGGGGGTCGGATTGAGCGAAGACAGGGGGAGAGAGAGATGTATAAGTTGAACATGTTGAAGACAGGCAGGTATAACCCAATGTATCTGCGCCAAAATACCAACAGGAACTTGGGTAGCATGTGTGTGAGAAGTATAAGTGTGTGTGTGTGTGTGTGTGTGTGTGTGTGTGTGAGCGAGACTGATCGTAGCTTCCAGCCCGGTGTAATTGATTCAATGCAGTGAGAGCAGGTTTACCATTCACAGGGGGGGAAGAGAGAGCCTTCGGCTGTATGGGGGTTTTACTCTCTTGCATGGAAGCACACAGGCGATGACAAACCCCCACACACACATACATTCACACTAAAAAGACGCTTAAAAATCATCCAACTTCACATTTCAAGCTACCTCAGCCACACACTCTGAGACATGCTGCTTATACTTCTGCTATTGCGAGATATGTCTAACTCAGACTGACAGCACTTCTCTCTGCCAGGACAGGGTGATCACTCAAATAGAGTTACCTTCAATTTCTTTGGAGGGTAAGTGTATGTATGGATATGTGTGTGAGTGTGTACATTGTTGGGGAGTGGGTCAAATCCTTGGAAAGATTTGAAAGAGGCGGTTGAGCAAAGGCGGATGCTTCCTCTAACAAAGATATCTAACATCAATACTTTAGAGGGGGGAAATGCCAACCCTCTCTGTTCCCCTTCAAAATATATACGTCCAGTAGCAGATAAGCTCCCAGCCATCCATCTCAACCCCCAGGGCCATGTGGGAAATGGATCAATCCATCGCAGGGGGGCAGTGGGGGTATAAAAGGTCAAATGCGTTCCCAACAGCGAGAAGGGTCGAGATTTTCCCTTTAAGGGTTCAAAAAGGAGAGCAGACAGTCGGTTTCTGAGAGTCAATCTGCATGTTAAAAAGCACAGTGGGAAAACAGTGCCTGCTGGGAATTGGAGTTTAATTGGCTCTGAAGTAGAGAGGGGATCAATTAGATCTCTCAGAGTCGCCGGGAAAGAGAGGGTTCATAAGACAAAAGTAGAAGAAAAGGGAAGGTCTGGAGAGGCGCTGGGGTGGCTGCGTGCCAGCCTGAGAGAGAAAAAAAAACAGTGGGCTGGTATTGATAAGGTGCGCTGAGGCACTTTAGGTCCTCTGCAGGACAATTTTTCAGAGTGCTGTAATTATGTAGCTGACATTTCTTGTGCAATTTTATAATTTCTTTTATAAATCATGGCTGGTATGTGCTTTGAGGCGACAGAGTGTGGATTTGAACATAATTATATATTTAAAATTAGAAAGGGCTTTTGACTTTCCACAAAATTGAGCCTGTGGCATGAGAGATGAGCGGTCAGACGATGATGAGCAGCGAGCGGGGGATACGCCAGTCTGAGGTAGTGACGAGAAATCCCCACAATCCTTCCTTTTAGATAATATGAATCCTGTCTGGGTGGCTGCCTGAAACCAACCATCTGCACTGTTATTAGAAATTGTCTGACCGCGCAGCTCCTTCCTGCTCCTGTCAGTCTGAGACAGTGACTGAAAATAGCACCCTATGTCCACCATACACCAACTCAAAAATCATTGCTATCTTTTGACCAGATTCATTCTTACATGTTCGGCTGCATCAGGCGAGAATGTGATGCTATCCAGGAAGTGGACAGCATCAGCAGGGGCCAGCCGGTCGAGGTATTTGGCGCAGGTGTCGTACGCGTGCAGGTAGTCTTGGTCGCCCTGTGGGGGTCTCTTCAGCAGCTGGGGGTCTCCATTCCAGAAGAGCTTCTGCAGCCATGCTGCGTGGACTGCGCTGGGGGAGACCGTCTGCCCTCCTCCACCAGGCACAGGCAGCCGGTTAGCGAGTTTGGAGATGGAGAGGACGTTCTGACTGGTCAGGACCGGTTGTAGAGTTGCCAGCGGGTCGGACGATTCGTCAGTCAGCTTCCGGTAGTTCAAACCTACAAGAGAGACAAAGTTAATGTATGCTGACACTTGTATACGTGACATTAGAGTATTATGAATTCATCTTGATGCTGTGATTTCCACTTTACCAACCCTTATATGCTACATGTGCACCGCCATACATGAGCGGAAATAACCAGCACACTTGGAGGTTCGATTATCGTCCTACCCATGACCTCCTGCAGCGCTAAGTCTGGGTTATTGCGACTGCAGGAAAGCGTGATGAACAGAGAATATAACTTTCATGTTTCAGCTTTACATTCAGCCATATAAAGTGAGACAACACAATGGCTACATGGTGTGAGAAGTCTACAAACGCATATCCAACTCTAAACTGTTCAGGAAGTGCCACTTTACAAGTCAGGCACTCTATACTATGTATAACAGCACACATTATACTTCTATATTCATACATGCCAAGTGCAAACCACGCCACACTTGCTGGATAATTACAGTGATTTCATATGCAGAGGTTGTTCAATATTCCATTACATGATAGTAATGAGGAATGTACAGAGGGGAGCAAAAGCTTGATGTGAACAACAAAGATTGCGTGTGACCTGCATGTGGAAGTGCTGCTGTTTGTCTGTCTGTCCGCACATGCAAAGGTGTACAGTTTGTGTACCTGTCTGTGTGCATTACATCTCCTACCACTGCAGTGCTCTGCGTGGGTGTCAGTGTTGTGTGTGAGTGAAAGAAAAGTGGCGTGCTCTGGGTCTCCAGCTCCATCAGACAGACACATTACTGTGGCAACACCACAGCCTGTCTGAGCTTTAAATATTTAACACTGGTCTGCCTGTGGGGAGGGCGCTGTCAATGTTGCCTGGAATCCCTCGCGCACACACACACAAGTATAAAACCTTGAGTGCACACACACACAATCCTTTCAGACAGGCCCAGACGGACACTTAAACCGCAGATAAGAGTTACATGCACTAACACATGTACTCTCCCTCTGTCTCTCCCCTTCCCCAGCCACTCCTATCTCTCTGCCTCCGTCTCCTCCACACCCAAGCAGCATCTCGTCCCCTTCCTCAGGAGAGCCCACTCAGACAGTCACCTGGTACTGTGTCTGCAATTGTGATGAATATTGGACACACACCACCTGCCTCTACGCTGTCTGAATGCCTCATAAGTGGTTCTATGTGTGTGTTAGCCAGCGTGTGACTGTTCATGATTGTAAATGAGTCTCTTATAGCGAGTGTAGAAAGTTGGCGGCCTGGGGGACGCCACAGCAGTGTGTCAGTTTTGCTACATGAGTGTGAATGAGTGGGTTAATTTGTGTTTCACAGCGGGCATCTTAATTCGTTAAGTTTATTAAGTACACCTGTGCATGGCCTGCTTTTACAAGCCACAATGTCTGCCGTATGTATTTACAGCTACAGTAACAACAACTAAAAAGTCTCGGTATCTCATTTTCCTTCGGCTCTTGCCGCCTTTGAAGCTGTATATCATACTAAACAACTTGTCAGATAGTTGCTGAAAAGTGAGCACAATATGACCACAGGCGGCAGATGTAAACCCACACAATTTGGCACGTTGTCACTTCCAGCGTAGACTGAAAGGTAAAAGACACACTAATGGGGTTGGAGAGCTTTCTTGCTGCTAAAAGGCAAAAAAGTATTTTTACTTTTTTTCATCTTCCCAAATCCAAAAGACACATGCAACCGTTTAAGAAACAGATTGAACAGGTCTCCAGATAAGGCCAAGTCATTTCTGGCTGATCCTAGTCCCCCCCTGCATGGAGAGCTCTCATTGCTTCTGTCTCGCCGCAGATACACGTTACCAAGAAGCAGGACAAACAGATACAAGAACTTGTTAGTCATTAGCCTTTTAAACACGTGTATGTAATATATGTAATGTATATATCAATTTTTATCTGTCTTATTGTATTGTATTGTCCACTGTTGTTGTGTTTGCTGTTTGTAATGCTGGCTGTGAAACAAATGGCCCCTAGGGTATAATAAAGTAACCTTAACCTTAAACAGTGCTTAGATAAACTGTAACCAGTTGCAAGCTTAGCTTGCTAGCATACCTCCTGCTGTCGAAACCACAACTTACAGGTCTAAAATACATTATTGAGTAACTATATTAGTTTGTGGGGTTTTAAGTTATGTTATAAAACCTGTACTCATGAATTGACATTCACAATTGTGTTTCCCAACCGTGTGGAAGCTGTTTCTGAGTGCTATCCGTGTTTAGGCTAACGCTAGCAAATTTGTCCTGCTTTTGGTTGGTATCTTACACTTTAGCTAACATTGACTGGGATATTGTTCAGTTAAAAATACTTTTTTAGTAACATTTCACATAAGAAGCCATCAAGTACATTTTATAAAGAGTCATCTGGAGACATAAAGTAAGTTAGAGAGTGTCTTTTAACCGTCTTTCAGAGCTAACATTAGCGCGTTTATGCAGCTAGCTTGCGTTGAAGAAATCTGCTAGCAACAGGGGTCTGTTTAGCTGCCAACATTGGTTTTCCCAGACTAAAAATAGGAAACTGCTTTAATCTACCTCTGTCTAAAATCAAGGAACCATTACTAAAGTTAGAACTAGTAACAACTTCTTTAAGGTATGAATATGCAACTTCTGTCAACGAAAAGCTTGTAAGGGGGCTGGGCTTAGCAAGCAGTCATTCACTAAGATAAGATAATCCTTTATTGATGCCCAGGGGGGAAATTCGGTGCAGCAGTACAAAGACAAAATAGCAAGTAAGTAAATACAAATAAAAATACGAGGTATTCAAACTGTTATACAAGTAAGAGTAAGTGCAAAGTACTAAGTACTGCGATAAGGAAAGTGTATGCAAGTGAAACTAAAATACACCAGAAGTAGCATGCCCTGAAAGTTCGGGACAGTTGTGTTAACTTATGCAGAAATGCTTTAAAGTGTTGATGTGGATGACTCAAAGGTGTGTGTATGTGATTTGTGCCTGTGTGTGTGTGTGTGTGTTAAACAGAGACATGTGTCACCGGTAAAAGCTGCTGCGTTATCAGGAGCAGAGGGAGGAAGTGAGGCGTGAAAACACAGCTGACACCTGGCTGACCTTTACTGAACTTCACCGAGAAGTGACACCACCTCCGCCCGTACACAACTAACTTTGAGCGCTCTAGCCGGATCGCTGAACCGGTGACACGCTACAAGCTGGACATGACGTCCTTGGAGAGGGTGCTGCCACGGAAATTTAAGGGGAAACGGCATCTTGCTGCGATGCTGTGGCTGTTTCGGGGAGGTTTGTGTGTCGGGTGGATTGACAGCTAATACAGAGGTCCATTGCCTTCCTAGTTGTTTACATGGAAAAGTGAATAGCTGCTGTTTCTTTTCAATTTTGGAGACTAACAATAGAGAAAGAGGAAGCAAGTTAAGATTAAAGGCAGGATAAAAAATACCCATGTGTAAGTGTAGGGATAGGTATGTCATTGGGACATATAATTACGTATAAGTAAAAGGATTTTGCTAGTGTTATCCGGGGCTAAAAATGCTCTCCAAATTTAGGCATTCAGCTGACATCTATTTTCTACATGACAGTGGCTCGAGGTTATGTACCAGTGAGGAGGAATGCCAACATCTGTGTGTGAGTCATCACGTCAAAAGGGATTATGTTCAACTCTTTAACACTGAACTTCATTTCTGGACATGAAAGGCCCGGGGCTGATTTTCCCAAAACAATAGAGGTGCATCGACCCTTGCAATTCGAGGCTTTTCTTTTTCTGCTTCCTTTGACAGAAATAGAAATTACATATTATTAAATGGGTGCTTTTGCCTCTTCCGTTTCGTTCGTAATGGTATAACTGAGGTTTTTCGAAGCCCCATATACTTTTTTTGTTTATAAAATATACATTTTGCATGAATAGTTGCACTGAAAAATAGTCATATTTCATAAATAAGGAAACATTTTAAATAATAAATAAGGAGACACACTCAAGAGTTTCACTTAATCGTAAAATAGCATAGTTCTGATCAACTGGCTGTAGTTAAACATGCCTTTATTTCTCTGCCTTTACCACCAAATTAAAATAAATGTAGGATGCACACTTGCCATCAGCATCGAATGTGCGCATGTGCAATAGTCACAAGCAAATTAAGTGAAACGCGTCAAGCTGCTACTCGCCAGTTTCTCGTATTCCATCACTAATCTACAGAAAAAGTCTAACTTCACATTAGTGCAGCTCTTCACCAGAGCACACAGAGTGAACTGCTGTGCTGCAGAGTCTGTGTGTCACCTGCCTGTAAACTGTAAACAAGCATGTGACGCTGCTGCTGTCACAGATAACTGTGTTGCTCTGTAGGTGAGTGTATTCCTGTTATCAGCAGCACCTCGTCCTGATGCTGATTACCGCTGTGGCTTTATGAACGGACCGTTTACCTGCAGCGCACATGGCATGAGGTTGTGTGTGCCGACAGGAAGTAAGAGATGGTTGTTTTTACTTTATAAAGAAACGTGTCGCTCCACCTGAACTCTCTCTACTTTTTCATGCGGGTGTCAGACGCTGAACTAAAAGTGAAAAAAGGAGGAGAGGGGTTTTGTTCTGTTAGAAAAAAATAGACTTAAAAGTCCTAAATAAGAAGTATGATGGATCATTGTTTATATGGACATGAAAACACAAAAAATCGCATTAATATGGCAGAAGAAAAACATACCGCAATGTCAGTTTTTTCCTATATTGTGCAGCCCTAATCAAAATGATTTGGTGAAAAAAGAAACTGGCTCACCGTTGGCAACAGCTTTAAGCTTCTTGAGCAGTTTGACATGAGAGTCCGGCTTGATGGTTGTGGTGACGTACGGCTCGCATCTCGCAGCGTCTAGTAAGGTGTAGTAGTAGAGCAGGCGGGCCTGGTCGCTTCCCTCCACAGTTGGCAGAACGTACTTGGTCATGTGGCTGTAAAAGGCCTGAGGGTTGCACTTCAAGGTGTCAAACAGGCCGAGGGAGTCGCTCCGGGACTCGATGTCCTTGGTGGAGAGACTGGAGGGGGAAGAAATGAGAAGAGAATTGAAACACGAGTGTGTGTGACTTAATTTTCTCGACAATTCCAAACTGAACACAGCAATAATCCTTCCAATCCCCAAGTTCAAAGCTTTAACACTTTGTTGGTAAATGCCTGCTGTGTGAGATATGTCTTCTCGAAGGAAAATAGAAACAGTTTCTGGTATCAGAAGCATTTTTTTTTTTTTTCTAAGAAACAAATTAAGTTGTTCCCATAAGCACAAGCAGCCACCATGCCTGAAAAAGATAAGAGAGAGCAGTGATACTGAGAAAAGTCCAAATTTCATCAACAAACAAATCAAAGAGGGAGGACGACTTGCACTGGAGACCATTTCATTGCAAAGCAGTACTTGAAAACTGCTCTGCAAAGGCAGCACGGCGAGCTTATCACCAAAGATACAGTCCCTGGAAAAGAAGATGAGGATTTCATAGATTATTACTAAAAACACATTTAAGAACTCTGCCATGTCTTCGATGAAAAAAAGGCAAAATGGGTACAAGAAGGAGACAGACAGACGGAAAGGAAATGCTAGACTGTGGGAAAAAAAATCAGTGTGGAAACCTATTCAGCGATTTGTTCGAGTCGCACATGACTTGTGCTCTGCTTTGCTTTTCAAAAACATGTTTTACCAGCGAACACAAAGTCAACAAACAGCAGGTGGTCGAGGACAAGAGAAAAGAATACAAGCCGGGAGAGAGCTGAAGCGTGGAAGGAAAAAACCCTTAGAGAGCGGCAAAACGGAGGTTAAACAAGGGAGGATACAAGGAAAGAAAAGGGTGAAGACGAGGGGAAGCTGGATGAGGGCGTTCTGGGAGCGTGTTAGCGTGAGTCTGTTTATCTGTTAGAACGGGACAACATCAAAGGGGGGCGATGTTTCCTCTGGGCGCTGCGTCAGAGCGAGCTGGGAGGCTTTTTCGCTGATGAAAAAAATATACCAACGTGGAGGGAACAGACAATAAGCTCAATAATGCAAATAACGCTAATCATCGTCAAAACATGGGGCTCTTATGCTGGAGCCGGCAGCAGCAACTAATTCCGAGTAAAGAGTCACTTTCCCTCTCGTCTCTTTCTTTAAGTGCACACTCTCCGGGGCGCTCTGAAACCCCCGATCACCGCCTGATGTTTCATTATTTAAGCACATTAGCTCCAAAGTGACTGAAGGAGGAACAATGGAAAGAGAAACAACAACTTATACAGGTAGGATGTTTGATGTAAAGAGTTTCTCCTGGCAGGCAGGAGGACAGACAGCTGTGACTGGCGGATTGTGTGAATGTCAGGCCCTGCTTTAGCTTAAATGTGTGATGCTGTTGTTCTTCAAAGCCAGGTTGTCATCTCCGCTCTGTCTTTCTTCTCCTATACCCAGTGACAAAATGTGTTTAGAGCCTCTCTTTGCCTCCTCTCTTCCTTCTTTAGCTTCAGCATCTCACAGTTTTATAATGAGTCAGGTGGCGTCTCCCTCTGCACTTAACACAATTTCACGCTCTTTTTTTCTGTTGCGTTCATGTGGCTTCTCATTACAATCTTTTCTTGTTCGTTTTTCAACAGCTGGAGCGAAGGAGCCGATTTAATCTGGCGGTCTATTCCCACTTCCATCCTCTCTCATCCCTCTCCCTGTCCCCGTTTTTAGCACATTCTGTTTGTTGTCTCTCCTCAAAACAAAAAATAGGCCTCTAATATTCTTAAATTCAGAGGCACATTTAATTGCCGTGCCAATCCGACAGCCTGAAATAAACTCTAGGGGGGCTTTGGCAGGGAGGGGATGATTATTCAGCACGTCATTGTTGTTGGAATTTATGCAAGCTGTGTGGTTTGGTTTTTTTTTACGATCTATGCTGCTAATTTGTTTACAAATTATGGTCTGTCAGGGGGTTGTAAAAGCGTTCTTGTGCTGTAGAGTTCAGCGGAGGACAGTGGCACTAAAAATGTGTGTTTGATTTCAGAAATTGTGTAAAGATTTTGCTTGATTTATTATGAGAAATTGCAACTTAATACAAAAGAGGGCTTTAAAAACACACAATTTAAAGCTCAGGAAAACAAAACATAATTTTAAGCCTGAAGTAACCCTTTTTTGTATTGGTGAAGTTAACTAACAGTTCCATATACAACAGAGCAACATTTTTTGGTGCTATTTCTATAGAAATCTGATCTATTCAAGTCCAAAATCCACTCTCCTTTAAGCTCTGTTTTTGGTCTCAACCGACTCCTAAGGGAAATATCTGGCTTGGCTCTTTAGCTGTTAAAAGCTCGACTATGTTCACCAGCAAGTTGCTAACTGTGTTTCTCACTTGTTGCTAGGCAGCTATACTACACTAATTCTCTGATATCAGATATTTTGAACTTAAAAGAGTGGGGGTATTATGCTAATTTCAAGCTTCATATTTCACTCTGTGATACCTGTGGAGTAGCTGAGCATAATTTACAGTTAAAGTCAGCTCTGTCCCTTTAAGAAGAAGAACAAAAAACTGTGTGAAACCTGGTGTTCACAGCAGCCTGCAGACTGAGCTGAGAAGCCTGGGGATCACTCCAACATACTGTTACCTACAGATTTAAAAACTTTTAGTATGGACATCCAACATTATATATATGTCTTAAAATGTGAAACAGCATAATAGCCCCTCATTAAAATAGCTGCATGCTGCTGCTTGAAATGATGCTAATAAGAGCCCTGAGATTTAACAAAAAACTGTAACGTTGTGGGTCAGAAAAAAAGCCCGTCACTAAATGTCACTATAAAGCACCACAGAGGAAACTGCAGAGTTGAATGATAGGACAAGTGAGCGCTATTATGTGTACTAGAAGAACATAACAATGTTGATGAGTGCTGGAACGCTGGAGCTAAAAAAATCTCATTTAGACGTCTACTGCTACACGAGAAGCTCTGCCTGGCTGTACTCGGGCAAAGCATTGACTTACGCAATAGTGTAGTTAAGTGTGTAAGCATGGTAACATTTGCTAATGAGCACAAAACATAAAGTAAAGCCGAGGCTGATGGGAATGTACATTTGTTTTGTAGATATTTGGTCATCAACCTATCGTCCATCCATTAAATATCTATACCGCTGGAGCCTATCCCAGCTGTCATTGGACGAGAGGCGGGGTACACCCTGGACTGATCACCTGTCAATTACATGGCTGACACTAGAGACGAACAACCATTCACAATCACATTCACAGCTACGGGCAATTCAGAGCCACCAATTAAACTAACGAGCATGTCTGTGGACTGTGGGAGGAAGCCGGAGTACCCGGAGGGAAGCCACGCATGCACGGGGAGAACATGCAAACTCCACACGTCGTCCGAACCGGGATTCAAAACAGGAACCTTCAGCGCTGACCACTGCACCACCATGCAGCCCATAAACCACAGGATTAACAAATTTGATGATACTGGTGCTGCCATCCCTAAAGCTATGCTGCTAGCGTGGATTAACATATTAATTACATGTTTTCTATTTCAGTCAAGCAACAGATATTGCTTGCAAAGAGAGACTTATAGAAAGATCACACACAGCCCAGAGAGAGGCTGAGGTGGTGCAGGGAAAAGCAGCACAGTCGCTCTACAGAGTGGCATGTGGCCGTTGGACACAGCAGGTTAAATGAGGAGCTGATGGCAGAAATTGACTAACTGCTGTGTTTCAAGTGTCAAACCTGACTGCCCGTGTGCCGTGCATCTGGCAGGTCACGTCTAAAAAAAGTCGCTTTTCCCATTAAGTCAGATACGCTGTTCTTGTGTAACTGAAGTAAAGGTTAGTAGTTGCATTTGTTGGTCCGCTTCCTGCTCTCAAAGGTTCTCCCCCATGACTCGGAGAAACACGCTTACAGTCACGCTCCAGGTCATGGTCGCGCTCCAGGCTCAAACCTGTGGACAGCACGTCAATAATCCCACAACAACAGCAGCTCAGCACAGAATGTTCTGCACCTATCGGATCCTCATCCCCACTGAGTGCTGCAGATTTTCTTTTTTTTTCTGGGCAGGAGAGGTATTTATTATGCACAGCAAACTTAATCAAACACGCTACAAGATACTGTAGATGCTTGAGGTAAATATTTGATATGAGTAAATGTTTGTCTACAGGAGGAGTGTAGGAATTACCTGACGCTGGAAATAAGCTGTAAATCTCGTCCAAATAATATATATTCAGCTAAAACAAATCATCATACAGAGTAAACAATATGTCAGGAGAGAACAAATGAAACGCCTCTGTTACTACCTCTGATACAGGCTCAGAGGAGAGAACGACTTCGCCCGAGACGTAACAGAGGCGTAATAATCATGCCTTGAACTGGCAGTGTAAAAGGGGCTAATATTTAATGATGACCAGCAACCAGAACGGATCGCGGCTAAAACAGTTTGATTTCTACATAGAACCAGGTTAATGTTCCATTTCCAATGCACAGCAACAAAAACACACAACTAATGTTGACAACAAAACTTTGTGATTCAACGGTCAAAAACCCTTCTGGGATCAACCGGACATTTACAGTAAACTAGAGGTCTTCACAGAACCCAAGGACCCGGGACCCGAACCAGAACCCGGAGGGATTCTCGTTCTCGGGACTCGTTCTACTGTATTACCCCCGGTTACGGGTCTGTTCAACATTATGTGTGATACCCGAGTGGATCCGGATATCCGGGAATACCCGGCCGTGATTAGAAAGGGTTGGTCATGACTAAAATGCTGTATGTGTGTAATTTAAGTTGCAACAATGTAACATTCGGATGAGAACGCCCGGGACATAAAGTGGAAAAAAAACAGAAGAAAGAGCAACAACAAGTTAAGTCAAAGCCCACGCCGGTAAAGATGATACCTTTCTCGCTAATGTGAAAAAAAAGCTGAAAGAAAACGAATATAAAGAGTTAAAACCAGCAGCTTGTAAACGAGCCACTCATTCATCATCCGTCTGCATGACAGCAAGTGGACTTTTATTCTGATATAACTAGTGGATTAGCGTTGCGGTTTTTATCAACACGACATGAACAGCAGAAAACCTGGATGCATTTTATGAACTTTCTTGGCGGAGGATGGATTATATGCACGGCCAGGCACAGGGGAGAAGGCTGTGTCACACAGGTAGGACAAGTTTTGTTTCTAAGGGTAACTTGTTGATAGCAATCAGCTGTGTAGTCGGTGTTGATCGGGTCTATTCAAATAATAGACGGGTCCGGGATTTCGCGGTTCGGCAGGGATCCGGGTCCCAGCTTTCAAATAATAGACGGGTCTGGTTCGGTTCCGGGTCTCTTTGGGTTCGGGCATGAAATTTTGGACCTGTGAAGACCTGTTCAGTGAACTAACTACCTTCAGAACAGCGCTGCAGTACAAACCAAAATTCACACTTAAATGATTGCACAAGAAACCCAAAATTTATATTATTTGCATGCTATAAGGTCCCTGGAAAGTTAAAGTGCCTGATGTGGACAGAATAAAGAAGAAAATAATTTTTTCTTGCAGCCATCAGAGAGATAAAAACCAACCTTCTCCACTGATGCGATTCTGGACATTATCAACTACAGCTGAAATGTTCCCTTCAGCTTGCAGGGACGCCACTACCTGATAAAATGTGAACTTTTACCCGCCGGAGAAAGTCGCCAGATGTACGGTGAGAAAGATCTGTGTCCTCTCCGTCTCTGAGGATTCCTCATTAGGCTCAAAGCAGAACATATCTGGAGGATGAGTCAGAAGCGAAGGTAACACAAAAGACTGTTTGTTTCTCATCACAGGCAAACACCGATCGGCAGGAAAAAAGCAGCTCGGCAGCTGCTGGCGGCAGGTAACAACTTAAATGAGGAGCTCGGAGGTGTGATGTTTGAAATGTCGAACGTGTTGTTTGTTTGGATCAGCTGACTGTCAAATGATGTGGAACACAGTGTTACTTAGTGCTCCGCCTCAGGTAATCAAAACGTCTTTTCTTCCACCTGAAATCATTAAGACTCACCAAAACTTTTAAACTAATTCAGACAAACTTCACACAGAATTCAAAGCTTAAAAAACAAAGACGGTACAGACTTGCGGGTGATTTCTGAGCAGCACGTCAACACCCTTTCTGTTGATGGACAAGTCATTTAAATGCTTTAATAGCTGTCATTAAAAAGTCAATAAGACCGGCTGAAATTCACGTCCCTACAGGCTGTCGGGAGCACATCCACAAAGAGCCGCACACAGAGAGAACAGCTGACGACGGTGGTGTTTAGCGGTGCATTGATTCCTCTAAAGCGTTCATTCTGTGTTAATAGGACTGTCTCAGGGACACTCTGGCTCCATCATCCATCTCTTCTTCCTCCATCTATCTAACCCATCCTCCACTCACCCCAACCTCCCAGCACACACTGAATCTGCGGGTATCTCTGTACCTAAAGACCTTCCTCTACATCCATTCGCTTTATCGTTAATGTTTAGCAGCCTTTTTCTGCCCGTTTGAGCTGAAATTTGTTTATGCATTTTCCACCCTTTGACTGTTTTTCATCCACATCCACTGCAGATCTCAATAGCGGCGTCAAACCCTTGGTGAACTTGTGTACTAAATATTCACCATAATATTACACCCACCACCAAAGCTGTAATACCTTTGTGTTAAGTGACATTGAAGCACAGAGTCCAGATTTCAATGCATCTGCTAGTGCAAGTATTAATGTCTGCATTTAATCCCAAACTTTAAGAATGATCTCAAAACATGGCTGTGACCACCTGAGGCCTCATCATTTCATTGCCTTCTGCAGCCAGTTATGTCTGCCTAATCTATGTTCGTACCATTTGCCATAGACACCAGTGTTTCAGTGTCTGCTTGCTCCTATTCAGATGGCCAAACCACCCCATCCCAACTGTTGGTTTGGACATCTCATTAGGATGCCTCCTGGGCGTCTCCCTTTAGGGGTTTTCCGGGCACTGTAACTGGGCTGGGAGGAGACCCCGGGGGTAGACCAAAGGCTCAGTGGAGGGACAAAACACTGATAAGCCATAAGATTATGACCACCTGCCTAATATTTTGTATATCCCCCTTTTGCCACCAAAACAGGATGGGCACCCCGACCGGTCTGCAGCTACGCAGCCCCATACACAACAAACTGTAATGCACTGTGTGTGCTGACACCTTTCTATCAGAACCAGCATTAACTCTTTCAGCAGTTTGAGCTTCAGTGAAGGTCATCAATGAGCCTTGGTCGGCCATGAACCTGTCCCCGGTTCACCTGTTTTCCTTCCTTGGACCACTTTTGGTACTGACCGCTGCAGACCAGGAACACCCCACAAGTGCTGCAGTTTTGGAGTTGCTCTGACCCTAGCCATCACAGTTTGGCTCTTGTCAAAGTCGCTCACATCCTTATGCTTGCCCATTTTTCCTGCTTCATCAACTTCAAGGACAAAATGTTCACTTGCTGCCTAACATATCCCACCCACTGACAGGTGCCACTGTAACGAGATAATCAGTGTTATTCACTTCAACTGTCAGCGCTCATAATGTTATGGCTGATCGGTGGATCACGCAGGAGGGGCTGGAAAACGTTGCTGGGGAGAGGGACGGTTGGGCTAACTTTCTTAGCCTGCTGCCATCGAGACCCGACCCCGGATAAGCGACAGAAAATGGACGAATAGATGGATGATATTTGCTTGTTTGCGAGATCCTGTCCAAAGCTGTCTAGTTTTCATGAGAACTTGAACAGTAGTTTTTCCACAATTCTGTTGAACAGATTGGCAGACAAACAGCAACAAAAAACATGACCTGTTATTGCATTGGCAATGACGTAGTTTTGTCTTTTCTGCAAAACCAGGCTTTCTACTGGTGTATCCCAAGCCCGGTGTTTACCTCCAACTGAGCCTGAGCAACAGACAGTTTTCTTTAATGATACAGTAAAAGTTCAAACTACAGATACAGTGTGGCAGCTCAGCTTGAAACATACATATAATGGTTGCAGTTCCCCAGCGACTGTTGGTAAAAAATGCATGCACAAAGGAAAACAGCAGGAATGAGACCGGTGCTCTTTACCCTCGTTGTGCGTAACAGAAAAATCCTTTCCACCGGGCCTTCAAATCAGGAACACAATTCCAATTTGGAATGATATCTAGCTCTTACACCTGTTTGGGGTTTGAATGCACTTATTCCCAAAGGAAGACTCTTGTTATTGCCCTTAATCCACGCCCTGACCTCAGAGCTGGACTTCACAACAGCACTGCACTGTGGCCAAGCTGCTGCAGCTACTAAACAGTCAGTATGAGTCAAATAAAAAGAATGTATTTCCTTACATGGATCAATAAAACTTTAAATTCCATCTCACACCCATGCTCTATCTTAGCGCATCTTTCCCTTTAACTTCTCCCCGGCCTGCTCTATTTATGCCAGCCCCTGCGTCCATCCATCCGTTAAATCAATACGCATATTGCAGATGCTTCTAGTCAAGATTGTAGGATGAATATTCTCCGCACATTTGTCATGATCTTGAGATTTGGGTGGAAACTCACACACACAGCAGCCGTGGTGAGGTTTGAAGAAGGCACAGGTTGTAATTTATCGTTAAGTGGGGTCCATAAACCATTTCCTTATATCAGAATGCGACAGGGGGATATTTATCATAGATGCACACACGTGTGTGCGCGCAAACACACACACACACACACGCTCTCACATACATCTCCAACTCTGCTGAAAAAGCATTCTATTAAAACAAGGAAAGGTGCAGAGCTAGTCAGATCCACAGCTATGAAGTCAGAGAGCAAATAAATTATGGAAATAGACTGTGACACACTCACATCCTCCCTACCACTAAAACACAACTGCACACACACACACATTCGCAACATGTTTGATTTACTCCGGGGGGCTTAAAGTGTGCTTTTTATGTAGGCGAGTTTTGTCATAATTCAGGGGCAGTGGCTCTACTTTAATTCACTTTTTCATTTAACTTTTTTTGACTGTTTAAATACAGAAGGAGTGTATAGAAAACTTAAGAGACATGGGAGTAAAGAAGACACAAGCAACAGGTTTCTTTGCATTTAAGGAGCATTTCAGACACACTTTCACTGTTTTTCATCCATATATGTGCTTATTTTACAAGAGCTGCGGGTCTCAACAGCGGCGTCAAACCCTTGGTGAACTTGTGTACTAAGTATTCACCACCAAAGCTGTAATACCTTTGTGTTAAGTGACATTGAAGCACACTTAGAGGATGCAGATCTCCACAAGGCCAAGAGTCCAGATTTCAATGCATCTGCTAGTGCAAGTATTAATGTCTGCATTTATTTCCCAAACTTTAAGAATGATCTCAAAACATGGCTGTGACCACCTGAGGCCTCATCATTTCCTTGCCTTCTGCAGCCAGTTATGTCTGCCTAATCTATGTTTGTACCATTTGCCATAGACACCAGTGTTTCAGTGTCTGCTTGCTCCTATTCAGATGGCCAAACCACCCCATCCCAACTGTTGCTTTGGACATCTCATGAGGATGCCTCCTGGGCGTCTCCCTTTAGGGGTTTTCCGGGCACTTGTAACTGGGAGGAGACCCCGGGGGGTAGACCAAGGGCTCAGTGGAGGGACAAATCACAAGCCATAAGATTATGACCACCTGCCTAATATTTTGTATATCCCCCTTTTGCCGCCAAAACAGCATGGGCACTCTGGGGGGCTTAAAGTGTGCTTTTTATGTGGGCGAGTTTTGTCATCATTCGGGGGCAGTGGCTCTACTTTAATTCACTTTTTCATTTCACTTTTTTTGAGTATTTAAATACAGAAGGACGAGGAAGAGTGTGTAAACGAAACTTAAGAGACATGCGAGTAAAGAAGACACGAGCAACAGGTTTCTTTGCATTTAAGGAGCATTTCAGACACACTTTGATGGATGAAAGTGATGAAAAAAGTTAACTTGAGAGAGAGGTTATGAGGTTGTGCTATTTGTGTGTGTGCGTGCATGTACCCGCTATCCGTGAAGAGGAACTCGAGGTGAGTCATGTAGACCTCCCACAGAGGAACACTGTAGCGCTTCGCCAGAGACAGAGCGATCCTGTACACGCCGTCGTCCAGCGTCCTGAACACATGTGGAGAGGAGGAAAGTAACGATCAGATCATATTGCATTAACTCCCTCTCGTATGTGGAATGAAAAAAATGCAGATCAAATAAAGCCCACCTCACCGACGCCATTAAAAAACCCACTCTATGTATGATCATTTTGAACATTCAGCAGGCGATGAACTAATCAAACACGCTCCCTGCTTACTCTGTGAGGCCGAGGATGGTCTCCTTCTTGTAGTCGGAGTCGGAGCTGAAGCGCTGGACGTCCACGCCGCGGCCCAGCCCCTGTAACACCTGCGCCTGGGTGAAGTCTGTCAGACGCTCGTTGTACACTTGAAGCTGGCTGATCAGCTTCTGCAGCTCCTCCGGCCACTCGGAATATGCGGACACGTGCTGCGTGACCAGTCGGATCAGGTCCTTTGGGTCGGCCTATGGAAAAAGGAGAATAATACTTATGTTACACACACACAGCAACCGACTCACATGCTGGTAAAGCTTCACCGGGTAAAAGGACACGAAGAGGAATTGTTAATAATACTTAGAATCCTCCGAATACAGTCAATAAAACATAGAAAACTCTGCTGCATATCAAATCAAGCGCTCCCTAAACTAACAGCCACTCTCCCAGGAGGCGATCGAGAGGGGGAGCTGCCACGTCGCGTCATGAGCGCCTACAATGCAGCAGCAGTCTAGAGTGGAAGAGTAAACAAGAGAGACGGTCGGGAGAAACAAAAGTCAAATGTGTGGAACAGAAGACAAAGAGCGGCTCCCCTGAAACGGCTCGTCATCGGTTGTTTGGATGTATTTCGGGTTTAGGGCAAGTGATGTTAAGCAAGAAAAAATAATACGCAAAGAGTGCATGAAACCTGCGTCTGCACCGCAAAGCAACACAACTCACTTGTCCAACCACCGGAAATAACAGGACGAAGTGCAGCATGATGAGCGTATGAAGGCCAAGAGGAATAAGGTCACTATTACAGCACCACACCCTGTTCACCAAACTCCCAAAGACACACTGAAATTACCCATGATGCACCAAATTCAGGTAAAGAACCTATTTTTAAGTCTTAGACTGTGTCCCAATCCAGGGGCTGCAGCCTTTGAAGGAGGTGGCCTACGGAGGATGTGCCATTCGTCGCCTGGCTGCAGCCCCTGGATCGGGACTTGAGCTTTAGTTTGAAGCAAAAATTTGTGAAATGTGAAGATTCAATGAAAAAAATGATGTCCTTAAATAAATAAATAATCGCAATTAATAGTCGTGATCTCAATATTGATCAAAACAATCGTTATTATCTTTTTTGGCTATTGTAGCGCAGCCCTAGTTGTTTGCATTTGCCAACCAGTGAAGTTGATGCACTGTGTCAAAAACACTTAAAGGAAAAGACACTTCCCTAAGAAGAAAACAGATTCAGCAGGCCGGTGTTAAACACACTGATTTACAGGAATTATATAACACCAGCAGCAGCACAGTGTTCCTCTGCAGAGTATGTGATTGTCAGTACACCAAGGGAGGGATTGTAAACTACTCAGTTGCATGTTGCATCATTATCTCAGATGGTGAAAAAAGGAAATAAACCAGTTATAATAAAATACCCTCCAAGCATTGCTACATTCACGATGATGGGAACGGACGTGAGATCAAAGTGACGTTTGAACACCAGAATGTAATCAAGTCATCGTAGAACCCAAGTGAACGTCAGCGCTACATTTAAAGATGCTGCCTTCAGGCGTTCATGAGATATCGCGAAAACAAGACCACAAAGGCGGACGAACAGACACCAAACCCCATAATGCCTCTGGCCACAGCGGTATCACTGCCTTCATAAATGCTCTTCCCCTCCCAACAAATTGTCAAATTAAAAATGACTTTTGTTTGCTTTCATTATTTTTACACCTTAGCCAAATGGAAAAACAATTTGTCTTTTATTTCCAGTCGGGGCTTTTATGTTCAGAACTTAAATGTGCAATATAAAAGCCTTTTAAAAAAGCATAGGAAAGATTTATAAAAGAAAGTGGTCTTTTATGTGTGTCCAATTGCCGACTATTATCCCATCAATGTTATATTCCCCTGTATGCTACCTTTCCTATATGACCTAACATATCCACCATTGTGAACAACTGGATCTCACCAAATATACTTCTACTTCCTTTGCTTTTTACCCCTGATTTGATTTAAAATGCAGCATTTCAGGCGATACAGGAGGTGCACTTTACAGTTTAGGCAGGTTTGACCAGAAGCAAATTGCCCTTAAGGCTTATCATTAAACTAAGTGACACACTGAGCTTTGAGCAGCCCACACTGCATGGTGTCTCAAACTTCACAGGTCTTCTGCTGCTTTTGCCGCAAAGAACTAATGAGGCAATTTTCAAAAATGGCTGTAATTTTCCCCCCCCTAAAAATAATCTGCAGATAAAAGTCGAGGCAGAGAAACTAGACCACCACTACTTCTGTAATTCTGCTTCCAGGAAGACACCGACTGCTGCACCTGAGTTAAATCAGGCAGTTCGACGGGCAGCTTTTTTTCCCAACGTGGCGAGAAAATATGGGTAAATACACCCGGAACTGTAATTGCTACAGTTATTCAGGCCGATGGGGAATTGGAGCGTGGATACACAGTTATGATTGAGAGTGTGATGCGCGGGGAGCGGTAGTTGGATGCTGTATCTCGCTCATCACCTCCGTTCTAATTAAATGAGCTGAATTTGTTTTTTTGCCGCCTTATATTCTGTCGCCCAGCAGGGTGAGATGGTTTATTTGTTGATCTTATTTGCATAAGGTAATTATGGCTGCTGGAAATGTCTGAGCATGTCTCTCTTTCTGTCTGTGTGTGTGTGTGTGTGTTAAGAAGTGGCCTAAGCGGCAGTCATGGTTGCAGACTCACAGTTCAAAAGCAGGGCAGCAGGTAGAGTGAGGAGACGAAGAAGTGGAAGGGAGGATAAAAAGGAAGTGAAAGGGGGGGGGGGGGGGGGGGTTGGGGTAAGCCAGGAGAGGAGAGGTATAGGATGGTATTTGTTAACGCTGGCATCATTTTGGACTCCGTTCTCAGACGAGGGAGAATGACACGCAAAGGAGAGGAGGGGGGAGACGAAAGTCTGCAGGCTCTGTGATGGACAGGCCTGTGTTTGAAGAGATTTATTGAAATAAGGCTTTCATGATGAAATACTGTTTGCATTCTCTCGCTCTCGCTCACTCTCCCTGTCATTCATCTACAGTGCTTTGTCCTTTTGGCTGTGTGGATAATATCCTCCCTCACGCCTCCCAAAAGTTGAATCTCTCAAAAGTCTTCATCCTTCCTCTCTCACTTGAAGACTATCTTCAATCCTCCTCCTTTTTTAATAAGACAGCTTGGCAATCCTGTTTCGAATCAAGCACAGAGAGCACTAAGTCCTCCTTTTTAAGTATCTAATTACTTGCTTTTTAAATACAAAGTATCTTAAGAAGCCACTTAAAGTCTTCCTTCAAAGCAGAGGACGTATAAAGTGTATTTAAAGTCAGATTGCATAAGGTAGTGTGTGATGTTACACAGCTGGGAGGAAGCCAACTCTGTCTCTGACTCCCCCTTTAGATATTTCCACGGCTGCCACAGGCTCTTTTCTCTCGGCTCCCCTCCTTCCTGTGATGCTGCTTAAGAGGGAACAGTGTAAAAATAAAAAATAAAAAAGTCTCAAATCTCTTCAACTACGCTTTGCTCTCTCATTTTCAGTCTTAATTTCCCATGTTATTATATTTTAGTCGCAAGCTTGAACCCATCCGAAAAGATCCATTCCCTCTTCGCAGCCTGTTTAATTATGAGAAATTAAATATTATTATGGTAGCTCTGAGTTAGTCAGTTTTATTATTGTGATGAACTAAATGTTCCGTTCTTTAAAAGGTCACACGACTATGATCCTGTTATTAATGTTTCATTATACACAGACGTGCCAGCAGCTATGTGAGGCTAAAGGCACAGCAGTACTTGACGGGAATGCTAGCTTACGCACAATGACAATGCTATCTTAGAGATGTGTAGCATGTATAATGTTAACAATGGTTACCATCTTGATTTAGCATGTTAGCATGCCCACATTTGGAAATTAGAACTAAAGATAAAGAAGCACTGAGGTTGATGGTTTTCCCTGGATTGCAGATAGATTGACCTCCCGGTTTTGCTAGGATGATGAAGGTCAGGGGATCACTTATGTTCTTAGGATTCATCCTCTGAGGGGCTTGAATGATGTATTAAATGTCGTCGTCAATAGCCAATAGTCAATAGCGTATTTCACTCCTAACAAAAAATGTCAACATCTTGGTTGCTGGAGGACAAGAGATAAATCCTATGGGGACCAATGTCCATCAATCACCACCACAGCTGCAGATGTCCAATTGTCCGTCCATCTATCCATTATCTTATCTTGGTCAGGGTCGCGGGGGGGCTGGTGGTCAATCCCAGCTGTCATTGGGCGAGAGGCGGGGTACACCCTGGACTGATCACCAGTCAATCACCGGGCTGACGCACAGAGACGGACCACCTTTCAGTTATTGCGATTTGGACTAAAATGAAGACAGAGAGATCGTCAACAACTTGAGTATTTATCAGTCGCTCCAGGAGGTTGCAATGTTGCATTCCCTGAAATCAACGCAAATTCAACCAGTTGCCACAACTTTTTCTCGGCCTTGCAATTTTGGCCGATTGCCGCAACTTTTATCATCCTATTTCCCCGCGCTTGGGAAGTTATTTCACCTAACTCATCCATACATCCATTATCTTTAGCAGTGGTTCCCAACCCCCTTAGGGGGGCGCCAAAGATTGCTGGGGGTGCGTGAGGCTTTTTCTGCACTGAGATTGTCATGATTAGATTTTCACATGTTAAATGAAATCATTAAAAAGTCTCATTCAAATAAAGTCGGTACTTTGTAGGCCACACCGCTGCGACCTACAGGCTGACTGGTGTTCATTTTTGCCAATCAAGATTTGGAATGAATCACTTGGTATACATGTGTGCCAGCTGGGGGGGCTCAGCCTTGCTTAGATACAAGTTGGGGACCACTGATCTGTAGCACTAATCCTGTAAAGGGTTGCGGCCAATGACAGCTATCCCAGCGAGCGGACGAGAGGCAGGGTTACACCCTGGACAGGTCACTGACACGTAGCGACAGACAACCGTTCACGCTCACATTCACACCTACGTGCAATTTTAGAGTCACCAAATAACACAACGAGCATGTCTTCGGACTGTGGGAGGAGGGAACCCACGCATACACAGGGAGAACATGCAAACTCTGAACTGGGATTCGAACCAGGAACCTTCTACCTGTGAGGCCACAGTGCTAACCACTGCACCACCATGCAGCCCCAAGATGTCCAATTGTGGCCGAGATATTACAGAAAGAAAAACCAAACTGGCCAAACTCCATTGTGATCCGTAGAACCCTGCTACTCATCTTGCAAAGACCCGTCTTCAAACTTTCCGTCAGTCTTATGATGTCATGAGTCCTGGTCCTGATCCATATTCATCACAAGAGGGGAATCCAGATGAACAATCCCCAAATGAGGTTTTAAAGGGTTAAAGCCTGTTGCATTAAAATGTAATTATATTCTGTGTGCATTATCTTCAGAGCATCAAGGCAGCACGTACACACATAACACACTGCTGAGGCTAACCTAGTTTTTAAAACATTGTCTCTCTTTGTGTGGTAACCATCACACAGAGGTTACAGAGAAACAGACAGGCCTTCCATCTCTGGAGACGAAGCTCGTAATAATCCTAATGAGTTGTGTTTATGTCATGTCTAACACTTAGCCATACAGTCAGTGGCCTCATTAGCACTAATTCTGCAAATGGTGTAAACAGTATGTGCATATGATTAGGAGGAAGGCGAGGGGGAGAGGAAGCCGCTTCGAGAGGAATAATCACTCCGTGAACGGGCTCGGCTGCTCTGCGGGTCGTAATGCACCATGAAGGGGACTGATCATAAGGAAGATACAGGCCGAGTAAAGTCAACACAGAGCATCTAATCAAAGCTGCAGAGATAACTTGTTCTCAAATATCCGTAGTCAACTGCAACAGGGCATTTAGAGTGCATATTTGTGTAATAGGGCCCTTTCTGCAGCTACTCCGCACTACACGGCTCCCATGAGTAAAATATAGACCGCTAATGATTGTGGTACAAGGGTGCAATTTGTACAAGAGCACAATTTGTACAAAGAGAGGCAAAGTGAAGTCATCGGGTCCGTGGTGCTTTTCAGTGATGGGGAAGTCATTCGGTCTAACTCATTATTCCAGTCAATTCAGCAACAGGGAGTTAGCGCAGCGGTCCGGCACTTCCAAGGTCGAGCGGCAGTTTGAACCCTGTTGAGGCCACGAATTGAAAACGTCGGCAATGTCCGCAGGCAATGGAAAATGTCAATAGATGCGGGCAAAGTGCTGTCTTATCAAATGATCTCGATGCTTTCAGGGGAATGTTTTCATCCTCCCTCATAACTTAATTGCTACCAAGTAAACTTTGTGCTTTATTTTTTTCTTTCTGAAAAACTTCTCTTCAGGTGGAATCAAAAAACAAATTAAGCTACTTAATAAAGGTAAAATATATTCTTTCCAACTCGCTGACTCCATCTGAGCATACGACCTGAAAATAAGACTTCTAACGATGATTTGTGGGCTTTTATCGTGAACCTAAATGTCATAATGAGATGTTCAAAGAGCTAAGCACCTTTTCTGCATGACATCCTCTAAAGGCGTGCTCTGTCTATCTAAACAGTACAATTGTGTGTGCTTTAAATGTGTGTGTGTGTGTAGCAGGGGTGTGAGTGATCAATAGTCGGTGAGAGAAAGCAGACTGCAGGCAAGATAAATGGTTGAGTGAAAAATCTCAATCTCTTCGCTCAGCACATTGGCGTACGGCGGCTGCACATTCACAGCTACGATTATACCAAACACATGCATTCTCTCTCTCTCTCTCTCTCCCACACACACACACACACACAGGGAAAACCTCACACATTAAAGCATCGACAAGCACAGGTAAACAGACCTAAACACTTATATAAACAGGGGCTATTGTGAGGTATCGTGTAAACACCACGAGTAGAACAATTACACTAAAGAGCGGCTCTATTTGGCAAACGAGCACTTTAGTCAGTATAATGAAAACTTCCAGTGCGAGCAAGTGGAAATCGGCTCATTATGCCTTGGGGAATAATGGAAACTCAGCGTCCGTGTCATTGAGCCTGGCGCTGCTCCGTCATGCCTGGGAGACGTAAGCGGATGGGAAAGCAACAGCTAAAGACTTTGAAAGTCGATATTGGGCAACGGAATCTACAACATGCAGAAAGATGAACGTTGTCGTGGACAGAGACAACTGAAAAAGATGATTAACAAGACTATTTGATTTGGAGGTAAATAAAACTGTAAACATGTGTGTCATCAAGGATCAAAATGTTATGGTTTGCATCTTTATGTTATGTTAAGATAACTTTTGAAACCTACAAGAACACCCAAGGGCTGGTTGGTTCTTTGTTTCAGTCTGACTTCCTTTAGGTCTAAGCAAGGTTTGTAACTTGGTTTATATTTTGGAACAAATTCTAATTGAACAAAAATGATGGTCAAAACCTGTAAAACACCAAAGTTGTACAAAATATCTTTGAAGTGGTAATCTCGAAGATCTCAGCGTCGTTCTCTTTGGCGGCACCAATGGCGATGAACGGTAATTGCGGGAGCACACTTCCCAGATATCCAAACAGTGTCGCATGTCTGATGTCCACGCTTTTTTTTTTTCTTTTCAGACTGTGTGCCTTCATTTGAGCGTCCAATTTGTTTCTTTTTCTTTGGATTTTCACTTATTTTTGAAGTTGTATCTGTAGTCATCGATCTTTTCTTTGTTTGTTCAGCCATAGTAGATTACTGTTTACTCGCAACACTTGCAGAGACCGGAAAAGCAGCCGCTTAGCTCCACCTACCCTCTCTGGCAGACCAACCACTGCTGGGTGATGGAAAACGCGTCACTAACTGGGCGCCGCTTGTGATTTTTTCGCACCAGAAACTCAGTCCATAATCATACTTTATACTGCAAATGGAAAGGTGGGCTATAGGCTCAATCACTATTGTGTTACCTCTTCCGGCGATAGATAGTGACTTAACAGACAATTATGTAAATGAAAATCTTCGAGATTAAATACTTTAAAGAGACTTAAAGGTTCCTTTCAGTTGGGACTTTCTTTGTTCTCCCTGTGTGGGTTTCCCTCCACAGTAATGTACAATATGTCCAGTTATCTATGTTACTCCTGTGACCGTCCTTAACCAAAGCACTGGCCTCAGAACTTAAATTGCTCCCTGGTCTATGCTGTGGCTTCCCACTGCTGCTTAATAATTGCTATACAGTAGGTGGGTCAAACACAGAAGGCAAACTTCCCCACTGGGACCAATAACGTCCCTAATGTGCTACCTGGTGCATGTTAAACATTAATATATTGTGGTCAATTTAGTATAATTGCTGTAAACAAATAACAACATGGTGAAGGTGCTTGGAGCTTCTGTGTTGTTCTGCTTGAACTACAAGATCTTTAGGTTTCCTTGAGTTAGATACATTTCAAAAATATGTAACGATATTGTTGCTCATGAGGGCCAAGGCTCACGGCCAAGGCTCATTATTGTGCGCGGTGAGCGAAGGCTGGCCCCTGCGGTCCGATCCAACAGAAGAGCTACTGTAGCTCAAATTGCTGAAAAGTTCATGCTGGTTCTGATAGAAAGGTGTCAGAACACACAGTGGGCCGAAGGACAGCGAGTTCAAGGTGTCGACTTGGCCTCCAAATTCCCCAGATCTCAATCTAATCCAGCATCTGTGGGATGTGCTGGACAAACACGTCCGATCCATGGAGGCTCCACCCCGAATCTTTCAGGACTTAAAGGATCTGCTGCTAACATCTTGGTTCCAGATACCTCAGCACACCTTCAGAGGTCTAGTGGAGTCCATGCCTCGACGGGTCAGGGCTGTTTTGGTGGCAAAAGGGGGATCTACACTATATTAGGCAGGTGGTCATAATGTTATGGCTGATCGCTGTGTGACAAACCATCCTATCCAGTTGAACAAATTGAAACACATAGAATTGACAACAACCTGGTTACTGTATGCCGTTGTATACCACTCAGATGTAGCGTAGCAATGATGCTTTAAGGATGTTATTTAACGTGGTGAGATTATAGAGGTTCAGTCATATATTTATGAGCATAAATGTCAGCTAGTGACATGTGTGAAAATGTATAGTGCTGATTTGATAAGGTAGAGCAGCAAAATTGATGCAATGGTTAATCCTTCCTGAAGGCACATTTATTATTGTATGTGTGTGAGATGTGGCATTTTTACAATGGGAGATGATGCTCAGTGACATTTATGAATATGTATGCGCTGTTAATGTTACTGTATGTTATATGGATTTGTATTTAAAGGCTGCTCTGTTTTTAATGTTTGCATTTGATGCTGTTTATTTAAATGAAGAATTCCTTCACCTTCGGTTCCAGTGTTCTCCTGACAGGCGGTTTCTGTTGCAGAACCCCCTTATAACCACAAAATAGTGAGGAGGCAGGCTGTTGATTGAGGCTTTAAAAACACATCAAACGCCTCCCGTAAACCCTCGGAGAGTTGTGTTTCTATTTGCAACTGAATGACTTCTGTGGCTCGAGTGCTCGGCGTCTTATTGCTTGGGTATGAAATTATGTGATAGCGACGAGAGAACTGAAAGAGCATGAGAGTTATTGAGACACTGTGTTACTGCTCTTCAAGTGGAGAGTGGGAAACACTTGGAGACAGCTTGACACACTCTTACACAAACACACACACACACACACACACGCACTTGCACATAAATACACCTGCTGTCGCACAAAAACAGATCTAACGTTCCAGCACGCTAACAAGATAGCCTGCGGGTACACATGTGTAAACAACATACATACAATATAAATGCTACATGCATAAAAACAATGAAAACACATGCGTCTTTAGCTAACATGTTTTCCTCTCCCGGACCTCATTTGCAATGCAAAGCAATCACGTGCAAGAAATTCCGATATGAGCACCCTGTCATACATATCTGAAATTAAATTATCGGCATGCTGCCCTTAAAAGATAAGAGGAAGCGAGATCTAAGGAAAGCACAAGAGGAATGTGTAAAGTGTGCACCGTCAAGATAGCATTGTGGACAGAGAGGCCTGAGATTTGACGAGAAGGGGAAACAAAGAATCAAAACAGTGTGTTAGAAGACGCGAAGGGATGATAGCAGGAAGAGCAATATAATGCTGACAGAAAGAGGCACATAAAGACAGAGCTGTCATGCCAAGAAAGCAATTCATAAAGTTAACTGACAGAGGAAAAAAAGACGGAAAGGAAAAAGGGCAAAGAGAGCACACGAAGAAAGGAGTGAAAGCAGAGGAAGAGACGAAGGCAGGAGGGTTTAATGGTTTTCTTTCCTCTTGCTTCTATCAGTGTTCGAGCAAAAAAGTTGCGACTGCCTCATCAATAAGAGCTGAGTGAAGGCAAGACCTGGAACACAACGATAACAAGCACACACTCCGGTAGCACACACTAAAGAGGAAAAAAAACTCAAAGGCAACGACAGATAAAAAAAAAAAAAAATGAAGAAATGAGCAAAAATGAAGGTAGAACTGCCAAAGTGCAGCGGCGAGGAGGAGAAAGCTGTATATATTTTAACTTAATGGACTTGAACTTCACTCGAGGCGGGAGGTTGGGGAGTGATTACTGCCATTAGGATGCAGGGAGGATGCGTGTGAGTCAGTGTGCGAGGATGAGCATGTAGTGTTGATTGTAACTTTTTGTTGTGAGAGTGTGTGCGTTGTTGCGCACAGTCCTGACCTTGAATGTCAAACGGGACACACTTATCCACTTCTTCAGCTGGCCTCTTTCCCTTTTTCCGTTCTTTTATTTCAACATTTTACCTCCCGTCCTTCCACCTAGGCTAAAACCCACGAGAGCCACAGTCCACTCAAGGAAAAGGTCAGAGCCATTTATTCTCTTATTCAACGCCTAGCACAACCCGGCAACCCTGCCACCACTCATCTTCTGCGACTACCATCTTCCTCTACCTTCTCACTCAGATAATCTGACTCTCTGGTTCCTGTTCTGTTTGTGTGAGTCGGAAATGCACAGTCAGTCATGTGATCTGTTGTTGCTGTCTGAAAATTTGTGTGCCACCATATCTTCCAAATACTTTAAATCTGAGATTCACACAGTCAAATTAAAGGGGGGGAATTGTGCTAATTTGAAACTTCCCATTTCACTCTGGAGTAGCTTAGCATAATTTACAGTTTTACAATTTGCTCTGCCTGAAACGACTCAGTCAGCTCTGTCCCTTTAAGAAACCCCGCTTTCTTCTGATTGGCCAGCTCTCCGAAGCCTGCTGAGACTTTGTGACATCACAAAGTGCAGCATGTAGAAAAACCTGCAGACTGAGCTGAGAAGCCTGGGGATTACTCCAACATACTTTTACCTACAGATTTGAAACTTCACCCACATTTAGTCTGGACATCCAACATTGTAACATTACATACAGTATGTCTTAAAATGTGAAACAGCATAATACCCCCTCTTTAAAGACAATCCAACCAACCAGCCAATTATGTTAAAATATCTAGATGCTATAATTAAGACATCTGGGGGACAAACTATTTTAACACAAACATGCAGCCACACAATCCAGAGAGTTTGTGTTAGGGAGAAGTAAATGGATTACCACTCTCATGTGTTAAAGGATAATTATAGTTATTTTCAGCTTTCCCCAGTTTGTTCTATTATCATGTCTGATTTTGTTCCTATTTTTTGCGCTCTACATCACGATAAAGCCTTTTGTGTTTCCATGAACAATGCTCTCCTTCTAAGCCAAATAGTTTTTAAACTAAAAAAGGGATTAAAATGTGTTTTAATCACACTCGGAGAAACAATGCTTGCTCACATTGATTTGGATTTCTCATTATTTGTCCCTTTTCAATCCCACTGGCATGTTTAAAAGGCATGCACCACTTGGACTGTTCCAAATCCCCACTCCTAGAGTGGTATGCTCAGCCTCCTATTAAGTCCGAAAAGCAGGTGTTGCTGTTACAGGTGCTAAGTACTGTACATTGGAGTGCCTTATAAACATTGTAACACACATATATCAGTCATTGATAGAGTTAATTGCTGTTCCCTTTGATGTTGAGTTCGGGACATAACAATGTTGTTCTATGCAGCCAAATGCTTGTCAAACCCATGCAACTTTATTTGTAATTCTAGTGGCGTTCTAAAAGTTCCCAAAGATAACAAATATGTCAGTTGGAATTCTGAGTAAAAGTGAATAAAATGCAATAACCTGAGGATTACTTTAATTTGATTGAATAGTGCAGCTATTAATAAGAGCAAGTCTTTCATTCAAGGATTTCACTCAGTGTATATTGCTTTGATTAAAAGCGGTTAACTATGTATGTATTTACATGTGGGTATGTGGTATTGTCACTAAGTGGATAAATATTTCTTTTAACTTTAATGCTGCTTGACAGCAAAAATGAAATGAAAACTGATGCGTGGTTAGAATTGCTTACAGCTCAGGAAAGAAATAACAGAACCACTGCAAAAATATGTTTTTCTCTGGTTCTTCTATTTATAGGTTTTGTTTTATTGTGTACAACATTTCTCACTACTTCCAAATCAAATATTCTCATTTTGGTATTTTATTTGCAGAAAATGACGACTGGTTGAAATAAAAAGACACAAAAAAGATGGATTTCTTATAAAGAGAGATGCTGATTTAGGGAACATTTAGAGCCCTCTCTTATTTTTTTTCCCATGCTGTATATGGACTGTACAGTTAGATGTGTTAGCTTAGCTAATATAACTAACTAGACTACACATCTATTTCCAACTTACATGACAGGAAACATGTTCAGAGATTGATGATAATGGTGATTGCTAGTGTGACCAGCTGACCAGGGTTCTTGAGTCTTTTCTGGATCATAGTATGGGCTTGGTTTCAGCGCTATGCAGATGACACCCTCATTTATACATCCCAAAAAGCCAAACATGGCCGCTCTTTCCCGCCTTTTTCTAACTGCTTCGAATGAGATCAAAGCACATAACACCTGGTCACTCTCCCACTGGCTTTAAACCTTAAGACTAAAATGGTTCAGCCCACCTTTTTATGCCTGCTATCTTATCGACATGCACATGCGCCCACCTGCCCACTTTCCTCCTGCAACCCCCTAAACCAGTGGGCGACACAGAGTTCTGCTTTGTTTTTCTCCCTGGCTGAAAAATTTCTCTGACTGAAAAGCTTAAACCGGCACTTAGCCCTCTCAGGTTTCAAGAAAGTTCTTCAAAACCAATCTGCTGAAAAAACATCAATCTTTGGGTCCCTGTTGAAGCTTCAGCCTCAAACTTTTAGATTGCTTTATATGTGTGACAAATGCCTGCTGTTTGTCGTGTCTGTCTTTCTTAGATGTCTTCCTTTTGATTCTGTTTTCATTTGTGTTGGGAATTTGTAGCATTTTAAGCATTTTATAAAGAGTTTTTCATATCTAATTAAAAATCATCCATCTATATATAGTAACAGGTACTCAACACTGACCTGGTAGAGAGTGTGGTCCTTGTTCTTGAAGCAGGGCATTAGGCGGGAGTAGATCTGCAGGGAGTAGTAGTAGGCGGCCAGCTGGAGCGACAAGGCAGAGTGACACTGCTTCTCAAAACACCTGTTGGCATCCAGGACCTGGGCGGATGGACGGACAGATATGAGTAAGAAAGGAAACGCAAGCAGGGTTAACAAGCTCTCCAGGAAACATCTATGCGACACCCGCTCCTCTTCCTCGCTGAAACTCACGAGGGATTTCATGACCTCTACTTGAACACAACTTACAGCAGTCGCCAGTGGGTGTCTCTGTCATGTATTCTGTTGTCTTTGCTGTCAAAGACGCTGACTGTTCCTTTGGCAGCTGAGGCGAGGTAGACAGGAGACATATTGGGAAGCGGTTCACGGGAATGCTTGAATGTTGATTGAATTGAGGGAGGCATGAAACGGTTTCAGACACGACATGTATTGCACCGCTAACATTCGAGGTCGTCGCAATGTCAGCCTTTTGAAGAACTGCTGGTGTTGTGTGTCATTCAGCCTTTAAAGTGCACACTGATGATGCAAAGTGTCAAACACAGTCGCTCAAACAGAAAGGGAAGGGATCATTTGAGGATATGTATTCACTCTGCATTGTTGCACACATTGCGAGAGTCTGTTAAAAATAAAGCTCAGTGTGTGTGTGTGTACGTGCGTCCGACTGTGTGTCCACCTACCTGAGGCAGGGCCAGTAAGTAGGACAGAGCCAGCATCATGTCCCTGGGAAATGCATCGTTGGCCAGCTGCAGCAAAACTGGAAAAAACAAGGGAGGGATGGAGAGAGAGAGCTTTAACTAAAGCAGTGTGGATTAACAACCAACCCTTCCCTCTTGAACGAGTCTCATCCCACGTTTGTTGAATACAGACGACAGAGCCTGTCAGAATACACCTCTCTGCGGGCCAGACAAAAGAAAGGGAGGGTAAAAATAGAGGGAGATGAGAAGAAAAGGGGGGAGACAAAGTCAAGAAGCATCATTAAAAATCCCCCCTGAGTTCTGGGATTGTGTCCATCTCCTCGCCGGGCTATTGTGTGCCTGTCTGTGTGCGTGTGTTTGCATATGTTGTGTACAAATCTTTCTCCAGTGTGCCTTGCGTGCATATGTGTGTGTGTTGTTTTCGTGCGCAGAAAGTGTTCAATATTCAAGGAGTAAGTACATGCCCACTTCTAATAAGTGCTCTCAAGATGAGTTCAAACTTCATCTGAGTGCACTTTAAAGTCGATTCTCCTGAATGCTAAATCAGCCTTTGAATATTGACACAGACAGATGAGAGGTTTGATGACAAGAATCTAAAGTTTTCTGCCTTTAACTGGTTTTTGTCTGTTTGAACCGCTGATTTGACCCGGCAGGTAAGGTCAACCGTGAATATTGTCCTTATTTCACACTATTACACGGCTGTGTTAAATACTTCATTCTGATTGGTTAATTACAGCATTCCGAGGTCTGTTATTTCTCAATAACAGGCCCTTGTTATGAAGAACAGACCGCTGCGATGGATGGGGCTCCAATCACTCAATCCAGAGGACTAACTATAATCACATCAATATGCCGAAAGATGTTTGGGAAATTTGACGTCGGTCTGTGTACAGAAGGGAAAAAAAGAAAAGAGACACAGTCCTGCCGCCCTGTCGGGGTTCCATCCCGCAATAACAACTTGCTCACTGTACATTATCCCTTACATAAATACTAACTGCATAAAGTTTACTTTGTATTTTTGAGGTTCATTTTTTACCTTGAATAAAGTTTGACAAAAAGAATCCCAACTAAAGCTCCGCTCAAAGATTGATGGATGAGTCTGACAGGTGCTGGGCTCAACGGCAACAGAAATCAATTAAGTAAAAATACTGTGAAAAATGTGATGATTGATTATTCATTTGAGGAATATTTCATGAAGGCTCGCCAAAGGGGTTCTGGTTTCTGCTTCTTAAGGGTTGAAAAATACAAGGCGTGGCGAATACACACTGTTCTCTGACACTTGGTCAAATATTAATAGATGAACCAAGAAATAATCAGACAGTGAATTGTTGTTGAAAATAAGGCCGCCCTAAACAGATTCATATCCATTAAAATGATATAATAAAAACTGTGATTTGGTTGAAGGCTACACAAAAAGCAGTAATAAGTAGGCTCTAAGTGTGGGTTGCTTTGTCATACTATACACGAATCCGGGGAATTACTGTAAGTCGACAAGCCGCTGTTACTGCAGCGGTGTCTCTCTACAACATCAGTGTGTTTGAATGAACTGCCCCACTGGTACACACTCTACATTGCCTGGGTCCTGCATATGGTTGGGGGTCTGCTGTTGTTGGGCCCTGCTAGAAAGTTAACATATAAACAAGCTCCTCCGCCCCTCCCTCCACAAAACCTCACCGAACCCCATTACAAATCACCTTCCTCACCGCAACAGCCACACATTACTAAATGTGCATTCACTTTCTGTTTGTTCTTTCTTTGCGTCTGTTTTATTTTTGGTTCGTTGTTTGTTTGATTTGTGCTTCGGTAACGTCTGATCTTTTTGCAGCTGTTTCGACTCCATGTTTTATATGTGTTGTACTGCGTTTCACTTGTATTGTCTTGACATTTTCTCACAAACCATGTAAAGGACATCGGGCAGAACCTGTGGAGTTAATCAGCTGCTTTAACAGTTGTGACAAAGTTTATCTTTGGGAAAAAGAGCCACACTGGCCGCGCAGAGGGCTAAGATATTCTTCAGAAGTGGATCGAGAATATCACAATGATTATTATTATAGTCATTTCGTCCCTCTCTAAGTGACCTCTAGATGCAGTTTGTTGTTCATCATCAGGCGATTATTTAAATGATCTCGTATAACGTTCCTCTATATTAGCTAGTTAGCATAATCAAGTAAGAACTGCATGTAATTATTACAGAGCAGCTGCAATAGCAGATTCTATTTCTCAGCAGCAGACACCGAGTTGCACTAGATGGCCTTGGTCGCCGGATTCGTCGATAAATGTACTGTCAAGGTGTACTTCTCTTAATGTATTTAACTTGTTAGCACTAACAGATAACGATGCAAAATGTACACATTAATTACATAGTTACTTTTCTTTGTTTATTTCACAAGTTTCAGACAGTAATTATGAGCAGCTGAGAAAGTCTGCTAGTTATAATTAGGAATCATGGATATTTCCAACTTCTGTTAACAACCTTGCCAGATGAACGCCAGCCACTGCACAATCCAAAATCCATCGCTGTAAAACAACACAAATTCAACTGATTCAGTTGATTTAAAGTGTGAAATGTGATCCACAGACTGACAATTTAGGGCTTTACGGAGTTAGTGCAAGTAGAGTAGAGCAACGGGACGTTTCCTGTTCTTCCTAATGTGCTTCCTAAGACCTCACAAAGAGTTTTTACAATCATCCAAATGTTTTCTCGAGCTGCATCACCCCCACGTGTAATAAGTTTTAATGTTCTGCAGCTGCGAGTTAGTCTTCCATTTGCTTTGTGCATTGCATTGTGGGATGCATGAAAACACACATAAAAATCCGGCGTACTTTCAGGAGGATTTTGAGTTTTTTTCCAGCATTTTTCAGTCCAATACAAAGTTGGAAACATGGAGTTAGTATGTAATATGGCGTTTGGACACTGCATTGTCCTAAAGGCTGATGGGATATGGAGTTCAGATGCACACAAAATCCCACTAAAAAGCACACATTTGCCACAATGAGCACCAAGCACTGTAAACACAGTGACTCCCTTACTTAATCACTCTCTAACTCACTCACTCACTGTGAGGAAACAGTGGGGGAGAGCCGAGAGAAGCAGAGGCAGACAGAATCACTTTGTAGTCTCAGGCCCAAGGAGAACAAAAGCCTGTGTCGGTGATAAGAGCCTGAGACAAACTGGAACTGACAGAGGAAAGTAGAGCATGGACACTGGGAGAGAGAGAGGCAGAGGCGGGGGGCAAAGCGAGAGGCATACACTGTAGAACAAAATGCACACTAATATGCATACGTGCACACGCAGGCCAGTACCTGACGTGTTGGCTGGAGGTTCGGTGTGTGCGTGCACCGGCTTTAAGAGCCATAACGGCTCTCTTAAACGGAGTGCCCACCCTCCTCCTTTTCTCCTTTTGCTCTCCCCTCCTCTCCTCTCCTCTCCAACCCCTCGGGTTTCAATGAGCTACACCTCAGAATGAGCTGATTACACGCCTCTCTAAAGCTACTGATACCATCGGGACAGGAATTACCAGAGGGGTAAACACACACACACACACACGCACACACAGAGGAGATAACCCTGACTTTAAAGCATACAGTATTTCTGCTTGTGAGCGAGAGAGAGAGTGATAAAGAGACGCAGCGTGGAGGAGCTGGTGCGTGAGACCGGATGTGTGTGTTTTATCTGTGTGTGTGTGTGAGTGCGACTCCTGCTCCTGTGTCAGCTAAATAGGGCAAATTGTTAGCGGGATGGTGAGACAGTGACTTATTACTATTTCACCTGTGCAGGCAGTGTGGAAAAACAACTGGCCTGGTCAACGAGCAGCCAATAGCAGCTCTCCGTTCTGCGTGTGCGTGCGCATGTATGTTAGAGTGCATCTCCCCCTTCGTGCACCTTACTCAGCTCAATCCACATGAGTCACTTTGCACTCGTGTCATCATTAATTACCTCCAGCTTATCTGCGCCAGGTGAGAAATCAATATATTTATTTTCTTAAAGGCCATCTCCTAGTCTGTTTTCGAGGACGGCCGGCGCGGCGGCCCGACGTGGCAGTCATTAATCGAAGCTTGTTATCAGCCGCGACGCCGTCCACACCGCCCCTTCTCTTTCTCGCCACGTCGCGAAGCACGCCGCCCCCTGAAAGGAAGGTGACTTTTAAGGAAGGGAGATATTCACTCGAGAGAAAGAGCTTGTGTGTGATATGTTTCAGCAAAGAGCGTGCCTTGCATTCTTCAGCGTCCACCTATTGATATTCAACCGCACACACACATGCGCGGACACACACACACACGTACGCTCGCTCTTTATTTTTGTGGAGCCATTGATTTTGGCGAGCAGCGGCGATCCATCACGCAGCGCGGCCTTGATGTTTTGACTTGATGCTATCTCTCTGGCATCGCTGCGGTGACGCGTCGTTATTTACTGTTGCCGTGGGGTGCATGGGTCTACATTAATTAATCAATATGAGGCTATTGTTGCGTGTTGTCCCCGCAGTCCGGCGCATGTGGGCTCCCTGGCTAGACGGGTGAGGAGGGGAAAGGTGGGGGAAGCAAGCGGCGCTCGCTTTTCTGCAAATACCACAGCTTCACCGAGACACAGCCCGGGTTAAATACTCACTCAGTCTCTGTTTGACACGTACGCAACACTTTCAACGTTCTTTACATCTTTTTTTTTTTTTATAAAAATCAAACAATCTAAAAAAAGTTCACTATTGAGCAGAACTGCATGAAAATGGCAAATCAATGCAGCTGTGAGCCACAAAATCCTCCAACTACATTACAAAAGATTGTAAAATGAAGATGGATATTCAGGACTTGATGATTTAGTAAGCAGCAACGGGCAACTCTGAATCATTCTCAGCTTATATTTTGGCACTTTGTTTACCTTGTAGGTTTTGATCAATATTTCTAGAGTACTGTGCTCTTACCGGTTTGGCAGATGACCTGACCAGGTCTCGCACACGCAAGTTATACGTGAAACCCCCATTCACTCATTCATAATTTCAATTTGGACAAGATGATCTAAATGTTGACAACAACTCAAAAAACCTTTATTTGTGCATTTTTACTATGAACAGAAAACATGCAAAAAAAAAAGGAAACATGGCGCCCCAGATGGCTGCAAAATGTAAACAACATTAATGATAGACCAATTAATCGGGCCGATAAATAACATTTGGACATAATCAGCATCGGCCGATGTCTGCGCTCACAAGGCCAATAACAAAACATGTCCGCATACACGGGCAGCCTCATCTGTGTGGCTGGCTTGAAGCATGCGCTGCACGGAGTCTGCTGCAGGTACTTTCTCTACACAGTCTACGCTCACTTCCCATAACAAACCAGCCAGACACAGTCACATGCATATGTACACATAAGGCCATCGTTCTTAAAGGGGATGGCTCCGCCGTTTAACACCTAACTCAATAACAATTACTACAATAATGTTGTTTATTTACTTTTTATGAAAGTTTATAAATTTACGTTCTCTCTAAAGGGCACTAAAACTATTTTTTTCAAAGTTTAGCTTTTTGATTACCAGTGGACATTTATTAAGTAGATATTTGTTAAATCTAAATTAAGTGTCAAGTTTAGCAGTTTTGTGTCTCATTTGTTATTATCATTAAATTGTTGTATTTTATCAAATGCGAAAATAAGCAACATGATATCGGCCATCAGCCGCCCTGCTCTCTAAATATCGGCATTGGCCATTGAAAAACCCATATCGGTTGACCACTAGACAATATGGTCTGTATATTTAATTTCTATCACAGCACAGTCTCACTCAGTCAAGACTTTGGACGCAACAAAGTGTAAAATAATACTGTAAAAAACGCCACTGAATGCGAATGCAAGATTATTTCATGTTCTACGCTCTGATTGGTTGTTTTATTTATTGACGTTTTGCTCCACCAGTGACGTGCGGCTAATATCCTGCTACACAGCACAGCTCCATTTATTGTCAATTAAGTGAGTGTTGATTTTGGGACGACATCTGTTGTTGTAAAATTGTCGGTGTGCAGTCCATTGTCTGTGTGTTCAAGAAAATAAGTAACGAAAGCATATAGAGAGAAGTTGTTTATGCTCTGTTAGAAATATCATTTGAGACAGAAAGGAAGTCAACTGCCAATAAGGTTAAAAGAGGATGTTTTAAGTGTTTAATTGCTTCTAAATCATTGCGTGTTAGTATGACGATTTTGTCAGTATTTAACACAATGTATAAAGAAGTTGATGGAAATGAATGCAGTTAACTGTTAATACTGCACTAAAACATGCCTTGCTGTGTGGTGAGATACAGCTACGTATGTTTTACTGTATAGCCTTGGTGTGCATGTATCCTTATTTGAAGTTAAAGTAATTTTCATGCAAATAAATGTCTGTTAAGTCACTATCTATCGCTGAATGAGGTAACACAATGGTGATTGAGCCTATGGCCCACTGATGAAAGCCTTTGCATTTGCAGTAATATAGTATTATTATGGACTGGGTGCCCAGTTAGTGACGCATTTTTCCATCACCCAGCAGTGGTTGGTCTGCCAGAGAGGGTAGGCGGAGCTAAGCGTCTGCTTTTCCGGTCTCTGCAAGTGTTGGGAGTAAACAGTAATCTACTATGACTGAACAAACAAAGAAAAGATCGATGACTACAGATACAACTTCAACAATAAGTGAAAATCCAAAGAAAAAGAAACAAATTCGACGCTCAGATGAAGGCAAACAGTCTGAAACGAAAAGCGACCGTCAGCGAGGAAAATTACAATTACAACCGGAGCCGATCGTGGATGTCTGGTTGTCTGGGATGCATGCGCCCACAATTACCTTTAATCAGTTATGAACGCTTTGGTCGAATTTTTCTTGCTATGTTTTTATTTGGCTGAAGCAGTTAAAGGTGTATTATATGTATATATTATACGTGTTTCAGTATGCTGTATATGTCCTTTATATCTGTTTCAGAACCACACCCACCTTGTACACCTTCAGTATAGGGCAACATTTAAGGAACAGTTCAAGTGATTATATAATAAAGTGTGTGATTCAAACCCTCAACTAAGAAATAGTGACGCCCTGTAGCGATTCAACTATCCACATCAGCATAGATAGCAGAGCAAGTCTTTTTCAACTACTCTACACTATACACTACACTATATTATTGTAAGACAAGCTCGCTGCAGTTTATGAGAGATTTTTTGTTTTTTCTAGCGCAGACGTGGACAAGTGGAGCGTGGAACAGCTCAAGCTGCACGTCAGCCACTCAAACTAAACTTCACACAATGTCAACAGATCTGACAGAAAGTCTGCCCAGTTTCATAATTAGTCGGGGGCTACCAATCAAAGTTGGTTTGAAGTGTGTTTATGATATTTCTTACCCTCTGTGGCAGGAAACAAGGTTTCTCCTTCCGTTTTGGCCTCAGCTAGTTTGCCGGTCCTCAACAAAACCTCAGCAAAGTTTTCCTGGGGCACGTCTTTGTAGGACGAATACACGTCCTGACACTAAGAGGAAGGAGAGAGAAAGAGAGAGAGAGTGATGAACAAATATCTAGCACTTATTGTACTGAGGGAATCCCAACAGTAGAGAGAGAGAGTAAACAAATCATCTTCAGAGCCTTTTGATAATTCCTTTATAAGATTCCTGAACGCCAACTTATTTCTCAAGTGTCTGTCGCTTCAACCCCACATGTCTCCTGTCCGTCTCCAGCGCTCTCGCTCTCATCCATCGTCCCGTCTTGTTTCATTTGTCGCTCTTTCTCTCTCAATCAGCCTCTCCCTCCCACCCCACTTCCTTCATTGAAACTGTTGAGGTAAAAAAATAAATAAAAAAACAATCCCATTGATCAGCCGTCTCGTAGACGGACGGACGTGGGGAGCCATTATTGGTGGACGGATGATTGAAGATGGATGAGCGCTGGAGATGGAGCGGAGGAAGGGATTTGGAGGGGCCTATTAAAGTGTCATGAGGGGAGATGTATCGGCCTTCTGTTTCCCCCCACGTCCACTCTTTTAGCTATCCACATGATTTGTGTCTCGGAGTAAAAAGCCCAGTCATAGCCCAGGGCGACCATTTTCTGGGTATAAAAGGTCAAACTGCTCTTTTTTTTTACCTTTCTTCTCTTCAGCTTCCACACCTCCTTCTGTCGATAATGTTAGCTTTTAAGTTACTATGATGTTCTCTCCCCCTCCTTCTAATACGATACTACTTTTTCTGTTAGTGTTGCTTTTTTTCATCATCGTTCATAAGTGTAGTCTTTAAAGTGCTCTTATTTCTTCCAAATTGCTTTCGGCATTAAAATTACTTAGTCTAAAATCAATATTCATTTTGTTTCCACACTATTATCAAATATAGGAGGCAAAAAGAAATCCAATTAAATGCCTTAAGTGGTGAACCTACTCGGGTGCTTTTCCTCTACTTTAAGAAGGTGGCCTGAGAGGGACAAAAAGGATAAATAAGGGCAACAGGAATTCTAAAAGTTGGGAAAATAATAGACACAGTGGTCATCAGCAACTCACCACGTCTACATAGGGATCCTCTATGAGCTCCTGATAGAAGGGGCTGCAGCCTTGACGCTCCAGGTTGGAGTTCTCACAGGCCCCTGCCCGGCTGGTGTCTCCCGCGTCGTGACCCTGAGGAGCCATCAAAACATCATTAAACTTTCACACCCAGCCCACAGCGCTGTCATCCCTCTCTCCGTCCCGCAGCTCACAACCTCTCCGTTTTGTCTCTTTTCTGGAAGCTCGCCGCCACAAAGAGCCACCAGCCCGAGACGCTGGCGAGACCTGAGGAGCCATCAATCTCCGCGCCGGCGACCACCGAGCCGGTCCAGCCGCCGGCGAACCGCCAGATATTGAAATATTCAACAGGCGGGCCGATTAATTATGTAAGAGATGACCTCTTGATTGGTTGTTTTTGGATGTGGACTATGAAGTGTGTGAGCAGGCAGCTGGGGCAGACATGTAACTGTGTATTCTCACACACACACAGTGCTGCAAAGGAAGCAATGGAGTTAAAAAGCATTAAGAGAATACATGTAGAGGAAATGCTCTTTAACAGCACACTACTGTTCAGGCACCCAAGTGCATATAAAACACACGAAACACATTTAAACCCACAAGTTTGTTAGTTTGATCTTTGATCTCCAAAGTGTGGGTCGTGGCCCCGTGTTGGGCCCTTAAAGTCCTGCAGGTGGCCCACGAGAAGTCCTTCACAAGAAGTAAATAAGGTTTTCTTCTTCTTTTTTTGCACTGCATTGCCGTTGTCCCACTTTTATATACTATTTTTTCTGTGTTGATCAGAGTTGTGTGATTAAGGGTGCTTTCACACCTGTCCGAAAATCCGGTTCATTTGGACGGGCCATGGTCCGCCAGAAAAGACGGGACTCGGTCCGTTTCCAAATGAACCACGGTGCGGGTTCATCGATTCAGGTGAGAACATAAACTGTATAAAAAGATGGACGACATGACAGCTCCCTAAAAGTGAAGCCAAAACCTCTCTATCGCCCCCTGCTGACTGGCTGCAGTATAGGTCATAAAGCCCGCCTCCTCCATGTTAACAGATGGGACATGAGTCAAACTATAAAATCAAAATACATGTCAAATACATTTTTCTCAAACATGGTTTCTGTCATTATAGTTAGTTCTTATCATGCTGATTTACATCCAAGTGTTTATTTTTCTGTCAGGTTTAGTTGTAATGAGTTATTTGATGCTGTAAAAAGGATGATTGACAGCTCTGTTGACAAATACAGCTCCTGCAGCCGATCTGTTCCTGATTAGCAGAGCAGAGGAGGAACGGCGAGAGGAGACGTAACTAAAACAATGACTTCAGTCATTGAAGTTTACATATCTGTGAAAGTCTGCTTCAGGCCAACACAAGAAGCTGTTCTGCTGTTAAACATGCCAACATGCAGAATTTTTGCTGTTTTTTTTCGGCAATTGAACTGTGTTTTGGTTTGTTTTTTTCCACCCGCCGATCTCTACTGCGCAGCTCTGGCTCCAAATGACGTCACCATCAACATGGCTTCAATATCTAATAATGAGAGCAGATAGAGACGCGTCGTCCATCTATATACAGTCTTTGGCAAGAACATAAACAGACTTAAAGTAGGACCTCATAAAGGAAGCAAACCAAAAACTGTGCATTGTGGGTTGTTAAGGGGTGCTTACACTTGCAGAGACAGACACGCAGCCAGGCAGCAAGATGAGACGAGGACAAACGTGGGGGAGCAACGAGGAAATAGAAGTATGGGCTGAGCAACACGGAGGTATTCAAACTGTCCAGTGAAAAACTAAAGGAGAGTGCAACTGATTGATCTTAGGAACAATGTCGGTTACAAGTGAAAAAAAAAACATACAACAAAACATTAAAGTCTGCGATCGTGTTTAGTATGATTGAGGAGTGTGCTCTCTCTCTTTGTTCACTTCAGGGAGTTTTCCCACGTGGAAATTCTGACCAATCAGAGAGCAGTTTCCTTGCATCAAAACTTTGGGTCCAGCTAAAAGCTGCAGTGTGAACACAAACCAAACACTGTAACAATTTGGTCTTTGATTCGGATCAAACAAACTGACTTTAGGTGTGAAAGCACCCTGAAAGTTTGAGTAGGCCCCAGAAGTGTTCTTACATGCAGCGGCCGCAGGTAGTTGATTGACTCCTTCCACCAGCGATGGTCGCTGACTGCGGTCAGCACGGCCTTGGTGGTCAGCCCTGTTGTGGTCAGCACCTCCATGGTCTTAGCTGTGGTCCTGTGCAGGAGGTCCCCGGCCGTCCCGACAGGGGAGCCCGCAGGGGGAGCGCCGGCCTGGAACATGACAGGAACGTTATTCTCGAGCATCACTCTGGTGTCTTTACAACTTGCAGTCATCCCGTTTTACCATTAAAGGCTCCTCTGAACACTTTGGGAATGAGACGCAGCATGAGAGGAGTTTTCTGATCGCTACATCTGTATATTAAATCAAAGGGAAAAACTCTGAGCTGAGGACTCTTAAGTATCACTGCGGTATTAGACATGGTCTGTTTTTTATTCCACACTTGAGAGAGGCACTTCAATAAGCGCAGGGCTCTTTGTGTTTGTCGGTTTATTTAGTGTATTGCATAAGGGGATTACAGTATGCACTCCCAGCCCCGCATGAGCAACAGACAGCGAGCGCCTGAAGAGAACTTTGTGCCATAAGTCACACGGGAGGCACTTGTTTGTGCGAGTTGGTGCGGGGCAGATTCATTACATAAGCAGGCAGCTCTGTGATTTGTGTTTAAAGTTTACCGACTTGATTACACAACCCAGTTCGGTTCTCTAGTTTATTGACCCGAGCACCTTGAAAGCAGAATTGATTGTTCCTTAAAGCAAAAGTTCGATTTGGGGTAATATGCTTATTTGCTGCCTGGCCTAGAGTTCGATTAGATCAATTCCACTTGTATATCTGTCCGTCACAAGCAAGACTATAGCCAACAGCCGATTAGCTTAGCTTAGCTTAGCACAGAGGCTGGAATCAGCAGGGGAACGAATCTGCCAATAAGAAACTCTAAAACTGACTAGAACCAAAAAAAAGGTACATTAACTATCAAAGAGGCAGGTGTGTGCCGGACTATTTCTCGGCTCTGAGCGGTTACTTCCTGGATAATCTTGGAACCCATCAGCTAAAGTTTGACAACAATATAGTGTCTGGGGATGACGGTGAACATGTTCAGGCATGTCAGGTTTAGCTATGAAGCCAATACTTCCTTTTCCGTGTGCTGCATTGTTTACAGTCCTGGTAGCAACTTGAGAAGCGACCGTGTGTTTCAATCAAGATATGTCTGACAAATAAACAATGTCATTTCTTGGCTCACTAAATCCCACGGAGGAGCGCCCGTTCATCTGTTTCTGGTGAGTCTCAGTTTCACTGTAAATCGTAAGTTACAGAGGCTGCACTCTGGCTAACTACTGCGGTATGAACCCGAAAAAGAAACCGTTTTTCTTTACGATTTACTTTAATTAACGGATCTTAAGTTTGCCGAAATTTCAACATCATGATGCAGATTGGTAAAAAGTCAAAATGAAGCTTTTAAAATGCTCGTTTGTTGAACGCAGGTCGGAACGATCATTTCTGGTGCATTCGAGGAAGTCTGGAAATCTAAACGCTGAACGGCTTTGGCGACACAGGTTGATTTTTTGATCTAGATCAGACTGTTAGCTGAACTATCTGCTTATAGAGATCAATAAGAAGCTAAATCATCATCAGATAGCCGCTGACGGGAGCTGGGATGTCATTACGGCACATAACGTTCTGCCTACCACGGATTGTTTTTCTTGCATGCACCGCAGCCTGTCGATACGTGATTGATTAATATTACTCGGACTACAAGCGTACTACAAACGGAAACCAGAACACTTCCCGTTCTAAAAATCCACCCCCCCTGCCTACAGAGTCTACATTTTTATTTAGAATCTGTAAACAGAGATAACTTCCTGTAATATCTGCTGGTTGTCAGACAATGGCTCCCGGCCAATAAAAAGTCTGGCACATAAACGCTACAAGTTGCTGTTTTTACGGTTAGGTTTTCACACAAACAAAAGCATGTTTTTGTTAGAGAGTTTTACAGGTATTAGAAGGCTGGTTTTGTTACCTTTGGATGGAGCCAAATGGCAGCAGCTTCATATTTAACAGCCATAAGAGTGGTGTCAATATTCTCACCTAACTCTCCACTGTGAGGAATAAAGGACCGATAAGGATGTCTCTTTTAGAAAAATTAGCAAACAAATAAATGAATGGTGCATGGTACTGTGAATAGCATCATTGGAGTGCTTTTGAAAGTGCACGCGGTGTTGGTTACTCCACAATTGAAAAGGAATTCAAAACCAATTTTAGCAGGCCAGTGGGCCGGGGCCAAATCGTTTAGCGCCTTTCATCAATACTTTATTTGGCCAGGGATTGAGGGTCAGGGAATGAAAGGAAGTCAAACACACACACACACACGCAGATAAATAACAGAACTCCAGAGTGCTCACACACACACTCATCCAGGGCTTAAATATACACGCATGAGTCGCAGGGACATCAATACAGCAATAAAATGACAACAGACAGCTTCAAATGAGCACCTATCCTCACACAAAGGGGATGCAATGCAAGTCATGAAACATTAACACCCACTCAAGGCATCATAAAGCTGCCGGTGCTGAAGGAGAGGAGAGAGGGGGAGGCATAAATAAACCAGGCGAGCTGGGTAACCTTAACACTAGATTTACACCTCATCAAATATGGAAGAATAGGAGAACACACAAATTCAACAAAAAGGAAGAGACACGCCCAGAGAGGAATAATAGAAGTAGACATCAATAAACAGGAAAAAAACGTGCTGATTCACATACAAACACACCTTCACTGAGTCCGTCTCATCAGCCTCTCGTCCACTCGCTGTAATAACAGGCTCCATTTGATAGTTAACAGCCTGGTACAACACCTGAAGGACAGACAGAGAGAGGGAGGGGAATAAAGGATGAGATGTGCTATTTTATTATACTATCTCATTAGATATATAGGTAACTTCATTTTTTTAGTCAGTTTTGTGTTGGCCACCTTTTACATTTTTTTACACTAGTAATAAAAGAGAGAGAGAGAGAGAGAGAGAGAGAGAGAGAGAACCGCCTAAAAACGTATATTTTAATTTTCTAGAGGAAATATTTTTTTAGTTTTTGGCTTCTGACCCTTAAAATGTCGACTCATGGCTTCAGGTCGCATAAAGACCTTAAGACTATGAGACAAACCAAACATTTATAATCGTTTCAAAGTTTGTAATGTAGTAGTTCTTTTCTTCTCTTCTTTCTTAACTGGGAAATAATCTTGTAACCGCTTAGGGATCTCATGTAGGCGGAAAAAGAACAGGGATTGTAGTACTTAAATTAAAGTCTCCATCTACTCTCATTGTAAAAAAGTGAAGCCAAAATACCCCCAAGGCGGGCGCTGCCATCTTGCGCTGGTGACGTTATTTGGAGCAAGAGACTGCACAGTAAAGATCGGCAGGTCGACGTATTTAACATCAGAACAGCTTCTCATGTTTGTCTGAAGCAGACGTTCACAGATATGTAAACTTCAATGACTGTAGTGATTGTTACGTCTCCTCTCGCCGTTCCTCCTCTACTCTGCTAATCTGGAACAGATCGGCTGCAGGAGCCGTATTTGTCAACAGAGCTGTCAATCATCCTTTTTACACCATCAAATAACTAAAGAGAACACTTGGACGTAAATCAGCATGATAAGAACTAACTTTAATGACAGAAACCATGTTTGAGAAACATTTATTTGGCGTGTATTTTGATTTTATAGTTTGACTCATGCCCCATCTGATAACATGGAGGAGGCGGGCTTTATGACCTATACTGCAGCCAGTCAGCAGGGGGCGATAGAGAGGTTTCGGCTTCACTTTTATGGAACTGTCATGTCATCCATCTTTTTATAAACGCTATGATCAAATTATTCCCCATCAAAGCAAAGCAACAAAAATGTCATAATTTAAAATTAAAGGAAGTACTGTTCCGATAGGAGAGGATATAATGAATGAAGTGTCACAAAAATGATTTATCTGTTGACTGGGTTTCTCAAATGTTCTTTCATTAAAGTTATTTTAATAAAACACCTCTAAATTAGCAAAAACACTGGTATAAGATCGTGTTCTAAAAAAAAAAAAAAAAAGACATATGGGTTCGACTCCCACACTCGGCCCTTTGCCACATGTCACGTCATGCCACATTCTCTTTCCCTGTCCTCTCTCTCTCAATACAGGCAGAAAATGCCAAAGAAATACATAAAAATAGACACATGGGTCAAATGATGAGAAGAGATTGAATGTGACCTGGGTCTGCAGGTCACTGGAGGCTGCCAGGAGGCCGTGGATGCTGTCAGGAGGACAGTGGGTGAGAGAGTAGGCCAAGAGCTCCTGCCGGGCCTCCAGTTCTGTGTAGCCCTCACACTGACCGAGCAGACTGCACACCTCCCACGCCGGGCTGTAACCTGGAGGAGGAACAGATGGAGGCCAACACGGAGGGAAGGAGAGGTGAAGTAAGGGGAAGATAGAAGCAATGGAAGAAAGAAGGATGATGAACAGAAGAAAATTGCAACTTTGACAAAGGAAAACTATAAATATATCACACAATAAAGCTGAGAAGAAGCTGTTTTTTTATCAGTATCCGTACATCTCAGATAACACACCTTAAATCACAGGGCCTTGACACAGACACACATACTGTAGGAAATCTAAGAAGCTGCAGACGTTAAAAGCAGAGGATAAAATGCAGAGATACTGCTGATACAGGAAAATGTAACCTTCACAGCCCTTGAGATATTAATACATATTTAACTCTAAAACATGTTTCCCCTTGAAGGAAATATCAGGCAGGCGCATTGTAATAACTGTGCCACATTTGTTCTTGCTTTATCTCAGTCAAAAAGCAACACGCCGCCATCCCGACTTCATTCTTACACACAGATTCAATTATTCCCACTGCGTTCGCAGACAGAGAACACCGGTGCTTATCTGATTACACCTTCTCTTTCTCCTTTTCCACACAGCCTCCTTTTCCTCAGCACGGTGTGAAGACTCAGTGAAATTCTATTCGCTTTAATTTTTCTGTGGTGTAACATAAAACGGGGTCAGGCAAAATAAGATTATCACAGTGACCACTCTAAATGCCCACAGGGAAACCATGAGGAGCAGGCTTTCTAGATTGGATTAGATTATTATTATGATATGGTTCTTTTTATAATTGTTCTTGTACATGACCAGAAACAAAGTGATTTTGGTCATCTAACAGAGATATAAGAAGCCCAAAGCGAGTAATGCTCTATTGTTTGAAACTTTTAGACAAATCATTAATGGCACTAGCGTACAGAACCACCAAAATTAACAACAGTATGAATGTTAAAGGGGGAGTATTATGCCAATTCCAAGCTTCATATTTCACTCTGTGATACCTGTGGAGTAGCTTAGCATAATTTACAGTACAAAGAAAAAAAATCTCACACTGGTGCTCTGTGCAGGCCCTCTTACAGCCTCTGCCTGAAACGACTCAGTCAGCTCTGTCCCTTTAAAAAACCCCGCCCCTACAAGCCCACTTTCTTCTGATTTGGCCAGCTCTCCAAAGTCTGCTGAGGCTGCACTTTGTGACGTCACAAAGTGCAGCATGTAGAAAAAACTGTGAAACCTGGCGTTCACAGCAGCCTGGGGATTACTCCAACATACTTTTACCTACAGATTTGAAACTTCACCCACGTTTAGTCTGGACATCCAACATTGTAACATTTTTTACAGTATATGTCTTACAATGTGAAAGAGCATAAAAGCCCCTCTTTAATTGTACGTAAGGGCAGACTTCTGTGGTAAAAGAAGCAATAAAACAAAAATTTTCCCCTTAAATAGAAAAATTTGTTGAAACATAGGTATAGTTTGAGTGGGGGTGTATGTCCGATTGTCGGTCATCAGAACGCTTAGAAGGCAGGGACAATCTCAAAATAACTGTTAGATATATTCTCCCCTTTAGAGTCCAGACACCTGAAATGAACTTCAGGAACTAGCTTCAAAAAAGGCTGACTGTTGCGCCGCCTCATGTTGACTTGTCAGGTCCAAGAAGCTGCACTGCAAAGGCTATAATCAACTTGAATAGATCCGCGCCTGAGTAAGAGACACTAATCCTCTACACCAAGAGGTGGCGGTAGTCTTCATTCTCCATCCAAAACGGGAAAACCAACAGACCCAGAACTGCAGATATACAAAATGTTGTTGTAATAATAACATAATAACAATGGTGTTGTCAGGGCTTGGTACTTTTCTCGTAGATGAAGAAGGGACTAGTTGTTCGTTTAATGTCATCACTTGTTTTTCTTCTTGTGTTCTGATTTGCTTCGCTGAAGAACCAATCGGTGTGATTTTTCCCACAGAGTAAACAGCCGATGACTCAGCAAGCTCAGCTGACAAACTGCAGATATGGCCAAGTAGCGCCAACAGTACACGATTCACAAAATGACTTTTGAATACCAGCATAACCTTATTGTGATTGTGCTGCACTTTGGACGGCATGTAAGTGGATGATGATCAAGGATTCATCAGTCAGGAACAACAGAAAAAATATATATTTTCAGGGGGGAGAAAAAATCCCCATTTTGACATTGAATCTGGTGGAGCTCTGTCATCATCATTTGCCTCTATTAAGGCTTAAATGAATCTGGCAGATAATGAGTTATGAGGAAGCATTGCCCTCCTGTCCTTTTAAAATGAAGCCAAATGAGGGGAAGGGCACCCAGCCAGCAGGGAGGCTCACTTAAGCTTCCGTGCACTTTTTTTTAACTAACTGTCTTTGTACTGTTAGAACTACATACCTGCAGCCATGAGGTCCTGACAGTGGATGTAGGAGGCCTTGAAGTCCAGACACTGGAGAGCTTGCTCTGCCAGCAGGTTCAGCACTTGGCCTTTCCGCGTGGCCTTGTCATCTCCTAGATACGCAAACACACACATATACACAGTTATTACACAGCTGTGTTAAATACTTGATACTGACTGGTCAATTACGGCATTCCGAGGTCTGTTATTTCTCGGTAACAGACCATTGCTATAAAGAACAGACCATTACTGGGGATTCTAACCCTAACCCTCTCAATCCGCCTAAAGAATTTGGGAAATATTTGATGTTGGCTTGTTTACAGAGGGGAAAAAAAAGAAAAGAGACGAAAACAGCAGAGAGAAAGCAATAAAGGTTAAACAATGCAAAAGTTAAGGCTAGGACAGAGAGATCTACATAACTGAAGATGGCTTATGAAGTAAACATTAAACAGAACACAGAATGACAGAACAGGATACGGCAGTGTTTAAAGAAAAAGAAAAGGAAAAGAAGGAAGGAAAAGAAAATGTCAACAGACTGACAGTGATGAGACAGAAAAAAACTCTATCAGGTGCTGCGATGATTCCTGCGGTCCCGTTCGCTGTGGAAATGTTTAATGTAAGTAATAACAGCTAGCTTAGCTCATTTTAATGTGAGTAAAAACAGCTAGCTTAGCTCATTTAAATGTGAGTAAAAACAGCTAGCTTAGCTCATTTAAATGTGAGTAAAAACAGCTAGGTTAGTTCATTTTAATGTGAGTAAAAACAGCTAGCTTAGCTCATTTTAATGTGAGTAATAACAGCTAGCCGAGCTATTTTTAAGAAGGCGACAGAGTTAAGCGTTTCTATGGAAGCAGCTCTCAGTGTGAGTGTAACTATTTTTAAACGGAAAACGTAAATATAATCATTTTTAAATTATTAAAATTATTTCCAAATAAATATATTGTGTCAATTCGAGTCGGGGGCTTGCTCATCCTGTCAGGGTTCCATTCCGCAACAACAACCCGCTCACTAAACATGATCCCTTACTTAAGCACTGGACACAAACATTCAGCATATTAAAAAAGCACTTTTTAATCTTGAGATATGTCAGAAAATCAAAGCTAATACACAAAACGTCAAATATTTTAATCCTGCATATCACATACAACATCTGGCTTAATCAACCTCTTATTAAATCCATCTGACTACACGCTCTTACACACACAGAAGCCCAGGGTCAGTGTGTAAGGACGTTTAAATGTATTATCTGCAGAGCCGTAGACATATTTATCTTGCTTAGCACAAATGAAGTTATTGCCGTGTGTGTTCCTCTCAAAGAGTTTGAACTATCAAAAAGATACTGCTTACGTAACGTAAATGAATCACAGTTTTGCATCTTAGTTGTGGTGAAAATTGGTGCTGGTGTTAATATTCATGTGGCGGCTCCGGACAACGTTTGATCTCAGTCAGAGCTCCATAAACAAAAAACAGGAGAGGCAAACGCAGTAACGGGACTTCTGAACAAATCAATCAGAAGTGGAGATCAAAGAATTGAAGGATGATGGCACTGGGTTTGTTTGTGTGTGAGTAAAGTGAGTGATGGACAGAAGCGCTGTGTTTACTATGAGGGGGTGCTGGTCAAATATTTTCTGGGTGAGCAGCGAAAGAGTGTCTTCAAAAGCTGTCAGGACCTCAATATAGAGGAGGTTTGTGTTTTTGTGTGTGTGTGTGTGTGTGTGTGTGTGTGTGTGTGTGCTTTTGCTGGCATTTATTTCAAGCCGACCTAAACCATCCTGGGAATCCGATCGAAGTCTTTACCTGTTGTTGACAGATCAATCAAGGGCTTGGATTATAGGTGACAAATGTCAGGAAAACATCAAACAGAAAACGCTAATAAGCCACAACTAAAATGTAAATCTTTAAGGTTGTTATTAGATTATAGTTTACACAATTTTATCTCATTATGAATATCAAAATTATTGATTCTTTCCGACAAAAACAACTTTCCTTTTCCACCTCTTCCCCATCAGTCCGACTAATTTAGAGCATTTCTGTAGACACAAGCAGGAACGGAACCCTGAGGGTCTTTTCCCGGTGTGCTGGTGATACCTGCATTAAATATTCACCACGGAGCCCCAGAGCTATGCGCCCTTCAGAAGCCTCCCCCCCCTGCATTTATTTATTTAAAAATGTGTTTATTCCTCCTCTCATCTCCCTCTGCCTCCTTTTTTTTCCAGAGCCACACAGGGAGAGCCGCCTGCTGATTGAATGTGAGCAGCGAAGACACAGAAATGCCACCAGGCCCGATTAGCAGGTTTCCCTCAGCCGGCGACGGAGCGAGTGAGGAGATGAAGACGGACAGAGGAGGGAGAGAAAGGGACAGACAGAAAGAGGAGTCTGGCTCATATTCTTGCAGGGAGACGGATAAAACAAACACATGGATCCAGAGATGGAGACAGCCATGACAATTTGAAGGACAAGCAGTAACAGGGTGACATCTTTAACTTCACCGCGAGTTGTCAGTTTGATGCGGTGGTGTTTTTGGAGGTTGGAGGAGTCCCAGTATATAAAAATATGAAGATGAATTTATTTTGTTCATATATTTTGTAGAGGGGTTCAAGTCAACCGAAATACAGCCAGCATCAGGCACCTTTTATGTAATATGAAGATGTGAAAGCTCACACAGGAACATTATGAAAGAAAGTCAATAAATATGTGAGCATCTCGTTTGGACTTCCCACAAGAGCACTGATGTAAACATTCTTTCGAGAGCTTGCGTTTACGGTAACTCTCAAATAAAGTGAGAGGAAAAAAGCAGGAATATTTCTGAAATATGTTTACTTAAACTGAACACGGCTCCGCAGCATTCCCTGGTGAAGTTTGAGAGAGTTGTTAAAGAGTCTTCTTTAAGTACAACTCGGAGCGCTGAGAATTAACCTATTAGATATTGCATGTTTAGCCATTAAAGGCTGTTTTTTAGTCCAAAGTCTTTGGGAAAGGGAAATTAACATATTCATGAAGTAATACATTATATTTATAAAACTGTTGAAGTGAAAACTAAGTTTAAAGCCTCTTCAGTCAGCTTTCAAAGTGGTTTGGAATCAATACTTTTATCTGTTTTTAAAGTAACATGAAGGATCAAACAGTTTCAAAGAGGCCAAACAGTGAGAACATGACAGCAGGCAGAGCAAACACAAGAAGTGGATTTCTTTTTTAGCAAAGACGATGAACCCACTGGTTATAGTCTGGTGATGCCAAAACCGCTGGGAGCAACGGCAAACATTTCAGGCATTTCGGCGAGACTTTTGCATGTGCTGCGTTGTTTACAGTTCAGTTGGCAACTTGAGAAGCGACAGATCAAAAGGGAGTGAATTTCTCCGCTCTAGATGTGTCAGCAAAATAAATGGCGTAATTTCTTGGTTCATTAAATCCCCCGGAGGAGCGCCCGTTCATCTGTTTCTGGTGAGTCTCAGTTTCACTGTAAATAGTAAGTTACACAGAGGCTGCACTCTGGCTAACTGCTGCGGTATGAACCTGAAAAATATATTTTTTTTCCTTTTCATTCACTTGTTCACATCACGATGACAAAATGAAGCTTTGTCAGGTCTGTCCTCAAGGCGAGAAGGAAACTTTTAAACTGCTTGTTTGTTGAACGGAGGTCGGATCGATCGCTTCTGATGCATTCGAGGATGTCGGGAATTCTGAACAGCTTGCGTGACACAGCGTCAAAGGAATTTGTCTCAAGTTAAAATTTTTGATCCAGAACAGATTGTTAGCTGAACTTGCACGCAGACGGTTAATGAGAAGCTTAATCATTGTCAGACAACGGCCGACACACGGACTGCTTTTCTTGCATACGTTTGCATTCCTGTATTCCTGCTGTTACGTGATTGGTCAATACTACTTGGAGCACAACGGAACTAAAATCCAGTTGCGTACCTATGATGTAACTTTAAGAGGAGTTATTGAGATTTGGACCAAAATGAAGACAGAGAGATCGTCAACAACTTAAGTATTTATGAATGGGCTGCACTTTATAAAAACACCTCTTCCTTCATCCTCTCCACAAAGCTGCAGAACCTGCTGTAAAGATGAATGTATTAGCCATGAACCTCTCCTTGACTGTTGTAACTACATGAAACTGGAGTGCTGGAAAAAAGTATGAAGAGCATGAAAAATCTCTGGCGAATATATTTTGCTCGTTCCTTCAGGGTTTGTGTGCGCGGTTACGTGTGGATTTTTGCTTGTAACTTGTAACACGGCTCATGAAGATGAATTTGACGTCTCATGTGTGAGAACAGTCGCTGCAGTCGATGGAAGCACCCACGCATGCCAGAGTACGTCTGTGTGCCTCATGTGGGCGGTCCTTTCTCGCTTCACATCATGAGCTTTGTCATGAAAATGCCACCAGAGGAGAGTCTCGTTCGTTGAATGTTCAATGAATCACACACACAGGAAGTCAAAGGCAAAGAGAAAAACAGATGATGCAATGAGGTCAGTGTGTCAGACAGAGTATGTTATGTGTGCGTCTGTACCTGCCACTCTGAGGAGCGAGGCCAGATTCAGCAGAGTGGTGGACTGCTTGTAGGCGGCGGAGCTGTGGGCGATGCACTCCTCTATGATGGACAGACGGTCGGATCGCAGACGCACTGGGAGGGAGAGACGGAAGGCAGAGGGGGAGAGGTGTCAGACATGCTTATTGAATTATTGTGTTCAATCTGGAAAGGTTGCAGCTGATGATACAAATGATGATGAACGCTGCGTCTGTCATAATGTCATAATAGCAAAGTAGATAGTGTAGTGGTGAAAACTAAAGCCCGACTTCAACAGTTCATAGGTCAATATTAAATATGGTTTGTGTCTTGTTTTTTCACATGATCACATAAGAAAATACAAAAATAATTCCCTAAAGTTAATCATTAGATTATCATGTAGAACAGATTACACACCTCAAAAGATACACTGATAGTAGATACACGCCATTTTTGAAAGGTCACATAAGGAGAGACTAAAGCTGCAGAAATGTCATGTAATGTCATTTTTGAAGCAAATAATATGCAATATGAGCTGACATTTTACACATCAAAACATGAGGGAAAAAATCAGTAAGTTGCATGAAATGGAAATAATTAATTTTGCACCCCCAGAAAAAGAACATTAATAAAATTAAGTAATATCACATGAGAGGGAGTGATGTGCCTACGACTGAATCACACCCGTGCTGATATTCACTATAACATCACAGCCTCGAGTGCAATATTGCTTTTATACAACAGTTATGAAAGCGGCAAATAGTAAACAGTAGAATAACCAACAACATAACTTTTTCCTCCACAACTTAACTGAAACTGGACTTTTGTTGCCAAGCAACCCAAACATCGTCCTGCACTCTGTGTCTAAAGGTTACCACAGATCACATGTTTGTTTTCTTTTATCATCAACCAGTGAAATAAGACTCTGCTGTGTGATTCAGAGGTACAAGTTGATTAATGTAGACATACGCTGTCTGCTTTAATGTTAATTAACAGTGTTCAGAACACCTGGCTGAGGCGGAGTGATACACAGAGTGAAAAGTCCCTGTGATGTTGCGCTCTAAATCAGCACTAATGGAATGACTCTAATCCATTTTAGATGACTTGGTCAGAACAAACTGTTGTTTAACAGGCTTTTTTTTGGCTGTAATCCTATAAAAGCAGCTCAGTGAGTTTCATTAATTTACAACTTTGTTGTAAGAGTTCGGAACTCTGTCTGGTACCCAGGGTGATTTGTGCAGTGTCGGGTGGATTTGCTTAATTTATCGGCCACTGTGACGGGTTGCAAATACAAACAAGTAATGCAATTCAGGAGGAGACACAGGCCGATGAGGTGAAGGTCGAAAAAACTTTCTTTTAAAGAAAAATGGAGGAAAGAGAGAGAGGCCCAGGAGTGGTAAGTTTTCGAGGAGACAACACACAATGTTCAGTTCGGCTGGTCGCCAACGTGCTTGGGAGCCCAATAGGAGAACTAATAGTTTCATTGTGGGAACTAAAAACCTAAAACTGGAAGCCAAAAAAGACCACGAGTTGTCTAAATGAAAAAACAATAGCTCAGGTAAAATCTAATTCAGCTAATTCTTGTAGTTCTTAGCGATTAACAGGACAGTCGTGAATGTTTATACAGGTTTCAAACTTTTTCACAATTTGAGTTCAAGATTTCAAGAAACTCCAGGGGAATCCATCCTCCATATTCCTCTAAACTTCCACTGAAAAAGCTGAGAAATAGCATGTTTAGTGCCTCCACAGGCCTCTGTGCTTTTCTGCACCCTGCTGAGGATCTTTATGGCTCGGCATAACTTTGGGCGAAGCCTAGAGGGAATTCCGGGTAGGGTGATGTGTTGGAAGCATCGCCTAAGGCGCCGTAGGAGGGCTGCAGGAGACAGCCTGAGATGGATTATATATGCTTGGATCTTTTCATACTTGTGCATGTTTATCTCAAGAGTGTGAGGCTTTTACTTTGGTGAAAATGGAAGAATATTTTTTGTGTGTGGACAGCGTTTGTGCGTGTGTCCTTGAGTCAGTATAAAAAATACGATGAAGAGTCTGCAGGCAAAGAGGAAGTTCGTCCCTGAGCTCTGAAAATCGGATTTAGACAATAATCACTCAGACGAACAAAAAACACGAACACAAAGAAGTTATAATTAAAGAGTTGTGCTTCTCTTACACTGATGCTCGCATGTTCCCTCTGTCCTTCATATTTTTCCATCCTTCTATTACTTACTCCCTCAACTCCCTCCTGTCCTCAGGTAAGAAGAAGTGGGCAGTGGAAAAATGATGCGAGTAGACAGCAGGGAGCGAGGAGACGTAAGGGGGCAAAGAAGGAGTGGGGAAGAAAAAGATGAGAACTATGAGATAAGTGATGCAAAGAGAGAAAAGGGCTGACTCTCTGTCACAGCGGTTTTAAGCTGGCAGCTCAGTTTGATGAGGGCAAAAGGGGGAAGAAAGCAGAGGCCTCGGAGGCAAACAACACCTCGGTTCAGAGGTGAGGCGGTGCGGGGCCAGAGCTGGTTCATTCTGCCTCCACAGTTTCCTTTAAAGGAGAGCCATGCCTAGGAAACTGCTGCTTTGGGGTACCGGTGTGGAGCCAGAGACGAGAGGAAGACGGAGGGTGGAGGTGAATACTGATGGGTGAGGTTTACAGATGGAGCTGAGGTGTAAAAAAGGATGTGTGTGTGTGTATAATAGAGAGCAAACACACACACACAGCGCAAACACTTCAATCCTAATTAGGCCATCAGGCAGATGTTGTTTGCTCAACAGTTGATCCATAAATAACCATAAATATAGATATAGGGGCATGAAGGAGTAGCATATGGAGGGATGGAGGATCTGACAGCAGGGAGGGAGACATGTTGGATGGTACATGTGTTCGGGAGGTGGGGGCGGTGTCCTTGCATCCTCTACATGTCTGAGTTTAAATTAAGAACGCTTGAATGAAGACTGAAAGAATGAAAGCACAATTCTGGTTATTTCAGCAGACTTTTTTTTTTACCTTGCAGCGGCAGGATGTTTACGCTGAAGTCTTCCAGTTGGCTGAGGGCGCTGATGAGGTCCAGTTCGTCCTGGATAGCCGGAGGGCAGTCTGTGATCAGCTGGAGACACGCCCTGATCGAGACAACAACCAGTTAAAAATCAGGTACATTTCTGCTTCTTTAATGGGTAACCAATCAGATGATTTGTGAGAAATAAGAGAGGAAGTTGAGGGAAATTGCAGCTACACACGGACATTCTTAGGTTTTGAAAACTGAAAAGTTTATGAGGTAGTTTTAAAGCAAAAGTTGGACATCTTGTTAAATGATGTTATTAACTTATGAAGCCACCGACTGATACCACTCCTATGTGATTCCTTTACATAAGGACGCACATGGGTTAGTTTAGTGAATCTGACAGGCTCAAACAGCTAGCCTACTTTTAGCAAAATGTTCTAATATCATTAAGAATTATCCCCCTTTTGTTAAATCTGTGCAAAATTTTAGTGTAAAAACATCTATTTGTCGTTTGCCGTAAATTCCAAAGTATTTTACCCAACCAGGTAAGGCTTGTTACTCAGTAAGCTTTGCTCATAGGAGGCTTTTGTTACCTTCAGACATAGCTAGGCAAGTCATTTCCCCATGTTTTCAGCCTTTGTGTGAAGCTAAGCTAACTAGCTGCCTCCTATAACCTTATTATTGATGGAAAGACATTAGACTTAAATTGATCCTCTTGTCTGCCTTACAACCAGAAAGGAATATTTAGAACTTTTACTTTAACAACCATGAAGGAAAGCAGAACACTGCACTGTATTCAGTATAGACGATAATAAATCACTAACAGTGACTTACATGTTATCTGATAGTAGTGGGAGAAATGTTTGTATGGCAGTAGCCTTGACATCATAGACTGTATAAAAAGATGGACGACATGACAGCTCCCTAAAAGTGACGCCAAAACATCTCTATCGCCCCCTGCTGACTGGCTGCAGTATAGGTCATAAAGCCCGCCTCCTCCATGTTAACAGATGGGACATGAGTCAAACTATAAAATCAAAATACACGTCAAATAAATGTTTCTCAAACATGGTTTCTGTCATTGTAGTTAGTTCTTATCATGCTGATTTACGTCCAAGTGTTCATTTTTCTGTCAGGTTTAGTTGTAATTAGTTAATTGATGCTGTAAAAAGGATGATTGACAGCTCTGTTGACGAATACGGCTCCTGCAGCTGATCTGTTCCTGATTAACAGAGTAGAGGAGGAACGGTGAGAGGAGACGTAACACAAGAAGCTGTTCTGCTGTAGACTGCGCCGACATGAGGGATCTTTGCCGTTTTATTGGTAAGTTAAATGTGCGCTTTTGTTTGTGGATGGGGCAGGAAGTTAATACTGTGCAGACTCTGGCTTCAAATGTGTAAGATGGCAGCGCGCGCTCTGGGGGTATTTTGGTTTCACTTTTGTACATGAGAGGAGTTAAGGATGTGTCGTCCATCTTTATATGCAGTCATTGCTTGAAATTCAGAGTGCGAATGCCTTAATTAGTTTTACTTTTTAGGTAGAGTTTGAAAATTGTAGCAGAATGATGTTATTAAGTTTCCACATCGTGATGATGAACATGAGACTGCTCAAATGGATTTATTTACAAAGTCTAGACTTGTCTGACAGATCTACGACTGGGGAGTTTTCTCTCGCAACACAATCCACACTCATTACCCTTAATAGGATTATGTAGCACAGCACTTAGCATATGTAACAGCACACTCCATGTGTGAGTGTGTGTGCCTGTTTGAGGATGTGAGTGCACTCGGTAATTTTCAAATCATTATACGGAAAAGCTAAATACAGCAGAGACGAGGGGGGAAAACGGGAATGATTAATTTACAAATAAATAAATCCCAGCTTAGCGATGAGCTCTGACGTCAGAGTCAGTTAGGAGGAGATGAGGAAACTTGTCCTTGGAGTGTGTGTTCGCTGACGAAACGCACACTGACCCGCAGTCTGCTTTCGCCCTCACGGCGTGTGATCAAAGACGACTAACAGAGAAGAAGACAGGCCCCGTCAGTGCACAGAAAGCAACCCAAAACATACAAGTTTACTGGATATTGTTAGCAGACAAGAGTACACACACTCCAAACGCTCATCACACGGCTTCCCACTCTTTGAGCGAGGCTGGTGTTCTTGCCAGGAACAAGAGGTCCGTCCTGGCAAACGAGTGCGGAGTAGAGAGAGAAGGGCTGCGGATGGGCGAAGGAGAGACAGAGAGAGGGCACGTTGATTATGTACTCGTGCTGTGAAGAGTCTGCCGGCGAGTGTGTGAGTGCAAAGAAAAAGCCTCACATTAGTCTCTTGCTGAAATATTAGTTTTCAGTCACGATGCGCTTTGCAGCTTTTTAATTTGTGGATCTACTTCCTGTTAGATTAGACACACGGGAGAGCACAAGGTAACATTTGCACAAGGAGCTATCAATGGAACACCATCGTAAAGACCTTGCCCTTCTTTTGACCAAACGCACACTGAGCAGACGCGCACTGACGCAATCACACGCACATTTGTCTTTCTCTTTCTTCGTGTCTGTGTCATTCGCTTGAGGCTCTCTCTCCTGCTCTTTCAAGGCCGCGCGAGATGAGCTCTCTCAAATACCACAGAGACAATTGGCGAAAGAGCCATTTGGGCCTTTTTCTGGCTTCTACTACACTTTTTTCTGTGTAATCATTTTTGAAATATGTGCGTTTGTCTTACCGGAGAAAGACAGTTTGACAACTTTCACCTCATCTATTTGGACTAGTATTGAAAGGAAGCGTTCGAATCTGGCATGCGTTTAAACAGCGTTCATAAAGAGGCAGAAAGTTGAGTTTAAAAGTTAAAAGTTTTGACCATGTCTGATTTGAATAATAATCAGCATATGGGTCAGCATATTTCGACCTTAAAGAGGTGGTATTATGCTGTTTCACATTTCAAGTTAATGTTGGATGGCCAGACCAAACGTGGGTGAAGTTTCAAATCTGTAGGTAAAAGTATGTTGGAGTGATCCCCAGGTTTCTCAGCTCAGTCTGCAGGCTGCTGTGAACGCCAGGTTTCACACAGTTTTTTCTACACGCTGCACTTTGTGACATCACAAAGTGCAGCCTCAGCAGGCTTCGGAGAGCTGGCCAGTCAGAGGAAAGTGGGCTGGTAGGGGCGGGGTTTCTGAAATATCCTTTCACATATGTCCCTCACAGCCGGAGACTTGGTCCCGTAAATGGTCCTTCCTCTTTAACCTTCGCTCTTTTGATTTCGCACCAATGACTGTATATAGATGGACAACGCATCTCCATCTGCTCTCATTGTACAAAATTGAAGCCAAAATAGATTGTTTTAGTTACGTCTCCTCTTGCTCGGCAGATTGGCTGCAGGAGCCGTATTTCTCACCAGAGCTGTCAATCATCCTTTTTATAGCATCAAATAACTAATTAAAACTAAACTTGTCAGAAAAATGAACACTTGGACATAACTCAGCATATTAAGCACTAACTATAATGACAGAAACCATGTTTGAGAAACATTTATTTGACGTGTATTTTGATTTTAAAGTTTGACTCATGGTTTTAGCTTCATTTTTAGGGAGCTGTCATGTCGTCTATCTTTTTATACCTGCTGCGTTCACACTTGAGCTCACCCCGACTGATTTTATCAGGAGGCTGGCAGAAAAAAAGTCTGCATAAAGTCGAGGTGAAAAATGTGTCTTGTTTGTGTTCACACATGCAGCCCACCTGGACAATGTTGGGACATTTTCAGTGTGCAGAGCATACGTGAAAGGGGCTGTACTAGATTTAAAAAAATAAAGTTTTCAAAGCTTTGAAGTAACAAACTCTCAGATCTCTGGTTCATTTACTTTGGTAGCATCTATAGCAATAAGTTGCAATTACACGGAACTCAGTTTTGTCCTTGCTGGCTGTCATTGCTCTTTTAATTTGAATGTTAATTTGTTCTTGTTGGTTTTTTTGTTGTTTGTTTGTTTGTTTTTTTTGGGTGGGGTACATTTTAAAAAGAGCTCTTGTAGAGTTTGTATCTCTTTGTCTCTACTGCATATATCTGAACAATAGTTGGAGGGGATTCCCGTGTTACTCTAAGAGGAATCCTTTCTGTCCTTGTTTAGACCTGGTACCACCAATCACCTCCGCTCAGGTTGTGTACTTGTCCCAACATGGTTGTCCTTGGTATTTAGAACACAAGATAAAAATGTGTGTCTGTGGAGCAGTTATTTTAATCTTAAGGACACAGGCAGCCCAGTGTGTACAGACTATTAATTTCAGAGCAACAGGCGCATATTTTCACACTTCTTTCCATCTCATATCTCAAACTCACATGCAGCAAACACACACACACATGCAGCGGTGAGTGTTACAATTGATGATGGTGTCCGACTGTGTGGAGGGGGGCTCCTGTATTAGTTGCTAAAAATGAATGACGACCCAATTACTGTCCCACTTCCCCACAAGGAACAGACGGTAAGGTTAGACACCCGGCGGCCCCCCTTGGAGATCTATAACCGGCGAGGGACACACAAACGCTCGCATACAAACACTCAAACTTGGCATAAACTTTGCGTAACATTCTATCGGAGACGCATTCACATTATCTGCCTCCTCACCTGGCCAGGCCCATGCAGGGGTCTGTCAGCGTCGTGGATGAGTTGAAGTACTCTCTGGCAGCGGCTAACACTAGCTCCACGCTGTTGGCGTACGACACCTTCAGAGCGTAACCTTTCCCCCGGAAAGACAAGCTGATGGGAACGTCCTGGTTCTCCTGGTGAAGATTGACATCGAATTTAGTGATGAAAGAATCTGTGGCATTTGAATTCATTGGAGTGGTTTATAATCGAGGGATCCCAGCGGGTAGAAGTTGAGTCGTGAGTCATGTTTAATATCCGTACCTTGGAGCAGTGCATCAGCTGCCCTGCCAGGCGTACGTTCTCAACGCGGCTGGAGCACAGCAGGGACTCCACAAAGACCTGCAGCAGGCGTGCAGGAGATTAAACTAAACTTTTACTTTTTAGAATGAACATATTTTAGTATAAATATGATAACTCCATGCTACCTGGTGACATGTCTCTGCTTTCAGACAGGTGTAGACGTTCTGCTGCATGTCTAGAAGGTCCTGCAGCAGACCTCTCCACACCGTCTCGCTCACTGGAGGGTTTCTGCACACACATAAATGACTGTTATAAATATGCTCTTGTTATACACTTGTGTTTATGCTGTCTGTTCAGTTCATACTTGCGGCCGGTGTGGCGGCACAGCTTCACCATGAGCTGGTTGGCTTCTTCTTCGCTGCTCTGGCTGTTCTTCACGTATGAAATGGGCTTCTGCAGGCCGTGTTTCTCCAAAACCTCCACCACGCTGTAACGTGTAAGCACAGACACACACATAAATACAATAAGTAGTATCACAGAGAGGGTATCAGCAAATATAATAATATAAACTGACACAAAACAAGGAAGACTGCACCGACGAGTAACATTTATCAGCACATTCTCGCAGTGAAAGCAAAGGAAAAGGGATGATTGGCAGCGGCAGGTATCACTTGAAGAAAGAAATGCCAACGTAGGCGAAGAAACAGGGGTAAAATAAACCTCACGAATCCAAAAGAGAGCGACTGAAGGTGTGTACGCTCTAAGCTTTTCATTACTTTGGCAGCAGAAAGTCATTTGCAAGCCGCTGTGCAGATGGAGAAAGTGTGGAGCAAGACTGCAGAGCGCCATGATAAACTGCACGCCAGCGAGGCAGCCGCTCTTCGCAAGCGTGTGTCTGGGAGCATGTGGATGCTGGCGGTCTTATATGACCGAGGGAGAGAGTGCGTGTGCGCTCTTCTGTGTGTGTGTGTTGCTGTGGGATTAGCGTGACAACCCCCCAGTCTCAACAGGGTCGTGCAGCTACAGATGTTCGCCCTCTGCTGCAACTCATTACCATAGTAAACAGGTGCCTCTGTGTGTGTGTGTGTGAATGTAAGCAAAAATGCAGACAACAAGTCCTGCTTTTTCCAACCGTGTGTGTGTGTGTATTTACTCGAGTGTGAATGTGTGTGTGGGAGTGTCTGCATGTTCCCTGTGCACATTTTAATGTGCCAGCGAGTGGTAGTGGCAGCAGCTGAAAACAGCTTTTATTCTGGAGGCGCTCTGAGAGCAGACACTTTGCATTTACTGCCTGATTCATCTGGGTAAGAGTGCGTGTGTGTGCGCGTCTGTGTGTGCGTACATGTGAGTCACAATGCCTCGGCAAAAACTATACATGAACACACTCCCCAGGCTCCCCGGGGTGTGTTTGTGTGTGTGTGTCTGCGTGTAAATATATGTGTCTGTAAAGGCCAACACTGAGCTCTGACATAGGCTTTCCTGTTGCTGCTTCCTCCTCCTCCTCCTCCTCCTCCTCCTCCTCCTCCTCCTCCTCCTCCTCCTCCTCCTCCTCCTCATCATCTACATTCCCTTCAGGCTCCTCGCCCTCCCCCTCGCCTTCATCCTTATCCTCCTTTCCTTCCTCCTCATCACTTCTCTGTGTTTTTCGGAAGTTCACCCGGAGGAGAGAGAAAGAGAGAATAACAGAGACAGAGTGAGAGAGACATGGAGGTGATTTTAACCTGTAACAGAGAAAATGCCTGAGGCTGTTTGAATATCAGGGGACACACTGCGGTCCTTTGATATCAATTGTGTGTGTGTGTGTGTGTGTGTGTTGACTGCGCATCCTTGTCTCCTCGGCTTCTTGGTGTTTTCCGTCAGGCCCATAATTGGGGGAGGGAAGTAATAAGCATTGCTTCAAAGTGAACATTTCCCGAGCAATGCAGCGCTAATCACCAAACTGACGGGCTGCTAACGGCTGTAGCAGCGGGATGAATGAGGAGGCATGTTTTGTTCAACCAAAAGTTCAAAACCTAAAGATACTCAGTTAAAACTGTGTGTGGGGGGCGGAAAGCAGCAAATATTTATATCCGACAGCCTGAAGGTAGCTTTTGTTTACTAAGCTCTAATCTGCACGGCTGACTGAACATGCTGGACCGGAGAAGACAAAGGAGGGAGACGGGCTGACAGCTGGAAGATGACGTACCTGAGATGCTTCTCAAGTTTGTCCACCTGATCATGGAGGGATGCAGTGATGTCCGTGTCAGGTCTGCGGGATGATAGAACACACACAGAAGCACTGGTTATTAAAGTCATAGAACATTCAAAAGAAAACATACATAAAAAAGCGTGTTTAAGTGTATCTCCGTGTGTGTATTGAGGCTTGTATAGCGCACAAAGTGTACTGAATGTGTGGGTGTGTGTGGCCTACCACTGTGAGGTTGTTCTGATTCCCCACTAAAAATAAAACCCCATGATGCTTTGCCTTGAGGCAAAGGATTCTGGGTCAGGCTGGCCTGTCCCCCAGTAGAGAACTGACCCTGAAGAAACAACCTTCTGTGTGTATTTATGTGAGTGTGCGTCAGTGTGTGTGTGTGTGTGTATGTTCTAATTTTTTTTACGAAACACTATCTCTCTGTTTTTTAACACACAACACTTTGACCTATCAATCCATTTCTCCGCATCCTCCTCCTCTTCTTCTCTCCTGCCTCTGCTGCTCCACCTCCTGCTCTTCCTCTTTTTAATATCCTTTTCTCCCTCGTTCTGCGCCTCCCCCTCCCTCGCCATCTAATCCCCAGTCCAATTCCACATTTTCCACTCTCTAAGGGTGAACGCACATTACATTCTTCTGAGCAGATTTAGACCTAATTAAGCTGTCTCACAAAAAAAAATCTGAAAATTGGGCTGAAACTATTAAATCATGGTTTCTCTCCTAGCGCGCAAATCTGTAATATTCAACGCTGGGACGGCAATTTTCGAAGCTTAGTAAGCCAGAGAAATCACTCCTGGGACAACAGTGAAGTTGAAGGCCTTGCAGCATTGCTAATCCAAACAGTGCAGAAAGGAAGCCTGTCTGGGAAAATGAAATGCTGCTGTAGAGAGAGACATATACGAGTATCATAAACACTCAAATATTCATACAGTGTTGTTTAAACTGTTACAACCTAAATTGCTAAACTGCAGTATTAAAATGACGGTTAAGAGAATATTTTGGTTCTTGTCCCTGTATTGGCAGAGCAACCATTTCCACTGAGACTTTTAACACACAGGATGTATCTGAGACTGCAGCGTTACAGCCACATCGGAGTCTATAAATGTGTTCAGTGAGATAAATTGCACTCCCCCTACTTGAATTGAATCAGATCAGCACATTTACAACATTTCCACCTCGATCTCCTCTCACACATTTGTCACCTAGAAGCTCTTCATCTATCAGAACATGAAGCAGAACCGGATTTGTTCCCGGCTTTAGCCTTCACTGAATCATGGTTAGGTTTCTTTTTGCTCTTCATTGCGGCTCCACTTAAGGCAGTGTGTGCAGGATTCAAAGAGGCTTTTTATTTGGTAGAAAATGGTTCTGAAGAAAAACATGTGCGGAAAGATCTGTGGATTATTCAGAGTAACTGGGACACTGTTTTTTGGAAAGAGATGATGCTGCTGAGACGGCCAAATTTCTTTTTTTCAAGTGTTTCCACTACCATAAACTAAACTAAATTCACTAAACTATTGGTGTGTTTGCAAAAAATTCTCAGATTGATATCTTTAAACTTTAAAAACTACAGCTCATCTGCATAGCTAGATAAAAACAAAACATCAAAAAAAAGCCTCTACTAGCTAACTAGCTAAACTCACGTTATAGAAGAACTAAACATATTTATATCTTATTTGAAACACCCATATTAACCTATAACTTGGCACCGGTTTAGCTCAGCAGTTAAATCGGTGACCATATACAGAGGCAACAGTCCTCAATGCGGTGGCCCGGGATCAACTTCCGTCCTCTGCCTTTTGCCACGTGTCACCCCCACTCTCTCTTTCCCCATTTCCGCCACTATCAACTGTCCTCTAAAATAAAGGCATAAAAAGCCACAAAAATTATCTTAAAAAGTAAGCTAGCTAGCTGACGCCAAAATGAGCAACATTTCATACTTAGCTTGTTGCTGAAAGAGTTGACGCTGCTGAGATTGCTATATTTCTTTATTTTCTAATGTTGTTACTACCACAAACAAAAGTCCATTCACTACTCTATTGGTGTGTCAGCTAAATTTCTCAAACTTCTCAGACTTCTCAGACATCTTTAAACTTTTTTTAAATCTTTAAACATTAACAAATTGTTCCTCGCTAGCTAGCTAAACTTAAGTTATGGAAGTACTAAACATATTTATAACACCCATATTAACCTACATAAACTTTACAGAAAGTTAAGACCAATATTATTGAGTCTAACACTGATGATGTGATTTAAATAACATTAACATTACTATGCTGCTTTTCAGAGTAAGCTAGCTAGCTAAAATTAGCAACATCATACTTGGCTTGTTGCTGACTGTTGGGTTAAAACCATTGAGTGTATATGTCTTTCATACAGTTTTGGTTACAACCAAAACTAAAAACCATGGGTAAGTGACACAATGTAAAATATACTGTATTTTTGGTGTTTATGTTAACTAGCGCTAACTAGCTGTTCACTCTGCATTGACAGAAGCTGAAACAGAAGCATTTATAGCTCAAACCGAGCAAAAGAAAGCTTATCAGAAAACACTACATTGATAGCCAGTTTATTTTCTGATTACATGTATGAAAAATAAAGAATGTGAGTGAATAAAACTATAAACCAAGATTTTACAATAAACTAAAGGAAAAACTGCTGATTCATAGCTGATTAGCTTTGAACTGCAGAGCTCAACGTTAATTGCTCCTGTAGGACTTGTTCCATTTAATACAACAATACCATGTCTTGTTTCATCGCCGTTATCTCCAGCTATGAACGTAGAGTTGAATCGCATGTAATGGCTAAAGCGGGCTATATGAGACAGTTGAAAAGGGCAAAAGATACCATTGTTGAAAAGTATGGCTGCTATATCGCAGTTAACTGCAGGGTAAAAAAAGGAAACTGTCCTTACAGTAGTGGTTCGATTTTCCAATTAAGGTACACAGAGGACGAATATCCCATCTAAAAATGACTCATTTTAATTCATTTTAACTACTCTGACACCCTACAGGTCCATTTTATCAACAATTTACTGTTTTCTACTCTTCTCCGTCTTTTATTATCACTCACTCTCCTCCAGATGCACTGCATACCCACGCAGCCTCATGGGAGACTTAAAGGACAGGCCCTCGTGCCATATGAAATAAATTGTGTTACAGAAGAGGTGGGGGAGAGAGAGCGCAGTAATAGTGGGAGGTAGGAAATACTGTATGGACTGTAGCTAGGCTAACTGATGGGTCCTTGGAGTCGAAGAGGGAAGAGAAAAGGTGGAAACAGAGGTTGTAGTTAGGTTTATTGACAGGTCTTCAGAAAGAGGAGGAAAGGTGGGAGAGACCGCTTTGCCATCTTTTTATCTGGGTTTATATAATCTTGATATATTGTCTTTGAAATGTTGTGTGTGTGTTTGTGTGTCTGACCCGTAGCCCCTCTGCGGCAGACACTCCAAGATGTCGTAGCAGAGGCTGAGCTGGTCGTCTCTCTCGCAGTTGTAGATGCACTCCAGAGCGACCGCCATCAGCTGGTCCGGGTCCCCGATGAGCTTCTGCTGGCACTGGAGGAGAGAAGAGGAGAGTGTGTGTGTGTGTGTGTGTGTGTATATCAAAGCTTGACTGACCCCGAAGTGTTTGCACACACACACACAGAGGCGCTATATTTTTCCGCCCTATGAGTGTTTGTGTGTTGTGCATGATTTCTAATAGCCAGGAGACCTGTCCTTGGCTGTGCCCTTATGGGGTCATAAATATAACATTTACAGCGCAGGGACACGACACTGGCCCTGACATGGCACAAACAGCCGGAGACAAGGTGTGTGTATGTGTGTGTTATGGTCATCCAAGTGTGACGCACCCTCCAATTGTGTCTACGTGTGTTGGAAGACTTACGTCAGGTTTGGAGTGCTGGAAGATGATGAGGGGCAGCGTGAGGTCTCGCTGGCCCATGCTGACCAGGTACTCTCTGAGCAGAGACTGAGCAGCGCCCTCTTCCTGTCCCTCGCAGCGGTGCAGGAACGGCACCATCCACTGGAATGCGTCTTTCACATAGCGCTCTGTGCTGGACTGGTGAGGGAAAGACATTTAGTTAATGCAGCATATTAAAATGCAACACATGCCTCAGTCAAGTTCTTTGCTGCCCTGTGGCAGAAAACTCATACATACAGCAAAACTGCTTTTACCCTGGACACTGTAAGACACACAGACTGGACAAAAAGATGGACGACATGACAGCTCCCTAAAGGTGAAGCCAAAACCTCTCTATCGCCCCCTGCTGACTGGCTGCAGTATAGGTCATAAAGCCCGCCTCCTCCATGTTAACAGATGGGACATGAGTCAAAGTGTTCCTTTTTCTGACAAGCTTATTTTTAATTAGTTATTCGATGCTGCTAAAAGGATGATTGACAGCTCTGTTGACAAATCCGGCTCCTGCAGCCGATCTGTTCCTGATTAGCAGAGTAGAGGAGGAACGGTGAGAGGAGACGTAACTAAAACAATCACTACAGTCATTGAAGTTTACATATCTGTGAACGTCTGCTTCAGACCAACACAAGAAGCTGTTCTGCCGTTAAATATGCTGACATGCAGGATTTTTGCTGTTTTTGTCTGCAAGTTAAATGTGTGTTTTGGCTCCACCCGCCGATCTCTACTGCGTAGACTCTGGCTCCAAATGACATCACCTGCGCAAGATGGCAGCGCCCGTCACAGGGCCTATTTTGGCATCAATTTCGTACGAGGGGAGTAGATGGAGACACGTCGTCCATCTTTATATACAGTCATTGGTACAGTGAACAGTGTGTATCATATAAAGAACAACAATTTCCAAATAGTAGTCAAACTTTGCCTCCCTTCCCTTCGAACTGAGCAAACATTAGCTCTAATATTTAACAAAGATGGGTGCTTTCAGATTTAATGATTGATGATTGACTTGAAAAAGATAACCAGCGGATTCATCAGGAATTAAATCATTAGCTGCAAAGCTAAAAATATCCACTGTTGTGGTACCAAATCCCCTTGTTCTCTTAGTTATATAAGAGAGATGTTTCTCTATGGGACAGACCCCCTTGCATATTCAAACAAGAGCTCTGACTAGACACAGTTTTTACTTTTAAAGACTGTTGCATGATTTTTCTGCTTGTCCTTTGATCATGTGTCGGCTAAAATTTGCACGGCTTGTGTCAAGCCAGCCCAGAAGGTTTACGCTCGTTCATGTAATGTGTTGCTGCCGTAGAGGAAATAAACTGCCTATGAGTGGGACTGTCATTTCATTACGGGACAAACGAAAGAGAGCGTCTGTCAGGCGGAAAAAAACAGAATGCAATGTGACAAGGTGGTCGGCCTGAAAAATAAACAGTGTTCTCAAGTAAGAGAAAATAATCAAAATCGGATGCTCGCCCTGTGGGAGCATTTCCTCTTTCCCATGTCTGGATTTTTTCCCTTGATTTAATGTTTGCAGAAAAGCACAAAGTAATTTCAACTGCATTAACATAAAATCCTGCAATGTAATTAAACCTGAACTTGAACTACAATAGCTCCAGCATGTGGGCTGCGCTGAAGCATTTCAAGTTCACACAGGGCCTCGCACCCACCTTGCGACAGCTCTGACTCAGGATACACAGATAGGAGAGCATCCATGGGAAAAATGAGATTCAGAAAGAATTCAGATGCTTAATGCAAAGTTGCAACACCCACACACTAACAGTTTATTTGCTGCGCGGCGTCTCTGATAAAGAAAGACATCAGACGCAGGCAAAGAGGGAGACTGCATCTAGGTGAGTTTGGTTAACATTCACACACACACACACACAGTGCCCAAAGGGAGTTCCAGTCAAACAGCATGTGTTAGTGCAGTCAACAACACTTTCTGGCCGTCTGCCTGTATGGCGGATCGTACTGGCAGTGGTCCTCACAGGCTGAAGCTGGCAGTTATTAGCTACAATTTAGAGGACAGCTCGTATTATGTACTCCGAGGGGACTTGTAAGTGTAGTACCTGCTACGCGTTAGCTTTCATAGCTCTGTCACTGCAGTCGGAAGGAGGATTGTTAAATGTCAATGATTTGAGGGAGTAAACTGATTTTTTAAAGGACTGCTATTTTTCTCTTATTGCTTTGTTGCTTATTTAAGTTGTAATTAGCATACATTATGTTTTGATAAGCGACTGCAGAGGAAAACAGAATCCACGCTATGAAACTCTCAATTTAAATGTAATTTCAAGGCTTTTTTGTTGACACTGAACACTCCACATGTTGTTAAGTAGACACAGCAGCACATAGTGGAAAGCAGGGTAAGCAATGTTTCCTCAGCAGTGTAAAAACAACAGTTCATTCATCTCCAAATGGCATTTGGTCGCAGCTATGGAACAACTTTCAAATAAATGTGTTTTAGTAAAGATCAACTCCAACTCCCATCATTCCCCTGATGTGTGATTATATGAAAAGCACACATTTCAAACCAGTAAGAGATTGAAAAAAACACATTGGAACTGAAAATGTAGAAGGCTTCAATAATGCATCGTGATTCATTTATGCTTACATTTTTCATGAGCAGGCGGAGCTTGTCGATGTCACTTAGCAGCTGCAAATCTTTAAGTGTCAGACTCAATTCGCATGATGTCTCATACACGAGCGTTTCCATGGTGACCATGTCATCGCACAACAGTTCCAGCCCTGGGATCTCCCGCTCCTTCCCCAGGCGCACCAGAGACAGGGCGCAGTCCACCTGACGGACACAAAGACATGCTAATGAGAGGAGGAGGAGAGTACAAAGGATAAACCGTCTTAACAGTCAGTTCGATTCCTATTTTCTTATAAGGTAGAAAATATTACGTGATGGCACCATGCAAGTTATTTTAAATATTCATAAAAAGTCAGGAAATGCATGTAATCCCTCAACAGTTGTTGACACTGAAAAGTCAGTGGATCAAGTCAAAGGACTCTCTGGGGAACGTGATGGTCTTGGCAGAACTCATCCACCCATACTCATCAGCTCGTTCACTAAGGTCCAACGCACTTCACTTGCTGTCCGTTCTACGGATACGCCTTAAAACTTGTGGTGATCTTTTGAGGCCGTAGCTCCAAGCCTCTGGAACGCCCTGCACACATCTACAGTGTTTGTTCTACAGACTCTGTAGAGTCTTTTAAAAATCAAAATCCTATCTGTTCGTACAGGCATTCTGATAACCATGTTTCACCCAGTCTACTTACAGTGAATGTTCTGTGCATTTTATTGTGCTGCTTATCATACCTTGTTATTGCATTGTCTGTCTGGCATGATTATTATTATGTGCTTCAGTGAGCCACATTATTGTTCATGCTTTTATTTCTGTATATTGTATTTTGTTGGTGTGAAGCACGTTGTGACTTCTGTCTGAGAAAAGTGCTATATAAATAAAATGTACTTACTTATTTACTGTAACAAGATGTGTTATACAAGTGAAAACATGAAGGTAGGTTAATGGTCAAGACCTCACCAAAGTCATTATCATTCATCCTCTGGGCACCAAGAATATCCGTCCCAAATTGCCTTGCGATAAATCTGTCAATGTATCTCACTATGATGCTAAAACATGTCAAACCTCGAGGTGGAGCTTGAGAGAAAGTCTGATCAGCTTGAGAAGCTTGTAGGATTTATCCTGCAGGGACCATGCACATCACTGAAGGCGGTGAGATACATCATGTACAAGGTTCATTGAGTAGAAGTTGATATGATTCAATGAATAAGTTAAAAATGTGTCAAAGGCTAAATGAAGTCAGTAGCATTGATGTACTGGGGACCATGAATATGTGCAGAAAAATGTGCAGTCCATCCGGTAGTTCAAAAAATATTTAATGCAGAACTGCAAATATCAACCACAGGGTGGCGTTGGACAAAAGGTCAGGGGCCAACATGCTTCATACTGACCTACTGTTACTGACCTACTGCTACTCCATGACCCACAACCTTCCATGAAATGTTTTGATATTATTGATGCTTATTTAACGTAACTGTAAATAGGTAAGTGCTGCTTGCATTAAGTTTCTACCTCTTTCTTAAAGTTGGCCATGGTGAAATCTTACCTTATTCACGACTGTAGCTCTATACCGACTCTGCTGTGTGCCATACTTTTCTGGTGGACATTTCAGTTGACAACTGAATAACTTCCTCCAGATTGTTCCTGAAGGATGTTTAAATAATCTAATTCTAAATATAAGTTTTACTGCAAGCTATCTATTTGGGCAAACTCCAGAGGCCGGGAGAAACAACACGGACACTGTATGTTCAAATCCAAAGCAGTACAGAAACCCTACCTTTGTAAAACCTTTAAAGAGGGGGTATTATGCTGTTACACATTTTAAGACATATATATATATATATATATATATGTATAATGTTACAATGCTGGATGTCCAGACTAAATGTGGGTGAAGTTTCAAATCTGTAGGTAAAAGTATGTTGGCGTAATCCCCAGGCTTCTCACCTCAGTCTGCAGGCTGCTGTGAACGCCAGGTTTCACACAGGTTTTTCTACATGCTGCATTTTGACGGCTGGCCAATCAGAAGTAAATTATACTAAGCTACTCCACAGGTATCACAGAGTGAAATATTAAGCTTGAAATTAGCACAATACCCCCCCTTTAATTACTTTGTATTATGTGATGTCTGTTGAATGACCTCTGCATTCATGCACTTATGTGTTCTGCCTTTATCTTCCCACGTTGTTACAATCCAGTTCTAACACCTTGTGCAGCAGGTGAATAAAGAGGCTGTTTCACACAGGGCGCCTCAACATTGAAGAACTGTTGCTGAGGTCGCTGATCTGGGACGCGAACAAAACAACAATATCCCAACTAATCCGAAAGCGAATAATACCTGTCGCTCTGTGCTAATATCTAATCATTAGTCTTTGGACAATAAAACAGGGACGATTTGGGCTTCCTGCGACTCTGATCGATACAATTCCATCCAGAAGAGCAACCGATCAATATCCGACCACCTATACGCTGGCAACACGCCCGGCCAATCGATGCCCAGCCACCTGTGGATGCTAGCCAGTCGATAGCAGAAGCCGCCAGGCCCTGTAGTGATGATTGCTTTCTCTCCACCTCTTAGAAGAAGGAGAGCCCTCTGGCACAGCGGTTAGCACAGCGTCTCGCCTTTACGCACACACACACACAGGGTCTGTAACCTTGTCATCTTCAGCTTATCTCAACACATTTCTTGAATAAATAATTGGGCACCTTCGTTTGTAAACCGCACACACTCGCACAAAACAGAGAAAACAGGAGGAGGAAAAAAAAGCCAAATCAACCTTGAGTCGGAGTCGAGCAATTAGATACAACAAGAGAGAGAAGTCTATTGATCTAACTGTGAGTAAAGATCCTCCTCGTTCCCTCCCTCCCTCGCTCTCTTCCCCCCCTGCTCTCTGGAGATGCATTCCCCAGCTCACCACGTACGATTCAGACGTTAAAATCTCACACTTTTTAATTACGACCTCGTCTCCGTGCCCTCCCCCTCATCATTCTGCGCACTGTAACACAACTCGTATCCTCTGCTTCTCTCTCTCTCTGCTCCCTCGCTACCCCCAGCGGTTTTCATCAGTTTAATTTTCCAACTCAATTTGAACCTCCTTTGTTTCCCCCTCCCCGTCCTATCTCGGCCCTTTATTTCAAACGTTGTTGCTCTTCGTCTCCGCTTCATTTTCCTCATCCTCTTCCCACCTCTTGCAAGAATTCTGTAACCGTCAAAACGTCTGGCCTCCATTTGAACTCCCATGTCTGGCCCTTTGCCTCCTCTGCACCCGGTCTCCCGTCTCTGTCTGCTTCTCAAAGCCACCCTCTCATTTTGTGCTATTTTGCTGCCAACAGTGTTCCAAACAACACTTGCTTTTAATATCCTTTATTTCCACCCTTTCAACCCCTTCTAACCAGCCATTTTCTTTCCCACAGACAGTCTTTTTCCATGAGATAGCTTTCTCTTTTTTACCTCCACATTTGTTAGCCCTGTCCTCCCCTCTGTCTGTGTTTGTAATCCACTCTAACCTAACTGGGGATGCTGCATCGGCCCGACATTTATCTACCCTTTTCTCTCTTTTTTGGTCGCGCTTTCATTCTCTGCTTTCACAAACCCGTCTCCCTCTGTGAGTCATCTTGTCAATCTTCCCATTCATTGCCTCGCTTCCCGCGGCTCTCTCTGACTGGTTTAAAACACTCCAGCTTCCTCTGATGGGGCTCCTTTTAATCAAACCCCATTTTGCTCCATTAAAACGCTCTCCCAAGCATAAACACGGCCAGATGAGGGATGGGAGGAGGGCGCAAACGAGAGAGAACAAATGAGACGAAAAAGTTAAGAGGGCAGGAAGGAGGGGGGAAGCTCGGGAGATGTGTGAGAGAGAGAGAGAGTGTGAAAAGGGGACGAGATGTGAGAGTTAGGGGGCTCCTGGAGTAACACGTGAGAGAGCAAAAGAAGATGAAGTCAAATTAAAAGGGAAGGAGGGAGAGAAAGAAAGAGAGCTGGTGTGATTCCTAGAGATTAACAGAGACTTATTTTACACACATCCTCTGTCTCTCTTGAGTGCACGATGAAAGGCACGATCTACCCCCATGAGCAATGGACCTCCCCCAATCTTCTCCTCCATCCTCCTCCCAGTGCAACGTGAAGAAATGAAGGGGAAAGATATGAGTGCAGCCTAGTCAGTCCTTTCACAAAGACAAAGGGAGCGCCGTGACAACCTTGATCCATCAGTGCGAAGGAGGCGACGAGGGGGACAGAAGAGCGGCGCTTTGAGGATGGTGTGGGTGGAGAGAGTGGGCAGCTCCGGCGGTTACATCCCATTACTCCGCTAAACAAGTCCTATCAAGTCCGATTTTTCAGCTACAGCAACAGAACGGGATCTGACAGAAGCTTTGGTTACTCTTCATTAGAAGCACATATGGCAAATATGATAATGACCGTCCCTGATAGGATCAAAGTGACCTTTACTGATGGAGGTTGGCAACATCTTCTCCGCAGACTGTGTCCTGGCTCGTGACATTTTCATGCCCCAATCATGTAAGAGAAGAGTGCAACGGCTATTATCTTCCATAGTTGCCAGATGTCGATAAATTTCTTTCTGTTGTCGGACTTCTGTAAGTTTAAATCAGGAAGAAATATCCTGAAAAAGAACCTTATCAGGGTGTAAAAATGTTAGTTTGAACTCTAACTAATAAGATGAAAGTGGGTTCAAAGCCGTTACCCTTAAGGCGTCTTTGTAGCCATGATAATTACTGATGCTTTGAGTTTCTTGAGCGACAGCACAGTACCCGCATCGACACAAGTTGTCGTACCTGTCTGGAGCCCGAGTCGATGTCCTTCGCTCTGCTTTGGTACCAGTCGGTCAGCAGCTCGATGGAGGGCTCGGCTGTGCGGAACCTCAGCAGCTCTGGAGCCTGCTCATACAGGAAGCTGTCGTCGTCGAACAGGTTCTGGTCCAGCACTGATCTGAGGAACACGTGGAGGGAGAGTGGAGTGAGATTAATCGATGTACTCATTTTTGGGGGAAGTAGAAAGTAGGTAGGTGATGGGGGAATTATTAGAATAATTAATTATAGCGCAAATCTGGCTCTATTCTGTTTATTTCTTATAATCAAGAAGCAAAAGCAGCAATGAATGAATCCTACAAACACATAATGTATTCATGTATATGAAGCCAAAGCCTGACATTGCTAATGTATCTGTACTGTTCTGTAATGTATCATGCTAAATGTTTGTGTTAAATGTGTAAAGACTTAATGACGTATAGTGACTACCTTGAACATATGCACTAGCACATTTGGAGCCAGTCCCACATGTCCCGTCCTGCTGCAGTAAATTTCTTTGGTGTTTCAAAATGAAATGAATATATTCATGATCAGTTATTAAAGAGGTCCATTCAGAAGCAACCAATGGGCTTGGGATCTAAGGCCCTTAACGCCTGGTAGCAACATGTGGTTTTCGTGATCGGATCACAAGCGGACAGCCTTAACTACAGGTGTGAACGCACCCAGGACGGATCGAAGACGCACTCAGATTCGATCACTCAGGCCACATACGGAGGTGGTCTGGGACGCATTTATCCACATACGTCTGGCAGTGTGTACGCCACATTAAGCACCGCCCACTCTCCCCATATCCACGGCAACGATCCCATGGATACAGAGGGAGCACTCTCCTCTCTTTCCTGTCTGATTTTACATTTCTCCACTGTGTGTAGGCTGTATCTTAGATTCACATGCTATGATTGAGATGAGCCAGAGGTAATCCGCGCATGGTTTAGCAGAGTTATCATGCTGCACGGGGAGGAGACCGACGTTAGGAGAGGAGCAGATATGAGGCGGCTCCACCCGCCCGATCTCTACTGCGCAACTCTGGCTCCAAATGACGCCACGAGAGCAAGATGGCAGCGCCCATCACTGGGGGTATTTTGGCTTCAATTTTGTACAATGAGAGCAGATGGAGTCGCGTCGTCCATCTTTATATACAGTCATTATTTGGAGCAATCAGAGGGAAAACATAAACAGAATAAAACTGGTCAGAATGAGGATGTAAAATCGGGGGAAAATGGAGTGTGTTGGACTGAACACATCATAAACACAATCCTAAACATCGCTGGCATTACACAATCACGGCACCACTACTTCACTCTGCAATCCCAGCCAACCGTACCCCACTCGCCAACTGATTTTATGACTCTACACCAAAGAGCAATAAAAAGAGGCTGCTAAATAAAATTGTAAATGAAGCTGGCTCCCTACAGAAGCCGGCAAATGGCATAAATTGGCGGTGCAACAAGATTTGGTATTAGTTTGTTATGGTTCTGTTTAACATCGAGATAACAGGATGTCATGTTTTGTTCCGCATAATCATGCCAGCGCAAGCATCTGGCCTGCGTGGAGGCTGAATTTCAACTACTATACACTGCGAGAGGCTTTGTTATCAGGGGTATAGACGGATTTTACTATATATCTCATTGTTGCTCAAATCTAGTGAATTAAAAATTGAGTGTGTTTATATCACTGTCTACCTGCATTCCTCTGCTTCGCACCAGTCCATCTCTCTGTGCCTCTGCTCGTCCCATGGGATCAACACCAGCTCGCCTCTGTCATCCAGGCTGAGGGAGTGAAAGAAAGAGGCGGAAAGAGAGGAAGAGGCCAAGGCAGAGGAAGATACAAAAGAAAAGGAGACAACAAATAGAGGAAGAAGGGTTAGTTTAGGGAAAAACAATGGACAATGTGTTTATATCAGAGCAAAGGACAAAGGCGAGCAAATAGTCAAAAAATAAACCTGCCACCTGCCTATAATGGCACCTGATAAATCCGAAGAGACTTTTACTGTCTCAAACTAAACATGGTCATAAACTACAGGGAAACTCTGGTGAGAGGCAGCAACATATGGGGAAATTGAAACAGCAGAGCATAATAAGGAAAGAAAGGGAGAGCAAGAAACACAAAAGCATAACAATAAACAAGTCAAAGAACTTCGGAAAAGAGGAGAGTCGTGCCTCGGTTGTAAATAGCGAGGACTTTTATTTTCCACACGCCATGTCGACACTGAGCTTTACTTCTTCCTGGTCTCCTTGAGTGTGACAGGTCTGAGGGAGATAAATAGGGACTACACACGAAAGGAAACCAAAGTGAAGAATGACTCTGTAACCCGGCGCGTCAGCGCTGACAAGACGCACAGACGTATATGAATGCATGCACCCAATCTGAAAAACCGGGCAGAACTGAGGCTGTTTTATCTTATTCTAGGATTACTGCAATTCTTCTTGTTATCTATTTGTCTGTATATAGACAGAAAAATATGTACTGTGGCTGTAAAACTCGAGCAGATAGTGCGGGCTACAAATCATCTATAGCTTTGCCATTAAAGGCCAAGTGCACACACGCTGCAGCAGTTTTTCAACCCTGCCATAAATTCTATCCAATCACAAAATACATAAGAAGTGTCCGTGTAGCCGATGTGATTTATGCCAACGCACAAAAGTAGGAAGGTTTTTTACCAACACTCTGGCACGAGTTCATACATTACGACTGGAATTTTAACGCAAAGATGACAGAGATGGAAAAAAAAAGCCCACTTCCTGCTCCTCTGCCCTTATTAAAGTCAGCCAGGTTAGAGGCTGGGGAGTAAATATTGGTGTGAGAGCTTAAATATCGATGGGAGGGATGAGTTATTCCACGCCCGCTCCCCTAATCTACTTCCCGTCAGCCTGAGAGAGGCATGGGAAGATGGGCGGCAGGAAAATGGAGATGCAAAGCAAACTTGGAGCTTTAAGTTTATTTATATTTCCACTAGGCTGCGCCTGTCAAGCTACGGGCAAAGTTTTTCAATAAAAAATACCACTATTCTGCATTCCTCCACGCGTCTCGAGGTCCCCCTTGCAGATCTGATCAATATTACAAGAGAGTATTTTTCCCTTGCAGTGAAGCAAGACTTCAGTATATAACAAGTGAGCTCCAAACAGATGGCCTCAGCCGGCTCCGTCTGCTGCAGTGTAGCAGCGAGCGCTGCTGGGAGGAGCAGTTGGTGCCTACAGGCTGGGGAGAATAGGAAACTGCCCCACAGCGTCAGAGCCATGATGGATGCTCACTGCAGAGCCACAGCTGCCTGACCTCCATACAAACTCAGACTTGGCTAATAAAAGGGGAGCAGCGGCAGTGTGAGTGTGTAGAAAGGAAGTCTTAAAAATAATCATTTCTATATGTTTTTTAAACTCTTGTAATCATGTGTGTCTTTATGAAAATGCAGATGTTGTATTTTAATAAATAAAATACCGGTGCTGATAATAGAGGAATAGTCTAAAATAGAGGAGGGGGAAAATGTGGAGAGGAGAAAAATGGAGAAGCGAGTAAGAGGAAACAAAAAGGAGCAATGGATGGCTAACTGCACTCATCAGTAAATCCAGTCTGTCACCTCTATTAGTGGACCATAAAGGAGAGAGGAATGACTCCTTCCCCTACAGAACTCTCCTCCATCATCTCCTTCTCACATATCCTCACCCCAACTACCTCCTCTTCAACATTCCTCTAATCCCAAAGGAGAAAATAAGCTGAGAATTACTATCATTAAAGGTCGTATTGTCATTTTTAGGTTGTTGCATGTTGTTGTCGTGTTTGGCAATGTCGGCCCTTCAGCTCTGGTTCTGTGTGTATACTTATGTAAGGGATAATGTATAGTGAGCAGGTTGTTATTGCTGAGTGGAACCCCGACAGGGTCTCACCTACGGCGACAAACTTTGACTATTGATTTGGAAATTATTTTAGTAATTAAAAAATGGTTATATTTCCGTTTTTAAAAAAGTCCATCAGCAATGGTTAACACTAAAATGTAGCTCACATTAAAATGAGCTAAGCTAGCTGTTTTTACTCTCATTAAAATGAGCTAAGCTAACTGTTTTTACTCACATTAAAATGAACTAACTGAGCTGTTTTTACTCACATTAAATGAGCTAAGTTAGCTGTTTTTACTCACATTAAAATGAGCTAAGCTAGCTGTTATTAAGCACATTAAAATGAGCTAAGTTAGCTGTTATTACTAAGATTAAAATGAGCTAAGCTAGCTGTTATTACTAAGATTAAAATGAGCTAAGCTAGCTGTTTTTACTCACATTAAAATGAGCTACGCTAGCTGTTATTACTAAGATTAAAATGAGCTAAGCTAGCTGTTATTACTAAGATTAAAATGAGCTAAGCTAGCTGTTATTACTAAGATTAAAATGAGCTAAGCTAGCTGTTTTTACTCACATTAAAATGAGCTAAGCTAGCTGTTTTTACTCACATTAAAATGAGCTACGTTAGCTGTTATTACTAAGATTAAAATGAGCTAAGCTAGCTGTTATTACTAAGATTAAAATGAGCTAAGCTAGCTGTTATTACTAAGATTAAAATGAGCTAAGCTAGCTGTTTTTACTCACATTAAAATGAGCTAACCAAGCTGCTAATAGTTAATAAGCTCTTATGTGTGTGTGTGTGTGTGTGTGTGTGTATGTAAGTGTGTGCCTTTTTTCTCGGACTGCGTTACTGTTTAAGGTGAGAATAGATAGCTACTAATATATTATTGAAGCTGTGTGTTTAGATTGCACTTAATCATTCATTTCTATTTAAAATGACTATTTTTGGTACTTTTTGAAAATGCTTTCAGACTCAGTATCATTGTATACCCACGAGTGCTTCTTTGTAGATTCTGTTTTGTACTGTAGTGTAGTGTGAAATGCTAGCTGAATACATCAGAACAGAAAAGAATAAAATAGCTCATACTTATGCAGAGTTCAAAAAGTATAAATCCTCACCCTCTTGTCAGTCTCTGATCTGCATATAATTTTCTTGACATGTTCACCTCTTTACAGGACAGGATAATTGAATCGAAATATCTCTATAACAGAAGGCTGCACTTTACATTTGCTTTGAGTGTTCAGCGGCTGGAAGCATCCACACTCTGCGATTCAACCTACGCGGCTCCACTTCACATGAAAGCAGTCAGAGATTCTAATTTCTTCTTTAGGTAGTTACTGTAACTAATGCAGACATCGACGGCTGTGTGCGTATTTGTGTGTGTCTCACCAGGCTTCAGGCAGCAGCATGGTGTACTCGTGTGGAGAGGTGGTTTCTGGGAAGTTGTGGAGGATAGCTAGCCGGTGCTGGAGGAGTTCTGCTCCGTGGTACGTGAAGAGAATATCAAGAGCCTGCACGTTGCTCTCCTGCAGGCAAACAACAAGTGGATGGTCCAGCAAGTGGAAACTTTTAGTGAACTAATTTTAAATTCATTAAAACATTTGAACATTGTGTGATTACATTACTCAAAAAATCTTCTTCATTAACTGCAAATACTGATGCAATATATTCAAGATGAAATTAGTGCTAACCCCTTCTGTAGGAAACATGAAGAAACACACAAAGTTAGCAGTTTACTTGTATCACCTAGCCACAGCTAGCGCAATATTATACACTTATGCAATAAATCCTAATTTCAAGAAGGATATAATGTTAATTTTTGGTTGCAACTATGCTAGAGAGGTGTTGCAACATTATGGTTATTTAGGTGGCTGTTTTGTCATGCTGTTAAACTGTATTGCGTTATACTGACAGGTGTTTCTATTGCGTCCAAACCTGTACTATCAATGAAGGTAGTCTCAATAACAGAATAGCTCTCTGTGGAGGCAGCGAAATGTGTGCAGCATTCGAATCAAAGACAAATTTCTTTACAGGGACAATAAATTATATTGTATCGAATCGCATCGTAAATAATAGAATCCTATCGTATTGTATCATATTGTTTGCTGTCGTATCGATTGTAGATAATAGAAACACCTCTTAAATTTCGCTATAGGGTGGCACTGTTTAGGGCTGCACCAAAGACATGCTTGTAAGGTTAATTGGTGACTCTTAATTGCCCATAGAGTGCGAAAGGTTGTCTGTCTCTATGTGTCAGCCCTGTGATTGACTGGCGACCAGTCCAGGGTGTACCCTGCCCTTCGCCCAAATGACAGCTGGGACAGCTCTGGCCCTCCGTTGCCCTGAACAGGATAAGCGGTATAGATAGGAAAAGCGGTATAGATAATGGATGGATGGATGGGGCACTGTTTAAGCTAAGTGGGTAGAGCAGGCGCCCCATGTACGGAGGCTACAATCCTTGTTGCAACAGCCGCAGGTTCGGCTCCAGTCCTCTCCAGTCCACTGCATTTTATCCCACCTCTCCCATTATTGTCTCTTTTCAGCTGTCCTATCATTAAAGGCGAAAATAGCCCAGAAAAAACAATCCTAATCCTAGGAAAATAAAGTATAGTGTATTGTATCGTATAATAATAATATATCATATATTCTATCTAGATCTCTATCATAATATATAATGTCGTATTGTATCGTAGATAATAGAAACACCTCTATGTGGAGGCAGATGAATGTGTGCACTTAAAACCAAGACAAATTTCCCTAGAGGGAAAATAAAGCATAACGTATTGTATTGTATCATATCATGTCATATCGTACTGTATCGTATCATATTGTATCATATCCTATTGTATAATTTAACACAGTTTATCAGCACCACAAAATGCAGCATCCAATCAACAGGTCAGTTGAATCCACAACAAGTTTCAACAAAAGCTGGAAATTTAATGCAGGGCTATTAAAAATAAAGATAATATAACAATAATAAACTGGCAACTGAGTTTGTATCACATTAGTACCAAACAGATGTAAGAAGAGTGGGATGACTTTAAAAAAGTCTGATGTTACCCTGGCGTAGTTTCTTGCTGACAAAACGATATTTTGACTGCGGAACTTCTTGAAGAACTCGGCGTCATATTTCTCCTCGGCTGCGTGAGGACCGCCGAGTATCTCCTGGAGAGTGTAAAGCAAGAGAGGAGGCAAAGAAAGAGAGACAAGACAAATTGAGGAAGAAGGCATACGACCGGGGTTCATAAAAAGAAAATTTGTGAGGCGGAGGGTTATCTTTCCAGAGGTGCGAGTGGGTAGAAAGTCAAAGTAAAGATGAGAGGAAAAGAGCGAGTGCCGGATGTGACTGCAAATGAATGCAGTGAGACAAAGTCAACACGGATGCTATTTAACTTTACAGATGTCTTGAACCATCTGAGGAGGGTTTGAGAGAGAGTAAGTGTGCACACGCATAAGTCAGGAGGCAGCATTTGTTGTGCTGGCCTTTGACTGGAGTGATTTATGTGTGTCTGTGTGTATGAAATCTCCGCAACATCCTCTATTCCAGTGTGTGTGTGTGAGAGAGAGCCTGTGTGTCTGATGGATAGCCTTTGAATGGGCCGTATGCAGACAGAGCCAGCCCAAGTCGGTATGATAAAAACCCTAATATCATATTCATAGACAGCCAGAGAAAATGGATTGGGGCAAAAGGAATCTGACGAGCGCTGCAGTTACCATGACGATGTCCGAATAAAGAGAGAGACGTCACTCTGTCTGAGTTGAATATCTAGCAGGGTAAAATCTCATCTCTCCTCTCATGCATGGGAGGAAGCGCGGCCCTGTTCGTCTGTGATTTATTGTGGATGAATAAGGGTGTGCATGTTAACATTAGTCATCGTAAATCTGAAATACAGAGCGGTCGGTAGTTGCAAGTGTCAAAGATCCACTTTAAAAACGCATCCATCTACGCCGCACTGATTCTTACACACTGTAAGCCTGTTAGTGTTAGAATAGAAGCGTATTTTACAACGTAGCTGGATTCAAAACCCTTCATTGGTACTTCAAATGCAGCTCACGTAAACACCTTCTCCAACTTTTCAATATTTCTAAAGAGATTAGTGGGTTTAAGAGAGAGCATCAATAAAAGAGATACGAGAAGAGCATCGGTGCTTTGGAGGGATTGGATATGAAAGAATTAGGCTGCCAAAGGGAAAACAACCCAGAAAGAGAAGAACGTGTAACAAAAACATTAAACGAGCTTCTGCGAACATGTAAATGGACACATGATAGGGTCCTGTGTAATTTTAATAATAGTTAATAGCACTTCAAACACATTCTCCTTCCTATGTGGTCACAAGCCTAAATCCCGTGAGCTCAGTCTTTCATAATGAAACATTAGTCTGGAAAACATCAAGCCAGAATTCATTGAGCCCGCTGGCTCAAAAATGGACCAACATTGTTAGAAGTACTTCCAATAAAGATTAGAAAAAATCTGTTTGGTTTTTTTAATGGGCACTTTAATGATGGAAAGAAAACACAGAATCTCTTTTTGAGGAGTATGCTGTGTTTTCACTGAAGGGCAGACCATCCGGTACAGAGGAAGTTAGTTTTGAGTCTGCAATTTGCTCCATATTAGGTTTGCTGAGCTAATTAATGACCCTTCCCAGGCCGAGATGAGCAAATCGGACATTGCTCATTGCGCATTGTGTAGATAGCGTAAAATTAATCTTTGGATTTGGGACCCCCTTGCTTGAACAGTTACTGTAAAATTCAGTGTTTTATTTTTAATACATTTTTTCCATCTAAAAAGTGTGCTGCGTCCTATACACCGGTGTGACCAATATACCAGTATAAAGTGCATAGAGAGATATCTTATTGTGGTCGGTTGTTAAGTGGTGACGTCACATCTCCGCATTAAACTGTTTCCAGGTCCAAGCCGCTACACCGTCTCCTATTTACAATACGCCGCAGTGCTGTTTACCTCGCTGTTTTAAGTGAGGAAAACTAACTTCATCGCGGACATCGTCATGATCGCCATTGCAGCCGCCACCCCCACAACAATCAACGTTACCATAGGCTGCCAGCTACCGCTAGCTGCAACACTGGTAGCTAGCAAGATTGCAAATTCGACATGGCGAGAACAGATGGTAGGCTGTAATTTGTGTGTGTTTTGTGTTTGTTTTAAGTGAAGATAAATTGAAATAGTGTTGAAATAACGTTTTTATTTATAAATAGCTATAGAAAACCCTTTTCCCTCTGTGAGATGCCCAAAAACAGACTGCCACTTATATTCCGGTGCGACTTCTATTCTGGATTTTACGGTAACCCTCAAATGCCAGAATCGCGGCGCAGACGGAATGCGCCAGACATGGATCCTGTGGGATCGAGGGGTGATCAAATCAGACTTATATGTAGAGCTGAGACAACTGGATCGACAGACAACTAAATCTATACCTTTGATAATGGTTACATTATCTGAGTAATTATCTTTAACAAGCTTCTAAAAATGTGAAAATTATTTGGGATTATTTGTCTTATATCATCGAAAGTGCATATTTTTCAGTTATGGACTGTCGGGCGCTCCAAGCAAGACATAAAAAGACGACACATTGATCTCTCGAAAACTATGGTGTGCAGTTCTTCATGATTTGGTGACAAACAATCAGAAGATAAATCACTTTGATTAAATCTTGGTCTGACCTAACCTATCGCATGATTTCTTAATCGGCTTAATTAGGCTTAATCGAGAGTGCTAAAGAATAGGTGGGTGGTTGTTGTTACCTCGTACGTTGCAAGCCGGTCCAGGTAGGAGAGCAGTTTCAGTCGGCTCCGACACAGCTCCTTCTGCTCCAGAGTCAGCCTAAGCACACAAACACACACACACGTATACAAACAATCAACAGCAGAACTTCAACACAACATCTCCACCTTAAAAACTGAAATTACAAGACCTGAATAGTTCTTACTACAGTTAAATCAAGCTTTGCTTCACAGTCTAGCTTTAAATTAACTGTAAACTGACCTCATACAGTACACCCACAGGGACCTATATAACAATGCTGCGGACTGGTGACTACAATACGCCATAGTGCCCTCTGGACGTAATCATTTTCTAAGGGCAACAAATCAACTCCTTATGACCACGAGAACCCTTCAGTTGTTATGTATGGGATGCTGGATGTCAATGAGGTGAGTGATTGCCCTGTAGGAATCAAATCCATTTTCAATGTCATTTAATCACAACCATAAATAAATTGGAGGACCACAAACACCGAGGCACTGGGCTGTATACAATCTACCTACAATTCAATCACTGGAGGTGCTCAAGGGAAAGGAACAACAAGGCTGAAAACCACCGCGAGTGGTCAGATACGCCTCCACGCACTCGCAGGAAAATAAATATTTTTCAGCACACAGAGCAGACGAGTTCAATCCACAAGGAAACAACCTGAAAAAGGCAAAGCAGTCCCTAAAAACTTGGCCAGGATCAACCGCAGTGTGACCACAGGGGAGCTGACCCCTACACCGACGCCTTAATCCCTAATCCCTCATTACAGAGGGCGCTATAAGGCCTTATCAGGGTTCCTCTACACAGACTAACAGAGATTAACACTGGCTCAACACACTCTCTGGCACATCAAAGAGCAGCAGCTTAACACTCGTACTAGTGGTAATTATTGCTTTGCACTGCCTCTTCACAGCAAAGTCAGAGAAGTGGAGGAAGGAAGGAGAGGCGGGGAGGAAGGAAAGGAGATGAGACAAGATGTTAGAAAGCTGTGTTAGCCGTCTGTTTTCCTCTACAGCTTTTATATGATGGCTCAATCACACACTCTAATATAACAAACTGGCATCAGAAGAAGAAGAAGACGTGAGGGGACATCTGTCATTCCCAATTTGGTTGACTAAACTTTTTATTAAAGTCTTCCTTTACTGAAAGACTTTTTTTATAACAAGTGTATTTTTAGCCAAACAAGCCAGACTATGTCTAATTATGAGTTTAGGAAGATAATGCTTTGAATTTAAACCAGCCGCTGCAGGCAGATTGACATTTCTGGCATTTAGTGAAGAATGTCTAGACATTTATAAGACGGAGTAAAATAAAAAATTTGTAAAAAGAATTCTCTCAGGATGTATTGTTAGAGCTTTTGTCAAGACGTTAGCGACACCCTCAGCTGTACTTTGTGTTTAGTGCTTATTAGCAAACGTTAGCATGCTATCAAACACAACTAAGACGGAGAACAGGGTACATATTATATCTGCTTAACACGTTAGCATTGTCATAATGAGTAGCATGCTAACACACAGAACTAAAAAGTTAACAATGTATTATTATAATATTTTTGCATTTTCACTGGGAGTCTGTTAGCATGCTAACTTTCGCAGCTAGCTTAAAACACTGCGCAAAAGGTGAAGCCTCAAAGTGCTACTAGCATGGCTATAGCCTTTCTCTTTCTCGATTAATTTTTACACTACCTCCAGAAGATGACGAGACGTGACGACGAGTAAGAAATTAAAGCTATTGGTAAGAAAAATGTCCAAAACACATCTCAAGTCTCTGAATCAAAAACAGAACAGAACATGGTTTAGTGACGCTGCAAACTAGCATGGGATAATGGTTGTTGCGTTCACTGTAAAACAACCACCATTGTGAATACTCCTCTGGCAGAATCATGTTCATGGACACAGATTCAAGTTTACTGACTTAAAAGTTGAGTTTATTCATGTTATGTTATTTAGTAGCGATTAAATAGTCACAAGTAATGTTAGCTAACGTAAGAAGGTAGCCAGATTCTTTACTTGCTCTTTGACATATCTGTGGTATTTCCTGTGTTTCCCCGGAAGACCAGCGAAGTCACGTTTCATAAAATAAAGTTTTCGTTCTATGCTAATTTCAAGCTTCATATTTTACTCTGTGATACCTGTGGAGTAGCTTAGCGTAATTTGCAGGGGAAAAAATGAATTTTTCGCACACTGGTGCTCTGTGCAGGCCCTCATATAGCCTCTCCCTGAAACGACTCAGTCAGCTCTGTCCCTTTAAGAAACCCCAACCCTACAAGCCTACTTTCTTCTGATTGGCCAACTCTCTGAGTGACATCACAAAGTGCAGCGTGTAACTGTGTGAAACCTGGCGTTCACAGCAGCCTGCTGACTGAGCTGAGATGCATGGGGATTACTCCAACATACTTTTACCTACAGATTTGAAACTTCACCCACAAGGTCTGGACATCCAACATTGTAACATTATATATATCTTAAAATGTGAAACAGCATAATAACCCCTCTTTAAGATATTTTAAAAGGAAATCTTGCATATCATGCCTCTAATCTTCAGTGGGTTGTGTGGAAATGGCCACCAACTGGTTGGAGGTGGCTGAATGTTTGAATGAATTCAGGTCCACATCCCTTTGCTACGAAATTGCCAATCCTACTGCTGAATTCCACTCAAGTACAGCATAAACAGTGTGTAGTACACTGTTACACATACAAATGAGCAGCCTCTCTGTCTGTACACTGAAGCGGCAGCAGAGCGCCCTGTGCCTTTGTAAAGGTTTATATTAGTTCCCTGAATTGCCCTTACAATAAACAGTGACTCGAGGGGAAAGCACGGTTAAGAAAGGGCAAGAATGAACTAAATCACTGACACATCTGAGTGGAGATTGAAGGCTAGGAGGTTTAAAATGTAATGTGCTCAACTTAAAGTCTGCTTTAGACTGTTACACATCATTGCATATGCTTTCTAATGTAAAGAGAGGGGACCTCGATTACTTAATTGTGTGCACTGCGTATATCCAAGCTAACAGAAATGCAGGTTATTACAATCAGGTGGCATTGCCCCTTAATCTATATACAAAACACCCTGAATATGACTGTACTGGACAGAGATTAAAAGGCATAAACAGTAACACACACACACACACACACACACAGAAATGGAGTGTGTGATAAAAGCGATTATCACACAGTGAGAGGGACACAATATGACTGCATAAACAGACAAAAACACTGCAGCTCATTCCTTCACATACACATGAAAGACTACACCGCCACACCTCCACACACACACACACAGACACACGACCATTGCTGGAGAAAATGAGAAAATGAGACTTCTGATTGAGGTCTGAATCGGATCAGATAAGGACATAAACACCTTGCAGCACTGCACACTCTCTTCTTCACTCTTTTTCTCCCGTCTCTCTCACACACACACACACACACATATAAACACACACACGCCGGCTACAGCTGCAGTATTGTCCATCTTGTTATTGTATGCGGAGAGTCAGAGCCGCGGTTATAATGGCCCTTGGCAGCTTCTAAATTATATTTTATTATGCATACGCAGAATGATGAGAAAGAGGCTACAACAACAAAGTGCGCATGCGGCCAGAACAGTACTTTTAAAACAAGCCGGACAAAAAAACAGGACTGGTGCATGAAGGTTAAGAATAAAAAGCAATAAGTAAGTCCTGAGGAAGACTGTGTTCTACATGATATTACATTTCAGGATAACTAAATGCAGTACTAGAAGAACACTTTGCCTATAGGGGTAAAGCTGGTAGTAACAAGACAAATGTACTCTAGCATCCATTATTTTCTTTGGTGCTTAAAGTGCAACTTGCAGGTTACATTTTTTACTTTATTGAAGGGCCTGTTTGCCGATTTTCAACCTCAGTCCTTTCATGCTTTTATGAAGAACTAATGCCACTATGGTAGGAAAAAAATGCAATTTGGCTCTGTGCCTTTGGAGGATGCTATCCGCTTCTCTAATGGGCCCTGGAAAACCTCCGCCAGACTACCTAAAACGCGTCACCTGGCAGAGGCCAGGGAGCCCGCTTAACTACTCTTCCTCAATCAAGGACAATCTAGGCAAGATTGAGTATTAAAGGAGCAGTTCGCCCCTGGAAAAACCCTCTGTCAGTCAAAGCTGGTGTTCTCTGTAAGCGATAGGAGCAATAATACTTGAAATTGGCGCCATAGCTGTGGAGAAAGTTGTACAAACAGCTCGTGGTCTCGCCCATTCTACATCCCTACAACACCCAGCGTGCATTGCGCCCCTCCCTCTTAAAGGAACAGCCCAGCGAGAGAGGCTGGAGTGAAATACTACTGTTTCGCTGTATGCAACGGCTCAGAGCGGTACAGAATCAGAAATACGACGAGAATATACCGGTGGATCATGAGAAAAATCTTCAGGTCTGCAGTCTACATTTCAAACCTGACGATTTTGACTGAGACATGACATCGGAGGCGGGCGTCCTAGATTGAGGAAGTGTAGTTTAGCGAGCTCCCTGGCCTCCGCCAAATGACACGTTTTACGTAGTCTGACGGAGGTTTTCCAGGGTGCATTTTTTTCCTTCCATAATGGCATTAGCGCCCCATGATAGCATGATAGGACTGAGGTTGAAAATCAGTGAAGTGGCCCTTTAATCGGCGGGACTTATGTTACGTTACATTCGGTTGTCTGTTTTGATGCGGAAGTATAAGAAAACGTTAAAAAAATGACTCCAGAAGCCACTGTAGTTTATTAATTCACATATTTCGATGAAAATATACCTACTTAATCATTTTTCTACACATTTACTCACTTTGGTCTCCAGGCTGCAAGTTGCTCTTTAAAAAAACAGCAGATCTTTTAAGTGCACATGCATACACACACACAAACACAGACAACCTCGAAACATGAGGCGGGACAAAAGACGGCTACAGTCAGCAGTTAAATACAGTCCTTATCTATACACCGAACCATCACACACACACACACACACACACACACAGATGTACAAAACCCAGCTGTGATCGATACCGAGCCATCTCTGTAATGGTGGTGTAGTTAAAAAGAAATTAAGAGAATTATTATCTGTCTCAGGCCTCAGCCGCAGGCCTTCAGGCAACATGGTTAGATCCATTAGCGAGGGGCTTCACTGCACCCGAACCCCAGACTGATGCACGCATATATATAAAAAAATAATTTGGGGACACATGTCGGAGCAGCCTGGCAGGCAACCTGACGCAGACACAGAGAAAGGAGAGAAATAGGCGTATTTAAAAAAGGCAATTCACTGAGGATTTAATGTAATGGTTTTTTTAATAGTTAGTAAATTATCGATTTTTTACTCCATCTTCTTTCTTTTCTCATCTCCTCCATCTTCTCTTTATCTACCATGGACTACAGTTCGGCAATAAAGCTAAACAGTTTTATTACACGATGAGTTAAACGGAAAGAAAATCAAACCGGCAAAGGGACAAAAAAACTACACGGGGAGGGAACGGAGGAGGAGAGAGCTCGATATTACACCGTCTCTGCTCTTCCTCATTCTAATGCAGGCCGGAGGCTCAGTGGTTAAGTGTCTGAGGTGAGAAGAAAAACAGAGACAGCACAGTCCGGCTACTGAAGCTTGAAGTACCTGTTTGCATAATGCTTGCTTGCATAAACACGGTATGGATATGCATTTTAAATGTGCATCAGTAATTTGTTTTAACTTGGGTTTACTTTAACAGATGTGTGTAATGCGTGTGGACTAAGCTTGAGAGTGTTTCATGATACATGGGTGTGAGTATCTGCATGCATGTGTGTGTGTATAAGAGGTGATTAGTGATCACTAAAGGGTTTTTCATTAGTCTTTCCCTGGGCACTCGACAACAAAGGCATAAATTACCTCCAGCAGATTACCCACTAATCTCCACCAACGCTCTCTCCCTCCCTTATCCTCATTAATGTCCCTGCCTTTATGATCCCCTCTCTGGTGTGCCACCTAATCAAACAATCAGTGTTACATTTGGCAGCTTTCGCTCCCATTTCCTCGCGCTTCGCTCGTCTTCACCTTAAATACTTTCAACGCAATCCCTCCTTTTCTTTATTTTACAACAAATCCAAGTGCAGTCCACCCAACCGTCATTATAGGTGATAAAATGAATAGTAATGACTTCATTTAGGCTCTCTAAACGGTAGGCAACAACCTGCAGACAAGGCGACTCGCACGGGTCAGCGGCAGGTTCCCATCAGTGGGATTTTACCGCCCACACAACAACTGCTACTCAGAGTCTGGAGCTGGTGGTGCATTCTGGTTGTGCTGTCTTAAAAGTTTAATGGAATACTGTGCAAACAGCTTCCAACAACTGTGGCTTCAAATCTGTATTTGGCTGTAGACATTCTGAACTACACATGTCTTCACCCATGCTATGCTAGTCGCAGCATTGACTTAGCATGTATGTTAAGCAGGTATATGCCTCGTGTTCCAAAGAACTTACTACATCTACCCTTAAAAAGTACGCACTTGACATGCAGTATGTATAAAACTGGGACCTACTTTTTATCATAACATTGCGCCTTGACCTTTGACCTTCTTGCACTTAAGCTGTCGCGGTCTTTTTGAGAAGATAGCGGGTCAGAATTTGATAAACATTTATCGGGATGTACTAAATCTGTTTCTGGCATACCAACTAGTATGGAAGTATCGGTATTAGAATGCAGCCAATGGAAATGTACCATTTACAGCCGCTTAGTTCAGAGGGTTAGCATGCTAACACTTGCTATTAAGCACTTTACACAACGTACAACTGAGGCTAACGGGAATATCTGAGCTCAGCATAAATCTGCAAGTATTTGGTCAAAAAAGGGAAGGATTAAATAAGTAGAAATTTGGACCTGACGACGATGCTACATGGATGAAATCATCCTCTGGGGACCATGAATGCATGCGCCAAATTACATAGCAATTTATCCAATAGCTGTACAGACATTTAACTCTGAAAGATATATTCAAACTGGCTGCACGAGAGAAAAAGTCAGGGGGATCACTAAAGTCAGGTCAGGGTTAGGGTGAGAATTAGGGTCCTTACAGGTTGCGTTGAGTAGATTTGAAATGGTTCAGGTAATGGTTCAATATTTTTCCCTCTGGTCACCCTAAAGCCAAAATCAGGTATCCTCTATGGACCTTGAATATTTGTTGTGAATTTCATCGCAATCCATCCCGTAGTTGTCAACATATTTCATCCACAACCTCTGGGAACGATGAATTTTGTACAAAAATTCATGCCTTCCATCCAAAACCTGGTGATACATTTCAGTCAGGACTAAAGCAGCGGACCAACTGACAAACCATATCGTCTTCAGTAGCTTGCATAAAGGCATTTAACCAAAGCAGATGCTTGCCAACCAAGCTTGGGTCCTCCAGCTGAAGGATGGTCTCTGTAATCACCGTCCAACCTGGGTGATTCTGTGTAAATAGATGCTCTAGTCTCTGTATATTCACAGCATTGGCATTTCTGCCTGCTTTGACTTTCTATCTTCAGCTCTGCTGTCGGAATGAGTAAGTAAGCTGACTAAACAACAGTCTGACTGTTTGCGTACCTGCTGAAGTCGACCTTGGCCAACAGCTCTCCTCTCTTCCTGCTCTCTCTCTCTTTCTTCATCTCCTGCTCCACGTCGTCTGACAGCATGTCTTCATAGGGAAGGTCATCGAGGTCAACGTCGCCTGGCATGATAAACCTGGAAGATGGCAAGGGAAATGACACATACTGCAGCTGAAAGGGAAAATATGGGTAAACAAAACACTTAGGCAGACTGAGCCTCAGGTGGACTGGGTATGTGCTGGGGTTGCATTTGTGTGTGTTCATCTGCCCTACCTGCCCCCATCCTCCCTGTTTCCTATGGCTATGAGGGCCTCGAGGTCGGTTCCCTTCAGGCCGTACATCAGCAGCTCCTTGGCCGCGTCGACGTTCTCCGGGACGCGCTCCACACATTCGTGCAGCACCCATGAGCGCTTGCAGATCTTGCTCTGGGTGGGATGGAGGGATTGGAAGGAGAGGGGATGAGTTCAGAAGAAATGATGGCAAAAAAAATTAGATCCAGAATTAGGAGGGAAGGGTGTGAAAATTTGCTACAAATTGGTAAAAATGATGCGTGAAATAGAGTAAGGGGGTTGTGCTGCACTTAAGCCTGTGCTGTACCCCCTACCCACCCCCACAAATTTACTGTAGATTTCTAACCAAAAATCTAACACACAGCGATAAACCCCAAAACTCTCATATGATTCTTCGTCTCCTTTTCCTCTTAACCATCCCTCCTCCTCCTTTCCTAATTTCCTTTCATTCGTCTCTTGTATTTCCTCTATCTCTCACCAGATAATCTTGTATTGAGGCGATGCTGACGGTACTCTTCCTCCACTGTCTCTGGTAGACAAGGTCTGAATCGAGATTATACGCTTGGGCTAGAGACAGAGCTTCCCCATATTCTTCATTGTCAATCTGTGGGATAAACAAATACAGACAAAATAAACACATTATGCGAATAAGATTGATATTTATGCATGTTTTCCTCACACCGTGGAACAGACAGCGCTATAACAGATGTGTACGATCAGAGCAAAACAACATTTATTTGAAGGTAATTCAAAAAAGTGTTGAGAAGACAACTCCGATTAAGACACACTTAATCTCCTCAAGTAATATTAACGCTGGGTACAAACATTCATTTCATATTCTGTGGGGTATTTTAATGTTTTTTTAATATCCTAATATCTTCCCAAGGGTACTGATTCAATCAGCGTGCGCTGTAAACAGAATAAGATGATTAAAATGCATTAAATGAATTCAAACCACAAGGTATTTTAAGAAATATCTAGTCAAAAATACACAAACAGGAGAAAAGTCCCAGGCCCAATCTTCAATCACACTAAAGCACAAAGAAAGCACGGTATTGAATAAACCTTTGTACGAGCTATGGCACCTTCAAAATCCTGAGAACGCACACTGAATGCTTAAAGACCGAATCAAAAACTATTGTTGTGTTTGTGACACAATCTGGATTGAGTCTGCTATACATGGATACAGATAAAGGCTAAAGTGGAATACAATATTTGGGGATCTGATCTGAAGAAAGAAAAACTAATGAACAGAGGGAGAAAACACAAAGGAGAAATCTGGAGCCAGATATGGGGACGTAATATCACATACAGCATCAGTACTACGTCAAAAACACAATAAAAAGACACATCTGCTGCCATGCTAGCAGCTGTTCTTAGCATGCTAACATACTCACTAAGCTAACTTACACGCTTAGTTTGTATGTTTAGCATGATCACCATCCTAGTTTCATGATTGTAACGCTGGGTATAAGTTACTGTTCATGTTGTTTTGCAGTTGCTTATTGAGGGAGGTGTCCATCGTAGAGGGTAATTGGCTGAGAAGTAGTTCCAGCAGAGGGAGGAGGGAGTTATCAGAGATGTGGACTTGAGACTTGGTGACTTGGACTCGAGTCACTGTTTTGTCTTGACATGCAGTATGCATAAAACTGGGACCTACTTTTTATCAGTTTTTAACATTGCACCTTGACCTTTGACCTTCTTGCACTTAAGCTGTCGCAGTCTTTTTGAGAAGATAGTGGGTCAGAATTTGATAAACATTTATCGGGATGTACTAAATCTGTTTCTGGCATACCAACTAGTATGCAAGTATTGGTATTAGAATGCAGCCAATGGAAATGTACCATTTACAGCCGCTTAGTTCAGAGGGTTAGCATGCTAACACTTGCTATTAAGCACTTTACACAAAGTACAGATGAGGCTAATTGGGGATATCTGAGCTCAGCATAAATCTGCAAGTATTTGGTCAAAAAAGGGAAGGATTAAACCCAGCGTTAATGACTTGTGACTTGACTTGACGAATAATAAATGACTTGAGACTCGACTTGGACTTGCAAGTTAATGACTTGAGACTTGACTTGAGGCATGACGACTCGGATGACTTGAGTGTGTTCATAAGTTTGAATGTTTCTGTCTAACTTTCAAGTATGTATGCAGCGCAAACTGGGAATCATGGTTGGACGACTCAAAAAACTCCCCGATATGTGATTGTCATGATTGGATGACTGGCTGTCAGTCAAACTCCTTGCTATGGCAACACGCTACATCAAAGCCCCCAGATACCTGATGTTTTTCCCCAAAGAGAAGCCTCATCAGTCGTACTCATCACAACCCAATACGGTCTCTGACCAGACCATCATCATGGCTGCGTCTTTTCCATAGATAATACAGGTACAATTCATTGTCATACTTTTTGAACAGGTTATATAAATTGGCCAATAATATCATTATTAGACGAGCTACTATTACCGTGTCTTCTCTTTATACAGAACGGATGCTACAGGTAAGAGTGCTGTATCTTCGGTGGAAAAAAAGTGACTTGACTCGGGGCTTGACTTGCCTTAACTAAGGACTCGACTTCACTTGACTTGACATAACCTGTGACTTGACTTGCCCAAGAAAAAATTACTTGAGACATGCTTGAGACTTGGACCAAATGACTTGAGACTTACTTGGGACTTGACCAAAGATGACTCGGTCACAACACTGGGAGTTATTGTTTTAAAGTTACTTTTAAGCGAGAGTTTGGCGTTCTGGGAAATAGAAGACGCATGTTGAGCGACCGAGAGCTAAGTGAGAAAAACAGTTAGCAAACCTGTTTGTTGTTTTTCCGGGGACACCTCAACCTCAGGTTAGCTGTTGCTGCGACAAGGAAATAAATCTGGGCTCTTTTGATCTAGCAATGCACATCGCCTCTTCCTCGTTCTTCTTCCATCCGTCTAGCTATATTCCGCAACGCTACATTATGTAAGCATGCAAAAATCTGCTAGTAATGATAATAGTTAACAAAACCAAAGAAGTGGACAATTCAGAATTTTGTATCTGATTTTTTTAAGTGATAGCACAAACACAGTTGTAGATAAATTGTAGAAAACACTAAACTAAGATGGTGAAAGGGAGAAACATTATACCTGCTTAACACTTGGATGTATTGCTAATATGTTGCAGCTTCACCTTAACATATGAGCATTGTCAGGTTAGCATGCTGTCAGCATTTTACTTTATACACTGCTGCAGCTAATTACACAACAGTTAGTTCCGACCAAGTAATTTTAGTACGCAAGCAGCATTTCATGAGCATTGACATAGAGTACAACAGCACTTGGACTTGAACTATATGTATCACTCCACCCCAGGTTATAACAGTTTACTACTATATGCCAGTTAAAGCAATATCACACTAGAGGTCATGCTGTTGTACTCTATATTAGCTGGCTGTGATTAACATTGGCACGAGGCCTGTAGCTGTGCCAATATTCAGTACAACAGCACTCCTTCTTGTGTGATATTGCTTAAGAAACGGCTGTGGCTCAGTGGTAGAGTCGGTCATCTCTCAGAAGGTCAGAAGTTTGGGGGTTCAATCCCTGACTGCTACTTAAACCCCAAATTGCGGGTTCGGGTATGAATGCTATTAGTTCCTAATTGGCACTTTGCATAGTAGCCTTTGCCGTCAGTGTGTGAATGTGTGCGTGAAAGGGTGAATGTGACATGTAGTGTAAAAGCACTGTCATTGGTAAGAAGACAAGTAAAGCGCTATACAAGTGTAGCCCATTTACTTATAGAACTCTGCTCATGCTGTTGTACTATTTATTAGCACGTCTGTGATTAACTTTGGCACGAGGCCTGAAGCTGTGCCAATATTCAGTACAACAGCACTCCCTATTGCTTAAGTAAAGCCTCACAAAGCTGCTAGGACGTCAATAGATTCTTAGACATGTCAACATATTTTCTTCGGCAGCAGCAGCACTTGTTGTTGGTATTATTTTTATTATTCCACTGGCCTGGTTTAGATGTCAACACGTAATGATGCTAAAAGAGGTTCTGTGTCATATCAATGTCTCACAAAATGATTTGATCCAACAACCGTATGACACCTCAGTTTATGCTGGCCTACTCAGTGTGTGTGAAAGTACATGTGTGCGAGTTTACTGACACACACACACACACACACACACGGCATATCCATCTCTTTCCGTGTGTAGGAGTACAAAGCAACACATTAGCCAGACTGTGATTCCTCGAGGGCAATGAGAACCCCACACAGTTAAACCTTACGTAGGAGGACATCAAAAACTGCTTCTTTCTCTCTCTGGATTCAGCTAATAAAACTGTTAGCAGCCCTGCCAGTGAGCTACTTATGCAGGCAGGGTTACGCTACCGAACACATCATCAAACTCCTCAACACATGAAGAGGCTGACTTGAGGAAATAACCCTGAATCACTTGTGCTGGCCTTTTCACCGTCAATTGGACTACAAACCGCAAGTGAGGTCAATCTCAGAGGAGAGGTCAGGTCTCTCTGACATCTGTGTGTGCGCGCGTTTTAGTGAGTGTGCAATTGTGTGGAAATGTCAATAATACAGAAGCAATATGCAGGCTTTGAACACACACACACAAATAGGCATGCGTAAGCGAACACAGACATACAAACACATGCAGACAACACAGACACACACCCCTCCTCCTCCGCACGCACACGCCTACATGTGCTACAAGAAGAAAAACTATTCAAACAGGAGAGCAGCACAGCAGCTGGGTAAGTGCCGCGGGTACCGAGTGTTACACGGAGATAATAATGATATATTACTTTGTAAGTCTCCACTGTTCGGACTGATGGAGATGACTAATGGCATCTAATGATGATGACAATGATGAAGAAGGAAGTAGATGATGGGTCATAAAAATGACTGATGAACCGTGCTCAAACTTGGGACCGCTGAGAGCCGATACTGTGCTTTATGATAGAGCGTGTTGTTGTCTTTGCTGCAATTTGTAGCGAGCAGCAACAACAGCCATATTTCTAATGCAGCAATTAGCATTTCAGAGAAACCCCCGGGACTGAGAAATAGCCTTAAAGCAGACTGAACATCTTGCTTGGTTTTTCATTTCTCCTCAACAGCACTCTGGAGCCGAGCCAGCAAAACAATAGCACTTCAGTGAGCTGGCGCAGGATTCATTTAGTCAGAAACCAATTTTGCAGATCAGGCTGTTATAATTCAGTCAATGACCACGCGGGTTCATATAACGTCCTTCAGTCGCTGCTAAATTAAGTGGCGAAAAGAAATGAAGAATTTCATGGTAAATGTGATATCCACCATTGACGACAATCGACAGCTGCTCTTAATGTGACTCATGTATCAGTGATAAATGCCTTATAAAAGGCGTGATATAATTAGAAATGGAGTATCAGTGGCATATTAAATGGGTAATATCAATTTCTTTGCCAGAGTGAATTCATACCAACGCGTGAGTCAGAGAGACTGCATGTCAGCTGCGGTATTGTTGTTTAGACTGCTGAGCTAAAGGAACATTTAAATCCAAACATAAACATCGACGAGAGCTTTTCCTGCTGAGGCATATATGATTTCTTCATTGTGCGTGTCAAAAATGAATAACAGTAACAGAAATATGACTAAATCCTGTTTATGGATATGCTATGCGATTCTGAAGACTCCTACTGGCTTTAAAACGCTGCAACAGCAACCTGAACTATCAAATAAAAGTACCTGTGTAGACAGGTCAGAGTAATTATGTAAATGTTATGAAATGTGACTGTGATGTGTGTGATACTTCTCCACACCGGTACCAAACAAACCAACTAATCATTCAGACCCAGAAGACTAATTACAAGCAGCTCTGTGAGGTTGTTGTTAAGCACAGTGTAATATTATCATGTTGACATTTGCTAATTGCAATTTATCATTATTCAAAATGTTAATCTTAAAGCTGCTTGACTCCAACTGCTTTAATTAATATTATCATTCATACTTATATTATCGTCATTATAGTTGCTAATGGTAATAACAGATCTGTTGACTTCAAATTCTACAATTGTCATTATCAATCGTTTATCATTACAGGGGTGGGAATTGTAGGGTAACTCACGATACGATCAATACATGGCCCACGATAACGATAATATCACGATACAGCGAATCGGCAATAATTGATATTGGCCAATTCGGGCAATTAAGTTCTGTTCACACTACCCTCATTTATGTCATAAGCGCCACTGCGAGGAGTCATGAAGCAGTTCCTGTTTTTATTGAGCTCTCTGGTTACATGTTTTTATACAGCCTTGTGTATGAATTGGGGGGTGTGGATGTGGATTGTTTTTATTTTGTTTTTACTTATTTTCTGTCTATTTAAAGCACTTTGTGCTGCATTTTAAATGTATGAAAAGTGCTATACAAATAAAGTCTGTTTGATTGATTGATTGCTTTATTTATTGATTGATTGATTGATGATCAAGATAGGGATTCAAAATCGCAGGGAAATCTGTTCAGAGAGCCATATATTTGTAAATTAAAATATGGATATTTGGTGCCAGCCTATCGATTATTGTATTGCACGAGTCAGGGCGGCGATATATTGCTTTATCGATATTTTGCCCCACCCTTAATCATTACTTTGCTGTTCTTGCTAATATTACACATTTGTACCATTATTATTGGCTATTCTCAGAGGTAGAAAAAGTACTAATATTCTACTCAAGTAAAAGTACTATTACTTTGATGAAATTTTACTTAAGCTCAAGTAAAAGTAAAAAGCAGTCTGAAATTTAGTTAAAGTAAAAGTTACTTAGTTACTTTTTTGGCTGGCCGTCGAGGTCAGCCCTACACATGGGTCTGTATGTGACTGACTGAGTGAGTGAGTGAGTGAGGGTACAAATAAAGTAAAAAAACAACAACAACAACAACAACAACAACGGCCCGGAAAAGCACTGTGTACAAACGAGGGGAGTCAGAATTCCTGATCGGGCTTTTACTTTGAAAAAGCATACCGGAAGTGTTGACGTACTTTTCTCTCCATGCCTGTGACTTTTACTACAGGAAGAGATGTTAATATTGCTGTCAGAGATCAATAGGACTCATCACAATTCATTTTCACCGTGTATTTTGACCGAGAACCGCGCGCAGCTCGCGGTAAAAATAGGCGAGCCTCGGCGCGTGAGTCGCGCGAGATACGCGCGTGTCACGCCAGCATTGTGAAGACTGATCTGTTTTCATGCATTTCAAATGAAAATGAACAAGTCCCGCAGCCGTCACCGACAAGCCACGCTTACAGTGTTGCCCCCAAAAGCGCACATTGACCTGATGCGGTCTGCCACATACATAGGTTTTGACCTAGTCTTGTTTAACAACGGGAGGGGGGTCTCTCTTGTGTAGGGAAAAAAAGGACATGGGATATAAATCTCAAACTAGTTGTTTTTAATTTAAGGAAAATCTTTACAAATTAAAGTGCAAAAAATAAAACGTGGAAACACATTTAAAACCCTTAGGGAGGTATAATGTGTCATTTTAGTTCAGACCATCCCATTAAACATTTTCAAACAATACAAACATTGAAGGTGGCATGAAGTGTGGATTCTGTTGAACATCCTCCTTTTCTTCACCAACAACCACCAACAACAGTCATACTGCAAATCTATTAATCAGAACAGGTCAAGGTCACAAGTGTTGTGACTTTCCCTAAACGACCCAAAGAAAACCAAAATCTCAGTATCAGAATTGAACGTTTCGCCTTTAGCTGGTTCTGCACCACTGTCGTCTGACTGTCCGTCTCCAGCTTCCTTGTGATGTGAAGTTTAAAAATGCAAGCCTGCATAAAATTCAGGTAGCATATAATGACTATATGAGAATACTACTTAAAAAACCTAGGTGGTGCAGTGCTAGTGAAATGTTTTGTAACACAGTCTGCACTTTCCATGCTCTGCTGAGAAACCTAATGTATACATTTATATGTCGCCTGAATGACTCCAAGAATGTCATTATCATGCTGCTATCTAATCCTACTTTCTGTGTTTTACCATTCGAGTCGCCCCTGTGGAAATATTGGTATAAGTTTTTCCCCTTTTCTAGTTCTGTATGTATCGTACCTTGTTTTGTTGTATGTTTCTTTAACTAATGGACGTCGAGTCTGACAATAAAGTTGAACTGAACTGAGCTGATTGTGATCCTTAGAGCCCGGTCAGACAGAACACGTTTTAGCAGCTGGGGCGGCTTTTTTGTAGTTGTTTTCAGTGAGAGGGACGCTTTCTGCTTTTGTGTTGCAGACCGTCTCGCGTTTTTGAGGAAACTCTCCGAGCGCCTCGAGTTGAAAAATCTCAAAGCAGAAAAGCGCCCGACGTCATTGTCGTTTTTTCTCATTGTCCAGTTGGATGAATGTAGAGGCGGGCCTTCTGTTAGTTTACAATATAGGTTAATGACAGCCAAGGATTCTGTTGTTGCCTTAATAACAGTAGAAAAAAAAGATGCAGCGAGCTGCTCTTTTTTTAACTGTAGGCTTCAACAGAAAAGGCAGTGCGGTGCGCCTCGCATTTTGCAGGCTCTGTCTGACGAGGCCCTAAGTCTGTATTATCTGTTATTGTTGTACATATGATGTGACTGTTGTTACAATCACAACATATGTTGCTGTTGCTCTGTTTGTTTGTCTCTACCCTGCATCTCCCTCTATCCCACTCTTCGGCCCATCAAGTCGAGGCAGATGGCTGTTCAACACGAGTCTGGTTCTGCTCGAGGTTTCCGTCTGTTTAAAGGAAGTTTTTTCCTGCCACTGTTGCCAAATGTTGCTGAGTACTGCTCATGGTGGATTCATGTTGGGTCTCTCTCCTAGACCTGCTCTTTTTGTAACGTGTCTTATGATAACTTTGGTTAAGTATTTAGATAAAAATGAATTTGATTGACCCAAAGGGGTTATAATTCATCTTGTGGAGAGCATGAACACAGGTCACAAACTTAATGGCGTCCATCCAAAATGGGTCGAGACAAAATATCATTGCAATTCATGTAAAGGTGTTGGTATTGTGAAGTCTTCAACCAAGTGCAGAACCTACCAACTGCTATCCATAGAGGTGTGATTAGAGGACAGCTCAAAGAAAGTACAGATAAAACTACAGACATCAATAAACAGAACTTTGCAGAGCTTTTTCTACAGATCTTCCATCCTGGTGGTGCTGAGGATAGTTAGAAAGCTGTGCAATAAAATAGTCAATGTTAAACTGCAGCCACACAGCGGTGATATTATTCTCCCTTTATCTGAATCAGCACTTTTAAAATGTGCTCTTTGAAACAAATGTGATTAAAATGGATTCAGGCTCGGTGGAGAGTGTTCTAAAATCAAAAAGGGGGCACTGATAAAGTTACCTTTATCCCTCTTAGCGAGTTTAGTTCTGACCCTGGCATGAAAAAGAGGAACACTCTGTACTTTGCTTCACATTTTGGATGCATCAAAGCTTTAACCCTTATAAATGAGATGCAGAAGTTTAGCGCATGAGTTCGGTCAAACGTCGCTACGTGCTCCTACCTTCCTCTGGTACAGTTCCTCTGGTGTCGTTGACCTCAGGCTGACCAGACGGTAGTTCTTCATTACGGTGCGGGGGCGTTTGCGCGGCGGGGCGAACCGCTCCATCTCCGTCACGTAGTACAGGCCCTGCTTGATGTAGCCAAAGTAGCGGGCTTTGGCCGAGGACTCTTCGTCTGAGTCGGAGTCTCCGCCGTCATCGCCCTCCTCGTCCTCGCCGGGTCCGCCGCTCAGGTTGCTCTCCAGGCGCCCACGCTTCTGCGCCAGCTTCACCTCGCACTGTAGAGGATAAAAATAGAGCATGTGATCGGGATGGAGGAAAAGGGGATAGAATATTATGTCGCACTAGAGGATTTATTTAGAAGAGTTAAAACAAATACACAAGGGATTTAAACAAGACTTTTATCATAGTGCTAGCATATGGCTTCAAAGTGATCGTAAAGCAACAGTTGTCTTTATACATAAAAGTACATCTGTCCTGTTGGAGAGGGAAAAACAGAAGAACACCTATTCCTGATGATTGAGTCAGATTTACAGCCTGTGCCTGGGAAGACTCTCTGATGCTGAGTTTGGACATTTCTTTGCCAGCAGGAAGTGATGAATGAGAAATGAAGCATGGAATGAATGCAGCGCACTTTACATCTAGCTGTGCTTAAGCTGGTAAACACACTTAATTTTAACGGCACAGTGCCGGATCAGCGGGCTGTCTAACAGCAGCAAGGTCAAGCTGCTCGATAGAACATCTAAATCTAAGCCGTCCAAACAACTTTCCTCAACTTTTCTTGCCCTCCTCTCTATTTTTGTGATTGCCTCAGTGGGAGGAATATTTTCTCTTCATTTTTCATCAGTCCTCATATTCCGTAATGATGCCCCCCCTGGGTTTTAAGCTCACTGGAGAAAAATGCTAGCCCCCCTCCAGCAGAGCTCTGCTCTCAGCCAGGGTTTATGAAACATTTAGCACCTGTAAAATGTTAAGCGCCTTAATCAATGGAGGAGGGAGCTTTCAAAGTGCTGCGCTAATGCACGACCCCGGCTCGTTGCAAACAGGAAGATGCACATGTACCGATCATCATAAACACGCAGGGTCAGGTTATTGCGCATCTGCGGAGGCGTAAGCGCAGAACAAGCTCAGCGTTCAAGGTAATTTCGAGACACATTTCGACACGCGCAAACCCCTCAGCTGTAGATGCGGCTACACACACACACACCCATCCCCCACTCCGAGCCGAGGCAGGCTGATGAAACCTTTCCAAAAAGTTGGCAGCTGGCTGGTAAAGAAATCCCTCTCTTTCTCCCTCTCTTTCTTTCTATGCAATCAGATAAAAAAAAGAATGCAAAGGGCTGAAATAAAAGAGGAGGGGGACGGGAGATTGTGTGTTTTGTTGGGGGATAAAGAAGCTGGGATACATATTTCATCCTCACACAAACATGTACACGTGCATTTACACAAGGGGCACACTATGATGATATAGGGCTTTTCATTTGTGAGATAAATACATATCCTTTGGGGAATCACACCAGCCAGCAGTACAAAGGATGTATCAAAAATCAATGCACACATTTGTGCTGCAAAATGATGGATTTACTGTTAGTTTTTATGAGAAAGAGTAAATTCAGAAGCACTTTTTAGTTTAAAACCTTCAATTATTAAGGAAAAAAGTTCGGACACATCCATAACAGACTCTTGAACTGTCCGATCTCGTCCCTTTTCCTCTCCCGGCGCACGCTCGGCCGGGCTCCAGGCCTGTGCGACCCTGAACTGAAGAGGCACTTCAGACAGCGGATAAAAGGATGAATTGTCTATTCTATAATACGCCTTTAAAAACCCTGAAGGCCGGGATCTATAATGCAAGATGCTTACATGGGCCTCAGACATCATTCTATAACTTACAAACTCCCACCTTCTGTTTACTTAACCACACACACACACACACCGTGTTGACATTTACCTCGAGGCTGAGGAAGCCCCCATCGTGAGCCGCGGTGACTCGAGGTGACGGCTCGAACCACTCGCAGGATTTCCCCAGCAGGTTGCGCAGCGTCCTGACGGAGGAGACGGTGACGGAGCCGGAGCAGCGAGCCAGGATCAACACGAGGTCGCTCCACCAGCTCACGTCCTCAAGCGGATAGTACTGCTCCTTATCTGGGACAGGTAAGGGAGAAGTGTAAGGGCAATTTTACATCATGTTAAATTAATAAGTCCCGCCTTCCCTCTTTTTAGGTTCCTTCTTATGATATGTTTACACATGTGGGCATATCTATCACTTGCCATGCATGAGATGAAGCCTCACACTGATTATTGCTTACACAAGCTGTCACAGCTGCCATCACCACTGGCCCAAAACTGTCAACAAAAAACAGACTGTACAGCTCCACCAACAGGAACACACACCTACACACACAGGCAGTTACACAAGCACGGACACCGTGAAGGAGGGAAATATTTGCTAGCCTCGGCATACGCTGCATGCTTGTACGTGTAAATAACTGTATAACTCAGTGAATAAGACATGTCAAAGATCATTAAATTGTATCCAGCGTGCTCTGCTGTGTCAGCAACAAAGTCGGCTCTCTTCGGCCCTCCAGGCCAAACTACCTTTTATTTTCTTCCTCCTCTCCAGCGACGTCTTCCACTCTGGGTTGATCTCCTCAAATCCTGGCTGCGGGGTGGACCGAAGGACCAAAGAGGATGGGAGGAAGAGAAGAAGAAGAGAGGGAGGGTTGGAAATTAATCTGCTAACCCTGTTTACACTTACAGAAGCAGAACGTACACACACGGTAAATATAACTTCTCCCTAAGCTATAACACTTACTGTCTAATGGCATCCTACACACACACACACAATCTCTCCCTCTCTCTCCACACACACACTCATACGTGGGCCAGAGAGAGATTACATTAATACAGCCAGTCGAGCATCTAATGTTCAAAATATTACCAGCACACACAACGGTTTATTCCGCCTTAGCTAAATCATGCATGCTCACCACAAAAGCACAAGCAGCTTAGAGGTGTACTGTACCTGTTGGTCCTGGCTCCACGCGGCCCTCTGTTTGAGGGAGGGGACGTCCCAGAGAGACAGGCGTCCGGAGAAGTGGATGACCGCCAGCAGGGTGCCGTCGGGGCTCAGGCTCATGCGGAACACGCCGTCCTGGACGTCAGAACACATAATTTAGTTTTGAAACCAGTGCCAGATTTCTCCATGAAGCTTTTAATTATAACTGAGGACAATGGAGAGGAGAGGGCTGCGTTACCTTTTCATCTCCCTGCCTGGAAAATAACCTGAAGCTGGGCATCCTGAGGAAACCTCTCTTCTGATTCTAACACAGAGATGGAAAAACAATGTGCCGGTTAGATTTTGGCATGAATGATTTGTGTATTAACGTGTGTGTTTGTGTGGTTTCCTCACTGGATTGACGTCATCTTCATAGCTGGTGACCTGCTTGTAGTGAGGTGAGCCAGACAGAGTCCTCCAGGCTGTAATCCCACAGCAGGAGGCCTTGGACGTGTAATCATCCCCACACTCGCAGCCTCCCACCAACAGCAGTCTGAAACAAACACACACTTATGGTCTCTACCTCCCTGATTATGCTCTGATGGATCAATCAGCAAATGAAGGTGGTCACTTTGAGGTCATCCTCCCGCCCGGGTTCAAGCCAGGGTATCAACGAGCATTAAGACTACTGAAGTGCCATTTAGCAAAGAGGTGGGAGTCAGAGGGCTGCTTTAGAATCAATGGCCAAGCACAGATAAGACACAAACAATACCACAATGACCACAGTGATCAGTGGGTCTCTCTCTTTGCAGGGAAACAGAACAGATGCAACGACGGGCGGGAACTCAGAGGGGAGGAAGCAGAGCTGTTCAGCTCAACACTGCCCCCTAGTGCAGAGAGGCTGGACTGTTAGGAAGAGCCATGAGAATGAGTGTGTGAACTAATGGCTTATTGTTTTATCAACATTGTAGCTTCTGTATTATATGGACCAGTTTACTGTATACTCTAATATAAGGTTTCATTAAAATAGATGCTTGAGTACTACCACTAAATAAACTGGAAATCTTTTTCAGTCAAAAAACTGAGTTTAATGACATTAACAAAAGAAAATGCAAATTCAACATTTTTTAATCGTTTTTGTTTCCTACATAAGAAAAAAATGTTACAATCTGAGAGTTAATACAACACAAGCAACGATCAAGACAGGAGGGAACAACGTCAGTAAGTGCCAACAAACAGCTTCGAGTGCGATCGGACACATGAAAGAGTCTTTAGCTTTTTCAAAGTGGACATATTTTAGCTAAATAACGTCTAATCTAACGTTTTTAGGAATCACATTGGTAAAGTTTGTTTCATTTTAAAAATTGTTAACATATTTTAATTTAATTATTTTTTGGAGACTCTCCTTCCTCCTGAAACGAACAAGCCGTTTTGCCATTCAAAGGTTAGACACCTCCTCCACGTGGGGGAGTGGCCGCACTGCACTGTCGCTCCAAAGTTGTAGAAAACATGGCGGCTGAAGGATCAGTTATTCTGCCTTATATGTACGAGCCAGAATCGGACCCAAGTGCAGCAACCCAGCAGTTCCCAGGAGGTGTCGGAACGGTAAGTTGGCAGCCTGAGCTGAATGACGTAAATGACGATTGGTTGATTTCGGCGAAAGCAAGGTTCTACGTAGAAACCTGCAGCTGTTCTGAACGGCCCATTTCAGAGGCTACCTTTTTAAAAATGTCATTCTGGAAAAACACGTTTTCACTTTTTCACTGTGAACGATAAACAGCCCAACATGTGAAACCCATGCAAAACATAAGAATGTCCATTCAAAAGATATGGCTCCCTTAAAGATGGAAATGGACTCTGCGGACCGAATGTTCAGTAGCTCATTCCACCACCGGGGGAGTACTGAGGAGAAGAGCCTAGTTAGAGACTTAGAGCCCTGTTGTGGTGGGAGCACCAGGCGCCTTTCACTGGCAGAGCGTAGTGGGCGGGATGGAGTGTAGACCTGGGTGAGGGCGTTCAGGTAGGCAGGAGCCGTTTTCAGGTGCTTTTCAACCGCAGGAACTTTCCCCAAGAACTAGGAACCTTTTGAAGAACCAGGGTCTAAATTTAGTTCCGGGGTAATTGATTTACCCCCTGAAAAGTGCCTGCTCGGGGTTTCCAAAGGTCCAGGAACATTCGGGGCGGGGCCTGCAGTGCTAATCGTTTCTGATTGGTCGAGTACTCGCAGGATTTTATTGAAGAGCAGTCGCGCTGCCGCGTTCTGGATCTTCTGCAGAGGTTTGAATGTGCATGCAGGGAGGCGTGCACATATGAGTACTTTAAGGTTTTCAGACTACAATTACTGCAGCATAATAAGTCACGCATTAATGTATAAGCACATCTAATGTTACTGCTGGTAATGTTGAGTTAATCGAAACTTCTTTATACACTGCTTGGCTTCTTAATCGATAATAATAAATCCTAATTTATTAGTTAATTTATATTTTTTGATCAATAATTTTAATCGGCAAAGAGCCTAGGATCCAAACATTTGAAAAAAGACTCTTGAGTGGATACACTTAGTTCTGTGAGACATGTGTATGTCTTATACGTCTTTACATGCAGTCTATTAACTCTGTCTGTAATTGTGATCACCGCTGCACATCTGGAAACATTTCTCAGTATCTGAGCCCCATCTGTTCACCACATCGCTCATGGTAAACACTCCTACAGTGTCTGCTCCAACCTCAACATGTTACATCTTTACGGATCCACCGTATTTTCACATGTTCAGCTGTCGAAGTTACTTTTTTATACCCTGCTCCTCACCTTACCCTTCCTCTCTCTCTTTCTTATTCTCTCTGTTGCTGACCCAGTTTTCACACAGAGATCATTAAAGTTTCATCTCATCTATCAGTTGGCAAACACTTGACAGTAGCTGCCAAAATCCATTAAGCTGCCAAACCAAGCTTCCCCAGCCAAACTAAACCTGGTTTGTGCGGAGCGGGGGAGCGTGGAGAAAAACAGTGAGGTCACGGGTGTGAGCCAGACATAATTAACCGAAAACCTCTGAATGCTACGTGATGAGGGAGGCCAAGGACGTTTTCAGACTGCTGCAGTCGATTCCTGCAGGTATTGCATTAAAGTGATTGGTTCATTTCTTCCTGAGTGAGCCCCTTGGCCTCGTTCCATAATGTAACATCTCTTTGTGCCTGTGCAAAAATGTCTACATCAGAAGCTTCTTTTTGCTTCTGCTTTTTTAACCTCTTTCCCAAGATTCATCGACTAACATTTATGCAGCATATTTCATCTTGTATTAAATGGAAACTTACTGTAAAACATGTTTGCAACAGCATCATTTACATATCAAAATAAAGCCCACAGTAAATTCACACTTTGGTGCAGCACTGTGATCAATATAATACATATTTACCAGCATATTGACGACACGTTGGGAGCGTACTCATATTGCCCCTGGACATCAGATGATGAAAGCGCTTGAAATCGCTCAGCTACTTTCCAAACTCGGTTATTTAAGCTGTACGTGGCATCATGTAGCATCATCGGCAATGAGTGTATGGGTGAAAAATTGATTCAAAGGATTTATAAGGATGTCTGTAGATGTTTGAATAACAACACTCTTGATGAAACACAGTTGTAATAGAGGCAGGCTCGGACTGTGGAGCCCGCAGAGGGAAATAAGAGCGCTACAGGCGTTAATTGCGCTACATTAAAAGGTAAACACTATCGACACGTTATTTTTCTACATGAGTGAACACAGCATGAGCGGCAGAAACGCAAGTTTATTATCAACTACTAAGTTTGTATCCTTAAAGTGGTAATCTGGAAGATTTCAATTTCGTTCTCTTTGGCGGCACCTATGGCGATAAACTGTAATTGCAGGAGCACACTTCCCAGATATCCAGACAGTGTTGCATGTTTGACGTCCACGGTTGGCTCCAGTCGTAACTCCTGATTTTCCTTGCTCTGGTCACTTTCCTCTTTAGAGTTAGTTTGCCTTCATCTGAGCGTCGAATTTGTTTCTTTTTCTTTGGATTTTCACTTCACGTCATCGATCTTTTCTTTGTTTGTTCAGCCATAGTAGATTACTGTTTACTCGCAACACTTGCAGAGACCGGAAAAGCAGCCGCTTAGCTCCGCCTACCCTCTCTGGCAGACCAACCACTGCTGGGTGATGGAAAACACGTCACTCACTGGGCGCCGCTTGTGATTTTTTTCCACAAAAGTCGCCACAGACACCCAGTCTATAATAATACTATATACTGCAAATGCAAAGGCTTTCATCAGTGGGCCATAGGCTCAATCACCATTGTGTTACCTCATTCGGCGATAGATAGTGACTTAACAGACATTTATTTACTTGAGATTATCACTTTAACCAGAAACAGCAGTTACATAGCTCTCTTCATAGCCACCAAATTAACTGACATACGTCATTTTACACAGGATTTGCTGATGGTCTACCTCTGCCTCAATCGGTTAGTTTGTTTTATTGTGTGGTGTTTTAAAGGTTAGTTTGGTTCCGAACTAACATGTGTTACGACATGTAACGAGGCACCAGAAAGTCCGGTGTTCTGCTAGGTAAAATGATGAAATTTGTTAATGGAGTCTGGTGGCTTTGAAGAGAGCGATCTAACGGCTGTTTCTGGTTAAACAAAGAACTTCCTTCAGTCTGAGTTGAACTCTCTTCTGTCCCATTGTTCACTAACATTATGCTTAGGGGGAGTGCAGAGAGCTGCAGCCCAGCTCTCCTCCTTCGCTTTGGACTCAGTGAAAATCAACCGACACTGCTGTTTTGTCGCGATGCATCACACTTTGATCTGATTGGCCTGTTTTTGATGTGATGCATTTGATTGGTGTCTGGTCCAAGTCAGTTTTCTTTCTAGCTCACAATGTCCGTAGATACTTATCTTACTCAGTAACGGATGGATGTACAAATGTAGTAATTACTTTACTTCATTTAAAAAATACTTACAGTAACGTGAGTAGTTGTAGTTCATTACTTCCACCTCTGCCTTTAACCACATTTTAAAAGCACTAAACGTTGGCCACAGATAACTCACCGGTGTCCGGGGTGGTAAATAGCCGAGGTGATGCCATGGGAGTAGTGAGCGGAGAAACTGAAGCTGTGGTTCTCCTGGAAGTTCTGATTGGTTCCCACACTGAGAGGGAGAGAGGGAGTCACGCAAACATGTCACCTATAATTGCACTCTGGCAAACAAACAATCAAAAACAGGAACACCCATGTGCAAAATGTTAATGGTGCTACCAAGCCGTTTTAGGGGGAAGATGACGGAGCAATTTACATCTCGGCTGCAATTAAAATGAGACATGGCAAAATATATAATCTAATCTAAGTGGGCAATCTAAATTAGATTGGTACTCGAGGAGATGTCGTGTAATTTGTGAGAAGGGATCTCACTGGGGAAATGTTTCTGTGCGATGTAAAGTGTACGGAGAGAAGGGGAAGGGAGGTAAAGAAGGGACAACTTCCTGTAGACGTTAAGGTGTTTATTCCAGAGTGAAGCAGCGCACGCACACATGCAGAAGGGCTGGCACGGAGCGAGAAAGAGAGATGGCTCAGCTATAATTCTAATTCAAAGTGTTTGTGCCACAATATTTGAACGCAGTCACATGAAGAGCGAGTTTAAGCCCCACGCTGAAAATGAACCTAAATCCGGTTCAAATGTTTCCCACATCTTAATTACTTCCTCACGCACACACACAATCACACCCCGGCGGCTTCAAAGGCAGAGAACATCATTTATCCGCCTCTAATAGAAAAATAAATCGCAGTTTTCGCCCCGTTCTCAGCAAACATCGCTCTGCACACAGAGCGGAGGGGAAGTCAGGGAGTGCAGGACGTCGTCCGATTTAGGATTCCACACACAGACACAATCTCATCCCGTGTCTTGGAGTGTCAGCACACCGGGGCTCGGTGTGACTGCGGCAATCATACAGAATTAGATTGGAAATCTCTGAAATAATGCCATATTAAATAATGCTAAATTAAAACAGGGGAAGGTGTGGGCAGCCATGAGGAAAGTCAGATGTCATTAATCAAATATTCAGAATGCGTATTTGTGAATTTGAAGCGGGATTAGTGAGAAGGGGAATTGGTATTCAAAGAGAAGTTTCTCCGCTTTCTAACGTTTACATTTTAGACAAGCATGCAGCACCAAATCAAAGCACAAATAGGATGCAATTTACTATAAAGGTTAGAATTTACAACACATGCATTTAAATCAGGTTATAATAAAGCAGCTGAGAAAGCTAAGCTAAGAACGGATGGACTTTTTTGCAGCCAAAATAGTCCAAAAATGTTTGTAGAGCTTAAACTGTTCAATTTGTTGTGGAATTGGAAATTGCTGAAAAAAGGTATGACCTTGGAGTGACATTAAAGTGCTAAAAAAGCAATGTAAGTTGAAGCGTATGTGAGTATCAGAGCAGGGAATGTCAGTTAACGTGATAGCTCGGACAGGAATTAGTGCCAGTTCAAGTGCAGACACTGAAAGATGATGTCCGTTTAAGTGTCGGCTGAAGTGTACGCACTGTAAACAGCAGTTTCCCAAAAAGGACCTGAAAGGGGTTAAAGTGTCCAGGTGTAAGCGCTGACCAAAATTGTAAATGCTCGTTGAAGAGGAAGTTGAGCACATTTGAAATTTCAGCTGAGATATGCATCGAAGTGGTGAAAGCAGTTGAACTGTAATTTCCAGAGTGAAGCTGTCAGCGTGGTCTGTGTTGACCTGCACACAACTGCCTCTGTGATGCGTGTGCACACTGTCTGCCTGCAGGACTTCTCTGCGTTAGTTATCCGATATTTAGTGTGACTTGGAAGGAAGCAGAAATGGAAGCGATTGGTTAAGGCTCCCGCCTTAGTGTTGAAATGTCAGGCAGTAGCCACTGAAAGAAGTTAATGAGTTATAAAAGGGTCGCCGGTTTAGCTCAGCGGTTAAATCACGCAGGCCAGGTATTGAGGTGTTGGTCAACTCCCACCCCTGCGTGTCATCCCCCACTCTCTTCCCCTGTTTCCGACACTAGCCTTCTTGCTCAGAATTACATGAGGAGGTTGTTAAAACTCTCATATGTCTTTTATATAAATGGAGTACAAGCAGGTGGTTAGCTTAGCATAAAACCAGGAAGCATGAAGAAGAGGTTTGCCTGGTTCCCTCCGAATTTAAAGGAGCAGTTCATCCCTGGAAAAAAGCCACTGTCAGTCAAAGCTGGTGTTCTCTGTCATCGATAGAAGCAATAAAATCTGAAATTGCCTCCATAGTTGTACAAACAGCTCGTGGTTTCAACCATTCTACATTCCTACAACACCCAACCTGTGTTGCTCCCTCTGAACGGCCCAGCGAGAGACGCTGGAGTGAAATACTACCATTTTCCAGTCAAGGACATTGATCGCTGCAGGCGATGGCTCAGAGCGGCGTCCTAGATTGAGGAAGTGTAGTTTAGCGAGCTCCCTGGCCTCCACCAGATGCATGTTTTACGTAGTCTGGTGGAGGTTTTCCAGGGCCCATTGGAGAAGCGGATAGCATCCTCCAAAGGCACAGAGTGAAACTGCATTTTTGTTAGACCATAATGGCATTAGCTCCCCATAAAAGCATGACGGTTGAAAATCAGTGAACTGGCCTCCCTTTTGGCCAGGCATGCAGTTTTACTAAGATGGAGGGATGCTGCCCCACCCACCCACGCTCACTGACTGAGGGACATTATGTCCTGTCTAAACCTTGAAAAGATCCACTACTCAGTTTGTAACTCAAATATTAAGTTCCAAAGGGTGTGGGGACCTTTCCTGAAATACTTTCAGAACCTCCAGTCAAACTAAAGGTGTATATCCTGACTCTCTTTTTTTGTCTCATTGCCATTCTGTTGATTTCTGGCAGTAACATTCTGTATTTTGTTTATTACTTGCTAAACCCTCCTTCTTTTATTTTCTTTTATTTAACCTGATATGTACCCTATTTTCCTTCTCTTTTCTAAATATAGAACCCGACTTTCAGCTCTTTCCTAATTTACTCCTAAGACGAAATAGGCTTCCCTTTGACACACGGGATTCCGGCTGGTAGTTGGGGCTAGTGGGGTTGAGGGATGATTGGTTCGAGTTTATTAGTAGTGCTCTCTTGCTATGGATGCGCTTTGTCTGATCACATCTGTTGTGCACTTCAGAAATGTATTGTGTGTAATATGCGTAATTGTTTAAAACTCAATAAAAATATTCTTGAGAAAGAAAATCAGTGAACTGGCCCTTTAATAAAGGCATAAAAAAGCCAAAAAAAAGTCTTAAAAAAAAAGGATCAAAGCAGCTGAAATGACACGTAAGTGGCAAAAGCAGTTGAAATGTCAGTCGAGCCATCTTAATGAAAGGGTCATTTATTCTAGTTACATAGCGCATGATAACAAATCGTTCAATTGTAGACATACTAGTGAAGCAGTTTTGTCTCTCACCTGACGAGGTAACTCTTGAGCCCTCCGCCATATGTGATAACAAGCAGTTCGGCCGACCACTGAGCGCTGGCTGTGCACTCCAGGAAGATCAGGCCGGCCACTGCACAGCTGAAATCTCCGGGAAAACTCACCACCTGGATCAAAAGAGGGAGATGAGAAAGAGGAGTCAGCAACTGATGAAATTGAAATGGAAAGTTAAGAAATATGTATAATCAGTTTGTGTCCAACCAAAGTTTTACAAGGACAAACAACAAAGCAGCGTTTGTTTCAGAAGATAAAAAAAAGTGAGAAAAAGGATGATGGAAAAGGGGACGTCAGGGAACAAAAGATAAGAGACAGAGAGAGTGAAGGAGAGACAGAAAGCGAGAGAAAAGGGGAGGAGGGGGAGATTTTAATTTTTTTCATCCATGCATACTATCTGTCATTTATCCTCTCCTCCTGAAATAGCTGCGAGTCACCAGTGTGTGCACTTAACAGTGACAAACAGGAGCAACAGCACAGCAGAGCAGGGGGCGCCGGTGTGAGCGCGCAGACACACAAACTGGAGGTACATAACAAAGCAGAGCTGCACTAAAGGAATGAAGATCACAGAGTGCGAGAGAAAAAGCGTGGCTGGGGAGTGTCTGCGCTCATCCGCTCTGACGGTGGCGGATGGAGGAGCGCGAGGAGTGATGGATGGAGATGGAGGAATGATAATATGCAGCGCGGGGAGGGCATTGAAGTGGGGGCAGATGGACTTGAAATGGCAGCGCAAGGAGAGACAGACATGCGAGGATGAGAGAGAGGAGAGAGACGGGAAGGAGGATCCAGGGTGTGAAAAATTAAATAGAGGAGTGAGAAGAAAAGAAAGGGACACTGTAGGCGACGGGGGGGAGAAGAAAGAGAGAGGAGGGAAAAAAGCAGGAGACAGTGAAGGAGAAAGAGAGCACAGAGGGTGTCTGACATGGAGACACTTTCTTCAAAAGGTGACAGGCAGCTCAAAGTGCCCAGTTAAAGTGTGCTTCACTGGAACAGAAGAAGAAGAACAGGAGAGAAACCGACTCTGGAGCCGAGATGTCGGAGTCCTTAGAACTGTGTCACCTCAAAGTTACAAATATGGTCGAATGTGCTGCAGCAAGTTGTCTTTTTTAGGATAATGAACTGCATTTACCAAACTTATACCAATCAGCCAGAACATTATGACCACTGGCGAGTGAATAATGATTATCTCGTTATAGTGGCCCCTCTCAGTGGGTGGGATATGTTAGGCAGCAAGTGAACATGATGTGTTGGAAGCGACTGGGTCAGAGCATCTCCAAAAATGCAGCTCTTGTGGGGTGTTCCTGGTCTGCACTGGTCAGTACCAAAAGTGGTCAAAGGTAGGAAAACCTGCGACAGGGTCATGGGCGACCAAGACTCATTGATATGCACGTGTGGAGCAAAGGCTGGCCCATGTGGTCCGATCCAACAGAAGAGCTACTATAGCTCAAACTGCTGAAACAGTTAGACCGGTCAGGGTGCCCATGCTGACCCCTGTCCACTGCAGAAAGCGGCTACAATGGGAACGTGAGCATCAGAACTGGGAGCAATGGAGGAAGGTGTCCTGGTCTGATGAATCACATTCTCTTTTACATCATGCGGATGGCCAGGTGCGGGTGCGCCGTTTACCTGGGGAAAACATGGCACCAGGATGCACTATAGGGATATGTGATGCTTCGGGCAATATTCTGCTGGGAAACCTTGGGTCCTGCCACTCGTGTCGATGTTACTTTGACACGTTCCACCTACCTAAACATTGTTGCAGACCAAGTCCACCCCTTCATGGAAACAGTATTCCCTAATGGCAGTGGCCTCTTTCAGCAGGATCAGCTCCCTGCCACACTGCAACATGGTTCAGAAATGGTTTGAGGAACACGACAACAGGTCAAGGTGTCGACTTGGCCTCCAAATTCCCCAGATCTCAATCCAGTCGAGCATCTGTGGGATGTGCTGGACAAACAAGTCCGATCGATGGAGGCACTAGCTCACAACTTACAGGATTTAAAGGATCTGCTGCTCACGTTTTGGTGCCAGATACCTCAGCACACCTTCAGAGGTCTAGTGGAGTCCATGCCTCGATGGGTCGGGGCTGTTTTGGGGGTCCTACACAATATTAGCCAGGTGGTCATAATGTTATGGCTGATCGGTGTATAATCTGTCAGCCAGTCAAGTGCATTCCAGTGATAAATATAGGATGTAATTAGGATTAGATACAACATATTGTAACAGAACCAATCATCCGAGAAACATTAGGAGACAATGCTGATAAGAAGCAAAGTGCATGCTGGGTTTCCATATGCTGCACCTAATCACTTATAATTAGCATCAATGTATGCACAAAGGAGGAAAAAAGGCTTGTTTATGATGTGAAAGAGGAAACATGGCATCATTACCGGCGGGATGACAAAGAGTTCGCTGCCCATGAGGTCAAAGAGGCGCGTGGTGCCGGTGCTGTCGGCGTAGGCCAGCAGGGTGCAGTCATGGCTCCATGCCACCCGTCGCCACTGGGGGTTCGGGTCCTTCGGCACTGCAGGATGACAAAAAATAGAACACTTGAAAGCTCATAGAAACAGAGAGAGAGAAAGAGAGAGAGAAAAGAGGGACGTGAGACTCAGGGCACCATGGATTTCTTATTAAGCGAGATGAGAAAAGTCTGTGCAAATATTCCCTGGTGTTCGGTGGTGGCGCTGCCGATGAATACAGATGGGAGAAGAAGGATCGAGCTAGCTAATGCATTACATCAGCACGGTGTGTTTAAGGACCTATCTAATTCATCAATGATGTATGGCTGAAGTAATACATCTCAATAATTGTCCCTCAAAGTTTCACACGCACGCTCAGACGAGAGGGGGGGAGAAAGGGAGGAGAACGGGGATCTTAAATCCAGCTCTTACTGAAGTATTGGCTACTGTTTTACCAAAGTGCTGATACAGCCGCGCAGTGAGTGTAACCATATCGCTGTTATAAAGCACATCCTCGCCTGCTGGCGCTTTCTCAAGGCTTCGCTGTCATACCGCCTGATAGAGGAGCTGGGGACGCTGAATCTGATTCGAATACCTGATTATCTTCAGGGGTACAAACGTGCACAGTCTGTGCAGAATATTTAGTAAATACAGCCCTCTTGCACGGATTTCTGCATTGTAGAACAGTGTGAGACATAATGCGCCACCACGGGTGCTGCGTCTGCTGAGCAATAAAGTTATGAAAAGCAAGTTATGTTTTTGTTGATATCACATAACGGCGCTATTGGCGGTTTATTGTATTGGATTTCTTGGCCGAGGAAACGATGCCGCAACCCCTGGTGGGCAATACCGCAAACGAATGGAGGCGTCGGGATATTGTATGACTAGAATTTTAAATGAAGGGAGGAAGTCGGAGGTGAGACGGAGACAAAAAAAAAAAGGAGAGAGAAACAATGAAGCCGGCTCCCACTGAGAGGAATAATAGCTCCCCAAATTTTAAGGCCTGTAAGTATCAGAGAGCAGAAGAAGAAGGCGATTTAACACACCTTGGAGACTCTCGGCTGAGGAGGAGCAGACAGGAACATGGAGATATTATGAGAGCCATAGATACCGAGCGTCTGCTCTGATCTTTTCTTCTTCTTTTGCTTCCTATTTCAATCTTTTTTTCTATTTCCCTCTCACACTGCCTCCCCTCCTATCTCTGGCTCCCATTATGAATTGTATACAGTGTGTTGTTCTGCGGATGAGAGGGCTCCATTTCCACATAGATGGCTTTTTTGGGGGGAGCTGGAAAATTGGATGCTACTGTCCTGTGTGTGTGTGTTTTTTTTTTCTCCTAGCGATTGCGGGGGCGGAAGTTGGGGAGAATTACACCGAACGACCCAACAGAAGCCTTCTATCTAAAGGCCTCGCAGATGCATTTATCAGGGCTCAACACTTATGAATTATGTACAGGGGCGGGAGACGACTCCGCTGTAACAGGAGCAGACAGGGGAGGGAGGGAAGGAGACAGAGAGTGATACACAGGTGTGCATGCATACACACAAGCACAAAAGGCGGTAGCTCTCGCACGCACGCACGCACGCTCCTCCATTAAAAGCAAATGCCACAGAAGGCAGGATCACAGCAAAATCCATTAGGACAAATCTCCGTGAAATGAAATGAAGTAAAAGTAAAATGAAAAGGAGAGATGAAATGGAATGGGGAGAAAAAAAAAGAGGAGGGAGGCAAGGGTTTACGCGGGCCCAGCGGCTACTGTTATCCACACGATGAGCCATTAGAACGACGGCGCACAATGACGGCTAGCCAAGGAAGAAGAAATAGAGGGTGAGGGAGACGGGATAATTGGCGGGAAAGAAGACGGAAATGAGGGAAAAATAATAAAAAAAGGAAAAACGCTGGAGAAAAAGAGAAAAGAAGTATTGACAAAGACAAGTTGACAAGTTTCACTGAGCTCTCACTTTGTTTATGTGTTTTGTTTAGAGGAGTGTGTACGTAAGACAATGAGTCTATGTGCAGAAAATAATACAATTTAGAATATTAGAAATGTTTTTTTGTTTTTTTTCTTTAAAGTTGTCCAATTTATTTATTTCCAATAAATTTAGAAATGGTGTCATAATGGTGTCTTTCAAATGACTGATATTTTGGATTGCAGACACATGAAACATTCAGTTCTCTGTTTTGGTCTCCACCACCTCCCCAAGGAAACATCTGGCTTTTTAATGGCTTAATGCGGCGCTATGCTCGCTAGCTAGTTGCTAACTTTTGCTTTCTCCTGTTTGGTGCTGGCAGGAAGTGCACAGTTGCTTAATCAAACTTAAGCTGCAAATCACCGAATAAAGCTGTGGGCCTTAAAACCAAAACACGTGAAAGGTGCTTAAATGAGCAGCCGGTTGGACGATACATTTACACCTAGGGATCATGGCGATATTAAAGTTTTTTATGAGAAGAGCTTTAAAGAGGGGGTGGGTGAGGTTTCAAATCTGTAGGTAAAAGTATGTTGGAGTAATCCCCAGGCCTCTCAGCTCAGTCTGCAGGCTGCTGTGAACGCCAGGTTTCACGCAGTTTTTTCTAGACGCTGCACTTTGTGACATCACAAAGTGCCGCGTCTAGAAAGAGCTTTGGAGAGCTGGCCAATCAGAAGAAAGCAGGGTTGTAGGGGCGGGGTTTCTTAAAGGGAATGAGCCGACTGAGTCGTTTCAGGCAGAGTTTTTTTTTAACTGTAAGTTATGCTAAGCTTCTCCACAGGTATCACAGAGTGAAATATGAGGCTTGAAATTAGCATAATACCCTCCCTTTAAGTAAACAAGACTACATACAAAACTATTACTCACTTTTACAGACTTGATGTTTATGTGTTTCATGTGTTTTATTTCTTCTGACTGATTTTAACTCATCTCACCCTTTGTCATCTGATTCCTCTGCCATGTTTTAACATTTTGACATCTTTTGTCCTATTGGCTGTGTCGGCCATGTTGTTTGGGTTCTTCCGTTACCTACTGTGTTCTCGATTGCTTGTTTGTCAAACAATTGTAAACCCGTGTTTTTAAAGCTGCTATATAAATAAAATTATTACTATGTCAAAACTTGAGTTTGGGCCTCGCCTTGTTGAGAGCAATTAAAACCAAGACTGCGAGCCATTTTAATATCTAATCAAACAATCACGGCTATTTATTTTTATCAGCCACTATGAAGCAGTGTTTAATGAGTGGCGGTGTGTGGGATGAGGGTGATTATGTGTGTTGTTGTTCACAGTCCCTCTCTCACAGAGTCCAATTAGCCTCAGCGGTCGATATTTGTCTTTGAAACACATTCAAAGTAGATAGAAGCAAAAGCACAGGCATGTAAGCCCACACACACACACACATACACACACACACACACACACGCACACACACACACGCACACACACACACGCACACACACACACGCACACACACACACACACACACACACACACACACACACAGACAACAGATTCATCAACATCACCACAGAAGACAAAAACAGCCTTTTATGAAAAATGTGGGCTGGACTTTAGACCGTGGCAGCTGCTGCTGTCTTTGTGTTTCAGACCAAAGTAAAACCTCGGCTGTGTTCAAACTCGTTTCACTGGTCACTCTTTCAAAAAACACTTTGCAGTCTGCTTCAAGTTAAGCTAGAGGCCGAGATTTCAGACACTTATGAATCATCAACTTATTGCAATTGCCGACAGGTGTAGTGTTGCAAGATTCTACTGTAAGAAATTATGAAACATGACAATGATGCATTGTGGGATTGTTAGCAGATAGTGGTGTAAATACAATGGACATAACCTTTCCTTTTCATACCGAACATTTTTGAGGTGCATGTATTTCATATTAACAATTTAGATACTATACTGACACACATATAGGATGCTATTTAACTGTAGTAAACAGGATTTCAGACACAGACTTCATCTCTTCTTCTATGGTGTCTGAGGTGAAACCAAAGACAGGGAAGACTAGATTTCCATCAATTAAATTTTATCTACATATTCTATTGTACTTAGGGCTGTTCATTTAACATTATTATCCACCAGCTTCAGTTTAATCTAACTTGCCAATATAAACACTTCATTTGCAAATTTTCAAAATAATGGTATAAAAACTACTACAAAAATGAAGCTTAAGTTATTGTTCAACTAATATGGATACTTTTTTGTACATTGTACAATCTAAATGCAATATAACCCAATTCGCAATTCCTGGAAAAAATATCTTCTGCATATATTGTGATAATTTATGCTTTAAAGACAAGTCCTGTTTTTTTTATTATAATTGTTTGGTATTTTATTGAATTATATTCTAGTTAGAATTTGTTTAAACTGCTCAAAACTAGGAATGGTTTGGATTAAATTAATATTATTATAGATACTATGGGTGGGAATCGCATGGTAAGTCACGATATGATACGCGTTACGATACGATAACGATAATATCATGACACAGATATTGTGCGATAATTGATATATTGCAAGACAATCATATAATGATACATCACAATATCTGATTAACCACGAGGAGTCATGTAGTCGTGATGCTGAGTCAAAATCACAGGGAAATCCGTTCAGAACAGCATATGTGTAAATTAAAAAATCGATACCTGGCGTTGTATCGTTAACGATATTGTACGAGTCAGGATGACGATATATTGCCGTATCGATATTTTGTCCCACCCCTCATAGATACCATTACTGCTTATTGACAACAATACTTATCTCAACACCTTTTGATGCTACTCTCTTTTATGTTGTTCTTCATATTTATTTATCATTCAGCAACAGCTGTAGTTGATACTTGTGTCAAAGTGCTTGAAACCGATGATCCCTTTGTCCTGAACCACAGTGCATCAAGGACAAGGACAGACCATAACTCTGCTACGTCACCATGAAGGGCATCATGAACACTCACATTACACTGACGATACTTCAAGAAAATGGGGTGCTTATGGAGGCTACTGTCATTTAATGTATCTACAGTGAACTGCAGCATGTGATGGATACAAGAGGGGTGACGGGATCTTACCCTGGCACTTCCCGATGACCGAGCCGAAGTCATCCCTCACAGACCTGAGGAGCAAACACACAGACAGACAGAGTGAGAGGCACAACAGGGAGCCTTATACGTCCCCCTGGTATTTCGGCAGGTTATAACAGCCACTGATGGCCTGCCAACTAAAGTAGCTCGATGGATCAATCGGACAGGGCCTTGAGAGTAGGCAGTGTTTAGACAGACTCTTAAGAGAGCTCAACGGATGAGGCCTTTAGCTGACTTAACACCCACTCACGTCGACTAATGCCACAAAGCGAGGCTATAAAACACTGTGTGATTAAACAACAGTGGTGTGAACAAAGGACACAGAGGAAGCTCACAGTATAGAGCTGAGGGGTAAATGGATGAACTTGATTGCCCCTGATAACAACAGGTCAACCAAAACACAGAAACATACTTCAACATATCGATATGTGCATGAAAATGACTTCAAATTACACAAAAGCTTAAGAGAAATCAGTCCTTCCAGCCTCACATAGCCTCTTGTTAGCCTCTGGAGAGCGAGAGACATTCATATCTGCTTCACTGCGATTGATTTTCATTTCAATTTTGCTCCATTTAAAGCATTACAGTGTGTCAATGGAGCGCACTGCTGAGTGAGTGTGTTTTCTCTGTGTTCGGGGGAAATTGGATCGTGTCTGAAAAATAATTACAACCACTCACATTGAGCACAAACACACCCCCCGCTTTGGTCTCTTTCTCACACACACACACACAAACTAATGAAAACATTCAGGAAGTGCCATTTCAGTCTGAATGCCGATTGTAACCTTTCCCACTAAGCAAAAAAGCCACGGGTTAGCGGGTGTTTTGACCAGTTGGAAAATGGCTATAGTATTGATGCTTGAAAAAAAACCTTCATTATTTAGATACAAGCAGAGGCTGCTGCTCGACTTAAAAGGGAGATGGGATAAATCAGCCTATTAATTAAAACTCTCTCTATCTCTGGCACACACAGACAGAGTGCCTCTAACAGCGGGATACAGTTCAATAATTACCTAATCTCCACACACTGGTCCTGAACCACTGCCAGCAGTTTGCCATTACTGTGGAGAAAACAAGAGAACAGTCAGAATGAACAAGAGGGAAAAAAAGTAATGAGACAAATCACAAAGAGAGCAAACAGGGAAAGAGAACAAATGTCGTTTTGACTCGTACTTTTTAATAAAAAGTAGAGATTAAATGTTGTATGATTAAAGGAAAATATGAGAGAACATTTTGCGTGTGTGGAGCGGGGCCTTTTGAGTGGAAAAGAGATAAATACTGGGCTAAGAGCCCACATTGGACGGCTTAAAGAGAGGAGAAACAATAATAATTGGGAGCATTAAAAAGAGCAAAGATGGCTTCAGAGGGAATGAAACGAGGGAGAGAGATTAAGAAACCAAATGGAAGGATCAAGCACTTCAAACTAATGGACATCCGCAGCATCATTTGACCACACCGAACACTGTCTTACACGGCCGGATCAATAGCCAATTATAAACTGCCTTTCTACCCGGTTCGTCGGTCGTAATGAGTTCAATTAAATGATTGGTGGAGGGGATACGCAAATGGAGAGAGGAGCGGGAAAGGAGGATGGCTTAGTGCATGTCAGCAACAAAGTAGCACACACTCAGGTATTGACCACAAAGAGAGAGAGTGTGTGTGTGTGTAAGTGTGTGTGTGATTGAGTGTGTTTATGTTTCACCTTGCGAGTACTAGCTGCCAGTTGATCTGCTTGTTTGCCAGGCGGACGAGACCAAGAGGAAGAGAGGAGCTGGAGGGGCTGAGGTTACAGAATGACACCAAATAAAACCATCAGAAGAGTTTATACTGTTACTGTGGATGACATCATGCTTATTCACTTTGTCTGCAGTGATTGGTTGGCAGGTCACTGGTCTGTATGTCATGTGAAGTAAAATATTCAATACACAGGCGTGTGGAGAGGAAAAAAAAATTTAGACTGTAATTGAATCAAACATCAAAAGGTAAAATCTCTTTTTTTTTCGCTTTGTTCGCTGATAGTAACACAGTATACTTGATTGATGTATAAGGACATTTGCAACGCTAGCAGAGACCATTAAAAAACTGTAAGCCACTTTACACACAAGTAAGCTGAAAAGCGTCTGTTACGTTAGCTCAGCGTACTCTCTCTGATGGAAAACGTGTCACTAACTGTGCATCTTTGAGATTTTGAGCAGGGATTTATAAACTAAATCAAAACTATACTAAAATTTGGCATAATTTTAAATTGCATTAAATCAAATTCAATTGAATTATTTAAATGAAAATGTTATTGATGAATATTTTTATTTCATATGAGGTAAATTTAATGAAAAATTCAATATAAAATGTTATTTAAATAAAGCGTGTAATTGTATTTTAATTTTAAACAAGACAGATAAAAAAAATCAAACAAACTAATGATAAATCAGTTTAATATAAAATCTAAATTTTCTTAAATTAAACATTTAGTTAAACCACATAAATCATTTTATTTGACTTGAATGAAATAAAAATGTATTTTACAACTAAAAATTAAATAAAATAAAAGTTAATACAATTTCATGTAAATTCAACAAAAAAATAACATAAAATACTTTAGAAATTTTTAATTAAAAATGATCATGAAATTACCTTTTCAGGTAATTAAACATTTGAACTTTTAAATAAAAAGGTGCTCTAAAGAATTGTTTGGTTTGAGGAATGATTCTCACAGAGAGATAGAGAGATAGATAGAGAGATATTTCAAGTTCATCATCACTACTATTCCCAGTGTTTCTGCTTCCTTCCAACATGCAGGCCATCAAAATATGCTTTTATTTTGTATTCTTTTTAATACTATTCTGTTTTTTGGGGCTAAAACAAAAGTACCACAAGCTATCGTTCCCCTTCTGCTACCCTGTTTGGTATATTAAATAACATTCCTGATTGTTTCTCATCCACAAAAAGAGGAGAGCTGAGAGATAAACATGGCCAGAGAATAAATATTTAATGAGGTTATTGATGATCCTAGTTTACAACCTACTGAGTGAATAAGCAGGTCTTGTTGCTAGAACATTACAGACTCCCCTGCCGGTCAGAGCAACACTTTCCAACACAAAATGTGCACTATGAGAACAATAAACAACGTCAATATTATCAGATTTGTTTGATTGGAATAAAATCTAGAAAAAATATATACATATTGAACAATTTGAACAACTTTTCTGCAAGTAGAACTCATCCACCAACTAACTACTGCTTTCAGATTAAAGGACGTTACAGCCATCTGTTGTTTATTTAGAGAGAAGTCCAACTGATGTGTATTGAAGGTAATTTTGATGATATAGGCCTCGGTCTCTTAATCCAATCAATTAAAAAAAAACACTGACAATGTGAAGTAGCTTGGGATTATGGGAGTTGGAGTCTTTATTGTAAAACAATCACCATTGCCGATGTATTGTACATGACTCAGGAAGAAGTCACTGTACTGTCGGGGACATTTGAGATATTGTAAGTACACAACCTAACAAAAATACAAATATATCTGTCTAGTGAGTTTTTTATGTTAGTGGGCAAATGTGACGATCTCACCTTCACACAAAATAATATAATAAATTAATAATACAAATTCACCAAGACACGAAACCTTTTATAGAGCCTGATCTAAAAAGTCTTTCAATTCTTTTTTAGGTTGTTTTATTGCACATTAATAGTGGTCCTTGAATAGGACCATCTCAGTCATTGCCTGATTTATTGATTAATAATTCTGTAATTGTAAGGTGGAATATAAGACTTATTAGGCCTATGTGATGTAGTCAGAAACGACTCAGTTCTTAAAATCATATCAATAATAGCAATCATAATTCACAGCTTCATGTATCACATCAGTCAATTACATAACAGTCAGACAGTCAGTATTATAATAAGGAACTTACCTGTACCACAAGTAGTGCAAGATTAACCGGAATGGTCCTGTAAGAAATGGATCACATTTGTTAGCCTACGAATGGTTACTGTGTGAACATGTATTTTAGTTATCATTGTATGTAGAGCTAACTTCAGTTAACATGGTAGCTTTATTACAGAAGCTGATGTCTTGATCAAGGAAAAAAAAAGCTGAAAATCTGTCTTTCATCCAAATCCAGGCAAAGGTTGTCTTATCATACAGACTTATACACCTACCAAAACATTTCCTAAACAACTAAGAACACTTGCATATGTATCCCTCCTCCTGACATTTTTGTCTGGCCTCAAAAAAATATAGAATAAACCAGAGTATCTCCAACCATGTTTCTGCCCCTTGTAATTCCTTCACATACATGTCCTTAAAGGACATCCCCACATACATATGTATTTTTAATTTTGAAATAAATCTTACAGATGAGTAACCACTTTTAGATTTTGTGTATAAACAAAACAAATTGCTGGCCTACTTTCCAGTAACTGGGACACTGTTTGGTATCTATCCTGGATATAAGCAACAAGACTTAGGCTATAGGTTTAAGTGTTGCATAGTAGGTAAGATAATTGTTGATTTAAAGATTTATCACAAACCTTAAGGAGAAGGTAGGTCATAGTCATGTGCTGGGTATATATTTTAGGTTTATTAAAGCCCCCCTTTCGGTATGCAAAGTATCACAGTCTTAGGCTACAAAAATCAGAACTTACCAGTCACTGCTTTCGCAATAAGTGAGGTGTTGTGCTCCTTATTGCCTCGCAACTGCAAATGTGAGAAAGTTACAAGTGAGCTCAAGTTTCACTTCTTCCCTCCAACAAACAAAATAGTGCCTTGGTCATTATTTATATTTGTTAATATTAAAGTTCAAATAAAAGTGCCATTCATAAACTCTTAATTTTGCTGAGGTAACTTAAATCATGTATGGTGGTATCATGTCACATAGTTTTTGGCCTCGCTAATTGGCGCAAAAGATGAGGGATGACTTTAACGTGGAATTGAAGTACCCATTGCACAAATAATTCAGATTAAAAACGAAAATGACTCTAAATGTCAATGAGAAAAGTAGATTTGAAGTTAAAGATAGCAGTTTATCAGTATGTTTGTGCTACGTGGCTTTGAACGGCTGACCCCATGCAGCTGACTCGAGTTGAATTTCGGGCGGTATATTTACAACAAAACACCCTCACAATGAAATGAAAACGAGCCAAAATAGAAGAATGTCTGACCTGAGTGTCCGTCTCTGGCGGCCATTCAGTAATGACAAGTAAGTCGTATAAAATGTTTTCATCTTCGCCTTCAATCAGGCTTTCTTCGGCCATATTTACTTGTACCAGCTGTCAAACATCTACGGCGACTAGCAGAGGACAAAATGTACAATAGAACCGCGCTTGGAAACTGCAGCTTACCGGTTAGCAAAAGCTGTTTCGTGGCTTGACTTTGCATACTCTGATATATTAATGACATAGGAATATTAGGCCAAAAAGCATTAGCCAAAAAGCAACACTAATCTGTAAATAATTATCGAATATAATAAAACTAGTTCACTTTCCGGAACCAATGACATACTGCATCTTCGACCGGTCCTCTGAACGAGTTGCACCGAGCCGAAAACTGTGAACACGTTACATCCTGTTGGGTTGCTTTCGTCGCAGCAGCAATAATGGCAGCGTTTTCTGGTGAGAATGTCTCTTTTATTTTGAACTTTATGATCTTGACGTTGTATTCGTAGTTTACTTAAACACCCAACGACTTTTACGAACCATGTGACCCAACGGAATAATTACATTCGTCTTATATTCGACAGAAATGGGGGTTATGCCTGAAATCGCTCAGGCTGTGGAAGAAATGGACTGGCTGTAAGTGCTTGCTTGACACAAATCAGTATTGCTGAATCATACCTACATTATGATATCTGTCCATATAAGTTATACTTGTTAGCTGTTGTTGTGTTGTAAGGCTAACAATTGAGCTGACATCGTAAATCACTGGATTTCAGGCTACCCACTGACATCCAGGCTGAGTCTATTCCTCTTATTCTTGGTGGTGGAGATGTACTCATGGTAAGTTTAACCTGTTTTTCCCAGCTTGTCTCAAACACTAAATCTGCACACTGTACATTTTAATTGTCATATTCCCTTTTTGTTTTTGTAGGCAGCAGAAACTGGTAGCGGTAAAACAGGTGTAAGTACATGACAGAAAGACATCATCCAACTTTACTTTTTCAGTTCAAATTTTAAAGTTTAATTTAGCATTTTAACATCATTTTATTGTCAAGTAGCATAATAAGACGTAACACTAACACTTGTTATCCTCAGGCCTTCAGTATTCCTGTGATCCAGATCGTTTATGAGACCCTGAAGGATCAGCAGGAGGGCAAGGGCAAGGGCAGAGCCTCCATCAAGACTGGTGGAGCAAGTGAGACCTCTTTGATATGAGTGAAATGTTTGATTGCAGGCTGTCATGACGTTCTACAAAAGTCTCATAATCAAGGATCCAATCTAATACAAACAATGATAGAAACAATGGTCTACTCTGCAGAAACTTAAACTGTTTGGTGTCTTTTTCCCCCTCAGTTTTCAACAACTGGCAGATGAATCCTTATGACCGCAGCAACGCCTTTGGTAAGAGAAGAAAAACTAGCACGTAATATCGCATAACAGTTACATATGCAACTGTATATGTTCCAGCTGTGCTCTGTGTCCCCTCTATTTAACATCACTTTTTGTTTTTACCTGTACAGCAATTGGTCCGGATGGGTTGTGCTGCCAGAGCAGGGAGTTTAAAGAGTGGCACGGCTGCCGCTCTACTAAAGGTGTCACCAAAGGTGTGTAAAGCAGACAACTTCTTTAAATTGATTGAGGTTTAAAAAAAGGCAAATTAGGATTACATTTCATTTCTATGGTAGACGAACAACCTGCCTTTTTTTTAATCTTTCTGTGTCCAGGGAAGTACTACTATGAGGTGACCTGCCATGACCAGGGTCTGTGTCGCATTGGCTGGTCCACCAGTCAGGCAGCGCTGGACTTGGGTATGCTCCTCTAATCTTTAGTCTCCATGCTCAAGAGCACACATCAGTTAAAATACACAATCTAGATAGACCAATCCATCCAGCCTCTTTTTTTCTACACAGGAACTGATAAGTTTGGTTTTGGTTTCGGTGGGACTGGAAAGAAATCCAACAACAAGCAGTTTGACAGCTATGGAGAGGTAACAACTAATGAATGACCATGTTAATTAGATATGCAAATATTTTTAGGGACTATTTTTAAACATGTTTTCTCTTTGCAGGAGTTCACCATGCACGACACTATCGGATGCTACCTGGATCAGGACAAGGGCCAAATTTCCTTCTCCAAAAATGGTGCTTCCTTCATAGTTATGATTCTCATTATCATATTTATGTAAGACATATGGAGTCGGTGGCAAACAGCAATGTAACTCACTTTTCTTGCACCCTTCTCTCTGTTCTCTTCTTCCAGGTAATGACCTGGGTGTGGCTTTTGAGATCCCACAACATGTGAAGAATCAACCCTTCTTTGCCTCTTGTGTCCTTAAGGTATGAAGTCGCATTAAAATTAGAGCACAAACCAACAGATGCTAGATTTGCACCATACAAATCGCAGTCTTCTGTGATCTGTGATTCAGAATGCAGAGCTGAAGTTCAACTTTGGAGGAGAAGCCTTTAAAAACCCCCCGAAGAGTGGGTTTGTTGCTCTGGATCAGGCGACAGACGGTCACGTGGTCAAATCTTCTCAGACAGGTGTGTGAATGCAAACTCATTATTCATACTGAAAGGAAAAATCGAAATGGCTCTATAGCTGTGTATGATATTTATCTCACAATGTACTAGATAATATAGTAGTTTTTTTCACAATAAAACCCTCTTTGGTTGCATATTTTAAAACACCAAGTTCACTGTTTTATTCTGGTGCTTACAGCTGTGTCTGCTCTGTGTTTGTTAAGGCAGTGCCAAAGTGAGTCAGGTGAAAGCAGTTTCCAACGCACCCAAAGCTCTGATCATCGAGCCATCTAAAGAACTGGCTGAACAAACCCTCAACAACGTCAAGCAATTCAGGAAGTATGTGGATAACCCCAAACTGAGGTGAGACTGGACAGAGCTGATGCTCATGTTGGTTGCCTACATACCAGCAAACCATGACTTTTGCAGAAAGTGTTTGATTGATAGATAGCAAAATATTTAAGCATATTTAATTGTCTTATTCATATTAATATGTGCTGCATTTCTCTGTTTGTAAATCTTGTTTTATACCAGCAGATGGAGTCAGTGTTCAGTTCTTAATGAAAGCATACACAGTATTTGTCCTTCTGTCACTACAGGGATCTACTGGTGATCGGTGGCGTGGCTGCCAAAGATCAGCTGGCTGCTCTGGAACAGGGGGTACGTGATATCGACCGTCTCAGAATAAACTTGGAATTAAAGTTTCATGTTAAATATTAAACGTTGTAACTAACAGATTAGATTTTTGCTCTTCATCTCACTTCTCCTTCATCCTCTGACCTATTTTCTGCTTCGTGTGTCGTCTTACAATTAGATTGACATTGTGGTGGGAACACCGGGCAGACTGGATGACCTCATATCCACTGGGAAACTGAGTCTGTCCCAAGTCCGCTTTCTAGTCCTGGATGAGTGTGTATGTACAACACATGTATAGTATTTTTAAAGGTTGATCTACACAGCAGAACAATCCTTGAAGTGAGTAACCCTTTTGTCTGTGTGTCCCTCAGGACGGCCTTCTGTCTGCAGGCTATACCGACTTTATCAACAGGATCCATAACCAAATCCCTCAGGTCACTTCTGACGGCAAAAGACTGCAGGTAACTCCTCATATCAACTGCTTGTGTGACAGTCAACAATTTAGTGAAGACAACTTGTTGCACAACAATGATATAGGCAAATAAACATTGTTTATATGTGAGGGGCAGATTGATAAGCAGTTCAAGTGCATAACAGTTTCTCTTGTTTTCCAGGTGATTGTTTGTTCGGCCACACTGCATTCGTTCGACGTGAAGAAGCTGTCTGAGCGTATCATGCACTTTCCCACATGGGTGGACCTGAAGGGGGAGGACTCTGTTCCTGAGACCGTGCACCACGTGGTCGTGCCTGTCAATCCCAAGAACGATCGCCTGTGGGAGCGTCTGGGCAAGAACCACATCCGGGTGAGTCTTGCGTGTTTGGCCAAGATTGTGTCTGAGTGAAAACATTTTTTGCCAGGTGTGATTTTTTTTTTTCTTTTCCTAAATAATTTCTCCAGCATATTTTTTATATGTATAACAAAAAAGTTGAAACATGTAAGAATAAAAAATTGCCAAGACCATTTAAACATTTTTTTTTGCCTTTGAATAAAGTTCAAGAATATTTTTAAGCAGTTGAATTTATTGTTTTCAAGCTTCCTTTTTATTTGTGTTTGTTGTTGTAATACTCATTTTGGCCACAAGAGGCTGAAGTGCACCACTAAATAGGCATAAAAGCACTGACACTGATACATTTTTGGTTTAACCTGCTGAAACATTTTTAAACAAGTTTTTGCATCTGGAATAAAAAAAAGTGACTTAATTTTAAAAAAATCTATCTGAGCAACAAAAAAAGAGTTTTGTTTTTTTTACTTGTTTTTGAGTCATAAACAAGTTACATCTAACTCAGAAATTATGTCACCAGTAATTTATTTTTCCTACCTGCCTCTTGGGCTTCCGTAGCTTAGCTGCTGATGCTTTATGCAGGACTCAACACATTATTCAAGCTTTTATTCTTATAATAATGAAAAGTTATTAATTATTCATGCTGTATGTTATTTATCTCGGTTAAGAGTGGCGTGTTGACAATTTGTTTCTACTTTCATCTGTTAACTTTACATAGACTGATGAAGTCCACGCCAAAGACAACACCAGACCTGGAGCCAATTCTTCAGGTAAGAGCCCAGTTTGGAATATTAGCTCAACAGCACAGATATTATATTGTCATTTTCCTTCTACAAATAATCATGGCTTAGGACTCTATAACCAGTATGTGTTTGTGTGGATTATAGAAATGTGGTCAGAAGCCATCAAGGTGCTGAAGGGCGAGTACACGGTGAGGGCCATCAAAGAGCACAAGATGGACCAGGCCATAATCTTCTGCCGCACCAAGATCGACTGTGACAACATGGAGCAGTACTTCATTCAGCAAGGAGGAGGTAGGACACCGACATTTTACTTTTCATCCCACCACACACACATGCAAAATCTAAGTTAGATTTGTTTCCACTACAAATGTATATCCCCTCTATATTGCTCTCCCTTCTTTAGGTCCGGACAGTAAAAACCACCAGCTGTCCTGTGTTTGTCTCCACGGTGATCGCAAGCCCAACGAGCGGAAAAACAACCTGGACCGCTTCAAGGTAAAAGGACAACAACTTAGCATTACCCTTTTATATGAAGCACAACAGTATATCGGTGTTTGAAGACCTTCTTGTGTTTACAGAAGAAAGAAGTGAGGCTGTTGATCTGCACGGACGTGGCTGCCAGAGGAATCGACATCCACGGAGTTCCTTACGGTAAAGAGATTAGATCACATTCCTTACATATAACTATATACATAAAACTAGTCTAGTCTTCTGCATGAGATAACAGCTTTCATCGCTTTGTCCTCAAGTGATCAACGTCACCCTGCCGGATGAGAAGCAAAACTACGTGCATCGTATCGGCAGAGTTGGAAGAGCTGAGAGGTAAACAGACACTCCAAATTAGTTAGTTTGAAAAATGTTAACTTCATTTGAGACCTGAAACATTCACGCAATATACCTTAAAATGTATAAATGTATTGCCCATACAGTAAATGTCAGTTCCTTTCTTTTTAACTTGCAGGATGGGACTGGCTATCTCCTTGGTGGCCATGGAGAAAGAGAAGGTAGGGTGGATAATTGAAATACTCTCATATTTAATTTGAATAATTTAAAAAGAGGTCAGAGTACATCTTTCTATATGTGCAGGTGTGGTACCATGTTTGCGCGAACCGAGGCAGAGGCTGCTACAACACCCGGCTGAAGGAGGACGGAGGATGCACCATCTGGTACAACGAGAAAGAGGTGAACGAAGATGCAAACGCAATCAACTTGAGGGAGCCAATTAAATGTGTTGTTTTAAAAAGACTCAACGGAGGGCTTTTAAAGTGATTTGATAAGCAGCAGATGCTTTTGTCATCCTGGCAGAAACAGCACCCTCGGGTTTGGAGAGGGTGCAATCTAATACATTTATGTTGAAGCTGTAGTGAGCAGCACTGCACTGAAAGCTCACACACACACACACCTGTCTGTCGCTTTAAAAAATGACATCATTCAAATTCAAATTCTACTTTTCCTCTGATCGCAGCTCCTGTCAGATATTGAGGAGCATCTAAAGTGCACCATCACCCAGTGTGAGCCAGACTTAAAAATACCTGTGGATGACTTTGATGGAAAGGTCACCTACGGCCAGCGCAAGGCATTGGGAGGTATGCTTCACACAGTGGCAGTTATTTCAAGCCACATCAGTAGCATGCTTTTTGAATAGTAACCAATCCTCCAGTCGCTGCAGTTTTTCTGTTGAGCTTCACCTGCATTCCTGTTGCTCTTGCCTAGGTGGTAACTACAAGGGCCATGTGGATGTCCTGGCCCCGACTGTCCAGGAGCTGGCAAGCCTTGAGAGAGAAGCTCAAAGTTCCTTCCTCCACCTGGGATACATGCCAAACCAGCTTTTCAGAGCCTTCTGAACACAACCTAACTAATACAACACTAATACATAATAAGGAAAAATAGAGCATTTTTTTCAAGATAAATTAGAACAACAAAACGAAATGATCGCTAAAAGATGTAAAATGACAGCATTTCACTGTATGAGAAATTAAGCACAGTTGGCATCCAGAGGATAATCCGAGTTCTGACTAGTCCTGTAACTTCTTTTCATTAAGGGAGAAGGTTTATTATTTGTGCTTTTGAAAAAGAAAGCTTGTCAGCATTCAGCAAGTTATAAAACTTATTTGGAAGGACTCACAGGCTTTCACTGTATTGCTTGTAAGAATATTGAGGACATGTAATGCAAAACCTAATTTGTTAAATCTTGTGTTTTGTTTTCTTATTGACATGATTTAATTGAATATTTAAGTTTCCCTATGAAATAATGGGCTACAAGTGGCTTTCTTTTGTTTGCTCAAATAAACTATAGTAGCCTCTTCAGTCTGGGTCATTTTTGTATTATAAAAAACAAGTTCAGTTCAAGATCTCACCATCTGCTGAAATGTAGAAAAAGCCTAACCTCCACTGGCAGAATAACAACCCCCAAGAAACTAATTTTCCTTCCAGACAAACACCTTTACAACAAGGACCATCACTGTCGGACATTAAAGCCCTGAACGGACAAAAAGCAGGCAGGAAAAAATGGTTGTTTTAATAATTAGAATCATGTAGTGCTGCATCTCCTGGAGCAAAAGTCACGGACAAAAATGTAGGCAGCTCCCATGACCTTGAACATGTGCTTCATTTAAAGCAATAAAGGCTGGAGATTGCGGGCCAGTCACGCTCAGCAAATCCTCTCAATGCCTCATGAAAAACACTGCCAACTTTTTCTTACTCTGGATACAAGAAATTGGTATTGACTTCAGTGTAGGATCCCAAATGACTGAACAATGGCATCATGGTTGAATTAAATACTGCACTGCAATCAGCCCCCAAAAAACAAAAAAAGAATTTGCAGTACTCAAAGTAAGATGCCTTTTGTGCTGCCTGACACACAAGAAGCGACTTGTGATAAAACTTTGCCTGTTTGGCTCACTGCTGCTTTACCAGCTTTTTACTCTCCTGTGAAAGTATGAGGCTGAGAGAATTGTAACAGTGAACTCGTAGATGTAATACTGAAAGTGGTCTGTTGGTGGCGGTACACACCAGCAGCTTCTTGTTTCCTTTGGGGAAACCAAAGAGCTTCCAGACTTCAAAGCTCATAAACCAAGGAAATGCATTTAAACACGGATTACTACATTTCAGAGGGATTTACTCACCAAATAGGGCAGATAGGGGGGAAAGGGAAAAGATGCAAAAAAGGTTCATGAGAATAAAAATGTCAATGCACACATAGGATTTCATTACTAAGAATGTGTAACTTTGACTTTAGCCCTGTCTGTACATACATCTCGGTAATTGGTGTGAATGAAGCTGCAGTCAGGTGCCACAGTAATTGGCTTTTCTCTTTCACTGTCAAAAAACAAAAAAAGGTCATGTATTTGTGCCTTCAAAATTAAAGTCTGTCACTGAAAGCAGGTAAATGAGGTGGGAAATAGTGGAAGTGGCTATCTTTACTTGGCTGTGTCAATTTAGGACCAGTTAGCCAATGTATTCATTAAGACATTGTATAATAAAGATATTGTATACATTTTTTGAAAAGCCTCTAGAGGAAATGTAAGATTTTTAAATGTTAATTGTGCGGCTATATTACCAGTGTTTGTTAAAACAATGTTTAGAGACCATTCTGGAACACAATACTACATAATAATGATACTATATAATGATAATAATATAATATAAGATGCTTAGACTTTGGTCAAGTTTAAATAAATAACTGAATCATAAGTGTTAAGTGTGAATTAATAAAAGTCTCGGCATTGCGTTAAAGACGCATAAGTTAAAAAATAAACGATACTGGCAAAGTAAATAATCTAAAATAAATTAGTAAGACACAATCATATGGTTTCTTATTGCTTTGTTGTGCCAAAACATTGCTTTCACGAGTGTCTGGGACTTTTATTTTGAATGACATACCCGGAAGTCCTGTGTATAATTCTTGTGACTTCACTCCCCTGAGATGCCCATTTTCAGTCCACACCCACCCCGGCTGCTGACTCGGTTCCTCCCTCCACGGCAGCTCAATTTGCCAGCCTGGATGCCGGACGTACACTGCTGCTCTACCGCAACAGGTAAATGACTATTAATCAATGTAATGCTCGACGGAACAGAAAAACAAGAAAGAAATACTGGACACTGTCGCTATTGACCTTGTAATTTTTTTTAAAATGACCCTTTTTTGCAGTGAAGTGAGAATGTCTTGCTTTATTAAATCGTTAAAATTAAAGGAGTGGGCAGAGTAGCGTATTAACAATGTGTTTTAGGCTTGACGGTGCTGCACGAGCCCGGTTGTAGATTTTGCCGCCTTAACAATATGTGAATTTCTGACACCTGTCAGTAAACCCTGAGGGAAAGCCGTTGGCTCGCGGTAGGTGAAGCGTGATTGTCAATATGCTAAATATGTGCATTATGTTGTAAAAACAGCTTACATTAAAGGGGGATTTTTTTTAAACTATCAAAATAAGAGCTGTCTGTACAAATTGCTTCTGTGCTTTCAAGACAATACAGTGCCAGAGACAGTATCGTCTTGAATGCATTGTGTGAAGACTGCTTGAAATAGCCTGTTTCTTGACGTTATGTACTTTAGGGCAGGCATATCCTAACCTGGCACAAATAGACAATATAGCCGACAATGACTTTATTGTTTCATCCTATAAAAGCTTAGCCACCTTTTTTTTTATTACCCTGAAGTTAATTAACCTTGTACAGAAATGGTGCGTTCACTGACATTGTCAAAACATCCAGTGTCCATAGAATTGAGTCCCAATAAGAAAGGCTGATGGTCACCCTTTTCTTGAGGAAAAGAAATCAGTGTGATATTTCTGGATCTCCCCAGAGAGTCTGTGGCAGCCTTACACGACCCAGCACACAGTGACCTTAATGTAGTCTGTAATATTTTATCATATGTGCTGCACGACAGCTATATTTAAGTTTTAAGAGGGAATTAAATTTAGCCACATTTATATCATGGGAAAATAATAGCACATGTCTCTTGTTTGTTGGGATTGTTATCACACTGTTATCAGGTGTTTAGATTATACAACATGAGTGCAGTTTTCCCGCTCCTCTTTGCAATGATTTGGGGCATTTGAGCAGTTTATCCATGCTCTTGCTTATTCACTGCAGTATCTAATTATAGAGATTGCTTATATTGTGTGTGTCTGTGTGTGTGTGTTTGTGTGTGTTCTGCTGCTCTCAGTGAAAACAGAAAGAGGAGTGTTTCTTTGCTGAAGTGGCAAAGTCTGTCCAATCTGCACCTCCTATGACATCTGGCTCGTCCCAACAAATCAGCGACTGTTGCATAATCCCCCTGCCAAGAACGAAAGAAAGAATTACTTAGCACACAAATGCACATAAAGATACGCAAACATACATTCTTTATTGACACGAAAGTAGAAGCTGATCAGGGTCAGGTTTTATTTTATACGACACTCAAAGCAGTGCGCATGTGAGTGCTGTAAAGAGGGTTCTTGGCTTTATTCTGAAAACCTTGTGCCAAAAGGAAGTAAAAGAGGCTTTGGTGAATCATTGCTCTAGCTGACCCATAAATGTTTTAGAATAATGAATATAAGAACGATTCCTCTGGTGAAAGCGTCCCTGATTTTCACCTGCTGCACAACAGAGGAAGCTGTGTGCATGTCTTTGTATCTGTATGTGTGTCTGTACAGAACAAGCGCACACATATAAGAATCACACACACACACACACAGGCCTCATTCTTCTTCAGGCTAAGCAAAGCTTCCTGGGCTGTGTCTGCCAGAACAGGGTCCCCCTCTGTGTGAGCAGTGTGTGTCAGACACACTCGGGCACACAGGCAGACGCATTGATACGCACATCCGACCGGGCCGGTGCGGCGCACACACAGGTGTCAATCAGCATGCAGGGCACAGTCAAAGCTTCTTTGGTTCTCTTTCTCTCTCGGTGCAGCGGGTCATCAAACCACTGGCCTTTAAGTGTCTCTCACTTCACCCAAATCAAAACTTACTATTGCTGCATGTAGCATCTTTAAACATCAATCAAGGCTGAATGACCTGGTTGGTATTTGGCTTTTGTTTCTGCAACATCGTCCCACATAAGAGGTGGAAACAGTTATTGTTATAACTGCTAACATTGTATAAAAATAAAAGCATGTGACAGATCATATTTGACCTTTGATTTCTTATAAAGATTGCCCAGTTGTCACCATGTGCACGGCCGGATAACCTTTCACAGGGCCCCCAGGGCAAACCTTTGTTGTGGACCCCTAATGGCCACCCTTAATGCACCGAGTTTGTACCCTGTTACCTGCACGGTCTCCTATAACACAACAATCACTACCAAACTGCCTGTGTCAGCAGCCTGCCTTAAAACCTAAAGATCTTAAAGTTCTAATTAAATCAACCACCACGAGCAAGCTAGCATGTTACTATCAATTGCTCGCTAACTGTTTTGGGTTTCCTGCCACTACCTCTTCCATTGCCCTGATTTTATCTCCCACATGGGGGTGGTTAAAAATGCACCAATTGTATTAGCTGCTGTAAACACCAATCAAAATCCATGGCAAGTCCTCCCTAGGGTTCTGTTTGCTTGACAGCCATTCATCCATCATTTTATATTTAACAGCTGACATTCAAACTTATGAATACACGCAAGTCAACCGAGCCATCATGCCTCAAGTCAAGTCACAAGTCATCAAAACAGTGAGTCGACTCAAGTCCAAGTCACCATGATTCGAGTCCACATCTCTGCGAAGTGAAGCCAACATTTATAGGGCCCCCTTATGGGATTTAGCTGCCGGCCACTAAATCAGCTAACTAGTCTCCTTGCTAGTCCAGCTGTTGGCCTATGTGGGTGTTTATCATTTAACCGCTGTTGCTTGTACGCTATGTGTCCGTATAGATATGCAGGAGTTGAGGAGTCGTTCATTTAATCCTTCCACTCGCTCCACCGTACACATTTGATGGTGCATATTTGCTCACAGGGTTTGTTCAGATATTAGCTGGGAGCTGGCATGACTTTAAGCTGCATTTAAATCCACACTGTGAGCTGTCCTTTCTGTGAGCTTCCAATATCTCTGCAGCACAACATCCATCACATCAACAGGGTCTGAGAGCTGTAAGGTAGAACAAATCAAAAACACACTTATTCCAGAGCGGTTCAAGTCCTTTCAAGCACTTCAACAGGGCTGCTCAGGAATCATAAGCAAATTAAGTGTAACATTTAGTTTTGAGCTCCTGGTGGTGCACAAATGTTGAAAGAGAGGGTGTCCCTGTGTTGATTCTATGTTGTTTTGTCCAGGATGTGTCCTGTTTGAAAAGAGGAGGCTCTCTAGCACAGCCAATAGCAGATGATATAATCTATTTGAAACCACACACACACACACACACCTAAGGGTACAGCAGTGTTTGTCTATGAGGGCGGATGAACTGCTTAATACCTCCATACAAAGCCTTTACATAAGGGAGTGTAAGGCACACACATGCATAAATACACACACATCTACACTTGTAGAGTTTTCATGACAAATATATAGTATAGTGTAGTATTGTAAAGAAGTTTAAACACTGAAGAAACTTACAGTTTAACATAAATATATGATGAGGAATTAACACAGCTGTTGGGTTTCTGACTAGCTGGTATGGAGCTAGCTTGCCGTTGCTAATACCTATTTGTAAATGAATTCTCAGCAACAAGTGAGAGACAACGAGCACAGTTAATAGTGTTACTTTGATATGATTCAGAAGATTTTCTTTTAGTAATTTTATGTTCAATGGATTGTCGAGCATCTGTCCCATTCTTGTGATGTTGTTATTTCTAGAATGCGTGGAGGGAATTTCTTCATTTGGCACAAACGTCCACTGAGGGTGCTTTCACACCTAGTCCGTTTGTTTGGTCCGAATCAAAGACCAAATTGTTGCATTTTGCCACAAGTTTGGTTGTGTTCACGCAGCAGCTTTTACAAGCGGACCAAAAGTTTTGATGCACGGGAAAGCTGCTCTCTGATTGGTCAGCATTTCCATGTGGGAAAACTGCCTGAAGTAAACAGAGAGGGAGAGCTGACTCAACACAATCACACAGGTTTTTTTTAAGTTTAACTGACATCATTCCAGTTCGATCAGTTGCAGTCTCCTTTAGTTTCTCACTGAACAGTTTGAATACCTCCGTGTTCATGTGCGTCTCCACAAGCATTTTGTGAAATTGTTTGGTCAGCACATATTTCTATTTCCTCGTTGCTCCCCCACTTCTGTCCTCTACTCATCTTGCTGCCGGGCTGCGTGGCTGCCTCTGCAAGTGTCAGCACCCATTAACAACCCACAATGCACAGTGTTTTGGTTTGCTTCCAATATTAGGTCCTGCTTTAAGTTTGTTTACGTTCAAACCCAAACCCGTTTTTTCTAGCGGACCATGGTCCGTTTGTTTGGTCTGCACCAGAGTTCGATTCCGGCGTCCACACCAACCTAAACGAACCGCACCGAGGGGACAAACACTCCGGGGTTCGGTTCAATCAGACTAAACAAGGCTGGTGTGAACCCACCCTTAGACTTCATGATGAACCAGCTTGAATTTGGTGGTTTAAGGTCAAAGGTCAAGGTGACTGCCATCCTTCAAAAGACTTATTGACAAAAAAGATGCGTACACAATTATAACATCATTACAACTAAAGTATAAAAGAAACATTATAAATAATGAAATGTTTTTCACAAAAGGTCAGAGGTCAACTTCACTGTTACATCATAGTAGCATTTTTATTTTCATCCCATTGTTGGGATGTCACAATGAGCCTTTCACACTCAAAAGGCTGCTATTTAAAGTGCCAATCTCCAATCAGGAACTAACTATAATGTTACAATGTTGCAATTTCATTTAGCATACGCTTTTGTCCAAAGTGACAATGATTTTTTTAATGAACATCATCAGCAACATCAACAAGGTCAATATAGTTCATCATCATCATCATCATGAGAATCCTACTAAACATAAACCACATCCTCAATGTAGTCATCATCAATGCCATCAATATCATTAAGTGCAGAGGTGTTCATGAAAGAGCTGGGTCTTTAGCTTCTTCTTAAAGGTCTAAAGGGACTCTGCGGATTCTTCTAACACCTTGGGATAACTGAGGAGAAGAGTCTAGTTAGCAACTTAGGGCCCTGTTGTGATGGCAGCAGCAGGTGCCTTTCATTGGCGGGACAGAGTGTAGACCTGGATGAGGGCGTTCAGGTAGACAGGAGCCATATTTGTTGCTGTTTTGTAAGAGAGCAGCAGGGTTTTCGATTTGATGCGAGCAGTGACTTGGAGCCAGTGGAGGGATATGAGCAGGGAAGTGACGTGCCGTTTTGTGTTGATTGTGGACCAATCGTGCTGCTGCGTTCTGGATCATCTGCAGAGGTTTGAATGTGCATATAGGAAAGCCTGCCAGTAGGGAGTTGCGGTAGTCAATGCATGATATCACGAGAGCCTGTACCAGCAGTTGTGTTACATGCTCTGAAAGGTGGGGTCTGATCTTCCTGATGTTGTACAGGGCAAATCCACAAGGTTAGCTGGTCGTCAGTTAAGACGCCCAGGTTCCAGGCATAACTACATTCACACACCAATGCTCTATGCCATCGGGAGCAATTTGGGGTTCAGTGTCTTACTCAAGGACACTTCCACATGTAAACTGTAGCAGTCAGGGATCAAACCGCCAACCTTCCGATTGGGAGACAACAAACTGTACCACTGACAAACAGCCACGATATCTCACGTGGTGGAAATATCTTCAAATATGGCACAAGCTTCCACTCGGACTCAAGGATGAACTGATTAGAAGGTGATGGTTAAAGGTCAATGGTCAATGTCATGACCATTCCTTTCTTGCGAGGACACGATATATCAGAAACGCTTTGAGGGACTTTTATTACATTGGGTGGATGTTGAGGTTTTTATCTGTCTGAACCGTGACACCATCTGTGATCGATTAGAGGATTATGTTCCCCTTGTGTACCTGTTTGTTCTGCTGTCACGAGAAGGTTCACTGAAAATCAAATGCTCGGCAGAGAAACGCAGAAAGTGAGAGATGTTCTTCCTTTAAAGGATAATCACTCCAAGTTTAATGTAGGCCTACCTATGCCGATAACTTGGTTTTAGGGTACTGTATTCTTTCCAACACTTTCAGTATACAAATGCGTCCCCAGTCTCAGCCACACTTACACTGTTGGAAACACTGATGGACATTAACTTGAATGGTTTTGAGAGGCATTCAACCACAATGCAGTTATTCTAGTTGTTTGTATCTTCCCAGATGGATTTATGGCATTTGACTATTGTTTGCGTGCATGCGTGTGTTTGTTGTTCATCAGTCATGTTGTGTGTGAGCGGTAGCGTAGATATTCCAGTGTATGCACAGTGAGCGGTTCATTGCTCTTAAGTAATTGGCAGTGTCGGCATGTGCAGCCAATGATTTATTCTGCAACAACCACAGTCTCCCCCTCCAGGAATTCACACGGAAAGAGGGAAGCCAATGATGGAGCAACACTTTAACGAGAGCAGAAGGAGCGGAAGGGATGAGAAGTCATATAAGAGGGGATGCATGCTGGAGTGAGGGATGAATAAGAAATAAGGGAGCCGAAATGGGAAAAGAGAGAGAGCGGAGAGTGATGTGAGGTATAAAAGTGTGAAAGTAGAGAGGAGATTGGAAGGACCGCACAGCAATCAAAGCTAACAGAGAAACACTGCTTGTTAGCTATTAGCTTCAGGATAGACAGATGAACAAGAGGAAATAAAGGGGTACATGTGACTGAGAGGAATAATAGAATCTCGGGAACAAAATTGAAGGAGTTGTTAGAATAGTGGAAAGAAATGTTCATTTTCAATTTGTAGATGCAGCAAGCATGGATGATCAGCAGTGAGGGGAGTGTATTACCAGAGCAAGTCAACTGAAAAATGATTTAGCAACAACAGAAAAGCAACGAAAGAGGATAAATAACAAGAAAGGAAAAAGAAAAGACACGGAGCACCTCATTTTGCCTAATGAGGCAGGGGCCTCATTTTCCACTTTAAGAGTATTACCTGTTAGAGCGCATCTGTCCCCTCCACCTCCTGGGACTCAGCCAGAGACCCCACAGAGAAGTCTCATCGGGTGGGCCAGGCTCCCTGCCAGTCAGCGATAGTGAATGCAAACAGCACTCAATACAAGTCTGTATTTTGTGTTGTGTGTGCGCGGCGCAGATAAATGTTCAGCTCAGTCATAATTGCCCTTGATAAAAATAATTCAGTAATAAGACTGAACAGAAAAACATAGTAAGACATATTTTTATATCTGTGAAAGATTTAAAGTGTATCCCCCATAACACAAATATTTCCAATAATAAATAGGTTGATTTGTAATAAAAACAAACAAACACATTTAATATATATTCTTAGCTCAAATTAGGAAAGTATATATATTTTTAAAAAATGAACATTTTTATTGCTAATTCTCCCAATAAATATATTCTTAGGAAATATAAGTACATGAGTATATTTATGTCCTTAATAAGATACATATTTATATTCTCAGACACATTTATGTTCCTATAATCCAACAAATATGTCTGTACCTATCAAGACAAATATTTATTGCTTATTTAAGAAATATTTATATTTCTGGTAATACATATTTTATTCCTAAAACAACAAATATTTACACTTCCAAACAACTTCCAAACAACACACATATTTACACTTCCAAACATAGATATTTAGAATATTAAAACAAATATATGTATATACAAATATATTCCTATGGGAAAATATGGCAAGTATTTATGTTACTAACATGGCAAAGATTTTAATCGTAAATATTTAAATAAATATATTTTCTTCCTAAATCAACAAGTATGTTCATGTCCTTAATATGACAACAATTTATAACCCTGCCAAAAGACAACAATGAGAACTATTTATATTCCCAATAACACTCATTGAGAATATAGATAATATTATTTGTGCCTATAAGGACAAATATTTACGTTTCGAATGAGGAAATTATTTTTATTCTTTCCAAAGCAACACCTTTCAAATCCCCTCCCAATAAGAGACGATGCCTTATTTAATTGAAATTGCGCAGAAAGCTGAATGACCGACAAATAACGGCTGCAGAAATAAAGATTTGACTGCTGGCTTGAGCCGCCATCTCTGACCTGAGAGCGGACAATGATAAATGCTTCCTTCCTCCCAGACCACCATCATTTTCCCCTCAGCTGTCTGTCCTCCTCTTGCACTTCTCCATGTTTGCATTGTCTGCTTCTCTGCTCTCCTTCTTTTCTCCTCATTCTCCCCTCTCTCTCTCTCTCTTTCTCTGTCATTTTGTCCCCCTCCTCCCCCCTCCATCCCTCCCTCCCTCCCTCTCTCTGCCATTCTCACCATGCTAGCCGTTCAGCGTGCCTTCCTTGCTTTGTTAACAGGGAGATGAGATTTTTTATTGCTCTTGCGCACATTTACATCCCCTCTATTCCCTTCCTATTTTACAGAGGCGTGCTTGCGTTTCTCCTTTAAACCTGCTGCTCCCTGACACACACACACAATCACACTCTCATCTTTTCTCTCTCTCTCTCTCTCTTTCTGCAGATGTCTGAGAGCTCGCCAGCTGAGTAGAGGACTCCCCTCTCTGCCCGTGCTCTCCACCTGCAGCCATGAATGGTAAGTCCACTTCGATTTCTCCTCCTATGGGCTTATGTGTGTGTTTGCTTATATGTGTGTTTGTCTTTGAGAAGCAAATATGCACTTTGGGGAGGGAAATTAAGTTGAAGAGAATGGATCGGTGATGGAGAAAGCAAAAGAAAGCAAAGAAAGAGAGAGACGAGCAATGAGCAGCAGTGGTGTCGTACCCTTTCTTTAAACTTTAATCTTCCCCTCTGCTCGTCTTTCTGCCAGACTGAAGCTGTTATGATGCTCTCTTTTTTTCATGTGCGACTGTAAACTGAACCCCGAGATTGTGTTGATGTGATATTTATCCAGCGCTTGTGTGAAGCAATCAGACTTTAACAGAACTCGTCTTCGATCCCCGGAGATTTTGCGAGAATTACAGCCCGATTTATGTTGTATTCTTGAAGGAATATCCGCAATTATCTCGACTAAATCGTATGCAAATTATGAGCTATTTTGGTGTATGCTTTCCTGTTGCGTATCTTTTGTCCTTGCTATGGACAGAATTGCCCAGTAGCGTGTGTATGTGTGAGTAATCCTCTTGTTTCCAGCCTTTGATCTGTTGCCGCTGCTTAAGGGCCTCGGAGGGAAATGCCTCAGAGAAAGCGTGTGTTTGTGTGTGTCTGGTGCATCTTTTCCACACGACTAATTCTGCAGTTTACCAAAAAGTGAACTCTTCAATGTAACCATGCTATCTGCTTTTTTTTGATCCAGTATATAGACAGCAAAGTTTGTGGAGACGGCACTTAAGAAGCACGTGGAAACAGGAACTATAAAGTCATTAGTGTGTGAAACAGGTGGACAGAGAAGGATAGAAGTTTGTGTTGGCTAAAATGCTGCAGCGTGCAAAGAGTGTTGATCCATTACACCTATCTGAAACATCATCTCGTCCTCCCCAGGTGAAGCGTTTGATATGTAAATAGTTATGAAAGCAGTGATGTGGTTTCCCCCAGTAGACCTTGCGCTGTGTGTCTGGAGGTTTGACTCGAGCCAGCGTCTCCTAAAGACTGAACGGCACCAAGACAACAGCACACAAGCTGACAGAAGGGAAGTTAAACCACACAAGGCCGAGGCTCTTTGTGTCGCAGCTGTTGAGGTGAACTGTGGTACAGTTGGTTTTTATTCTGCACCAGTGATGTGGGAGCTTTTTCATCAGAGTATATAGCAGTTTTTGTTGATGGACTGCGTGTTGTATTGTCTGAATATTGTCTGACGGGCTGCTGAGAGCTTATGTTGCTTTTGTGTTGTGCAGGAAACTGTTGTTCAGATTGTGTCAGGATTGATACATTCAGGTCACAGTGATATCTTTTTTAACTTTATATTTTTATCTGCAAGACAAGTGAAGAGCTGATGTACAGGGATGTCCTGGAAGAGTCAAAATGTTCAAAGAAACAAGAAATACAAGACAGTGAGATAAGATAACAACACAGTTTATGGGACAACGCCTCAGTGCAGCTTTTATAAGAAGAGAAAAAGACAAATACATGAGTAATATGTAGTATATAATCAAAGAGTTAAAATCACATTGATCAACCAGACATACATACAAGTCCAAAATACTTTGGGCTGCTACATTCATACAAGAATGCTAGTTAGCAAAAAATATCAGAAGCTATATTTACAAAATAATCAAAAACTTTGGGAAGCTTATTTGCTGTCTTGCCAAAAATTAGATGAGACAATTGATATCATTCTCACATCCATTATATGTATATGAGAAAACAGCCTGGGGACAGTTAGCTAAGCATATTAGCAAAAGGGCTAAAAAGTAGCCGTCCCCCAAGCTAAGGAGTAAACAAATAGCTTGGCTCCACGACTTAGAAAAAGTCTGCCACAGTATAAAACCACAACTTGTTTTTATTTACACATACATTTTTAAGCAGATCAAATTGTTAGCTTTAATTGTGCTTTTTTACATTTTAGCCAAACCAGGCAAGCTTTTTCCTCCCGCTACGCTGAACACAAAGCTAAGCTAACCAGGAGATGGTTAGCTTAGCCTGTTTCATGTTTCCCAAAATGTCAACAAGGACTAAAAACAATTGTAAAAAAAAATATATGTAATACATTTAAGTTTCCCACAGCCAAGTGCACACTGTTAGAACAATTTGCAGTCCTTTTGTCATATACACAAGCTAGTTTTAAACAACACATTTAAAGCCTATGGCCTCAAAGACTCCATAGCATTAGCTTTTTTTATATGCTACATATTCTAAAACGTGGCACCTCTTTATCTGGTGTCACACTGAGTGGTCATTTCTTTCCAACACGAGTGTCAGCCACACAAGTCCCCTATGGATTCTGCTGTTTAAGAAGCTTTGCAGTGCCCCACTTACACACACAGCACTCAGCGCTAACTGACAAACATATCAACTGACAGGCCCGTGGATGTGACCATGCTAGCTACATGTCCCAGTGGCACTGTGCTAAATATCACCTCCCTTTTCTCACTTACAATAGCTGCTAAATGAGGTCTGTCAAAGCCAAGGAGACAATGTGAGGAATACTCACATCTCTGTGTGAGATTAATTACTTTCTCCTCTTTACCGCGGCATTTTGCTGACAACGCCTAAAACTAGGTCAGGGCAGTGCGAGCTGCTAACACTGGCTCAGTCAGGGAAAATGTGGATACCTGAACAGGTGTTGCTGTGGTGGTTTAGGGTTGAGTGAGTTTGATTAGATGTCGGAATCAGCTCAAGGCAAACAGCTGGCAGTTTTACATATTATCTGGAAACTTTTGTAACGTCCTGAGTTTTCACATTTTATCTGCATAAAAGGGGCTGCTGTGCTGTGACTGTGTGTCATTCCTCAGGGATTTGTGTGTGTGTGTGTGTGTGTGTCTGTGGTCGACCAGTGTTTGGGTTAGAGTTGGGAGGAAGTTCCATCATGGGCAGGCTGGTATTTCCTGAAGCTGGTGCATAAATTACACCCTAGATACCAGATCTATGAAGACATACACTCATAATAGCCCACAGAATTGTATTTTTCCCACTAACAGTATTACCAAAACCAAATTTGTCCTTAGCTCTATGACTTCATTCCTACCCTCTAAATCTTTTGCATCGGTATCATACTTTGCCCTGATGATGGAAATGTTGTCCATGTCGAGATCAAAGCTTTAGACACCACTCCTTGTGTAAGATATGCTGTCCCTCACATCACAGGATAACAATCAGATTGGCTTATAAGCATCAAAGTATTCTCGTTTACAGAAGTGTGGATATAAAGAAGGAATATGAAGTCACCAGGAATAAAAGTAAACACATATTTTCTAATTGTTTGTATTAGAGCCTGACTGATATAGGATTTTTGAAGCCGATACAAACACCAAAATTCACTCATCGTCTATATGGTTGCCAAAACTGCATTTTTGCAATTTTGCAAGTAGGGTTAGGAATCGCAGGGTGACTCACGATACAATACAATGCGCAATACGTGGTCAACGATAACAATAATATCATAATATATTGTAAGAGAATCATATAATGATACATCACGATATATCTGATAATATCTGATTAACTGAAGAATACAAAATGCCCCTAAAGTGCAGATTAATGTATTCATTCGAAGCAATTTGGTGTCAGTTACACAGAATTGAACACAAACAATGTTTTCAGTCTGTAATTTAAATGTACAGAAGTATTGAACAAATGAATCACCGCTGTCCGACATTATCCTGCTGTCAACGTCTTCGGCCAATTAATTTCCTCTCATGTTATCCTCATTCATGTCATAAGCGCCACTGTGAGGAGTCATGAAGTAGTGACACGGTGAGTCAAAATCACAGGGAAATCTGTTTAGAGCGCCATGTGTATCTGTGTATTAAATCGATATTTGGCGCAGCCTATTAATAATTGTATTGCACGGGTCAGGACAGGATATATTGGCCTATTGATATTTTGTCCCACCCCTAATGTTAATGTACTCAGAAGGCTGCTCTCCTCAACAAAAAACTTTTATTCAATGTAACAACACATTGTTAGCTCATACTAATGAGGACATCTTGGTCATTGGTATCTGACAACATATACTTTGATAGCGTTAATAGGCCCATCTTGGCCAGATAATATATCTCTGTGGCTCTAATTTGCTAAGATCGTAAAAGAAAGAAATAATGTTCCAAGGCCAAATAACAACTAAGCTAAGCTTTGTCCCCTTTAGGGATGCATGATATAAAAATTTTTGCCGATATCCAATATGCTGATATTTTACAACTCATTTAGCCGATTACCGATACCGATATTTTTTTCCCGCACACCTAATTGCCGAGATCATCAACTCACTTCTGTATTGGAATTAGCGTACAGTATAATGGTGATACTCTCATTACATTTGTTACAACGGTCGGGGTGACGGGTCTCGAGATGGTTAATCAAGTTTGTAGTGTTGAAAGACTTTGCCTTGGCTCCTCCTCGCATCACCGAAGCTGAGCAGTCATTGAAATAGCAGTTTTGCTATCTATTTCGGACACTTTGAAAAACTTCCACACCACGGACATGTTGGCTTCTAACTCTCTGATGCGGAAGGTAGACACACGTGACGTCATCGCGCTGCGCCACGCAGGTCTTCTTCGCACCGGGGACATTGCGCCGAGGTCAGGCATTTAATCAAGTATGCAGCAGCCCATTATTTTATCGGTTAATTATATCGGCGGATATTGGCGTGTTGGCCGATATATGGTCATTTTTAAGCCAATATCGGCCGATGACGTACCGATAATATCGTGCATCCCTAGTCCCATTGTTTATATGCATTGGATCAAGAGTTTGTCTCATTAGGTACAACTTTTTCCATAGTTTTGGTCGCTTCTTTCTTTATTTTTATATTTTCTTTCGTTGAAGTCGTCTCCCAAACACACACTTGTTCCTGTATTGTCAGGGTTTCCTGATGGTATATTTCACAACTAAAATAAACCATATCCAGTTATAACTGATAAGTATTGAGTTGAATTCAGTTTCTTAAACCGTTATTTCATTGTCCTTAAAAATGTATTGCACTTTTGCAGAGACATCTCTTGTGGTAGATCCCATTTTCATACCCGGTTATGCTTTAACCAGTGGTGAGCTCATGCTCATGGAGGTGAATAATTAAAGAAATTCTTAACAAACTCAACATGTTGTCTTGATTAAACTCTTAACTTCCTGTTGCGGAAAATGTGAGTAAATATTCCATTTGATCTGAGGCCGGTCTGTCGCTGTCGAAAGGGAAGAGTAGCTGACAGACCAAGTGTGCCCTATTTCCTCTTCCATTACAGCTCTTCACTTTACAGCTGTAACATTGACTGTTTCTTACATCAACCCGTGTGTTTCTGCTGTTTGCAGTTAATGAACTAGTTCATCACTCGGCTACTCTGGTTTGAATTGATCTTAGTGCGTCACTCTCCGTCTCTATCTCAGCTGTCTCTGGACTCATTATCTCCTTATCTACAACTCCGTCCTCCTATTTCTGCCATATGGAGGGATCCATCTGTGCACAATGTCCATATGGTTAATCTTCTCCTAAAAATGGCTTCAGAGCTCTCATGTTCTGTAAGAACATTCAGCTTCCAGTACGCTGTGATCGTCTTATGATTTGATTAATTTCCTGGATTTCCTTATGATTAATTAATTAGCAGCTGTAATGATAATCTTTCATCCTCTTATATTAAAGACATCTTCTGAAATTGAGTAAGACTTGAGCGTGGTACCACTCACACGGCGTGTTTGACTTCATATTTAATTCATGGCCAACCCTGAACTTACCTTGAGATATGCAAGAGTGGAGCACAGTGGAAAAAAGCTGACCGGACACTTTTATACATTAATCATTGTCGGGAGCTGGTTAAGAGTGTTTTCATCTGAGGGGAAGAGCTCATTCTCGATGGAAATTATGCACACTTTTTGGAGGGTGAAAAAGACAGTGTATACCGAGTTTGGTTTTAGCATTTCATGCTTTGGGGATTGAATGTGTCATATTTATGAAAGCCGGGTGCTCCAAACTGTGGCTGGTATTTTAAATGAGCCGTATCTTGTTGTGTTCAGTAAGTTCTGTTTACATAGCTGTAGCAGTAACAGCTTTTGATGTGTAGAATTACAGTCTACAAATACAGACATTCGTGGTCCCCCCAGGATCAGTGCTACTGCCACAATGAGTTCAACACAAACTAGAGATAGACCGATTATTGGCTGGGCCGATTATCGGCACCGATATTCGGCATTTTCACGCATATCGGCATCTGCCTTTTTTTTTTTTTTTTTTCGACGGCCGATAAGAGTGCAGAGTGCTGGAGAGGAGAAAAGTTCATTTCTTTGCAAATTTTATTTAACTTTGTTTTATTTACTTAATAAAACTTCAGGAAGTTATTTATTTATTTATTTATTTATTTAAATTTTCAGTTAACTTTATAAGAGATGCTGCTGACCCTGGGAACTCCCTGCGCTTTTTGTTTGTTTGTTTGTTTAATAAATATATGCTTAAAGGCATGTAAACAAAGTTAAGTGTTGGAGTTTGTGTTATTCAAAATTTTGACGCCAATATTTTCACTTTTACTGCAAATGAATATTGGCTCCAAATATCGGTTATCGGCCTCCTTGACTACTAATAATCGGTATCGGTATCGGCCCTGAAAAAACCATATCGGTCTATCTCTAACACAAACTCAACGTGTTGTCATTAGCTATCGTTGTACATGTTATGTAGTAAGTACAAAATGTAATCATGCTAACATGCTAAACTGAGATCTTGTTCATGGTGAAGATTGGGCCAAACCCTGCTAGCCTAGCACAAACGATGTGAGCATGTTAGCATGTTGATTTTAGCCTCTAGCTCTGTCCAAGGTCTTAGTCATATATACTTAATCTCCCCAAGGCCTCTGCCTTTTGATATTAAAACCTGGTGAGAGAGAGAGAAATAAAGTGCACCCCCATAGCTTTCACTTTTAAGAGATCCTCTTCAGGATTTACAGCAACTTTAAGAGGAAAGGTCATCTCAAAATCTTGTTTTCTATTTGATTTTCAAGAACTTCAAAAGTCAATTTTGTCACTTTTCTTCAGGCGGAGCCAGCATGTGGGCCATCACACCAGAGGAGAGGGGGAAACATGACAAACAGTTTGACACCCTCACCCCCGTCCTCGGCTTTGTCTCAGGTAGGCTGTTGTCACAATAAACATACCGGATTCATGTTTAGGAAGAACACGTATTTATGTCATCAGTAGTTCAGCTGCATCAGATGCTGGTCTCTCTGAACACTAGAGTGTTTTACTTTCAGGAGAACAAGCCAGGAAATTCTTCCTCCAGTCTGGCCTACCACCTACTGTCCTGGCTGAGATCTGGTAAGAACCGACTAACCACTTACTGCTAAATAAAGTGTTAGTTAAGTAGGTCAGCAGATCTAATCTTTGTGTTGGGTCAGAGTTAGTTTGGTCCTGCTCGCCTGCTCTGAACTTCCTGTTGAACACTCACTTCCTGTACAGCCCGCCCCACCTAGTTAACTGTGTGAGGAGAAAGTGTGTGTGCACTGTAATTACAACAGACTCTGTGTTTGTGTGTGTGAATAATGATAGTGGAATTCAATCCCACCAGAGCCCTGTCCCTTGTGTAACTCCAGCCTTTTCTATTGTCTCAATACAGAAATGATAATAGTAGGAATGCAGACATTGCTATAAATACATCATAAAAATAAATCATATTATCCCATTGTGCTCCCTCTCCTCCTCCTGTAGGAACCTAGCTGACTTTGACAGCGATGGGAAGATGGACAGACTGGAGTTCTCCATCGCTATGAAGCTCATTAAACTCAAACTCCAAGGGCGGAGCTTACCCTCCTCTCTGCCAATCATCATGAAGCAGTCTCCCGTCTCCAATTCTTCTTCTATCATGCCGTCATCAGCTCGCTTTGGTAAAAATTACTCAATCTAATTCCCAAACCTCTACATTTTAACAATTTCCCCAACAACCTAACCTGCATAAGCGTTGGTGTCTTGATCTCTTCGTGTTCACATGTGTGTCTCTTCCCTACAGGAATGGGTTCTATGCCAAACCTGTCAATCGGTCTGTCATCCATGTCAACCATGCCCATCCTAACACCCCGCCTGGCTAACCCCGCCATGTCCTCTGTCCAACCCCTGGTGCCAACGCCAATGACTCTGCCCCTCATCACCTCTCTGGGAAACTCTGGGCTCCCCAACGGCAATGTCAACATCCTCACCCCGCCTCTTGTTCCCAACAACGCAGGTTGGTCCTGCAGTGGAACCATTCTGATTGACAAAGAAAGATAGATGTTGGTTAGAGGTTTGACTCCCTAGCTCAGATTAAATGCAAAATAGGACAATGGACAGCATAGATAAGAAGTTATTTCTCCATATCTAACATGTGCTGAAGGGCTATTCGTAGGAACTTTTGCACATGCAAAGACAGCCACTTCTGTAGCATTACAGCGAAGAACACAGATAGAGTCTGTAAAGTTAGAGAAATAAATGTGCTTATACGTGTCCTCATGTTTTTGGGTGCTTCGAATGTTAGGAGTGAATGACTCAAAGTTTGCCAATGGGGTAAGGCCCAGTTCAATCAGCTCTTAATTAAAACTAATTAGTCTAATATATAATCTAATTATAGCTTGTGTTTACCAAGTGGAGAACACACACCACCAAATTTAAACGGGTTAGACCCCACAGACGTGTTCTTTCACAGAAATGTGTGGCTGCTAAATCCTTAAGCCTGGTATCTACCAGGAGTTCTGCTGCTAGCTAAACATTAGCCTGCTAACTTAGGACCCACTTTAAAGAAGTTAAAAGGGGAGAATATGAAATTTAATGATAGAATATCTGTATTTTTGACACTTTAAAAGGGCTTTTAAACATTATTATAAACTAATGAGTCTAAATAAAAAGAAGGAAATAACAGCATAGCTTGCTAAAACCATTTTTTCAGTTTGAAAGCTTGTGATGCAACATTGGTTTACTCAAATCTATCTGATCGCCTTCGATTGGCATTAACATGTTACCAAATTCTTTCCAACAATTCTTCAAGTTAAATGATGCAACAAGATTTTGCTGCTTCAGAGCTTGGCAAAAACTTCATACACAAACTTTGTAATGGATTTGTGGATATCTGTGCAACCCAATGTAACATTTAGTGTATCAGGGTAAGTTGTGTTAATGGTGCAGTGGTGATGTGGTGTGGATTACACCTGCAGAAAGAAAAGGCTGAGCCTTATCTACTCCCTGAGGTCTTATATGTCTCTGGAGTATGGCAGCATCTTTATGTGTATCTGTATCTTTAATCACCAGGAGGATTAGTCACCACATTCTTTACTGCAGTACCTATTGAATATAAAACAGTCATTGGTATCAGGTGTGGGTCCATATACTGTATATAATATATAATTGCTTATCAAGTTTTTACTTTTTGCGAATTCAATTTTCTCTGACTCTGTTCTCCTCATTTCCCACTTCCTCCATCTGTCCCCTGGCTGCTCCCTTTAATCTCATGCTGCCTGTTCAAGTATAACTTTTGGCTGTGAAATGAGGAATCTAATGAGCTTCAGTGTAAAATTGGTCTATTATATGGTGTTCCCTCCCCTCTCCCTACTGGTGAAAACACATCTGAGCCTCTCTGAGGCTATCTAGACTTACCCCCCTTTAGATGAGGGTTTCATTCAACTGGGATGGCTTTGTTTTTAGCCAGATGTCTATAACCTTGCTGCTGGAGCTCTGTGTGCTGTGACTGTAAAGTATGAGGAGATAAGATTAGATGTACACACATTCAAGGGCAAATGCAGCCTGAATGTTTACATTAGGTCAGAGGTTGGTTGCATAAGGAAGAAAAAGGCATGCTGTATTTATTTACATACATGTACTAGAGCCATGACCTCATTGTTTTCCACGTGATACCTTAAATTTGTCAGAATCATATTTAACAATGAACTGAATTTTCTAACCCTGTTTGCAGCGCTCCCTCTCTCTGGGTTCTCCTCTCCTATGGCGTTTTCTCCGTCCACCGGCATGTCAAATGCTAACTCGCTCCTGGACCTTGGATCAAGCAGGTAAGACCCAGAGTGAACATAAATGCATAATGTATATAGCAACAACATCCCAAAAATAGCAGGTAAAGAGGCCTTTCTCTTCTTGAATTGGAACCTGTCCTGCTTAAGATTCCTTTCTCCTGAAGCATGAATTTTGAATCAAGTTGTCAATGTCTGAGTAAGTTTAATGAAAGACACAAGGATTTCTAAAACACATTATTTATAATGCATTGATATTATGGAACATCTGATAGACAGTGGTCTAAGTCACACACTATCAGCCCTTTGGTTCAGTGCTTACGAAAGAGCTGAGTTTTTTCTGGGAAGGGTTGGGGATCAGAATGCAGGCAGAGATGAAACACTTAGATAACACAGAGCAGGAAGGGTTTTTTTTCAAATGGTCTAGTTGGCAACAGTAGGAAATGGGCTTGTGCGGAGTCACGAACATTACATCAAATGACATTCTTATACAAGGAGGTCACTTTTGCTGTGACTATATTAGGTCCATCTCAATGGTCCACACTGTTTTATGTCAACAACTGCTGATAAGTTCTTGGAGGAGGAAGCCTAAAGAACTTAATATAGGGAAAATGTTAAATATACTATTCATAATGTGTTTTAGAAGTTTCGTACCTGCCATACATCAGCATATTAGCAGTAGCCCGTTTTACACTGCGGTTCCGCTTCAGCGTGTAACGAAGCCTCGCCGTCATGCAGCCTTTGCTATTTTACATTGGACCAAGCAGCGCCAGCATAAAGCCGCCCCAGTGTGTGTTTTTACAGAGCGTTCCGGAGTTGAGGAAGCAAGACGTGCGCGAGGTGTAAACAAACAGCGCGTGCTTCAAATACACCCGCGGCGCTGTTCTGGGCTGCCGGCTCTGCCGTTTACTCTGACGCTGTTTTGCCTGTGTTTACTACCGCCGATGCCGGCTCACTATTCCGCCCACGTGTGTCAGAACATGAAACGTAACAGAGGCGTAATAATCCCGCCTTGAACTGGCAGTGTTAAAGGGGCTATTGTAAGTGTCAGAGAGTTAGCATGCAAACATTAGCGTTTAGCTTAAAGCACTACAGCCTTTGAGAGCTGCTAGCATAGCTTAGATTTTGGATCAAATCTTTAAAGCAAAGAAAAAGGTTATAGGTGGCGATGATACATGCTCTAATGTTTCAGTGAACCATCCCAAATTACATGTTACCAGTGAGTTTTACCAAATTTCATGCTAACAATGTCATATGTTATTAGCCATGAATGTTAGCTTATATGTCAGAGGGAAAATATAAGTGTGCGACAATATTAACAACAGTTAAACTTTCATTTTTGGTTTATAACGAAGCATTTAATCTTTACCTGGGACTGTTACTGTACTGGGATGTAATAAGAAGAAGAAACTGGAGTGTGGGACGTTTGGTGCAGCTACAGCCAGAGATTCCTTTCAAAACAGACAATAGCAGTATCTAATATCCTCCATCCTGCTCTTGGTGTTTTGTGTGGTTGGGAAAAGGATAAGACTAGTATCTGATTTCATTTTGAATGTATTGTTTTGAGTGACGCTGTGCTACAAAAAGTCCTGCCCTCAGGTGTAGGTGGTACAGCAGGCGATAATAAGGGCAGAACACCTAACCTTAAAAGCACCTTTCCCTTCTGGTTGTGCTACCTCTTACATAAGGCTAGACACTTTGTTCTCATCCTTTTTTTGTTACCAGACCCATAACAAAGTTTTAGAATCCCCTCCGGATCCCACTACTTGACACACACACACTCGTATGCACACATACACAGTAGGAAAAAGCCCCTGGCAGAGGGAGGATCCCACTCTGCATCTCCCATTGTCTCCCTTAAAGCTCCTCTTTTATTTCAGGAGTGTTGCAAGTTTCCACCCGGCTATAATGACCAAAAAAGAAATGCATTCTTCTCCAATGAACATCATCGACCCGGCCTATCCTTTTTTGCTATTCTTTCAGAGGCATTGTTTATAATAAAAACAGAGGCTGATTAGCATTGCCTGAGGGTACGGTCCTGTCTCGTTTCAGAGAGTCATTGTCTACGTTTGCACCAGCTTCCTCTAGAGCTAATTAAGAGCTGAGAGATAACACCGGGGAGTCTCAAGGCAATTAGTGGTTTTAAGTCGAGGCTTGAATATAAGGGAGAAAAGGAAAACACTGACCACATAATATTAGAGTGTTATTCCTCTATAAGTGATCTTGGCATATTTTTGTGGCTCTCTTTCTCTCTGTTCGTAGCTCAAATTCTTCCTCCACCACGTCGTTGGCCAGCAACTCTCCCAAGACCAGTGCGAGCGACTGGGCCGTTCCGCAGGCCTCGAGACTCAAGTACCGTCAGCAGTTCAACACGCTGGACAAGCTCATGAGTGGCTACTTGTCAGGTAGGTCTCTCTCACACTCGCGCACAAACTTCAGCTTAAATAAACACGAGGTTCTCAGGACCTCTTGGCTGCTGTTGAGTGGTGTTCTCAAAGTTTGACAGAGCGCACTCTGGGTCAGTTTCACTTTACACACATGCACTCACGTACTCTTATGATTGCTCTTAACCCCACTTGACAGGACTTAGCAATGAGACCTACACAAATATGTCCTCATGAGTTGGCGGAAGAAGTGCTGTCATTTCTAACTTTTTTTTTTGTATTTGTAGGACCTCAGGTTAGAAATGCACTGATAGCATCCAACCTGACCCAGACTCAGCTAGCTACCATCTGGTGAGTATAGGTGTGTGTATGTTAAGGTGTGCTGACTCGAGTGTTTATGATCCAACAGGGAGACACGTCTCATGCCTTTTTAGGTTTACATGAGGCAACAGTTTTTAGCAAAAACAGCTCTTGTAAGTCTTCAAACAAAGTAATCAGCTACCAGGTGAATATGACTAAGCATTTAGCAGCTGAAGAGCCAGAGATTTTCCTCTTGATCTGGTGGAAGCCAAAATAGAGCTAAAAGGAGAGTAAGTAGGGGCAGCACAGTACCTCACGTGGTGGAGCCTGCGCCCACTGTATAGTGTCTAAAAGGCCTTGCTAAAGGACGTTCCAACCCTTGTCCTTTGCATGTCCATCCATCCATCCATTAACTTCCGCTAATCTGGGTCGCGGTGGTAGCAGGCTAAGGAAGGTGACCCAGGCATCCCCTCCCCCCAGCAATGTTTTCCTCCTGGGGGATTCCGAGGCGTTCCCAGGTCAGGTGGGATATATAATCCCTCCAGCGAGCTCTGGGTCTGCCCCGGGGTCTCCTCCCAGATGGATGTGCCCAGAAAGGCCCAGGAGGCATCCTAATCAGATGCCCAAATCACCTCACCTGGCTCCTTTCGATGTGAAGGAGGAGCGGCTCTACTCCGAGCTCCCTCTGGATGTCCGAGCTCCTTACTCTTTCTCTAAGGCTGAGCCCAGACACCGTTTGGAGGAAACTCATTTCAGCTGCTTGTATCTGCGATCTCATTCTTTCGGTCACTACCTTAAGCTCATGACCAAAGGTGAGAGTTGGAACGTAGATCGGTAAAAGAAAGCTTTGCCTTCAGGCTCAGCTCCTTCTTCACTACAACAGTCCAGTACAACGCCCTCATTACTGCTAATGCAAACCGCCCCAATGCCTGCTGGAGGTCCCAGCTTGATAAAGCTAACAGAACATCATCTGCAATGGATGATGACTGCGTGTCTCCTTTGCATGTCGTCCCTTTTCTTCTTCTCTCACATTTCCTGTCTTCTATTCAGCTTCCCCAATTAGTACAGGCAAAAATGTCCCAAAAAGAGGAGAGTATATATTGAACTTTTGAGCCACATGGCCAGAGAAAAGACTGCTAATGGGTGCTAACGTTACTCTGTATCAGCTGGATGTTTAAATATGCAACTGTTTGCTAGCTCATTTCCCATGAAAACTTTATGAGGTGCTAATTTGTCCGTGTTTACAGCTTGTTCCACTGCCCCAGAAGAAAACAATTATGCTGCTTTAAATCATGATTCTCTCACCAAGACGGTTACAGATTTCATTGCTTAATTTTGTAACTCACTGTTTTGTGCGCACGTAGGACCCTCGCGGATGTGGACAAGGACGGACAGCTACAGGGTGATGAGTTCATTCTGGCCATGCACCTGGTGGACATGGCTAAAACCGGCCGACCCCTGCCCCTCACTCTGCCCCAAGACCTGGTACCGCCGTCTCTCAGGTACACTAACACACACACAAACAGATTTACACACTCACTGCTTGTCTTTATCACAACAACAAACATTGTTTTTTCTCATTTCAGAGGAGGAATTAAGTCCAGCGAGCTTGTAAATGGAACAGGGCCTTACATCACTCCCTGTTTACTGGACACGATGGAGACAGACTCTGCACAAAAGAACAAGAGCAGTGGTAAAGAATGGCCTCCACTCTGTTTGTGTTGTTGAGTCCTTGGTCGTCCTCTGTGTCTAACCTCTCCTCCTCTTCCTAGTCTCCTTTGAGGACAAGCTGAAGGAGAACTTTGCGAAAGGCAGCGCCGAGCTGGAGAAACGACGGCTGGCTCTGGAGGAAGCGCAAAGAAAGGAGCGGGAGAGGAGAGACCGGGAGGAGAGGGAGGAGAGGGAGAAACGGGAGAGGGAGGCCAGGGAGCTGGAAAACCGGAGGAGGCTGGAGGAGGAGAGGCGGTTGGAGAGGCAGAGAGAGATGGAGAGACAGAGGGAGGAGGAGAGGCTGAGAGAGCTGGAGAGGAAGGAGGTGAGAAGGGGAAGAAGCCTCACCTGTGAGATCAAGATTGACATGTTTGGTGACCTCGCTTTTTTTTTGTACTTTCAGGCGGCGAAGCAGGAAATGGAGCGACAGCGGAGGGAGGAGTGGGAGCGTGCGAAGAGAGAGGAGCTGGGCAGGAGGAAAGAGGGGGAGCAGGAGGAGATCATAAGACTCAGGGCCAAAAAGAAGAGTCTGGAGTTGGAGCTGGAGGCTGTGGTGAGACTGCACGCGTAGTCATAAATATGCATGCTAAATTGCCATCTTAATAAAAGCATGATAACGCACTTTTATATCACTCTTGTGTCTCCTAGGGCAACAAGCACAAGCAGATCTCAGACTGCCTCCGAGACGCTCAGAGCAAGAGGCGGATTCTGAAGGCGGAGGTGGATCTTGTCAATCAGAAGAGGGACGAACGCATCACAGAGATTAACACGTTACAGCTTCAGTTGGAGGTTTAAGAAATGTGTTTGCTTTCACTTCTTCCCTATCTTACATTTAATTTATTCCTATTTTGTGATTTCCTGTTTGTATGCCTCTGTGTTTTCTGTAGGACTGGCAGAGGAAGCTCTCACAGCTGATCCCAGAACAGCAGAGGCTGACTGAGAAGCTGCGAAACATCAACCTCAACAAAATCTCCTGTGAGTGACAAGCACCTGCTCGCACGACACACAAACAAAATGTCAGTTAATTAATTCCTTCACTCGCCCTTAAACTTTGACCTTTTCCTTGTAGCGGTGTCTTTGACCACTATGACCGGGAACGTGACGGAAAAAAGCATGAATTGTCGGAGGCTGAAGGACCAGCTCGACACTCTGGAGAGGGAGACCACGGACAAACTGGCCCAGATGGATGAGTACAACAAGGAGCTAAAGGTCAGTGGCAAAGTGGAGATACATGGAGGATGCTCTTTTAGCCAGTCTCTTGAATTCAACACAACTTAAATCAGTGCAGAGTAGTTATATATTGTTTACTTGTTGAAAGTATTGTTATGTACATCTGTCAATGAAGCAATTACGTCCATTAATGTAGTCCTCTTAAAAGTAGCATGCATACAATCAAAGCCATATTTGCAGACCATGCTGCTGTCTTGTAGAAATTTCAATGTATTTAGTTTCTACCATTTAAAACATTTCCAGGTTGTCAATCATGTCATTAAGGTCATTAACAATCAACAGATCTTTTTTAACATGCTTAAATTGTGTTATTAATCACATTAATCCTAAATTATGCACTTTATTTTTGTCAATCTTAAAGTTTAAGCTTCATTACTACAAAAACATTCTTTAACCCAAACAACAACAGTTGTTTACTCATTGAACACAAAAAAAATGTGCATGTTGCAAAAGTGTGCTACAGGATTTTCTCTTCTTCTTAAAGAAATGAATGGGAAAAGCTGGTTTCTTGCAACTAAAAATCAGAAAAAGTATAGAATTCACTCAAAATAGACGAGCAAATATGTTGCATTCAGACAGTATGTTAAAGTGGTATAAGTTACAATATTGTAACTGTATGTCTTTTTTGATGTGTATTGCTTCTGTATGCTACTGTTGCAAACCAAATGCCCCTTGGGGACAATAAAGATTTTCCAATCCAACCAAATCCAAAAAATTACTTGGAAAACGTATTTATATTATACATTATATAATTTTTTTTCTTTCAAAATTACCATTTCAAAATGGTTTAAAATTTTGGGTAAAGGATTGCTTTCTTTCGCTTCTTATCGTTACATAAAATGATTGAAACCACTCTCTTGTCTGTTTCTTGAGTAGGCTGTGCTAGCAAGGAGGTGATTAGCTTAGCTTAACATAAAGCTTGGAAGAAAGAGAAACATAACTGTTGTAATAATTATTTTGTGGGTTTTTTGTACTAATGAAAAAGATTTAACTAGTTAATTTGCGAGTTTTCGATGAAAGGTGCATTTTAAAATTTCTGTGAGAACCTAGCTAGCTCCTTTCTTCATGCTTCCTGTCTTTATGCTAGCTTAGCTAATTAACAAGCCCACTCTATACTCACACTGAGGTGAAATATTTCAGATATAACTGCCTGAAATTATTTTACATTTTGGGAAATAGACTTTTTTTTTTCATTTGCTCTCTGTAATGAGAGGGAACAGGAACATGACTCCACTCTCGTGCCTGTATGTTTTGAAGGCTTTGCTAGCTGAGAGTTGATTAGCTTAGCTTAACATTAACAGTGGGAGAAAGAGTTTGACATCCACTGACTGTGTAACAATGTGTTCTGGGGGTTTGTACTGATGATGCAAGATTTGACTTGTTAATTTATAAGCGTTTTCTTATACGTGTCTTTATTTACTTTTGTACGAGCCAAGCACACTCTTTTCTGCTTGCTTGTCTTTTATGCTAGCTAAGCTAATTAACTGGCTCACTCCTTTCTAGATGCGCAGACACCAAAGTGGTAAAAATGTTCTCATCTCACCGTCTGCAAGAAAGAAAAAAAGCATATTTACAAAGGAAAAGGATTTTTTTGCCTAAAAGTTCAGTACAAAAGTTTGGTATTTTTCGGATATTACAACAGTACTGTATGGTAATCCATCTTTACAATATATATGATGGATTACACCAATATAAAATGAACCAGTGGCTGCTTTGTTGGGAGTTTTTCCCTCTTTACCCCAGCGGATTATTGGAAAAGAACAAAAACAGGGAGTTTCACGCTTAAAAAACTCTGCTTTGAAGTCTTGTTCGACTGGTCATGGTAATTCTAAAGTTTCATCCCTCAGGCAAAGAAAACCTTGTTACCTAACCGTTTTTTACACACATACAAGCAGACTCGGATGTACACACTCGCCTGATAATTTAATACCTGTGAAAGAGGATGTCATGCGCCCTCGCAAATATATCTGTAACCTGATACTACAACCTGCAGCAAAGCTTTTCTCTTTTCAGTCTATTCAATTGTTTCGTTTAACGCTTTAACACATTTCTTTTTCTCCTCTCTTTTTTCCTCTGCTTTCCACTACCTGGACATCTTTATTGCAAATTCGCATTCTACTCCTCTCTGGTTTGCCATTTTCCTTCCCTCCTAACAACTCACCTCTGTTTTTTAAATTCGGCCCTATCCTCCTCTTTGCGTTTTCCCCTCTGTCATCACGCTGTGTTTCTCTAATAGCTTGGGGATATGGATGACTGTGTCCTGCGAGGCCTTCTGTCTCTGCTGGCCTGCCTCAGCCAGCTCTTCCTCCTCATCAAGGTTATCTTTCTTCCTCTCTTTCCCTCTCTCTCTCTACCTCCCACTGTGTAATCTCTCCCATCGCCCCTTTTTATTATGTTTTTTTTGTTGTTATTTTTGCCCCCAAGCCACAATCTTTAATCTTCTTTTCCTTTTGATCCCGCGATGATTCGACTTCGCTAATCCTTTGCTCTTTTGTCTTTTGACTCATTATTAAATGGAGCTCTGCTCTGGAACCTCTTCTTTCCCTTTTTTTGTTGTTTCTCTCCCTGGGATTTGCTCTAGTCTGTGTTTTCTATGTAAACAGGATGCACCCTGAGGGTAAAACACACACACGGAATGCTTAACCTGCACATTTTGTGGCAGAACTGAGCTTATACATATTTACAGACATCTGCATGTTTGTGTGAGTGGCTGCCAGTTTGTCAGCTGGCTCCTTTTTCATCTGTTCTGCATGTGTGTAATGATTTGTACTATTGCATCATATCGACACAAATGTAGAGACGTTTTTGAAGCACATCTACTTTCTATAGAATCAGTATAAATTGGTTATACAGCTCTGAACACCAACTGCTCTGTGGTTGGTGCAGAATCAAAGCATGCATAAATTGGTGTTGTGCCTTGTGGCTGTTTCTGCATTGTTAAAGTAGCTGATGCTTCTGCCTTCATGTCTCTAATGCACTGCCTATACTGTGACTGCATCAGGAGCTGAGGGAGAAGCAGGTGCGGCAGCAGGCTGTCCTGGATGACCTGTACAGAGTCAAAGAGGAGAAACTGCGTGAGCTGCAGAGGCGCAGGGAGGAGGAGATGGAGAGGAGGAAGAGAGAGGAAGAGGAGGCGGCCAGGTGAGTCTTTAATAAAACACGTGTTCTCTATTCTTTGCTTTGTGCTTAAGGTGATTTAAATATTGCATTTACTTTCCACAGACTCGCAAAGCTAGAGCAAGAGAGAAGAGAGCAGCAGAGGAGGGAGAAGGAGGAAGAGGAGGCCAGGCAAAGGAGGCTTCTGGAGGAGCAGAGGGCCCGGCAGAGGGAGGAGGAAGAGAGGGAGGCACAGGCTCGCCTGCGGGCGGCTCAGGAGAAAGCACAGGAAGAGGAGAGGAGGAGGAGAGAGGAGGAGGAGGAGGAGAAGAGGAAGAGGGAAGAGGAGGAGGAAAGGAAACAAAAAGAAGAGGAAGAAGAGGAGGAGAGGAAGAGGAAAGAAGAAGAGGAGAGAAGAGCACAGCAGCTGGTGTTGGTGGATGAGCAATCCTCCAAGCTGACATCGTACAGAGCTCTGTACTCGTTTGTTGCCCGAAACGCAGATGAGCTGAGTATAGACGCAGACTGTCTTATAGAGGTACAGAGACACATGGTGAACACACACACTGTGAACACACACACTGAGAACACACACACTGTGAACACACACACTGGGCTCTTTGGTTTTGTTGTATTCTTTCTATATTACAAATGCATTACCAAGAAATTATAGATTTGTTGTTCTACAGCAGGTGTACTGTGGGCCACATCTCAGCTAGCTTCATGACAAAGCTAATGCTACATAAATGTACAAGCAGCACACTTTGATACTTACATGTAGGTAAAGGATAAATGGTGTCACTAAACATAAGTATGTACACATTGTTTACTATTATATTAAAGAATACCTTTTTTTAGAATCACATTAAAACTACGAGCTAGCTAGCTTGTTAGCTAACTTAGAGATATGGAGTTTTACTATTATACTGTTAATAACTAGCTGTAGCTTGATAGCTAACCAAACTTTAGTTGTTACATTTTTGGAGTAAAAGTAGCCAAGCTACTTAGCTTTGTAGCCAACGCAGAGATTTGACATTTTACTGTAATACAATATTTCTATTAAGTAATATGAGCTATTGGGCTGCACAGTGGTGCAGTGGTTAGCGCTGTCGCCTCACAGCTAGAAGGTTTAAACCCAGGGTTGGACCAAGTGGGCCTTTCTGTGTGGAGTTTGCATGTTCTCCCCCGTGCATGCGTGGGTTCTCTCCGGGTACTCCAGCTTCCTCCCTCAGTCCAACGACATGCTGGTTAGGTACATTGACGACTCTTAATTGCCCGTAGGTGTGAATGTGAGCATGAAAGGTTGTCTGTCTCTGTGTCAGCCCTGTGATTGACTGGTGATGAGTCCAGGGTCCAAAATGAATTTTTTTGTCAACCAGCCAAAATATTTTTTAACAGGCCTTAAAATGTTATAATGTCAATTTAAATGGTGGTAGAAAGAAACTGATACATCTACTTTAGTACTGAACTTATAATAACAGTGTAATTTTGAGGTAATGCACTTTGCGTATGTATTTATCTAAACTATTACGCCACTGAATTTAAAGAAAAATTTAAAGTAATTAAAATCAGCTCCACATTTAGAAGCTGCAACAAGTGGTGTACGCAGTAATGCTTTGATAATAATCCACTGATTATTCACTGATATTAAACATATTCTGAAATAGGCCATCCTGCACAATGACGAGGTTACCGTAAGTTATGGTAATGTAAGAATATTTTGATCCTTGTCATTTTTACTCATAAGTTTTTATTTTGCTTGTAATGGAGTATTTATTCTGATATTACTTTTTTTTTTAGTACTTATTTCATCAATGCAACAAAATAAACTGTTCATTAGTGCAGCTCATTAATCCACTGCACAATGACACTTGCAGTAGCTATGATCAAGCACTCATAGCTCTCTCCTTCCTCCGTCATTTGCAAGGCTAAATGAATTGGAAATGCGTCTCCACAGCATTGAAACTCAATAATTAGCTGCTGTAGCTAGCAAGTCCCCATTAGGCGGTGCAGGCTGCTAATGTAGCGTCAGTTACCCGTCCAGCAGCCCCTTTAGAGCCGCGGCACAACACCGGGTTGCCGGGGTGGCTGTGTGACAGTCCAAAGGATGCATAGCAGTAAGCAGAGGAAGCGGTCCGCCAACGGCTAGTTCACTTTTCTAACAGCTGCTCTGTTATTAACCTGCTAAATTTCATGCGCACCGTTGCGACCAGTGAAAGTGTAAACTCTTCACTTATGTGCGAGCTAAATAACGAAAGCGTGAGTGCACCACTGTTGGTCAGTGAGGGTCAATTAAAGGATTGTGATACAATTATTCACAGACACACACCAGTGACATGTAGACTCTGCAGAGTCCTTGCAAAACAAAAACTTAAAACAACTTAAAGTATGTTTTGTAGTGATTGGAGCTCCTGGCGCCTGACCTCATTTATTTTTTATTGCCAATTTAGATTTTTGCCCACATTTGGCAAGTGGTGGGTACAAATTTTGGACCCTGAACCCGCCTCTCGCCCAATGACGCTGCAACTCACAATGAACAGGATAAGCGGTATAGATAATGGATGGATGGATGGATGGATGGATGGAGGGATGGATGGAGGGTAAACAAGTAAACACGACAGTAAAGAAAGCAGTTTGTGCAACATGTGCAATGTTGAACCATCTTAGGGGATGCACACAGACTTGTTAACACCCCGATACCTTGGCTTGCTTGTGTGATGTGTGTCTGTTGTGTATGATTGCTGTGTAACAATGATTGCTCCTGAACGGTCCAAACGCTGACTGCATTTAGGAGCCAGCATGTCATCATCACCTTGTTATGTCTGATTGAGGCTGATTGAACTGTGTTTTCCACGATGCAGGTGGATGAGCAGACGGTCGGTGAGCCTGGCTGGTTGCGAGGAAGTTACAGTGGAAAGAGGGGCTGGTTCCCGCAGAGTTACGCAAAGAAATGTCTCTCGGCCTCTCCAACAACTGAGACTGCCCCTTTGTCAGCTGGATATACGTTCTGTCCGCCGCCACCACTAAACACAGGGTAACAGACTGTGAAAAACAGAAGGGGACAGTTTCTCTGTGATATTTCACTTCTAAAGATAGTACAGTTTAGTGCTTTTCTGCTCGCTGCTAGTCTTTAACAGTCACCTTGGGCATTTTAATGTAAGCCACAGTGCAGTTAGGTTGTTTTTATTCATGCGTTAGCTCCTTCCCTGATGGTTTGTCCTTCCTGTTTAACCCAGAGTTCCAGATGAGGAGGAAGCAAGCGACAGCATCATCACCACCCATGCAGACGCTTCACAGGTAACGAGGAAAACTCTTATACTTTATGGCAGTTAACTGTGTCTTTGTTTTCTGAAAGAGGAAGCTCTCTTCTCATGTACAGACAGACTGATTAGTGAGCTGCTCCAAATGCAGATTGAAACTCTGTTTTGTTGTTTTGCCAGTTTAGAGATTTGCATGCATCTTCTCAAAAGATAATGTTTTATTCATGTGCAACATGGGAATTATCTGCTTTTGTTGTGTCTGTATTTATTCTCTTTTGCTTTCTCTTTCAAATGAACAGCTCTTTTATACACAGCTGTTCTGTAATTTGACACCTGCTGTGGGATAATTACATACAAATTTCATGAGCTTTTGATTTTTTAGCTGCTATAATTATTGTTTTTCTACTAACAATGGATCACTGGTTATTAAACCTGCTAAGAGATATTACCAAATGAAGTTCCCCTCAGCTCTACTGAGCTTTTTTGCTCCTTTCAGCTCATTGTTTTGGTTTTACAGTCTGCGGATTTACTGTTTTGGGTTACTTGCAATGCCCTTTGTTAAATTTAACTTCCAGCCAACGCATCTGCAGTATCCTGCCTCCTACCTGCACAGCACGAAACAGCAGACTGACAACTAGCTGTGGAACATAGTGGGGAATAAAGCAGCATAAAAGCCATGTATTTTTCTCTGGAGCTGGTGGTGAACAAAACAGAGATAAAAGGAGAGTAAATATTGGACTTGAATTTGTGTGTAATTTCCAAAAAACATGACTCTATAGAGGGCTGCAGTGGTTAGCGCTGTTGCCTCACAGCTAGAAGGTTCCTGGTTCGAATCCAGGTTCGGCCTTTTTGTGTGGAGCATGTTCTCCCCGTGCATGCGTTCCCTACGGGTACTCCGGCTTCCTCCCACAGTCCAAAGACATGCTTGCTAGGTTACTTAGGGAATCTAAATTGCTGTCTCTATGTGTCAACCCTTTGATTGACTGGCGAACAGTCCAGGGTGTACCCCGCCTCTCGCCCAATCACAGCTCGGATAGGCTCCAGCCCTTTGCAACCCTGAACAGGATAAGCGGAATAGGAAATGATCTTAATGGCCGCTAATGTTTTTCTGTGTCTGCTGGATTTGTAGCAACTGTTTGACATATAACCACAATACAAAATTAACATGGAAGTGTCTGCTTACAGTTTGTTGCACTGCTTCCAGGTAGCCAGAATCATTTTTAACGCTTGTTTACATGTAGTTTAAATATTGGCTTGTGCTTTTCTAGGTTTCCTCATGGCTTATTAATATCTTCCTTCATAGTATAGCTGAGCTATAAACTGGCTTTGGCAGGCTAAGAACTGGGTCTGGCTGGGGTACACACTATGCTACTGACACCAACACACACACACACACACACACACATATCATTGACAGCAGCATGGCTGTGTATTTATAGCTGGTCTCTGTTGGGAGTTCTTCTCTCTCTGCCTCTCTGTGGGTCACCGAGACATTTACAGATCACCATCTCCCTACAGATAACATCGGTGTTAGTAGGTCTGCCATTTGTAGGTTATGCCTTATGGTCAGAAAGAGTCGATATTATAAGACGCTCTAAATCTAGATAAGCAGCCTTAATGCTGATTTTATAGTCACTGTTTATATCTGCTCCACTGTTCTCAAACTGAATTTCTTCTGCTCTCCTCAGTTCTCCGTCCCTCTGCTGGCTCGAGCCATCTCCTCCTGGTCAGCCACCTCGGACACTCACCTCAACCTCTCCACCGGTGTGGATGACGTCATCACTGCACTGCTGAGCTTCTCACAGGGCGACATCATCAGCGTGCTGCAGCAGAAGGAAGACTGGTGGTTGGGACAGCTCAACGGGACACAGGGATGGTTCCCAAAGAGCTACGTCGCTCTGGAGACGGCGGATAACGCTGAGTATGAAGACACAACTCTGATGTTAAATCCAAGTTTATTTGAAGACTTAACTGATTATGTCGTTTCCCTTCTAGCGTGGATGCGTTTGACACATCTGACTCGGCTCAGCTGGAAGGTAAATACAGTTTATCTGCAGAACTAATGTCTCTATATTTAACGACAAAAAGCCATGAGTGAGTAGCTCTGTTAGATAACTGGCTCTGACTTTCACTCTTCAATTTCCTCTTATCCAGAGTATGTGGCCTTGTACACGTACGAGAGCCCAGAGGCGGGGGACCTGACGTTTGTTGAGGGAGATGTGGTCATGGTGACAGAGAGAGAGGGAGAGTGGTGGCGAGGATGCATCGGGGATCAGACCGGGGTTTTCCCTTCTAACTATGTCCGACCTGTGGAACCAGAGGTGAGTCGAGTCATGTAAATGTTTCATGTGAACATTTCCTTTAATTTTATATGTTATGAACTTATTTACTACGTACACATTAATGCACTACTACTTTATTTAGGGGACAAGACCTGGAGCTCCAACAAAGAAGCCTGGTGAGGATATACAAATACTGCATCAAACACACACACACACACACACACACACACACAAAGGCCGTCATAGCCTGCTGAATTACTCTATTCTTCTCTTGACATTTACCCAATATAAATTGATCCTTTGCTCTTTCTGTTTGGTCAACAGAGATCGCCCAGGCAGTCTCCACCACCGTTGCCCCGACGATGTATCAGCTGCATCTGTCTCCAGGGCAACTGATCGTGGTCCTGGCCAAGAACTCCACCGGCTGGTGGCTCGGGGAACTGCAGGTCAGTCATTAGAGCCACTGGGGCCCATTCAAAAGATATGAAGTAGTTTTTTTTTTCTCTATTTTTAGGTTTTACATTAAGAATGTTTTTGGCTCGAAAGGCTGATGTGTAATTTAAGGTCAACTGCACCTTAGAGCGCTGGATAAGCGTGATTAAGCCGTCTGAGGGGTCTTTAATCTGCTACCCTTTTTTTATCGTGGGATTTTTTAATATCCACATTCTGCCTTGGTTTTAAGTAAACAAAGACATTAAAAGTATGAAATATATCATAATATGGAAAATAGTTCATGCTCTGTTAAGTGAGAATCTTGAAGATTTTCATGTAAATAAATGTCTGTTAAGTCTCTACCTATCACTGAATGAGGTAACACAATGGTGATTGAGTCTATGGCCCACTGATGAAAGCCTTTCCATTTGCAGTATATAGTATTATTATGGGCTGGCTGTCTGTGGCGACATTTGCATAAAAAATCACAAGCCATGCCGACTTAGTGACACGTTTTCCATCAGCCAGTAGTGGTTGGTCTGCCAGAGAGGGTAGGCAGAGCTAAGCGGCTGCTTTTCCAGGCTCTGCAAGTGTTGTGAGTAAACAGTAATCTACTATGGCTGAACAAACAAAGAAAAGATCGACTTCAAAAATAAGTGAAAATCCAAAGAAAGAGAAACAAATTCGACGCTCAGATGAAGGCAAACAGTCTAGAAAGGAAAGCGACCGTCAGAGAGGAAAATCAAGAGCTACTTATTAATCTCTATAAACAGACATCTGCATGTCAGCTAACAATCCGTTCTAGATCTAAAATTCAACTTGACATAAATTCCCTGACGCTGTGTCACGAAAGCCGTTCAGCGTTGAGATTTCCCGACTTCCTCGAATGCATCAGAAATGATTGATCCTGCCTCCGTTCAACAAACGAGCATTTCAAAAGTAGTTTTCTTCTCCTCTTGAGGACAAAGAGAATGAAACTGAAATCTTCAAGATTACCACTTTAACAGATCCATAAAAACGGTTTTGCAACACAAGACTGATTTATTATGTGCAATATTACTTTTTTACTTTCACTATCTAGTGCAATATTACTTTATAGTACTATAATGTACAATTAGGTTTAATATCAGGCTGTTTTTTTATTACTTATTATCGCTGCAAATATGACTACGTTCTACTCGGCATACTTTTGTAAAGATTCTTTTCGGGCCTGTCTCTTTTCATAGCATGTCAGTTTCTTCTACCTCTGAAATACAGCTCGTACTGTCGATGTTTGTGTATCTGCTGACTTTTCAGATCACTGAGGAGCTCGTGAGAGGCTGACAGGAGGTTAGAGGAGTAATAACAGGGTTGTCTATAGGTCAAACATCCACAGCAGTGAGAAGTCAATCCTCTCTGCCTGCTTTGTGCTGAGGCTGCAGCTTCAGCTCTGGTTAAGCTCTGAGTGAGGGGTTTGGTGCAGTAATTTGGACAGCTGAGGCGAGTTAGCAGCACAGGAAGGGGTCAACAGTTCAGACAAGAAAGTGAAAATTGAAATGAGTTTTGTTGAAGTAAATAGGATTTAACTTCAAATTCTACAATGCCAAATATATAATTCACTTTTTATTAAGTTTGGGTAAATAGAATAGCAATGTTCGTTCCAAAGACTTCAGGCGGAGCTTTGGCTTGATTTATGAACGCAGTGAAAATAAATGCCAAGTAAAGAGCCATCAGGTTTAATATGGATGGCTGTTGGCACTGCTGAGATTCTGGAGGTTCAGCTCTCCGCCCGACAAAATCAATCCATCAATTCATCTCTCGATTAAGAATTCAGAACTGAAGCAGCGGGAGATTGATTTACTCTCACTGGCTCTCATCCCTCCAGGCTCGAGGAAAGAAGCGGCAGAGAGGCTGGTTTCATTCCTCTCACGTCAAGCTGCTCGGTCCTTCCAGCAGCAAGTCCTCCCCCTCCCCTCTGCCAGGTGACGGCTGACACACTTTGAACAAGACATCCTGTTTGCGAGCAGGGTGCAGGATCTGTTGTTTGCTGACATAATCGCTGTTGGGTTTGTTTACACATTTGAAATGCCAAGACTCGCTTTGAGCGGACTCATTGATAAATCCGGGCTTTTATTACATCGGAAATCCTGCCAATAACTGCTTGAACTACAAAAACATTCAGTGTTCTAACACATCGAAATGGATCAAGATGCTCACTCCCCTTTAACAGCGTCCTTTTTCTCTGATTCCTCAGTGTGTCAAGTTATCGCAATGTACGACTACACAGCTGCCAATCAGGATGAGCTGAGCTTCTCCAAGGGTCAGCTGATCAGCATCCTAGACAAGACAAACCCTGACTGGTGGAAAGCAGAAGCCAGTGGGGTCACAGGCCTGCTGCCCACCAATTATGTCAAGATGACCACAGAATCGGACCCCAGCCAGCAATGTGAGTAAACCTCAAGCTCGTATTCTGCCTGAGCAACTTTCAGAGGGACAATATCTTTCCATGATGCCGTTTAAGAGAAAATCAATCATTTATTTTATTTCATTTCAAATAACGTGTGTTTAGTGTTATTAGTGGGAAAAAATAAGATTGTGGGCACAAAATGAAATAGATGAAACAGCTGTAGAATCAATCTTCTCTCTTGTTACTGAAAAATCTGACTGGTTGACTCGGCTCACTCCAGGTACGGTAGATTCCTTCTCCATGTCAGAGCATGGAGAGACTGACGGTAAGCCAATAAGAGTTGGTTATTAGAGGTGGTGCACTGAGGATCATTGGTGAACATGAACTCACTGCACTATGGTGTTATGGTGTTGTGGTCTGGTGACTCACACCTTGTTTTACTAACAAGACAAAAAATCAAACAATTGTTTACTTTTCTTCAGCCGAATAGCATAAGAAAGGAAAGAAGGCTAAAAGATCGAGTTTTTAAGTTTCCCTAAACAAAACATTGGAAATTATTTAAAGGGATAGTTTTGGGAACTACGTTCATGCCTGGTTCCCTCCGAATTTAAAGGAGCAGTTCGCCACTGGTTAAAGCCACTGTCAGTCAAAGCTGGTGTTCTCTGTAATTGATAGAAGCAATAATATTGGAAATTGGCGCCATAGCTGTGGAGAAAGTTGTGGTCGTGGTTTCGCCCATTCTACATTCCTACAACTCCCAGTGTGCATTGCGCCCCTCCCTCTGAAAGGAACAGCCCACCGAGAGAAATACTGCTGTTTCGCTGCAGGCAATGGGTCAGAGCGGTACAGAATCAGAAATACGACAAGAATATACCAGTGGTCTAAAAAATCTTCAGGTCTGCAGTCTACATTTCAATCGTGACATCGTCAAAACGAGACATGACATCGGAGGCGGGCGTCCTAGATTGAGGAAGTGTAGTTTAGCAAGTTCCCTGGCCTCCGCCAGATGACCTTTTACCTGGTCTGGTGGAGGTTTTCCAGGGCCCATTGGAGAAGCGGATAGCGCCCTCCAAAGGCCCAGAGAGAAACTGCATAGCAATCAACTCAATACTAATACTACTAACAATTTTATGAATTAGACAGCTCATGAACCTTTTTCCTTTTTTTTTTGTACATCTGGCTCATGGTTTTGATTAAACGAACTGGGGTTCAACTTGCGTGACATTTGGCCACGAGATCTCATAGCGCAAAGAACAAAACCACACCAGACTCAGAGTTATGGGGAAAGGCATATTGTATAACAACATGCCGTAAATACACTCGCGGCCAAAGCCAACGCTAACAGAGAGTAACATAAACATCAGTGCAAAACTAACTTACATATTCATGGATGAAAACAGTCCGTTTGCGATCAATGATGTCTCCATAGTAGGTGCAGTAAACAAGTCGGGGCATGTGTCCCTCACTGCTGTGTTTCAAGGGGGATGTGCTGAGTCGTGCTGCGTTCAGGAGTGCTCAGAAACGTGAGTGATCAGACACGTTTGAACACATATTTTTAAAGATCGATCTTGGGATTTATTAATCGATATTGGGTAATTCAAATGAGAATCGATTGGAATCGTTTTTATTAAACCCAGACCTAATTAGCTCCCCATAATAACATGATAGGCCTGAGGCTGAAAATCGGCGAACTGGCCCTTTAAAGCTTGCGGGACCTCTAAGGCTCACTAATACATTATATCTCATTTGCTTAAATCTATAAAAAACAAAATGTTGATGATAGGTAATGATAGGCTAGCCCCTGTTTTCAGTCTTTATGCTAAGCTAAGCTAATACTCTTCTGGCTGTACTGACGCTTCATGTTTAGCATACTTGAGAGTGGTATCAATCTTATCTAACTCTTAACAAAGTTAATCAGCATATTTATCCAAATCGTTCTTTTCATGTCTTACTAACAAATCACTGAGTCAAGAACAAAATAGCACAACCACTGATGGTTTCAAGTGAAAATAGCTTAAAGTGAACTATTTTGTTTGTCCTAATGCGATGTTTTCACTGCAGTGTTTAAAGGTAGAGATACAATGCACTTGTCCACACCACTGTGTGTGAAGTACACTGATCACTGGTCTGTTGGGAAGGATGTGGTTCCACTCCTGTTTGCTCACTGCTCATCCACACATACAGTATCTGATCTGATGATAAGAAACGGGCTGCTTTAGAAGCAGGAGGTGTGTGTTTGAATTAGTATTCATAGCTTGCGTCTTCTCCTCGCAGCAGTGGATCTCTGTTAACAAGAGTGAACACACTGGACGTTTAATTAGGAAGAACTTGTTAAAGCTGCAGACACAAAACACGCTGAAATTTTAATTCTAATGAACATGTTCTGACATGTTCGCAGCCTGATACACAGGCGAGGGTCGGCGCTTCATCAGAGAGATAAAATATAAGCCATTAGCAGCACGCTCCAGCTGATATGATTAGTAACTACATTTACATTTCCTGAAATACATTATTAATGCACCTGCATGTGTGAGTCTAGCATTAATATTAAAACTATATTAATGTCTGCTGTCTCTCCGCCTCTCCTTCATCTCACTCACCTCCCCCTCCCGCTCCTCCGCTTCATCTCTGTTTTTCTCTTTCCTCTGTAGGACAGTAACGCTGGCTTTCCTCTCTCCTCCTTCCCTACTTTCTCCTCCTCCTCCTCCTCTTCCTCACCCCTTCTGTCTGAGCCAATGCAACTGGAAGCCCAGCCACCGGCAAGAACAGCCCAGCCCTGCGCTTTCCACCTCTCTCATTTAGGACTGTTGTGTTCTATGCTCCTGTTTTTCGACCCTTCTTCTTTAAGCTTCTTTTACTCCCTCTTCTTCTTTCCTCTTTCGATAAGGCATTCAATTCTCACCCTAACCCCCCCTCGCTCTCTCCTCTCCTGTGTTTCCCTCGATGTTTCTTTAACTTACTGATTAACAAAGGGAGCGAGGCAGAGGCAGCTAGATGTGTTTTAAGAGGCTTTTGTCACTCTGAGAATAATAGAGTTTGGATCATAAGAGTTTGGTTTCACAGAAATGAAAATAATATGTAAATTGCATCAGAGCGAAGTGATTTAATTTTCTAAATTAAAGCTATGAATCAGAATGAAAAGAGTTTTTTAACAGGGTCACTCATTCTTGCACTAACAGCAGTAAACCTTGCTAAAACGGACCAATTTGAAGACTCACGGATGCTTAAATAACCTTGATTGCCGCTTGCTGACGCATTGCTCGTACTTAAACTCAATTATTGTGATTTTATTACTCACCTCTTATGCACTCTTCCATTTATTACTGCTTCCAACGTATTAAAAGGTTGAGTCTCATCCTGTACCGAACTGTGATATCACCAGCACACACGCAAAAACACACGCAGACGTTAGAGCTGAGATAACGACACAAAAACCGCTGACCTGTCCATCCGACTTTTGCCAAGTTTGTACCTCAAAGACTTGAACTTCCAACGGAGTCTTCCACCGCTCAAGCATTCTACTCATTCACACCTATGCAATCATTTGGAGTGAGCGCTCCACCATGAAAGGTGCTTAGTTTTCCTTTAATTCAGCGTCTTTGGTAGCAGCGTTCTTAGCGTTAGCATTGCCTGGTTTGTTCCCTGAGTTCACATACTGCAACTACAACGTGCCTCACTCTTGTCTGTGCATTAAATGTAAATAAAATATCATAGAAATTATAATAAAGGGAGATTTTAACATGAAGATGTCTGCAGTGTTTTTAAAGAAACTATATTAGTGATTGATGGGAGAGTGTGTTTGTGCATGTGTGCATGCCTGCATGTTTGCACCTGCGTGCGCTTGTAGGGTGTGCCGACCTGATGACGTTGGACACCATGACCCCTCAGGAGAGGAAGAGACAGGGTTACATCCATGAGCTCATCCAGACCGAGGAGACCTACGTGGAAGACCTGGAGCTGGTTCTAGAGGTACGCACACGTAAACACACAGGTGTATTCAAAAAGCATGGACCTGCATTCTAACCTTTCTTTTTCTGTTCGTCTGTCACTCAGGTCTTCCACAAGCCCATGTCTGAGTCCGGCCGTCTGACGGAAGATGAGATGGGATTGATCTTTGTCAACTGGAGGGAGCTGATTATGTGTAACGCCAAACTACTCAAGTAGGAACCACACACACACACACACACACACACACACACACACACACCTTTATGAACCATTCTGGTAAAAGTTATCAATATCTCAATATCTTATTCTAAAGTTTCTGGATCCCGTGTGTAAAAGGGATGAAATGAATGTCAAGGGGGAAAAAACTACTACTTCTGTAGATATGACCAAAAAACAGCCCATATAAAGAGGTAGAATACAGTGCTGCACTATCAGTGTCTAATACACTAAACCACAAACTTCAAACAGAAAAACACTTCATGAGGTGGACTTGCTTCATTGCTCGGGATAATTTCACACAAATAATCAACTTAAAGCCTGGGGGGGTTGAAACAAGCATTAGAACAATTTTCTTCATTTCAAATAAGTTTCAAAACTGGCCTTAAACAACGTAACTAACAAACTTAAATGTGACTGCATTTCCGCAACAGTTGACAGTAGGGATGCACGATATTATTGGCACGTTATCGGTATTGGCCGATATTGGCTTAAAAATCGGCCAACACGCCGATATCCGCTGATATAATTAACCGATAAAATAATGGGCTGCTGCATACTTGATTAAATGCCCGAGCTCGGCGCAATGTCCCCGGCGCAAAGAAGACCTGCGCAGCGCAGCGCAATGACATCACGTGTGTCTACCTGCAGCATGAGAGAGTTAGAAGCCAAAATGTCCGTGGTGTGGAAGTTTTTCAAAGTGTCCGAAATAGATCGCAAACCTGCTCTTTGCAATGACTGCTCAGCTTCGGTGATGTGAGGAGGAGCCAAGGCAAAGTCTTTCAACACTACAAACTTGATTAACCATCTCGAGACCCGTCACCCCGACCGTTGTAATGTGATAAGAGTATCACCATTATACTGTACGCTAATTCCAATACAGAAGAGAGTTGATGATCTCTGCAATAAGTGTGCGGGAAAAATATCGGTATCAGTAATCGGCTAAATGAGTTGTAAAATATCGGCATATCGGATATCGGCAAAAAATCCAATATCGTGCATCCCTAGTTGACAGTTTATGGCAGTTAACTTTTGATTTGAAAATTGGAATATAAAAGTTGTTCATTGAACTTTATTTATTTAGTTATACATATTTAAGGATCAATGCATTACTGATATTTTTCAAATTCATTTAAAAATAAATCTGCAGTTCTACAAAGTAGGGGGTTAGTAGTACCCCCTTTTGAGAAACTTGTCCACACGTAGACGGGTTACAGGTCACTGAAAACAGATCTTTTGTAAAACTCCGGCCAGGGTGAAGACTTTTAGAAACTCAGTTTCCGCGGAGATGTGTAGATGGGGTAAACAGCGTTTTACAGTTACTCGTATACTATATTGAGGCGTCGGGATAGATTTTTTTCAGACTTTTGACTGGCCGTGATTCTTTTTCTTCTTTGCATGACCGGGTTGTGTCGCCGCCTGTTGGTGTGGCATTTTCATAACAGCGTTTCTGTTGTGTTTTTGCGTTTTCGTTTGGATGAGGATTTTTTATAACCGTGCTTGTGTGGACAGGGTTGTTTTTTTTAAACAAAGGAGGCAAAAAGGAGTTTTCCGTGTACGTGTAGACATGGTCTTAAGTTTACAGAATTATCATCCCTGTGTCGCAGGGCGTTGCAAGTGCGTAAGAAGACAGGAGGAGAGAACATGCCGGTGCAGCTGATCGGCGACCTGTTGGCTTCTGAGCTCGCTCACATGCAGCCCTACATCCGCTTCTGCTCCTGCCAGCTCAACGCCGCCGCCCTGCTGCAGAGCAAAACCTACAACCAGCCTGACTTTAAAGACTTCCTCAAGGTACGAGTCAAAACAGACAGGGTGAACATGTGACGTCTCAATAAAATACAAATCTTTCTCACCACGTCCCTCCTCTCGAGCAGAAGATCGCCACAAACTACCGCTGTAAAGGAATGCCGCTGTCCAGCTTCCTGCTCAAGCCCATGCAGAGGATCACACGCTACCCCCTGCTTATAAAGAACGTAAGTGGAAGATGTTCTTTTCTCTCATATTGATTGTTTGAGTTCATGTCTGTGTCTGACCTGCCTCCTCTCCTCTTCCTGTCTGTCAGATCTTGGAGCACACCCCGGATGCCCACGCAGACAGGAGCCCGCTGAGAGAAGCTCTGGAGCGAGCTGAGGAGCTGTGCTCTCAGGTCAACGAGGGAGTCAGGGAGAAGGAGAACTCAGACAGGCTGGAGTGGATCCAGAGCCACGTCCAGTGTGAGGGAGCTATAGAGGTAAACACACTCAGACATGACTTAAACTTTCACAAAAGCACTTACTGGAGTTGGCAGTTCTCCTCCTTCTCCACGTCTCTCCTCAGCTACGCCTCACTTTCTTCTCGTTTCCATTTCAGCACTTGGTCTTCAACTCGCTGACTAATTGCCTCGGGCCTCGCAAGCTGCTCCACAGCGGTCGGCTTCACAAAACCAAAAGCAGCAGGGAGCTGTGGGTTTTCCTCTTTAACGATTTCCTCCTCCTCGCACACAGCGCCAAACCCTTCTCCTCCTCAGGAGCAGACAAGCTGTTCAGCCTCAAGACAAACATACAGTTGAAGATGTACAAAACAGTAAGCACTTTTCTCAGACAGGAATATAAATACGACTTGGATTGCTTTAAATGTTTATGAAACCGTGCATAGGTGAAGTGTACAAACAGTATTGCTGCTAGCTATAATTCCTGTTCTTCTCCAGCCGCTGTTTCTAAACGAGGTGTTGGTGAAAATGCCTCCCGACCCGTCCAGTGACGAGCCTCTCTTCCACGTCTCGCACATCGATCGCGTCTACACACTCAAAACTGAGACTTTGAATGAGAGGTATGCACATGCGCACACATCACCAATGACATAATCATACTGTGTTATTTATTTCTATATTTATTGTGTTGGCAGGACAACGTGGGTCCAGAAAATCAAAGCAGCGTCTGAACATTTCATAGAGACAGAGAAGAAGAAGAGAGAGAAGGCTTACCAAGGTAAACAGTTTCTTCTGTGTGTGCGTGTTTGTGAGGGGCACTAGTATAGAGAGATTACAGAATCCTTACACAGCAATAGACCACAGCTTTCGTGAAGCTAAAATGTAACTGCTCTGTATTCATCTCAGCACGTTCCCTAAAGACCAGCGGTATCGGCCGACTGCTGGTCACCGTCACTGAAGCCCAGGAGCTCAAAGCCTGCAAACCCAATGGTGAGGCCTCATGAACGCAAACAGATCCTGTCTATCGTTACCTTCCTTCAAAATATACCACGATATAACGAGTAACTTATCTCCAGGTAAGAGTAATCCGTACTGCGAGCTGACCATGGGGGCTCAGTGCTACACCTCCCGACCCATCAGCGACACCCTGAACCCAAAGTGGAACTTCAACTGCCAGTTCTTCATCAAAGACCTGTACCAGGACGTGCTGTGCATCACTGTGTTCGAGAAGGACCAGTTCTCACCGGACGGTCAGTGGATAAAAGACACACAACACAGACGTTCACGCAGAGGGGATTAATTGTTGTTTTTTTCCAATTTAACCGGCCTGTGAATAATGAGAGGAACACACAATGACTGGCTGCCGGCCCAGAGCTGATGTCTGCTTTTGCCTTGTTTTAACTGATGTTTTACCCACTTCAATTTGTTCTGTGTGTGATGCAATGATCAGGGTTGGCAATTAGGTTTTCCCATCACCTGCCAATGTCTCTTTGTCCTTAAGAACTGCAAACACTAGAGCTAGTCAAATATTTCTGATCCCAAACGTGAACATTTTCTGGTTTGTTTACTCCTCTTTGAGTGATGGACCAAACAAAAGGACATTACTTGGAAACTGTCAACATTTTTAACATTATAAAACAATTTATAGACCCAACAACTAATCAATGGATCAAGAAAAATAATCAACAATGAAAATAATCATCAGTTGCTTTACACAGACTATACCCAGTCTCTTCTCAACAAAGCTTTTTGTGTCATTTAAGATATACAATACAGTTGTTTGTAGTAGCTGTTTAACTAAATGGCTGTTTTCTGCCTCTGTAGATTTCCTGGGACGCACTGAAGTTCCCGTGGCAACAATAAAGAAAGAGATGGAGAGCAAAGGTGCCGCAAACCGTCGCCTGTTGCTGCACGAGGTCCCCACCGGAGAGGTTTCGGTCAAACTGGACCTACAGCTCTATGAGCCGACCAAATGAGGACAACACTTCCTTTGGCATGCACCACTTCATTTTAAAGTGATGAGGATAAACATTTTACATTAGCTGAAACGGTCCAATGACTGTATATATAGATGGACAATTTGTCTCCATCTGCTCCCATTGTACGAAATTGACGCCAAATTAGCCCCTGTGATAGGCGCTGCCATCTTGCGATGGCGACGTCATATGGAGCCAGAGACTGCGCAGTAGAGATTGGTGAGTGAAGCGGCCGTAGCCACTTCCGCTAACCCAAACACACACTTAACTTAAAAACAGCAAGGATCCCGCACACCGGCGTGTTTAACAGCAGAACAGCTTCTCTGTGTTGGTCTGAGGTTAATGTTCACAGGTATGGAAACTTCAATGACTGTATTGATTGTTTTAGTTACGTTTCCACTCGCGGATCGTCCTCCACTCTGCTCACCTGGAACTGATTGGCTGCAGGAGCCGAATTTGTCAACAGAGCTGTCAATCATCATTTTGACAGCATCAAATAACTAATTAAAAACAAACTTGTCAGAAAAATGAAAACTTGGACATAAATCAGCATGATAATAACTAGCTATAATGACAGAAACCATGTCTGAGAAAAATTTATCGAGCCTGTATTTTGATTTTATAGTTTGACTCATGTCCCATCTGTTAACATGGAGGAGGCGGGCCTTATGACCTATACTGCAGCCAGTCAGCAGGGGGCGCCTGAAATGTTTTGGCTTCACTTTTAGGGAGCTGTCATGTCGTCCCTCTTTTTATACAGTCTGTGAAACAGTCACACACACACACTCAAAAGTGCCTATTTGTAGCAGTGACAGTGTTGCCTTGTTGATTCTAGCATCACTGCCTTGTTCTGCCCTGAGCCAACCGGAGTCCTTGAAGTGACCTTGAAAGGAGAGGTGAGGAGAGATTGCCAAAAGAGTAGGGTGATTAGTCCTAATGGAAGAAGTAGTCATGTACTGTGGAAAAAGGGATGTTCTTGTTACCAACAAATCAGTTGATGTGAATGTATTTGACAACATTTTATCTTAAACACACAGAAGAGAAATCAAACAAACGTGCCTTAAAATGTAAACACTTAGAATCGCTAAATGGTCACGTTTTGTAATGTTCAAATTCACAATCTTGCACGCAATACTATTCTACTGTTAATGAAGGAATACAGGTTTCATGTGATTATATAAAGACACATTTCACTGTTTTTCTACTGTTATAAAAGCACCCACACATTTGCACACTGCCACACACATGCTTGATATGCTCTTCATTTCAAATGTTGCACACTACTGTACGATGTATTGTAAAAGGTTAATCCTATGGTGTAACTTAAGTGATGTAAAGCCATTAAATCCTGAAAATGGCATGAATTAAACAGTCGATAATTTTTCTTTGCTGTGGCTGAATGTTTCACTACTTCATGAACACATCCCTGGTTTCTTGTAGTCCTACATTAAAACTCCTTCAAGTATAGTATCTGTGAAATCTGTGAGGTAGTTAGACATGAGTGTCTTTAAGGGATTTTATTTGGATGTAGACTGAGGTTGCTGTAAACTCGCTGGCTGTTGCCGACATCCACATCTGGAGAAACAGCAGTCTGGTCGATTGCACCTTCCATCTGGAGTAGCAGCTGCACTGATGTGGTAGGGTATTGTGTCAAGCCTGAATGAGACACGTTTGCACGTTACTTCTCACATTTAACTCTTTTTAACTCAAGTTAAATTAACTTTAATTCACAATTCTTTATATTTTTACCTGCTTGAATTCCTTCCTCCAGTTTCATCCTCTGCTAGAGTTTTTTTTGATCCAGTTGCATTAAAATTAGATGAGGCCTGTAGGATTATGTCGGCCTGAGATGCCACAGACTCACTGAGAGGTAGCTTTTGTTTACATCCTAAGATAAAAAATGAAATTGGTTCATAATTTAAAGACTGTTTAAAGGCAAATCATAAATCTGTTAATCTTGACATCCTATTGGGATTGATTTGTGTCGAGCGAAGCTCAATAGGAATATTATTAGTTAATAGCAAAAATGCTTTAAAGCTTCGGTGAGGAACTTTCAGTTTGTGTTGATTTTGGCGCCCCCTGTGGACAAAGCGGTACCTCTTATCTCTTTGCTGATTTTGTCATGTACATGCTTAAGTCTTGTTTTTTAACTAAAAGTCTCAGCCTGCTTTCTTTAACAGTCATATGTATCACTCTCTTTAAAAGTTTGCCCTGGAAAATGTAAACAAAAGCAGCGTGCAGTTTACTTCGTCCGACACCTACCCCCCGCCAGCAGTTTCAGGCATTAAAAATAACTATATAGAAATAATCAATCTTGTCACTGATGGTCTGGTTTGCTTTTTTAGCTCATAAAGAGTAATCAGAATTAATTTCAGTCTGTTTTATAACCAGTGAAAAACTCCTCACAGGTGCTTTAAGTTTCCTGTTATTTGCTAACATTAGCCACCATGAGCTAACAGTCATACCAGAGCTGTGTGAAATAGTAACAGCAAAATCCCTGAATGTTCTGAATAAAGCAGCAATCGCTTATGAATGCAACTTTTCATTTGTAAAAGGAAAGTTTTTTCTTCTTTGAAAAGCAGCATGGTTTCACTTTAAGAGAAATTTCCACTGCGGATATCTCAGCTCAAAGGAGAGCATTCATAAAGGTCTTAAACTTCCTGTTGGATAAAAAAAATACCCCCATACCTGCTTCACAAGAGCGGGCTGTCTTATCCGTCAGTCTTTCATGTAACTGAAGGTACAAAGGGTCCTTGAAGTCAGCTGTACTGAGCTAGGGAAAGAGCAGAGCATATATTGTAGGTGACAGACACATTTGGAGTACTTTTCAAAATGTACAAGCTGTCTTTTTTTAATATCAAGTGATATATTTAAATCACAAAATACCACCTTGAAGTAGTGTGGCTCTTTGATGGTGAGAAGAAAAGGATTGTATTCCTTCAGATCAAAGGTTTCTAGAAACACAAAACCCTGAAGATTGACGCCATAGAGCAGTTAAAGTAAGTTAGATAGCTACTTGTTTGAGTTCTATCTGTTTTTGAAGCAATAAGTTATATAACAAAAGCAATTACAGCAGAGAGTTTAGTCCCACCTTGGTGTTGCAGTGATGGAGGTAGTGACTGTATAAGCTCTGGCGTCTCTTGGCCTCCGCAGGGCCACAGCTGCTCGCACGTTCCTCCACTCTCCTCTGAAGGGGAAACCACACCCGCTCAGTCCAGCGCTTGTGCAGCAGCTCCCTCCTCCTCAGCTCTGTTACATCTCGCTGGCTCAGAAATCTCTCCAACTCCTGTATTAAAAAGAAAACCAACATGACGGTTAGAGGCACATGGCTGCCTTGCAAAGCAAAGCACAGCAAAGTTACATCTCACCTTCACGAAACCATTTTCTGTATCCAGCAAAGGTTGGATTATTTCTTTTGCCTGTTGATTTTCAGCCTCCATTTTTTCCTAAATAGCAAAATATGCTGTAAGAAATGTCACCTTATATATTTCTGCAGGTGTGGTTTGGTCAAGTGCAATACCTGCAGTCGCCTGAGCGAGGAGTGAGAGAGTAAGTCCTGTCTGGTGCTCGGCTGTGGCTTCGAGGGTGACGCCTCATCCCTTTTACACGCTCTTACACACTTAACCGTGCTCCTCGGCTGGGACGGGCTCTGTCTACTCTCTGTAGCATCCTTCACCTCTGCTGTGAACTCCTGAAACACCTGCAGGGTCAACTCTGTGCACACTCAACGTTAACTATGTTATTTATAAAAACACTACACTTTTATTTTCATACAAAGCTCTATTTCAAATCACACTGCAAGTATAGAGGAGGGTCACATTTCTGGTTACATAACAGCAAATTATACCTTCATTAAAAACTAACCAATGAAATAAAATAAATTGCAGAGCTACTTATGGAATCTGATCTCTTGTAAATCGCAGCTGGAGTTCACAGACACAGTCATGTAGGTGAGCAGAAGGCAGCAGAGGCCAGCACAACAGGGAGTGACAGATCATGTCACTACCTGGAAACCTGAGCTGCGTCTCACACTCTCACACATATGGTGGGACATGTATGTCAGTGCGCTATGCACCTTTAGCATCAGGACAAAGACGGCATCTTCCTTCCTCTGTGTTTTAATGTTTGGTTTTTCTGTGTTTGTGGATGTGGATTGCATGTCTAGTTTTTTCCTCTGCATGTCATCTGATCCGCCACCAGGTATTTTTTCCTATTGTCCTCAATAAAAAGAGGATTAGGGTGGCTACCGTATCTCTCTTTCAATAACCTGAAACCTTTCCATTCGTCTCTCCAAGGGACCCTGAGATTCAAGCATTGTACATTCAGATCAGACATTGTACAGACAGAGGGTAGCCATGCATTCAGACTAGCTTTGTACCCCATGCTCTCTCTGGGCTGGCCTGGGTACACATACTATACCTACTCAGCCTCCCTGGCATTAAAAGACAGGTGATAAATTATGAGTTGGCAAGAGACTAAGTGGAAAAAGTAGAGAGTAAGTCGGTGTGCATGGAAGAGAAAAAATATTCCCCTATTGTTCTATGATTTCCAAAAGTTAAACATTAGTTTGGTTGTTTCTTTTTGAAAGTAAGACATGATGAATTCAATATACAGTCTTTCATGTATTATGTGTCTATGATTCAGCTATTTTTGTTTCAATTTGCTGAAGTCTGTGTGTGTATTTACCTCCGATCTCAGCAGGCTGGCAGGAAAAGGCGTATGAAAGGTGATCAACCCACTGGCTGTCCTTGTCTTCTTAGGACTCATGCCTAAATCAGGAGTAAAAAAAAAAAGGAGTAAGTTAGGAGCCATCAGTGATACCTTGCTCATATGCTAATAGCTCATTAGCCCGGGTTAACCTGAATATAGAGTTTACATGGTTAAGTGCTACAGGCTAATTACAGTCACTCAATACTCTGTTTAACAGCAGTTAAAGTTTAATTAGTCTTAACTGTGCACTATAATATGTAATATACTAAAATGTGTTACCATTGTAATGTTGTGGTTTCTTACCTTCGTCTACTTGAGAACGCCTGGGTCAGAAGTTCATGTAAAAACGGTGAAAATAACCGAACATTAGCCACTACTTCCTTGCTTCTGTGTCAGAATTTCGCCGTATAAACGCGTGTTGTAACATTGTAACAAAACGTGTGGAGAAACCAGCTTTCCTTAGACTAGCTTCAGTAGTTCACAGAGGCACAGAGTGAGAGGTGGAGAGGCCTCCTCCAGGTGTCCAGCCGTCTGAAGGCTTTGCGTTGCTATGACACCGGCGCACGAGCATGCAAAGACGTTATCTCAGGACGCACGTGGCGTTCACCACGAGACAACAACCTCAGTAGTATCATACAAATTTAAGTGTATATTTCGGCTATTTTATGGCACCAACACTGTCTAACTTTATAATTGACCAGATGTTTTGGGGGTTTTTTCCATTATGGTTTGAATTGTTTCCTTCAGACATCAGAGACATCAGTAAGCTACTACATTTCGTAACTCACACGTGTGAAAATAAGAAAATAAGATAAAAATGATAAATTAAGATACATTTAATTAAACTACCTTCATAAAAACAATGTGTAAATAATAAATACATTAAAATAAATAGTATAAATACTTAAATTATGTTAAGAAATTAAAGAAAAAAAATATAAAGCTGTAATTTTGTATAGGTTCAGGTATAAGTTCACGTGCATACCTACACACACACACACATTCATAGGTACGGCATTTAGAAAGGTAGTGGGACAAATAAAAAATAGTGGAGTGAGTGTCTAGATTGATATAGGTATGACACTTGATGATTTATTTGGTCCAATACAAAAAAAATGCTTATTAGTTGTAGCCTAGTTATATTACAGTAACTATAATTTCAGTGACGTGGGGGGCCATGAAATAATAAGTACCCTTATAAATGTTTTAAATAATCTGTAACAACCGTTCATTGCAACAATTTGATGCAGCAATAAGTGGCTTAGGGCTTCTTTTGAGACAGTGCAATAGGTTACTGAGTTATAGTGTGTTGGTCTTAATGCTTTTGTTGACCCCTGAAGTACACTTTCATGGTGTCCCGCAGAGGCTGCAACTCTGCTCTGACACCTGCGGTGGATGCCACGACTTTGGGTATTAGCTGCGTAAAGGCAGGGCAGGGCTTGGCCAGATCATAACTTGGGGAATTCCGCAGCTTTCTTTCTTTTCGTTGCCGAGTCCAGGACCGGGGGGGAGGCTACATGGATTGGTGGACTACGTTGGCAGCGAGTGGTGCCCTGCTATGGATTTTTTGCTTCATAGACGGTAAGAGAAAAATGCTGGGAAGATATTAAAGCTTTTCATGGACGCTGTAGCACCATTCTGATGCCGTATGGCAGAAACAGTTGACATTCAATCAACACCAAAAGGAACAAGACAATTCATCTATATGCAAATGATTGGTGTGTGCTGTTATTTTGCCGAGTTTTATCAGTTATCTTTCTTTGCAGTTACAGTTGCTAAAAAAATAAGTGTGTCCCTTAACCAAGTCAAAAGAAACATGGCGCACTGGTAGGCAACATCATAGATCAGGAAATCATGACATTATTTAAATTAAATTAGCATGATTGGAAAAAACAGTGCCTGACACAGAGGTTTAGGCTTTATGTTGTGTAGAGTAAATCTTGAAGATTATGAAGGCCTAATTAAATATTTCACTGGCAAAATCACCTCGTCACTTAAGTAAAGTGAAACTGCTATAGAAGGAACAGTTTTTAAAGTCTTTATTGCAGCCTATATGTTTTGTGATATTTGTTATTTTGTCAGAGAATGGGTCCCCTTCTGAGGGGCATGCGTGATGACGTGCCAAGTCACCGGCTTTGCATACCCGCTGCCCACATAGTTCGAGAACAGACTTTAATCCAGTGGCAGACGCTGTTTGTAATGGTTGCTGACATTAGCCACAGTGTTAATTAGACTCCAGCTGACCCTGTTACCCTCTTATCTCCAGGCAATGCCGTGCTTGAGCTTCGGCTGCTCTTCCATGCTCTGACCAAAGCCGCTTGCCACCTGTACCTGGCTCTGCTCCCGCTGCGCCGAGCCGCCACCCACTTCGCCGACTGTGTGAGATACCTGGTCAACCATGCCCAGCAAGCCCCGTCTCCCCATGGCTACCCCCACCAGAGCCAGCCCCTGGGCCGAAAAGGCACGCTGCACTTCCTGGAGGGCATGTGTGTGGTGTGTGAAACGGTGCCCAACCTGATGGGCGCAGGCCTCAGCGTGGGTGCAGCCTTCTGCCACATGATGCAGGGAGGTTTTTACGTCCTGGCGGCAACGCTGCGCACCATACAGATCAACCTGTTCTCCCAAATGAACGGCGAGAAGGATAGATGGGACAAAGAGCGACATAGAGCCAAAGAGAGCGAGAAAAAGCTAAATTCTAAAGTGTTGGAATACATCTCGGTGTTTTGTCAAGACCCTGTCAGCGCTTTACGCATCAAAGTTGACGTACCACCTGTGTATAGATAATCTTTGTGCATGTACAACAATTCACTGGTTAATTGGCACATAAGAGGCCTTCTTCTAACTTCTGAGGGGACACAGGTGCAGCAGAGATGACAGGAGGATGAACTTTGACCTCTGGTGTTCATTCACTGTGGTTGAGGGGATGTTCCAGCAGAATCGGAGAAGAAATTATATTTAAGTGAAAAAAAGAATCTATGGTGCATTTTGTTACATTTGTTTTACATTTATTGTAAAGAAGTTCAAATAAATGTCTCACACAAATGAAACCTAAGATCTTTGATGGGTTATGGCATTTGACATTCTTATTGTATTATTGATTGGTAAATATAAATGTACAATCACAAGTCATAATCAGTGTTAACCATCTAATTGCACTTACAGTATCAGTGATCAAGTTTATTATAAGGTGCTCTATTGATCATTTATCTATGGGACAAAAAATACTAAAACACAGTACTCTTTTAAAACATTGTATGGTATCTGAAACCACATATTACTAGTGCATACATCAAATTCTGAATATCATTTAACATAATGAGCAATTCACCATATTTGTACACAGTGGCCATTTGGCTTTGACGTCACCCTCAGGGTGGGAAGCTCAATTGCTGCTTTAATGCTGTATTCAATGTTTCAAATCATATAGGGAAACTGACGCGTCGTTATTATTTCACTGCTTCCCAACTGATCAGCAACCAAAAAGTAAATAGATAGTGAAAATGTAGCTGGACATTGGGCCATATTATATTTCAAGGTAAAACAACACATTTGATAATCCATTAGCTCCCATTAAACAACAGGTCATGTTAGCACTCAACCAATTCTTAGCTAACATTACTGTTCAAAAGTATAATACAAATTCCTAGCCAACGGTAAAGTTAGCTAGATATTAAAAGGCAACAAAAGGCTAGCAGCTGTCTCACAGCAGCATTCAACCTATTATCTAACATTACTGTTTGATAGTATTAGATGATACAAATTTCGAGCAAACGGTAAAGTTAGCTTGGAGTATGTCAAATGCTAACAATAAGCTAGCATAGTTAACAGTAGCATTCAATGAATTCCTATCAAATACAGTATACATGATAAAAATTCAAGGCCATTGGTACAGTTAGCTAGGAGTATGTTAAATGCTAACAATAAGCTAGCAGCTTTCTAACAGTAGCATTCAATCAATTCCTATCAAATAACCGTTTGATAGTTTACATGATAAAAATCAATGGCCAACAGTACAGTTAGGAGTATGTTCAACTTTAACAATAGGCTAGTGTTACATGATAAGAATTCCTAATTAACAGTAATTTTAGCTCAGAATTGGCTAGCAGTAGCTAATATGTTAACAAATGTGTTGTTTTACTGTGAAATATGGCCTAATGTTTTACCTATAAATTATATTTGCTTATCATCAATTATTTCAGCCTGCCACCCTGAGCTTGATGTTAGAGGAAAATTGCCATTGTGTGACTATGGTTAACACAGTCACTCTTAGGCCACCATATCAGGTCATGTAGCTTTATCTTAGCCCTATTAGATCTCTGAGGGATGAGAGCAAGAACACAGGAAGGGGGAGGTAGCAAACGTTCAAGAGTGGAATGCTGCCAGGTTAAGTCCGGCCACTGGCATCCAGAATAGAAAGTATTTTGTCTGAGTGCACAGTTCAGGTGCAGCAATTCTACAAATAGCTGCCATCAAGGCACAGGAGGACAGAGAAGTGGTCAGGGAAAGGACGAAAGGGGGTCATATGGGTTTAACAAAACTGTGAGCTAATACTGAAGATGGATCTGTTCCAATGGAGACTAAAGTCTTGCGCCAGGTGTAGTCTGGAGTGACTGCGGAGGGATTTTCCCAGCTACAGAGAAAGAGGGAATGAAAAGAAAATCACAAACAAGCAAGGTGAACTCATGGTGAAAACACTTAAGCCAACCTGAGAGTATTTCAAAGGCTGTGTGGCAATCTTCATCAACGTATGACAACTTACAAAGTATGTCTCCAATTCTTCCAACAGCTTCTTTGTTCACCATGAATTCATTCTGCTCAGACCTGCCATGAGCGACCATATAGAAAAACTTAACAAGCATCAGACAAACAGACAGCTTATCAGCCACCTCAGAAAATGAGCTTAAAACCAAACAGGTTTGCAGGAGCTAATCTTGTTACTCACGCCCTCGATTTTGTCACCATCTCCAGCCTTCGCAGAGCATACAAAACGTTTTTCTGAGTGTCAGATGAAAGGGCTTCATAGGTGTGAAGCTCACCTGAAATGCAGAACAGTTTTCAAAAGGTAAGTTCATAGGGTAGAGATGATTGTAAAGGTCAGAGGTTATTTCCGCCGCTTTCGGTTTTACCTGAGAGGATGAGCTTTGTGGCCAAGTTTCGCACAGCAGGTAGGAACTGTGTCTCAGAGAATATGTGAACTCCATCTTCACAGAGGTACCTGAACACCACCTGGATATAAAAACACACCTAATCAAACACAAAAAAACAACACCCACATATGAACTACAGCAAAAGCTGTGTAGTTATGTAATCATTATAATTAAGGACTGACTTTGACTTCCTGATTTCAGTAACCACATAAATTCCAGCCTCTATGGCATGTAATGGCACTGTCAGCCGAAAGAATGTGATCTAACAACCTAAACAGCATTTTTCATAGTGGACAAACTCCACTAAACAAACATAATAACCTTTTATAAACTTTCCATCAAACAGAACAAACTAAAATATAAGATTTAAAATGCACTTGGAAAGAAAAATTTGTCTTAAAATAAATGAAAGGTGTTCAACTGTAGAATGTTAATTACCACAGGGCTGCCAAAGCCTCCAAATTCCCAGACAAAACACTGAAGTCATGACCTCTGTAACCTAAAGAAGAGGCACTTAACTCCACTAAGACAGGGTGGATTTGATTTAACACCTAAAGTTCAAGTGCAGGGTGTGATCGCTGACAGGAAATAATCTGTATTCAAAAGAAGTAACAGACCAAAGCTTTAGAAAGAGAAATCTGCACTCTGCTGAATAAAACATACTCCATTCCCCACCTAACAGCCTGAATCTCATCTATGCATGGTGAGTTATCATGATAAGACGGGGCGTAAGGCAAAGGACCTGGTAAGAGTCTATGAAGGGTTGTAGAAGCGCCCGCAGGAAGGATAACACCTCCAGCCCAGCGTCTGACACTGTCACTTCCTGTTGAGTGACGTGGACTGCTCCACATTTCTTCAGGAGGGAGCAGGCTTCTTCAAAGTCCTGATCAATAAAAAGAACAGTTCGTTACTAACACTTAAAACATTTCAAAGGTCTATCACCCTCTTTATGATCTTTGCTCTGTGATTAAAGGAAGCTGATCCCTGAAAGACGTAGCGGCTACCTCTAATGACTTTCCAGGAATGAAGATGAACTCGTTGGCGAAGACGTCCAGTAGGAAGCAGAAGCAGGTGAAGAGCTCGTCTGTGAACAGAAAGGTGGAACACAATGAAACAAGAGAGACATAACAAAGAAAATCTCACAATCTGGTATGTCCTTTACCTCTCTGTGTGGTTTTTGTGATGTGTATAGCTGTTGCAAGCATGGCAGGACGCAGGAAAACATGCAGACACTGATTCCTATAGGAGGCCAGCATCAGCACCGCCGCCGCTGTCCTGAGTGCACCATCCTCTGGGCTGATTGGACGTTTCCTTGCAGGCGCTTCCTCTCGAACCAGAAATATGCGTCCTGCTTTACGCTGAACTACGGAGCGATGCATGGCCAGGTTGGACGACATCACATCCGAGTCGGGGACTTGTTCTGCAGGAAAGAAATCCAAGATTATCGCTTTATCAAGGCAGCTTCGAGGGTTGAATTAGCCTCCGAATAGCCCGTAGTGTCTTCGTGCACCTTGTATGTTCCTGCATGTGTGTACCTGCACACACACAATACCTGTAAGGTGAGACAGTTCAGTGGGGTCCTCTGAGGATAAGTTTCTTTAAGTGCATTAGTCCAGTGAACATCTCCTAAGAGAATCTGAGTGCTTGTGCCAGCTGACATTGTTCTAATCTGTCTGACCTTAGAGCGTCAAAGGACCCTCTGGGTGAGACGCTGACAGATTTAACAGCAGGGAACCCGCTCAGTTACCGTCCTGCATTAACTTTCTCTGGTTAAATTGTAATGCAACATGCAGACGCCACCTGCTGGTCACTGAAGGGATAGGAAATTAAACCCCTAATGAAAAAACACAACATATACAGTAAATATATAACAAAATATCCTTCCTTTCACCCACCAGGCCAGTTCAAGTGAGCTCCAAAATCTAGCGCCAGCTTCCTGAGCCAGAGTGTTTTCTCTGCGAGCTGCTGCCACTGCACGCCCGGCTCTGTTAAAACTGCTGTAGGAGCCTGGAGCAACAGGCAGGCCATCAGAGACCAGGGGCTGGTCAGAGAGCCCCCCTCTTGGATTCGTACCACCAGATGAGCCAGCCAACTCACGCAGGCCTGAGCCTCTGCTGTGGGCTTCTGAGGAAGGTCTCTGTGAATAGATGAAAAGGGAGAGAAGAGGAGGGAGTGAGGAGGAAGAATGGAGGGGACACGCATTCACACGCTTTGTGAGGACACAGTGTTACATACAGTTATTTTCACACAATACTGTACACACAAATTAAAGATGAATATACTGTATATAAATGTATTTTATTTCAATGTAGCTGTATCTAAAATGTTAGCTTATTGGCTGCTGGGTGGGATTTTGCAGGGAGAATTTAAACCCTGTAATCCTGGCTCACACCCCGGGCTGAGTGTGGTTTCCTATGTAGAATAAAATGATTAGATATCCCGTACAGACAGTTTAAAATGTATTCTACCTTGGTATAAGGTTGTACTGGCAGCGGTTTATCTTGCCCTGACACAAATGTCGGACTGACAGGGGGCGGCCAAAGTTCACGCGCATGCTGCCGTAATCTTCCTGGAGCACTTTGGTAGCTTTCAGCAAACCCTGCAGAGAGAGAGAGAGAGAGAGAGAGCAAGGCCAGGAGTGAATCAAGAGCAAGACATATCATATGTACATATCAGCTTTATACAAACATCAACCTTTCTGACCTAAGGAGACAAAATTATATTGTTTAGAAATAAAATGAATGGATAAAAAGCTCCCCGTATTTGACCTTTTTTAACAAAGAAATTACACATTAGTGAGGACTCAGAGAACCCAGTTAACCATCACTATAAACAGGTTGATGTCTGAAAGCGTCAAAGCTTCATAATGAATTGTTGGTGAAGTGAGTGATGCGATCAGGACGTACCGTGGTGCTTTCTTTGGGCTTGGGGACACCCAGTAACTCGTGAGCAAGCAGGGACTCCTCCAGCACTCTGTCGTAGCTGATACTGATGGGGACCAACGTGACGTCAAACACCTCACCTTTGAAGAATGGCTCCAAAACCATGTGCATCATACCTGCAGACATGTGCAGACACTTTAAAAGTATGTCAAGTGTTCACTTTGCAATGCATGATTAAAAAAAATCATCTTTAAACTGAAAAGGAAGTCCCGACAGAAGGGACAAAAATTGCACGTTCCTCGAATGGCCACTTGAGGCTAGCTCCAGAAGCAAGTCGATCCCCTTAGACTTGTATATCAAAATGCCTTCCCTTTACAGCAGAATTAAGCTGTTTACCGCCTGGTAAACACACACCAGAGATATTCACTAGAGATAGACCGATATGGTTTTTTCAGGGCCGATACCGATACCGATTATTAGTAGTCAAGGAGGCCGATAACCGATATTTGGAGCCAATATTCATTTGCAGTAAAAGTTAAAATATTGTCGTCAAAATTTTGAATAATACAAACTCCAACACTTAACTTTGTTTAAATGCCTTTAAGCATATGTTTATTAAACAAACAAACAAAAAGCGCAGGGAGTTCCCAGGGTCAGCAGCATCTCTTATAAAGTTAACTGAAATTTAAATAAATAAATAAATTACTTCCTGAAGTTTTATAAAATAAATAAAACAAAGTTAAATAAATTTTGAAAAGAAATGAACGTGGGTGTGAGTACTCTGAATGCACAGCTTTCACTGCTGATTGGCTGTTACCTGTGCCATGGCTCCGCGTGTAACCAATAAGTGCTGTGGGTGGGACAATGCTGGAGACAGAGTAGTGACTGCAGACAGAGAGGCGCGGCTGCATCAGAGCCAAAATAACCCAGTTTTAAATTGATCTCTTATCGGCCGTCGGATTTAAAAAAAAAGTCACTATTTCAGTGACTGCTGGGTTACCAGTCCTGCCGACGACCACCCACTCGCCCAGATATTGTCACTTCTTGCTCAAGAAAACAAGATGCTGGTGGCCGGAGCTCAGTGCTTCAAAACAGTAGCAATGTAGCAACACTGGCAAATATTAGCAAAATGCTAACATGACACTTACCTAACTTGGGTGTTAGAGACTTGAGTGTGCGACTCCGCAGGCCTTCCACATAAAACTCCATAGGAGCAAACCCCATCTGCAGAAAACAATTGATTTATCTGAACATGCTGAAGCCATCTCTAACATGGGTATGTCAGTTAGAGTTTGGAGCGCCTGATGAAGCAGATTATTGTGTCTTACTCTGACAATGGTTTTGACATACTCCGACAGCACTGCCCAGTACAGTTTGTCAGAGCCGATGGCTCGTCGGATAAAGAAAGCTCCGGAGCGCCGCAGTATCTCTCCCACCATCTTCATCCCTGCGAGAGCTATACGGTGGAGAGGAGGAGAAAGAAAACACGTGAAAGATAGCAAGTGACTGAAAGCAAAGAACCAAAGATGTGCACAGAAAGAAGCTGTAACTACAAGTCATCTATATTATTCTGTTATTTTGGTCTAAATAGATACTTGCGAATTCCTGCAGCAATAACCGGCACCGGGATGTCGTAGGTGAACAGGATGTAGGAGATAACCAAGAAGTCCACATAACTCCTGTGATTGGGCATCAGGATCACAGGATTCTCCTGAATGGCTTGTTGGAGCTGCAGGTGACAGGAAATAATAAAATAAGTAAATAAGTCTCTTGTGCAATAGAAGCTTTTACTATAACTGTCAATACTTCTGTCAATTTAACTGCCACCATTACTTCCTGCCTACTTTTATAGATTGTTCTTTTAGGCACCGTCTCCTTTGCATTAACCCATACACTTTATATATTCACTTATATTTGACTTGTTTGTATTTGTATTGGTAAGTTTTATCTTATCTTATGTTCTGTTGTTGTGAACACAGTAATGATAAGTAACTGGGCCCAACCCTGTTGAGTCCCTCCATGTTGACAAAGATGCTGCTGAAGAGTCTCTTGGATATGTTGCTGAGTGTGTAGGCCATCAGCCTGATAAACCCCAGCTGCAGGTTTTGAGACATTTCTTCCAAAATCCCACACGCCTCCTCTGTCACCTCCTCCACCGACGACCCCGTCTCTGCGGCGATCTGAGGAGGAATGCGGAAAACAGAGCGATCCAGCAACTGTTTGAAACTACTTTTGTTAAATCTTTTCACGTCCCTTTTGTCCAAACCTCCTTGGTCACGTAGCGCAGATACTGGGACTCCAGCACGGCTTTGTTGAGGTCAGCCGTGGAGCAGGAGGGGGCTCCTTTGTAGGGGTGGGGGCTGAAGGTTCTGAAGGCATGGCCAAGATCACTGCTGCGCCTCCTCTCCTCCAATATATCCACAAACTCCTCCTCATTTCCCAGGCTGGCTCTTCCTGAGTCACTATACTGGAAGTGTGAGAGGAAAAAATAGGATGAGGAAATGGATGTTTTCCTCATGACTATGCCCACTTTAGGTCAGAGTTTAACATATTTAAAAACAAGCATGACTTTGGGACATCACAACAGTAAGCTAATCACGGTGCAGTATGCAACTTGCATATGAGTGTGATGTGAAAACTTTAAAACTGCACCCCCCATGCACACAGAGATGGACTTTGCAGTTAAGTAGGAGACGAGAAAATAAACATTTGAAGTGAAAATACTTTTAAATAATAATTCTTGATATTAAACGCATTTTATTCGTCTTTAAACGTCTTAAACATTAAGGAGCACTGTGTATGTTTAGGAGCTCATGAAGGGTCTATATCCAGTTATGAGAAGAAGCAAAACTCATTATCTGCCACCTATACTGTTCTGTACTATGACCCGCTAATGTTGCTTGGATTACTGAAACTGTTTCTAAGTAGGTCAAAGTTTCACCAGCTAATACTCCTTAGCTCTATTGGACAGCTTTGAGTGCACTAGTTACAGCTTGAAGAATCTCAACAGTAAGCAAATCTAAGGCGTTTTGCACTTTCACTCTCAATGTCTGCACTTATTATGCTCTTTGTTAACTTTAAAAGCGCGAATAAGCTCGTGCTATGCACAAGAACAAGCGACAAAGCGAACTCAACACCGGTTTCAATCGCTCTTACCGTAGTGGTCATTCTTCACGGGAACAAACGCGACCTTTGCAGGTGTTTGTCCTCATCGGCTTTCGTTTTCCGCACTTGAAAAGCTGCCTTCGATGCACCCTGCGTAGCGTGCAGCAGCATCCCGGGGCGCGAGCCAATGGTGTCGCCGGGTTTTGGAAACTCCTCCCGCACATTGTAAGTGCAGCCCTTTGCCCTCGAATAACCCCAAACACAACACTGAAGTGCACAAAACAGGGAGCACTTGAGTTTTACTTCTTGCTGAAAGACAGTTACTTTATGTGTGATACACAGGCTCGGAAAAAGTATGTAGTGAGCACACTTTGGTCCACGAGTCAATAAATATATGTATAGCGTTATTCCTTTGACGAAAATGTGGAATATTTATACATTTTTATGATCAATCAATTGCAGTGTCTTAAGGAGCATTAATTGCAATTTATTTAGTTAATTGCTTGTGAATTAATAACCACAGAGGCTGGCAATATGAGCTAACCCTGCATCCTTTCTGCTTCCATCTATTAACAGCCTAGTGCATCACACACAAGGAGATATTCAAGATGGCTGGAGCTTTTACTGGAGCTCAGTGGAAACTTAAGAACAGATACAAGATGAACTTTGGCCTGATAATGGTCTGTCTATTGTTTTAAAGACTGAGAATAAACTTTGTACCTCTTTGTTAAAATGACATTGTTTATCTGCTATTCAGGCAGTCTTACTTAACTTAAATGTTTCCACTTTATGCGACTTAATACTTCCATTCCAACAGCTTTCAGAGGGAAATATTGTACCTTGTACTCCACTCTATTTGTCTAGGTTTAGTTCATACTAAATGTTCATACTCCTTCTATCCACTGACGTCGAAAGTCTTCCCTAAAAACCGACGTTTTCATTGTTCTTTTACTCGTGTTAGAGCTGAACACCTCTTCCCCCGCTGTTTCCAGGTGAATGTGACGAGGGAAGAGAAAGTAAATACAGCGGCTAATGAATATTGACACAGAATCAGTGATGTACCAAGGCCTTTTATTGAGTCTTCATTACACCAGTTTAACAGTGAACTGGTCAAACGGACTGGTGGGGAGTAGATGAACACATTAATGATCACTTTCATGCTCTTTAGCTCTTTCATAGAAAGAATAATAGCAGTGTTAAAGCATTATATACACATCGTCTTTCATAAACTCTTTGCATACTCACACATGCTGCGATGATATTGTCAGCTGATTTATGCACCTCATGTTTTTTAAAGAAATACAGATCACATTCCTTTTAATACTGTGGCCGCCATTCTTTCTAAGCTGTAAACAGATGCATACATACTGTATACTGTTATGCATGGATCAAGATTTCCCCAAATGGACCAGATGAGTGATGTTGTATTGCATGAACAGTACGAGTACAGATGATGTAAATAAACATTTCATGAAGGCCACGACAGAAATGACATTCTGATACATATACAATAGAAAAATAAAAACTATTCAACACAGATACTCCAATAAAACGTTGTGCTTTTTGTTCTTTTGCCAGCATAACTGTAACAATAAATATCATGTTAACTATCGATGGAGCTCAGACTTTCTTTCATTCAATGTGCTCAATGATATATTTCAATGCACGATATAAATAATACTGACTTCAAACTGAATAATAGATTACACACACATATGTTGCTACTAAGTAAAATGAGCTTGCATGTATATACACGTCCATGCTGATTGAGGATGTATAACAGTCTAGATTAAAAAAGTCAAGAGTAGGAAAATAAATTCTATATTGACTATTTGGCACAAATGTAACTTTCTGTGGGATGTGTGCACAGTACCTTTGTTTTCTGTGAAATACAGGATGCTACGGTCTGCTTAAATAACTGAGAAACTCACTCACTCACTCGCAAATAATATATGTGCTAAGCTGCCTGAATAAATTACTACAATTTCTCATATACATACGTCTAGTCAGACGGCTACAGAGGCCATCTTTTCATAAAAGTGCGCTTACATCCATCTTGTGCGTTTACCAGAAGATACTTATATCGCTCTCTGCTGTGCACTAAAAGTGCTTCATGTTCTACAAAAATCAACAAATTCATACGACACACGTAACCATCGCTGTCTAACAATTGCTACATCTCAAACACACCATCAGTCAGTTTTTTCTGCTCAGCAGGCCACAGGTAGTCAGCTGCCCGGGTTTGGGCTCTGCGGAGGCGTGGTTCCCGGATGGTCCACACGGGGGAGCTGCTGCCTCCAGTATGTGAAGTGGCTGAATGTGTCGGAGCAGGGGAAGTCTGAGGTGGAGGCTCGCATCTTCAGAGGGAACACGTGGTCCACCACCTCACCCAGGCGTACGTAACTGAAGAGAGGTGGGGAGGACGATCAGTAAAATACAACAGGAAATTCATACATACAGCCTTAACTAGGGCTGAGTATCGATAAGGATTTCTCAATTTGATTCCGATTCACAAGGTCCTGATTCGGTTCGATTTCCGATCCAATTCGATTAAATATCGATTTTTGTTTCGGGGTATTTCAGTTACAATATCAATGCACCTCTAACCTGGTGCATTATCAAGTTTTTTAATGTTTACAATAAGAATTGACCCCAAAGAAGTTACATCATGTGCTTTTTATTTAACATGACAAAGACACAGCAGTCAACACAATATTATGTGTATAATATTATGATTAAATGAACTGGGCTGACAACAAAGTCACACGAGAGTTATAGGGAAAGGCATGGATAACAACATGCTGAAAATACACTCGCGGCCAAAGCCGACGCTACCCGAGAGTCACATAAACATCAGTGCAAAAGTAACTTACATATTCATGGACGCACACGCGATAAAAAGAGTCTGTCAGCGATCACTGATGTCTCTGTAGTAGGTGCGGTAAAACGTGTCCGGGCATGTCTCCCTCACTGCCGTGTTCTGAGGGGAAGCGCTGACCTGTGCTGCGTTCAGGAGCGCTCAGAAACGTGAGCGGCACCTTTTTACATATTTTTCGATCTCTGGATTTATTTAATCAATATTGGGTCATTCAAATGAGAATCGAATCGAATTGGAAAAATCAAATTTTTTAAACCCAGCCCAAGTCTTAAGATGCTTCCTGTAAACTGGATCAGGACTTACGATGAGATGTTGGTCTTTGCGTGCTCCTGCACTAGCTCGCCTTTGGGGTTAACTGTAAAAATCCTGTTCAGTGGCACTCCTACTTCTTTGTAGGAATAAACATCCTGCCAATATACAAGAGAAGTCAGTGTTAGCAATGATGTACAACAGAACTAAACTTTGGCAATATAAAATACAATTATGCAAGAATCTGTATTATAAAAGTCTTCATCTTCAAGCAACTTTTAACCCTGATATATATCATATTTATAATACAATAGTCTAATCACTCAGTGTGTTTAATGAATGCATGTGTGTGCGTACCGTTGGTCTGTTGCCAAAGGCTGCATAGAATGGCTGTGTGTTGGGGTAGAAGAGATTCTTGATGTCATTGAGACACTCCACCTTGAATTTCTCTGGTTTCTTCTCGATCACCTCTCTGTCAAACAACCAGTACAGTACAATAATGTCAGCGTGTCACTCATTATTTTGCACCATAGAGTGTTAAAATGTGTGTGTTTGCATGAAAGACCTGTGTAGAGCTGAGAAGAGGCTGCTCGGGCTGAGGAGGACCGGGCCTATAGGCAGCATGGTGCCTCTCTCGTTGACCCAGTGGAGGTAACCTCTGGTCATGTCAGCCATGCCGATGGCTCGAGCTGAGCAGTAGAGGAACTTGTAGCCATTTCTGAAGCAGAAACAAACCACAAGAATTGTAACAATAATGAGCAAAAAGCTTCTTTCTCTGTTTATCTTCCATAAAAAAAACATTAGCATTTGTTGCTTACTGGCTGACTTTGTGGTAGAGGTGTGCAATGCCCTGGTGCGTCCAGTCTTTCCCCAGCGTGGGCAGGATGTGACCCAAAGTGTCTGACCTGGAGATAAAACACGCATAAGTCACATTTGGACATGTGAGAACGTCACTTTTCCTTAATAAAAACACAAGAACGAACAAAAGATGTGCTTTTTTTGAGCATTTTCAGCGAAATGTGTCGGCAAGAATCACACACCTGGTGATGGTTCCGTCTATGTCTGAGATGATTATCTTGTCGTCCCAGTTCCAGAGGTAGATGGTGCCCTGACAGCGACAGGTTCCCTGGTACTGAGTAGTCACACTGAACACAACATCGTTAGGACCCTCCTGCAGCTGGAGAGACATCTGTGTGTGTTTGTGAAAGAAAGAGAGAGGAATAAATAATATATGAAGGTTAAAAGGATACGTTTTAATACATAATAAATGTCAAATCTGCAGTGTATTCAAACTACTCACCAGCTGCTCTGATGTTAGTCGGAGTGTTTTCTTATAAGACACGCCTCCCTGTGTGAGCCCGGGCTCTGATTGGCCGGTGGTAGAGCTCTGTATAGCTGCCCTGTGGTCTTCATCGCTGGAGGACGACTCTTCTTTGTGTCTGTTTACAGACAGATCGACACTGCGTTAAATGATGTTCAGTCCTGTCAGACGTTTGACTCCTGTGCTAGTTGTGAGGTTTCTCACCTGCCCGTCATTATCCCGTCCTGATCTGGAGATCCACAGGCCCCAGAGACTGAATCCTACAAGAGGAAAAAACATTGTTAGAAAACAATCAAAAGGAACAGTTTCAGACTTTATTAACGGATGAGAAGAAATTACCGATTTGGTGCTGCTGTTTCGCCCTCTCCAGGAGAACCACCACCTCCCTCCTTTCTTTGGCATCTTCTCCTTCATGATGTTCTCCACCGCAGCCTGCAGAGGAGCACACAAACCCCCAACAAACACAACAAAACACCATAAAAACACACTTAAAAAACAGAAGGCAAAACTAGAAATCAACAAACATTAATACAGACACAACATGTCTGTAGTTGAAATGGGGGAAAATGAGGCGTGCATGGCTGGGAGGCGTTTGTGAGATCAGGAGTTGGATAAAGGGCGAAGAATGACAAACAAAAAGAGTGTTGTCTCTGACATACAGAGCTGTAGCCCAGCATGCCAGTCACACAACAAAGAAGAAACTCCAAGGTTGAGTGAATATAACTGAGGGAAGAGGACTAAAGAATGAACGTATGGATGGATTAGAAGGAGAAATAAGAAGGAGGGAAACAGAGGAGAAGACAAAGTTTATCCTGAGTGCAAAAAGATTTAGTGGTCTGTCTGAGGGTGTAATAACACCACATCTAGTATGTAGTGTAGATTAAAGATTGCACAATAGCTATTCTGCAATGTAATGAATGTATGGATAGTAAAGTATAAGGTTGGTAGGGATAAGAATATGCAGGATGCAGTACCAGTTTTGGCCAAAAGGGGGAATTCATGTAACACAACCATCCTACATCTTGAGTCATTGGTATCTGTGTCAGTGTATCAAATTCTTACCTTTGGCAGCGGTTTCTGAAAAGCTTGCATAGCCAGCATAAGTGGAGCCGCAGTGCTCCAATTATAGTACCTGAAGGAGAAAACAAGATATATTTATCTATTTCGTAACCAACATAAAAAACACTTTGTCGGCCAAGTTTCTTTGCCAAAAATCCTGCCTTACTTGGAACCAATTTTCACGACTAAGTTGGGGTCATCGATGATGGAGGGGTTTTCCGCAAACTGCTGGTAAGAGATCATCTTCTCGTGGAATTGCTCTGTAAGGACAAACAAACATTTAATGTTCCCTCGTCCACAGTGTATGAAGAGCTTTTTTGCAGGCATGCTGTTTGTACAGCCGCTTTCCCACTGCTCAAAAAACCCGCTAACACCCGGCTTTTTTGCTTAGTGGGACAGGCTACAATCGGCATTCAGACCCGGGTCTACTGCAGAGTCATTTGACCCGGGTAATTATCGCCTCGGCTCCGATCAGCATTGATGGGAACACAACCCGTGTCGACACACTATTCTCCTACCCCTTTCTGGCGCAATGCTATGCTCCGTCTGTAACATCTGCGACTCCTCATCATCTCAGCTACAATTCCTCCCGTCTCCGTCCGAGCAGCGCTCGAACATCGTTCCAAATTTGTTGGCGCCAAGTTTGACAAATAGACTGAATGAGTAATAGATACAATAAAGACCTAACCACTGTAATATCTTCACGTTTACTAACCCTGTTTCGGGCAGATTTGTGACGTCAGGCGGTGACACAGCAGAAAAGGGACTGACAGGAGTGTACTCTACCGGCAATGGGAACAGAGACAATCGGCATCTATAAGCGGGTCTTCCCGGGTCTGAAAAATCTGCGTCAACACGCTAAATTTATGTGATATATGAGAACCTCACCTTTAGTGATCTCCCTGTTGTCAGTAAGTCCTCCGCACAAAGAGATGGTGATCCCCGGCAGGTCTGCCATGTTGTCGCAGTAACTGTCCACTCCGCTGTCTCCTCCAGAGCTGATGAACTGTGGGGACAGACTGGTGCTGTGGAGGCCAGGGTCTGAGATGCTCCTCACTGCTGCCCCACCGTCACTACAGGGGAGGAATGAGATTATAAAAGAAACGACCGCCTAATACTTTTTTCTGTGTGTGTGTTTGTGTGCTTCCACATACCTCTTAGGGAAATAAAGGGCTGCAACTTCAGGCTCCAGGTCTGTGATGTCATCCAGGTAAATTCCATCAGAGCCAAGATGGCGGCTTCGCTTGTCTGCAACAGAGCAACAAATCAATTGAAATAAACTCTCTTTGTGTTTGAACAGTTTTCTGCTTAACAATTTACACGCGTATAATTGTACAAACATTGGATATGTTGAGAATCCAATAAACAAAGTTTAAAAATAAAGTTTTATTGTTTTCTTTACATATATGTTACCTTTTTTCTTGGATGGAGAGTCCGTCTTGCCTCGAGGCATTGTCTCCTCCATGTCGGACACTATGCCAGCTCCAGCGCCTCCAATTGTTGTAACCTGCGTCTCTGTGGTCACAACGGTCTGCGACTCCATCATCATAGACTCTGACTCCATCCCGACTGTTACCTCCGTTTCCTCAGAAGTCTCCTCCTGCATTCGTAACCTGAGCGATGATATTTCAGAGCAGGGGCCGCACTGTTGCGAGGACGTCTCGCGAGTTATCACGCGGAAGTGTGTGCTCTCAGACACAGGGATGGATACTGGGCAAACTGGTGGAGGGTCGGATTTCACTGGGAGGAAGGACGGCTGGAAAAAGCAAGGAAGAGAATGTAAAATTAAACACTACAAATAGGACTTAAATTAAAGCTCCTTTAAGGAACTTTCAGTTTGTGTTGATTTTGGCGCCCCCTGTGGACAAAGCCGTACCTCTTATCTCTTTGCTGATTTTGCCCTGCACATACTTAAGTGGTGTTTTTTAACAAAATGTCATCCTGTCATATGTATCACTCACTTTAAATGTTTGTCCTGGAAAATGTAAACAAAGGCAGCATGTAGCTAATCCCTTCGTCTGACACCTGCAGTTAAAAATAGCTATATAGAAATAATCAATCTTGTCGCTGATGGTCTGGTTTGCTTTTGTAGCTCATATAGAGTCATCAGAATTAATTTCAGTCTGTTTCATAACCAGCGAAAAACTCCTCACAGGAGCTTTAATACACCAAAAGAACTAAAAATATATCTAGAGAGAGTGTATCTTTGTTCTCTGTGCGTTTGATTACACAGAGGAGTCTTTGCTCACCGTGGCAGCCTGAGGCAGCTCTCCCCACGCCCAGTGCATGGCTGGGTTCTGATTGTCCGTGTCTGACTCTTTTGTCATTAGTTCAGAGTCAGACTTGGGCGAGGTGGGACGAGAGTTTCCAGGGCTGAAAGATGAATAGAGGATAAACAACAATTAAACGGCTGTTTCTTCTGACGAATTATGAGAAGATCATCATGTGAGTCAGCGACGCACCTCTGAACAGGGCTCCACTCTCCATCTGAACGAGTGTAGATGCCGGTCTGTTTAAACGAGCAGCTGGTTGAACCGACTGCTGCTTCATCTCTTAAGAGATCCCGGGATGAAATCCTAAAACACACACAAATACATGTATACTGTGTAACTGCATTCTTTTACCACAAAGGGGCTTTTATTTTGTAATCTAGTCTGTAATTTACCCTTCACTTTTCACCCATTACCCAAAAGGACTTTCAAGACCCAAACGCATCATGTCTGAGCCTGTTGCACTCATAAGACATCTGGTAGTGTAGCTACAATGCTGTGACAATGTTGTTATAGCCATGTTATGCCTATATTATTACTGCAGCAAAATGCGAGTTTCTTTTTAACACGGAGTATTGTTTACAGTTATATTTTAGTGTTTAAGCTAAATTGTTCTCCTTGCATTTTGTCAACAACACATTCAAACTGGGCCTCTCCTCCTTGGCTCTTCGTCACCAGAAGCTCACTCTCACTCTCTCGTGCGAGAACACGTCCACCCCGCCGAGCTAACGCCGACAGCATCACGGTTACCGTTGCGCTAGCATGCTAAACGCCGGTTAGCTTGTCCTACCCGGTTTGAGGTGCCGTCCAACAGAAAGAGGGCCAACTTTGAATCACTCTTTCGCCATGTTCGCCGGTCTGAATGGGGCCCAGTTGCTAATTTGAACCACTCCCACACTCACCTGTACGCTGTGAACAGCACCCCTCGTAAACGTCCCGTGCAGAGCAAAGCAACAGAATATGCAGAGGGAAGGGTCTCACAAGAGTCTGCACGCACTCACCAACACACGTATAGAGGCCCATAGGTGATGATTTATATTAAATTATATTTGTAAATGTCTATATTTTATTTTTTCTTGGAAAATCCTACTTATTATACATTTAATAAGAGTTTGTTCAAACTGTTTTCACTGTAAGCTTGAAAGAAACACTGGTGTTGTTATACAGTAGAGAGGGTCCAGAATTCAGATGTAATGTCTCCCCCCCTCTCACGTGCAGAGATCAGAATCTGTCATGTGACAGTTATTTACATCTGCTGCTGCTGCTGCCTACATTCATGATAAATGGACTTTGACACCAACAAAAGTAGCACAGTATGGCAGACACATGGCTCCTATAGCTGAATGCCTGACCCGCTTCTGGTCTGTTCTAGATTGAATATCGCAATGCACACCAGAGGCCAAGCTACATGTTACACACAGACTGCACATAACACGTGCCCCTTCACAAACACACACACACACAGTGGAGATATTTCCCCTTTCACATGCAAAGCTTCTTCTTTTCTGTCAAGTAAAAATCACAAGGCTGAAGTGGTGTTTTCCAAGCGTTCTTTAGTGTCTTTTTAGTGTGTGTGTGTGTGTGTGTGTGCAAACTCAACAGCTGGAGGCCTCTCCATTACAGACACTGGTGTGTTTATTCTAGCCTGACTGACTCCAGTTCCATTACAGCTGCTCTGCAAGCTCATTTCAGTGATGTATTATACTTTTCATCTTGCTGCCTCCCTGTCCGCCCTTTTCCCTCTCTCTTACTTTAACTACTCTCACTCTGTCACGTGTATCGCTTCTCCTTTTTGCTTGCTCTAACACGTGTTTAATTGCTTCTCTTCACTCTCCCTATTTTTTCCTCACCTCTCCATCTCCGTCCCCTCATCCGAGCTTATATCTATTGTGAACATGTCATCGTCCTCCGAGTACTCGCCGCTCTCCTCCCTCCTCACGCTGTCCGCCCGAGCCTTTCTCCTCCTCTTCCTCCTCTTCTTCATCAGTCCACTGCCACTATCTCCCGTGCCTCCCGTGGAGCCCAGGGTCTGTATGGGAGGTCCGGAGCTCTTCCCCAGCAGGGAGGAGCTCATCAGGATGGCCCCGTCCGACAAGATGGGAGAGGTGGCCAGGTAGGAGGGGACCACTTCCTGTTTGGATGAAAAACAGACGTGAAATCATGAACGCAGTCTTTGAAATTCTGTTTCAAATTCAGGCTGTGAACGAAGAGGGAGGTGGTTTGTGAAGTAAATATGTAAGAAAGCTAAACATGATTTTTTAGCACTTAAAACAGGAAAACCTCAAACTAAAATAGGACTCGGGAGTGTTTCGCACAATTCTAGTGAGAGGAGCCACGTCTGCAGCGAGGACACCCTCTGCAAGCAACTACAAAACAAAGCAGCTGGGCCAGAATCTGTTCCTCACTTCTGCGAAAGGAGGCAAAATACCTCCTCCTAGGAAAAGTGTTTCCAGGAGGGCCTCCAGCTGTCAACTCAGGGGAGTATAAATGTGTGTGGGTTCACTCACATATGGAAAGAAAGAGAGAGAAAAAGCGCGAGAGAGGGAGGAAAAAATGAGCTATAATCACATGATTTGTGGTCGGACAATGCCCCCTCACGTTTTTGGCTTCTCCTTTACAGAGAAAAAAAAAAACGAGGGTTCACAGACACAATCCTCCCTCCCTCTCCCGGCTCGTCCAGGCCTGGGAATCTGACACCACTCTGGGGAAAATAAATCACCCACTTCCCTTGTTGGTGCGGCTCTCTGGCTCAGAAGTTTACCGCTTGTTTATGTCTTTGAGCTGCACACGTCCTTATGTGCGTACAAAAGGGAAGACGGTGCACGTGATTTGGCTTTTTTTAACCTGCAGTTTTCCAGGAATTTTAAACTGAGTTTCAAATTGTTTTCACAGGTTTCATAAGCATTAAAAGTGGAAAAAAATCTCTATAATAGTGAACCCAAAATTAGCTATACACATGCCCTACTTAAATAACCTTAAACACATCTCTTTGCAGGAAACTCAACTCCTGGTTTATCCCCATACGTAAGGCAAGAGCATTTAATATAGGTCAGAGAAGCTGAGTAAGTAAACGCTGCATTCAGGGCTCATTCACTCTCTGCTGAACAGAGGGAATGCTTTTCAGCCAAAAAGGAAAGGAAGAAATTCCTGGCCGCCGTGCCAAGTCTGCACACAGCATGAACTTGTTCAAACTGTGACTGTGTGGAAGAAGGAGGATCGTTTGGATAACGCTTCTCGCCTGTAAACATGGGTGTGACAAGGTGTTGCGGCGTCATCGGGGTGGGGAACGATGAGTGTTTTCATTTGAATTTTGTTTCTACTCCAAACCGTGTCGTGTGCGCCTTTTTACAGACTTTGAATAACCACAGAGCAATTTACAAGCTGCTCAGCTATAATTACTGTCACACGTACATAATCATTTTCTGTTTCTTGCACAAAGAACGCCTCTCCATTGTCCCCTAGCTTCATATGTAGATCCACTGGCTCTCCATTGATCTCCATGTCCACCTGGAGGAGAAAAAAGAGAAGGCTCAATCATCAAGCTTCAGAAAGAACACAACTTTCCCGTTAACTTCAAAGCTGGTTGCCCCATTCTTATCTCCTTACCACTTTTTCTCGGGACCGGAGGACGCCCATCTTGCCGAAGCGGACGTGGAAAGGCGAGCAGTGCAGGGATCCATCGGGCTGTTTCACAACGATAACGTCGATGCAGCCGGAAAGGGTGGCGGGATTGAGGCCTCGGTACAGCTCTTTGACCTGGACAAACACCTGGCCCGCCAGCTGGCCCACGTAGTTCATGGTCTGACGGGTCTGAATGAGAAACAAAAATAAGATTCAGCTTTAAAAATATCAACTAAACCCATATTAAATAGGTCTAAATTTGCCACTTAAACCACCTAAGCCATAAGCATGCCTCAGACTCAGTCAGCCTTCAAATGAAGAGGTGTTTATGATCCTGCATTCTTCTGTCTGTCAATCAAACCTCTCATGACATACAGTACAGCCCTCCTTCAGGGGGGGAATGGGGTGAAGGTTTTCTAATGCTGATCTGAAATCAGTTTTGGAGCTGCACTGTGACGGGACTAGGCAGAGAGAGAACCTTCAGGCTGTCTCCTGTTCAGTTCTCCCAGGACAGCCTGTGGCCGACATACTGTAAGAGAGAAGCTGTCGCGTCTTTGACCTTTTCACCCTCTCCTCTGCATCATGATGAGTCTGGAAATCCTATCCACCTGTTTTCCATTCAGCGACCCCAGACAGCAGAGGTCAAAGGACAAGCTAAGATAGAATAGTAATGTAGTGAAGGTGATGTCATAACCTTGAACAGAGTTTATTGGCTAAGCTAGACAGATCCGTCACAGGAAACACTGTTGAACACCTATGCAAGGTTGACAGAGACATGGGAGGAGGACTGTGAATGTCGACGGTGCAAATGTATTTTTAATTTAGCAGATACTGTTACACACGTACTAGAGTAGGGGTAGTGGTTTAACACTATACCACAGTATGGAAATAATGTTGAACTTGAATCATTTTTATCACTAATGTATTGAATCCTACAGTAGTACATCCAAACAACAATCAGAATTGTTACTAAAAGAGCCCAAAAACATACTGGAATCCTTTGAGCTTATATATTGTTGAATACCATAACAATAAAACATAAGGCCCCCTGCATAATTAAATGATGAATAAATAAGGTGACACTTTATCCACCATTAGTTGCTTAAAAGCATGCCTGTTAGTAGAACAAGGCATTATAAAGTGCTTTTAAAGGCCTTATCAAACGCCACAATGCTACCAATTTGTATGCTAATAAGAAACGCATTAATAGTGCACAAGTGTACCTTAAAGCTCCTGTGAGGAGTTTTTCACTGGCTATGAAACAGACTGAAATTAATTCTGATCACGCTATATGAGCTTCAAAAGCAAACCAGACCATCAGCGACAAGACTGATAATTTCTATGTAGTTATTTTTAATGCCTGAAACTGCTGGTGGGGGGGGTAGGTGTCAGACGAAGCAGTTTGTTTGCCTTTGTTTACATTTTCCAGGGCACGTAGTTAAAGTGAGTGATGCATATGACTGTTAAAGAAAGCAGGATGAGATTTTTTGTTACATAAGCATGTACAGGACAGCAGCAACGAGATAAGACGTACAGTTTTGTCCACAGGGGGCGCCAAAATCAACACAAACAGAAAATTCCTCACAGTAGCTTTAATATCAAGTTACCAGACTCATCCCTATTAGGCGTCATTTATGTCAGCACAGCATTCATGTATTGATGTTCCTGTCTCTGTCTGTATGCTCTCACTTAATCACGCTTTCGCTAGTTGTGACAGCTCAACTCCAAAACAAACTACGCCAAAGGAATGCAAATATGACACATTATGTGGTTAGCTTTACAATCCAACATCTTTTGCTGTCACAGCCCTTTGGATTAAAGAAGGTAAACACCAAAGGCAAAACATGACAAATCCCACTGTTACTGCTTTCAAGACTCCTCTGAGTTTGCAGCTGACCTTGATTTAGTTGGCAGTGGGGCCCCCCGAAATGATTGCAGCAGCAGGGGAGACAGTTTTGGAACAATGCCAACATATCCCCCCCATTCAAATAGGCTACACGTGACCATAAAAACAGGCCCTTTACAGGAGAAGGGGAGCAGCAGATTAATGTAACGAGGCATACGCATGTCTGTATCCTGAAATACCTCTTATAGACGACCTTCACTGTATTTAATTATTAATTTCCCTCTTCACTGAGGTATTGAGTTACAGAGCTGCTGCTTCTCAAAGCAGATGACTTTAAATGTGAACAGCGCTTCATCTAAAAATAGATTTCCTTGTGTTGCAGATGAGACAAAAAGAGGAACAGTGTCTGAGAACACAGAAAGCACAGCTAGGTTCCGCAAATGAGTGCTTGTGGAAATTAGAAATGTGGCTTGTGATAAACTGTGGTATGCTCATTATTTTAATGGATTTACAAGCTGCAGTTATGAAGGTTTCCTTGCAGGCTAGAATCTGGCTGGGCCACTCAGCACATAGAGTGTTGCAAGTGCAGACAGACAGTCTCATTTAGTCCCATATTACAACAGCAATTTAAGTCACATGCGTCAGAAAACATAATAAAATACACCTCCCTCCTGAGCATTTAAAAGTGGAACATACAAGTGATGAATAATGTATTTTATTTAGGCTATTAGACTCATGACAGTATGTGCCATACAGCAGCATCCAATAAGCGACCGCTTTCTGAACCACATATTTAAAAGGGAAATACATTTAAAAGTCCAGTACTTATAGCTGACTCCATGTCCCAACAGTGCAGAAATTAATAGGTATGAATGCTTAATGCCGAATTACTATATGGACACAGTATTGATAATAACAGATGGATTTAACTGTTTAAAAAGTACAGCACACAAAGTCCATTCATCAAAATATCATAGGACAGTCAGGTGCGGTCAAATTTAGTATAAAAATGGGCTCATACCTTTTATAGATGAGTGTGCTGACAGCCGTTACCAAAACACGAAGGTTGGTGTTTCCTTAGCGGTGAAAGGCAGCAAAACAAAGCATTATAGAAGCGGAATATCCAGAAAGAGGTGATATTAAAGTGTTCTATAAAACACTGCCTCCTGTCATCGACTTACAGAGACAAAAACACAGTTACTGAGTCAACGCGATACTCATTTCTCCCTCTGACTTTCTCTCTCTCGCGGAGTCTTGTCACTTGATGACATCATATGCAGCCAAAACCCGCCCACCGGCCAATCAGCGTCCAGCTCCTCAGCTGCCACAGTGGCAACAAAATTACAGCTTCTTTCAAAATATTGTTAAGAGAGTTGAATGGTCGAAGTAGAATTTGCAACAAATCACTCCTTTACACAGATAAAGTCGAGCTTGTCACTTGATATCTGATTTAAAATGAAATATAATGTGATTAACAGTCCAAAACTATCAAATAGAAATAAATGCTTTTTTGCACTTTAAAACTGTATACATCGCATTTATTAAACGATACATTTTGGTACAACATTAACCATTAAAATGTCTCCGTTTAAAGACCCCTTTGGGAAATTGTAACCAGACAATGGCGGCGGGAAATAGTGCTGCTACGTCATCGTTTGAAGTTCCCCAGCCTGATGCAGTGAGGTGATCCTTCCAGCCAATCACAGCCCTTCATGAGAGCACATGCGATGTAAGCAGTATAACCTGAGACCTTATAGTGTAACTGTGTGTCAAGAGGATGTGGTTACAGGAGGTGGCGTTAAGCAGAAGTCAGTTCCAGTAATCCTAATATTTAATGTCTGCAGTCAAACACAACAACATAGTTGATAGATAATAACATTGTCCTAAGGTAGACCTGCCTTACCCTACTTTTGTAGTCGTCCTAACCTAGATTTCCCTTCCTATGCACTCAAGTTTAAATCAAAGTCTAATAAGTTTTCTTGACATTGTTTCAGTGACATTCCTGCCAAAGCTCTTTCTGTCTATATATACTGTATATGTGTGTAAGTGGGAACCCAGCCAAAATTGTGACAGCGAAACATGTCTGTCTCCATGAAAAGACACCCCTGCGGCAGCCCAAATATTTCATGGGCTGCACGCTACAACAAGCTCACGTGCAGCTCATTTCAACAAGGGCCAGTTCAATGTGGTTGTGCGCAGGAACTAATTGTTTTCCCAGACTACGAAGCCTCTCCAAGCCAAACCAGAAAAAGGAAAAATGGACTGTAATGAAAAACTGACAGGTTTCTCCTCCAACTGTTGTTTACTTTTGAAAAGTGCTGATTAGTTTATACTTCGTTGAGTAACGGGAAGTGCATGTCACCATGTCACGCTGTACAATGTCTGTCACATCTTGTTCTACTTTGTTTGACTGTGAGCTTGTTTGTGTTTGACGACCTTGCAGGTCACTATGTCTACTTTCAGTTTGTTATCAGGTAACTTGTTAAACTGCTGACCCTGCCTGCACGAAGCTGCAGCCTCAGCTTGGAGTTTTATGAATGGATACAGTGGAAGTCTTGTGATTCAATACTGCATAATAAGTTATGTAAAATGTAAAATCAGGTTGGTTCCACTTTTGTCTAATAGCTTCCTTTATTGTAAAACTAAAATATAAGCACTGAAGATATGTTTGTAATAAATCGAATTTTTTGTCATACTTTGAATGCACCATCTCATCATTTTCATCACATTGTAGGCCTACTACATAACTCATTCATGTATAAGATGTTAACTGCATGTTAAAGTGACATTCATCATCACAATCATAATCTGCATATAACAGGGCGTACTGTTTTTTACATTATTCTTAAAATGGGACATTAAACAAGTTACCACTAGCATTGGTCAGACCTTACTGGCACTGCTACATATACAGAGCCCTCCTCACGTCAGTGTCACTGGATTCTCCTGTGATATATGATGCACACAGCTGCCCTGAGACATGTTTCTAAGAACAAGCTGCTTTGCCAGGAAGAGCTGATCTCAGGCGATGCAGTCTGGACACAAACAGCACATGATAGCAACTTCATTTTTAACATGTATGGTCAGTGTGGTGACCAGTATCGGGCTACGACAAACAAGCTGACAGGGTCACTAAACCACTCTGAAACATCTATCAAAACAAAAGCTATCAGGTCTATATTTGCTGGTGTTTTCTAAGGCCTGTTCGACTTTACCTTTACATGCATTACGAATAACTTAGAGTGCTACCTGTAGGTTGACCTTATTTAGCACCAAAACTTCGGCCTCTCTGCTTGGAGGTGTGTCTTGGCTGCTGTGGTCTCACACTCCAGTCGGCCAACCGCAACTCTGGATTTATGTTTTTTTGGAGCTGTGAGGTGACTGCTTCCTTCGCACCAATCACATCGAAGTAGGGTAACAGTTTGTTTACTGTATTCTTGTATCTGCCAAAAATATTTAGGTGATTTTTTAAGGATGTTATTTTAAAATCTGTGAGAGAAAAAAACTGCGCAACCACTCCTACACCACTCAGCACTCACTATGCACCCATCTATTCAAGTGTAGGGCTGTAACAATCATTACAAGCAAGTAATTCCACCTCAAAGTGACACAACCCTAACAAAAGCACAGTCATTCTGTTTGCACGTCATGTCGTTTTGCCCCAGCAAGGGCATGCTGCTTTAGCAAATTCATTGCATAATCTTTTTACACACTTGGTTGACATCAAGGCCTCTGATTGGCTCAGGCTATTATGGCCTGAGAGTCATAAGACCTGACAGAAGTATTAGCAGGAACTGCCCAACTCTGATACAGCGATTAAAAAGGGAATCGAGAAGAATTATTGTTGACTTGTGGCAGTAAAATGATCCCCTGATCCGTAAAGCTATTCCTCAAACCCCATCCCCTCTCTCCCCCTCGTCTTCACAGCCCTCTTCTTCGTCTCCTAACCAAGGTATTCTTTAAGTCGTCTTTTAGAAAGGATTACTGAAACACATACTCCTGGTCTAACTGTATCTGCTGTTCAAAGAACCAGGGAAAGGACCTGTTACTTTAAAACACTTTTTTTAATTCATGCCCAGATTTAATAAAAACAGAAAATACACTACATGTCTTTAGTCCTGATATGTGTGTAAACACACGTGCTCGCATGCAACAGGACACCAATTTCTCTCCATTCATGCATATTAAAGCCCAATCCCTCTCCCTTTCCCCATGATCCATTGATTGAAATCACTTTACCCAGCTCCAGGTGGTGTCAGCTGCGTACTGATCAACAGAGTCATCTAACTCTTCATCATCCTCTGCTGATATCATGATTCCATACTGTGCTTGAACCCGGCAGCGGTCTCTGGTCTTTGTTTCTTCTGAACAGACAGTTGTGTCTTAAACTCCACAAGTTCGGTCAGGTCTAGAACTTGTGTCTTCACTCTGAGCATGTCAAGCGTCTGACTGCCATGTGCAAGTGGACAGTACTAAATTTACCTGGAACCCCCTAGTCCGAAACCTGAGACAGTCCTGGAGTGGTCATCAGCCACCAGAGCCTCTGACTTTGTACGCATTTGAGAAGGGGGACATATGCTAGGATTGTCTGACAGAGTGTTGGTCTAAGTGAACTTCCTTAAACACACACACACACACACACACACACACAGACACCACTCAGACGACGAATAATCTCGGCTCCTCTCCTAATGCATGCCTGAAAGTGTTTTCAATGTGTCAATTTTTCTCATTAGTTAACACAGAGCCACTGACACCTGCTGTTGCTGTTGACCCCCATGTTAACCGTGCTAGTGCCGTCACTGACATTCAGACATTAGCGGAGCACCTGTCGCCTTGGTTGAACTCCGAGTCTCCCTGGTACCCAGCGACTCTTCCAGTGACCGATGAATTTATTATGACACTGTTTTCTTCCGTGATGAGTTTGAACTTGGTGACCTTTGGTTTATACTTGACAGGCCAGCAGAAAGCAACCGTGGCATTGATTGCTGATGTGACGCATTTTCAAGAAAGTCTACACTGCCCTCCTGTGGCCAGAAAGGGTAAATACACATACATTTGGAATTAAGGGTTTAGAGTTCCCTTCGCTTGCTACATTTGAACTCTGGCATACAAAGACAAAGGACAAATTAAGTTAAGCTTTTCTGGAGTACCATGTTCATAAAAGGATGGCGATTGCTCATTTATGTTCAGATTCAAGGTTGTTTTAAGGTGATTATGTGATGATTCTGCTTTCTGTTCTCCTTCTCCTGCAGGGCATGTGTGTGGCTGGCTCCTGCAGCAGCAGACGAGGCACACCTGTTTCCACTCAGCTCATCTTCCTGCCTATATAAGCCTGGTCTTCACTCCTGTACTCTGCCAAATAATCCCGTGTTTCTCAGTAGCGCTCGCTGTACTTTCTCTGGATAATTTTCTAGTTGCAATTTTACCGCCAGTTTTTGCAGTGCTTCTTTTGGTCGTACATTTTTGTTCTTACCTGTCAGGCTCAGGTCTCGCTGCTTCGCCAGCCTGAGACAAGTGTTTTTCCCAGAGTTTTTCCCTCGTGCCAAGCCGTCATCGGAGGACATTTTTCGAGTCTGCCAGCTCCTTGCCTCCACTGCCTGCTCCTTAGTTGTTGAATGTAGAAATATAAAATAAACTGCTGAATTTTGTTGAAATGCTGAATAACCTCGAAGCTGAAATAAACTAGATACAGATGCTTAATGTTTTAAAAAGCGTAATAGTCATGAAAGTAAAGAAGGTAGCAGAGCATTAACGTATTTTAGAAGAAGTGATGATGATAACGAAGAAGGTGATGGTAAAGGAAGTGGTGACGGAAGTGATGGTGGTGATGGAGGTTACGGTGGTGTTGACTGAAGAGGTGGTGACGGAGGTAATGGATGGTTGTAGTGACTCATAAGGGCTCATACTTGCTCATTTTGAAAGTTGACTAATGGGCCTTAAATGTAGTCAAAAGTCAGGTAGCTCATTCTAACGGGTTAAATATATCAATGAAAATTGAGTTATTCCACTTTAAATGTGTTTAAATGTAAGATAGCTCATCCTGACAGGCAGGGTAGCTCTCCCTGACATGTAGAAATTATCAATGAAAAATAAGTAATACCACTTGAAATGTATTTTAAAATGTTGTCTTGAAAAGTTCAGCATAGTTCTCTTTGGCAGTCCCTTTGGACTTGGAGTACAATTAGGTGTACACATCCAAATTTAACCAGATGTGTCTGGTTGGCTCCCTTTGTCTCGGTTGTAACTCTTGATTTTCCTCTCTGACAGATGCTTTCCATTTTAGAGTGTCTGCCTTTTCTTCTTCTATCATTGGATTTTCACTTATTTTTGAAGTTGTATCTGTAGTCATCGATCTTTTCTTTGTTTGTTCAGCCATAGTAGATTACTGTTTACTCGCAACACTCGCAGAGACCGGAAAAGCTCTAAATGTTTGTTCAAAGTTTTATTCAGTCATCACACAAGATACACACATAATCAATTTAAATATCCATCCATCCATCCATATCTTCTGCTTGTCTGAGGCTGAGCAGGGCAAGCAAGGTGACCCAGGCGTCCCTCTACCCAGCAACATTTTCCAGTTCCTCATGGGGGATTCCGGGGTGTTTCCAGGCCACACGGGATATATAATCCCTCCAGTGAGCTCTGCTGGGTCTGCCCCGGGGTCTCCTCCCAATTGGATGTGCCCGGAATACCCCCAAAGAGAGGCGCCCAGGAGGCATCCTAACCAGATGCCCAAACCACCTCAACTGGCTCCTTTCGATGCAAAGGAGAAACAGCTCTCCCCTGTGCTCCCCCCAGATCTCCAAGGTCCTAACCCTATCTCTAAGACTGAGCCGCTTGTATCTGTGATCTCATTCTTTTGGTCACCACCCAAAGCTCATGACCATAGGTGAGGGTTGGAATGTAGATCGATTGGTAAATCAAAAGCTTTGCCTTCAGGCTCAGCTCCTACTTTACCACAAGGGTCTGGTACAACACCCGCATTAGTGCTGATGCTGCACCGATCCGCCTGTCAATCTCACAATCCATTTGACCCTCACTCATGAACAAGACCCTGAAATACTTAAACTCCTTCACATGAGACAGAGACTCACTCCCCACCCAGAGGGTGCAATCCACTGTTTTCCGACAGAGAACCATGGCCTCAGACTAGGAGGTGTTGACTCTCATCCCAACAGAGTCACACTCGGCTGCAAACCGCCCCAATTCCTGCTGGAGGTCCCAGCTTTAAGAAGAATACCACATTCGCCACCTTAACATGGTGGAGGGGTTTGCGTGTCTCTTTGAACCTGGGAGCTGTGTTGTCCGGGGCACTAGCCCCTGGTAGGGTCTCCTAAGGCAAATTGGTCACAGGGGAGGGACCAGAGTAGGAGTGGTTCAAAGAACCCTATGAAGAGGCAACTATGTATTACAGCTACCTCACCTGGATCAGGGAGACTGGGGCTACCCCCCTGGAGCCAGACCTGGGGGGGATGCTCGATAGCGAATGTCTGGCGGCTGGGTTTTCGCCCACGGGGCCCGACCGGCTCAGCCCGATCGAGTGATGTGGAGCTGCCGCCTTGTGGGCCCACCACCTTCAGGGACAAGCATAGGGGTGTGGTGCGTGAGAGACAATTTATTCACATCATACCAAGTTTTGAGGATTTCTAAGTCCCCTTCAATAGCAAACAAAAATTCCTTTAAATTTCTCCCAGAGCAAAATAAATTTGTATCATCTGCAAAAATGACAAATTTTAACAAATTAGGAAATTTGCAAATATCATTAATGTAAAGTTTTGGACCAATTACCGATCCCTGAGGGACTCCACAGGTGACCTTCCTGAATCCATACATGGTATTATTAATTTGCACACACTGCTGTCTGTTTTCTAAGTAGCTTTTCAGCCAGGAGTAAGCGGTAGGCTCCCTCTTATCCCATATTTCTCCAATTTTCCCAATACTTTATTGTGATCTATAGTATCAAAAGCCCTCTGTAGGTCAATATAAATACCAATGGAGCACTCCTCATTTTCAACTACCTATATTTCTTCTTCTTCTATTCTTTCTTATTAAATGTGTAATCCAAGGTTGAATTCAAATGCAGTCATACATAAAGCTTGTTAATGATAAATTATTACTCAGTGTGGGTATGTTTAAGAGTATGCATGCACTTCCATCAACAAATTAGTATATTAAGATGGGCGGATGATACTGTAGATGCGAAGCTTGTTTCACCACACAGTCTCTATACAATGTGTTGGAGGAATACTCAGCATTCCCACTAACAACTACAATAATAATAATTATTATTATTAACTACGTATTTGACATCGCTGCTCGCATGCCAGTAGTTCAGCTTAGAATTTCCCTCAGCCCTTGAAGGCAGCATAATACCCCTTGCTGCCTTCACGGTCTCCTCCTCTTGTCGCTTATTGATCCAGCTACTGATCGTTAGCTTTTGTGTCACGATGGTGTCTGTGGTGTGTAAATGTTTGTTCGTTGTTTCTGGTTAAAGGTATCTGGCATTTGGCGGCTTTCATGTTCCGTGCGGCTAATCTAAAAACTATCGGCAAAGCGGGAACCGGCTGGTAGGTGGTCTTTGCAATCTCTGAGACGTAACATATTGTTCACGTCTGCTCCGCTCTCGTGAATCAGCCGGCTAGGGTGCTAAAGCTAACGTCAGTTATGCTATCTGGCTAGCAGCAAAGCTAGTTTGATTTTCGATGGATTCTTTGTTGTTGTTTAATGATGCTTTCCGACGACAGTCCTTGAAATTATGACATTTAAAGCTGCACATCTCGGTTCTTATCTGTAGTTTTTTGTGTTTGGTGACAGTTGGGCGTTTGTTGGCTCTGACTAAGCTAGCTAGCAAGAAAACGTTACGCTAGCTTGAGAAGCTAATAACAATCTTTACAGCTCCTAAAGCAGAGACATGTTGATGCTTATTTCAGAGGAGTTTGCAAACGACTTCACAGGCTCTGTAAAGATTTATTAACGTAAGTATTTCGCAGAGAACCCATCAGGAGCTTTACACTACATTACTTCAGTAAAAGAGACGATTCGTGTGTATAATGTGAATATTTATATGTTTAAAGTGAGTTTTAAAGCTGCCCTGACTAACGCTGTTGACGCAATCATGAGTAAGAGACCTCCACAGCTCAGCTAGTTAACGTTTCACCGCTGGAGTTAAGTATGTTTTTCCAATGCTGGTACCGTCCTTGCCTGTCGCTTCCTCAGCAAAGAGGTTTTATATAAATCATGCCTACACACATAGACTTTTTTATTGGCCTTATGTGCCAATAATTATCCCAGTATCAGCAACGGCTCTCCTGCACAAGCTTCTGATAGCGCTGATAGAGTTGTATAAAACCCCTTCCAAACCAGGCGTGAACCCAAATCTGTATATGATTTTTCCCTTTTTTGTCCCCACTTAAGGCACTTTCGCCGGACGATGGACGAACTGGTCCATGACCTGGTGTCAGCACTGGAGGAGAGCTCCGAGCAGGCTGCGCGTGGTGGTTTTGGCGATGGGGGAGACCATGCACTGGCCGTGGGCTGTCTGCTGAAGAGGCAGGCTCGGAAGCGGAGGGGTAGAAAAAGACGGTCAGACAACCCACACCCTCCTTGGGAGACAGGTCATCTCAGCGAGGGCTCTGAGTCCAGTGTGGAAGAACACAAGGTGAGCTTATTGAAGACAGTGATGTGTTGGACATTTCTTAAGCTAGGAGTTTGTGTTAGCAAGGCCCTTGACCAAAACACTAAAGATAGTCTGAAAACATCCAAGAATGTTGTCTTATTTAAATCTGAAATTTGGAATTACCCACTTAATATTTAGTACACTTATTAATTACAGTTGAAGTAAAGTTTCTTCTGCACCATCCTGTTGCACACATTTAGCCTCACTCAGATATCACTTTGGTCTAATTACTTCTCATGTTTATTAAGGCTTCTTAATTTAGCATCAGAATCACAGTCTGGTATTTACCACATCGATGTTTGTTTCAGGACTACCGTGCCAGTACGGGGGGAGTCTCTGCTGCCAACAGCCATGGCCGGGACAACAGCGACTCAGATGAACAACTTGGCCCCAAACGGCGAACCCTCCTAACAGCTGACACTGGACGAAACAAACGGCCGCTTTGGCCGGACGACTTGGGTGTCTTGGGGTCCGCAGAGGGAACTCGCAGCCTTAGACGGAGAAGAAAGGTCAAACGCATGGCTGTGGACCCTCCTGCAGAACCGGAACTCCCCTCCTCCACTATGCTGGGGCCCCCACCTGTCCCCAAAGCCCGTCCTGGCAGCAGGCCGCACAGGCTGGGTGCAAGCGAGGGCAGAGGGGTCATGGAGCTCTGCGGAGGAGGGCTGGTGGGGCCAGGGGCAGGGAAGAACAGGGTGAAGAAGAGGAAACTGGCCACCCACAGAATGGGAGTGGAGGCTGCAGATGAGGGGGTGGTGGTGGAGAGCGAGGACCCCATCTCTTCTCCAACGGAAGGGTGCAAGGACAAGATGGAGTTGGAGGAACAGAAGGGCTCGGATGAGGACATGAGTGACAGGTGGTTAGTGTTTTGAGTTTTCTATTTATGAGCGTGTGTGTGACACTGTAGGCCCAAAGGTAAGAAAGCACTCCTGACTGTGTACAGCAGGGTGTCGGCATTGTTTTGGTGGGTCTTTTGCACTAAGTAGTATCTAGTACTAAAAGTACTAGAGTGTCTTAAGCTGTCAAATACCAAAAGCTGTTGCTGAATTTTCATCTTGTTTGCTTATTCTTCGATAAGAGAGTCTGTGATTTAAATTGAAATTTTGCCTTTTTAAGACTAGTTTGTATGCGGCCGGTGTCCTTTTTATGGGACGCTTGCTTTTTAAACAACAGGTTACATTTGAAACCCTTGGCTTCTGCTGTTAAATAAATGAAAGGTGTTTGTAGTGAAGCCAAAACGGCGGGAGCTTATTGGCACCAGTATCAGAAAACTGCAGTTATATCCCACAGTGTGTGTCAGTGAGCTGGTTTTTCTTCTAGCAGACAGTAATTGGCTTCTTTGTGATCATTTTTATTGCCTGAAAACTATTTAATCTGCTCTTTTTACTTTCCATCTTTTTCAGCGAGACCAGCAGTGTCAGTAACAGCAGCGACGGAGGCCTCTACACCAATGATGAGGGGAGGCAAGGTACATACCCAGACTTAGTCTTGACTGTGTTTTCATTTTATTTATGTGTTTACCTTCCTTTACAGTTTTTTTCTGCCCCTTTTTAAATAGAAAGAGACAAAAAGACAGAAAGTGTGTGTGTTCAACCTTTTTATGTCACATTTTTTTATTCGGGCATCGCAGAGCTTCCCCTAAACAACGCCTGTAAAGTGAAAAAAAACTCTACTGTGCCCAAGATCCTCCACCCTTTCTCTTCCAGGTGATGACGAGCAGAGCGACTGGTTCTACGAGGGGGAGCCGGGCACCGGTTCAGCGCCCGGAGGTGCTTGTGGGATAGCAGGAGTAGTTCCCTGGTGGGAGAGGGACACGGGGTCAGAGGAGCTGGACCTAGCCGACCCCGTGTTTAACAGCATCCTCACTGGATCCTTCCCACTCATGAGCCCCGCTGCACAGAGAGGTAGGCCTGAGAGAAAAACACACAAAGCACAATACCATTTTTTTAGAAAGTCAGACACACTGAAAAGGTATTTCTTTTGAAGGTTTAAATCATACAAAATAAGTGTTTAAGGTAAGATTTTACAGTGTATTCTTATATAAAGGTACAGTCACACACAATAAATTATACAATGTTTTTGCAGTGTGATTTCATGTCCAGTAGGTGGCACACTCTTCACATTCAGGCAGAGTGTTGTAAGGAAAATAAAGGGGAAAAATCTCCTTACTGTATTAACAAGCAGTAGTACCATTAAAAACATTCTTTTACATACAAATAACACCTGTCATATCATTTTATACATGAATCTCTTTAGCCGCCGGCCCCATATGTCCAACTAATCCAGGAGTTTCCAACAGGTAGTTCTGGTAGCTCGCGGCCTGGATTTTAGAAGAGGTTTACAGACCAACGGCAATAAATGCACCTTGAAAGCCTCTTCCTGCTTCAGTTGAATCAAATACACAGATGTCCCTCCCCCTCCGCTACAAAATAATAAGATAGGCCAATCAGCTGTGAATAAAAAACAGTGATGCTCCTGGCAAGTTTGTCAACGTCTAAACCTAACCAATCACAGCAATGTTGCAGCAACCTCCATCGACGGGTCCGGTCGTTGTGCTGTGTGCTAGTTGAGCTAAAGTGAGGAGTTTGGTGCGATTAGCCTGTTTAGCCAGATTTATGATGGACAGTGAAGGTGGCCACGCCAAGAAAAAGCAGAAAACATACTATTTCCATGGAAGTGGGAAAGCAAGTTTTTATTCACGAATGCGAAAGACAAGTGTGTGTGCCTCATCTGTTGTTCCAACGTTTCAGTCGACAAAAGAATCATCACCAGCAATTACAGCGATGTGATGCAAGTAGCTCTTGACCACTTTCATGTTTTCAAAGTAGCTCTCAGATGAAAAAAGGTTGGAGACCCCTGAACTGATCAAAATAAACTCATCTGATTAATCTCCTCTTTTAACAAACCCATCCTGTGTTTTTCAGGGTTCCAGGCCAGGCTGAGTCGTCTCCATGGAAACCAGCAGGTATCTGAAGGGGGGCTGCAGGGCAGCTCCGGCCAAGGCTTCCATGACAGACTGGGCAGACAGAGCCAGGACCCCCATGAGTGAGTCCCCATCTTTTAAAATGAGTTGACGATCGACGCTCTAGCTCAGAGTCATACGTAGTATTGATTTCATCGTTCATGTGACTGGTTCCACGTTTGTGAGTTCCTTCAGTCAATGCAAGTAAGGCTAAGAAAAGGTAAAATAAAAGTGGTTTCTGTCTAATTGATGTAAGTGATGCCTTGTCGGTGTTTGAATGACACTGTTCTCTCTCCAACAGGCCGTGGTTCAGCTCGGGCTCGAGGAGGGAACACGGACAGGTGAGCTATGATACTTTGCCTTTTATTCCCATTCAAAAGCAGAAAAGCAAAGGTGAGGTTTTGATCCCTTACAGCAGACCCACTGAGGGCGATGTTCTCCACATTAGCATTGCGCAGGCTGACTGCTTGAGCATTGAGTTTTGTTCTCCCTCTTCTCTCCCTCCCTGGCACTTCAGTTGCACTGGGACCCGCGGTCAGACAGAGGGCATCGGAGGAGCTGTTCAGTGAAAACAGCCAGCAGGTAAGAACAGCAGCTTAACGTGAAACTCTGATGATTTACGACCACAATCAGATTAATTTTCTTTTGGAAGCTGCTTTTGTTTCTGCTGCAGAAAAACACTCCTAATGTTTTATGGTAGTTTTTTTTTCTCAGATGACTTTCCATTGTGTTATTTGGGATCAAACTAATGCTCCCATATTTCCACCTTGCTTGGCTGGTTTTGCAGACAGACCAGCGGGCACCTCGGCTCCCTCTGTACGGGGGATGTCAAGCGGAGGCGAAAAGCAGCCCCCCTCGGTTCCGGCGCCCCCTCAGGTATTGGACACACACCTAGCTGCACCTCACACACCATCTGGCACTTTTTACCAACTCCCCCTTTTATTGTATTTTTGGCTCTCCCTTTCTCACTTGTTTCCTCCCCCCTCTTGTTTGGTCTCAGCGTGCTCACCGGCCTGCTTTCCTCATTGCCTTCTGTCTCGCACGTACACTGATGCAAACACCGGGGACTGGGATAAAAAAACTGAAGGTTTCGCTGCATATTTTTAAAAAGGAATTAATTGAGAGAAGGGAGTCCCTCACCCTTCATATTTCTTCCCCTCTCCTCCTCCTCCTCCCCCTCCCCTCGTTATTAAACCCTGCTTTAGCTCTTAACCCCCTTTCCTCCTAAGCTTTGTTGGACAAGAGTCAGCTGGCTAGTCATGCTGTCAGAGCAGAGATACTGGATTAGCTCTTAGCCAGTAACACTTGTGTATCCCCCCTAACCCCTCCCCCAAACCACTCTCCTTACCCCTGGGTCGGTTAATGCTTTAGGAAGAGGACGGATGAGGTAGCATAGCTGGATGTGGTTAGGCCACTTCCCATTATAATGGTTTTTTTTTGGAAGCTGTAACTAGTTTTAATCACAGTTGAGTTGAGGACCATTAACAGTTTGTTCTCTGCTGCTTGTGCACAGGCTTGTTCCAAAATGATCCACTTCCTGGTTGAGCTATGAGCTCCTTTTTCATATGAAACCCCAGACTAAAAACACGACTAAATATTGCTTGTTGTAAACCTAAGAAAGAGCTAGAGAGGGCAGGACAAAAAAAGTGAAAATAAGCCTAAACTTTATCGTCCAAAATGACGCAATCAGAGAGGCCTCGCCAACGTGAGGCACATTTGATACTTCCTCCAGACACAAATGCAGCGCTCAGGAACACCAGGTGCCGACCTCACAGCAGGGCTCAGGCGAGTGCGGCCAAATTCCCGTCCTGACAATTTGGCTCCAACCCACCTGGGATTCAACAATCAAGTGTGTAATTGAGCAGGCATCTCCTTCTGGTGCAGCATACAAATAAAGACGGGATTAAAGCAAGTAACAGGCCGGTCTCTGTGACTGGACCGTGAACTTCCAGGAAGACCGGGGGGACAAAACGGCCAGCGTCTGCTAGAGACAGGCGTGGGTTTTGCTATATGTCTGGAAACGTTGCCTAGTTGATTACATGATTAGATTACTTAGATGTCAATTGTAATGGAGAGATGATGTCACTGGAGGAGACCTTCAGTGCAACATGTTTTACAGGTGTTTACATCGAGGCAGCTCCAGATGGTGCACAGAATCACCAATGATGAATTGAAGTTTCCGCATTAACTGCTTTAGAGGTTGCGTGTATAGTTATCTCTTCATACTTGTATGTGGGCCTATGTTTCTACTATCAATTTAAAATTGTGAGTATATGATAAGCATACATCGATTAGCACCGACTGTTGGCCTTATCAGAGCTACATTAAAGGGCCGGTTCGCCGATTTTTCAACCTCAGTCCTATCATGCTATTATGGGGAGCTAATGCTATTATAGTTGGAAAATAAATGCAATTTGGCTCTGTGCCTTTGGAGGACGCTATCCGCTTCTCCAATGGGCGCTGGAAAACCTCCGCCAGACTATGGAAAACGCGTCATCTAGTGGAGGCCAGGGAGCTCGCTGAAATACACTTCCTCAATCTAGGACGCCCGCCTCCGATGTCATGTCTCGTTCAAAATCGTCAGGTTTGAAATGTAGACTGCAGACCTGAAGATTTTTTAGACACAAGCTGTTTGTACAACTTTCTCCACAGCTATGGCGCCAATTTCAAATATTATTACTTCTGTCGATTACAGAGAACACCAGCTTTGACTGACAGCCGCTTTTTCCAGGGGCGAATTGCTCCTTTAATTGTTTTAGTGTTTTCAAACCTTACATATCCAGGGACTACTTTTCAGCCACTTTGAAGCATATTTATGACGGTGTAATTGGATGTAATAGCTTAAGTTTTTCTGTTAGATGAGGCATCAACATTATTCTGTCATCCCTCAGGTAGATGAACACCAAGATCTCAGCGTAACACAAGCCAACTGTTTATTGTAATTTTGCTGTTCTCTTTTCTAACCTGCGCCCTCTCTCTTTAGGAGTGGTCGGGGAGAACGCTCCTCCCATCCCCGACTCGAACATGGGGAGCCGCATGCTGCAGAGCATGGGCTGGAGCCCGGGGATGGGCCTGGGTCCAGAGGGCAGGGGTATCATCGAGCCCGTTCGGGCCACGCAGAGACCCAAAGGAACGGGTCTTGGTTTCAACTGAATCCTTGGTATCTGGAACCTGAACGTAAAACTGGCTGTGATGAGACGCCCAAAGAGCTACAAGCTGAAATGCTGCTCAGGGCGATGAAGAATACAAACAGGTCCAGAATAATCCAGGCGTGTGAGTCATAAGAAGGGAAGGAATTAGACTCTTCCTAGCAACAGAGTCTGTGATGAAAGAGAAACTTTCCCATATTGGGGAAACTGCTAGAAGCCGGGGATATCCACACGGACTGTTCGCACAAACGGAGAGAATAACATGTGAAAGTGAATGACTGAAACGGAGCTGATGCTCCTGAAGCTCCATGTTGGAGACAATGACTGACACTGATGCCTCATTTTTAGTGTGTACGCTGGCATGCTGCCTCAGCCCTGTTACCTCAGACGATACTGTTCAAGGCAAGAAAAGTGGAGTAATGTAACCAATGAGGACAGTGTGGTTTGTTTGGAGGTTTTAGTTAGTGAATTATTGATTAATGGTTTTGTCCGATATTGCACAAGAATTTTGGAATCGAAGACTATTTCAGTAGACCATACCTCAAGATGCAACCTAGGTTTCTTTTTGAAGTAATGAAGATCAGATACACTGTATGATGTGTGTTGGAATATCTTTTTATTTTAATCAGAATGTTTTTATCTGTCCATCAAAACCAAACTTTCCTTTTTATGTAGCACCCATTGTGTACGCATGTGCAGCTGTGTACGCATGTGCCGCTGTGGCTGCCAACGTTTACTAAAAAAACACAAGTCTGGACATGTGAGGGAAAGTCTGACCAGAGACTTTCAAGACCATCTTTACTTAGTTTGTTTCGGTTTTTTATCCTTAGAAAAGATTGGCCCGCCAGAGCCAATGACACAGTATGTGATGAAACACTGTATGACTAAAGTTACAAGAATTTTTCCATACAACTCTGGAAATTTAGGTAAAAGTTTAGCCATTTCCAGTGTTTTCAGAATGTGAAACAAATGAAGCATTTCTGTCACTGTACACATATAAAGGTTTATACCTGTGTTTTCACTTAAAGTAGCCTGATGAGACATCCTCTCACGACCGAGGGCGAGTGGCTCTAATCAGGCAGAGGTGGAAACACCTGTGTGACCGTGCAGAGCCTTTGAACACATAACGTTGATAAAACAACAAGAGGACGGTTAATTCAGTTTTTAAAAATGAGTTTTAGACCCGTTGTTATTTACTTCATTGTCATATTGTTTCTGCTTTTCATTTAGGCTACCAGGAATAAAGGTTACCTGCAGCCATAGATTGTTGTGACAACACATTTTAAATTTTAAGTGCAGGTGGATAGAAGAGTCTAGAAAGAAATGGAAATGATGAATAAAAATGTGCGGGAAGTCGTACTGTAACGATATGTGTCCCCTACTCTGTTGTAGAAACTGTTGAGCAGCAGATGCTTTGTATTTTCCTACACTAGGCCTGTACAGAGAAGTGTGACGGAAACAAGCATTAAAACTCAGAGACTTCCTAAACTATGTGGTGCTTATTGTCCTGTGAGGCCATCATACTCATTCATCATTTACACTAGAGCTTGACCTGTACTGGATGTTTGAAGCCAATATCAACATTTGGGAATCAAAAGCATCCAATGAATTTATTTAATATGCACACAATTTTTTGATTGAATCACCGTTAGAGGATTTTTTTGAAAAATGTTCTTCTTCTGTCTCAAGCTGGGAATTGAGACTGTTTTAATGTCTAATGCTACAAACAGCAGCCGATTAGCTTAGCTTAGCATAATAGCTAAGAGTGGGAATCAAACACACAGCTTGAATGTGTCCAATTTAACAAGTTAAAGTCAAAGATATAATCTCGAGGTTCTCCGTTTTTTCTTTTTGGCGGCACCTTGTGGCAATAAAAGGTGATTGCAGGCGCGTGCGTCCACGGTTGGCTCCGGTTGTAACTCTCTCTTTTCCTCACTGACGGTCGCTTTGCTTCATCTGAGCGTCCAATTTGTTTCTTTTTCTTTGTATTTTCACTTATTTTTGAAGTTGTATCTGTAGTCATCGATCTTTTCTTTGTTTGTTCAGCCATAGTAGATTACTGTTTACTCGCAACACTTGCAGAGACTGGAAAAGCAGCCGCTTAGCTCCGCCTACCCTCTCTGGCAGACCGACCACTGCTGGGTGATGGAAAACACGTCACTAACTGGGCGCTGCTTGTGATTTCTTCTGTGAAAGTCGCACCAGACACCCAGTCCATAATACTGCAAATGCAAAGGCTTTCATCAGCGGGCCATAGGCTCAATCACCACTGTTTTACCTCATTCGGGCGATAGATAGTGACTTAACAGACATTTATTTACATGAAAATCTTAGAGATTCTATCTTTAAATACTGTTTGTTAGAAATGTCATGATTTCACGTTGTGTTTTGTGATGAAAGCAGCCAGTTGTAGTCACTTCCTGGAGTATCAAATAAACCCAGTAAAACATAATTTTTTTTTAACTTCTACACTTCAGCTTTTGTGCATATTAATCAAACAACATATTCATTCTTCTGTTGGAGTTCAGAAGTGCTGGTACTTTTTGAAAGTATCAAGGTTAGCTGTTTCCACAGCAGGGAGACAAAGTAGGGACAAACTGTGAAATGGAAACACATATTAAATATATCCAACATATACTCTACATTACTCTTTCAGCTGCTAACAGGAAACTTTGTTACTGTGAGAGTTTAAAAGGCTTTGGTCAGTCATTAAACTTATATACAACTCTAAATCAAACATGTTGAAATCTATTCTCAAGTGTTCTGTGAATGAAGCCAACATCTGTGAGTCCCAGCCCACTCAGGAAACTGACTGACATAAACCAGGAGAACTCAGACAAACCCGCTCACTGCTCCTTTATGAAGAGACGTTTAATCCATAACTTCCTGTGTGAATGCCCTCTAAATATTTCCAACTCTATCAACACATGCATCACATTCACATGCTGACTCAACATCCCTGAAATATGATGCTTTCTCTCTCTCTCTCCCCCTCTCTCTCCCATCCTTGCGAGGCTGCAATAGAAATCCCTCCTCTGTATCTATGGGAATACAGGAGCGCTGTGTCTCCTCTACCCTCCCTTCTCCTCACCTCCTCCCTTTGTATATAAGGGAGTGCTGCCTGTGTCCTCCTCTCTCCCCTCAGTCTGTACACCCCCCCCTCTCACCATCCCCTCTCTCTTAGACACACTTTCTGTCTGACACACTCTCTCAGGACTCCCCTGCGAGCGAGCGAGCTAGGCAGGTATGTAGGTAAACTCAGCACTGGAGAGGAGAGAAAGAGGGGAGAGTGTGTGTGTGTTTATGTATCTGTGTGTGTTGGACGAGAGAGTGTGTGTGTGTGTGTGTGAGCGCTGCTGCATCGCTGAGCCTCAGAGACCGGAGGCGAGGAGAACCGGAGCGTTTGTCCTTGAGACTGACTGACTGACTGACTGCAGCTGTACAGAGCGAAAGGACCGGCCATCCAGCCAGCCAGTGGATGAACCTGACAGTGAGTACTGAGCGAAAAGGCGTAAGACGAGCAAAAGGGAAAAGTAAATGCAGGCTTCTTCTTCTTTTTTAATCGGAAAGGACCAGTGTGTTTGTGTTTCTTGTCTGCTTAGAAACAGTCCAGTGTGGTGTTTGAATGGAAACTGTGTGTGTGTGTGTGTGTGTGTGTGTGTGTGTGTGTCAGACCAGGTGAAGGTCTACTCTGCTCCCAGGTGAACTCATCTCTCAGGCTGTTTATTGGCTCCCATCAATACTTGCTTTAAGCCTCTGTAGGACTTTGTAAGCAGTTTAGCAAATGTTCAGCTATTCAGTGTGTCTGCAGCAGCGTCCACTGTGTATCTGTGTGTGTGTGTGTGCGTGTGTCAGTAAACATAACATTACTGTACGTTTCTTCCTCATCTCCTCCTCCTCTCTTCTTCACTGCTTCTGTTGACAGATCGATACTTACGCATCTATAATTGGAAGTCGTCGTTTATGGCGACCCTCCAAAGCGAGTCATTATCATGTGTGATCTTGCAGAAAATTACATTTTGACTGGTGTACCTTGGCACGGCCAGGAATCAGTGGACTGTGCCGAGCGAGGCTAACTGGCTGAGGGTTGACCGGAAAGGTGGGGTCACGACAAGAGGACCCCAAAGAGCCTGGAGGAGGAGGGTGTTGGGTGATTAGGTGGAAAGGACATTGGGGGAGAGCCACGAGGCAAAGGGCCTGGTGTCACATTTACCCAGGGGTGTTTCCAGGGGGTGGCCTGGGGTGGCACGGGCCCCCCCTTAATTCTGATGTGCCATCCCAAAGACTATGATGTCAGAAGTGGGACTTCAGTTCAAACCAACTTCTTGGGCTTTGTTGCAAGAAGCTGCAAGCAGCTTTCCATAACATTATGACCACCTGCCTAATATTGTGTAGCTCCCCTTTTGCCGCTAAAACACTCCTGACCCATCGAGGCATGGACTCCACTAGACCTATGAAGGTGTGCTGAGGTATCCGGCACCAAGACGTTAGCAACAGATCGTTTAAGTCCTGTAAGTTGCGAGGTGGGGCCTCCATGGATCAGACTTGTTTGTCCAGCACATCCCACAGATGCTCGATTGGATTGAGATCTGGGGGGCCAAATCAACCCCTTGAACTCGTTGTTGCTCAAACCATTCCTGAACCATGTTTGCAGTGTGGCAGGGCGCATTATCCTGCTGAAAGAGGCCACTGCTATTAGGGTATAACGCTCCCATGAAGGGGTGGTCTGTAAAAATGTTTAGGTAGGTGGTCTGTGTCAAAGTAACATCCACATGAATGGCAGGACCCAAGGTTACCCAGCAGAACATTGCCCAAAGCATCACACCGCCTCCACCGACTTGCCTTCTTCCCATAATGCATCCTGGTGCCATGTCTTCCGCAGGTAAGAGATGCAGAAAAAAACCCTGATTCATCAGACCAGGCCACCTTCTTCCATCCGCTTCCTGCTTCCAACACATCAACTTCAAGGACAAAAGCTTTACTTGCTGCCTAACATGTTCCACCCACTGACAGGTGCCATGAATGTTATTCATATCACCTGTCGGTGGTCATAGTGATATGGCTGATTGGTGTATATATAGGTTAAAGTAGAAATGAATAATGAAGACCGAAGTTGCAAGTTAGATGCAAGTTAGTTAGTTGCACACTACTTTAAGCCACCCTCGCATAAGGCAGTACCCCAGTTGGGCAACCTCAGTCCAAAAATTCTGATCACACCCCGTTTACCAAATAGCAATGAAACCCCAGCAGCGCTCCTAGGTGCACTCCTCACTCCCACAGTGCTCCTATGTGTATCTGCATGATCAGAGGACAAAGGAGGACAGGAGGGAGTCGTAGACAGACGGAAAAGGTGGAAACGCAGTGTGAGGGATTAGAAAGAAGAAGGGAAGGAGGTGAATGAGTCAGAGAAAGATAGAGGAGTATTGGCGTTGGCTGTCTGTGGTGTCAGACGGCGTTGTGAGCAGAGACTGGCTCACCTGTGGAGCTGCTGACAGAACATGTTAGGCGGCGTTAGATGGGTGGCTCGAGATGGATGAGTGGAAAGAAAGAGAGCCGGAAGGTGAAAACATAAAGCTGTGGTAGACTTTTTTAAAACTAACATGACAGTCTGGCTCTTTTAGTCTCTGTGTACGTCTCTGTTGATTTGTTTATTGCAGACGTGCTGACAGGGAGCCAGAGGGCTAAATTTACCACCTGTGGAGATAAAAGTGATATGATGAGATGGGCTGCCTGCTGTTTTGTGTGTGTGTGGTTATCTGAGAGTGTGTATAATAGTTCCTGACATCAGCAGTAGTTGCGTGGTGCTGACTCTCATGATTCTGTGTGTGTTGGGCCCGCACCGGCCGGTCTGGGAACCAGGTGTGTGTGAGTGTGTGTGAAAGGGGGTTAACCTCCGGAAAAGCATGCATAGGAATCACATTAAATAAAGTGACGTAAAGTCAATTTTAATTATACTGAACAAAATTCCAAATCATAAGCAGTGGTCGTACTTACTTGCCTTTACTTCAGACATTAAAGGTGCTAATTTCAAGCTATATTTGTGGAGTAGCTTAGCATAATTTACAGTTTAAAAACTCCTCATTTTTCTCACACTGGTGCTCTGTGCAGGCCCTCATACAGCCTCTGCCTGAAACAGCTCTGTCCCTTTAAGAAACCCCGCCCCTACAAAAGCCCTTTCTTCTGATTGGCCAGCCCTCGTTGTGACATCACAAAGTGCAGCGTGTAGAAAAAACTGTGTGAAACCTTGCGTTCACAGCAGCCTGCAGACTGAGCTGAGAAGCCTGGGGTTTACTCCAACATACTTTTACCTGGTTCACAGACATCTGAGACATTACAAGGTCGTCCATCTACATCTTAATATGTAAAGTGCCAGATAGATGGAGTGGAGCAAAAAGTAGATCCTTGATCCCTTGATTTAGCTAAGGAAACTTTCATCCAAAAATCTCTCATAATAATAAAATAGAAGAACAAATGAAGAAGGTTCCCTGGAGCTGGACCACGAACATCTTCTGTTTCCCGATGACCTGGAGAGACTGCACACTGACAGGCTGAGGCAGGTGAACTGAGGCTACTCGGCACTGGAGACCGGAAGATGACCTGTTAATCCAATACTGCTTGTTGAGAGTATGAGGGGCTGTGCTGTGGTAATCCACATTATGTTGTTAGGAGAGGCTTGGTTACATAATCACCCCTAAGAGCCCTCCAGATGGGCACCTGCCAGGTGACTACACAGCACGATTTGGGGACAGGGGGGAAACAATGAAATATGCTCGACTCGCAGCCTCTCCATGATCAGAGAAAACGTTACTTTAGTGGCATTAGAGCCCTGTTAGATTCCTTAACAGTGCTTTTAAATGGACCATCTGCCCTACAGCAGAGGGATCTGTCCACTAGGGGGCAGTGCAGCCAAGTTTTAGGGCTTGAAACCATTTTTTAAGAGCCTGCTTTTGTGCAGTTTTTCTGTCTTTAGTCTCAAATATTCCTAAAATTAGCGCTAAATAAATCCTGGCGTCTTATATACGCACATCCCTGCACTGACTCACCTCCTCCCCGTTGGGACAGCAGGATCCTCAGATAAGTGAAAGCCATTTGAAGACCAATGACCCCCTGAGGATTTCAGCAGCAGCAGCAGCAGGTCCCAGCAGCTCTAAGTGACATTTCAATGGTGATGTTACTTTAAGCTTCTCCCAGGGGCTTTCTAAGGTTTCTGGCACGAGCGTGTGTGTGACCTTTGATCCCTGTACAGTGCGCCTGAGATCAATACAATGAAACTGATCTCATTCCAAGTGCTCATCTGTCAGTCAGTCCATCATTTTATGTATCATTTCCCTCCCATCAATCTATATAAAGACATAAAAATGTAAAGCATGCATACAGAGCAAAGCTATTTCCTTCCATTTCTATATCATGTTTCCTTTTCTTCTCCCCCCTCACCTCCTTTTGGGCCGCTTGTGTGTTTGGGAGTTGCTGTGCGTCTGTGTGTCGGTGCAGCGAGACAATGGTGTTTGCACACAGTGTCAATAGTCTCTCCCTGCGTCTCAGTAATTGATGGATGACTGTGAGTCAAGCATAAACTAAGCAGATTACACTCACTAGATCTGAGGGTTGATGTGTGTGTGTGTGTGTGTGTGTGTGTGTGTGCGTGTGTGTTGGGGGGTTGGAGTTGCAGAGTGACTGTCCAGTTTTGGGAGTCAATCCGACAGCCGTCCCCGGAGGCCGCATTTTGGTGGCTGTGAGTTAAGAGATGAGGAAAAAGGAGGAATATACACACACGCATACGAAGGCGTCTGCTTTACAATCACTTATCCTTTTCTTCAGAGAAAATGGGATGCATCTGGTGTGTGGGGGTCAATAGCTGGCAGCTGGGTGCTCTGTTACAGGCAGCGTCCCTCCGGAGCAGCTATTGAACTCCTGTCCTCGCTTCAGCCTCTGCGGTGTAAAAATATTTTTTGATGTTTAACTGCAGCCATGAGTATTCGATTTCATGTGCTACGTTTCGCTCGTTTCCATTTCCTGTTACGTCTGGATTTTGCTCTGGTTATTGTTCCTCTGTGTTGGTAATGTTTTTGTGGAGTTAACATGTTGATTAAAAGCATCTTAGGTTTTTTTTAACTGAATTGCACAGAATGACCTTTAAAAAATAATACTAAATGCATGTTTGACATCCTTTATGTGGTATCAATTGGTTTTATTTGATTTAACAACTGACTGATATTGTTTATTTGTACATTATTTTTCATAAAAATATCATAAATGAAATACAACTGAGTTCTCAGACTAGAAGCTATTTAATGATTACATTTTCAGTCAGTGATCACTTAATACAAGACTAAAAATCTACAGCCACGCTAACGGCTCTGTGAGGCTACATCAATAACTGTATGTACAGATGGACAATGCGTCTCCATCTACTCTCATTGTACGAAATTGAAGCCAAAACAACCCCTGTGACGAGCGCTGCCATCTTGCGATGGTGAGGTCATTTGGAGCCAGAGCTGTGCAGTCGAGATCGGCGGTTGGAGCCGCCAAAACACACACTTAACTTACTGTGAAAAACCCCCCAGCAAAGATCTCGCACGTCGGCGTGTTTAACAGCAGAACAGCGTTCACAGATATGTAAACTTCAATGACTGTAGTGATTGTTTTAGTTACATCTCCTGTCGCCACTCCTTCTCTGCTGTGCTAATCCGGGACAGATCGACTGCAGGAGCCTTATTTGTCAACAGAGCTGTCAATCATCCTTTTTACAGCATCAAATAACTAATTAAAACTAAAGTTGTCATAAAAATTAACACTTGGACGTAAATCAGCATGATAAGAACTAACTATAATGACAGAAACTATGTTTGAGAAACATTTATTTGGCGTTTATTTTCATTTTATAGTTTGACTCATGTCCCACCTGTTAACATGGAGGAGGCAGGCTTTATGACATATACTGCAGCCAGTCAGCAGGGGGCGATAGAGAGGTTTTGGCTTCACTTTTAGGGAGCTGTCATGTCGTCCATCTTTTTATACAGTCTATAGGCTCCATGTGGTGGCAGCACAGAGGTGCTTTGAGGTCAATGCTAGCAGCAGCATGCTAATGCTAACAAGATGATGTTCAGCGAAAGCTTATCCATGTTCACTATCTCAGCTAAGCGTGTTAGCATGCTATCATTATTTTACCACAAAAAATTTAGTACAGCTGAGGCTGATGGGAATGTTGTTTGCTTAGTCAGAATTTAACCATAGACTTCACTTACATTTACCTTGTGTGTTGTGTCACATGACCACACAACTGATACTGTGTAAAAGGTCAACCTTTAATTAAAAGCTTAATTTATGTTTTAATTCCAACCTGAACTTCTGTATGAGAATTCAAAAAAACATTCCTGCTCCATTTGAGCAAATAAAGAATCTATTGACAGCAGCCGCCAAAGTAAAAGCCTCTGGGCTTTAACGTCAACATTCAGTGTCCTGCATGGTTTATAAAAGATAATTTCTCTGAGCAGATAATGTTTTATGTGATGCATTACCAGCAGTAGATTTGATACGATAGAAGCCAACAGTGTCTGGCTTTTTGTCTTTGAGACAAAATGATCTGCATCCAAAAATCACACTTTTTTCTTTGTCGTCTCTTATTTGTGTTTGTATTCATTGTTTGTTTACACATGTAGCTTGTCTGTGTAATGCCGTGTGTGCCTCTCTGTTTCATGTGGTGCATAATGAGATAAGGTCCACTCCGTGCAGTCTGCTGTCTGGCTTTTATCTCAGCAGCAGATTAGTGCAGGTGATTTCATTCCTGTGCAGATTGGGCCTGCGAGGGGTCATTTAGGAACACGAGTCATGGAGATGAGAGAGGAAAAGACAGACTGAGACTGACAGGAAAAGAGCAGGAATTCTGAGGGTGACAAGTACAAGTACAAATGCTACAATATTTTATGCATTTGAGGTCTGTGTGTCTTTTGGGGCTGGAAATGATATTTTTCATTTATCACCACATGTTAAAAGACCTGCAACTTCATCTTTGTTTAGAGAGGAACTTAAATCACATCAGTAGATAGGAAAACAAAAACATACAAACTCTATCATGCTTCCATCCTTTGCAAACTCAGCATAGAAATTTGCAGGTCTTGAAAAGCAAGTTGCATTTTTCTGCTGCACCTGTTCACCTTTTTCGCGAGCCAAGCAGCGCTTACAGTGATTCTGATTGTGCCTGCACGTGTGATTTCAGCGAAAGGCGAAAAGCATCACATTAGGCACATCGCCATAGCTGATTAGATCAGATAAAAGTACTGCTCCAGCAGCAGTAAGTCAGTTAAGGCTTCACTGCTAACATATGTTTCTACAGTATGTGTGGGGTGTCTCAGGTTAGATGCTGATTGTAATGTATTGGTTTATTTGGTAAGCGACTTAATGAACATGACTACATTTATATAGGGTTTTAACATGCTGGAGTTAGCAAGAATGCTCATTTACATCGGTAAAGACATAGCATTGAAATTAATAGTGTCAATTTTGGACACCTTGTTCGTTTTTATGGGTCTAAATAGTGCTACAACCATTGATGAACCATATTGAAAAATTCTCATCATGATTTTCAAAAGCCCAAGAGATTGTAGTTTTGTCCAACCAACAGTCCAAGATCGATTTATTTTATAATTAAAGTTTTTAAATGAAAGGGAAAAAATCCTGTGATGTTTCTTTAATCAGATATTTCCTTAAAATCAAATGAGACCATAATGCTGTTGCCCTGACAGTGTTTTTTGTAATATTTTTTATACTGATTAGAAACACTGCTTAGATCAATGACAATATGTTTAAATTGTTTAAGATCAAACAACTACGTATTACACATGGATTTGTTTGGGCTGTGTAGAATTAAAGGTTAAAATAAATCTCTTAATTCACACAAGAATAGATCGGCCTACATTTTTCACCATTCAACACCGCTATAAATTCACCCCTACACTTCAACGCAAACTTATTCCTAAGAGCTAAAACTTGCTAAATACCGAACATCCTCTGTTGTCACATCCACCTGCCCCAGAGAGAGGCTGCCTCTCATTGGCTCAGGCCTCAGCCAATCAGAAGCCGGGCTCAGCGTTCCGGGGGAAGGCCATTCAAATGGTGCGGCTGAGTATTCATGAGGGCCAGCGTTTTGCTTGGAGACCCCTGTCACACACTGAGCCGGCTAGTCACAACAGAGAGGACTTCAAAGGCTGCCGGCGGTGCGAAGTGTGAGTGACAGACAGGCACACAGACAGACAGACAGACAGTCGCAGGGACAATGAGACGAGCTGAGAGAGTGATACAGCAGAGGAGAGGGCAGTAGATGGAGAGCGAGTTATTGGGCAGAAAACAGAGAAAGTGACAGAAAGATACAGTTTACAAAAAGACGAGGGAGAGAGAGAGAGAGAGAAAGAGAAAGAAGCGATAAAGAGAAGGAGACAGACACAGACGTCTTGGGACACAACATTTTCTCGTCTTCAGAGCATGGTGGCAGAGTGCACATGGATTTAGTCGACCTCTACCTCCCAGAGTGCTTCACCTATCACTCTGACACCGAGTAAGTACTTTCACTCGGCAGAATTACTGTACACACACACACACACACACACACACACACACACACACACAGGTGAAGTAGTGCTAATATTGCTAACATGATACAGTGCGTGAGTGCTATGCTCCTATCTGTGATTTGTGGGACACTGTGTGTTTGCTTGTGCTCAACTATTTGCTGGTGTTTTGCGCTGTGTGCTTTTGATTTCCTAGTTCATTTGAATCACCCTCAAGAAAATGCAAGTGATCTTGAAAGGAGAAAGCACTTGATAAAATATTCCCTTCACCTTCATGGGACATTTATTGGCTCATAGTCTTACACTATTTGCTCAGCCACACGTTACAATGTGTGCTATAATTGTTCCTTCTACAGGAATGCAAATAAGACAAACATTTTAAAAGAGTCTCATCCTACCTGTGTGAATGTCTCACACTATGTACCACTTTTGGGCTCTTTTACACACTTCATCACACTTTCCTTAAGCCCAAGAGGAATTGTGGGAATTTCTTGTTTAAACTTATGGACAGTACGAAACCTTAAAATATTCAGTTTTCAATGACAAAAGCGGAAAAGTTTGAGGCTTTTTTGGTTTAAACAGTTCCAAAACTACTAATCAATGCTCAAACTGTAATGAAAAACATAATGTTAATTGACTTATCGGTTAATTAAGTAATCCTTTCGGCTCTATTAAGGTGTAATAGAAAAAGATTTACACAAATATACAGTTTTTTTCCCCTAATGCTATGGGTAAGTGCCATTGAACATTTCCCAGGAGGGGAGGTTTGTGTGCATTGCTTAGAGTCGTCATTGTTCAGCCTGTTTGTTTGTTGATAGTGAGGGGGAGTGAGAGTGGGGTGGGTGAGACCAGTTCGGAGGAAAGCAGTCCTTAATGAAAGCCTGCGAGACAGACGTGCCAAGCAGCTGTTTGATTCCCCCGAAAAATACGTCTTGATTGGCAAAATGTTCTGCAATCATAAAAAAAAACCACGTCCATTATCATCACTTTGGAGGCATAATCGCTCCTCGGCTCTGAAGACATCTTAATTGGCATTTTTTTAGGACCGGAATTAACTCTTCCCCCGCCCCAGCAGGGAAAGATAAAGAGAATTCGGATAGACAGACGCTGATCAAAAAGACAGCACGGCACAGGACATGTGGATGCTCAGGTTTGCTGATTGCCGGTGACAGAAGCAGCCGGATAAAGAATGGGAGAAAAGGACACAGATGATCCCCCTGTATGGCACGCTATCCGTGTTCCCAGAGCCCGCGGGTCCGAGCTACAGCCACAGGCACCTCATCTCCCAGCTAACAGCTTCGTCCAAAGCCTGACTAAGGCTCTTACACGGCTGGCTGGGGGTGCCACTGATCCCTGCTCATCTCTTACTGGCTCATTAGGAAAAAAACACGACTGAGACCCCACTGACCTAAATAGCTGCTCCTCGGGGTTGGGGTTAGCCTGGAGAGTTTAGGGAACAGGACCTAGAAGTCGTTTTTGGGGGTATTTCAGGGAGAATATCCTTTTTATTTTCACTTCCCTCAGGGTTTTTTTGGATTTGCATTGGCTCCATTTTCTTTGCATCTTTTGGTCAGTTGCCGCTCTTGTTTTCTTCGCACCCTCCCTTCCTCCCTCCCTCCCTTCCTCCCTCCTTCATCCGCTGGCTCATTGTCTGCATTATGACTCTGCTCATTTGAAAGTGAGTGTTGCCTCCTCTCCTTTCTTTCAACACCCCCCCCCCCCAGGTTAATGAGCCACAAGCACTGCCCCTTTCTTTCTGTCCCTTCCCGGCCTTTTCACACTCCCTCTATCTCCCTCTAATTTCCTCCGGCCTCTCTTCTTCTTCTTCTTCTTCTTTTTCTTCGTCTCTTTTTGTGTCTCCTTGTCATTTCACGCTGCATTTTAGCCTTTGTTGCCAAGGTGCAATTATGGTTGTTTTGGATACTGGGACACAAAAGGGGGTGAGGTATGATAACTTTGAATACCTAAACACACACACACACACACACACAGTCTCTGATTTACCCCCGCTGCATGCCTCTGTAGGAGCTGCACCGACCGTCTTTTGATGGGTGTTTATGTGGAGTTGAAGATTAGTAATCTGTCAGTGCGAATATTACATCACATCTGAGCACCCCACTTTAATGTCGTTTCATTAACAAGCAAAACACCCCCTCCCCCTCCTCCTTGTCTCCCCCTGTGATCATTATAATGGGCGAGCAAAAAGAATATCTCACTCTGTACCTGTCAGAGACTTGTCACAGCGATATGGACGCCTGTGATGGATAGCCAATAAGTAAACCGATGAGTCATTTTAAAAGGAAACTGAAACCTCTACAATGTGCTGTGTTTATAGTCCTCAAAGTGGATTGAAGGGGGGGAGGAATGACCGGCGGGTGGGTGGGGTTAAAATGACATGAGCTTCTTTGTCATTATTAGTTATTTTGGTAAAATGTGGATGCTTGCGACTAGGGTTCTAGTTGCACGTGGCAACGTACAGCGATTCTGCGATCGTGCAAGACAATCATACAATGAAACATCACGATATTCGATTAACTGAAAAATACAAACTCGCCCCTAAAAGGTTAAGTTCAGATTAACGTATTTATTCACTGCAATTTGGTGTCAGTTTCACAGAATTGACACAAACTGAGATGAAACAATGCTTGTGTTTTCAGTCGGTAAATTATATTTACTGAACTATAGAACAACTGTGAAAACTAATTAGGACTTTGGATTTGAAAGTGGCTGTCGCATCTCTTCACTTCTTTCTACCGCTGTCCGACATATCCTATCTTCGTCTTCTTCTTTTATCCTGCTGTTAACTTCTTCTTCGCCCAATACATTTCCGTTCACATTTCCCTTATTCATTTCATCAGTGCCACCACGAAGAGTCATGAAGTAGTGATGCAGTGAGTCAAAAATCGGTTTAGAGCGCCTAATGTACACTACCAGTCAAAAGTTTGGACACATTTTCTCATACAATTGAATGGGAAAGTGTGTCCAAACTTTTGACTGGTAGTGTATCTCAATTAAAATATTGCTATTTGGTGCCAGCCTAGCAATAATTGTATTGCACAAGTCAGCACGACAATATATTGCTATCCGATATATTGTCCCGCTCCTAATACTGGGTGATACTATGACTGCATTTTATGAACTATAACAAAGTTTTTTGAAACCTTATCTTAAAGAACACTGTCATGTTCAAAAAATCGTGTTTAATTTAACAAAAGCTTCTCCAAATAACTCTTCCAAGCTTTTTTTTTAGCATCTTTTGGCTAAATGTTTTGTTTTTGACCTTAAACTTTTTTATTCAGTCTAACCATGCTCATGTCCTCAACATGGACAGCTAGTTTAATTTAAAAAGCTCAGATAAACCAACTGTACGCTACCTGCCCAGCACAACCACTGTATATAGATGGACAGCGAGTCTCCGTCTGCTCTCATTGTACAAAATGGAAGCCAAAAATATCCCCGAGGCGGAGGCTGCCATGTTGCACTGGTGATGTCATTTGGAGCCAGCAGGTGGAGCCGCATGTTGGCGTATTTAACAGCAGAACAGCTTCTTGTGTTGGTCTGAAGCAGACGTTCACAGATACGTAAACTTCAATGACTGTAGTGATTGTTTAAGTTACGTTTCCTCTCGCCGCTCTTCCTTTACTCTGCTAATCAGGAACAGATCGGCTGCAGGAGCCGTATTTGTCAACAGAGCTGTCAATCATCCTTTTTACAGCATCAAATAACTAATTAAAAATGAACACTTGGATGTAAATCAGCATGATATGAACTAACTATAATGACAGAAAGTATGTACCGTGTATTTTGATTTAATAGTTTGACTCATGTCCCATCTGTTAACATGGAGGAGGCGGGCTTTATGACCTATACTGGGGCTTCACTTTTAGGGAGCTGTCATGTCGTCCAAACAATCAGTATGGCCCAGCACCAAACCGCTGACAAAATTAGCAGCTAGCTTCTTAGCTAGCTAAAAGGGCAAATACTTCTCTAGGAGCTGGAGGAGACCAAAACAGAGCCCTAAGCAAAGTGAATATTCGACTTGCATTTGTCACATGACCAGGAACATAATGCTAAAGTTGCTCTTTGTCCTCTGGATGTGTGAACGGGCTAATGTTTGCCAGAGTGACCCCCTTAACATACTTATAAGGTGAAAAATATGCCAAAGTTGTGTTTCTTAGCTTGGTATGCTAACTATTAGTGACTTAAAACATTTAAAAGAAGATTTCATGTCTTTAAATAGGCAGTTGTACAAAAATATTAAAAAGCAGCCGAAAAATAAGCTAATAAGATCAAAAACTAACCTTTAGGAAAGCTTAACTGTTAGCCCTCTCTGTATCTGTAATTGTCAGCCTGTGTCTTACTGTACGTCTGTGTGTCTGTCTGTCTCAGTGGGTTTGTAGTGGATCAATAGCGCGTGCCCATGGTTTACTTTGAGGGTGGTTAAGCAGCCATTCTTTTTGCCTACCAAATCACTTGTGGCGCAGAAAACACTGATTTACATGTCAGGAAACACACTGGCTTTGACATCAACCTCACCAGACCGGGATTAGCGTGGGAGAGCTGCACGGCTGCGTGGATACTGTGTGTGTGTGTGTGTGTGTGTGTGTGTGTGTGTGTGTGTGTGTGTGTGTGTGTGTGTGTGTGTGTGTGTGTGTGTGTGAGACAGAGAGAGAGAAGGAGACAGCAGAGGGCTTTTTAAAGTTGGCCTGGCGACACACAGTTGCACGCAAGTATGTGTCGGGGTGTTTATGAAGACACTTGCTTTAAAATGTGTCTGTAAGTGTGCGCACATGGAGCGTGAACATGCTCCCAATCACGTGAATCTAAAGTGTATGTGGAGAAGTGGTAGCCTGTCTGTGATTTTATTTTTACATCCACACATGAACGCCTGACGCCACGGTGCTAGTGTGTGTGTGTGTGTGTTTTAAGGATGTGGGTGTATGTACGTATGAGCACGGATCACATGCCTGCGAGCCTGCTGCACACCTCAGATGCTTTTTTCTCCTCGCTGTGGTGACAGAGTGTCTGTTGTGGTCACATCTTAATCCAATAATAAAGTAGTGATACATACTTTAATATGCAGGCCTAGGAGAAGACTTATTTTAAGCTGTTATAATGGAGGTATATATAGAACATAATGCTTAAAATGTCTCAATTCGAAGACAGAAGATGTGTCTGTAAATATTTAGATAATAATAAACAGAAAGTATGTTGTATCTAAAGCCTTTCTTTATTGTCCTTATTTAGGGCTGGGTATTTATAAGGATTTCTTAATTCGATTTGATTCCGATTCACAAGGTCCGATTTGATTTGCTCAGATACAATATCAATGCACCTCTAACCTGGTGCATTATTATGGTGCAAAATAGTTACATAATCTACTTTTAATCTAACATGACAAACACACAGCAGTCAACACAATATTAACAATTTTATGAATTAGACAGTTTGTTAACTTTTTTTTCCAGTGTCAGATTTTCAGTCTGTACATCTGGCTCGTTGTTTTGATTAAACGAACTGGGCTTCAACTTGTACAAGATCTCATAGCGCGAACAACAAAACCACACGAGACTAAGAGTGTGTCCCAATCCGCGGGCTGCAGCCTTCGAAGGAGGCGGTCCACCGAGGATGGCCCATTCGTAGCCCGCGTAGACCGTTAGAGCCAAACTAAATTGAGACGGTCTGGTCTGCCCTTACGTCACCAAACTCCGTTCCTGTCGCCTAGCAACAGGTAGCTAGCGAGCATAACTAACGTTGCGTAAGTTAACCTACTATTTTAAAGATAATTTGTTTCAAGGCCCCTTTCGTTTTCTTAAACATGTGTATCGCTAGCTATTTGATTGAGTTGAAACCATAAACTTTTTTAAGAGTATTTCTCTGCCTTTTAAAAGTGCCCGATTTTGTTTGAATTGGCGCGCAATGCATCTCGGGATACGGTGGAAATGGAGGACGCATTTGTCGGCCGCATCTGAAGGAGCCTTCGAATTGGGATGGCCTTCGACGCGCTTCTGTGACGCAATAGGCATTCAAATACGGCCTTCGAAGGCTGCAGCCCCTGGATTGGGACACAGCTTAAGAGTTATGGGGAAAGGCATACTGTATAACAACATGCCGAAAATACACTTGTGGCCACAGAGAATAACATAAACATCAGTGCAAAACTAACTTACATATTCATGGACACACACACGATAAAAAGAGTCTGTCGACGATCACTGATGTCTCTGTAGTAGGTGCAGTAAACAAGTCTGGGCATGTCTCCCTCACTGCCGTGTTTCGGGCGATGTGCTGAGTCATGCTGCGTTCAGGAGCGCTGAGAAATGTGAGTGATCAGAGACGTTTTTACTCATATTTTTAATGATCGATCTCGGGATTAATTAATCAATATTGGGTCATTCAAATGAGAATTGATTTGACTCAGAAAAAACCCCAGCCCTATCCTTTTTATTGTTTTTTGGATCGTCTTTCCTAAAAAAAGACACAAAAATGAACAAGCAATTTCATTTTATGTCATTTAATACTGTTTCCTAAATGTCTCCTAACAGTAAACAAGCTGTTTGACAGGTTAGTCTGATGATTAACTAGGCGACACCAAGAGCGAGACAATAGAGAGAGGTAAAAAGGGCCGGGCAATAAAAACACATTAGAGAAAACAACGGCTGTGTTTGGGTTGAACATAATACTTAAGAAGAAGCAGATGAGCGCTGGTTTGGGCTATTTCCCTACGTTTGCTTAAACTATTGTCTTCTGTGAAAACAAAGAAGTGTAATGGCCAGCAGCTTTGCATATGTGGGAAATCCCAAACGGCTGGTGTAGATAGTGCTAGGATGGATGGATGCATGAATGGAGGGAGGTGGAGGTAGTCTGAGGACTGAGAAAGGAGTATATTTAAAAGAACGTGAGCTCTCTGTTCCTCTGTATGTAATCTTAATGAGTAAATCCATAAAGGAATGGTAATGCTGCTTATTACATGATGGCTATCTGTGTAAATGATGCCTGACTTAATAAAACCAATCAAAGCCCACAGCCCTGAAGGTCAATTACAAGTCATTAATATTAATAACAATACCAAGGTGACTCATCGTATAAAGCTGAGCTGAATGTCAACTCTCTCCCCATCATGAATATGTATTACAATAAGGCACGTAAACAATCTTTATCCTTTGTTTTCTCCAGACATCTCGGCAGGATGTCACTGAGGGGCTTGGACCCCACCTGTCCCTCCACAATAAAGCGCGAGCCCTCCAGCCCGAGCCCAAGCTCTCAGGGCGACGTCAGCCCGGCCCAGCCCAGCCCCGGAAGCTCGTCCTCGGACACAAACTCCAGCTACGGGCCGCTGACCAAAGGCCTCAACCACAGCAATGGGCTGGACTCACCAGGCCTGTATGGGCACACAGCGGGGCTGGCCAGCAATGTGGTAACAAACAGGTGAGTGTGTGCATTATACCGCCCCTTATTTTGTGAGCTTTTATTTTCTCCTATTCACTTCCTACCTTCCTCTCTTTCTCTCCTCTATCCAGGAGGTATGGGGAAGAAGAGACCCAGGTGAAGTGTGAATTCATGCTGGGCACGGTGGCCAAGCGGCTGTGTCTCGTGTGCGGCGACGTGGCCTCGGGCTACCACTACGGTGTGGCCTCCTGTGAGGCCTGTAAAGCCTTCTTCAAGAGGACCATCCAGGGTAAGAAAGGGACACACACACACACGTTCACGTGCAGGAGCAGTCTCAGTTTCATACTTAGTAGCAGAGTCTGTTGTGCATGACTGATAATGCCTTCCTGCATCATCTAAACCTGTTTAACGAGCAACACTGAGCGTCTGTTTTGGTGTAAACAAGCCACAATCGGTTAGCTCCCAGCCTCCCGCCTCTCAAACTGCAGAAAGGTTTTGGCTGATATGTGGTTAAACTTACAACGCGTCATGTATATAGTAAACATGTTTGAGTTTAGGCTTTAAAGCCTCAGATAACATATGCCGCAGTATGTGTGTGTGCGTTCGCCTCAGCCCTGAAAGTCGTTGGCGGCGAGGACCAGCGGCATGCGGTGTGGGTGTTTTAATAGGATTGTTCTGGGCTCTGCGGGAGACCTGACAGGCTGCGTAGTGTTTAGGCCTGGAGAGGTTGGCGTCTGTAAATGGGTTCAGAGGGCAAACCGAATGAGAGGACGTCAGATCAAATGGGGAGATCTGATGTCTGGCTCATCAGATACTTCCTGTTTCTGATTGAGGGTGGCAGCTGAGAACGCCTGAAACTGGCTAAACGCCACCAGGCTTAACCTGCACATTTGGCTGCCATGTCTTTACTCCCAATTAGGTTTGGGGGAGGTGTTGCTTTTGTTTGTGGTTGAACTGAATATGAGGAATAAAGCAAAATGAAATCACCATGTTTGTTCGCAAGAATTAAATGTGCACGTTTTCACACATTAATTTAAGTTAAATCATCGTGAGGAGTACTTCACAGACTAAGAAACAGTTGGTAAATGTCTCCTGTAGCTGTTCCATTCAGAAAAAACAATCCTTATGATGTCATAGTGATGTCATCAGTGGTGTCATCTGGGTCATCTCAGTTACGGATCTTCATTACAAATTTGTAACGACCTTGAGTCGCAAAAACTGAAGGTGTGGAGTTGAAAGATTTGAGTATGTTCTATGGACTCTTTCAAGGTGCATTATGGGAAGTGTAGGTTTTGGGACCCACACAAGGGTCTCTATTACTCTTGTTTGTCCTCAAACTTTATGGAAGATATTTTGGTTGATTTATACTTTTGATAAAAGAACTGTCATTTTCATGAATCAACTAAATCATTTTAAATGGGTACTTCAGCTATTACGTCTTGTACTGAAGGTGTCAGAATAATGAACCATAAAGTTGAATCATTGCTCCATTTTCTCTGCTGCAATTTCAAAGAACTTTCTCCTCTCTCTTCTCCTCCTCCAGGTAACATTGAGTACAGCTGCCCGGCATCCAATGAATGTGAAATCACCAAGAGAAGGAGGAAATCCTGCCAGGCCTGTCGATTTGTGAAATGTCTGGCTGTGGGCATGTTGAGAGAAGGTCAGCTATACACTGAAAATCACTTTAAGACCCCGGGTCAAATCATTGTTTGAGTTGCTTTTTTTTGTGGTATCGATCGGTTGGTGGACTTGGCAGAAGTTCAAACCCCCATCCTTTAGACGGTTAAGACGCAGAAAAAGCACCCAGAGAGTGAAGGCTAACTCTTCGCCTCACTGCTGTTTCTTTGTTGTGCGTTCCTGGAAACAATAGTCGGATTAGCGGAGGAGATTTTCAGAATCTCACCTGATGGACTGCTGATGGCACGCACTGTAGCTCTGTGGACTGCAGTGAAACCTAAAACTTTTGACAGTTAAACTTCAGCCCCTTTGTGACAGTTGTGTTGTGTGTGTAAGGCTGTGTATGTGTAGTAAACAAAGGGATACTGACTGTTCAATTGTGTCCCTCTTTTGCTTCAACAATGTGCCTCCAAAATAGCTTCTGGAAATCTGCCAGTGTGTGTAGATGTGTGTGCAAAAATGCAGCAGATAATGGAGGAGGTTGTTGCTTGGGACTTTACAAAAGAATGAAATGTTAGGACTGTATTAAAAGTTTGGGATACACTTGTACAGGTGAAGACCTGCCCAACCCAGCTTATTGTTTTGTGATGCAAAATAAAAACAATGAATAACAGACACAGCGGTGCCTAACTGCACCTGAAGCACTTTATACTGTTTTAATACCCCTACAGAGAATCCTTTTAGTTAAATTAAGGTTGACTTCACAGCTAATTTCTACAACACAAAACTGCTTAAAGATATGGAGTAACACTGGGTGACGTGAATACATACCAGTGTGTGACAGCAATCAGGTGCTCCTTTAGTCTGACTGTGTGCCTGCCTGGTGACATACTGTTGTCCAGATTTAGAAGTGACTCAAAAAGGAAAACATTAGCGACCTCCTACTGTACCGGCCACTCGCAGCAAGCTGTGTATAGAGCCGAGAGATGATAATGAAGCGGGGAGAGCAGATAAAATGTGTGTGTCTGTTGTGGACTGAGGGATAGTAAATGTATTGAAATGAATTGAACTGAATTTATTTTATTTGATAGGGACGAAGCAATTTAACATACAGTTCCAGTACAGAGCACACAGAGTTTATAGCTTTCACTCTTGCCTTAGTTGAGCATATACATGTAGTTACAGTGTAATAAAAAATAAAGCATCAGTATCATAACACACATAAAACTACAGATATCAAGATTAGTTAAATATACTTTAACATAACAATACACAAACAAAGATCCAATTGAAGAACATTGAAGAGTTACTAAAGACAGAAAAGCAGGGATATGGCTAGCTAACCGCGTGCTAACAGTTAGCAACTTCTTACCTTACTTCGTACCTGCTTGGTAACTAATAGATTAAATATGTTCACACAGTTAGTTGTTACCGCTACCTTTGTCTAATAGCTATGTCTGTGATGTAGATTGTTTTTGTCCAACTGTTTAACCCCCAAATGAGAAGGTTAAATAGAGTGGAAGGTACAACACAACAAGCTATGTTAGCTTCCTCAATTTTGGACTTCGACATCCCATAAAAAGTCCGCCCTGTCAAGAAAGCTAGCTAACTTTCAGTTGCGTGGATATATTAGAGTTTAACGTGAAAATAATTTATTTCGACACATTTTGTATTTTTTTGTCATACCCAAATGACCAGGTCTTTTCATGATGCTATAGTAGCCTAGCTTACATGTAAAGATGAACCTTAGAATAATACCCCAAACTGTTTGTAGTAAAAGTATCTCAGGATTGTACGATAGTTCAATCATTGAAGAGTTAATAAAGACGGAAAAGCAGGGAAACAGCTAGCTTACCACTTGCTAACATTTAGCAACTTCTTAGCTTGGTAACTAATGGATGAAATATGTTCACACAGTTAATTCAAAGAGCACAGTAACACGACTTATGTCTCAAAGCTGTCTGAAATGTAGATTTATTTTGTCGAACTGTTTATACGACAAATTAGGAGGTTAAATAGAGCGAAACGAACGACGCAACAAGTTATGTTAGCTTCCTCAGTTTTGGGCTTTATATCCCATAAAAAGTCAGACCTGTCAAGAGAGCTAGCTAACTGTCAATCACGTGAATTCTCTGATCTAGTCTGCTGGTTGAAGTAGAAAAGAAGTGATTTTAACACAATATATTGTCATTTTAAAGACCAAAATGACAAGGCCTTTAGACAATGCTACACGTTATTAGCCTAGCTTAACTGAAAACGAACCTATAACATTATTATCTAATTTTGGATATCATAACTTTTTTTAGAAACTATGAAAATAAGATCCCAGTTGTAATAAACTGAAATTATTCTTTAATGCCGCCTACTCATCTCCAAACACACCACAGCATGTTGTTTATTGCTGCTGTGTGTGTTCCTCAATGTGTGTGTGTGCGTTATGGATACACAGAATTATAGCACCTGTACATGCATATCTGTTGTGTACATGAGTTTGTTTAAACACATTTCAGTCTGCACATTTATGCACACACCTCTGTGTGCTTTGTGTAAGTGTGTGTGTGCCCTTTCTCTAAATTAGCTGCTTTTAATAGTGTAGGGGCATCAGCAGCATCCCAGTCCGCCTCTCAACGCCCCTCCTCCTCTCGCCACCCCCTTTGCTTTCCCTCCCCCCTCGTAAATTCCTCCAGATGCCTTGTGGGATTCCTGGACCTCCGTGAAATGCGAACTGCCCCTCGTAACTCCCGTCGTAAGCGCCCTCGTAACGTGCTTCATCGTGTCTCGTAACGCCCCCTGTTCTCCCGAGAGGCCGCAGTAAAGGCTGAGACAGAGGAGCTGTGAGGTTTAATGGGCAGAGTCAGAGCCGTATTAAACACACAGCTAAAAGACATATAGACCTCAGGCAGGATTTGATTAAGCCATGTTTAGTGGACAATTCTGCTATCGCTGTCGCCTCTGAGGACAGTAAAAACATGTATGTTTGCAAAATGTGCGATCCTGTGCTTTAATGGTTTATCCCAGTTCCTCTCTTAAGCACTTTCCTTCTAGGGCTGCTTCCCAAGTCTCTTATTTGATATCTCCTCACTCCTCGCTCAAACCGGAAGTAGATCCGGAGCCGCCATATTAAGGAGCGAGGATCGAGGAGCGAGGAGGGAGTTCCGAGAATAATAAGCAGGACACAAGAGAGCAGCCTCCACGGAAGTCTTTTTCTGGCCGACACGCCCCCTTATTAGAGATCAGTTAGTGATTGGACGCTGCAGCAGATTGGACTTATGTGAAACTTCACAACATCACCAGAGTTTCATATCGCAGAGAGGAAGAAGCGGACCTTAAAACAGACTTTATAAGGCGCCTTGAAACTGACTACAAACAACGTCGCTATAATGAGTTGGTATTTGACAACTTGTGATCGTTTAGAACGAAATATTGATCATAACTTGTCATAAAATATATAAAATGCAGTGAATAACTGCAGATTTGTTTTCTGAGTCAACATCTGAGTAAAAATAAGTTAATTGTCTAAAAATCAAAAGTAGCAAAAACAGATTAATTTCTATTAAATGTAATCTAAAAAAAATACCTCTCGTCATGATCAGTTATTCCCCTGCTAACTTTTATTACAGATGAATGAATGAATTCAGAGGAAGCAGGAGAGTCTCTCTGTCAGCAGGTAACACTTACGTGTAAGAGTGATCATCAGGTTGGGTTTGATCAGCGTGACCTGATTTCTATTTAGCCTGAAACTTTGAGCCTAATCAATCATTTTCATAGTTCATGAACAGACAGTATTTGGGCTTATTAAATAATTAGATCAGATGATCAGTGATCAAAAATGTAAATAATGAACAAATAATATAAAGGCATAGTGCTGGTAAGAAATGTCCGTCTGGCTCTGCAGCAGGAACACAGACTGCAGCCTGTTCTTCATGTGCAGGTGTTTTTTACACAGGTAACAGGTTACAGAGAGAACACACTGTTACTGTGTGTTTTATTAGAATTAATACAGTGCACATGTGTGCACACACAAACAGCTGTTAAAGCAGTTTGACAGCTGATCCAGCGGTGATCAGCTGACGCGGTCATCACAAACGGACGTCGCAGCACGTGACGCTTCATCGGAAAGGACGTCTCATGTCTCTTAAAAAACATTCCCTCGTTTCCTATCTTGGTTTCCTCGTGTCTCTCCATGCACCTTTGGTGGGAGGGACTAAGACGCAAGTGAAAGACGGAAGTGAAGGAAGGATGGATCCAATTTAAGAGACATGAGAAGCAGCCTTGTTCTTCTCCATCGTCTCATCCCCTACTTCCTGTTCCTGCTGGCTGAAGTCATTCGGTCTCAGGTGTGATAATCTGTATTCTCAGAAAAGCATCAGAACAGGACAGATCGGGGGCACTATGTGCACTTTTCTCTGCCAACTTTCCAAATCCCTCTCATTTGTTGACAGTGCGAACGGGAATGTGACGCCACAGTAGCGCCGGGGGCAGCAGCCATGTGTACATTTGTCACAATATCTGAGCAGCGTGGGATTGTTTATACTGAAAACATGCTGGTGCTGGTGGAGGTGGTGGATTGATGCCCCACAACATGGTAACAGGGATCAGTCTGGATGTTCCTGATCCTCCTGATCACGCCGTGTTGTGTTTTGGGAACCTGTAAATCCTCTCATGTGAAAGATCCGGACACCTTGGAAAAAGACGGCCGAGGGATGAAAGCGGCAAAAATAGATCAATGTCTGAGTAGTCCGTGTTTATCGAACGCTGATGGGCCGCGCAGAAGAACAGGGAGGAGGTGTGTGTCTGCGTCGTTATCCGCCGGAGTTATTCTCGGCCTTTTGGTTGTCAGCACATTCCACTGTGAAGAGTTACACTTAGCTCTGATGTGTGTGTTTGAGTAACTGTCACATCTGAACGCACACGCGCAAACAAATACGCCCGCATGAAACACAATTTTCCGATGTATAAAGCAGCAGGTCTTTTTGATTTAATCTAATGTCGGCCGAGTTTGTGTTAAATCTGATGACAAGTCCCTCATCTCACACCTTAAAGTGGCACCTGCCAAGTGCCTGGGATTATCCACACTTACTATTTGCCCCTCATGACATCATCAGGGCTTCACAGGGCACTGAGTTCCCTCACACCAATCTCTGTTTTAAAGCCTCTCTCATCTACTTGAGCACAAGCCCTGCACTTTCCTCCTTTTTCTTAGAGCTTAGATATATTTATCTGTTAAAAACTTTAAATGTGTTTTCTACGTATTAATATAAAGAGTTTAACAAACACAGAGAGCTTCCCAGCTCTGCGTGGGTGTGGTATTGCCTGATTTGATTAACAATGACCTTGAAACTTTCGCAGACAACCCAACAACTGCTGTGAGCTTCTGATTCAAATATCGTCGAACCCTGATTGGTGCAGGGAAATGAGTGATCACCTTTTTACAACTAAGCCCCACAACAACAAACAGATGCCTCATATGTAAAACATTAAGACAGGGGATTTTGTGTACATGTAGTTTCCCATCGCTCAGAGTGAGACGCTGATAGAGAAAATAGGCTTATGTACACTGTCATAAGACCTTTAAGGAGGTCATACATCATCTGAGAATTATACTTCATAATAGTCTTATGGTAGAGCCTGTTAGCTGACAGAAGGTCAGAGGTCACATATGATTTGTTCATGTCTATAATAAAGCTTTAAAAACCAATGATGCTAAAGAACCTTTTGTAGCTAATGTAATCTTTCATGCCTGGTTAAGATTACACTCTGTTACTTAATGTTGCAGATGTACAGTACATGCATGCTCTCTATAAATATCCGCATAAGTAAGAATGAGTGCAGGAGGCAGCGGGCCACAAGGGATGCAGTATCACACTGAGGTGTCAAGTGGGCAAATAATACCCTCAGAGTGTCTCTTTCAGGCGCGAGTGCAGTTATAGATTCAGGGCCACTATGGTCATTTACACCGTGCGGATCAGGAAACCCGACACCACTACTAAAGACGTCCTGAGTCACGTTCACACACACTTTCTATAGAGATGCACCCGGTGACTGTGTGTCCTCCGTGAACATGAATCCAATCAACTTTCTTCTTGTCCCCTATACACGCTGTCGGCATCGCGACAAGATTAGCACAATGCTCGTTAAGATGAGCAGTTGTCATCAGCTGCTCTGATGTTGCTGGGGGGTGTCGGGTTACAGGAAGCGTGCTGTTGGGCTCCCGGTTAGTCTCCTCGGGATCCTCAAGACATGTGACAGATGATAGGGGAAGGGGAACTTCCTGATGGTCGGGCGGGTTATTATTGAAGCATCTTTCTGATAACTGATCACCTGTTTAAGTAGTGAGTGTCCAATAGTTTAATGAATAAATCATGCAAACTGAATCGTAACTTCAGAGATATCTCACCTGAAGAGGGATTGAAATGTTGCTTTATTTATCTCTAGTGTTTGTCTCTCTTTTTTATATATATATTGAAGAAAAAAAATTAAAAGAATTTTTGATAGCATTTGAAATACAATTTTTTTCTGTACAGTTGTTTCCACTGCATGTTAGAGTATGTTGTTTCGAGTGTAATCTCTATTTAGAGATTCTACATAGAAATGTAGGCAGGGACGTGGATTTTAAGGGACGACATGTGTTTTGGTTTCCGCTTGTAGTCCGCTTGTAGTCTGAGTAATATTGATCAATCACGTATCAGCAGACTGTGGCGTATGCAGGAGAAACAGTGTAGTCCGCCGTAATGGCCTCTCAGCTCCATCAGCGTCATCTGACGATGATTTAGCTTCTTACCGATCTCTATAAACAGACATCTGCAGCAAGTTCAGCTAACAATAAAAAATTCAACTAAAGATAAATTCAACACTGTGTCATGAAAGCCGTTCAGCGTTCAGATTTCCCAACTTCCTTGAATGCATCATGATCGATCCGACCTCCGTTCAACAAAAATTTAAAAGTAGTTTTTTTCTCCTCTTGAGGACAGACCAGACAAAGCTTCATTTTGACTTTTTACTCATCTGCATCCTGATGTTGTAATTTCGACTAAAGACCCGTTAATTAAAATAAATCACAAGAAAATCTGTTTCTTTTTCAGGTTCATAAACCAAAGTGAAGCCTCTGTGTGACTTACTATTTACAGTGAAACTGAGACTAACCAGAACCAATGAACGCACGTTCCTCTGGGGGATTTAATGAACCATGAAATGACGGCATTTATTGTGCAAACATATCAAGAAGGCCGAATCACGTGTCACTTTATATTTTTAAACACTTAAGTTGCTAACTGGACTGTAAACAATGCAGCGAACGGAAAAGGAAGTCTTGACTGGAAGTCGAAGGCTAAACCGGACACGCCCCAACATGTTCACCGTTGTCTCCAAATGCATCACTAAAGTCACCAGTGTTTGTGTCTCCGCAGGTGTGCGTCTGGACCGGGTGCGAGGCGGCAGGCAGAAGTACAAGAGGAGAATAGACGCTGAGAACAGCTCGTACCTGCACCCGCAGAGCGCCTTGCCTCAGAAGAAAACCTGTAAGTGTAGTAAAACAGAACATGACATTCACTATGGTGCGTTATGAACACGACTGGAATTGTAAACCGGTCCTTTTATGTTAATTGGTTCTTTTATTATAGATATTAAACTATGATTGTATGTGTGTTTTGGTCATTGAGTTCAGAACCGTCACATTGTGCTCTCTGAGACGTCCGTCTGTCAGAGCGGTGAATCACTTTAATAGCTTGTATTTGCTAATGAGCCGGCATTTATCAACGCCAACTGTACTTTTGGAAGTGCAGATATTTAAATGGATGTAATATACTTTATAGCTGTCCTTTAAAAAACACGTATCTCCCAAAGTTTTCATTACAATGAAGAACTGCCCGACGGTATCGGATGGTGTTTGTGTGCATGTCCCTCGTGAAACTGCGCTTGTTTTTTAATATATAATCGTAATGAGACTGCATTAATACATAAAGGTGGTTAGAGTAACTCTTTATCCTTCTCAGACACTGTTGGCAGCGTGATAGAAAACAAGGTGGTGTCTCTGCTGCTGGTAGCCGAGCCCGAGGGCATCTTCGCCATGCCGGACCCCACCGTGCCCGAGAGCGACATCAAGGCTCTGACCACGCTGTGCGACCTCGCCGACAGAGAGCTGGTGGTCAACATCGGCTGGGCTAAACACATCCCAGGTACGAATCTACGGCTAAAGAAAACCCAGTCAGTCAGTCAGTCTGCTCACACACATTAGCTCACTTTAAGTCCATAATCAGATCACAGGAGGAGATTGTTTTGACTTGTGTGTGCCAAGACACTCGCTACACGCCCCGAGGAGAGAGGGCATGTTGGCGCGGCGGTGTGTTATCTGTCCGTCATCCTTTGTGTGTGTGTGTGTGTGTGTGTGTGTGTGTGTGTGTGTGTGTGTGTGTGTGTGTGTGTGTGCTCTAACACTGCCATGTCCTCGCTGATCGTGTGTTCCGGATATAAAACAGATGACCGTTGTTCTCCTGGAAGTTTTAATTCATTTCCTGGGCTCCGGCTGTCTCTAAATTGCAGAAGTCCTCCTGATTCGTGGAACACTTAGCGTCTCGTGTGACAGCAGAAGGGATGTCCAGAGTTTGGATGAGAGGGGGGGAAAGGAGAGGAGAGGGGAAGTGAGCGTTCTGACAGATTAGTGGGATTAAAAAGCTGGTATGCGGCTGTGCTGGTGGCTGACATTGTATGCGGTGGCGACAGAGGTTTGCAGGTCAGCTTTTGATCCTCTCATCAGGAGTGAATCTGTTTCTATTTTCTTGGTTTATCAATTTATTGTTTAGCCCCTTAAATGTCACATGATTATACTCAATTCCTATTTCATTGCTCTGGTGTGTAAGTTGTCTTTAAATTGCTTGTTTTATTTGACCAGCAGCCTGAAGCCCAAACACATTCAGTCTGCAACGTGTAAGACAGAGAAAAACTGCACATTTAGGAATTGAGGCCTCTCCAGTGAGAAGTTGCTTTAACGATTAAACAATACTCCAAAAATAGTTGCCAGTTTAAAATACCGCTGCGGACAAAAAATAAGAGACCACTGCAAAAATATGTTTTTCTCTTTTTATTCTAATTATAGGTTTATTACAACAAAACAATAAAACAAAAACTTTACTTCCAAGTAAAATATTCTCATGTACGTCTTTTATTTGCCGAAAAGGACGACTGGTTAAGAGAACCAAAAGATGCATAAAAGATGTTCAGGTTAGTTTCCCCATGTTCTGACTTAGACTTTCACATTGCCGCTGGGTGACGTCGTGCCACTCTTTGTGCGCAAAAACTCAAGCAGCTCGTTTTGTTCGACGTCATGTGACCGTCCATCTTTCACTTGATCACATTCAGGAGGTTTTCATGGGGCTCAGATCTGAACTGGGATTACCGTGAAATGAAGAGAGAGATGCTGATGTAAGGAACATGTGGAGGGCTCTCTTATTATTTTCTGGAGCTGTATGTAGGTTCAATAAATGATTTATCAGCTAGTTTGTTTCAGGGGTACAATTATGAAAAAATAATTCAGATCAGATTTACATTAAAGCATACTGAATACATTTTAGTTTTTAACTATTGATCGGACAAAACAAGCAATCTGAAGATGTTGCCTCGGGCTTTGGAAAGTTGTGGTCGCCATTTTTCATGATTGTTTTCAATAATGAATATTTAAAAAGCCATAGTTTACCAATGGGTTAGTCATTGTTTTTTTTATTCTACCTTAGGTCACATTTTTTGAAGGCTAATATTTTAAACTTAAGTGGAAATGTGAAGAAAATAAGACGTCTATGGCATTTCTATTTCCATCAGTGTGGACATGATATTGCTTTAATGCAGAGGTAGTTTATACAGTATACAAATAAACAATCTGAAAGTGTGGATAAGATGATTATAAGATGTATTTTAAAAGATGACATAAAATGAATCAAAAGAAATGAATAATATTGTACAGTACTAAAGACACAGTCTCCAGTAATGTTCATTCTATCAGAGGCATCATCTCTCTCTGTTTGTCTTCTGTGTGTTTGTCTTATCGTCCGACTGCTTTATCAGCCGAGCTTATCCACACCCAAAACATCACCAGGGAAACACCTGGGCTTTTTGTTGATGTCTTTTCTCTGAAATGCTTACAAAACAAACAAAGCAGGTGTGTGTGTGTGTGTGTGTGTGTGTGTGTGTGTGTGTGTGTGTGTGTGTGTGTGCTTGTATCTCTACTACATTTGTCCCTGTATTTCTTCTTGCACAGTCGACATGAAGCAACCATTTGAGTATGTGTTGGTGTTTGGTGTCCCTCATCAGCATTTCCATTGTTCTGTTGGTAAAGGAGGAAGAGGCGCATCACCTCCTCCTCCTCCTCCTCCTCCTCCTAGTCCCATTCCTTCTCACCCTCGGGCTGTTGCTGTCTGCCTCCTTTCTCCGGTTGTCGGCTCTTTACTGTCAGCGCACGAGACAGACACGGTCCGACTGATGGGCGTGGAGGGTTAAACTGGGAGAGTGGAGCAGCAGTGAGAGGAGGATCCCCACCTGAGGGGACAGAGACACAGGGGGCCGTGTGTTCATGCAGCTGTCAGGCTAATTTAATGAAATGTCACAAAAATGATTCCACTTCAAAAACAGGTCTTTTTTGAAGACCTGATCAGGAGGCGTCAGGTTGTCATTGCTACTTACTCAGTTTATGTTCAATGCTTCCATATAAAAGCAAAAAGATAAAGCTAAAATCAAATCAATCATCCAAAGTACAAGCTAATGATCCCCTCTTGCTCTGATTGGTTGGCATTTTGGTCTGTTGACGTTGATAACGCCAATATTTATTGTGATTTCACAAAATACAGGAAATGATATCATACAAATGCAGAGTGTTTCACGTCCAAACAATTAACAATCATACTTGATATTATTTGGGACTTTTAAGTCTTCTAACAAAACAAAATCCTCTCCTACTTTTACCACTCTTGGTTCAGCGACTCTGACAGCTGCATGAACAAGTAGAAAGAGTTCAGGTGGAGCGTCACGTTTCTTTATAGAATAAATACAAACAGACTTGTGGGCAGCAGTTGCGTTACTTTTACAGTGTGTCATCATACCATGCCATCTCATTTCTAAATATAAGTTTAATCAGCGTGATCAGCCCGGTGACGGTAACTTTTTGAAACAAAAGCTCACCGTTCCCTTCTTCCGCGCCACTTCCGCTCCGTTAACGGTCCATTTATGTGGCCTCAATGTTAACCAGCACCGGGAAGAGGTGCCATTGATAACAGGGATACACTCACTTATTATCCACCTCGCGTAGCTGAGCGTCTGCCTCGCTCATCCCGCCGACATGATCTGTGACGGCAGCAATGTCACGTGCTTGTTTAACAGGTAACAGGCAGGTGACACACAGACTCTGCTGCACAGCGTTCACTGCACTCTGTGCTCTGGTGAAAGGGTTGCACCAATGTGATAACAGACGGACTTTTCCTGTAAAGAAGTCATGGAAAACAAGAAACAGGCAAGTTTTCATTTTGCACCGAGCAACAATAAAGTAGCAGCTTGACGTGTTTTCGCATGTACTACGATGTGAGTATTGCATATGCTCACATTGCAATTGCGATTGTTAATATCGTGCAGGCCTAGCTGCGGGGCTAGGTAGCTTGTTCCAGCATCCAATTCATGTGGCTACATTTGGTATGCATTATTCAACACTTATCATTTGTATGTAACACGACCAACCATCCAGTTAGTTTAATACTGACGTGATAGTTGATGCAGAACGTGCCACATAAGAAGCAGCCAGTCAGGAAAATGCCTTAAACCCGCCCTGATATTAGATTGGTTGCCATTGGCCTGACCTGAATCATGTCGGATGAAAATCTGTCTGAACTGAAGGAAGATCAGACGCAACCAGCAGAGTATTTAAAATATATGCTCACAGATTGTCTTGTTAGATGACTTGACTACTTTATTACAGTTTTTTTGATAACATAAATTAAGTGTGAAGTCTATCCTCTGATCTAATGTTAAAGTCGTTTAACAGTTTTACATTGGAAATATTCACTGGTTACACCTTTACAAGTGCTGGAATTTTTAAAAAAAAGTCATTATTAGATATGTTGTGTTTTTGGTTCGTCAGACTAAATGTCAAATCAGAAAATCTAATCAAATTGAACTTTATGCTTCAAAGAAGGATTTTATTTGGTCAGACAGAAAAACAGAGACACAAGCAGAGAAGCAGAGAGAGAGAAAAAAGGATGAAGAAAAAGAGGAGAGTGACTTGAGATGAGATGACAGAGATCTCGAGGCAGAAGACGTATCAAAGCAACGGACAATAGCATCATTCAAGGATCAGGTTTGAGAGCTAAAACGGACCGGACGGCTCAACCGACCGGAGACAAAGAAAAAAAAAAAGGTAGATCAAAAAGACAAACAAGGAGAGAATGGATATTTAAAGAGAGACTGCCCCTCGGAGCAGCGTAATGGCCATGTCACATCAGGTCCGGGTGAGTGGCAGTCCACACGGCCTCCATCGCTGCGAGAACCAGGGTCTTGGGCAAAGTGGCCTGGGCCATCTGAGTTCCTTTGCCCAGGGGGAGGTGAGTGTGACGGGGCTACTGTCCTGGCTGCTCCCCCTCCTCTGTGTCTGCTCTTATCAGGCACAATGACAGTGATGTGGGCTGAAGTCTGAGGGCCAGACTGGCAGATGAGCTGGCTAAAGACCAACTGCCCTCTTTGCTTTTGGCCTTTTTGAGTCCGTGCTGCAAGTTGGCTGTCAAACGTGTGTGTGTGTGAGAGAGAGCGGCTGTGGTGTGACTGGCTGCGTGTCGTAGCTAATATGATACAACCAACACTGGCAAGACACTTCCTCCTTTCCTTGAAGCCCTCAGTGACCTTTGCTGAAGTCATTTGTCTTTTCTCTTTATTGAAACTTGTATTTGTTCTTAAAATCTATCAATACATGCTCTGATATTTCATTACACACACTCGCACAGGTCCCCGTCCCCTGATCGATGATCCAGTGCCAGAATACCGATCCCTATCGGCCAATGAAATTGTGCACAGACAGCCTTTTCCAATCAGTCAGGGAGCGATAGTGGGGGAAAGGGGCGCCACTTGTGTCCCTGCGGTGATTGTAAAGAGCAATGGATCCTGATAACAATCAGTGATGGTGTCGAAAACACAAACGCCTCCCCCCCCCTCCCCCTGCTCAGTAAAATCATCTATTTAATTACGGTAAACGTGTGTGTGTGTGTGAGTGTGTGCATGCAGGGTTTATGCGGGGGACGTGAGCGGGTTTAATCGTGCTCCTGTGGGGTGTAATTGTCAATCAAAGTAGGCGTGTCCAACAGAGTGTCATTAAAGTCACCACCTATTAACTCCCTCTGTCCTTTGTTATGTCCTTTGCAGAGTGGTCGTCTTATGAGAGGATCATTCTGCTGCAAGAAAACCATCAGTGATATTATTATACATATATAGTAGACTGTCAACAAGCTAAGCTAGCTGGTGTGCTTGCTAGCACGTCTTAGGCTGGTTTATAGGCTAATTTTGTTCGCTTGGGAGGTGTAGCTATAGAGCATGATGACTGCCACACGTTTCCTGCATCTGCGAGATGCAGTACGCACATGAACACTAGGGGCAGTGTGGTGGCAGAGGGGATGTTAACATAATAACCTCCTCGAGTGTTGCCATGTCTGTTGTTTACATCCTGCGCATACAGTGGATGCATACAGCCTGAGCTCTCTGGTGTGCCCTCTAGAGGTATCGTCCTGTAACACGCGTACGTGACAAGTGAATTATTGACCATGGTGAAGTGTCCCATTTACATCTTTCTTTTCTGCATCCCAAGTAACTAATCCGTTTTCTATCCTTTCATCTTTCTAGGCTTCCCCACCCTCTCTCTGGCCGACCAGATGAGCCTGCTGCAGAGCGGCTGGATGGAGATCCTGATTCTTCGGGTGGTGTTTCGCTCCCTGGCCTTGGAGGACAAGCTGGTGTATGCCGAGGACTACATCATGGACGAGGAGCAGTCGAAGCTGGCCGGGCTGCTGGACCTCAACAACGCCATCCTGCAGCTGGTGAAGAAGTTTAAAACCATGGGCCTGGAGAAGGAGGAGTTTGTGGTCCTCAAGGCTATCGCACTCGCTAACTCAGGTAATAAGTTATTACAATGAGGGTCTTCAGTTCTGTAGCTGTGTACCTGTTAGCCTTGCTAGCTGCTAGCTCCTTGGATTGAAATGTCAGCTGTTTGTTGGTCGGGCACCTATGTTGGTCCAGACTGAAATATTTCAACAACTATTGGATCATTGTCCCTCAAGGGTCCCTTAGCTCACAGCGTCACTAGCTTAGCTGTGCAGCTTTAGCCTCGTGCACATTTACCTCCACGCTTCTGTGTTTTAAGGATTGAACTTGAATCTTGAATTAGGCTATTTGAGCGTGTAATGCAATCTCTCCTTACAGACTCCATGCAAATTGAGGACTCAGAGGCCGTTCAGAGACTCCAGGACGTCCTCCATGGGGCACTGCAGGACTACGAAGCCACCCACCACCCAGAGGACCCTCGGAGGGCCGGAAAACTGATCATGACCCTCCCTCTCCTCCGTCAGACGGCCGCTCGCGCCGTCCAGCACTTCTGCAGCATCAAACAGGACGGCCGCGTGCCTATGCACAAACTGTTCCTCGAACTGCTGGAGGCCAAAGCCTGACACGAACACAGACGGCCACTAGCGTCGTCCCGACCCTCCCACCGCGCGGGTGTCGGGACGACAGGAAGTGAAGGATAACGGGTAATGATGTGGTTTGACACTATGTATTTGTTCATTTCAGCTTTGGCAATAAAAGTTTTGAGTCCGCGCCGCCGCCATCGCTGGAACATTTTTTCAGCTACAACCTTCCTGCTCCGGATGAACTTTGAGTGGAGGCGAATGAAGCGGTTTAATTTGCAGTTCGTGTCCTGACAATGACTTTGCTGTTTGCGACACTTTTGAAGCGCGACGACCAGCTTCCCAATCGGGCCAAAGACGACGGGACGAAGCGCGTTAAAGCAGAAGAGATCGCCTTCCAGAGATATTTACAGTTATGCCAAAACTAGAGCTTCTGTTGTCAAGAGACCACCTGATACTTGAAGATCCTCGTGGATTATTGCGTCCATCTTGAAGCCTGTTAATCTGCATTCTAGTGCGTTTAGAAGCCTTTTAATGATTTAATAATGAGTTTCCTTTTTGTATTAAAAAAAAGGTGTCCGATGAGGTAAGTCTTGCCAAAGAGTAAAGACTCGTACTACTAAATAATACCAGCATACGTCCACGATAATATAATGTGGCCTGTAAGACATACACATAAACATCCCTGCTGTGTTGTGTATCGATAAAGTATCTATTAATCCACTACATTCATATATAGACGACTTAAAGGAAGCGATTAAGCGGTCAGAATCTCCGGCCTCCTGACGTTAGTGTTTCAGGGAAAGAGTACTTAATATCATGATATAACTCTACGACAGCAAAGTGATATTTATTTCAAAGTGGCTCTGTTTGTTTGTTGTTTTTTATTTACAAATGTGGCATTATGAAGGCTAGATTAAAGCAATTATAGTGGATAATAATTTTTTAAAGATTTTTAAATATCAATATTGTAAGATAATTTTTTACTAGCTTCTCTGCTACAGCACTGATACCTAGATGTACGTCATATCATGAAATACAAGACAAACGCAAAGGTAGGCTAATATTTGGAGTTCGTACTTGAAGAGCATAATGTTGTAGAGTCGTAGTAGGCCTATAGGTGTAAATTTAAACCATTAAAAATGGCTGGCATACTGTATAATCTGGATTAGGGAGGCACCTGATGTCCTTTCTATGGTAGAAGTCGATGTGTAGGATGAAAATTTGTGCACTACTTTTCCTTTTTTTAGCCATAAAGTTTGGGGAGACTGATGATGGCGCTGTTAATCTGTTAGTGTGTTTTTGCGTGAAGAGTAGTTGTATATCAAAATGTGTCTATTTTCCGCACACGTTCAATGAAGGGATTTAACTCGGAAGGAATCTCAGTACAAGAAATAAAAATGCCTGAATCTGGCTCCTTATTTACTCGAGGTACTGTGACACTATAAATGCCGGTTTAAATGTACGTACTGTCCGTTTTGCTGTATATACGTCATGTCTTATGCCAACAGAGATGTTTAAAGATGCAAATAAGCTTTGTTTGAGAGAGCTGTGCCGTGTTATTTCCTTCTCAGGTGGATTCTTGGGCAATAAAGATGATCCCCTTAATGCAACATTAATATCATCCGAGTGTCGTCTTTCTCCATAAAGACACTGAAGCTAATTCATTAAGAGCTGCTAAGTGGCCACAGTCTATTCTGCACACTATGACAATGGGCTGTCATTTCAAAGTTTAGGCCCATTATGGCACATTCAGGCCATCAGAGCCCAGTTGGATGGAGATTTATAATTAACAGCTATAATGTAATGAGGTCTAACATTGGCTCGAGGGGGGGTGCTGGTCATCAGATGCCTGTTGAGGCTGATGGCAGCGGAGGCAGGCGACTCATCGCTTCATCATACAGCCAATCGTGAGATAGAGAAACTCCCCTCAACATGTAGTTATAGCTTCAGGTAAAAAGTGGTCATATGTTGGCATCAATATTAAGCACACGAGAAGTTTTGAAATACTGAATAAGGAAATGCCTTTCACAGTTTAATCATCACTTAGTGCCACAAAAATTCGGCAACACCTGGTCACATTTTAGCCCTTGTCGTGGTCCAAATACTGACATCCATAGAAAAGTTGGGTCTCTTGTTTTGAACCAAGGCATCTGCAGATTAATTCCAAATTAATGCTGTGAGCCACAATAAATTTAGGCACGCTACAAAATGAATAAATCCCTGCATTTGTCGTCTTCTTAGTCATCTTGACTGTGGAGCTGCTGTTGCGTTTAAGTTTGTTCCCAAGTCAGAGAGAGTTTTTCCCATCATAGTTTTAGTTGTAAGCAGACAAAAGTCTTTTTTCTAGGTTATACTTGTAAACATTTGCAACTTATAAAGCTTTCTGTAACTGTATTGAAGTATGAACGTACACACAGGAACAAATCCTAAAAGGGTCCTTAAAGCCGATTTAATAACTGGTTATACACAACAACTAAACACTCACAGGCCGGTTTAATATTGTTTAGCGAAACATGTTCAAAGCTCATGAAGATATGGAACAATTTATTTTATACAGTTAAGTATAAACATTTAAAATTTCTTAACATATTACAACTACATTTTGGAATGTGTATGAACAGTTTTTTAAAGAGACCATGCCATGATCCAATAAGTCATTACTTCATGTCTGTGCTCTCTTGATTTCTCTGTCCTCCGGCTCTTTGTGTCTTTTTTTCCTCAATGTTTTCTTTTCCTTGTTTGCCGCGGTGTCAACTGGATTTATACTAATAACTATTAACGGTTAGATTTTTAATTTACCGGACTACTTTCTGTGGATTTATATGATTGGACTTTCTCCTTAGATGGGCTGGGATAAGAACCGGGTCTATAGCAGTGGTCTGTTCTTTAAAGCAGCTCTCTGCTACACACACAAAAAACTACTTTTATGACCGAAATCGTGTATTCAACAAAGTAGTGGTGTTGTTTTATAGACATATATTAAACTTCACATTGTACAAATATAGAAGTTTAAAACAATTAAACCCACACATACTCAATTTGTTACACTCCTGGGGTTGGCTGCAACAGCCTTACCTGTTCTGGTAGGACTGGTAATGGTGGCTAATGTTAGCTAACTTTAGTGTTAGCTAACTTTAATGTTTGCTAACTTTAGTGTTAGCTAACTTTAGATAATGCTGTGTCAGGTTTCATAGCTAATTGAGTCATAATGACACAGTCAGAAGACACAACGGGACGACACGTATAATGACGCAGTCAGACAACCTATCAGGACGACAGGTATGACTTTTTGACTGTTTTCTAATTAAGTTACCATAACAATTAACATTAACACCCAACACGCTTTTACTTTGGCCATATTAGCGGCTGCGCTAAAGCTACATAGTCTCACTTTAATTGCGTACATAGGCCTACTTCTTCTTGTTAGACTTGCAATTGAAGACGCAGATATTTTTTAGGACTACAATACATGTTTTTCAATTGAGTTTGCAGTAGATAATGGAAATATTAGCAAGCAGAGGGGAGCTTGCAAACCTGAAGAATAGAATAATTGAAAGACAAATTAAAATCCAAGTGAATCCATCCTCTCCCCCCTCATCTGTCAGCAGAAACTAACTAATCTCCTTATTCACCTGTGGTTTAAACTCACCGAGGGATTGAGAACAAGCTGGAGATGTTTCAGCACATCAGCCGTCAGTAAGTGAGTTAGTGATCTTGAGTGATATATCCCCGTATGTCCCTCTCCTTAAATGAGTTAGTACGTGTCTAGCGGCCGTGTCGCTCAGACACCTCGGTGATGGATGAGGCCCTGAGGAGATGGGCTGTAAAAAAGGCTGATTCTGGCACTCAAGGGTGAGATCACTTCCTCAATAAAAAAGCATTGTCCCGAATCATCACGCCAAGGTATGAATGCTGATTAGGGTATTAGACGGAGGAGAGCTCGTCCGTTAAAATAAATCAAATGAGCTGTTAGTTAATGTGTGCGTGGTAGTGTGTGTGTGTGTGTGTGTGTGTGTAGGGGGAGTTAAATAATATCTTTGTTTATGTAAAATTATGTTTAAACATTGAGTTGAATAGAAATAAAATTAGATTAAAAATAGATTTACATACCACTCCCTGCATGGCCCTTGTCCGTACACCACAGTGACGCATGTTTAATTTATAAATGTCGCGGTAGAAGAAGAAAACAAGAGCACAGAGTCGGATCCTCCAATCATCCCAGGATGCTGCTCACATGTTTTAAAACTTTCATGCCCCCCTGCGGCTCTTACACGAAGACCCCGACAAACTGTTACTAAATCTGCTGCTTGTACCTCCTGCCTGTCATTCTCAATCATGGCCCCGCAGCAGACGGACAACTGTACATGTACAGTTAGAGGTCACAGGAGGACGGCACACAGAAAAGTGTCTCTTTAGCACATCGGGGCTTTCAGCTCACTGCTGCTGTGCTGCTTTGTCCCGATAGAGGAGATAAAAGGATGTTTGTTTGCAGCAGTAATAGTGCAGTAATATCTGGGAGTGAAGATAAGGGACACTGCAGCTGTACTTGCATATTGAGCGTCTCCTCATTATACTGGACACTGCCTCTAAACAACACAACCAGCTGCTGCTATTCAGCGCCATCATGTGGACAAAGAGCACACTGCATGCAACAGCATAAATTTGTTGACTGGATTTGGTCATTACATAGGGCCTGTTTTAAGGAGAACGTAGGATGGCTCTTCTAAATTTAAAGACGGACCCTCTTTATATGATGAATGATTATGCTGAATAGGTATTTAAGATAATAAATGCATTAATATGATCATATTTATAATCGTACAAAAAAAGCCTATAGCCTTCATTGTGTACTCTAGCTAAACTCATTCAATTGCATCCTTTTCTTGCTTTGTGTGCAGACAAAAATGCATCATTACAAATTTCAACTCTTACACAATCAGTCTGCACGCCAGAGCACCTTCAGAGGCAGACTGAGGTCACCAAGGAGCACCCCAGGACACCACAGGAAGTCTTTTCTACCTGTGGCCAGCAGACTGTATAACTCCTCCCCGTTCAGCAGGAGGAAAAGTGGAGCTTGAAGGTCTTTTCATTTCATCATCATGTATAACTGTTATTAGCACTATAACCCAGCTTCTGATATCACGTGCAAAAACACTGTTCAATATCAGGCTCTATTATGTTCATCATCATGTGCATTAACTTTTTCGATATCTGCTTGCATTAAGTTTATTATCATGTGCAATATAAGTTGTTTTTTTTATAACTGCCTGTCTTATGTTTATTATCATGTGCAATAGCACTTCTAATAATAGGGGACATACATATTTATGATTATATTTATAGAATGCAGAATCATGTGCAATACTTTTTATCAGTACCATGTGCAAAATTATTTTAACTTTTAGTATCAGGAGCAATATAACCTTTTAATTATTATGTACAATTACATTTTATATAATTCTATTAGGCACTGTCTCTTTTGCATTAACCCATACACTTTACATTTTCACTCATATTTGAGTCGTTTTTTTGTAGTTCTCTAATTTGTACTGTATTTTTGGAGCTTGTTCAAGTTCAAGTTTTTCTATGCCTCAAGTGAAGTTTGCATTGGATACTTTTTTTAGGTTATTGGATAAAATGATCCACACATAAAAAACCACACAGAACCGTGTTGCTGTGCCATTTATTTCCCATGATGACAGTGTGTAAAAACTGAAATTAACATTAAAATAAAATACAGCAATAACTAACGGTTGAAATTTAGTGAATGAATGTGGAAAAATCGTGTCAGGAGGATGGGGGGGGGATTGGACACAATAGCAGACCGGGGGTGTCTTAAGGTTATCACAGAGGGATAACCATAAAAATCGCAAGTGATTGGCTGGGAGAGGGTAAACACCAAAATAATAATAAGCTAAAAAAAACAACAAGCTCCCTTCACTAATTAACGCTTCAGTAAGGGGAAACTAAACCACTGCAGCCAAGCAGCTGACAAGAAACTGAACTTTCAGGGAGACCACTTCTCAACCTAAACTCAGTGGCTGCCAGGGATGGCTTAGAAGAGAAACACAAAAGGCTTGGGTAAACTACTCTGAGAGAAAACTAGGACTGGTGTGCAAATCACACAGACAGGTTCTTGACTCACACAGACTCACACACCCCTACGCAACAAGAGAAAACACTAAGAGAACCTCTCACTACCTCTGATGGTGAGATAACGAGTCAGCACAGAGCACTGGAACCCAAGGACATATACACGCTTCCCACACCTGTTGTTAATCAGGGGCAATTAGATGCACACACACCTGACCCTGCCCTGAGCTGATTCACTCACCAAACTCAATGAGTGGCAAGTGTGAGTGCGCCTCACAAATCCTCTTCTCAGAGGACAAGGGCACTCTGCACGCGTGGTTGTGTGCCTCGCAGAAAGCAAACCTCAACAGGGAAGACACGGGCAAACTGTGATGACCTCATGTCTGATTAAAGTTTTGTATGTTTCAACCACTGTTAATGTCTACACTCATCTCAGTCAAGCCTGTAACAAAGATCAGTTACAGATTTAAACCAATGAGCATGTACAGCACATATAGTGTGATATAATGAGCAGGCTTTACACATGTCTTATAAGAAAGGACACACAAACACAAACAGTGTAACTGCGGATCAGAGTGGTGATATTGCTACTCCCGTGCCTCTTCAGGTAAACTGCAACCTGACACCTGGCTGTTGCCATGGCACTGTTGAAGGAAAGCAAAGGTTGATGGGAGTTTTGGTGCGTTATAGGAGAACACATGCAGTCCTACTGGAGCTCTTTTTACCTCTAACACTGTTTTTTCTTATTTGTGCTCTCTGGGAGACATCAGCCTCGAGGCCGGAAGAACACATGGCGGATCTAGAGTTTTAGAGGGGAGTCCCTCCTCATCTGAAGAGTGCAAGTAAACGTATCAGGTGTAAAATATTGATGGGGCGACAGGTGTGATCCTAAACAGACAGCAGGTCTTCTGATCGATGTATGAAACAAAGAGGGGCTGCCAGCACCCCCAACACAGGCCGAACCACGGACCTCAGGACTGGTGAGTCTCAGAGTGGATGCGCTCGATTCTTTTTTTTCATCACTCATTCCTCATCGTTCTTCAATAACAGCACCATGTTGCATTCAGGACCTACCAACATGCTGTATAATCTGCCCAGATATAACAAGAGACTTGGTAGTTTAAGACTGCTGAAGCAGACAGAAGTTAAAATAGAGAATTGTGGCCGATTAAGGAGTGCTTGAAAGTAGGCCGTGAGATCAAGCATGTCTCCAGTTACAGTGTTATCTCTGCTGCAGTGCATGCTTGATCGTCTTTCTTTTTCACAGTGTTGACCTGTGATGTCCTCCTATCAAAAGCAAAGTCAGAAAATCTGCCATGCTTGAGAAAACAAAAAAACGTGCATGTATTTTAAGGCCATTCCTTACCTTCAGATTCACAGAGCCCCACTCCTCCTGGAGGAGGGGTCGGAGCCGGTGGTGAGCGGGCAGAAGGAGGTCAGGGAGACCGGCCAGTTGTCCGGGAGCTGTGGTTCATTGTAGTGATGGCAGCCGTCGCCTTGCTGCTGCTGGCCGTCGTGTTAGGTGTCATCCTTCATAAGGTAAGAGACAGTTATTAAGTGTGAGCAGTGTGTCACGGGGACAGTTGGGCTAAGAGGTCTTTAAACTTAGTCTACATTCATTAGTATTAATACAGAGTCAGCTCAGGTTACTATAGCAACTCTGTCCTGTTCTTGCGAGGAACCTGGATGTAAGTTCTGTCTTCTCCATCCATGATCCTGCGCTACAGGCCCTGAACAAACCCCCCTTCACCAGAGAGAGACCCCCGCTGGTGGCCCTGCCCATGCAGAAGAGGAGCCCAAGGGCGATTTACCCAGTCAGCAACTCTGTTCTGGTGAGCAGACATTCATTTCCTGAATGCTTCTCACTACACACAGTTCATGTTTTTCTATCTGTATTGAATTTCAGCTAATTTTCTTTTCCAGTTCGACACTGTACCTGACACAACAGGCTTCTCCAACAGCGTCACACTGAAGGGCTTCACCATGAAGATAGAGGTAAAGCCAGTGCTTCACCAACACATACTAAAAACATGTATCTGCACATGTATGAATATATATATATATATTTCTCTCCTCCGGGCAGGAAGTGCTGGAAGCTAAATGTGAGCTCGTTGATGAGGCCCCTCAGGGGGAGCTGGGTATCCTCAGTGTGAACTCCCTGAGGCGCAGCGTCAGCCAGGTGATGGACGGGAAGTCTCTCACTGGAGACGACGAAGCGTGGGACCCGAACATTTCAGGCCATGACAGTGGGATGGTGAGACACCCCAGAAACGTATGCTGAACCTGGTCAGACTGCTCTGTGACCTCAGTCGCTTTACAGAGATTCATTGTGCACTGTTAAAGAGCGTCCCCTTAATCTGTCTGGTCTCAAATAATTTAGAGGATTTTTTTCACCTGACAAAAACACACAGCCAGATTTTTTTGGCTAATTTTGCACACATTTTGCACCCATAAGAAGTCATAGGTGAAACTACTCTACATAATACACTTGGACATTTACAGAGATGCAGCAAGTCCAATTTAAACAACTTCAAAGTGACTTTAAATCAGTTGTGGGGTCCATTTAACGAGCTCTGTTCTTTTCGCCCGCAGTTTATGGAAGATGAAGAGTTTGTTGACACCATCAAAGGTTTCAGCACCGTGAGGAAGGAGCACACCATGTTCACTGACACCAACCTGTGACCTGTGAGGATGACCTCTGAACCCGGCGGGACACCGACCCTGCTGGATGCTTCAACATTTTGACCAGCGAGGGCACTCGCTCACATAAAACTCAGCTTGTTTCGTCTAAAGTCCTGACCAGTAAAAGTGACACTGTAGCTGGTTCAGGGTCGTAAAGAGGTCGGACACGAGGTGAAGTTTCTGACCTGTTACGGTGAAAGTTAAAGCAAGAGGAGACATGTGTTAATCATGACCAGAGCGGTGGAAGAAGTGAGACGAAGTAGGAGTTTCCGGTACTGACATTTGGACAAGAAACAATTTGAGTGGGAAGGAGGAAATCATCTATTCTATTTGAGCTCTTTCCTGTTTTTTCCTCTAGGGGGCGTTCTTTCATCTGCTCATTTTGTAAGTCGCACTGAAAACTAACTTTTGTATTTTACAGACACATCAATTTTTTGTTGTATTCAAGTGTCTTAAGATGCTTTTTGGTTGTTGGAAAAAGATGAAAGATATTTGTTTGGCAAGAAATGTTCAATTGAACATTTTGCTGAGAATCTTTTACACAAAGATCTTTCCATGTACTGTTTGATATGAAAATAGTTTAAAAAGGGGGACCGGTACTGGTCATCTGCTACCTCACCAGCTTATAGTTTCAATGATTGACACAACCTAACCTAAGCTAAAGACGTCATTATCCTTAATGCTTAAGTTGAACCTAAAAACAATTTCAAGCATTCTTGTCAATTATGTAAAAGTTCATGAGTAGTTATGTAATCAAGACACATTTTTATATTAATGTATTTAATTTAATTAATTTTAAAGGGGTGAAATATATCACAAAAAATATTTAATGTTATTTAATTTAAGTTCTCCTAATGTAAGTGAGTGCCGAGAAAGGCGCCTTCTAATAAAATGTATTAATATTATTATGTATGAAACATTATTGTACAGGGTTAAAAACAACTTTCTTGTGTAACAAATGTTTAATTGAAATACCTTCAATGTCACCAAAGTTACTGATCAATGAACACACACACACACACACACACAGTTGTGTTTTCATCACTTCAGAGGACATCACATTATCTTAAATTCAATTCATGGACACTGACCCTAACGGTAACCATAACCACTAGATTTCAAACGCTTATCCTTACCCTAACCTGAAACCAGGTCTTTAAACTTTAACTGTATCCATGTACATTATGGGGACTTGCATTTTATCTCAAAAAGGACTGGGTCCCCACAATGCCGGTGTGTCCCCACAACATACGCATTCCACGATCACGCAGACACATCTCACAGTGAGCCAAAACCACATTAAAGTCATCACATATTAATTTATTTGAAATGAGTTGCAATGCAGTATGGGCACAAAACACTTGTACCACTACAGTCAATAATATGGTTACAAAACAAACATTTACATAATAAATTAATATACTGCAGTACCACATGAGACAGTAAACATAAAACCCCAAATGGGGGGATTATATTGCATTAAAAACAAAAAAAGAGTTGGTTTAATGTACAAAAATGTTCAGGCATTTACAAAGGCAGCCTTTCTGTTGCTTGTTTTGTTGTACATGTATAAATATAAATCTCTAAATTGTAGTTACACTGATATGTCTGTTAACAGGAGACCAGATGAGGGGGTTCTGGCCTAGACGAGCTCCTACTTAATGCTTACTGACTTTTCATTATAAACCAGAAGATTGATTTAATAATTAGTTGTTGTAAGTTATTTAATATAGGCTTTTAAAAGAGTTTGATCAACTGATTGCTGTTTTTTGTTTCACTGCCACAAACCTTCTCAAGTTTAACTTTGCCCTTTTTATTTTTCAACGGTTCAAATTATTTGCTTCGACTTTTTCTGAACTCAATTCACAACATGCCGTTGTCCCTTTAGTGTAATATTCAAATGCCCATGAAGGAATGAATCTTTATTAGAAATGTGTTTGCAGCAGTCAAGTGCATGTAGAACATGCTAGGTTGTGAATGTTTTCCAAGCAGGGAGCAGGAGAAACAAACGTTAAATATAAACAGTTAAATATAGCACAACAAACTTGTGTCTTCCTTTAAAAAATAAAAGATGAACCCCTCATATTGAAGCAACGCTCTGTGCAATCCTCCCCAACGTCCATGACCTTTATCACACCCCTTTCCGCCTCGTTATGCCCTCTTCATCTGGCCACATGCGTGAGAGGAGTCGAACTTCCTCCTACATAATAACCACTGATTTTCTAATCAATTGAAGTTAGAAGTAACAACTGAATCTACGTCACCGTCACTAGACTGCTACACATTGCAGATGCTACACCTACTACTGTGACTACTAAGCCGAGTAAAGGACTTTAAATTGTGTTTCAACATAAAAACAACATCTGTAATGCTACCCTGATTTAGTCAAGAGGCTGTCATCATTTCCTCCCAGGTATTTTAGAGAGTGTAAAAAGATAAAAGTGCAGCAAGTCGAGCTGAATGAAATGTTGCCAGAAATATACAAAGACTCAGGAATGTCAGTACCTTTCAGAAGAAGATTTTAAACTACCAACACTGATGACTGTACCTGAGAGCTAAGACTAGACCTGATCTGACAGTGTGTGGTGCACCTGTAGTAGCTGGTGATCTGAAAGTGAAGTGTACCGAATCGTAGGCGTGTAGTGCTTGATTAGTGGTACTTGGTTTTAAAGGGGTGCTGCAGTGATTTTCGTATTGCACGATAAATTTGGGTCAAAGAAAAATACTTTTAGTCTCTAGTATGGGACAAGCTCCAAATTCACTACAACTCCCATAATGCCATTTCATGAAGAATAATTGTTCAACCCAAGCAGCGTGCTTTGAGTTTGGAACAAAGGCTTTCAGTTATCAAGTTGTTGTCAAGAGTCCAATCCAAGACAACCCTGATGACATCATCAGGGTAACTGTCTTCATTTTGCTACTTTCAAGTTAAAATTGTTTTTAAAGGTTGAGTAAGACTTTGTGACTTTAATATATAAAATCAATGTAGTACCCCTTTAAGGTTGTTTAAATCGCCGCGATGACCACTAAGGTAAACAGATGGAACAGGACGCATGACAACAATTCTCCATGTTGACGTGCTTTTGGCACTACTAGCTTAAAGCGTCTAATCTAGTGAGGCGTACGCTTTACTACCTCCACTACGCTATTCCACTACTACATGACCAGATCACTGACGGACTAATGTGCTACCACAAAATTATCACAACAATTAAAGGGTTAACAGGCATTAAAAAACCCACAGCTTTTAACAGAAGCTTAACTACACAGTTATCAAACCTAACGTCATCTAAACTATGCAAGAAAGGATATGACAATGACTGGCTCAGTCATTTTACCACTAATGCAATGATGTCATACGAGGTATTTGAAAGTTTACGACGACTCCTGGGGGAAGTGATAAAAGTTGTTGGGGGTGGCGGTCACTACTCGAGGGTTCAGAGGTCAATGGACAGCATTTTAAAAAATTATGTTGCAATCTCATCACAACAGTGGCTACTGGAAAGTCCCTAATCTCACAAAAATAAGCCGCCTCCTTCTCCAAAAATATGCTTTACATGTTTGTTCATCCAGCTATCACTTTCTCAAGTCGTTTCACTTTTTTTTTCCCTTTTTCAAAAAGTAAAAAAGTTCCCAAAACTGTGCAATTTTCTGTTAATCTTATACAAAATAATTCATTTTAACATTCAGCTAACAGCTAATATTGAGCATAAACCTCAAAATCAACATGCAAAGACAGGTGGACCTATGATCTAGGATTGTAAAGTTAAAGGGTTTGCTCTTAGATCATTAGCAAGCAGCGTTTTCATCCACAAATCATTATACTAATCGACCAATCAAATGCCCTGAAAGCAAAAATTTCCACCCAGGGAAAAAAACAGTTATGCTTGATGCCACGACCCGGCTCGCTCTTCGAGATTCTGCAAGGAGTTGTGTTTCCCATCAGGCATGAACTACACAGATGAATTTGATTAGAACAGACAGATTGGACTGCATTTCGATAACATACCAGCTGATGAGGCCGAGAGTCACCGGCTAATCAGGAAGTGAAGTGTTGGAGTAATACTGATTACTGGCATCCATAGATGAGTCATCATGCAGTCAGGATATACAGGGTTGTAGTACTCAGGCGTTAAAATGTTAAACATTGAAAATGAGAAGAACTATACAGGCTGTTAAATCTAGAGTTAAAATCGTAGGAGCAACAAAGGTGGCAAGAAAAATGCCACAAGGAAAGAAAGTCTATGTGTTGAAAAATAGGAAGGAAGAGGTGGATTTTTAATCCGCTTTCTTGGTTCTTCCGGATTACCAGAACCCTCCGCTGACAGTGCGATGGATGGTTCTGGAAACAGGAGGCTCACCTTCGGCTTTACGTGGGACAGAGAACTGTGGAGACAAGAGCAGATCACATGATGATCAATGCTGTTCTGTTTTCGGACCGTGGCACATGAAGGAGACCTGGGAACAATGGAAGAGTCACTACCACAGGGAAGAAATGTGCGGTGAGAGAAAAGAGAGAGGTGAGAAGCAGAAATGAAAAGCAGCTGCTCTTACAAGCTTGCAGTAAAAAAAAGAGGGGTTGTGTGAATTAATGTGTTCATGTGTTTCTGGGTTAGGTGTAGTGCAGCAGCAAGCAACCACACAGCACGACGGAGCACTACGGCTAAGAGTGAGTGAGGAAAAAAGGCTGCTGTTTGGGGAGGAAAGAGGGAGAAAAGTGATGCTACAAAGGCGTACTAAGAGAGAAAGAGAAGGCTGAAGGTGAAGAATCGGTGTTAATGTGTCAGTGCCTCACAAACCTCAGTTTCCACTGCTCTCATACCAGAGCTACCCAAAGGACAAAGCAGCACAGACGAAAGACAAGGAAGGAACAGGTCAACAGTGAAGCACTTTCCTACTCCCTTTAAATCAATGTTTGAGTTCAGAGCTACTGCTTCCCTGATTAGATTAAATGTCTACTTCCTCTTTCAAGCAACAGGAGGCAGTGTGTCAAACCAAATGCTCAAACACCTTTAAATAGAAGCCATTTTTGGGGCACTATTAAAACAAAAAACAATAAACCACCTTGATATGACAGAAGCTGCTCAGCTTTTCATCCTGCTCACTGTTAGAAATGCATCGAGTACAGGTTTAGACTGATTAAATGGACAGATGACTGTTTGTTTACCTTTGAGAATGTAGTCTGTAAGCAGGGCTGGCACCTTCTCGCTGTCATCCCTCATGGCATGCAGGACTAACAGAGAGAGAAAGCAGAGCATTACATTTTGTTGACGGGGTATTATTTTAATTTCAAGCTTCATATTTCACTGTGTGATACCTGTGGAGTAGCTTAGCATAATTTACTTATTTTTCTCACACTGGTGCTCTGTGCAGGCCCTCATACAGCTTCTGCCTGAAAAGACTCAGTCAGCTCTGTCCCTTTAAGAAACCCCGCCCCTACAAGCCTGCTTTCTACTCATTGGCCAGCTCTCTGAAGCCTGGGGATTACCCCAACATACTTTTACGTACAGATTTGAAACTTCACCCACCTTTAGTCTGAACATCCAACATTGTATATATATATGTCTTACAATGTGTAACAGCATAATACCCCCTCTTTAAACATGAAATGCATTGGAGCAAAAACAACAAGCTGCAGGGATGGACTCACTCTTTGTGAGGATCTGGAGGTCTTCCACCTGCGGGGAGCCAGCTTTCTTCTCATATGGGATTACTGTGGTCAGGTACTGGAAGAGATAATATAATGTAAGACACATGCATTCACTGTTATCTATTTTACTAGACCTAAGTGTTGTCAGAGGCTGATACAAATCAACATGATGAAAGCAGCAGACTTGTATGTAACTGTGAATGAAAATGTGTGAAATGAGAAAGAAGGCAATGATCATACGACAGCGTCTTCTTGGCTTTAAACAAAAAAACAAGACGCAACAGTGAAAGCTGCAAAAGTGAAGAAATAATGAAGCTTGGGTGAAGATACAAAGACAACAGATGAAATAAATGATAAAGCAAAGGCTCGTGGTCGCCGTTGAAAAGGAAACAATCATGCAGGTGGTCAAAAGAAAAAAATAAAAGGAGGAAAAGAAGAAAAATATCTGCAAAGAAAAACAGCTGTGGGTCAGAAGAAAGAGCAGGGGCACCTGTTTGTCCCCTCCTGTGTTGCCAAAAGTTTGACGGAGGCCATTTTGAATGACATTGGAGAGTCCCTCCAGAGTGAGGTTCTACGAGGAGCGAGAGGAAGGAGGAAAGAAAGAGAGCAAAGAGAGATGAGGAGGTTTCTATATTCAGAGAGAGAAGGAACAAGGTTTCGGCACTGAAAGCACCCATGTGTCAGGTCATGCTGCATGCATTTGTGTATTTCGCTGCTCGTGACTGTAATCATAAGAGAAAGATATACGTGTTTGTTTATGCCTCCCACACTGTGTCCTCGCATGACTCACCGTGCCCGGTATGTGCGTGCTGGCTGTCCTCTGTCCGTTAGGCCCTGTTGTAGTCGTACTTCGGATTTTCTTCTTCTTGCGCAGCAGCTCGCGGTGCTCCTTCTGCCTGTTCTGCACGTCGATCAGCAGCGAGATGAAGCTGTTCTTCACCTGATTTTAAATACAAAACTTGTTTATTTATATTGATTTATAGTATCAAACTGAAATTACCTTTTTTCTTAGCTTCATGTTCTTACATAAATCTTTTTATATCTACTACTATAAAACATACGGTGACAGCATGAAACAAATGACACTGAAAAAATAAAGCTGGTAGCAATTCACTGACTTCTCTCATCAACAGAACACTGAGCGCTGCCGCCTGTTCTCACTACACAACAGATGGTCAAATAGCTGTGTTTGTGTTTTCTTCAAATCTAAATCAAGTGTTTAAGAGTTTCTTTACAACCAAACGTTACTGCTGGACTGTTAAATTGATGTGATTGTAAGTGCTGTGCTCATTCTTTGGGCTGTTCCTTGGTAGTCGCCTTGTTGTGGTAATGCAGGTAAAACAAAAGTACCTCCTTCTCATAGTCCAGTTCGTCTCGCAGGGCCAGAGCTTGAATCAGCTCTTCACTGTAGCGGCGGATGGCCGTCTCCACTTCCTCCAGAGTCTCGGTCAGCTCGGACACCGACAGCTGACGCAGCCCTGAGGATGGCGTGCAGATATATCAGAAGGAAGTGTGTGGGTTGGTGGGTTAGTGATAGAGTTGATAAGTATCAAACATGAGTAGATTATGGTTAAAATGTTCAATTCTTTTGACTTTGGAAGCTAAATAACTGCATGAAACTTAATATTACAGTGTTGAATATTCATGATCATCACTATTTTGTAATGGCTTCTAATACAGTTAGTTGGTGTGGCTGTGCTCTGGCTTATTTCCAGGTCGGGGAGGGCAGGCCCAGTCTTGATGGACTCCCAGGAGCTTAACCAAGGTGCGGAGGGCCGGGCTAAGCCTGCTGACAGCCCAAGAGGACGGGGCACGGAGCTCCGCAGCTTGCCGCGGGGTTCAGGGTGCTACGGTGGCCCGTGATCTTTTTTGGCTCGCCATTTTCGGACATTACACTCTGTGACAATTATCTTAAAACTGACATCATTCCCCCGCCTCAGTTGTTGGTTAACTCGGCTACTTTTAAGCCATTTGTTCCAGACAATCACCGCGTCTCTCCATCTTTCATTTCGCTGGCACTGTAGATGCGAGTGACAGCTGGCCTCAGTCATGACGGGTTCACTCGCAATTACTGCTCTGAACGTATACTGGCCTTTAATAGTCCAGACCTCGAATATAAGACGACCCCACTTTTTCAGATAAAATGTCAAGGAAAAACCCCGTCTTATACTCAGGCCAATACGGTATGTCCAATTTTCAGCCATCTGGTGTCTCTTAGTACATTTAAATCACCTCGAGTGTGTTTAACAAGCTAAGTGTTGTGTAGTATGTAAAATAGTTCATTCTGCAGTGAATATTTGCATCTAAAACAAAAGCCTGAAGGAAAACTGGGAGCAAATCCTCAGTCTGTACGAGTCTGGCAGTAACAATTGTGTCCAAGCCAAATATATGCTGTTGATTATATAACAAGTATGAACAACGTAACCGCTGTCTGTTTGCATTTGTTACACATTACATAAGAATGTTACCGCGCGTGTGCATGAGCGTGAAGCTGGATCTTCATGTGCAAGACCTATCACACTTCATTAAGTGATTTAGATTACTGTCCAAGAGGAGTGGAGTATGATTGTCCCAGAAACACACACAGGCAAGTATAACAGCATTAAAAAGGTACATGTACACGAGCACAGGGTACTCACGGTCCTCGTAGCTGGTGTTGGAGCCGGAGCGTTTCAGCGCGTGGAGGTCCTGAGAGAGCATGGACAGGTCCGACTGGGAGGGACTGTCGTCATCATCTGGGTCTGGAGACTCCTGCATCATCTCTTCTATCTCCTCTATCACCTGAACATCAAGCCAGAAAATACAAACATGTACACACATGCATGACATGAGATTTTACACTGTGTGTTGGTTTTATGGATGCAGAGGGGGAAGGTGATTTTGTGGATAGCACTGCAGTTTACACATGGACATGTACAGCCTTAAAGGGTTTTCCTGTATAATATTATTACCTCTGTGCCTGGTGGGGTTCTGGTTCCCCTGCCACGGTTAATGTAAAGATTGAAGCAGCTGTTTCATTTTAACAAACAACAGAGAGGTGTGGCAGATCCCTGTGGCTGCAGTGACATTAAGATTTACTACAGCTGATGTTTGTTGTTGTAAGACACACAAAGATTATAAAATAAATGTATGTTTTCTGGGGCACTTTGGCACAGTAGTTGGTTGAAAGCTGTTGCTGTACCTCGTCTGGAGTCTCACCAGCAAATGCAGTTATTTGTTTCAAGGAGCAATGAGTTCATTTTTCCAGGTTGCTATTTTTAGCTCTGTTTGTAGTTTGTCCCTGTCAAGACTATTTTTAGATCATAGCAAGATGTGTAAGAGGACGTCACAACCAGAACCTGATGTGTGTGTGCCTGTTTGTGTGTGTATGAAGGGAACAGAAAAAGAACCTAACAAACTCTCAACATGTTGAGATGCTTATTGTCACAGTTACATGTGGAAAAACATCAGTGAAACAAGGATGCATTTTAGAAGAAGTACTTGAACCAGGAATTTGCATATTATGAAAATATGTTGCAGATAAGAACGGTCCCAAAATAGAATCAAAGAAGCTTCCAGTAAAATATGTAATTTGTAGCACAGACATACGATGTATACTGCAAAATCCGGAATATAAGACGCAGTCTGTTTTTGGGGCGTATCCCAGAGGGAAGAAGACGTTTTCTATGGCTATTTATTAATAAAACGTGTTATTTCAACACTATTCAAATGTATTTTCATTTGAAACACATTCAAAACACACACAAATTACAGCCTACCATACCTGTTTTCGTCATGTCGAGTTTGCAATCCTGCTAGCTACCGATGTGGTAGTTGAGCTCAGCATACGGTAACGTTGATTGGCTACATCCTAATCTCCACACTCACAGACTTTGAGGCACGTTAGCGGTAAGTGTGCGAGTGCTTTGTGCTGTCCCACTGTCAAATCACCAAATGCGTGAGGGCTCTGATGTGGACTTTTCAACCCCAAATTGCGGACTCACCGTGAGGCAGCATATCTGCAGGCTTTCCTTTGGTAGTTACCCAGAGTTCATAGCCAAGTTGGTGACATATACAAACGTGATTGTCCTGCCCCGCACTAAATGTAAACAAATGTTGAGGTAGTATTCAATAAAGTTTGAACAAAAAAAAAGCGAGCATGAACGGTGACGGGAACCGCAATTATTTATCTGTATATGACAACATGTCGTTAACTCACATTTGTGCTTATTTATGAACTTTTTTAGAGATGTCTTTATTTTTTCTTTTTGTTAATTTATTAGCCTTTCTGACTTTCGATAGTTTGCTATAGTTGTGAGGATGGCGACTGCAATGGCGACTGCAATGGCGGTAATGGCGGCGTATGTCCGTGAGGAAGCTTTAGCTAGCTTGTAACACAGCTCTCTGCATTTTATACTGGCATGTCGGTCACACTGGTTTATAGGACACAGCCCACTTTTTCGATGAATATAAATGTATTAAAAGTGTGTCTTGGACACCGAATTTAGGGATAAGTGAACGCAAAATAAGAGACACATAACTCCACTTTTAATAGCCTTTTAAATCATGTTACTAGGTTTTTAGTCATCCATTGTTTAAAGTTGTTTCTCTTTTAGTCTAATGTTTTTTTCATATGTAACTTTGTGTTTTATTGTTAATTTAAAAGTGCACGATAAAGCACTTTGTAACGCTGGTTTTAATAAGTGCCATACAGCCAACCTTTATAATATTATTATTTTTACAACACACGGCACAGTGAGCCTGATAAGTCACCTGCTCAGCTGTGAAGAGCGGCTCATCATTGATGCACGACACGATGATCGAGTGCATGTCCATCTGCTCCCTCAGCTCCTCGTCATCTGACAGATCCAGAGACTGGTTATCCAACTTCTGTCAGTCGGAGAGGGACAGAACGAAAGAGGAAACTTGGATGAGATGACAAACAGGTGGTTAAGCAGATTGAAGGCAGACGAGCAAACTGCTTACATTTGACTTTTCCCCTCCTGCAAGGTGACATTACAAAAAAACAGTTCAATGTAGCCTGTTTGTTTACTACGTGTGCGTTTGTGGTACCTCGTGCTCAGTGAGGTTGAGGGTGGGCAGGTGGAGGGAGCGAGTGTGCGATGTCTTCCAGTCCACCGCCATCACGTTGCCGTAATTATCTGTGAGAGCGTTCCACACCCTGCGACAAAGAAAGAGCGGATTGTGTTAGGATATTAGAAGAACCAGAACTTCACAAAGGACACAGAGTAGATAAGACAAACCCTGTTTCCTTCTCGTTCTACTGTGACACAGCATTACTTGGCAGCGGTACTTGGCTGTCTCATCACCCCTTTACCACTTCACTTCGCATGTTCCTGCTGCATTTCACAACAACTGCCTGAAACCACTTACGGGTGCAACAACTCCTCATTTTTTAAACACACATTTAAAGAAAGGTCCGCCAACTTTCTAGTCCCCCTTATGGAACCATCTTCAGTAAAATCACAATTTAAGAATTGTGTCTTTAAATAATTAAAACCCCTTCTGACAAAATCAGCTCATTCAGAAACAGTGTCATCCGTGTTCCAACGAGCTGTTGAATGTTTACAGGATTGTGCAGAGTGAGAGCTGGCAGAGAGGACATCACAGCTGAGCAGATGGTGACGGAGCAAACAAGTTCACGGTTCGACTGTGAAATCCATCTTTCTTTTACGAAACGTTTGGCTTAACCAGATTCGAGGGAATGTTGGAAAATGTGTGCAACATAATATTTGAAAAGAAAAACATATTTTGGCCTCAAAACTCTTGAAATTGCAAGTACAACAAAACCCTGCTAATTCACGTTCCCCATCTGAAAACACTACTAACAATTGTTATTACGCATGTGATGCATTCAAACACATATGTGCAGAATCCACATATGTGCACGTGCAAGCAATGTTTTTATTACTGGCCCTGATGGCTGCGAGCAGAGCGAGGGTGGATGCTGTGAACCCATGTGTCAGAGTGACTCTGCATCGTCATGTCCTCCCACACACACACACGGACAAATGTTTATGTAACTCGCATGTTTCCCCCTGAGGTGCTCATGCACAGCTTGGCGAGTGGGGGGCTCAGGGGTCGTTCTAAATAGGGCAAAGGCTGGCCTGGCAGGATATATCTTTTGTCCCTCTAGCAGAGACACAGTCTCCGGCACGTGAGCTCTGCCAAAATACACAAATTAGCTCCAGTTTCACCGCGAGCATTTGCATTTGAAAACGAGGACGGTCTAAATTTTCAAGGGAACAAATTTCTCGTCTCTTCTTCAACGGCGTGCCAATTTGTCTGAATGGCTTGCTTGGATATATTTATGCGGATGTTGTTTTATCACACGTGGGCACACGCATAATCCACCCATGCATGACTTGGCTTCAACACAAACACATTCTGCGTTCTCCGGGCATTCTCACACAAACACAAACACACATTTCCTCCCTGTCATTCCCGTTTTTCGTCTCGGGCCGCGGCCTCGCTGAAGAAGGGAACTTGTTAAGCGCCTGAGCACGTCCTGCAAAGTGCAGTCATCCAGAAAAGACTCTCGCTGAGCCTGGCGCTGCTCTCCGGGCTTCGCCAGGCTGCTGTCCAATTATTCTGTACCCTCTTTCCTCTGTGTCTTCACTTACAACAACCAGAGATGCTTCTTTCCCTGTCAGACCAGCTTCCCCCTAAACATTTACAGTAACACCAACTGCAAAAAGCTGCAAGTCTTTGCTGTGACAATCTTTCTCCTACTCCCTTTAAAACTGTCAGTGTGCGTGTGTGTGTGTGTGTGTGTGTGTGTGTGTGAGGAAAAGTTACAGTTAAGTAAGAGAATGTCCGAGTTACAGGGACTTTTTCAAGTCTTGTCACAAGTCATCACTTCTCGTGTCCAGCTGATACGAAAAAACGAGGTAGTTCCAACCATTGTGCAGCTAAACGTTTAGTTTATTGACAGAAAATTAAAATAAAATCTGCCTCCTTCTGTTTAAAAATGTGAGAGTAAATGTAATATATTTTGGTTTGATGTTACGGCTGAAGATGTGGAAATTGTGATTTCCATGTTTCTATTTTTTCGGACATTTTTTAAAATACCATAGACCTTTAGCTTGCCTATTTAAAATCCTATGTTCGATAAAGTAACTGAAACTGATATAAAATGTAAAAACTTAATAAAAATAAAAAGGTCCAGTATTAGCATTTTTTTTCGCTTCACTCAAACGCCACACGCCACATTTATTACAGGTCGCTGTGGAGGCATGGAGAAAAAAGTAGGACCTGAATGTTGTCAAGTTTGCAGAACATAAATCAGGAGATGCAGCAGTGAGACACTTCTACATTGACCACAAGAAAGTGAAAGAGTAAGTAAAACTGAATCTACTACCCCTTTCCCACCTAAATTTAGCATGTCGACATTGGTTTTTCAGACCCGGGAGGACCTGCTTATAGATGCCAATTGTCTCTTTCCCATTGCCAGTGAAGTATACTCCTTTCGGTCTTCTGCTGCGTCACTGTCTAACGTCACAAACTCTCCCACACCAGGGTTAGTAAGCAGTGGAGATGTTACGGTGGTTAGGTCTTTATAGTCTGTTTATTAAACTCGGCGCAGACAAATTTGGAACAATGTTCAAGCGCTGTTTGGACGAAGACGGGTGGAATTTGTAGCTGAGATGACAAGGAGTCGCAGAAGTTACAGGCGGAGCATAGAATCTCGCCGGAAAAGGGGGCGGAGATTAGCATGTTGACCCGGGTTTTGTGTACCTATCAAGGCCGATCAGAGGAGATAATTACCCAGGTCTACTGCAGAGTAATTTGACCAGGGTCTGAATGCAGATTGTAGCCTCTCCCATTAAGCAAAAAAGCCGGATGTTAGAGGACTTTTTGACCAGTGAGGAAGCGGCTTTAGTCTGAGAAAGACGGTAAAAAAGGCCAGTATGCGTCGCGGTGCTTGATGCGGTGGCTGCGGGGTGGGGCGGCAGTTAACCACCGAATCACAACCATTAGTGGTTTGCTGCAGTTAGAAAAATGTAGTACCGTCACAGCCCTATTTTTTATTACTATTACTACTACTACTTTAACATTAGATAAGCTGAAATGGCAATCAAAATATTTGCATTTGTTGGAGCCCAAAATAACTGATTTTCATGTAAAGGCTGGTAAGCAAAGTTCTCAATACAGGGTGGCAGTCTTCATCCGTCAGTAAAGTACATTTCATTTTCATCCTCCACATGTCCATATAGTGGTCTACATTGTTGAACAATTACGGGATCATTTGATTTATACCGCCACACACAGCTCTGTTATGACATTAAATGTCTCTGCTGGTGTGGCATTGATGTGACTACCTACTGTGAGGTAATATCATGTTGTCATGCGAATGTGTGGATATGATGTGATACAACAACTGCTGGGGACCTCCGGCTGAGATAACAAGGGCTGATGCTGACAGTGTAACCTTTCAGAAAGTATGAAACATGACATTTTGCGTCTGTTTGCTGTAAGAGGGAACAGTCAGGTTAAAAGTCTTAGGCGTTTTGTCTCTTTCGATCAAGGCAATTTGAATACAGGGTTAGTCTGTACAATTTAACAGCCAATCACTAACTCCCAATATACAGTTTGTGGATCAGTGGTTTAATGGCCAAACTCAACCAAGACAGCATGAAATCAAGTAATGGTAACGTGGCATGACCCCTCCCCTCACACACACACACACACACACACACACACACACGAACAAACGACGGAAAATACAAATTCTTGATTCATAACTTCGAGGTCCAAGATGTCATGCCATGTTAATATATTAGATTTAGTATCTGGAATGTATTGAGCTTTTCCAGTTTAGAGCTAAGTAATGAAGCAGGTACAAAATATTTATAATAATACAACATTAACTCAAGTTCTGTTAACCTGCACGAGCTGGTAGCTAAACTTTGGAGAGCACTGATTTGAGCTAAGCTAACATTCCCTCACGAGACAACATCAACGGTCGGTTAGCCTGCCGAGGCTAAAGTGGCTAGCTAGCTAGCTAACAGATTAAAAGTTAGCGTCAATAAAAACCCGCATAAAAGTCACACTCACTCGTCGTCTTTCAAGTAATTATCCTCTGTGATGGGTTTAATGGGCGCTATGTTCTCCGTCGTGGTGTTGTAGTTTCGGAAACAGACTGTCAGCTTCTCGTCGAAGTCGTGGACGAGGTCCTCCATCGATTTGAAGCTGCAGATCTCCCCGGAGAAACTGTTGTCCAGGTCGGAGAAATCGTCTAGGCCCGACGACGAATCGCCCACATTGGAGTTCAGCTGGTCCAGCTGCTCGGCCGTCGCGGAGGACGGCTTGAATTCGTTAAAATCCTGCCAGTCCTCGTCGAAGTGGGCTAACGGCGCCGCCATGACTGCCGCTGGGAGCTCGGTTGACAGCCAGATAGACCTCTGGATGGTGCCCTGTTTTCGGCTTCTAGACACTGGACGAGACGGCGAGGCTGAGGGAGAGGAGAGAGAGGTAGAGGGAGCGAGAGGTGGGCGGGCAATGGTGACGTCTTCGTGGGCACCCCTCCCCTTCCAGAGAAGCAAAACAAACCCATGTCAGCTGGGTTTCTATAATAGATATGATTGTTGTGTTGTCTATTTTTAGTTCCATCGCTGTCCGTGAAAGAGATAATATACATTTATAAGGCAATTTTAGAGCAAGAAAAAACAATTTAATTTGCATCTCCACTGCAGTAAAGTACAACTCACTGCTACATCACAAGAGTCATTCTGACAACATACTACAGAACGACGAAAGCCCTTTAAATACAGTAATGCAGCAAGGTTTGTAGTTGGATTACTTGATAATTATGGCTAATTTAAAAGATTTCAGTCCATCCCTGACTATGTCTCCAAATGTTTCATCTGACCCAAGTGTGGATTGTGAAATTGATTAGGCCTTAATCCCACGATGTCGCGTTCACATTCTATTTATTCCTTGTTTGATCTTCCCATGTAGTATTTACTCAGACCTATGTACACCACCAGGTGGCGCACTGAGCCTGAAGTTGCAGCTCATGTCTTTTGTTGTCTAATGTAAATAAATAAATACATTTAAAAAAAATACAAAAGTCCTTTGTATATTAAACATAAAATATTTAATATAACCACAACAGACTTAGTTGCAAAATCAAAGTTTCCATATTGGCTCTTATATGACTACCATCACAAAGCCATCATCTGTCACAGGGCAGAGCCAGTCTGCAAACTGACAGCTAAGTTATGTAGTGGATTATTACTCAATGTCATGTATATATATATATATTTGGTTTGTTTGTTTGTTCACATTTTACCTGCACTCATGAATTGTGCACCTACTTCTGAAAGTAAATGGAAAGTTCCTTATATAAATGTATAGCCAACAACAAAGCTTACTCAAAATAACGTCACTTTATTGGCAATTGTTCTTATTATTCCTCACGGCATTGAAGATAGCCTCTTACCAGGTGATCTGGCTCCAGACACTGCTTTCAAGAAACAAATGACTGAATACAAAGTAGAATTTTGACACAAGTTCAACTCAGGTGTTCCCTGTTCACACATGCTTTTCCAAAAGCAGTGACTCAGGGCCGACCTGGGTTTCCGTTCTGCGTTTGAGTCGGGAGGGAAAAGTTTTAGGGGCCTTTCACAATCTCGTGCCCCATCAAACTTCCATTGGCCTTTTTTTGTTTTTCAAAACCCTGAATGCTTTATTGAAAATATGCATACATAACACTTTTCCTACACAACAATACAAAACAGTACAATCACTTTTTGTAAATAACACATTGAACGCAAAGCCACACATCACCCCTTACCCCACTTAGCCCAAGGAGCTTAGAGATGCTACAGTAAGCCCTTAGTATTCCCCCACCCAGCCCCCACCCAACACCACCACCGCCCACATCACCTCTGAGAGAGAAATAAGACATAGTTAAATCAGAAACAACTCCCTTGGTAAACTCAAGACAAAAGAAGAGTGGACACCGGGTTGCATACAGACATAGCAGGTGAATAATGGGCTTTTACTGCAACTATTATTCGAGTTCTCAGTGTGAAGGATTTGCCTTTAAGTGTACTGAAATAATGCAGCGTGTGGAAGAGGAGTCCCTTCTGCAGTCCAGGATCGACACACGTAACCTACAGACAACACCTGCGTGCCAACCGCCAAACGATAACACATTACCAAGAGAGAGATCCGGTCAATTACACAGACATGCGTTAAAGAAGATTTTCACATGAAGGAAACTCTTTAAAGGCGAGGGGTGGAGAATTCAAACCTGATTTGATTGTAGGTAACACACTTCCTAAAAAAATCCCACTCCACTCGGCGCGGGTGTTACTGTGCATATTCATTTGTACTAGCAGTGGTAGATAAAATGCAACTTAATATAACGAAACAAAATATATATAAAAAAGAAAGATAAAAGGGGTTATAAGGATTACTAAAAATAAAATGAGGACTCAATATGTCTGGTTATATTTTAATATGATCATACAGGGATAGAGGTCAACCAAAAATGATATAATGTGAACAAAAAATTTAAGTAACAAAAAAAGTTCAATAAAAACAGGCAGAAAAGCACTGATTTTAAACATGTTTTTACTGTATATCAGTCTGTAGCAAATAGTCATTACATACCCTGAAAAGAGGGAGGAAGAAAGCTTTGAATGGCGCACTGACCACTGGGTAACTTGGCTGGAGAGCGAAGAGGGGTGGGGAGGGACGGGGGGGGGGGGGGTGTTAATGCTGAATTCTCTTTAAGAGATATGAGGCTGCTTTGCCTTGTGTGCTGCGAGGTTCAGGGTTTATCATGTCGACAGGATGATCAGTCACTGCTTTTGGGTGCATAGAGGCAAAGTGAGGGCTCAATTCCTTTAGCAATCTGCGGGTTTACCTTATTGATTCGTGTGATTGCGGTTGGTGCAAAAGAGCAGAGAGACCACTCAAAGTGCGGTGGGAGGGGAGGGGAGGGGGAAGGGTGTCATACATACTGAAAGTCTGTGTGCAACTGTATGAACAGGAAGGCAGTTTGTGTGTGTGTGTTTTTAGACTGCGACACTCCTCAAACGCTGAGTGTCTCTGGTTATCGGTGCCTCTTCTCCCTAACTACTCGTCCTATAATTTACAATCATTAACTCTTCATATGACCCTTTCCTAATAACACAAACAGCTTTTTGAAACATCCCTCATTCAAATCGCTCTTTATTAACTTCCTTTACTTTTCCCCCGCATCGTCGCCAATAACTCAGTGTCGTTTAAATGCCACGTGGTAAAGGAGAAAGAAATCCTAATGTAAAAATTAAAGCCCCGGATTAAAGAAAAGTGTTTTTTTCTTTTACAAAATGGCTCTCAAGTATTCTTTGTTCCACAGATAGAGGTCCCTATGGGGCTTTGGATAACTTAGAATTGGTTTAAAATCCTCTTTACAATTTTTTTCTATGGGATAAAGGAGCCTAGAGGAGGAGGTGGGGGGAGGAGGAGGATCGTCTGCTGGTGTGAATAGAGCACACATACAAAAAAACACGCCGCAATTAAACCTGCACCCATAAACTCTCACGCTAATGTGTGCATGCATAATCGCTCTCACTCACTCTCACACACACACACGCACACACACACACAGAGGAGGGACAGCAGTCACCGGTGTGCAGTCCAAGTTGCACTTCGTCTTTCCGAGGGGGGATCATCGAATGTGTCCTGACCTCACCAACCAACGTGTGACCCCCCCTCACCGTTGATATGCGACCCGCGAGTCCCTCTGTCCTTCTCCTCTTTAGGCAGATGTAATGGAGTTGTGCACTAGCTAGCTCGACAGAGGAGAGGGGAAGGGGGGATTGGGGAGGAGGGGGCTGTCAGTTGGAAACGTTACAGCGACTGTCCTTGTTAGAAGTTAAATTAAGGAATAAAAAAGGTCCTAATGTCGAGAAACAGAAAGTGGAATCTTCACGCTAAAGCTCTCCACGGGCACTACTCGAGCTAAGATTCACCTCTTAAATGAGAATTACGCTATGACTAATATAAAAAAACTCCAACATTTAGCATAGCATCTTTTTTTTGTGTGTGTTCTTTGTCAGCTGGTCGGTCAGTGTTTTCACGGTGGGGTTTTTTTTCGGCCTTTGTCCAACAGATCGAACGCGAAGAATATAGCAAAATAGTGGGGAAGAGGGGAAAACATACATACAGAAGAGTTGCTATATTCCCCCCCCCCCCCGTGCACCATCCTCCCCCCAAAAAGAACACCCCACCCGTGTCCATGGAGACATTGTACAAGTAATGTGAGAGACAAACAGGCAGACAGATGTAGTCCAATGAGGAGACGGCTGCTCTGCCGCATCTGTCTCGGAGGCGTCACGGAGACGCTCCAAGCTCAAGGTGGTGGGTTTTCCTGGGTCAGATGGAGGAGGAGATCAGCCGTTTGCAGCTCACCATCTGATGGCGCTCGTATCCCGCTGGGCGTTGACTGGTTTTCCTCTGGATTAGTATCAGGTTGTTTCGACGAGGACCTGAATTTTGTCCCCCTTCAACTCCACCGTTTTTTGTCTTGGCCAGTCGGGAGACAGATTTTTCTCACTTGGTTTTCTCTGATGTCTTGGTGGCTTGTTTGTTTTTCTTCACTTGCTTTAGGTCGGTGTAGGATTTTAATCGCCCGTGTAGGTTTTGTTTTATTGTGGGATTCTTGGATTGTTGTTAAAGAGAGATGTCATCCGGCCTGTAAACGACCATCAACTGTCCATGTTACTGCAGTTCTCTGGAGGGGGAAAGACATCCATTAATATGAAGACACAACACCTTCTAAAAGAACATTGACATTAGCTTTAACAGCTAAAGAACTTAGGGGGGAATTCACAGAAGGATTGCGCAGGTTTTGCACTTTATGGGCGTGTTTGTGCTTGAATATCATCTGTGCAATTTGCTTCGGGAATTGGACCCTGAGATAGAGCAGATAGTGGGAGCAAATGATGCGCAATTTATGGAGCTATCAGCAGCCACAATTCATTCTTAGTGAATTCCCCCCTGAGTACAAGGAAGATCATTTTCAAACAATGCTTCTTAAAAACAGATCCTGCTTTTACCGTTGAGTCCGTCCGCCTCTTGTGACTCGAGGAAGGGTGCGGGACCCCAGACACGCACTGTGCCGTCATCTGAGGCGGAAGCCATGAGTCCTGGGATGGTCGGGTTCCAGCTCACGCAGTTAACGGTGCGCGTGTGGCCCGTTAGCTCAGCAATGGGTAGCTCACCACGCCGGTGCCAGATGTACACTTTGTGGTCTGCGGGGAAGAGATGACAATGGGAACAAATCACAGGCATTACGTTCACCTGGCTAAATATAAGATACACTGATGATTGATAAAGTGAGATCACTGGGGGTAAATAAATCTCTTTATAGAATGAGATAAAAATGCTCTTTGGTGCTCTGTGGTTGTACCTTCGCTGCCGCTGGCAATGAAGTCTTCGTTGTGTCCTCCAAAGCAGGAGTGGATGGTGTAGAAGCCTTGGGTCACACCTTGGTACTTCCTTACCAGCACCCGGTCCTGAAGGTCCCACAGGTGCACTCCCTACAACAGGGTGTAGAAGAACAGACAGCCGTGAGTTTTTCAACTTAAAGGATCAATGTGCTTTACAAACACTGACAATGATCAGTCGATCAGAAAGCTTACCTGAGTTGCTACATTTAACAAAGCTAATCTTCCGTTCTTTGAAACAGTAAAAGACATGATAGGGTGATCCTCCTGAACTCTGTAAAGGGAGGTAAACAGGACACAGGCAGTCAGGCATGGTGTTGAATAAAGCTGATATACAAAGATAAAGTTACAGACAAGGAAATCCTGCTATCTGGAGGACATGATAACGATATAATAATACTAATGTTTAGTATTAGGGGTGGCACGTACATGTTTCTGTCCGTAAGGTCCTCGAAGTTATACCCCCGTATACGTTGGTGCGTATCCGAGGCCAGCACCGCTCTGCCGTCACTCAGGCACCACAGGCACTGAACTCTCACACCCTCCCAGGAGTCCAACAAGTTACCGTCCAGGTCCTGAAAACACAGACAGCAGGCGCCTTATCTCTCATGAACACATGCAACACGTATAGTGTGGCGGCCTTATTTAACAAGAGGACCTATTGGATGTTGCTCTGCTCAGGCTGCTCATTGTGCAACAAACAGATTGTTGGACAGGCGCATGCTTCTGGGTTCATGGGGTTCAAGGTTTAAAAATCAATACACGGATGTATCCAATTATCTTGAAGCTGCCTCTTAAAGGTCAGCGCAACACTTAACATTGGCTATACTTATATTATGACTCCCTCCCTGCAAGCCTCCTGCACCTTCAAAACAAACCAGGCATTGATGCAATGATGAAGATAAGAGAATGTACAGCACTTATAGGAGGCGTTTACTCATTGCACAGATTCAATCAGAACAATGGAAAATAAAAACCTTCCATCCACTCACACATTGATAAAACTGTCCTCTCTGCCCTCCGGTGACGAAGCGTTTGCCGTCGGGGTTCCAGGCCACACTGGTCAGACTGTCTTCATGGGACTGGGACATTTTGGTCCGCAGCTCCCCCGTCTGGTCGCAGAGGGGATTGGTGGAGATGTTAGAAAAACAGAAGAGGAGAGGAAAAAATGGGGGGGAAGGGAGACAGCAAGGAAGACACATTAAGTAAGAGTGGGGGAGGGGTGGATGAAAGGAGGAGGGAGGGGAGGGGATGGAGAGGTCATTGAGTACATTCAGCCTACAGAGTATCTATGGGAGCCTGTAAGGATGTTTTTCTTCTTCTCTCACATGCTGAATTTGAATGAGACTCTCAATTGTTCTACGTAACGGATCTCACACTGCAGCCAGAATAAGAGTATAAATGTCACCTGAACATTCCAGAGCCACAGCTCAGAGCAGTCGTCAGGTCCACAGGCGATCAGGTAGGTGTCATCGGGACTCCAGGCTAAGTAAGAGACGCCGTACGCGTGACCCTCCAGGGTCCGCAGCAGCTTTAACTGGTGGCTCTCCTACACAAAGATAAGGACGAAGGTGATGATGATGAAATTAATTGCAATACACGGAGGATTGCATCCTCGATTGCAATGACACTAGGATTATAAGCCTTCAAATGGAAGTGCAAGCTACATGACACTAAGCGGAGGATTCAAAAAGAGTCCAGCCTGTGTGACTAATGGATTTCTCTCACTCAGTGTCTAAGGGGCACTACATTCGAACAAGTCTGAAAAGTCTGAGACGACAAAAAAGAACCTGTAGGAGAAGCCACTTCTGTGAACGCATGCTACCCCAGGGTTCTATTTTGCAGACATGAATTAAACAAGAGATGATTCCCCTCTCAGAAGGACAGGACATTTAAATGTAAAGGATGCAACGGAGAACACCTCATTTATTCTCTGTAATAAAAACAGCAGACCTCTAACTAAAGCTAAGGAGTAGTAGTGGTATTTCTTTTGATAATGTCATTATCTAAGGCAGACAACAACAGCCCATCAAAGAGCTACATGTGCATAAACAGTGCTGAATCCCTTCACTATATTCCTGTCAGCTTCATATTAAAGTGCCTGCGAATGTAACCCCCCCCCAACTGACCACAGCATTCCTGAGGGGTAATTTTAGCTGCTGAATAAAATCATAAGAGTTAGCGTGTGCTTGTTTAGGCGCCTTCCACACTCACCGGGTCCACTTGCCAGATTATGACAGTAGTGTCTTTGGAGCCGGTGGCTAGTTTGGTGCCGTCATTTGAGAATTTGCAGAACCACACCTCGTTACAGTGCTCTGTCAGAATCTGTTGGGTGTAACAGGGGAACTGTTTCCTGTGGCATGGAGAAAGACCAAAGGTTAGACTTTAATGTGGAAAATATTTTGTCAATATTGAATCAAAACAAGTCATAATAGTCACATAATAGAGGTAAAAACAAGACAAGTGGAGCCGTAAAAGATGATTATTATTTTCCTGTAGGTCAACTGGTACATAAATATCAGATACTGCAGTATGAATATTTAACACTGAGGTCTAAAAGGGCCGGAGCTGTGCAGCACCAACCTGCTGCAGACGTGATCGAGCAGGAGAGACACCGAGTCCAGATTACTGTCCAGCTTGGTGTTGTGATAGAGGCAGCGGTCCCTCTGCAGCTCCACCGCTTGCCGAAGCAGCGTCTGCAGCCGCCGAGGGGGCAGCATCACAGAAGGCGGCAGGTACGCTGCAAAGGGGAGACGCACGCACAACAAATTAACCCCGCAATCAGGTCAGCCACCTTTTGTGTGCGTTAGCTCTAAAGTGACAGCGTGCAGAGTTGTTTGCTCACTCTGTAATTTGTCGAGCAGTCTGCAGCGGGAGGCAGTGCCCTTGCCCTCCCACTCTGCCTTCGCCCTCAGGTCCTCGGCGTGGCTGCACATTAAGTACCTGCAGGGAGACACGAACGGTAAGGATGTCACAATAAATATACAAGACAAAAGAAACTTAAGATGTGCGTAAAAAAAAGAGGAAGCAGGGCTTTGAATGCAGGCATTGTTTGAGGACCGAGCTGACAGATGCGATGACAGAGTCAAGGACACGTTTGGATAGAGTCGACTGACTGACCAAAGACGAGACGTGTCAGATCAATAAATTATCCTGTCAATGCAGTGACAGACTGGTAAGACAAACAGGCTTGTTGGCAGTGTGGAGTGATCAATGCACGGTAATTGATTAAATAATGGATCAGAGGAATGTGTTTGCTGAGAGCATAGGCACTTTGCATTGATCAGGCCGCGGACTCAACAATCCCAGAGCAGCTGACATCCTTTGAAAGTATGTCAGAGGAACAAATGTGGCTTTATATGTATATTTAAGAACAAAATGTATAGCAAACAAAACAATGCAAGGATCTTTGAGGGTATTGATCCGGGTAATTGTTTTTTCTTAGACTACATGGACACCAAAACTAATTCAGGGCTAAAAACTGCAGCTTGTTTTTAAAGGAATCGTTATTACTGTCACCTATACCCTGACTACTCCAGGTAAACGAACATATCTACTAACAAGACTAGGTCACTAGGTGTTACAAGGACTGTCCTTATGAGGCGGATGACAACGTGTTTGAAAGAAGGTGCGTGTTGCGGACGTAAGTGAGGGCAGCGGAGGAGCAGTCCCGCCTACTCCCCAAACAAAGTATCCAGAGCCGTATAGACAGAGAGTCGCATCAGTGAGGAGGTCCAATATGCTCCATGATACACCATCGCAATGTCGCAACTCCCTCTCTCTTTCTACGGATGTGAAAGTACCTTCACTCACTCATTCGGTCAGTCACATAGAGACCCATGTGTAGGGCTGACCTCGGCGGACAGCCAAAACATGTAGCTGTGTAATAACATTGAACATTGAAAATACTTAAAGGGGGGTATTATGCTCATTTCAAGCTTCATATTTCACTCTGTGATACCTGTGGAGTAGCTTAGAGTTTAAAAACTCATCATTTTTCTCACACTGGTGCTCTGTGCAGGCCCTCATACAGCCTCTGCCTGGCACGACTCAGTCAACTGTGTCCCTTTAAGAAACCCCGCCCCTACAAGCCCGCTTTCTTCTGATTGGCCAGCTCTCCGAAGCCTGTTGAGGCTGCACTTTGTGACGTCACAAAGTAGAAAAAAACTGTGAAACCTGGCGTTCACAGCAGCCTGTAGACTGAGCTGAGAAGCCTGGGGATTACTCCAACATACTTTTACCTACAGATCTGAAACTTCACCCACGTTTAGTCTGGACAGCCAACACTGTAACACGATATATATATGTCTTAAAATGTAAAACAGCATAATACCCCCCTCCCCCTTAAATATTCTACCAGATCATGTTCATAAGGGATTCGACTGCCAGGTTTTTGTTCCCAATAACTAATCAACCATTAAAGTCTGGCTCTGCAGTTGGCAAAGCACCGGTGCTTGGAGCTGCATCATCAATGATTACAGTTATCTAAGAGCTACATGTGTATGTGAAGCTGTTTGTTGTGTGGACTGTCTAATGCCTGCTGTGAGATGGATGCAATATTAAACTTGTAACCATACCCGCTAAGTACGTGGATTCGATCCGTGTTGTACTTGAGTGGCGTCAGCTCTCCCCGGAGCACCTGCAGAGCCTCCAGGACTTTTCCGTCCTCCAGGTACTCCAGGTATTTCTGCTGCAGCAGCAGGAACTTCATACGCTGAGGAGAAGAAAACGAGAGACAAGAGACTTTTAAAAAACTGGAAGAAGTAAATAAGAGTTTAATCTATTGATATAGCATATTTATAGATATGCCCAAGATATATGGCAATGTCAACATTAATAGCATGTTAGCACCACTGATTATCAGTCACCACTGTTACATCTGTCATATTAAGACTCTCTGTCTTATCTCAAGTATATAGTATGAGCCAAAGCCTTGATAACCGATGCCAGCACAGTTATACCTTCTTCACATAAATTCAATAAAACATCCACCCACAAGAGTCTACATATAAATAGTGCAAGAACACACACACAGACAGCTCTTGACTCTCCAACCAGGCCCTGTAACATAAGCAAACTGCCTACCAGAGCTGCAGTGAAAGTCATGTTGACAATGACAACACTAACCTGCTACGACTCGACACCTAAAATGGCTGTACGCACTCGTACAATCAACAGCTACCAGCCATTATCTCGATAAAGCAACTGGTAACGGCAGTTAGACGGACTTCTGACACGGAGCAGCAGGCAGCAGAGCGAGACGCACAGGGGCCATTTTTTGAAGCCCATCTTCTCGGCTAATTAGCATGCCGGCTGGGGCTAATTGGCTGGAGCTAACAGCCATTTCCAGGCTAAAACTGTGAAGCCTGTTCTATCATACAAATCATCACTCCATAGAATTTTGGAAGCAAGTATTCAACACATTTAACACCCACAATCTAATGTGGTTTACATTCCTGCTGCACATCCAGAACATGTTAGCCGTCAGCGTTAAACAACAAGAACCTGCAGAACCGGCATTTACGCGGTACCGTTCTAGAACCTCATACTGTTAGACCGGGCAAGGGGAGCTTACCACAATGGCATTGGGAGAATGCATCAGTGCTCTCAGCTCATTGAGATCATTCTCAGCCTGGACAGAAACAAAAGAGAGGGTGATGGAGGGGAGAGACACAGAGAGGGAGAAATGGTTAGCTCAGCAGTTTCCAAGCATGCACAGGAGAAAAGAAAAACTAAATCACATGAGCAGTAAAACAAATCTTACACTTTCTTGTCAGGATGACGTCACTGATGCTTTAACTATGAAGCTTAAACTCATGTTTTGTCATCATTTTCTTCACCAACCTACGTTCGGGTTTAGAGTGTTAAACCTACTGGCCACGTCCAATCATTTACAACCATTTGGCTGCAGGCTGGTGTTACTTTTCCATCCTGCTGTTATGACCAAGGCTCATTATTCCAGAAGAATCACAAGGCCATTATTAACACGAAGTGTGCCTTTATTAGCCATGGGTGTAAAATGTTGGAACAAGCGTTAAGCGGTAATACAGCTGAGAGTGTTGATTTAATCGCCAGTTATATAAAAATGTTCCAATATAGACTTAATAAATCTATAATTCCACATTATCAGGCCAAATGGCCTTTACAGCATTCTGCATAATGCTCTGCTGTGTTGTTGGAGTTCTGATAAGCCTTAGTTTTTATCTTTTAATTTAATAATAATTTTCCCTGAGCTGTAAGAGAGTGCGCAACATGCAGGTCTATAGGGGAAACTAACTGTCAGCCTGATGCAAATGTTGCTGTAGAATTTCCCGTTTATTACACAGATACTTACTAAGAAAACAATAAACTGACTTGGAAATAATTTGATATTATTTAAAAAGGTTTTTATTTCTTCCGCTGAAAATAGTTTGTTAGATATTACAGTTGGAGCTGCATCAATAGCAATAGTAAACTCTTTAGCCTTCTTAAAATAAGCCTACTGAGCTGTTATTATTTACATTAAACTGAATGTTTGTAATGAACAGGACTGCTGCGCCTGTTTAAGGTTTTTGTGCCCTGTAACTGCGAAACTTCTCTTTGATTAACAAGTCTTAAAACTCAGCCACAGCCCATGCTGTGTTACATTCATGTTTCTTTGGTTTTGTCATTTCTCTGTAGTGCAGCTCTTCATGTCTTTTAGCCTCTCTTGCTGTTTCTGCGCTGTTTTATTATTCTCTTTTCTTTTTGCTGCAGTAAATGGGCTGCTGGACTTCACAAACTCCTGACAGGAATCATATTTGATTATGAGAGGATCTGCAAAGTTATGCTTCTGCTGGTTTCATGACCACGTAACAAACTACTGACCACAGATTACGAAAGGGGTCGCAAATTCCCTGTCTATCAAAGTGCTTGCTGTTATAAGCTATATATTGCTATTGCTACATATTAACACAGGACCTACCTTGTCCCAATCGCCCTCCATGACGTGGTTGCGGAACTTGGTAGCCGAGGAGTGTTCCAGTCTGCAGCCTGATTCCTGCATCAGCAGGTCCACTGTCTGACTACAGAGAGAGAGAGAGAGGAGACAAAGTTAGGCTGACATACAGAACATATACAAGAGGAGACAGATGGAGAACAGAAAAGGAGAGGACACCTCGAAAATGTTTTTAAAATTTGGTGTAACCCCATCTGTAGGATTTTAGAAGTTAGCAGATGATCACCTGTGGGTGATATGAGGATGCCATTTCACCACTGTGATATTGTTGTGTTTACAAGGACAGCAAACAGGTGAGTGGGTGAACTGTTCCAATAAATTTAGCACTGGGCGATATTAACATCATTAACTGACAAAAGGTTGAAGGCAATTTCTTGCCAACAGCGTCGAGAAGGGAGCCATCCCGGAGCAGCATCTGTGTCAGCAGAGTATTATTACTGGACCGTAGGAGGTTCTCACACATGAACCATGCTTCCATCATGTCAGCCTGTCAGCCATGACCATCTGTCCAATCACCAAGTATCTCTATGCTAAACACTCTCCACCACCACAGGCAGGTCTGCTGAGATGCGTGTGTGATAATGAAAGTGGGCAGGGGATGGGGGCGGCTGACACCTTCAGCATGATGACATCATTCTCAGGTATCAATGGAGTGGCGCAGCAGCTCTGTGTTGAGCATCTCATACTGCTACACTGATTCCTCTTGCATTTCCCCAGCTGAGGTATAGGGGCTCTGTTTCATACCAGCCAATGCCATGAATTCCCCTGACCCACCCTCTCTGTAAACATAACGATGTCTTTTATAAAGCCTTGTAATGGCAGCTACACTCTCTCAGCTGGATACCAGAGATGTGCGAATGTCTAGCTAGCCAACAGTGGCTACCACCGCAGCTACTCTGAACAGGAGGGCTAGACATACATTTCTTGAAAACCCAACTGTGCTATAATTAGATTCAAACACGGTGCTTCCTTCTAAAACAGCTGGTAGAGAGAGCAGGCTGCAGCCGCCATGAAACCCACCGATTCTGCTCAATTCACGACCAACTGTCGCCCACGGTATTGACTGCTGTCTTTAAATAAATATATGGCCCAACACATGCACGTCAGTGTTTGTGACTGTTGACTGTTGACACATTGCTCTGACACGGTGACAATGGCAGAAAAATAAAGACAGAAATCTAATGAGAGTTGCCATGTTTTTGAGACAGCTGTGGTGACAAATGAAAGATTTGCTTGAAAAGACAGTTCAAAGGGTGCACTGTGAATACTAAAATAACCAGGACAGTTTTCGTAACCATGCTAGTTGTTACAGTCGGGCCGATCTATAAATGGTTTTGCAAAAATAAAAAAAACATTATTTTTCCCGAGGCAGCCAAGCTGGAAAATGAAGAAAACCACAAAAACCATCCAGGCATTGACAAACCGCACATTAACATTTCCTCCGAAAAATATGCACACTGCAAAGTCGGTCATCCTGCTTATGCACTTAATTAAGATCTTAAATTAAGTCTCAAAATCCCGTGACATTGATTTTGCAAACCATAACAAGTCATCTTGTCTTCTCTGAATAAACTAATGTTGATGATGTAATGCCTTTGATTCAGAACGAACTATATAACGTGTATTAACAGATCATTGCGCTGCAGGCAAATAAAAACACACTTAAACTGACAATGTTAGACTGACAAACTGTTAGACTGTTATTTTTTGTTTTTTTTCTAATGTCAGAGCTCCTCGGCGCAGGCTCGCGCTGCTAGCTCTCGAGCTAACTGTTATTGTGCAAGATGGACCCCTTCTTCTCCCAGCGCGAGCTCAGAGGCTAACCACCCCATCCCCCCATGTTTGTGTCTGTCAGGCACTAACAGCGCTTTAACCAGCTGCTGCTGAGCTGTTCACCTCCAATCACCAGTAATATAGTTCACACTTCATGTACTAAAGGCCAACGTTAAATTCATTTGTTGTTTTTACTCGACTTTCATTAACTTACTTTAGCCCTAGTCCGTGGAGATGTTGCCCTATTAATCGTATGACATCTTCCTCCGCCTGCGAGAGTCGTTTTTTCTTCTTCAACGAGCCGACCTCCGAGCTCGAGGCTGTGGAGGCAGCCGAAGTCCCCGAGCCGGGCCCTGTAGCAGACCCGTTACTGGTACCGACACTATTTCCGTTGTCTGTGCTGGAGAGAAGCCCGTTGGAGTGAGTTCCGCCGGCCGAGGATGACTCCCCGTTTTGTGCGTTGTTCAGGCAGGAGAGCTCCGAAGACTCTTGTCCCTGTCCTGCCCCGTTTGCCTGCATGCTGCTGCTGAGGTTGTTGACTACACTTCGGTTAAAGTGGATGGCTGAGGTGGCTTGAGAGTGTGTTGCAAGTCCGAGGACAACTCCAGAAAGGCCTGTTACAACTGCTGAAGCCCCGGGCTCTCCTGCTCCCTCCGCCGCCGAGGCTCGGTGCTTCTTCCGCGGGGGCGGCGACGCTCCGCCGGTGTCCGAGTCGGAGGAGGAGGAAGCGGAGGCCAGAGTTTCCTCACCGAGAGCGGCCGTGGTTAGAAGCCGGCGGAGCTCCGGGTGGGAAATAAAGGTGAAGCTTCCAGGATTGAGGCCTCGTCGTCGGGCTCAGAGCGGACTGTCACTGTGAACGCTGTCAGTTAGCCCGTTTTTGTTGTTGTTTCTCTCAAAACAGCTGCAGCTCTAATGGAGTCCTGACGCCCTGACGTCACCGGAAATTCCTACACTACCAAGCTTCCGGGTAGAATTATAATCCGTGGGTGGCGCATGAGAACCTAGTTAGCATAATAATTATCTGACAACAATAACACATCACATTAAAATTCATTTGAATGTCCCCAGAGTCTTAGCTTTAATATATGTGGAATTTCATATTAGCATAATGGGTGTAGCTCACACTGACTTTCCACAGGTGGCCAGCTTTTACATTTGTTACTAGACCATTCACGGGGAAAAAATCAAGTAGCCCAAAATTAATTATCTCAACGTTGGCCTAAGTTGAAAAAAGACTCATCATTATGAATATGAATATAAACAAAAAGATTAATTAAATTTGCAATACCTAGTTCTAATCTCTGGGTGTTGTGTAAAGTAAAATTGTGATAACAATAATTTATTGTATAAAATTTACAGTTACTTTTTAATATCTTGACAAATCAACATCAAAGTTGATATCATCATAATTAACAACATTATGAATATTCAGTTAGTTTCAGTTATGTTATAGGTTGGTTATGGTTCTTAATATAAATAATATATTTTTACAGGATATGTTTTTTTGGACTTAGCAGGAAAAGCATGAGTGTAACAGATCATTTCCATTTGACTGCTATAAGGTTTCCCAGAAAGCCGTAGTGATCAAGCCTGCACAACACAGTATAAGTCAGGTTTCAACTGTTTTTATTTTAAGGTGGCCATGTTCTTTTAGATATTCAGTTCACGGACCATCTGACTATAACTATCTGACAGAGGCTGATCAAGATGTTCTCACTACTATATGTGCAAATTAACAAACTAATCAATGAATGGATAGATAAACAAATGATGAGTATTGTATTTAAAATAAAGATCACTAATAAGTTGAAATTAAATACTGACAGGAGTAAATGAATGAATGCAAAATGAATGAATCATGCACTACTGACCTAACTTTATCTTGTGACTGTTCATACCTTTAGCAATGATATAACATAATATCAAAAGCATAATAATATGCTAACATTTTGCATTGATAATTCATTATTTAACACAAAAAACATCCTCATTAGAGATGCATGTTGTAAGGCTAAAAAAATAGATAAAATATTTAGTGCAAACATATTTTATGAACAAAATATAAATACAGTGCAATTATGACATGACATTACATGATTTTACAAAACCTGAGCTCAAAACAACAAAAGGAAAGTAAATTATATATCTGCTCCAAACTTTAAATTTCCATAGCACTTTAAGAATTAAGTAAAAGTGATACAACCTTCAAAATGCAGGAGCTCTGACACATGTTCATTATGTACAACTATACAGACTATGTTCTTCAATTCCTTTGTTAACGGAATGGTATTTTACAGTTGTAATGCTCTTTATAGGACTATTTTGTCGTTTTGATCTACCTCCACATTGCTACAGAGCGTATGAAAAAGATCTAGGTAAATAACCTGTGTATATCAGAGCAATTGAGCAGAATACACATCCTACCCAGGTTTATTTGTGTGTTAACGAAATTTCACAGAGTCAAGAAAGGTCCCCAACTTGGTGTGGAAGGGCAGTTGTTACTGGATCGCCATTGTTGCTGGGTTTATCTTTTCCTTTCATGAAGAAAGTTAGCAGCTCCCCTTTCCCTTTCACAAATATGGGCCCTCTTCGGATAAAGCGGAAGCCATAGTCCTTCAGGATGACGTAGCAGTCCTCCACCACCTGAGGGCAGACCAGAGCATAACAACTGAAGACAAAAGAAAAGGAATAACAGGAGCTGTGCAAGTGTGCTGTATGTCTGCTTTTACCTGTATGTTCCCCATCACTCCTGTGGACTCCATTCTGCTCGCCACATTCACCGTGTTGCCCCAGATGTCATAGTGAGGTTTACGAGCTCCGATAACTCCAGCCAGAACTCCACCTTTGTTCAGACCTGAGGGATTCAAACGTGGAAATATGAACATAACATGCTTGCAAAAGGCTTAAACACACACACACACATACTCCATCCACTAACCGATTCGGAGCATGAAGTTGTTGAAGGACTGCTTGTTGAGGTTGTTGAGGGTGACTTTCATAGCCAAGGCAAAGTCTGCCAGGTCTGCGAGGTGCTGCCAGCGCTCTATCAGGGCCTGCTCCTCTGGCTGTGCGACAACAACACAACTTTTACTCTTACGATCATCAGCATGAGCAGCAGGAACAGTTTAGATTAAATGTTATAATAGATTTTATACTTGTACCAAGGTAGATTTGTAAATTATAACAATGTAACACCTTGCGGTTGCAGTATCCGTTGGTGTTGCTCTCTGGAGTGAGTCCTGAGGCGGCCATGTAGGTGCTTCCTATCGTCTTGATCTTGGTGATGCAGCGGAACTCCTCTCTGTCTAGTAACTAGCAGAGAGAAAGACGGACGATCATTTAGCTGCGTGGAGTTACGGAGCCTCTGCAGGTTAATGACAGCTGGTTTTCAATATTCACAACCAACAACGGATGGGGCTCACGCTGTCGAAGTCGGAGATGATCTCATTGAGGATCCTCAGACACTCGATGCCTCCGTTGTTGATGCTCTCCTCAGTGTAGAAATCAGAAAAGTTGGGTATGGAGGCAAACATGACTCCTATTTCTTCATACGACTGGCTGTACAGCTCCTTTAATTGAAATGTGATATGCTGTTAGTTTGCACTTGTTTGTTTTGCTGCTTTTCCCCTCACAAAAAGCTCATTATAGCACTTATATGTAATTATGAAACACACCACACGATGGCACTGAAAAGCAAAGAATTGCACTATGATGAGGCACAGGGGCCGTCATTACTTTAACGATGCAATTAACAAAAGTAAATTGCTGTTTAGTTGCGTTTGATGCCTGGCATTTAAAGAGCATCATGCTGTTTTACAGTTTGTCTTCCTCTGCACTCACTGCACCCTCACATGTAAATATACTACGACTTGGCACACTCTCACATACATGTACTTACCTCATCTCTCTTCTTAGATCCCAGGAAGTGTTTGGCCACGTGCTCCGGCAGCATGTTGGTGACCAGTGCTTCGTTCCAGCGTCTCATCTCGAACACCCTCTCCTTCTGGTCGCGCACACCGATCTTCCACAGGAACAGCGTCCTGGACTGACGCTCCAACTACACACACGTGAAAAAAGGAAGGAAAGTCATATAATAATAAGATTAAGCGTGTGACAAAAACATACCATTATTGAAGTTTGATAATTAATCTGGCCTGTGACAGGAAGATTTCCTACATAGGAGCTGACTTTAATAACTGAAGTGGACATAACAGCGATGTCACACATTGGTTTGTGGAGTCAAAGCCAGAGCCAGATATGACCATATTTGGATGACAGCTTAGATAGGCAACCTACAATTCTATCCTGGTTGATGGGTCGCTGTGGTAGAGACTTGTCAATCACAGGTAGCCACGCCCTGAATCATACCCTGCTTTATCATATGTTTTACTCTAAATACTGAAAATTAAGTACCATAGTTTACAAAATGAACATCGTGCTGTATTAAAGTATTAAAGAAGACTTGAAAATATCAACTGAGATAATAAAATAAATTCACTGAAAAGGCTCATTTTCTAATCTCTCTTCATACAATCAGAGCTCTTATTGCTCCCCCTGCTGGCCATTGGAAAGAATGCAGCTTTAAAGCACCTGTAGGTCAGCTTCTCTTGAAATCAGAGGCTACATCCACTTCTAACATAGAGTCTAAGGTGTCGGTAAAATGTGATGACGTGACTCACATGGCGGGCAAAGAAGTAGAAGCCAATCATCATGACGATAATCATCATGGTCATGAGGTACTTGGACGGCACTATGGATGTTCTGGAAACACAAAGATAAAGGCAGAATAAATAATGCATAAAAACAGTGTAAACTGGACTGAACAATAAGGACATGTTAAGATAAAGATTCTCACCTGTAAGAGGCGAACTGTATGTAGTCATACAGGTCGTAGATGTCCCTCCAGCTGTAGATGTTAACGGCTCCAGTTGCAGTGACGACCAGCACCATGAGGCCCAGCTTAATGAGGTGGCTGACCTGAACCAACATGGCGGTGGCGATGAGTGACATCACAGCCATGAAGCTGTAGTGTTTTGGGTTCTCTGCACAGCCTCGGTCTCCGAGGGACTCCAACATGGGGCCTGAGGTGCTGTTGAAGACTCGCAGAGACGGAGGGATGCAGCTCAGCTGTAACATCAGAGACAAAGTGCGTGGTGTGGGCTGGGGTTTTAAAATCTGGTATAAAACGCACAAAATAAACGTATACTTTATATATTGGAGGCGCATTGTAAATAAAGGAATAGCAACAACAAATATAGCATAACACATGTTCCAAGCATTTTAGTCCAAGTGTGACCGTCACCTCCACGCGACAGCTATGACAGGAAAAAATGAATGTTCACTTAAGCATGTGTGCGATCCTGTCAAGACATGAAGGCAGTGTGTGTAACAGCGCCGCTCCTGTGGGGCCGAGACAAATGAGCCTGCAGGCAGTGAGACAGACGACTAATAGACCCCAGTGGGATTGTGCAGTCAGACACATGAAAGGCAGTGATTGTTTGATGAAGACAAAGTGGAAACACAGACACATGAGAGCTGGGTGATGTGATGGCAACATGTAAAGGACCTTGATTTTTAAGGTACATTTCTACATAGCCGTTCATTTCCAGTAGAGCTGCTTTAGCACAGTATAATTTGCTTGTTTGTGTTATATAATTAAACATGCTGTGAGAGAACACTATAGCCATATCTACCACCCCTAACCAATGGCTGCATATAAAGATGGACTCCATCTGCTCTCATTGTACAAAATTGAAGCCAAAATACCCCCCATGACGGGCGCTGCCATCTTGACCTGGTGACATTATTTGGAGCCAGAGCTGCACAGTAAATATTGGCTGGTGGAGCCGCCATCGCCACTTCCGCTAACCAAAACACACACTTAACTTACTGCAAAGATCCCGCACGCCGACGTGTTTAACAGCAGAACAGCTTCTTTGTGTTGGTCTGAAGCAGACGTTCACAGATATGTAAACTTCAATGACTGTAGTGATTGTTTTAGTTACGTCTCCTCTCGTCATTCCTCCTCTACTCTGCTAATCCGGAACAGATCGGCTGCAGGAGCCGTATTTGTCCACAGAGCTGTCAATCATCCTTTTTATAGCATCAAAAAACTAATTAAAAATAAACTTGTCAGAAAAATAAACACTTGGACATAAGTCAGCATGATAACAACTAACTATAATGACAGAAACCATGTTTGAGAAAAATGTATTTGCCTTGTATTTAGATTTTATAGTTTGACTCATGTCCCATCTGTTAACATGGAGGAGGCGGGCTTTATGACCTATACTGCAGCCAGTCAGCAGGGGGCGCCCCAAATGTTTTGGCTTCACTTTTAGGGAGCTCTAATGTTGTCCATCTTTTTATACAGTGTATGCCTCTAACACATGCATGTGTCACAATGTATCAGAGTTGTAACAAAGTGTTTTGCAGTCGTACCATGTCAGCGATCACAGCCATGGTGAGAACAAATATGGCCGCCATGGCCCATGTGTTTCTGGCCCACCGTGTGCGATCAATCCACACCGAGAAGGACACCAACCTCTTTGAAAACATCTGTGACAAACAAACAAAAATGTCAGTATCCCAAAATGTCATATTATTTAATGTAATTTTTAAATTAGCAATATCAGCTGAATAGACCAAAATCAATCTGCATCCGAAGTGGTTAAAAATGTGGTTGTTAAAGATCCAAAAGAACCGAAAAGGTTGGAAAGCATTGATCAAAGTCATAGTTGAATGAACTCTGCTTGGCATCACCACAATCACGGATGCTAATTTTGTTTTCTCACCCTGGGGAAGATAGCAGCGAGGGAGCACACTGTGAGGATAAGCAACAATACCTCTCCTATCGCCAGGGTCACATAGTTCACAGCCAACCTACAACCAAAACACACATCTTAAGTCAGTTTCTTAGTCCAACTTTACTGTAAAAAAAATCAAATACATGCAGAGAGCAAATTCATACAACGTGTGAGACCAAGTCCTATAGATGAACTTACACTGGGTCTATGAACACCTCCATTGCTGTGATGAAGAAGAGCACGATGATGCAGCAGCAGAAAGCCGCGCCGCTTCGCTTCTCCTTCTCGGAGGAGTAATGTTCCTCCAGCTTCCCGTCCAAAAAACGCAGCGACACACTGTTGATCTGATGATCCTTCATTCTGACGTAGCAAGAGGAAAAAGACTTAAAGGACTTAAGAGGGGGAAAAAACAAGACATTTATACACAGTTTTTTGTGTAACTTTATATTTAATTTCCTTCATTTTTCCTTACATTTGCTGAGTTTCTCTCTCTTGGAGCTCCTGCTGCAGTCGTCTGTTGATCACTTGTTCCTCGACCATCTTGTTCCTCTGAGGGCGGGACAATAAAAATCCAATCGCTATGATTATAAGGATATCAGATTTTTCAGAGCATGCATTTCCTGGTACTGAGGAAAAGACACAATAGTTCACCTCCTGTTTTGACTCAGTAGGTGTGGATTGAGGTGATGCTGAGTTTCCATTTGTTGCTGTAGTGTTGATCAGCTGGTTTGAATTTCTGTTGGACAATGTGCCTGGTTTCTGAGGGAGGAGAAGCAGGAAAAACATCTGTTGATGTGATATGAATAAAAAAACAGCTCTTTATTTAATGCCATATAAATCACTCACATTTCCACTGAGTCCGTTTACCATCTGCTTGGACACCAGAACCAAATATGTGTCGATGCCTTTCTCCAGCAGGTACTCGCACCGGTCCCCTCCCTCCCCCGGCTCCAGATCAAACTCTCCGCGCAGACTGTCCTTGGTGGTCTGGGATATATGCACTCTCCTGGATAAGAGGACATGTAAACATGCGTTAAAACACATTAAAGGGGGGTATTATGCTAATTTCAAGCTTCATATTTCACTCTGTGGAGTAGCTTCACATAATTTACAGTTTAAAAAACGTTTTCTCACTCTAGTGCTCTGTGCAGGCCCTCATACAGCCTCTGCCTGAAACGACTCAGTCAGCTCTGTCCCTTTAAGAAACCCCGCCCCCTACAAGCCCACTTTCTTACTCCAACATACTTTTACCTACATATTTGAAACCACTCACGTTTAGTATGGACATCCAACATTGCAGCATTATATATATGTCTCAAAATGTGAAACAGCATAATACCCCCTCTTTAAAGAAGTTGATTTCTCACAATAATAATGAAATAAAGTACTGTCTTTCTCCTACCCGGGAATTCCTCCAGATTCCATCTTATTGGCGACAGTGACATCTGTGGACCAGACGTCAAACTGCCACCTCTTCTGGCCGAGCACGCCTCCCAGCACGGTGCCTGTGTGAACGCCCACGCGCATGTCCACTTCAGTTTTCGTCTTTTCGCGCACATAGCTGAAGAAAGACAACAAAAGCCGAAGACCAATCAGTAACTGGTGCGACTGAATATTCTCTCATGTCTCGTTGGTTTTTACTACTTCCTACTTACTTCCTGTTTCAGGATTTGGCCCAAAGTTGTCCTCTATATTTGCTTTTTCTATCCTAAACTTACATTTCTTTATTTACTGTGATTCCCTGTTGTCTTATATCTGTGATACCAGCTCTACATTGTCCCTATCATTTCCACTTAGTTGTATAAATTACTTTTGTTTCCTGAATTCTTTCAGTTGTTACAGTGAAATCTTCCGTACTTACGAGATGGCATCGACCATGGCTAAACCCATCATTATGGAGCAGACAGCGTGGTCCTCTCTGAAGTCAGGAAGGCCACAGATGCAGTAGTAACAGTCACCCAGGATCTTTATCCTCAGCTGGTGATATTGCTGTGTAGCAAAGAGAAACAATGTCATGATGTAAAAAGAAGAAATCATGAATTTAAAGGAAATGGAAAATGTTAAAAAGTAAAAAAACAAGCACGTATACAGACTGCAGAGGAAACACTCACTGCTGCCAGTTTATCGAATCGGGCGAACAGTTCATTAAGCAGCTTGACGAGCTCCTGAGCGCTGCAGGCGGAGGACAGCTGGGTGAAGCCCACGATGTCAGCAAACAGGATACTGCAACAGAAGGGGTGAGGGCGCAGTGTCACATCAAACAAACTTGACAATGATCATCACAACTATTTAGAGGTTTTTAAAACTACCGACCTGACGTTTTCGTGGCGGTACATGTACATGGTGTTGAACTGCTGCTGCTGCACCCCGTTCTGATCGGCCTGGTTCTTCATCCCCTGCAGCATCTCGTCGGCGATGTGTTTGGGCAGGATGGACAGTAACAGGTCCTCCTGCACGGAGGAACAGTTAAAGAAGAGCCAGATTTATCATTTTAAGTAATGACAGGCATGAAAGAAATAATAAACCATCCGTGTGTGTGTGTGTGTGTGTGTACAGAAAATAGATCCCTGCAGCCCCCTCGAGACCCTGTCAGCTGATCAGAGGTGTTCTGGCTGGCAGGTTGGTTTTAACTGGGGGCACTTTGGGATTTACAGTATATATCCTCTATCTGTTTGTGTTCCTCCCCCTGCATCCACTTCTCACCATTATTCACCATCATTTCAACACCTCTTTAAACAACTGTAACAGGTCTTCTCTCCTTTTTATTCAATAGCCTACTTATCGGTCAATATGGAGGAAGAGCTGGGTAACATAAAAGAAAACTAAAAGCATTAAAAGGGGCAAATTATATTGAACAAAAAAAAGAACAATTAAATAATATATTACATCATTTCCTGTCTCATTTATTTGGAAAGCTTCAGAGCTAAATGACTGTACTGAATCAGGTCCCTGATGGCGTCTCTGCTGGTGCAAACAAGAGTCGCTCTAATCACCCTGTTAGCCCTGAGCTGTGGAAAACACGCTGTAATGAGGAAGCACAGGATGTTCTATTTCACAGGTGTGTTTGCCCAAAATTAGGAAGTGTATTATCTCATTAGTATATGTGCGATGGTGTATGTGTGTGCGTGTGTAGGCCTCACGTACCTGCTGGGTGCCTTGTTCCTCCAGTGTGAGTTTGACCTCCAGTGACTGACGGGCCTCCAAAAAAGCCGTCCTGTACTTCCTGTCCGCCATGTAGTATGACATCACACCCACCAGGGCCGAGCACAGGTACAGCATGACGTTGGCAAGGAGCTAAAGGGGTTATTAAAATATCGTCTGTAATTCTCAGGTCATGCTGAAGACCAGCTAACAGGTGGAGACAGTAGGAATAGACTTGAACAACATTTTAAGCAACCGATTAGGTCAACTTTTTAAGGAAAGCAAGTTTTCCTTCTCTGATTGACAGGCTTTCAACATAAAGGTCAAATGTCAGGTGTAAATCCAATGTTATAAAGAAATATAAATATTTAATATACAAACTTAAGGTGTACAAATGTATTATAATGTGTATTATATAAAGTAAATTATCAACCCACTGAATGTTGTTTTTGCAAACAAAGGTCCTATTTCAACCTTTAAATCGCAGGTGCTAAGTCATTTAGGGGCCATATTTACCTGTCTCACCAGCATGGGCCCCTGCAGGTTGTCCTTAAACCCCTGAGCCACAGTGACCCCCAGCACCAGCGTGTGTATCCCGCAGGAGAGCGCCGTGAGCAACAGCAGCGGCACCAGGTTCAGAGGGAGCGTCAGGAAGCATGAGAAGCTGAAGAAGGCCTGCCACCCAACTGAGTCGCTAGCTTGGGTAAAACGCTCATTATTCAGACACATGTAACACAAAACGTGGACGGTTATCATCAGCCACAGTATGTGCGGCACTGCTCCGCGCCACACCGGTGACGCAGGGAGTTTCTGTAACCAGCAAAGCACGTAGAGGACTACATCCGCTGCCAAACCCACCGCTGCGACCACCACCATCGCCAATTTGTCCTCAGTGTAAACTACAGCACACATTATTATGATAAAACTGTTAAAAAGAGCCGCAAACATCACCAGCACGAGCAGGTTCTCCTGTCTCTGCCGGCGGAAGTAGTTTTGGTAAATTCTCTCTAGTGACTCTGGTGTGAAAGTGAGGCGAACTGCTCGCGGCAGGCAACTGCAGCAGCTCGGCTGGAGCACGGTCACCTCGCGCGCACGACCCGCCGCCTGGCTGGAGTCACTGGGAACCTGGACCGAATACTCCACCGAGTACTCGGCAGACTGCTCCGTGTCTGTAGTGTGGACCCGGTTCAGAGCCATGTTGGTTTAGTAAACGGGGTCCTCTTGAAGAAATAATGCTGTTCCTAAAGTGCGAAGAAGAACCCATGGAAAAGTTGTGTTGCGTCCCATATTTGTGCTACTTTTTCAAGCGACTTTTTTGTGCAAAAATCCATCCATGTCAATCAAAAACATGCCACTGCAGCTATTAAACACTCTTTCAATGACTAATCCAGATTTCCACAATGAACACTCGCTCTTATTTTGAAATTACTCCAATGTTTCCTCATTGTATGGTCCCATTTAATTCCTTAAAAGTGTGTTTCATTCTCAGAGCTTCTCCCAGACTTGGTAAGCTGGTGGGGTCCCCCGGCTGTTTCAGTGGGAAAACTTCTTGCAACCTCTCCTTCCCTGCTGCTGAAGTCCTGCGTGCTGCCATCATAGACCAACAAAATCCTGAGCCACAGGTGGATATCCATTTCCATACCACATGTCATTTTTTTTAGAGATGTAAATATAGTGCATAGTTAGGAGGGCATCTTATTTTGAAGTATAAATCCATATTCTTCGCACACAGGTGTCAATGTAAGATGTTCTTCAGTCTCCTGATGTTATTCTCTGCTCTTCTCTCCTCCCACTCCCCCCTCCTCTCTCTCTCTCTAAACACCAAGTCCTCTGTTACTGTTGCTAAGATGAAACCAAAGTAACTGACTGTGGCAATCATGTCTTGGGAAATGCGGCTTTGATGGTGTGAAGTGGTGAGGAAAAGAGAAGAGATCATTACTTAGCAAAATTAGACACAAGCGACAATTTCTCCGATCCTTTAGTGTTTCTCTACAATTGGCTCCAAGAATTTGAAAATGTAGTGAGTAAATACACAAAAACAAGCTTGATTGACATTTATGATTCATTTTATTCAACACTGGTTGTGACAAAAAACATGTTTATGACACAATTGTCAAGTTTGCAAATGTGCTTTTTATGTAAAATCAGTAGCTTTGAAGGCAGCGCATCACATAATAAAAGCTAAATTAAAGTCAATTCATTTAAATTAAAACATTTCCTGTCGGTTTGCGTTTGTGATAATTCAAAAACATCCATCTGCTCTCATACACACTCAATCAAATTGTCAATCAGTCTCTGTGCTCGCTCTCTTTCACTGGTGATTTCCCTATCATCCCACTAAGAGTACTTCCTAAAGCCACCATTATGGCCACCACAACGCCTACAGCTCCCAGCCTCCCCAGAGAGGCGGTACCCAGCGCTGCCGCCCCGAGTGCCCCAGCTCCGATAGGCGCTGCTGCCGCAGTGACCGTCTCCATGCCAATTCCTTTAATTAGCTCTGGCCCCGTGAGAAGGCCTCTTTGAAGATTCACCTGCGTGTTGAATGGGCTCTTTGGTGCACCCAGGATAAAGCCCCCCACTGCAACGAGAGTTATTGTTATAAGTTCTGGTGTCGTCAGCACGGAGGTCTTCAGCGCTAAACCTCGCGTTGCAAGAATTACACCACCTACAACTGAAGCTAGAAGTGCTAAAGTGGAATTCCTAGCCCCGAATGCTTGTTTTGCTGCAACACTTGCAGCTCCGAGGGACACCCCTGCAGCTGTAGCGGCTCCTAAAGTTCCCCCCGTGCTGCTTCGGGCCCCAAGAGAAGAAAACACAACGGCTCTCAGGGCAAGTGATGATATTACAGCAGCTCCTACGGCCACCTTCCCAGCCACTTCTTGCCCCAGTCCTACCATGGCCACTGTTCCCAGACCGGCTCCCAGCAGCCCTGCAGACAGAAACGCCACCCAGAGGACCGACTCCAGCATCAAAACTACCTCATCTTCAAGCCCATATCCCGCTACACCTGCACATACACCCACAAAGAATCCTAAAATCCCAACAAACACAGAGTAGAAGAAAATCCTCTCCAGAAACTTGCACCCGGATTTAGATTGCGGCCTTTGTGGCTTCCTCTCTGTCAGAGCCTTCCGGAGGGCACAGAGCACAGAGATGGTAAATCCCATGCTAACGAGTCCAGCTATGACACCCAGTCTCCCATAAACGACACTGAGGTAAAGCGTGGTGAAGATGAGCAACAAGGCTGTGGTCATGTCGTTAATGTTGGAGTACGAGTACACCACAAGGACCAGAATGCCTTGGGCTGAAATGTAGATCCAAGGTGGAAGAAGGCCCGCTAAAACACCGGTTCCAACAGCACCCGACACAATCGATGCTCCTGCTGTAACCTCCAGGAACCACGGCAAACTCACTCCAACTTTGGCACACAGCTTCATCACCATGGCAGCGAGGAGGAAGCCGCTGCCCAGAGAAATGAGCACAGAGGTGAAGACGAGGCACGACGTCACCACACCGACACTCGTGGACCCGGCTCTTCCTGCAACCAGAGTTGCAGCGTTCCGCAGGACGTCATCTTCAATGAGTGAGGGCTCGACTGCAAATAGTGCAGCTTCTCCGAAAGCAAAGCCTGCTGCTGCACTCTGGAGGATCGTCTTCACTGTACACGAAACACCTAGGAGGGGTAAAGACAGGAGGATTAAGGTTAATAAATGTATAAAAACTAGCACTTCCTAGCCTGTGAAACAGTTATATATGTTTTGCTGCAGCTCTGACAAAATGGCCCTGTTGCAAAGACTACAAACTAAAAAACTTTCTCTACATACTCTGGAACATACTGATTGATTTAAGCATTACCCTGACAACAGAAGATGAAAGATGAAACTAAGTTGCATTTTGGGAAATGTAGGATGCATTGTTTTTGAAATATGAACTACAGTATATTCTTATTTCCTTTTTTCTTTTTGTTTTCATGTTTTCATTCTTATTTATTTCATTCTGTGGATTTAAAACTTTGTAATAATTGATTTTTATAACTGCTATTAGATTATTGTGAATTTTATTGTATAGCATAAAGAGTAGTATAATAAAAAAAAGAGATGTCATACTTTTAACTTCACTACATATTTTCTGAAAGGTATAGTTAGCGGTTGCTTTGCACATAATGGTAAAAAAAGGATGTTTATGATTACATTTTCAAACTGCACATTATTATATTATACATAATAGAAAAGTACTTCAAATAAACTGTTTTCCCCCAACTGCTTTATAATGCTTTCGAAATAATAAAGCATAATATTCCTAGTCATACAATAACTCCCAAAGTTGTCATTCTAGGGTAGAAATACTTTTACAATTTGTGATCAGAGTACGCATGACTTAACTTGGAGTCCATTAATATTGTGGTTTTGCTACTTTTACTTGTCTGTGTCTGAATACTTCTTCCACCCTGTGTATTGACAGACTGTTCTTATCATGCCATAAACTGCTCCTGTTCCTTTAAGAGGAAAGAGAAACCACTTCAGCGTGTCCATGCTGAAACTTAAAACCAGGAAGTCTGTCTGAACTAAGAAAGAACAACAAACATTTCAACAGACTGTTTCACTACGTATCTGTGTCCGTACAGATTATCTCTGTAATAAAAGTTACTTTAACTCTGTCAGTACTCTGGTTTCTTTCAAGTATCACAACATCAACTCTGCTTCATGGCTGCAGCTTTTACATCCTCTTTATACATTAACTGTGGGTTATCTCACAGTGACGTGAAAGCAGCTGCATGGATATTTGATATAGTGTTAAAATTCTTCAGTTTAGTTTCTCCTGTGGTCATTTTTTGCAGTGTATTTTAAGTAATCTTACCCAGGCTTGTTTCTGCCATGGCTCCCTGTGGCTCACTATGCATCGAGCTCAGAGGCTCCTCCTCTTCCTGTTGGATGTCACTTTGACCTACAGTGGGTGGAACCAACCAGGGAAAGCATTGTTAGTGAGCATAAAACTACCTATAACAATCTATGATGGACCTATGAGGTTAAATATTGACCATTTTAACGATAGCTTTTGAAACAACTCCTCGTCTTTGCAGACGGTCAGCCAGTTAACATCTCTCGTATCACATATTCACAACCCCAATATAAAATGGTAAATAAAGTATTATTTAACTCTGTTTATGACTTAAAACCTCAATCGAGATTCAAATATGAATAGGGTTATAAATAGTTGCAATGGTAGAAATAACTTCTTTTTCTTGTCTAAGTGCACCTGTTGGTTTAACAGTGTTAGTTGGACCTAGCATGCTGAAAGTTTTGTAGCCTGTAGGACAGCCAGAATGGCACTGTATTGGTTTCCGTACCACGCGCTTGCACACTGGGCCAGCACAGAGCCATTTCATTGTGTTTTATAAGTAGGGACATCCAAGAGGGCACCTTAGTGAAGCGTTCCTTTCTCTATAGATTTTTTGTGCTGACTGGTGGTTGTCAATGACATCACAAATGATAACTCTTGGTCAGTTTGGTTGTATATTTGTGGTTGTGTGTGTGTTTGTGTTTGCACTACTGCAATAGGACTCTCATCCGTTCTAAGATACATCAGCCCTACATGTTTTCGCAGAGTGACCTCAACCTGGCAGTTAAGATACAATAACTCTGAGCGATCCAACTGAGGCCCATGCAACTCATATTGATGTATAAACTTAATAGTAATACACTTCAAGCAGTTGTGTTTTTGCTCTGTACATCAGTTTATAAGGGTGTGAACTGATAACAGAATTCAGATCATCTTTTAAAAGCTTCTTAAGTTCATATCTTCCTTTAATTATAATTTGCCGTTATTAACTTAGTTTAAAATGTATGTTTGGTGACATTTATATTTATTTTCGTCACATTTTCTTTCAAGAATTATTTTTTGCTGTGATTTAGGCTGCTGAAATGCAATACTGTTGCACACTTCAGCTTTTATGTAGGCCTACACATTTGCACTTACACTTTTTCATACATAAATATGCCAATAGTTTGTCCACTTACCTTTTAGAAAATAGAGCAAAATGTATCAATAGGAAAACGTATTACCATCTCCAACTGCTAACTTGATGCATCCTTGTATACTGAATGTATGCTGATGGCTTTTAAGAAAGGTGATTCGTGACTTGAAGGGGTCTCACAAATTGATAAAAGAGCTTAGCTAAACTTTGACGCTAGATGAAGATTTTCCACAATGTAGCATTCCAAATGTTTTATTCAACTTTTATATAACTATTCTGTATAGCATTAGTAAATCCTCATAAAACCATTCAGCATATAACCGTCGTAGAAATGCTGCCTGGATCAAAGCGATACCATTTTTTTTATAAGCCGTAAAAGAAAAGTGCTGATTAAAGGAACGTAAAGGGACTGAGGCGAGTAAAAACAATAATGGGACGCGGCACCTTTTCCCTTCGACTTCCTGCTTATTGGTCAGCTGACGAGGCACGTGACTGTGGCTTCCTTTCCTGTTGGAGCTCAGTTTATTTCTTCAGAGACTACTGGGAGTTTATTACGGCATTAATTTACTCAGACATCTGAGCGGAGTGAAGATAAGAGCAGAGAGTCGGAGATTGAGGAGACTTGACGCTGCTTCCTCTTCCTTCTTACTGCATTTTCTCTGAATTTCAGTGAGTACGTTTGTGTTTTCAAAGGTGGTAAGTGTATGCTAGCAAACAGTGGCTGTTGAACTTTCTAAATGTAAAATTTTTGGGTCGCTATTCTTTACTGGATTCTTCTATAGTAAAAAAAAAAGCTACAGTTTAGAGCCAGGTACGAAGCTTAAATAAAATGAGGTGATAATAAGTGTTCTTTTATAATGCAGGTTTATTTCTACATATTTTATACAGAACCTTTATAAAGTACCTGGTGTTCATTTAGTCAGCTGATTTTGTAAGAGTGCATGATGAGAGAAGTCACCTGGCAGGTTGTGTCTAATCTTTGCCACAGTCACACCCAGTCAGGTGAGCCTCAGCAGGTGTGTGGAAGAGATCTCTTTTATTTGGCACTCACACAGTTGGTACTGGCAGTTTTCACATATATGCAACCTTATTTTTGTCATCCAGTGTACAGAACTGCAAGTGAGTGGTATTTTTTTTTCTCTGCAGGAATGCATTTGGCTGTGGTTTTATTTGCCTTGGCGCTCACTGCGACCACCTTGGCCCTCGACAATGGAGTGATGAGGACCCCTCCGATGGGCTGGTTGGCATGGGAGCGGTTCCGCTGTGACATTGACTGTAAAAACGACCCCAAGAACTGCATCAGGCAAGCATGCATCTTATAAATATCACACACTGAGATCTCACGAAAGCCTCTCTTAAAAAGCTGGTGTATTCCACATAATTGTCAAGTCCTGGGATGGATTTGTGTATATATTTGTGTATACACAGTAAATTCAGTTGATAATATTTTTTGCTACACATCAGTTTGTCAACAGCTTTGATGTCACAACAGAAAAAACTATCTTAATCAATATCTAACTTCCATGTCCTGGTTTAAATCAGGTTTGTGAGATGTAATCTTCAAATAACTGAAGGATGGGAGCAAACATAACTTCCAGCCAATCACACGGATGCTCTTGAGTAATACTACGGTTGTGTTGATGGACAGCAAACATATTGTTTGAGTGCAGACGTAGGCGTGGAGCTCTGGAAACCAAACCCGTTTTGTGGCAACAATAAAAATCCTTGTGAACAAATGTCATCAATGTATTGAACAATGTGCTGTGTAAATGATGAACAGGTTACGATGCTCTTTGTGCTCTTATCATTCAAAGCCACAGTGACATTGTTTAAATGAATTTGTTAAAGCTTTAATTTATTTTATACAACAACAAAGTATCAAATGTTCCATGTGTAAGGAGCTAATCTGAGCTGTTGCAACTTTACTGTATTGTTTCACTCTTCCCACTCTAAAAGCCACCTTTGCACTACTTGCTGAGCACTAAAGAGCAGACAGACACAGTAAGCGAATAGCAGTCGAGCATATGCAGCTAAAGAGTCGGATATTTTTCTTAGGAGATGGTGGAGACCAAAAACAAGGCTAAATGAGTGAATATTGGTGTGCAGTCATAATGTCCTTTATCTTATCCAGCTCTCATTTCTTTGATCTCATGAGGGCATCGAGAAAGGTAAAAGGTAAAAGAATACTGCTGTGTGTAGAAGCCCAACTGCACTTAGCTTGGATTAGCCGAGTGACTGCTTTGGTGAAAATACAATGTTCTAAAGTTGGACTACAAAAAAGTATCTATCACTTAATGCAATGTCGCCATGTTCTTTCATGAAGGCACATAAACGGGGACAAAAAAAAAGACTATTGCCAAAGTGTTTATAGTGTACGGAGCAGTGTGGTCACTCAGGTCCTCTGGCATTTGTTAGCTGTTCCAAAGTACACGACTAAAACCTCTGGTGGAGGTGTTGAAATCTCCGAACATAAACTTTAAACGACTGCAGCGAGGCTTTGGATTAATAGTGGTTTATAGACATTATTACTTAAGTCATTTATGGTAGAAAAATCTTATTTAATTGAACTGCAAACAAACTTCACACTCACAGTAAAAGACTTCTTATTAGCTGTAGACGAAAACAAGGAACATGTTAGAGATATGAGCCGTCACCAACGTAATTAAAATACCAGAAATCACTGGTAATTCATGTAGGAAAGCAGGTTTGAATTGCACTAAACTGTATTAAAAAATTTCACACAAATAGAGTTCGATTGATTAAAGTTTGAAATTTAAATAATTGATTTTAATTACCAAAACCAGAGTGCTCAATTCACCCTCCTCATTTGTCTACATGACTCCCAATAAGTGTAATTGTGTAAAAAAGAATTGTTTAATTCCTGCAAATCTACTGCTAGTTTTCATGAATGTCTGAGAGGTGCGTCGCTTTAAATGTTGCTGCAGCAAGGAACTGTGGGACATCATTTTCTCCTTTGATAAATGAGATAAGAAAGGAAGCGTTGCAACCACTTTCCTTAGCATTGAGAGATTTCCAACCGCTCTTGTTATGGCTGCAACTTACAGGGTCATTTAACTCAGTTAGGAATCTTTGAAGCAGAAAGCACCACGTGACCGCAGCCTTTGACATCAGATGGCCAAAAACACAACTTCAAATAAATGCTAATGCTGCTCTTTGACTGCTAGATATGAAAATAGGCAACAGTTTGATGAGAATTCAACATATCAGATTAAAAGCATCTTTCAACCTCTCTTTTCAATGCCCTAAAGTGGCTAAAAAGTGTTTAAGTATTCGTCATGAGACATTTCTGCCTCCTTCTAATGACTCATTTCTGTCTTTGTTCCAGTGAGAATCTGTTCCTCGACATGGCAGACAGACTGTCAGAGGACGGCTGGAAGGAACTGGGCTACGTCTACGTGAACATCGACGACTGCTGGTCCTCCATGGAAAGAGATAAGCAGGGCCGGCTGCAGGCTGACCCTAACAGGTAACGGTATATATATTTAGTGTATACTAAATGCTTGTATAGGCCGGGTCCACCCACCCACACCTAGACACACACAGAAAATCCATTGTTCCTCAGTGCAAACAGTAATGTGTAACTTCTAAGTCAATAAAACTGAGGTGTTTGCAGTGTGACTGTCATGCAGTCATATGACTGAGAAAAGACCTGAGTCAGTTACTTCATTAGTGGGATGTATATTGTTAAAATGCAGCCTCAGCACAAGGATGACCTCCCTCCAAGATGTGGTGGAAAAAGTCCAGACAGACAAAAACTGACAGAATTATTTTTATTATCCTAAAAAAGGAACTGAAGGATTCATGACAAAATATGGGACGAATTGAGTCTCAACTGATTTAGAGCAGTTTGTCAGCTGCATAGTGTATTTTCCCCGAAACAAAATAGAGCCTAATCAGTATACTTCTTTGTGCAACTGAATATGCACTCAAACAGTAAAGTATAACATTATAAAATCACCTTCTGCTTCCTTTAGGTTCCCAGGAGGGATCCACAAACTGTCCCGCTACTTGCACGACCGAGGTCTGAAGCTGGGAATCTACGGGGACATGGGCACCCACACCTGCGGGGGCTACCCCGGCACCCCACTGGACAAGATCGAGATCGACGCTCAGACCTTCGCCGACTGGGAGGTGGATATGTTCAAATTTGACGGCTGTTACTCTAACGCCACAGAGCAAGAGAAGGGTAAGAGCAGGAGGAGAAGGGACTGTGTGTTGAGATGTTGTTGTTCATCGTGTTTGACTGATTTCTCTCCTGGACAGGTTACCCTCTCATGTCAAAGGCTTTAAATGCTACCGGACGTCCTATTGGCTACTCCTGCAGCTGGCCTGCTTATCAGGGGGGCCTGCCACCTAAGGTATGATCAGGATGTCTTACATTGAGAACCTCTTTTATCCCATTGGACGTAGCATTGTTGTGTGGATTAACGTTAGCGTTAATATCCACAGCTTATATTTGTACTTTGCCACCATGTGATTCATGGTTTCAGGTGAACTACACTCAACTGGGAGAGATCTGCAACCTGTGGCGTAACTATGGCGACATCCAGGACTCTTGGGACAGTGTGCTGAACATCATCGACTGGTTCTCTGAGAACCAGGATGTCCTTATACCTGCAGCCGGACCTGGAAGGTGGAACGACCCTGATATGGTCAGTTTAACGGATACAATAACTGACACTAGATTCACATATTTACTTTTTAATATTTGCTCATCATACTATCAATAAGGTTGGGGTGCACAAATGGTAGAGGCCGACAACAAAAGCATCTTTTTCATCCCATTGGTTGCAGACCACAATGCCTTTGAATTCTGCAGCCAATCAATCAAAGCAACAATCGGAACACAAACTGAGCTAAGTGTGATTTAGCGGAAGGCTAGGCTAGGTAACTAGTTCCAACATCCAATTAAAATAGCAGCCATCTTTTTGTTTGTTTATGAATGTGTAAATGTTTGTGATTGGCCCGACCAGAATCAGGGCAGATGAAGGGCTGACCGGCCCTACTCTGCCTCTGATTAGCTAGAAGTCTTCACGGTTGTTGGTTTGATTGGTCATGTATGAGAAGTGAGATTTGTTAGGGTTAGGCCAAGAATATCAGGATAAGCCATTAAGCCAATCAGAGGCTGAGGAGGGCGGGTCAGGGCAGGGCCGTGCAAAAACATGAGCTCATAGGTGTGTCTGGTTGGATCTCATTGTAGTTCATCTTTCCTGATTGTTATATTTTTGCCCTCCACAGCTGATTGCCGGTGACTTTGGCCTCAGCATGGATCAGTCCCGCTCTCAGATGGCTCTGTGGGCGATCATGGCTGCTCCTCTCTTCATGTCCAACGACCTGCGCACCATCAGCAGCGGGGCCCGCAGCATCCTGCAGAACAAGATGGCCATCAGCATCAACCAGGACCCCCTGGGCATCCAGGGCAGACGTATTGTAAAGGTGATAAACTTTTGTATGGATTTAGCAACTTCTTGCTAGTTCTCAAGCACTCTACTCATACCTTGTGTGACCACTCACATTATCCCATTCATTTCTTTCTAACAGGAGAAGAGTGGCATTCAAGTGTTCCAGCGCCCGCTGTCGAACGATGCCAGTTCGTTGGTGTTCTTCAGTCGTCGTACTGACATGCCCTACCGCTACCAGACGTCCCTCAGCAAACTCAACTACACCGCCGGCAGCTACAAGGTCAGTCTATAAACCGTTCCCAGAAACATCTTATTCAGATGTGTGGTTAAAATGACACATGAAGATATTTAATTGAGGCATTTCACTTAATCATCTACGGGCAATTGAGTTGAATTCCTTACTTTATTATTTATAGGATTTCAATTATTTACCAGAACAGTTTTTTTTAGGTCTAATTTACATAAAAGACAAAGATCCCTCAGTGCACAGTTACGCTTAGCAACAGCCTTGGAGACCAGCAGTTTTATTGCCACTTTCTGTGTGAGCTAGGGGACATTGAGAATGTCGGTGCCATCCAATGGTACTCTTTCCTAAAATTACTTGTATTTATGCTGCTTTCTTTTGGCTGGACAAAAATGAAAAACTGAAACAGTGCTGAAACCAATGACTATATATAAAGATGGACAACATGGATCCACCTGCACTCATTATACAAAATTGTAGCCAAAAGAGTTGTGCTGTAGCGATTGGCAGGTAGAGCCGCCGTAGCCACTTCCGCTAACCAAAACACACACTTAACTTAACGAAAAATGTGGCAAAGATCCCGCACGCCGTGGTATTTAACAGCAGAACAGCTTCTTGTGTTGGTCTGAAGCAGACGTTCACAGATATGGAAACTTCAATGACTGTAGTGATGTTTTAGTTACGTCTCCTCTCGCCTCTACTTTGGTAATCCAGAACAGATCGGCTGCAGGTGCTGTATTTGTCAACAGAGCTGTCAATCATCCTTTTTACAGCATCAAATAACTAATTAAAAATAAACTTGTCAGAAAAATAAACACTTGGAAGTAAAGCAGCTTGATAATAACTGACTATAATGACAGAAACCATGTTTGAGAAAAATGTATTTGATGTGTATTTTGATTTTATAGTTTGACTCATGTCCCATCTGTTAACATGGAGGAGGCGGGCTTTATGACCTATACTGCAGCCAATCAGCAGGGGGCGATAGAGAGGGTTTGGCGTCACTTTTAGAGAGCTGTCATGTTGTCCATCTTTTTATACAGTCTGTGACTGAAACCTTTTATTGTAGCAGATTTTATTTGCCAAGTTTCAGAGGAAAGACACATTTTTTTTAAAGATGGAGCTTTAAAATAACATGTAGTTTTGTCATGTAATGAAAAGTTTGACAACTGTAAAATGTATTTTTGGTGTCTTGTAAACCTGTGAAGTTTGGGCACTTCATGTGCATGATAAGAAAATGAAAATAATGAGATAAATCATTCAGTCTGGCCAACAGGACTGTACTGTATCCTGGCATTCCATGTCTGTTTAGACAGGCACTCTTCTCAACATGATTGACAGCTCCTAAACACCATTGGTCCACATTTTCCATGTATTTTTTAAAATCAATATTAAGCTCATGTTGAATGCATGCAATTTTTTTTGCGACTGATTGTTACGTCAGGTATTAAATTATAGGTGGTTTAAGTGCAAAAATAAATTGTTTTATTTTGAAATGTGTTGATCAAATATTAATGCATTTCTCTCTCCTTCAGATCTATGACGTCTTCACTGAGAAGACCGTGATGCTGAAAGACTCCACTGAGTTCGTGGTGTCTGTGAACCCCACAGGTGTGGTCATGTGGTACGTCTCTGCGCCCGCCAAACAGAACCGGCGCCATTTCTTTGTGGGTGGCAATCCCAGAGGACCTGTCTACAATGGTGATGAAAACTCCATCCCTCAAGTCTTCCTCTGATCACTGTTTCTGACTCAATGCAGTGACTCTTGATAGCGTGTTGCACTTAAAGGACTTCTCTTCTTAACCATGATTGTGTTATCTCAAAAGCAGTGCACCATCTAGTCCACATCATGAAACCACTGTGAACTCAGGGACGGACGTTTTTCATCTACTTATGTCACTAATCTGAAGTCATTCATGCGATGCTTCTCTTGAATCCTGCACATGCAGCATCAATCCTAAGCAAGTCTCTAAAATTCAGCAAGCTTGATCATTTTGGGAGGATAGCAATGGTTTGGGAGACAGGTGAAGAGAGCTGATGATTGATTGAAATATCTCTTGGTAAGATCGACAAACCTGGAAAACTCTTATTTTAAGGAAGCTGGATCATTCTTCCAAAAGTTCACAAGAGAGTATGATTTACATGAAAGTTGTGCTTTATTAAAGGATGTTCACCTGTTTTGTTGCATTGCTCAGGATGATTTTTATGGATGTATGTTTCAGAAATTAAGGTTTTTATAAGAAATTATAAAGTGAAATATGTGCTTTTGTTTTGGCTGAAATAAATCATACATTTTACTATTCAATCTCTTTCTTTTAATGCTTTTTACCCAGAGCAACTCTTTGCCTGTATAGGACTCCGGGTTGTCCATCAGTGATTACATGCTGCCCCGAGAACGCTGAAGGATCCCGTTGAGTCTACTTTAAAGACAGCTGAGACTGTGATGTCGATGTGATCGACAATGGTTTCACTTCAACCTTTTGAAACCTTTTTTTTGGTTCATGTATTTTTGAAATGCTCGTAGGCCATTGTTCACTTCAAGCTTTCACTTCAAGCTTTCACTTCCTCATAGCTCTGTCTCATTTTATTGTGGTTTTAAATTCTTGATCTGCCACTTGTATCAATGGAGACAAAAGCAAAGAAAAAGGAGGTGCTTTCAGACAAAGATTTCAGCAATATCGCATGAGAGGGAGTAATGCTTACAGCCTTGTGCCTACGACCGAATCACAGCTGTACTGATATTCAGCACAACATCACGACCTTGAGTGTGATATCGCTTTTATACAACACTTATACCAGCGGGAAGTAATAGTAAAAAGTAATAATCAACAACAGATAACCTTTTGCTCCAAAACTTAACTGAAACTGGACTGTTGTTGCCGAGCAACCCAAACATTCTCCTGCACTCTGTGTCTACAGGTACCACGGATCACGTGTTTTATATCATGTACATCTATCTGTTTGTTTAAATTCATCATAACACAGTAAAATAAGAGTCTGCTGTGTGATTCAGAGGTACCAGCTTGATTAATGTAGGCATACACGGTCTGCTGTCATGTTAATCAACACTGTTCAGAACACCTGGCTGAGGCGGAGTGATGTACTCTATATCGGCACTCATGGAATGCCTCTTGTCCAATCAGATTACTTGGTTGGAGCTAACTGTTGTATACACACAAACATCATTATATAGTTATTGGTATAGTGAAAAACCAAAACTCTGCACAGGCACACGTCCATACTACACCAGCAGAGGGCAGCGCTGCTCTTCAGGCTGTGTGCATCTGACAACAGCCACATCTGCTGCCAAAAAACGCACCTGCTGAGGAGCACAAGGACAGTCAGCCCACTCTGCTCAGTCAATTATCTGTTATGATTCAATGACATCACCTCCCATTTTCACAAATGAACACCAATGTATCAACTGATGTTATAATCTATTTTGGCCTTTGTTGTTCTAATCTCCTCACCTGTGTCCGTCCTCTTTTGATTCGTCATTGTTTTCATTGTGTCTCCTCATCTTCACTCCTCCCTCCTCCTCCTCATCGCCTCATTCTGCTCATTCCTCTGCAAAGTACCACCGCTGACCTTGGCCTTCAAGCCTTGTGTATACACACAGTCTGAAGATACTGGAGTCGCCACATGAGTGTGTGCATCGGCATGTATGCAACTGCAAGTGCACATGTATGACACATGTATGTGCACATGTATGACACATGTATGTGCACATGTATGACACAGGCAAACATGCTTGGCATAAACATGCATGCGCACACAACCGCACACATATCACTTTGAGGTCATTTCAGGACAGATCAGCTATGTGTGTGTGTGTGTGTGTGTATGTGTGTGTGAGTGTGAGAAAGAGGATCTTTCTTTCTTTCCCCTTCAGTCGTCTCAGATATCCATTGGCTGCCCGAACACGACACATCTCTCACTGTCAAGGTCCCGGACGCTTGGGAAAATGACGTGGGAGAGAAGAGAGGGAGTTATGATTGAAAAAAAGAGAAAACAGTGCAAAGATTTGAGCAAAGGAGGAGGGGGGACTGGGTAGTTGTTGGCTGTCAAAAGTCTATAAGAATTTGCAAATGAGAAGAAGGAAGGCCGTACTGTGAGAGATGAACAAGTATGGGAGGGGGTGTGACGACGAGCGAGTGTGTTCCTGCTGATGCTCACGTAGGCCCACAGCTGCAGAGAGGCGCAGTTGCCACTCACTTCTTTGTCTCCCCCCCGCCCCCAAACAGCAGCACCCCCTCCTTTAGCCAACACACACGTTGTTGTCACGCTGCTAGTCACACTCTGTGCCTCGCGCCTCTAAAATCCAGCACGGATGAAAGGGGGATGGAATAATCGTGGCTGCACTGGGGCTGCTAGGATGCTAACAGGACTCTGCATATAGGTCAGAATATATGTGCATGGTCTCAAAGGAGGTCAAACACACTCCCTAAAGTGCTGCCACAGAAAGAGAAATGTGTTCCTTTGTGTCTGCCTTGATATCGAATATTTACAGTACAGGTTGTGTATTGTCATAAAAACTGCAGTTTTGTGGAAAAATGTCTTGATGCAGAAACATTTGAGATGTTTGCAGCATAATCTCTTGCACCCACAGACACAGACAAGCACCTGCACTGTGTCATGTCTGCTCATCCTGGTCACGTTGTGCTTCTAGTGTTGCCTGTCTGCTGACTCATGACATCATCCAAAGGTGTAATCCAAAGCAGATAGGGTGTTATACACTGTTATCCCATCCCGTGTGGAGGGACATCGAGCCACAAGGGTAAACAAAGTATTTGATAACTTATTAGCTACCATCAGACTACAGCTAAAGTTAGCACTGAACCACCTTCTAGCTAAAATAAACCGTTAGCTAAGACTTTACATCCCAGCGTGGTTTACTTTTATCTCCTGTTTGACCTCCATAGCAGCTCAAACCTTCAACTAAATAAGATTTAAATATCCCCCCCATGATTGAACACTTTACAAAAAGAAGTTACTGCTACTCTGCGAAGCTACTGCAGGCTAGTTACATTTTAGCTAAAATATTGTAGGCTATATTTAGCAAAATCAAGGTCCTTCTTCAAAACACAAAAACACAAAGATTTTGGAGCATTAAAATAGATTTTTCAATAGTAAAACTGGGTATATTAGCCTTTAGCTTAGGCTAAATGTCTAGCCTTAGAGCCAGAGTGCAGTCACTACAATATTTTCTTTTTACCTCTATTTTATTGTGCTTGACAACTTAAGTCTTCTATATTCATCATATTCACTTGGTGGCCATATTCCTATGATGTCACACTGTGACAATGTGTACAGCTCAAATTGTTTTATAATAGTTGGACTGCTGTATTCCAGGTTGTAGGTCGTATAAACGTAGATATGATCAGTAACTGAAAACGCAAAGGATATCCGGCGGGACATCAAGCTATATTTCAAGGCCAAACACAGTATTTTATAACTCATTAGCTACCATCAAACTACAGCTAAAGTTAGCATTGAACCACTCTCTACCTAACAATACCGTTAGCTAGGATTTTACGCCGTCCTGTCATGTCTTGTTACACTATCAAATATTAATGTTTGATCAGCATTCTAGCTAATGGTAATGTAAGCTAGGAGGTGGCTGAATGCTAACATTAGCTGTTGTCTTACGCTAGCAGATATGTTGTTTAAACCTGAAATACGTCCCTCCGCATTTTCACAATACATTCTCTTTTCTAGTAGCTGACAAATCTTGATGCTGGTAGATGATGGTGATTTGCCAGTTTCCATAAAACCATGTGACGTCAGAGGAAAATTGCCGCTGTGTGAATATGGTCACTTCACATGTTCCTCAGATGGTCCCATTAAATGAGCTTTAAAGTTGTTCATCTGAATACGGTGTGTTCACAAGCTTAAGTCAAAATGTGGTGCGTTTTATTACAGTTCACTCTATATTGACAAATGCAAAACATTGATACGCAACCCTTGACTTAATACGGTGCACTATGACATTGAGTTTGTCGGTCCGTCTAGTCGTGCACCAAAATGTTCTCAGACTTTCCGGGTAGTTTTTCCAACATGAGCGGACATTCCGATTAGTCCGAGACCACATGCAGGGTGAGTAAGGATTCATAATTTCCTGTCAGAGGAAATGTCCAGCTTTGACGTCTTTTCTCTCCTACTTATGATGCTCATACTTTAGGCAAAGGCGGACCCTGAATTAATGTGGTGTTAGGATAATTGGAAAAATACTACTGTGCAAGTTCATGTGAACGCCCCCTCAAGCCGGAACACCAAGTTTGGAAAGTGGGGGAATATTTCGGTGCCAAGCTGAAGAATCTAAATGTTAATGGCAATAAAATATTTTATGCATTTAGTGCATATGAATTTAGCTAACACGTAGTGGGGAATATAGTATAGAATTAGGTTGTAACCTTCAATTGGTGTACACATTGAATTACCTACATTAGTTCTGAGCAATAAAACACATTATCTTTTTCTTGTCCATGTTGTCTGCACATTATGACCTTAAGATTGTAAAGACACCAAAATGTGTCTCGTGAATGGCCACGATTTCTTACATAACACTTTTCTCTTCTGTTGGAGTCTGTGATCCATAAAAGAAAGGACACTCTCTCCTTTACTCAAAAAGTACTCGGGCATGTAGTTGATTTGGGTTCAGACTCTGGGTGTTTTATAGTGGTTGTTCTGTCCTGTTCTGCCCTATAGGCTGATACACCAGAGGATGTCCTGCTGGCTTTATGGGGACGCTGTTATTCCAGCTGGAGTGTATGGATAAATCTGCTGGAGTATTAGAAAGCAGGTGGAAATGTGCGTTCATGATGGCAAAAGTGTGTCATGTCTGCATCTGTGAATGTATTTAGTTAAAGCTTCATCAATCTCTCATTGCTGACTATGACTTTTGATGTCTGCAACCACAAGCTTCATGTGAAATTACCCTGTGGTTGGGGTTTTTATGAATGAATGTCTGGATTCGTCCACCAGTGGCTGCTGTTGACTCAGTAAAACAGACGCGCCTGGTAACAGTTTCCTCGACGCTGCTGTGTACGAGGACGGCTGCACGTTGCTGAGGCGTTGGGTTCGCATGGCACGCAGCCAAGCTGTCAGCTGCCTGCTTACTGGCACCCTGTGTGGGTCAAAGTCAGAGGCTGCAGCCAACTCTGCTCTCAGACAGACACTTTGACCACACATACACTCTGTCATGGTCTCATTCTTTCCCTTTGACTTTGCTCGGGCATTCAAACTCTCATTTTGGTCACATTTTCTCTGTAGTTCACTCTCTCATCTCCAGAACAAACAAATCCTCTTCATCCTTGATCTCACGGGTTACTGTGACCACACTTACCTACGTGCAGACATACTGTACATCAGTGTGATTTGTGTGTGGTCACCCTGTTCCCTCACTTGTATTCTGCTGTTCCACTGTATTCCCTGTCTGTGGTTTCTGTGTCAGATCCCGAAGCCTTTCTGGGCAGCAGAACAAAACCTCATCTTCCCTTTCACTGGCTGGCGCGGAGCACAGCCAACACAGCAGCAGGATTTGGCTCCAATCCCCAACAAGGAGAATGGTTGGAAAAGACTGGAAAGAGCAGGTGGAGTTCTTTGGCAAGTGTGCTGTACCGGTATGCGCTTGTGTGTGTGTGCATGTACAAAGGGTCACACTAATAGAAACTTGTCAGATTTCCAGCAGATATTTGATGCGCATTCACACAGCAATATGTGGTGGGTTACTTGATAGCATTTAAGACGCTCTTGATAACGCATCTATTATTTGGCTAAGGTCCCATGATAAAAGCATGATGCTCTGGAGGCGGTGACCGCCAAGCTTAGTTCGCAAAATGGAGTCATGTGTTGGGACAGCCAATTGAAATAGAAACTTGAACTGTCAACAATGCTTCTCTAACCTTCACTCTAGTGGTGAATGTCCGTGCATGGTTTTCTGGGCTATTTTTGTTGCTGTCTATCAGTTTCCTTTTTAATACGGCTGGATTTATTGTGCTCAACGGCGGTCACGATTGTCATCTCTTCACTCTCAGCTTGTCATTTTGTCTGTCACTGAGGCCATTTCCCCTTGCCTGTCTGTCAATCTGTCACTTGTTTCATACAATATTGCCGTGATTCACTGTCTCTGTCTCTAACTAAAGGTGTCCTGAAGAAGAGGTCATGCCTTGTAAATGATAACTTCATTTAAACCACTGTAATCACCATGGCTGGATTTCTGCTCCTTTTAGCAGCACTTTAACTTAAATCCTGCTAAACCCAAGCTCTCGTTTAGCCATGCTAGCATGCTAGGATTTAGTGCAGAACATTCATTGTTCGTAGATGATTAATCACCCTGACATTCCCCCTTTTGCCACCATGTGTCCTTTTTTTTTTGTTGATAAAATACTTGCAAAACACATGGATTACTACCAGGCTGAGCTAGCTTACTTTGTGCTTAGTGCTTATTAATATTAAAAACGAGTTAGCAAGTTTTTGCAAGTGCATAACTGCTAAATCACTCTACATTTTGTACAGACATTTATCGTTTTGGGATAATGAATGACTATGACTTTTCCTCCTGCGATACCATGAGGTCAACATTTAAAATGATCCATTTTGATTTATTGACAAAGTAGCCTACCTGCACTTCTGTGTTTTGTGCTAGCAACTGTTAGCATGGCAACATGTAACCTCAGAGAACATCAGTAGGCTATGTTAGCATTGTAATCATGAGCAAGTTAACATGCTAATGTTAGCATTAAGCTTATAGCAGCGCTGTGCCTATAAATAGCTACAGTGTTACAGAGCTGGCAGAACGCAGATAGACTCTTAGTCTTGTTAATTCAATCATTATGGTTTTATATAAAACAACAGTCAGGCCTGCTCTGGAAAAACTCACATTTCAAGGACCAGTGTTAAACAAACATCAGCCCATTTTGTTGATTGAAGAGAAAAGATAAAGTTTCATTAAAATAGACTAAGAAACAAAATGTTCCACAGTAAAGTCAGACTTTAATCAGCTTTTGTGGATATAAAAAAAATTAACTACTTCACTGCATTTTATTAGCTAAGAGGACAAAATATTCCTAAAGCTGGAACACCATGTTAAGAATTGAACTTGGGAACAATGAAGTACTGTTGTCCATTTATAGTTGATACCGTGCGTTTAGAACTATAATGGTGACTTTATTACTTTATTACAGACACTAACATTACAAATATCCTGATTATCTCATTTTGGGACACTTCCCAACATATACTACCTCTCTACCAGTAAGCCTCTGTCTCTCTCTGTCTGTGACCTACTTCTCCTGAGGTGATTGTGTCTCTTTTACGTAAAAACCCCGTGTCAGGTAGGTGGGTCGCAGCCTGTGAAGACTCTGCTGCCTTGCCCACCCCCCACCCCCGCCCCTCCAGCTTCTTAAATCCATGTCATTTGGCTCGCTGTTGGTTTGAAAAGATCAAACAGCACATGTAGGGCTGACCTTCAGCCCGACGTCCCTGCAGCCTGCTGCGTATATCTCAGCAGGCGTAGTGCGTCTAAACATTAACTCTGGCGACCGGGCACAGTTTAGTCTAATGGTCTGTGGAGTGTGTGTGATGTGTTGTCTTAGTCGCCTGTTGTGTAAGTCTAAATGCAGACATCTTAAAAGATATAAAGAGATATGTCTTATTCATGTTTTGAAAATGAGGAGATATTGGCATGCTGCTGCCTGAAATCCACAATCTGTGTCTTAATCACTTCCCTGAATACAGAGTCCAGGGTGCAGAAAGCACCTGCTGTACTGGCACAGCCCGACCAGAGTCCTTCTGGCACTACTTGGCCTATATGCACCTGCACCAGGGAGCCCACCTGTGCTGCAGTGCACACATCCACAGTGGGACCTCGCTGCAGCACGGGGAGTCTTTGCACCAGTCTTGGAGCCGACATGTGAGCAGCTGTTCTCTCAGTCCATTACGAGCACAGTCGAGGCTTTGTGCGTGCCGAAGAAAAGATCTGCTTGTCAAAACTGTGACGTGAAAGTCCCCTACTCTGTGTCACAATGTCACGGTAGACTTTCAGGCCGTCACAGCTATGTGTGAATGTTGTCACGTACGGCATTGTAAATGACTCATAATTACTCCGTGTTGGACAGGTATACAATTAGATTTGTGTTATCTCTCTTGGCTGGCAGTTTTGACTGTGGAAATCCACTGATGGATAATTTGCAAGATTAAAACACCTTATCAGGGGCAATGCACTCTGACACACCGTTATTTCATGAATTACTTGCGTGCAATCTCAGGTCAAAATAACAGCGTGTTATTTAGTTACAAGTTATGTAAGACATACAAGTACTTTGAAGTTTCAGTACAAAGATCTTTATTTTTCATTCAATTTGCAACCTAAATATTGTTTTGTTTTGTTTTTTTGTGACCAACTTTTCATTTATTTTCAACAAGATTTGCGGGTGAACATCATCAAGTGACCTTCACCTTTAATAATGCATACAGCCATATCATTAGAACTATGACTTTAGATTACAGAATAACAAAATAAATCACTCAACTGCACTTATACACTCTTCTTAGCCCCCATGGGTCCTTCTATGAATTCCACTATAAAAGCAGGATATCTCCTAACAGTGCTTTTCAAAATAAGAGAACAAAAATTAATGGTATGAAGATATTTTTCCTTTTTTTAAAAATGTGAATTCAATCGGGTGTTTCCATAGACATGACCTTCAAGGTTATTGCATTTGCCCCTTGACCACCGGGGGGCGGTAGGGTATTGCCTGACCCATGATGGGGGGATTTGATCCCCAATAACTCAGGTGCTTTCCCCTCAGAACTCACAGAGCCACATCCACTGACTGGATGACCCACAGCTTCATGAATGAATGGCATTTGGAGTCGCATCAATTATAGCTGCCCTTGTCCTCGACGCCCTGCACTTTTGAAACACAATCTGCTTAAATTTCAAACAATAACTCCGTTATGAAGATTATTTTGTCTTCTTGTTCCCCCTCGCGGCAAAAGCTGTGGTGATTACAAGTGCACGCTGGTGTGTGAAATCATTGTTTCCTGGAAAGTTCACGTTGCCCTATAATTTGGAAATTCTGCTCAGGGGTCACTTGAGGTCAAACACACAAAGAGGAAAAGAGAAGTAAATGAAAGCCAGAGATTTAGAGGACAAGATGCACAGATCATAGTCTTCCTCCTAGGAGTCCATAAATCACCTGCAGTTAACCCTCTGACCCTGTTGCAACACATGCGACCTTTTCCAATTCCACTGGTTGCTGTTCAGTGCAGCAGTAGCCACAGGGAGAAACATTTCTTCTCAAAGGAAATCTCTGATAAGCCCTAATCTCTCACCTTAATGTTTTATGCCACCCAGCAGCCCCTTCTCACCCCCTCCAGCACTTTGAAGTCCTGAAAAGCAGCCATTGTTTATTTCAGAGCGGGGCGGGAAAGGAGAAATCTGCTGATCCGCCGCTCGTGTGAATGATATGGAAATTTGCGACATGGGAATTTGAGTTCGAGAATGCCAGAAAAAGAAATGTGTGACTTTCATGGAAGAGATTTGTGGCAGCCTGAATGGAAATTTTGTTGTGGGAGGATTTATTGTGGTTGTGTGTGGGAATATAAAAAGCGTGGGGCTGAGAGAAACAGAGAAAAATGATGGATTTATTTTTTATCTGATGTCGAGTTTCCGGCTGTTACGGTCTGCTTGCGGTGCATGCAGGAACAATCACACACAAACACACGCATTCACATGTGCTAACATTTAATATACATTCAGACAGTCTCACACCAGGATCGAACAAGACCTTTGTTTTCAACACCTATGGAAAATATGGCCGCATAAAGTCACAAGACTACCTTCGTAATTAGACAGGGTTAAATATTTGACTTTGTCAGTACAACCACCTGTCTCCTACAGTCCCACACACACACACACACACACACACACACACACACACACACACAAACTTGTACTGGTCACGTAGAAGGTCCCTGCGTTTAATTTAGTTAGTTCCCGGGAGACTTTGGTTTTGGTTTATTGGAAACGTTGTCACACATTAATAAAAACAATATAACATATCAGACTTTCTCAGGGATAGAACAATAACGTCTTGGATTTAGTTCCTGGAGTTTACACAGTTCACCCCTCCTTATCAAAATGAAGACAGCTGTTCAAAATCTGCCATTAAGAAGGCACAACCAAAAAGATATATTATCAGATGGAAAGATATATGAAGAACAGGGTAGAGTATAGAAACGCATTAGCAAAATGAGATCTTCCTCATTTAAAGACAGTATCTTATATTTCATCCATTTATAATAATTCCAATAATCCTTAAAAAGACATAACCTCACTACATTGGGTCCCATCAAATGGCCAGTCACACATTTTTAAAATAATTAAGTAAGTAAGTTGGAGTTACAAGTGGCTAACAGTTTTAGAGAAAAACAATAAGTTTGTGCTATCAGCTGATCATGTGGCGCGTTACTTTTGGACATGGCAACCATTACAGACTGCTAGACTGTTAATTCTAGCGTTGACGATGCTAACGTGGTGGAGGACATTGTGGTGCCACAAAAGAAGGATAATGAGGACGCTAAGGAAGACGGTGGAGAAGAGGAGAGTCTGAACAAGCAGCAACAAAACCATAGACTGTATAAAAAGATGGACGACATGACAGCTCCCTAAAAGTGAAGCCAAAACATTTCAGGCGCCCCCTGCTGACTGGCTGCAGTATAGGTCATACAGCCCGCCTCCTCCATGTTAACAGGTGGGACATGAGTCAAACTATAAAATCAAAATACACGCCCGATATATTTTTCTCAAACATGGTTTCTGTCATTATAGCTAGTTATTATCATGCTGATTCACGTCCAAGTGTTCATTTTTCTGACAAGTTTATTATTAATTTGTTATTTGATGCTGTCAAAATGATGATTGACAGCTCTGTTGACAAATTCGGCTCCTGCAGCCAATCAGTTCCAGGTGAGCAGAGTGGAGGACGATCCGCGAGTGGAAACGTAACAAAAACAATCACTATAGTCATTGAAGTTTCCATACCTGTGAACGTAAACCTCAGAGCAACACAGAGAAGCTGTTCTGCTGTTAAACACGCCGGTGTGCGGGATCCTTGCTGTTTTTTCGTTAAGTTAAGTGTGTTTGGATTAGCAGAAGTGGCTACGGCCACTTCACTCGCCGATCTCTACTACGAAGTCTCTGGCTCCGTATGACGTCACCATCGCAAGATGGCAGCGCCTATCACAGGGGCTATTTTGGCATCAATTTCGTACAATGGGAGCAGATGGAGACGCGTTGTCCATCTATATATACAGTCATTGAACAAAACTGTAGGTTACAGTCTTAAGCTAAAAGTCAGCTAATTCTGTGATGTAGAGTGTGCCTCTTGCTAACGTTAGCTACGGCTATCAGGCAGCTGCTAGCTAGAAGGAGTTGTGTGTTGCTGTTTACATAGTAAAGTAAGATGAATCTGCTTTATTAAATTAGGGTTTTTTTTCACAGTGTATTGAGTAAATCCAGATGCTTTCTGTGGTGGCTCAGATGTGGATTTAATTATTTGTGGTTGTTGTTGTGTACTATTTGTATGCATCTGGTTAGTTCATTCATAATGTACGTAATTAATTGTGCTTGCGTTGAACAGTTAGTGAATCTCATTTTTCTAGTGGTATTTATTTGTTATTGTTTGTTGTGTCAAAAATGGTTAGCACCTGCTATTAACAATCAAGCGCCCCCATAGCTTCCTCAATCACAATTTCCTGGTGCCCTTAAGGCCCAGTAGTAATCTTTAACTTTGGGGGGGCGTGCTATTTGCCCCAAAAGAAAAGTCTTCATAATGTTGTCCCGACTCGTCACGTCTCTGAGTATTTTGTTGATTGGTCTTAAGAGAATTTACTTTTACCACATGTAACCTACTATTAGATGAAACACAAACAAACATTACACAATGACACGTTTATCATGACATAATTGAATAATTATGACCTACATCCTCCTACTGAGGCACTAATACCATGCCTCAGTGATGAAGATGATGATGACCACTGAACTTTACAGCCTGACCCGACTCCATTACCGAGAACCAGGTGGATATTTTAGACGGCAGCTCTCACTGCTGCAGAATGTAGATAAACACATACCATTTAAGTTCCCTGCTATAATCCCACAGTCAACAAACCTTCCCTGGAAACATTGCCCCGCCAGTTTACAATGCTAAGTCACAATTACAGCACCCCTAATTACTGGGTTTACCTTTGTGTATGTATGTGTGTCAGCGTATGTGTGTGAGTGCGCATATCTGTGTTTCTGTCTGGCATTACCAGTGTCTGCAGGAGAAAGAGGTTTGAGGATGTGGGCGGGGGTAGGTGGAATCCCTTAGCTGCATTACTGCCTGGTTCTCCTCAAGCTATAAAAAGTACTTTAACAAGAATGTCTCAAAAATAGCATAAATGCTGCTGCTTACAGATTACAGATGATGGAGGCATACGCTTAGACTCGATAAAAATGGATACAAGGTGAGGAAATGGATACAGGTGACGAAGTTTTAAAAATGTTATACAGACCTCTGTTGCCCTCTAAGAAATAGCTACCCTGCTCTCACTTCATTTTCACAGCCACTCAGAGTTATATTTGGCCTATGTTTCTCTGCTCTGCCTCTCTTTGTAACCGTCCTTTTTCCTCCTGCCTTGCCAGGGGATGGAGGAAGAAACAAGAGTATTACAGCTATGCTAGCTACTACAAGGGGCTACACTTATCCCAGTGATGATTATAGCTAGCTTCATGCTCATGCTAGCATTCTTACATGCTCAAAGTGTATAAGTAAATACACTGATGTATAGCAGGTATGATGTTTATTATCTTATTTTTACATGTTATCATCAAAGGGGTACCTTTGATGTTAGCATGTAAAAATAAGGCCACACCTCATCTGGCCACAATGTAATCCTTTGGGGCAATCAAACACGAGCAAGTTAAGTCTACTATAAGTGCTTAGTGGTTATTGAAAGTCACAAAATCATGGAAAGCACTTCTACTGTATATAACTGTCATGTAAAATATTGAAGTAAAAGGTTGAATAATACAGGACTACCCCGCTTATTATTTAGAGCTAAAACAAATACAGCTGAGGCTAATGAAGATGTCATTGATTTTGTAGGTATTTAAACAAAACTATTTGACAAATTGATGAAAAGTCAAGAAATCGTCTGTAGGCTTCATAACCATAAATGTTTGTTCTAAACATTAATGGCTACCCATCCAATAGTTGTTGACATCATTGTGAGTGGTGGACCCATAGATTGTGGCAGAAGTGGATGTGTCATCTTGGTTTCAAAAGTGAAGCCAATGTAGAACAGCCTTAAACCTGCATTGTTTCCATTGGTAAGCAGGGGGCGACTCTACTGGTTTTCAAAAATAAGTCAAATTGCGTAACACCAGATGACACATCTTCTCACATGTTTATTACCTCAGTAAACATCTTCCTGCTGGGTTTAAAGTCTCAATTGCTAGCCTGAAATATTCTTCATTACAGCATGATGTTTATTTTGTAAATATTGGTCCAGTTTAGAATAAAATAGACAATAGAGCAGGATGTACTTTAGGGCATGGCTACCTGTGGTTGAATAGTCACTACCACAGTAATTTGTCAACCAGGGTAGGGATGTAGAAATGCACTCGGTTGTCCAAATTTGGTCACTTCTGGCTTTAAAAACCAAGATGGTGACAGCCAGAATGCCATACTCAAGGCATCAAAACAGCCGTCCACAAACCAATGGGTGATGTCACATCCTCTTCTTAAATAGAGCCAATGGGTGGACCAACCAGCATTGGCATTTCCATGCCTAGAACCACAAACATTGTGTGGCTTAAAAATAGGCGACTTTGAGACGTTTTGACATGATTAACACTGATGTCTAATTCAACACATGGTTTTATTGTGAACGAGGAGGTGAGCTCAACTGAGATGTGTTGCAGACGAACAGTACTCGAGAGAGTGGAAGAGAGTGAGCATAGAGGGCAAGAGAAGGATGAAGAAATTAAATTATTGCTCAACGTGCACAAGTGGGGTGGAGACATTACGTGATCACTGGATCGATAAAGAACAGAACAAAAGCGGACAATGAAAGGACGAAAGAAAAATAAAGGAAACAGCAATACTGAGGAGTCATTGTAGGAAGTTGGTTTAAAGTATTAAGAAATATGGGCTGACCAGAAAGAAGGCATGTTTGTGTATCATTGACAGGAAAGAAAGACAACCAGCGTGTAGTGGTGATGATTCAATTTCATGTTCCTGCTCCTCTCTCTAAGTTCACCTTGACCATTTACTGTGTATTCCCTCTTAGTGTTGCCACTCCCAGTAACATTTTGTGCCTCTCCCTCATTGAGCCAAAGCTATAAATTGTTCGTCTTTCTTTCTTTTCTTTCGCTCTGTGCCAGGGAAAAAAAGATGCAAATAAAAAATGTGTGCAAGTACAGTAATTGCACCACAAACATGCTTTCAAATTGCCATGCATAAATGCACAGCGAGTATGCTGTACACACACTTGTTGTACCCTTAAACATATATTATGGACATGCACGTACTTACACCCACATATTATGCATCATACACAGAGACCGCTGGAGGCCGGCGTGGTTGAGACAGTTTAGGCTATCGTCACTGCCAAGACACGTCTGGTTTGCTTTCTTCTGAAATCTGAGAAGCAACATTGCCATTATTTATGTGCAGAAGCGTTGGAAAGGATTGAACGGGATAGGGGGAGCCATACCACAAGACTCTAGATATGACCTGTGTGCACCTGCTTGATTCGGTTGCCTCGAGTAACCTTGGGGAACTTCCTCTGCGTGAATCCTGGCCTTCAAATTGACTTGGTGGTCTGATAAGCTACAAGTCACGACCTGTAGCTCACCCAGCTCGGCCTCCAGAAACCCCCCCTGGTTGTAGTGTGTGGTCAGCCTCCGTTAAGCTGCCAATTGGGAACACATGCCATTCCTAAGAACTCTGCGGGTCTTGGGGATCTGGTGACAGCGGCTCTTGGCTTACAGATAGTCGATGCTAAAATGAGATAGACTTAAGGGCAGGCAAGTGTAAGGGGGGTGGGGGTTTGGGGGGGCATAGACCTGAAGAGGGTGAGGGAAAGGAGTAGGGAGAGATTGTGGGCAAAGGAATTAGAGAAGTGTAATGTGGGGCTGGGATGACCACGTGTCACTGAGTTCATGTTTATCCCTCCTTGAATTAAAGAAAGTAAGGAAGGTGCACTATTAGATTTTTGTATTACCCCTCTGGCATAGAAAGAGTTAAGATTAGGCAACCGGCTCTCATCTTCACTTGATTAAACATTGTTTATACAGTCTGTGTACACACTGCAGGAAGTGAAATCCCATTAGGGCGTCTCGATTGTTGACAGGTTGGTTACAGTCACTGTACCTGACATGCATTTTTTATGGGAGCGTCTTATCAGTGAGAATACCTTGTTAGCTCATAAAGGTATATACACGTATATACCTGTATACTCCCATTAGGTTGATATGAGGAGGAGCTGACATAGGGCATAGAAAGCATAAACTTGAATAAATAAAGCATGAATCATACACTCTGTTTCGCTCTTATATTTGAGCCAATGTTTGGTTCCTCTCTAACTTTTCCCTGAATTTGATAAATATTTGATTTAGTCTTGGAAACTTGTGAGTGTGTATGTATGCTCAGGGAGTGTGTGTGTGTGTGTCCTCTTATCTGTCTGTCCTTGAGCTTGAGCCTGCCAGACAAACCTGAGTAAGCCTGCAAACAGCAGTATTGAGGCAGTTATGCTTTCACAAAGTGGGAAATTCAGCAGTTCTAGAAGAGGCCTCCCACCTATTTGTACATGAAATCCCAATGCTGGATGGATATGTTTCACTATGTTCGGTACTTTACTCTAATTATATAGGGAAGCTGCAAGTGTAGTCCAAGAGTTTCAAACAGTTTGAATCAGTTTTTTTCTCATTTTGAAGGTTTGGTGAGGTCCTGGCACAAAAAACAACATGGTTAAGCTTCGGGAAAAATCATGGTCCAGGTCAAAATTACTTCAGGGGGGTTAGGGGATCTGCGTTGTCATGATTACAGCAATAACCACTAGGTTCAGATTCCATGACGGAGGCCAAAGTTTAAGGAAAACAATGGTCAGTGTTTGTAGGAAATTAATAGTGGTCTCAAACGTTTGGTCCACCCATCAAACCACCCTAAGTCCCCTCTCTGTGGGCTTTCTCTATAGCTCCCTGCGGACAAGGTTCATGATCAGTTTGGCGGCTAGAGTTTTGGCACTTTGACTACTGATGCTCTTCTAGCAATCCCAGAAATAGTTTTTTATTTGTGTCATGCCCAGATAAACACATAGGGCCCTATTTTTATAACCAGAGCAAAGCGAAGCACGGTGCAGCCGAAGTATTGCTAGTATTCAACCAACACAGTTGTCATTTTCATGCCCATTGCCAATGTTTCTTAAGGAATTAGAAGCACAGGTATAAGGCTACCTGCTGGGAATTGCTGCCTGTCGTACCTCTGACGGTGCCATTAGAACAGCTGCAGGGTCATCACCTTTATTGTTGTTTCATTCCATTAATCCCAGAACATCTTGTGGCAAGGGAGCAATGGTAGGGATGTCTCCCCATTGTCATCTGTAGCTGTCCGTAGGACCCTTGCCTTCCCACACCTGAATCTCCTCAGTCAGATCCAGGAGCTTCCCTGCTCTGCCTCCTTGGCCAGATCTCTGAGGGCCTTTTTGAGGAGCAGACACTCCCACACTCCTCAAGAAGCGCTGGGTAGATCTTCCAACGAAGCCTCTGTTACCGACTTCCACAGGGTACTTGACAGCTGACCACCCTGCTTCTCTGCATTCAGCTGTCAGCGCCATGTATTAGTCCTTCTTTCACTCAAATGTTACCTCCATCCCTCCTTCCCATTGGACAGTGAGCTCTGCCATGATCACTGTCCGGGCTGTGAAGGACCATAGGAAAATGTCTGGATGAAGAGAGGTTGTAGTGACTTCAGTTGGGAACTTCAGCTGCCGATCAAGGTCCACTCTCATATTCTATTCACAGTCAGGTGTTAAGGCTTATCTCGCTCTCTGGATGATGTTCTGTCCTGTACCTCCTTGTCCAACTAAGTGGATCAGCCGCTGTAGTGTTAGCAGGTGTTCTCTGGTAGCTACCAGCCTGCATGCCTCCAGGACTTCAGCTAGTTTCCACAGGATTCAGTCATATACCACCTGTGCTGACCCTGAGCCAGCGCTGTTCTACAACTGGATAGGATGTGCCGCAGGCTTGAGTTAGGGGCATCGCAGAGATGGCGGTTTTCCTCTCAGCCATGCCAAAGATGCAGATTGCTGGGGCTTGGTAGAGTGTCCTAGGTGGGCCTAATGAGAAAACTAAGACTGGCTTGCGGCAATTTCCACATGTCAGTCCAACTCATTGTCTCCCTCCCAGGTTGTCAAGTCTCCTTGCTGCCGCTGACTAAGTGCCCTGATTTTGTAATGCACCTCCTCCTTTGGACCACCAGGGGAGCTGTTCCCCACCCTAGGCACCCCAGTTTTCCCACACATCCCCCCTGTTGTTGATCTTACGGTGCTTCAGCCTACTGATCGCCATTGCCAATGTTTTGTAAAGAGTAAATGTACTGGCACCCATCAGTGCACCCCTGGACTTGTTAGTCTTAAAATGAAGCGTGGTCAGTATTTTCTTTCTATTTAAAAGGCCCAATATTCAGAGCCAACATAGACAGGTACCTCAGCTTGTTACACAGACATCAGACAACATTATACCACTTTCTGCAAGTTGTGGTCATTACAATGATGCCAGAAGACAAGGACAGACTCACTGCTAGCGTTTGTATGCCAAATCCACCATTAAAAAAGCAATTTGCCAGGCGCAATAGGAAATGACACTGATTGGTTTAAATTATTTTAAGCTCAAAACACACCTTTGATAATTGAAGGATTAAAGATACAACCCCTCTGTGCCTTCCTTTGTGCCAGATTATTCACTGTTTAACCAGCAAAAATGGAGTTGGACATGTTCTAAATGCTCTTGAACTATGCACCTTAGATGATGCGCAACCAATCATTTGAATACATCCCATGAACTTATAAAATACCTAAACTATAAAACTTAAACATAAATGTGTATATAGAGATCTTCTGTATAGAAATTTGCTGTACCAAGCCACATAAAACACTGGTATCTCATTGGCTGCTAGCTTCTGTTTCAGTTACATTCTGTTGTTAAACTGCAGGTAACCATGGCATATAACTTTTTCTCTACAGTCAATTCTCACTGGCGAAAGAGGTCTAATCAAGGGTTAATCTGAGTCCATTCCTGTGATGCAACAGTTTACTTTGTGATACAGCCAATTCCCCCAGTGATGTAACAGCAGATCTAATGCTGCAACAGTTCACTTGGCGAAGCTGTCCAGCATTTGGACTTGTGATACAACTGTTGTGTTGCAGCAGTGTGCAGGGTTATACATCACTTTCCTGTTTGGGCCCCTCTGATGCGACTGAGTGGTGGTTGCTGCGATGCAGGTTTGTGCGTTTTTGAGGCAGCAGTTTACATCATGATGCAGGAGAGGGCCTTCTGACGCAGCCATCAGCTTTACAAGTTAGCACAACTTTGAGTGACAGGGCGTTACATTTCCTGAAGCGATCGACCATGTATGTGAAAATCCTTAAATATGGTACAGTAAGAAGCTTAAACCTAATCTACTTAGGGTTTAAGATTATTACCCTAATGCAAGACAATATACTGCATGATCACAACATGAGACATAATGCGAAAAGGTCACACATCACATGAGGCAAATTAAAAAAACAACAGAGCCGGATGGATTAAGGAGGGATTTCGCTTCCAGGACTGACAGACATACAAAAGATGTCATGTGTACAGTGTAGACCAAGCATTACAGCGTGGACAACCAGGATGACAAATTTAGAGATAGAAACTGTCAACATAGCCAAACAGGCTTCAAATGTCAAAAATAAATCTTAAAAATAAATAAATATTGTTACAAGATGGCTCCTACTTGCAACAAAAGAGGAAGACAACAAACTATTAACCTTTCAAAAGATTTATTTGGCCAACACAACAAAGTAACCAACAAAACCAGAACAAACATGTAATGTCTGTACTATCAGTAATGTCAAGAGTGTACGGTTGTGTGTATCATGATGTGTGTGTAAAATAAGAGTAAAACTGAAAGTTCATTAGGTGAGCTGTAGTGTTCCTGGCTGTCAAAAGGTGAAGAATATGAGAGAGAGAGAGCATGGTCGGCAGCCTTCCTAAATGCAGATCGATCAGCTGAGATCAGGTGTGTTGAATCCGCCTTGATGACTCTAACCTTCCCCCACCTGCAGTCAACCTGGAAACAACACAGAATCAGAAACAACCACACCCACTGATCAAGACAACCTCAGGGTTGTCACAATATTCATGAGAATTCTATATTTTTTTAACACTTTTATCAGACACCTGACCACTAAACATGAACTATTTCCTTTTCCCCCATTTGATTGACAGGCAGGCCCCAGCAAAGCGAAAGTAATCGCATGTAAATTACTTAAGTGGTCAGAAATAGGCAGATTTCTGAGAGAACATGCAGGGAATGTTTTAAGCTCACCTTTTACTGGCCCCTCGAACTGCTAATCTCTCGGAAATACCTACAGCTCCTGGACACAGTGTCTCTGTCCTACAAGTTACCAGCAATTAGCCACGCCTTATTAGCTGCACCACTGGTCAGCATGTACAATAAAGAAATTAGGTATGGCAGAGAGCCATGGCTTCTTATTCATGTTATGGTGTCTCACATTTTAAAAGCAGGCATTAATCATGGATGGCTAGTGCAGGAGCAGGTCACTTGTCTGAAGCTGGAAACTGACTTTATTGCTGATATCATGTTGCACATGCCTCTGAGTGTGCATGTGTGTGACACAGGCCTTCTTGTCACTTTGTACATTTTAAACACATCTTAACACAAGACATACCTTATTATACTTAATATGTAATAATACTGTCATTCAATCAAAAGACAACATATGAAGGTCTTTCCTTTGAATTTGAATAACTTTCTAATTTGTTTCCCAAAAGGATCCCAACCTTTTTTTTTATTCCAGATCTACCCCTAAAGCCCTTAAAGATAAGTTCACACACACCTTAGCTTTTATCATATCATATACATATGTCAAAGTATTCCTTAATTTTAAAGTGGATGTTATTTAACTATATTATTTCACCTACAAGATAAGAGAAGATAAGATAAGATAAGAGAAGATAAGATAAGATAAGATAAGATAATCCTTTATTCGTCCCACAGGGACATGTACAGCAGTAAACTGGATAGTGCAACATTACAATAAACAGCATATAAAAATAAGTAACTAAAGAAGTGTATCATATAAAATAGTGTATCTCAAAATATATGTACAGAGCTAAAAAGATAATACGCACAGACCAAATGACAAACTTAGTCAGCAAGTGTACAGCATGAATGAATAAACAAATGGACCACCTGATGCAATAAGAGAGGTATAAAAATAGGTATTGCACATGTAGATTATGGAGAGTTGCAGCGCTCTTAACAGGAGTGAACTGGATACAGTCACAGAAATGTGTAAATATTAATTGTGCTCTGTTTGGTCAACTTTGAATTTGTAGGCTACAACAACCAGTTGCAGCAGTACAAAATGGACGTTTCAACTATTTTTACATCAAGCTATTTCAACTACAGAGTATTAGTGGGAAGTTAAGCTAATTTCCACTGTTTATCTGACACAGTAGATGCAGCTAACTTACTATCTATTGCTGTATGTTAAGCTTACTATTATAACCATTTATCTATTGCAGTAGCCTCAGTTTAGCTTACTATTTTAACCGTTTATCTATTAGCCTACAGCGGCCTAAGTTTAGCTTACTATTTTAACCGTTTATAGTAGCCTAAGTTTAGCTCACTATTTTAACCGTTTATCTATTACAGAAGCCTAAATTTAGCTTACTATTTTAACCGTTTATCTATTTGCCTACAGCGGCCTAAGTTTAGCTTACTATTTTAACCGTTTATAGTAGCCTAAGTTTAGCTTACTATTTTAACTGTTTATAGTAGCCTAAGTTTAGCTCACTATTTTAACCGTTTATCTATTTGCCTACAGCGGCCTAAGTTTAGCTTAATATTTTAACCATTTACAGTAGCCTAAGTTTAGCTCACTATTTTAACCGTTTATCTATTAGCCTAGAGTGGCCTAAGTTTAGCTTACTATTTTAACTGTTTATAGTAGCCTAAGTTTAGCTCACTATTTTAACCGTTTATCTATTAGCCTACAGCGGCCTAAGTTTAGCTTAATATTTTAACCATTTACAGTAGCCTAAGTTTAGCTTACTATTTTAACCGTTTATCTATTAGCCTAGAGCGGCCTAAGTTTAGGTTACTATTTTAACTGTTTATAGTAGCCTACGTTTAGCTCACTATTTTAACCGTTTATCTATTACAGAAGCCTAAATTTAGCTTGCTATTTTAATCGTTTATCTATTAGCCTACAGCAGCCTAAGGTTAGCTTACCATTTTAACCGTTTATAGTAGTCTAAATTTAGCTCACTATTTTAACCGTTTATTACAGTATCCTAAGTTTAGCTTACTATTTAAACCATTAATCTATTGCACTATCCTAAGTTAAGCTTACTATTTTAACTGTTTATCTATTGTAGCAGCCTAAATTTAGCTTACTATTTTAACCGTTTATCTATTACAGTAGCCAACTATTACAGGACTCCCTAAAAACAAAATATTTCCCAGGGTATAAATACAGTGTTTTGTGCAAAACTGAAAAATTGTTTATCCATCTTATCTTGCCTTAACCCATAGATTAAACCGACAGCAGATCTTGCGCCTAATGGAAACTTCCGAAATAGAGGATTTTGTATTTGTCTGTGATCACTGATTTACTGGGTTTTTGGGACTCACTAACTGTAACTACAATTTCTAGTACAATGTTTTTAGCTTACTTTAACCATAAGTTTTGTTAAAAAGTCTAATAATAATGTTTATAGCTAACTATTTTAACTTTTTATCAGTTATTTTTTAGCCAACTTATTTCTAATACATACCGACATTACGTACATTTTCTGTTTATCCAGGTATTTAAGCTAACTATTTCAGGTGTTTTTAGCTTAGCATCTAAAAATGTTTTATACCTATTAGGTAAGGTTGTACTTTGCAGTGGTGTTGAATATTTAGTTCAACAAGTTCACACACAATAGGGGCATAACAAACACTAACACCCACTGCGACCTCCACTATGAACAAGAATTAATAGATTTCTGACGGTGTCAACAAAAACAAAACAATTATGATCTTTATAAAAGTAGAATTTATGGCAGAGCTGTTATTCCTTGGACCATCACAATCTTTCTATGTACTCTAGTAGATACAAGTAAAAGTATCGCGGGTAAGGAATCACTGTGATAACCCAACATTGAACAACATACCAGCACTGATTGAACTATGAGTGAAATGTTATCCAGTGAGAGCAGTGTGTGAGAGGGACACGAGTTTGGCTCATCATAGGAAAAGTCAAGGAGACACTGCACACCATGTTTATTGTCTTGGGCAACTGAGGCCAGTGAAATGTTCTGGTTGAAGTTTGTTGTGGTCCTTCAGAAGAGAAAAAAATGATTCCTGTGTCTGCCCTGAGGGAATGAGATCAGAGAAATGAGTCATAGAGCAAGAAAAGAAAGAAAAATATAAAAGAAGGGAGAGGTTGACAGAGAGAAGGTATCAACTTTGACCAAACTACTGCAGCTAAATCTCAACTCCTACTACGTGGCAGTACCGTAAGACAACGCTGTCAAACATGGCAGAAAATCTGGAAAATGTAAGCTCTTTAAGAGGCACCATTTAAAAAGATGGCATTGGTATTAGGGAGAGGGTAATATAAATGAAAGATAAGAGCTACATATCACATCATACATCATTTCTATGTTTCTATAAAGCACCTTGTTCGTAGCTGACATAAAGGCCAAATGTCAGGAGGGGTAGAGATTCTATATTTACAGTGTATGTAGGAGTAAGAGCAAAATGTTTACATTGTCTGGGAGTCTGCAGTATAAAACTGGGGTGTATTTATATAGGGCTGTTATGTAGATTTTCTTATTTAAACAAAGTCAAGCAAACTGTTATTTATAGTACAGTTATCCTCATACTTGAGATATAAAGGGAAATTAATGAGATATTTGCTTTACAAACTGGCGAGGATAAATGTGGAGGCGGCTTACGAATCAAAAAATAATACATTCTCACTATTGGTTGAAGTTCTTTTACGTCATTGTTGTATTTAAGGTTGATCGGGAAATAAGTTCTATTATACTTCAATATAAGAGTCCAACAAATGGTGTTTAAAGGCCTTCTGCAGCATAACAAATGAACACAGACACAGATAAGAAGTCAAACAATAACTTGCATGAGCACAGTTGCAGACAGATTAATCTTTTGGACTCTGTGATTATAAGAGTCAAGTTTCACGATGAGAGTTCATTTTTTACCAACTTTCCATGAAAAAAGTCCTCATTTGCCAACATCCCCCCCTCCTTTAATCATTGATTTGCTATTCGCTGAATGAAAGAGTAAATCAGTGTTGTTCTTTAACCTAATCCTACAATTTCATGCTTTCGTTTTTTTCAAAGTCAGCTTCCTCGCTTGTTCTCCGAGTGATTTGTGTTTGATCAGGAGTTGGATCGTTGTGCCAATTTTTAACACTGAGCCCTTGTGGATTCCCTAACAAGGCCGGGCCTGTCTAATACACAAAACACAACACAATTCTGCCTGATCTCTCCAGTAATTCCCCCGGCTCACATCACTTCCGCAGTTTGCAGATCTCTCAGATGTGCAGCACAAATATATTACATTACGATTAAGGGGTTTTACCATTGGGTATTTGGGGTACAAGCAGACTTGGTTCGTGTCATGCAAGTGTTTTGAAGCATGACTCTTTTAGTTTTGTTCCTGATCCTGCAATGAGCAGATTCCATAAGAACATAGATTAAATATCAAAACTGTGAATGTCTGTTTTGCTTTCCAAAATCTTAAAGGCATAGTCCGGTTTGTTTGAAGTGGGGTTGTATGAGATACTTATCAATACCAAGTGAAACATACAGTTGACGGCAGTCAGCACGGCACCTGTGTTTAGAAACCGGCTGGAGTGCCGGCACGGAAGCTAGGCTGTATGCCGCTGCAGATAGTGCCAAATTCATACGTAATTTGACACCATACGCTGCAGGCGTTGTATGTGTTGCGGTCCACATAAAGTAGTGCCAAATAAAGAGGCGTTCTTAATGAAAAGTTAAACGTGGTGAATTATTCAAATATAGCGTACAATTGAAACCACTATTGATTTTTAGTGGATAAACTGAGTGTGAAATTGGCCCTATCTGCAGCAGCATATAGCCTAGCTTCCGTGCCGGCACCGGCATCCACTGTATGTAGTACACTTACTATTAATAAGTATCTCATACAACCCCACTTCAAACAAACCAAACTATCCCTTTAAGGAATTGTATTAAATACGAACATACTTTTATTGGGTTTCAGGCCGAGACGTACACCCAAACAGCCTTGGCAGATGACTGTTCACAAAAGCTCTGCTTGAGGTTTTTGCCTGTTAGCGGAAGTTTTTCATTGCCAATGTTGCCAAGTGCTTACTCATCGGTGGATTAACGTTGGATCTCGGTTAATAATACAACAAATATTTCCAGACTTTCTAGACCTGTTCTTTACTGTGTAATGTGTCATGACATAACTTTTGTTGTGATCGTATTAAACAAACAAGATACAATGTGTGAATTTGTTAAGTTTAAAAGTGCACAAGTATTGTGGCGGGGTGCAAAGAAAGAGAAAATAAAGTAAACTGAGCTCTATTTTGGTGTCAAACTGATCATTACACTCCCCCATTGGCACGTACCTGAGAACATACACACTTAAATAAACACTCGCACAGTCTTGGACAGCCCTGGTGAACGGTAATGCTGTGGTAATGAGTGTAAGCTGGACTACACCCATGTGACGGGTTAGTGGGTGCAGCCAGGCTGGCAAAGCCACAATAAAGCAGCCGACTTTGTGCTACAGAAATATCACAGAGATGAGGCTTTAAAGATGCTTTCTGAAAATCTTCTGTTAAAATATTCTTTTTGCAGTTTTACAGCAGTTCTGACCTAAAGGAGAAAGTGTATTGTTACAAACACTCATATCAGTTTCTCTTTCACTTCTGTCCTTTTTTCTGTCAGTCACACACATGCAGATGAATGAGACTCTGCATCAGTGTAATTCTGACTGAGCTCTCCCTCTTTTTATCCTCTTTTCTTCTCCCCCTTTAGCTCAATTAGTCTCTTTTCCACCATGCTCTGCTGATCCCTCTTTAAACTGATTCCTGTCTTATTCCCTCCCTCTGTTTTCCTCTCCGGTTCCCTGCCTCATGACTCATGGAGGATATTTTTCAGTGTCACAATCAGTTGGAAACTTGGGGTAAATATAGATCAGAAGCCTTAAAGACGTAGTACGTGAGAGTGAGCACATATCACGCATGACTTCACTGCGGACACCGATCAGGGAGGGGTTTTTGCCGAGTCGTGATTTTCTGTTGATTTGCATCAGCAGTGTGAGGTGATCTACCTGCTCGGGAGCACGTCGCCTGCCTCAGGTCTTAAAGCCTTAATCACACCTCCATTCTTGTGCATGTTCACTCAATCCCTCAGCTCTTACAGTTCTTAAAGCTGCTCTCATCCTGTTAGGACCTTTAATCTGTATTAAATTCACCTGTCAGAGAGACATTTAATCAATTCTTTTGTTTAACATTACATTTGAAATGTGCAGATCAATTGTGCATTATCACTTAAACCCCTTTTGTTTGTTAAAAAAAACACACAAAACCTTAAATGACCCTCATGGCAGGACAGAGCTTGTGTGAGCATGGAAAGCTACATGCCTACAGATGTCAAATTAAAAGACGACTTGTGTTTAAACGCTTGTAAGTTCATTTTTTTTTTCTTTCTTTAAGGCTGCTTTAGTCAATATTTATACAGTTAAAGTTATCAGTTAAATGACTATGTCTAAATTTAGCTTATAGTGACCCACAGAGAATTACTGTTAGAGTTACCTCAGAGTGTTTTAGTGTCTTTTAGCTAGCTGTTTTAGTGCAGTCTCACTGCTCTCATCGTTAAAGTTTCACGCAACAAGCTCCTCAATCCCACTATGAGCTACCAAACAGCAAAGAGACGAGGTTAGCAACTATCGGATGAACACATTTAGCATTTAGCAGCTAAAGAGACAGATATTTTTAGCTAGAGTCCTGGGAGAAAACAACAGAGCACAACTGACTTTTCACGATTTCACGATTTAATTCTTACAACTGTTTAAACTAGTTTTATTGTTCTACATTTGGCTGGTATATCTTTGATGTAACACTTTACTGTAAACAGTTACAACAGTTAGAGCCTCAGGCAGGTTTTGAAGAGTTCAACATCAAATCAATTGAATATCAAAAGCAGGTATTTTACAGTCCAACTCTAAATAACATTAAAGGGTTTACACCAGTATCAAATAATAACAGTCTTTCTGATTGCATAACTAACCTGCTCAGTCGAATCCTGCGTAATGAGAAGTAATAATGGTCCAAATAAGCATTGATCTCATTAGCAGCTGTTCTCAGGGGAGCTTTTGTGTCAAAAATCTCTGGATTGGCAGCTGTAGAGCAAATTAACCCAACTATCCGTGTATCATTGCCAAACAGAATAAGGCTGTTGATTTTAATTCAAGAGAACGTTGTAAATCACTCTGATGTGGTCACATGATGACATTTTTAACTGTGTCTTGTGGTGGGAACTTGTTTGTCACTCTCAGTCAGTAAACTCAGAGGGAAATAATGATTAACCGCAATCAACCACAGATTACACACCACTTCCCATAAATAAACTTTTGCCAGATAAGAAGGGAGGCTGTGATAATTCCTCAATCACACTTTTCACCCAATTCTGTTTAAGATCAACCACATGTGCAAGCATCCGTCCAAGCTCCACATGGGAGACTTGTGTGTTAAGACATTTTGATTTAAAATATAAGTGAAGTCGAGTTAACTATTATGCTAAACACACAGAGTTAATGTACACTGCAACCTCTTTACTCTTCAAGGGTAAGTACTGTATACGTTAAAAAAGTTGCATAAAACAAGGATTAATGTTCTTCTTAGGTTCCCACAATAACACTGAGCTGTTCTCTGGCTTTAAATAATTACATTATATGTTTACGCATTGATGAAATAACAACATGGGGACTATAGGATACATATGCTCCCTTTAAAAATCAAGAAAGGCGAATTAATCCGAGTTTGTTCAAACAAAGTGGGCTGATGTAGGATTTCCTTTAACCGTTGATTAACTAAAATTATATTTTGTGCGTCTTAAAGACTCTTTATATACATGTATATGCTTCTTTGGTGGTATAGGTCATACAAACAATAAGTAATTCCCCCTTGACTGCTCTTAAACGTCACCTTCAAACATCCTGTACAACCCACACTGATGTTAAATCAGCAAAGTTTAGCTAACGAACGAGACAGGCTAGCTAGCTAGCTGGGTTCTGGGCTCCTGCTAAATCACAGCTTAGACGGTTTATAACATTCTTGGGGGTGTTTTACCCAGTAAAGGGGGCCCCACAATTTACAGGGATTATAGGCCTATAGTGTGCTTTATATTTAGGTATGCACAGAAAGAGCATGAGTCAGGGAGAGCAGAGGGGGGAATTAGCGCCATGAAGGAGCTAATCTAGTGGGAAGCAGCAAGAAATGGGGATAAGAAGGAGCGAGTTTCAAAACAAACATGACCAAAGATCCAAAAACCTCCACTTAATCTACATTCATAGGGGTTAGATGGGGTCCAGGGGGCCTAGAGATCAGCTACTGCTACATTGTCACAGAGCCAGTCACTAATCCTATGCTACTAGCTAAAACTGCTCTTTGTCCTTCCCGGTGGACTAGAGGGGGGGTGAAGTGATGTGATAATCTGTTAAAGCAAAACAGAAAAGTAGTCTGTTTTCTGTTTTTCTGTAGTTTGTGGTAAAATACAGCTGTCAAATCAAATTTCAGTAACTTACCTGAAAAGTGACAATTTTTCCCCAAGTAAAAAACAGGTCTGCAGAAAAAACGTGATGTAGCAGCCAAAGCTGGAAACGTGTGCCAGGGATCATTTTCCGGGTAAATTTCCTTCGTTCTTGGAGAAGTTATTGTGTCTCTAGAGGTGTAGCAGTGGAAAAGGGCCCGTGATAGCTTACCAATCAGGCTACATTTTGAAGCAAGTATATGTTTACAGACTTAGTCTGGCCCTATACACAGTTAGTCTGGAAGAAAATTCAACCCTAAAATATACTCCGAATATACTGGAAATGTAAGCTAGCATGTATTTCTTGCTAAAAATTTTCCTCGATTGTGTTTGCTTGCGTTGGGCTAAACTTGAACCAAGTTCAACTTTGTGCTGTCAAAAAATGTGTTGTTTTTGTTGCTGGAGCCCGACAGTTTTAATTACACTGAATGACGGGTTTGCATTTTGTTGCTGATTTTAGTCCAAGGTTAATGAGCATTCAGTGTGAATAGAATTATGTGTTTATATGCAATTATGGGCAGAGATGGTCCTACCCAACTTTAACCATGCTAAGTCATTACTGAAGTCCAACTATCTCTTAAGTTAACAAGAGAATAACTATTTTTAACGTGATTTTATGTGTTCGGTCTAAAAATACATTTTCATTAAAAGCCGTTCCTTCCAATGGGTGCCAGTGACAGATACTTCTGCCCTAAACTGTGCAGTAGAACATTTCAAGGATCAAACACTTTTGAAAAAGTTTGTTTTCATGAATATTTTTCTCAATTACAATGACCCAACCAAGAAAGTTCACATTTTCAAGCTTTCGTTGTGTAGCCAACGAAATTCCAGATAACGAATGTCCAGCCTACGACTTCCTCTTCCGTGCGCTGGTCATTTTGTATGGTCCAACTAGAAACTGGAGACATTGACTGGCCTATAGCTAATCTCTGTAAAAACAATACACATGTATGTTCTATTCATTAGATTCTAAATCACATTTTTAAATAGCTAATAAAAAGCTAATTCGTAGTCAGACGATAGCTGTTGGGTTCCGAGATTCCATTTCAGTAAATGTGTTCAGCCTCTTTGGCTCTTCACTCAGACCGTTTAGTTGCCTGCAACCTGAGGCTACTCATACCTGATTGGTCAATACTAATACGACTATAAATGGACAACAAACCAAACACTTACGATACCAGAATCTTGTTCCCCACTGCATTCATATAACGGTTTGTACAAAACTAGCTAACGCTGGCACTCCTACATAGTCGTCGACAGCTCGATGGAACAGATGAAATTACTGTGCACTGCTTCAAAATGCCATTTTATTCATAAGGCTGAATATCTGTCGCTCTGTCATGAAAAGCGTGCAGGAATTTCTTATTTCTCTGATCTATTTTCTGTCAGGTTACATTCTGCGGTAAGTGTGAGCAGAAGCTTGCCGCACAGACACATGGAAATCTCACGTTGCCTAATGAAATCTCTTGAAAACACAGCATTCACAACACAGCAACCTTTTCCTTATTTTATATAAAAACAATATAATTTGAAAATAAATATGCTTTACTGTTTTACATAGACACAGAAAACATGTTAATAATGAAGAAGAGACAAAGAGAACTAATGATGAGGGTTCTTAGACTGATGGCAGACAGGATACGTTACCCAAATTTTAAATGGTGTTTTCGTTGGTGTAGATTATCTTGAGCTGGTAGCACTAGTATAGTTTTATTTGCATCTTGCAGGACGGACAAAACGAAGACCCTCTATTTACTTAAATACTTAAATACAACAGCTAAACACAGATGTGCACGTTGGCTAATGCACGCAAACACACACTCATACGCACACTCGTACACAGATAGACACATGTTAAAAATCTACACAGCACCCACAACCTTAGATAAGAGGGGTTTAAAATCCAGAGAAGATGCCATCAGTACACCAGAAAAAAATGATCCGTTAAGGGAATGTTAACAAATAATTTCTGATCTTTTTCTATTTTCTCATTGTTTCGTAGAAAAGCATGGAGAGGGTCCATGCTGAGCGTAGCCATCAGTGACCTTAAACATGGGGGAGGGGTGAGGACAGCTACGGGTACATAACACTGCATATATAAATAGACCAAATTAAATATGGGTAGACTGAATACTGAAAAATACTCTAGAACATTATAAATTATCTAGAATGGACTATGGCATTACGGGTTATTGAGTATGTACAAGTTCAGAGAAGAAGATACGTAATCAATGGATTCTGTATTGAGTTCAACAACTAACAAAGCTACTTTGACAATCCCCTCTTCTGCAAAAGGAAAGAAAAATAATTTAAAAAGCACTCGAAAGAATTCTCAGTACATTTTGTGAGGCACAGTTTTTTCAAATGGAATCAAACTACAGTATAGGATGTTTTCAGTGGTTTTCATGTAGGACATAGCAAAACATCAGATGCAATATTGATAACCAGTATCCCTTTTAAAGTATATGGCACTCCAGAGTCTGTTCTCCTGCAAGCTGCTCACAATAGCGACATTGTGTATGTCCACGTCAGTCCTGCAATGTCCTCACGGGAAAGGAGGCGACATCATGTCCAGACAGATTTCCATCAGCTGCTCCGCAAGTCCTGCTTTTATACTCCGAAAAAGCAAACGCAGACAATGACGGACAAAAAAAAAATCCATCCATCTATTTTGAAATGAGAGCGTTCCCATGTCCTCCTCGGCCTCACCCGCTGTTTTAGCAGTTAAATATATCTTAGATTGAGAGGTTTTGCAATTTATGATTGACACACAACCACAGTAGACTCATATCCAGTGAAGTAATTGCATTCAATGAATCGACAACAACACTACACCTGCATTGCAAGCCTGTTAGAAATGCAAAACCACATGGCGGCTATTTGCTTTTTGTCAAATGATGGGTTTAGTAATATGTTTCTGTAGCAGCATAACAATTCTGTACTCTTTTTTTTCTTTTATCATGGTCTATTTACACACAGATATACAGTGGGAGGAACTTCAGTCTTTCTTTTTGTTCTCTCTCAGTCAGTCCAAGAGGAATGCTTTCCACAGAAAAGAAGAGCTTACGGTTAAAAGGTCAAAGTGCTGTGCTGTGAAATATCTCTAGAATATTCCTTCATCTTGTACGTCTGGTGCTCCCACCTCTCTCATCTTCTGGGCTTGTCACATCTAAACAAGAAGAGAAAAAAAAAAGCCATTAAAATAAGAAAAGTTGCAGAAAATAGAAAAAACAAAGAGTGTTTTCAATTGTGTTCCATCTTTGTGTCCATGATTGCTATACTAAATCAGGCTGGGTAGTCTGTCTGAACGGGAATAGACAAAAAGATGCATCTATCAAAGCAAATAAAACATTATCGTGCTCTCATTTGTCTGGTTTCTGGGACAGTCGCCACTAAATCCTTTTAAGAGCTTTTTAGTGAAAACAGCTGCGGCCGGAAGCGAAACTGATGAGAGCTGTATGAGTCAACAAAGACTGTAAAGTTGTGGATCTGAAAAACCAACATAATGAGTCAAATGACGTCATAAAGGATGGATGGGACTAGATTATTCTCTCTGGTCGTCACTATGCGTAACCACATCACGTGCAAAGAGTCATGGAATCATAGACCGCCATTGGATTTTGAACTCTTCTGTTAAAGCATGACTTGCATTTTGGAACGTCGCCATCTTGTTTTTTTAGAACCAGAAGTGACCATATTTGGACGATAGGGTGGATACACATTTTTACTTCAGACCGCCGTGAAAGCCACCTGTAAATCACAGATACCCACGCCCTAAAGCATACCCTGCTTTATCATTAATATTACTCTAAATGGGACCATAATGTACAATATTAAACTTAAATTAAATTGAAGAATACTTGAGACTAGCAATTGAGGCTCTTTAGGAAAATGTTTACTGAGTTATCAAATCGTCTGAGAAGTCGGGTCATTTTCCCATTTGGTTTCGTAAAGTAGGACAACTTTTCGCAACCACTGGAGACGCCCCCTTCTGGCCAGTAAAAGTGGGACACGTCCATTCCAATACAGTCTATGCATGGGACCATTCTCTATCAAGACAAATGGTGGGGACTACAGTATTTTTGTTTGGGAGAATTTGGCTGTATTTTCAGTAATCTATTTCCATTTTTACAGATGACAGCGTGATTTTAACGTCTAACTTCTGGGACAGACCAATGAAGTTATGGTTCCACTTTGGTTCTATTGGAGACACTTACTTGCAGGTCCTCTCGTTGAGCTCTAGCTGGCGCTCTTTACAGTATTCGTCTGTGTGTTTGCAGGAGCACCGGCAGGTTGCGGGATCCTGCACGAACAAGCGCCTCCTCCTCTCTGAGCAGTGATCACAACATGGCTCACAAACACTGGACGGAGAGAGACAGACAAGGGTGGGAAGGAAGAGGGAGAGAGGTAGATTATCACAGTGTACCATTACCACCCACGAGAACGGCTGCCCTCAGGTCAACCCCATCGTTTGCTACAGCTTGCTCTTCCAAAGCACTGGCCAGCAAGTTGTGCTGCATGTGACAGTTGGGTAGTATTACACACAGGTTCCCACAGAGCAGGCAAATATTCAAGCAGTCAAATTACCCTCCCCCACGCCCCCCAAGCCCTCTTGCGTTGATTGGACCACTTGCAGATACCTTGAATGTGTTAGACATGCAGAGAGCAAAGCTTTGGACCAGTTCATGCAACACAAAGCGGCTCTTATTGGCTTTTAACTGAAGGTCAGAGGACAAACTTGTTACAAAGAAAACTCAAGGGTCTGCTTGGTTCTCCATTAAGAAAGATTTCATTTTATTGAATGAAAACTGAAGACTATGTTTCCCACAGAGAGACATTAGATTCAGAACAGAGGTTGACAGCTCAATAAACAAATTACAAATGAACACAATGACATGTATTCTTTCACATTATGAGCACGGATAAACATGAGATCATCTTTATATTATTTCTGACAAAAATAAGAGTGTTTTTTTATGGTTTCAGAGACAACAAAGGCACAAAACACCACTTTGCTGGTTTACAACCCCCCCCCAAACCCCAACAGATAGCCATCACTCATATCTCCACATTACATAAAAAGTACCAGCATTATATACGGGAAAGCAAAACCAGTTTGTAAAGATGAAAAGAAAAGAAGCTGGAGAGGAGACGGGTACGAGACACAGGAAAGCAGCACAGACTCAACACTGCACACAGGACCATGATTACAATCCTGGCGATCCCAGCACAGATACCAGAACAGTGCGAGCCGGTCTGCAGAGCCATGCTGGTGGAGCTGTGATCTGTGTCAGTCGGAGTTTTAAGTTACAGCCAAGACACGATCTGTTTATTCCAGCTTCTTTAAACATGTCTATCAATCAAAAAGCTAGCTATCTGATAAGATGTTAGCGGCAACTTGTTTCTAATGTTTTTCCTGATACGCTGCTGTATCTCGTCCCAACCGTCGTCCCAGTCTCGTCCATGCAGAGTTATATTCTTACAAACAAGGAGCAGGGAAGGTTTGGGGGAGATTAGATGGGTATTTTGACGGTCGGAGATGAGTTATGGTTCATTTCTTTAAGATGGAATTAGCTAGCAGGTTGGCTGTGCTTCCCTGGTTATCACCGTTATGTAAAGTTTTGCTAAAGCTACGTTAGCAAAACATGTTAGCAAAAAGCTTGGCACTGATACGCTGAGAATGCAGACCATGACTCGCAGGACAAAAGTTAGCACAATACACGGAAGCAACATGCTAATTGATGTAGCTAAAGGGCAAATTAAAAAGGACAAATGAGCTCCTCCCAAATGAGCTTGACAATAAGAAGCGCAACACTCAGGTGCAGGTAGGTTGAGAAGGCGGAGCTGACATACGCATCGTGAATTGTTTTGTCACGGTTTTTCTTTCGTTTTCTCTTTAAGCCTTTGCCCTTGCCTTTCCGGGATTTTCTGCAAGAGAAAGAGGACAACAAGGCAGAGAAATGCCTGAGAGACTGAGGACAGATTGACTGAGGTGTTAATTTGATTAATGGTATTGACTTGTTTGGGATGATTAATTATATCATCATATAGTAAAATACATGTAAGTATGAATATTTCTATGATGGATAATTTCCCATTTTTGTGTTCAAATTTTAAATTTTGAATGCAACCAATGGAATGTGTCCTGTTATATAAAGGTTTAACGACACAGCCACAGAATGGAACTTACTGTAGGTGGTTTCCAAACATCCTGTAGTTTGTGTAAGTGATGAATATCAAATGTTCCAAGTAAAAACCCACGCTATCGTCCAACTTAAAAAAAAGCATCTTTTTGTACAGCAGTACAATGACTCTGCAGACTTTGTTAGGGATTAATGGTCTGAGGTTTGGCTTTGCCGGCTGTTCTGAAATTTCCCAGATGGCTTGAGGACAATGAACTTGGACTACACTTCAAAACAGCATCTTTGGGCCTATCTGGGTCAACTCTTTATGGCTGATTCAACTTGTCTCGGGACACAGAACTATGAGAACAAGCTTGTAAAGCATATAACAGGAGTTTCACAGGTGCAGGGGATTAGAATATCAGGGCTGTGTGTTCAAATACAAGCTGGGTTTCACAAGTTATTGCTTTTTATGATGTATGCAGCTAAGCAGAAAACAATTGCAATGCTAATAAAAATGCAAAACAATGTTGTTAAAAGTCTCTATGGACATTGATGGCAACTGTATAGGCTAGCCCGTTCTCTTTCGCAAGTCAAATACCAACGCTTTGTCATGATCCTCTGTGGCGCATAGTTATGAGCGAGGTACCCTGGATTGTCTGTCTGTCAAATATAAACCCATCCGCAAAAATATATGAACCTAGGAACAACTGCTCTTAGAGACCTTGTGCTCTCTGTATGACACCCAGCAGACACTATTTTGTGACGTAAAAGGGATGTGATAAAGAGTTGGCATTTGACGAACTGGGTCGGGAACATGTGGCAGCCACCCATGAAGTATAACAGGGTTGGTTCTTATAAGAGCAATCTATGCATTTATACATCACCATTATTTTGTTGGCCAAAGCAGGTTGATGCCCAAGCTCAACAATTATCTGTGATTCAGTCTGTGTTCCCCTTTCCAAACTTTTAACCTGTGATCCAGCAGCATATTAGGTCTTGAAATGCATTTTTGTGATTGCGTAGATACCCGAGTCCTGCTCAGAATTATAACATGTTTTCCTTGGGAAAGAAATGTAAGCTGTCTGATATTGCTACAGCTTTGGTTGTCTTTGCTGGAAGACACAAAGTTGTGCAGGCCTTTGCCATCCCAGTTTGGGGGATATCTGGATTTTAATGTTGGTTTTGCCGTGGGCAAATACAACCTTCTGCTGGAAAACAGGTTAACATAAGAGGTCACAGCCATGCTAACAGCTCTGTGAGGTTGTTCTTGGACACAGCGGTGCTTTGAACTTGATGCTAACATATGCTAGCATATTTACATGTTCACAATGGCAATACAAATGTTTTCCATATAATACAATGTAAAAATATAAAATAATATAAATATAATGTTTATCATGATTAACGTCTCAGTTTAGTTGGTTAGCATGCTATAATTTGCTCATTAGCATTAAACACACTAGAAGTAAAAGTACAGCTGTCATTAGCGTTGCAGGCATTATGTCTAAAGAAATGTTGACCTTATCATGGAGTTAGATGAAAGTTCAGGAAGTCAGTTATTACAAGTCATCCTTGTCAGCAATTGTCATGACAATCCATCCAATAGCTACCAAGGTCATGAACCATGCTAAGTCAGATCCAGCTGTGACTAGCTAACGGATTTGAATATATCCATGGAACAGGATGAATCAGATGTGTCGTAAATGTTGGAGTTTCCACTTTTCTTTGTCCATGCATCACCATGGACGTTAACAGTTAAGTTTCACAACCTCAGCAGGATGACTCACCCTAAGACCTCCCGAGACCTCTCACCGCTGAGCGGTCAGAGGCCAACGTAAAAACTAACATGAAAGTATGAAAGCATCAGAAACAGGAGTTGAACGACCCTAAGACCATCACTTTGTAGAAACACGCCACCAAAGCCGCACTCGTAAACAGTTATTACAAGGTTAAAGAGGGGGCCTCAAAACTAGACCTTATCTATATGACGGAAAAGCTGACATAAAACCAAAATACAACCAACTTGCATATATTAACGACTTTTCGCAGAGGGAAGAGTTTAATGACCCCTAGCACACTGACTTCTGTAGCTTGGGACGGTGAGAACACTTAAGCAACAACCATAAACACGACGGTTTAACAGGTCTTCAAAAACACTGTTATCTATATCAGAGAAGCCAGTAACAGGAGTAGCAGAAGTTAAGTGGGATGTAAACAGTAAAGAAAGAGAGGGGTGGAATGTAAAGATCAGATAGAAAAGGGAGGAAAAGTGTAAAGGACACGTATAGAGAGGGCAATGACCTCGAGAAGTGTCACTCATTCACCTGAATGGTATTCCCCGTATTTATCACCTGAGAACTGCTACATGAGCTAATCCCACTCAGCGTGTCTGCTCGGGTTTTAATGAAATATAATCGTTTGTGTGCGTCTATGTGAATGTATAATAAAGAGACAGAGAGAGAGAAAATAACAGACGGAGAAATTAGACAAGAAAGGGCTTGTGGGATCATTTCAGGAAGGCCTAGAGTTGCAGACGACTGAGTGTGAGAGTTTGTTGCGGAGCAAAACAGGAAAAAGATCAAATCTCAAGTCCCCATTGTTTCACCCAGCCTCCATGCAGAAAGAGTGCTGTACTCACTTTTCTTTCTGTTCTCTCACTTCTTTCTTTAACCTGAAAGGCAGGAACAAAACAACGTGACATTAGATTACAGCATGCTGTTATTTCCTGGTAAACAGATACATATCAACATTATCAGAGCCCAGAAGCTCATTATCAGCATGTGTTGGCTCCCATCAATCTTTTTTGTATCATGTTATGTCATCGCCTTTTTACCAGAAAGTGTGATAAAGCTGGCTTTCACTTTCAGCTCCAAATGAATCCCATTTGTTGAGAAATAAAGCAGTGTACACACACACACACACACACACACACACACACACACGCACACAATCACACGACTACAATAGAACGTTTTCAAGGTTTGTTTCACTTCTTGTCTGTGTGACGACTCCTGCCGATAACAGTGTGTGGAGCAATAAAATTCGCTGGCACACAGTTTGCCAAAAGAGTTAGGAAACAGTGTTTCATTAAAAAGGTCAGCCAAGTTTCTGTTGTGACAGATTGGTACAATAACCGCTGTAAAAAGCATGAGTGTATGTGTGTAGTAATACCACAATGCTAACGTAATTACAAGCAAATGTACTGGGTAGTTTTAACGTCATACAATATGTACTCACAGATCAAGACAATTGGACACGGATTGAAAAAATGTGTCATTTGACAGCAATTCAATGTTTTTTCCCTTTAAGAATTATCTCTGTATAGCTGTGTCTCAATTCAGGGGCTGCATACTTCGAAGGCCAAACTGAAATGAAACGGTCTGGTCTACGGAGTATTTCCTGTTTGTGTCACCAGCTGTTCCCGCCCTTACCATTGCGTCACCAAACGATGCTTCTGTCGCCTAGCAACAGGTAGCTAGCGGGATAACTAGCTATATTATAACGTCACATAACATAACCTATTATTTTATAGATAATTTGAAGTTTCAAGCACCCCTTTCATTCTTTCACATTTATATCGCTAGCTATTCAAATTCAAAAGTATATTGTTTGGCCGTGTGAGAGTCCGCCATCTTGTTTGAATTGGCGCGCAGTGAATCTCGGGATATGCTTGGCTGCGAAGGATGCACTCAATGGATCCTTCGTCCATTTGCTGCGTGAATGTTTTTGGTCCAGATTTAGCAAAGTATCGAAACTGATAAAAAGTATCAAAAGGTACTAAAAGGGCAGAATGTTTAGGATTATGGTGACTTATACGGTGCAAACCAGACTGTGATACTATAATATATAAGTTTAAAGGGGGGTATAATACTAATTTAAAGCTTCATATTTCACTCTGTGATACCTGTGGAGTAGCTTAGCATAATTTACAGTTTAAAAAAGTCATAATTTTACTCACACTGGTGCTCTGTCCAGGCCCTCATACAGCCTCTGCCTGAAACAACTCAGTCAGCTCTGTCCCTTTAACAAACCCCGCCCCCTACAAGCCCATTTCATTCTGATTGGCCAGCTCTCCGAAGCCTGCTGAGCTTTGTGACGTCACAAAGTGCAGCGTGTAGAAAAACTTGTGTGAAACCTGGTGTTCACAGCAGCCTGAGCTGAGAAGCCTATAATGGAACTACTATAAGCACCTTAAATGAATGCAATTAATATACTTTACACCACAGAGAATAAACCATGTTACGTGTTATTCCCTCCATATTAGTCCCTTTAAGCCTTTAAACTTTTTCCAGAACATTACAGTGAAGTCAAATATGTAAACAGTGCTAAAGAGATTAAACATAGCCCCTAAACTTTTACAGAGGTGCTCTAAACGTTTACAGCCACATCTAAATGTTTTACAGTGAAGTATTGAGAAAGCTCAGGCAGCAGTAAGTTCAGATTGACATTCCTTTATAGCCAGGAACTCTACACACAGACTCAGACTCACTGTGACCAATGACCCAAGATGTTTCAGATTAAAAGTGACAGCAGAGCTCGGTCCTCGGCCAGCGGTCCTCCCTACAGCGTTTGTTTGCTTTTAAGATTTCCCTTAAACTGGGAGGAGGATGCATGTCGCCTCTGTGCTCCTGTGTCTCTAATTCATGTCACACAGCCTGAATCTCAGTCTCCATAGGGAAATCGGAACTACAACTTTCAAGGTCCAAGAACAAGGAATCTATTAGAACTCAGTGTCCTTCACGTCTAACCAGAAGAAGACACCTTACTGTGACTGTGGGCCACAAAGAGGACACGCAGTGCTTGTCTCAGAGATCAATAACTAAAGCTATCACAGTGTGTAGTTGCAGGAATGTCCTCTAACATGCCACAGTAGGAAAGTCAAGGATTATGTAGCACCGTACTCATACCAAAGTTTCAGTGAGGGTTAAGTGAAAGACATTTGTATGATGTCTGCTGGGATGTGCTTTAACCCGCTGTCGTCTTTTTAAGATCAGCGGAGGAACAGAAGCAAAGATAAGCAGTGATATGCATCAATACAGTGTGTAAGAAAATAACAGCTTTACATGATGAGTTATGTTAACCTCTGCTACACAAAGTGGTTTGTTTTTCATCATTCACAGTGTGTGCGTTGCAGTTTGTGTTCAGGGTTTCTTACCTACACTCACATGCGCTGTGTTCTGTGAAACTCATGAAAATATCATTTTGTTGCCTTTGGGGTTTTATTCTTTTAATCTGTAAAGAAGAGGAAAGAGAAGTTGTTACAAATGTGAATGAAATATATGAACTACTGTTTTTTTAACCTCTACAACAATTACAGATGTTAAGGTTCAACAAAAGGTCACATTAAAGGGCAGCTGTGTTCAAAGGGGTTACTTATCCGATGTAAAAAGCTTTTACCCCCCCAAAATTGTATCTATGTATAAAGATTAAGATGAAACAATAAAGTTACATGTCTTAAAATATCAACTAAATCGCTGTAGTTTGAGAGGAAAAAGTGAAATTGGGCCCCTCCCCTCACTCCCACCCCTGTGAGCACCCCTGCACACACATCAAAGTGTTTCTGTGTGTAAAGGAAGCCACTGACCTCCATTGTTATGTTATAGCTCGATGTGGGCATACACTGCAGCATCTCATCGTTGCAGCAGCCAGCGCAGCGCGTTAACACCACACAGGACGGGATGAAGATGTGCTCCACCTCCTCCGGATACTCTTGTAGTATCTCCACCAGCAGCTCCCGCGGCTGGCACAAACTCTTGTTGTAGACCTCCATCAAAGGGATCACTGGGAGACAGAGGCACAGGGTACAGAGTTATAAAATGGCAGCAGCGTTATAGACTAAACCATTGGCTCTTGAGGACTGCAGTGCTGTAACAATAACACAGACAGCTAAAAAGGAGATTGGAATAGAAACATAGGCAGGCTTACAAGGGAATCAAAGTGAAGGAGATGAAACAAACTTGTGATTATGTTCAGACAGCGGCCATTTCTTTCTGTCGTCATGCTGCAGTGAAACTGCTGTGTTAAAGGTTGAAGGCTACGTATCTGACAAATCATTATCTTTTCACCACGTCTCAATTAATCAGCAGCAGAAAAGACAATGAACAGCCAAAATGTGAAAGAAAATCTGGCTTTATTTCAAGAAAAAGCAACATATTTGATAACCCATTAGCTCGGGTGAGGCAACAGCTACCATTAGCATTTAGCCGCTTACCTACTAGATAGTAGCACTGTTAGCCAGAAGGTGACAGTAAGCTAATATTACCATTAGGTAGTGTTACACGTAACAATAGGAAAGACAAAAAATCTTAAGTTAACATAACGTCAGAATTTACTTACCGGCTAACGTAATGTAAGCTAGGAAGGCTAACTTTAGCTGTTGCCGAGTCGTAGCTAATAAATGTGTTTGTTTTAACTTGAAATATAGCCAAATTTCCCTCATTAAAAATAGAGCTAGCCAAATACGCTAAATGTATTCAACTTACATTCTGGAACATGTTAGCTACATGAGTACGGTAGCTTCCCACCTTGAGCACGATGTCAGAGAAAAATGGCTGCTCTGTGAATATGGTGAATGCACACACATGCAATTTCTCAATAAGCAAGTACTGTATCTATCTTAAGCCCATTAGGACATCAAATAATATCTAGATTTGTAAATCACATTTTTTGTAGCTCTGCTGTTGCCCCATTGTGATTCAGTTTAGCCAATAGTAGCTTTTCACCCTCATTCTATCCCCTCCTCTCCCTCCATCTTTGCAGGAGTTATGCTCTTGAGAAAGATATTAGCACACAGCCTGACAACACCTCCAAAACATCACTCAGAGCCTAAAACAACCCCGGCATGACAGGCCTTCTGGGAAGCCAAACCAAATATGCTTGGCCAGAACAATATTGTAAAGTTCAGCTTCTGATTGTCCAAATTAGATTGAGCAACGCTGGGATTGTGCAAAATGAAATTGTTGGCCCAAGAGGGTGAAATTCCTTTCTATAACAGAGTCTGGTCACCATAACATTTCCCCAGCTTAACCTCAAACAAGAAGGAATGCTGCATGGGACGAAAACGTGAGATTTAAAGGAGAAACTGCTCTCATTTAGTGTAAGGGAGAGTTTTTAAGGGGGTGGGGGTTAATCTGAACAGGGTCAACCTGTCAGTCGTCCACCAGGAGGCGATAATTTCCCTTTAATGTCAAGGTGAACCTCAAACCAGCCCTTGTCTCATTGGCTGTGTGCCAACCAGGGAGCCCAGAACAGACTGTATTCCCACGGTGCCCTGTGGGACACCTACCGTCATGTGGACCTCTTTCTGTTTCCTTCGGTATGTGGGCGCTCTGCATGGAGGGAAAAAAGAAAAAAGCGTGCTGTTAGTTACAGTAGATTGTGCAAGAACTCAGAAAAAAAGCTTGTGCCCTTTACTTATCCTGAGTTGCGCAAAATATATTTGCATTTTGACATTTCTCTTCCAGCAGAGCCGGAATATGAAAAGCACATTGTGTATGCTATCTTTAAGGATCTTACACACAATGTAGGGGGCAATAAGAGGAACACTCTCACAACATGTCTTCAATAAGCATTCGAGAAATAACATTAACATCGTTTTTAAAAGCATGTTTATTTTCCTACACATCTGGGAATGTTCTCATGAACCTCAAATATTTAAATAAAATAGTTTTTGTCAACGTTTTATTTAGGTTTCCTTTAAATACACAATAATAGGCCTATATTATAAATTATTTAGTTCTATGGCGTGTTTAAAGACTGAAAATGTCAAATATTTGACCGGAGCTACGATGTGCGAACAAGCTGACCTAAATTCTGCCACATCAGCTACGTGACAAAACTTCTCAAACTCTTTAACCTCTATGTTGGTTTCGTTTCAGGCACTAAGTCTTAAATGTGTTCCTCCGGTGCCTCTTTTTTTGCAACACGGATTAATAAAGTTACCATTAAAACCAGTAAGAATTCCAGCCTGCTACTTTCCCCTCACAGGGGGGGCTTCTGTCACCAGTGCGACTACAAAGAGGCTTTGGCAACTTTCCATCCGTGCGCGCGTTACGCACAACTTTCTCTCGCCATCACGCGCAAAACCGCGCGCCCCCTTCTATCTCTCGCTCCGTCTCACATGCTGGCAATCGCGCAATAACTCGTCAAAGTTGCGTGAGACCCGGTACTGCAACACCGGCTTGGATTCAAATATTCAGAGCTTTTTTTCTCATTCCTAAATGCAAAAAAGGCAGTGGTTGTTCGAGTCCAGTAGTCTCCACCCACTTCTGGTGGCGTGAGAGGGTCCAACCTTGTGGTCTGACGGACCCCCAGCCCACCAAAACACTAAATACTGTATTATTAATGGATGGGTGTGAAGCTGCGAACACCAGCCCCTAAACCGAGTGATGATAGGCCGATTGATATTAAGCAGCTGAAACCGCATCCTGATACTGTTCAGCGTTGATTAGGTGAATTAGCTGTCACCAAATCAACCAGTTAGTTAAATAAACACTTTACTGGACTCTGGTGGGTGAAGATTTCATTAAGTCTGGGAGAAAGGGAGGGAGCACTATGTAAGAAAGCTAAAACATCCGCGCTTGCTTTGAAGTGGAAAACTCCGCTTAGAAATAATCCTTCAAAGTCCAATCATGTTGCTGGAAAATATGCAGCCTCCCATTGAAGTGGCGTGTTGCGTTTTTCACCTTGAAACCTTTGCTCAAAGCCTCCCTGCGCACACTGCGCTCCATTAATGATTATATGGAAAACGATTTACAGTGCGCCCTTAAAGTGCCATTAAAATTCCCAAGTGAACCGGTTTAATCTGCGAAGTCGTGCTTGTTTTTTTAGTGCTGAAACTTTTGAGTGTGACCAGAATCTTCTTATTGAAGCGGTGTGAGCATGTGAGTGGTCTCAGTGCCAGGAGTGAACCTGCTCATGTCCTAATTCAGAGCGGAGCCACTGCGCCTTTAAAACGTAATAATATCTCCAAGGTGCTTTTAGAGCAGGCCTGCTATTACCCAGCGTCAAACTTCACTAAATTAATTCTAAATCTTTATATTTACAGCACAAAAGTCGACCCACCCACGACTGTGTGTGTGAGTTAGGTTTAGTCAGTGTTGGCTTCGCGTGAGGGCTCTTAAAATCCCCTCAAAGCCACCAAACATTTCGGCTTGTTTAAACATGAGCGATGACCTAGCCAGAGGAAAGGCAAGGACGAGCTACACGTTAATGAGCAGCTACGTTTCGCAAGTAAAGGTCGATTTATTTTTCCTTTTTTTAATCCCAGTTGCTCCCAGGAACACATGACTCACCTTGACAGCTGACAGCGTCAAAAATAATAGTGTCAAACTGTCAATAAAGTTCATGGTGTTTGAAATCCAATCCAAAGGCAGGTGACGTTTTAAAATCCAAGAGGCCAATGTGGCGATTTGTCCTCAAACATGGAGTTTACCACAACAACAACAAAAACAACAACACAGGGGGCCGGCTAAAACTTGTCTAAATAAGGGCCAGGGGGTTTTAAAGGCAAATCCATGTTGGTCCCGGGGTCGGAGCGTTCACTGCTTTGCGCATAACTTCTTCTTTCTCAACTGTTGCCAATGATTTTCAAGACATCCAGAAACACGAGAATCCAAGACGCACAACGTCTCACATTGTTCCGCAGCAGACCTTTATTTTCTTCTGAGGCAATATCAATCCACATTACAAAAAATTATTCCATGCTTGTTGCTCCAAGTGTCTGTAAGTCGTTCCTGCTCCTGTGTGCAACTTGAGTCCACGGAGCAGGATCAGTGAAATAGAAACCCGCGCGCGCACATTGTCGTCCCTTAAAAACTTCTTGTCTACATACGCGGTTTATTATTATTATTCCCGTGTCACAGCTCGGCTCTCTGCGTTAACACAGAAACGCGTCCACCTCTGTCTCCGTCTGTCCATAATGTGGCCACAAGCAGCCGCGCTCCGCGGACGTGTTGGAAACGCGAGTAGGTGTGTCCTCTTAGTGCAGTTACACAGCACTGCGAGCTTTCTCAAAGTTTTACCTAGATGTCGACTCATGTGATCACATCAGCAGCAAGCTATGAAAAACGCAGAGATCAGAAGTGCCGGGCTATTTTTATTCTTTGTATTTGAGAGAAAAGGGGAATGAGGGCGTCCTGATGTTGTGATCGTGATATTTTATACTCGAGTCAGTGCCTGAAATATCATCCACTGTTTCCGTTCTTTAATCCTCCTCATCATGTCATGTTCAGGATGCATCTTTACAGTAGCTTAAAACGTCCCACAGATGCGAACACTTTAATAATTCATTCAAAACACCTGATTTATGGATAATGGTATATGTATATACTTTTAACGCTCATATACTATAGGCAATACACCCTTGAAGCCCGCTGTGTGTTTTTTTGCGACCAAGACAAATGATCGTTATAAAGATAAAAAATGACCTTGGTTTAGTAAAAGGGCATTTAGGGCAAATCATTACAAGTCTCGTGGTCACTTAGGCTCGTGCTTCAAATATCCACCATGTCACACCACACAAAAGGAAACACACCTTCTTAGTTTGAGAGAGCGTGTGTACCGGGACACGTAGCCCATCCACGCATGAGTGTCGACTATGTGTGCGTGCGCCGGGCAACGTTGCCGCTTGTGATCCGGCACGGTGAGTTGACGCCGTCAGCGCGCGCCAGCACGTTAATGGAAAGTAGGAAAATGCGCGTCGTGACTTCCTCCCCCGTCACATCACTGACGAAGAATGGATTTTCTGTGCTATAGTGCAGCGTCCCGGCTGGCCGAAGCCACCTGACTGCTGGTCAGGATGTGTGGTTTTTTTTTTTTTTAGCTACAGCTGTGAGAGACCCGCGAGGAAGAGGAGGGAACACAGAAGAAGAGAAGAAGAAGAGCGTCAGTGATGCAAACGTGCGGGATTATTACGGAAGTAACCCCCTGCAAACAACTCGTTGAACCACATGTGACTTTAATGCAGCATTGGTTGTACATGTATGTTAGTGATGGAGGTATTTCTATTATTTAGTGCAGTAAAAGCAGCAGCACCGGAACATAAAAATAATATTTTAAAAATAAAAGTCCTCAAATAATAATTTCTATTATACGTAAGTATTTGACAAAAATGCAGTCAGTATAAAAAGTAAATGAGTCACTCTGCAGAATGCCCTTTTCAGTGTTATATTCTTATATGCTTCATCATACGTAAACAGAAGCCTGATTTACGTCACTGTTTGACATGATGTAATATTACCTGCCCTACTGTTAAACGGTCTTATAAAGCTTTCATATATGCTGTATGTGGTCTATGAAAGTCACAGGTAACAACACCTTAATATAGATGTAATGTGGTGAAGTATAAATCACCTCAAAAATAGATTTGAGGACATTTTTTCCCTGAATGAATGAACTCAATTACTTTCTGTCTCTAAAACATGTTTAAATTATTCAGCTTGATGAGGGGAAATTAGTGTTTCATTGTTTCTTCTTCTTCTTGTTGAAGATTAAAAGCCTAAAGCCATTTTAATAACTCTCCAAATTTAAATACAATCAAACATACCAAAATAAAATGCACTTCCGGGGTGTGTAAATTGCTGAAAGTCATGTTTTAATATGTGTTAAATCTTCCTTGAGCTTCCATGTCTAATATATATGAAAAAGCTCCACATAATAGTGACGCCCTCTACTGGACAAAGCGGCCGCTGCAGGAGGAGTATCACTGTTGTGCCTCCTTGCAGCTCACTGACAGATTGATAGACACTGAGGAAGTGGAAAGAGCCAATAAAGAATGTAATGACATAACTTGGCAGTTATGTGACTCACATTTTAGGCCTGCTTGCTACAACTCATACCGCACCATGCAAATAAATGGAAAAAGACAGACAATGAGACTTTGCAGCGGAGAGGCCTGATGGAGCAGGTAGGAGAGAGAGAGAGAGAGAGAGAGAGTAATAAGAAAAGAAGGATTGTCGTGTAACTGGAGCAGCCGGAGAGGAGTTCTTTGGCTGTGTACACAAGTCTGAGGTTTAATTGAAGAATAACACTCAGGTTCATTAACGATGTCACCGAGCTCCTGTTTCTGCTGACTCAGAGTGTGTGTGTTTGCCCGCGTGTGCGCACTCAAGTGGGCAAGGTTACAGTGGACACAGTGCAGAGGCGGGTGAGTGTGTCCAGGTTTGTGCTGACTACATAGATACATGGGTAAAACATACACACTTTAATGAGGTGGTCCTGTCGGTAATGTACAACAAACATCCTCCCTGCATCAGTCTGCACTTTGAGGCACGTCTGTAAACGTCATCGTGGTGCTGGGGAATCGGGGAGATTCCTGTCAGCAAGAGTGGTTTCACTGCGTGTTTCACCAGTTTGATGCTTTTAATGTGGAGTAGAAGCAGTGAGTAATGTTCCATTAGCATCATCATTTATTTAATACAGCTCTGATATGGATTTAGGAGAGTAAACAGTGAACCCATCGGCCATGGTCTGACGACGTCATAGCCTGAGACCAACGGCCAACTTTTTCGGGGTTCTGGTTTAGCCAGCGGTTAGCGCCAACAGACTTCTGTCCAAGACTTCCTTTTCCTTGTGCTGCACTGTTTACAGTCCAACTAGCAACCACAGAAGCGAGAATGGAGTTGAAACTGAGATACAACGTCCAACGTTGGGAGACATGATGCAATCATGGTGGATTGCTGTCGCCCCTTTTGCTCTCCACACGGACTGTTTTTCCTGCTGATCCGTGATTGGTTAATACGGCTGCGACTAAAAACGCAAACCAGTTTCGATAGTAAAATCTGGTCCTATGCCTACACATGCAATGCCAATCTCCATTTACAGATTCTGCATTAACATTGAGGCTGATGGGGTGCCAATTTAGGTAAGCGGTTAAAGCATGCTCCCAATGGATAGAGGCACAGTCCTTGATGTAGCGGCACTGGGTTCAACTCCGACCCTTAACTACACTCTCTCTTTCCTCATTTCCAATTCTTTCCACTGTCCTCTAAATCAAGGCAAAAAGCCCCCCCAAAAAATGAGGCTGATAAAATTACACACATTAAATCTGGTTCACGTGCTGCATCATTTCCTGTACGGGGACGCCCCAACAATGACCTTTGTTGTGCTTGGATGGGTGGGAGCCATAGAGGGCCCAACAGATAAATGTGTGCCTATGTGTATACTAGTTTTACCAAGCACATTTAAAATATGTGTGCAAATGTGTCCCTCAGATAAGAGTTAAAAATAACTGTCAGGAAGAGTGATGTGTGTAATTCACTTGAAAATGACTCCTTAAAGACTCTTTTGTCTCCGGGGACAAAGCAACTCTTTCTCTTTCAGTCAGAATTCGCCGAATGTAATTCCCTTCCTCTCGGAAAACGCCTGACAGCCACTTGGTCTCGATGCGACACAGATGACTTCCCTCACTGATAATAGTGGTATAAATCATCAGCCAATCAGTGTTGTGACCTTTGACCCTGGCCAGCTGTGGGGAGCGTGCCGCGTGGACGCAGCACACGTCCACACGACCTTCATCACCCTCCTCCATCCTGCTCTCTTATTAGGATGAGCAGACGCTTTGAGATAAAGTGAGACATCAAGTTCAAGTACCTTCTTCTCCTGCATATTCTTCCTTTTCTCCCCTCTCCTCACTTCCAGTAAGTGAGTTGATTCTGTGTACTTTCTGTCAAGCGGTTCAAAGAGTTCATAAGCCCATTTGGTCAGCGAAGAAGAAAAATGAAAGGAAAGAGTGAGCGAGAAAGAGAGAGAGAGGGAGAATATACTCTACTTTAACCCGACCAAAAGGGAGACCTGTCAGCATTGATCATGTTCCAAAATGTTGGGACTAGCCGTGCGGGAGCAAATGTTCAAGAAGTCACACAGCTAGAAACAGGTCATCTAGGAGTTAAGGGGAAGTAAAGAGAGGGAGAACACAAGTGTTTGGGTTCACGTCAGTCTCCATTTAAAATGCATGTTGTAATGTTTTCTGGATGTTATAACAGATGCCCCCCTCCAGGGCAGATATAACCCTGGAGAGTGACTCTTCTGTAACCTCTGACCTCGGCCTCCAACAAGACTCTTATAATCTACATGCAGCAACAAGCTTAGTCTGTTTAAAGAGACATAAATTACAACTTGGTTTCAAAATGACCTATCTCAGGCCTTTTGGTAAAACCAACACTAAACTCTAGTTTCCACAAAACACAACCATGTCTTTATACTTAGCTGGTAACTCGATAACATATTCCATTTCAGCAGTATATGCAGCAATAAAGCATCAAACAAACTGTGCAAAACCCATGACAATGTGTACTTTCATCAATCGTTGCATAACCTTATTTGTCCAAATTAAATCTTCCTGTTAGCGCATCCCCGGGAGGAGATCTCTTACTGTAGAGAGAGGCTACCAGATGGCCGTGGAGACGGGCAACTGGAGGACAAAATACAGTCAAATTGTTGTACAAATTCAAATGCAATATCAACAATAAGGTTCAGTCATAAAAGAGACAAACACCCAAAAAAGACAAAAACTTTATTTTCTAGTTTAGTTACAAGAGCCCATTGCTATTGATTTATATATATAGAATTGATGTTAACGTTATATTTAGGGTGCAATAGATGATGTTTTACCCCATGGCTTTCGTTTCACCTCATGCTGCATTTTTCTGTTTGGCTCCCTGCCATGTTTTTTTTTTTAAAGTTCCAGTCCGTTGAAGAATTTTGCATGTCATGGTGAAGTTAGCTTATCCTTAGCTCAGTCGTTGGTTATCTATGCACATGATCATTTTCCAGCACCAAATTCTTCTTCCTTGTCCAAATTTGGCACCTGCATTACCAACCATTCATCCTGACAGCCAACAGTTTCAGCTGTGTCATGCTAGCAGCGGCTAATTCTTTAGCTTTAGCCCACACTTACTTACATATTTAAACTTTTAGTCTTTAGATATAACGACTTACCCGACATCACCAGAGGTAATAGTAGTACCCCAAAAGACCTTGTAATGTGTAAAATGAGCTGAGCTAGCATGTCTTAGCTCGCATGTGATAGGAGTGTTAGCATAACTATCAACACATCCAACAAACACAGAGCAATGTTAGAATGCCTTTGAACTTTTGTATCTGTCCACCTGATTAATTTAAGTCCAACGTGCAAAATGCTTCATAGAGCTGAGGGAAAATATATAAAATAATTACTTGTGCTTTGAGGTTAAGTAGAGGTTGGTCATGAATACAGAGAACCCTGTTAAGTGTTTGTAAGAGACAGGAAACAAACTCTGGTCTCCGTTTGTTTAGCTAAGCAAAGCTAATCTCTGTTTAACATTTCTTTAAAGTACATTCATGAGTTGTCTCAATCTGTCTAAATAATCCCCATGAAAGTAAAAAACCTTATTGAGGACACAAAGTTAAATCTTATCCAATCCCAAATGTCAGCCATTAATTGAATGGTGTTTGTTGTGGTCTTTTCAGCTTTTATCTTTTGTGAGAACATCTCCCAGGTGTGTTTGGGAAAATCTTAGCTAACGTCACTTTTCTTACGCACACACCGTCTTATCTCTGTGTGCCTTTCATTGAGAGCCAGCCACAACTCTCAAATCCTGGTCTGTTGACGACCACACAGGAATCATCACAAACACAAACACACAACCATTTACTAAAGTTTGGGTGGCATTTACTAGAATGCCCTGCTCCTCACAAACACTGAACTGTGACCTCAAGATTTAACCTCAGGCTAATGCATTGTGAAGCTAAGATAAAGGCCAACTGATTCAACAACTTAAATGCACCTGGAGCACTTAATACCTTTGAATTTAGCCGATAACAGATACTGCGTCACTGGATACTCCCACTGAAGAAATAATCCCTCTGAAAACTGCTGACAATGTTCCCTGTAGCTTAAAAGAGAAGGCAGGGAAAGAAATGTTGCTTTTGATTTATTAGCCATACTGGTACACTGCGAGTGTACCAGTCAATGCAACGATCCAATACCATAACCAATTAGCCCCACAAAATCAACTGGTTTGAGGTATTTATCTTAACAACAATAACAACCACCAACAGTGTGGTGCTAGCAGAAAGTGTTATGCTAGTAGAGCTAACAAAATATCACCAATCAGTTATTTTCTCTCTGCATCGGCCAATACTCAAGTCTCGCGCTGTGTTTGAAATGCCATGCTATACTCGCAGTATGTACTGATTTGTCCAAAGTGTAGTCTGTAGTACGCAAACAAAAGCAAAATGTGCTGTATGCCAAAAATACCCTGATGTCATACTGATTCTGAGAAAATCTCGAGTATGCATCGGACCAGTCTACCTCGCCTATTGTATCCCACAATGCAAAGCGCTGGACCGTCACAGCGGCAGTTGAAATGACAGACAGCAGCAGCATTCCAGCAGAAGGGGGCGCTATAGCTAAAGAAGCGGTGGTTATTGTTTACTTTTTGCCTGGTGTAGCATACTGCAAAATGAATTTGTAAAGCTCCTCCATACTACGTACTGCCGCCAAACACATTATGCAGTAATGTACACATGACAATAAACTTCTTGAATCTGTAGTATGCAGTATGTAGTATGTAGGTTGTGGAATTGGTATCAGGAAGTTAAAAAAAAAGGGAATCTAGGCGACTTATTACCAAATGTTAGCATGCTAACATGTTAAACAAAGATAGCTAACATATTACAAATTACACCTGCTATACAATGGACATGTTAGCTAGGCTTACTACTGTGAGCATGTTAGCTTCCTTATATTAGCATTTAGCTGAAAGCACTGTTGTGCCTGGGGACAGCCTCCAAGAGCTGCTAGCATAGCTCTAAAGTCGTCTCTTTAAATGTCTGTCATTGGGCTGGAGGCGTACGTCTCAGAGGTGTATAAATAGCGCTTCAGGTAACAGTGGGTGTATTTTGGTTGGACTGTCCCTTTAACTATGTTACTTTTTTCTGTAAAGACAAAGCAAACTCTCTGTCTACGACCAGAACAAATTACCATAATTGCCCTTTCTTTTGCCCTCTCATTTTTCATAATGTAATGATTTATGTAGCCTCCAATGTGAGTTGATGTGGTTGAATGACTTTGCCTTTTACAATTGTAGTTCATCAGCTTAGCACGCTATGATGTGAGTCGGAAAATATGTGCCGCTTTTATTCATGGCATTACAATTGTAGATTCGTCTCTGCTGTGTCTGAGTGCGTAACTATGACATTGCTGAAACCACATGGAGAATAGTGTAAGGCATGCTCTCAGTGAACTCACTCCACAAGTATTTACTCCCCGAACATCAAAAGGGCCTTACCCATAAAATGCAACATGGTCCACAATTGCATCATAAACCTCTTGATTCATAAACTGGCTCTGTAAACTTCGCAGTGTTGTGATGCCCCACCTAAAAACACTTGTAGATTGTTAATCCATCGTGAGATTAATGTGGCTTTAATGTGAGGTGTAAAGCTGCATATGTTGTTCAAACATGTTTACACTGCTTTCTGCTGTCATTTCAAAAGGTGTGTGTTTTTCCTTCTCTACGTGACTTGGAATTCCGTGTAATCCAAGGCATGGAAATTAACCCGCAAGGTAAAAAGAGGCAGGTAGAGTACACCACCTCCCCCCTGGAGAAAGCCATTCACTGCATTCCTGAGCACAAGAGTGTGAGATTAAAATACACACACATTCAATGTAGGGACACACATTCACATGCACGCCTATACACACATGCAGACATAGATATACATTGGCACCAATTCAAAACTGCAGTCCAAAGGGCAAAGCTGGGGACAATGTGATCTATAGAGTGACACACTGGGCAGACACGTTTCCTTAAAACCACCTTAACACATACAAATAAACCTCTACATGCAATGTTGCATTAGACTAAAATGATTTACCGCCTCTTTCCCTCCCAGCAAGAGGTTCAGCCCAGAATTATAATCATAGCATAAGATTTCAAGCCAATATGACTGTGAGTGTTCTATTGCCAAGGAGAAGCCTGCAATTATCAATGAACATGTCATCACACAGTTTGAGTCACATGCTCGCTGCCATCTGCGTTTGTTTAGAAAGTGAGAATACGTGACCTCTTTTATGCATTTGTAAGGCAGCTTTAGGACATTAATATAAAATGGCACTTCCCCTCAGTAGACACCGACAGGCTTTATTAAAAGTTTACTTTAGTGGAGCAGGATGTTCAGTCCTCCCCACAGCAACATGCAAGTACATTTACTCCAAAGGAAGGAACATCAGGATGTCACTTAAGGAGCCATAAAGTAGTTAATCTTCATTTTATGTAACATATGAAAGTCCTTCGTGCCTACAGGCATCCATAGTGAAAGGAAAAGGAGATTAGGATCAGTTGCCAATGAAAATAATTTACTGGTGATAAACTGTGTGTATCAACTGTGTAAGTGTCTAGACATGTATAAATGGGAATCTTCCATAAGTCCAAACCCTGCCAAAGAATTCCTTGTTGCTACATGCACTTATCAATCAGCCAGTGGGGTAAAACTTTTTTTTTTTACGACATGGATGCGTTAGTCTGCTACATGATTGTTGAATGTTTTTTTCCTACACAAACTGGATCAAGAGTCAACAGTTCAAGAGTACTGATTTAGTCACACGAGAGGGTTTTTAGAGGTCATTTATTTCTCCACTTGTCTCCTCTTCAGACTTCTCAGAGATCAAATTTTTCCATGAGCACCCATGCATCTCTGCCCCTGCTCTGTTTATGGTTTACATGTCTGACCCTGTTACACTAGCGGGAACAATGGATCCACCCATTGGGTGGGTCAGTGATGAGAAAATTATGAAGCTGGGAAAATGAAGGCGTTTCTCATCCCGTTTTACACAAACAACAACTTTGGTTATGTAAAAGCTGCTTCACAGTTTAAAATCATCACTGGGTTGATTCCTGGAAACCGATGCCTTCCACTGCGTAACCAATATACTCAACAAGACAAAAAATAATTTCCCTTAAGACCCTTCAGAAATGCTGATTTCTGTAATTTAATTAAAAACTTATTTCATTCACTAAAATCTACTGATTTCCCCTGAGCTGAGGAAGTCCGAAAGACAATTTGCAGACTAATTGCTGGAGAGAGCGTAAGTCACAAGGTCCACATCCTGGAAGAAAATTATGCAACCATAACATATAAAAACAAAACATGAAACATCTGTTTGGACCTAAAACAGAAGACGGTCATCCTGGTGCACAACTCTGAGCTCTTGGGGTTTGAGTGTGAACTTCACCTGGTTGAATATTTAGTACAAACCACAAACAACTGCCTCACAGAATATCTGGGCTTTAGATTGAAATCTAAACATAAAGATGGTTAAAAAAAATCTGAGATTAAGAATTTGGTATATGTGCAGCTAATGTTGGGAAGAAGTTAAAGATTATGCTGTTGAGAAAACTGCTATAAAAAAATAAACGTGTTGTGTGGATTCTCTGTACAATGGCCCTGCCAGAACAGGCCAGCTGAAGGAGAATGAAAGTCCAAAAAACCCTGTGAATAAAATGCTGGCATGCTCTACCATTGGTACAAAGAAGGAGCAAGTTGCCTGAGAGCCTGGGGTCTGGACTGGGGCAGAGCGTGTGCCCTCAGTTAAACACCTGGGGGCAGGGTAGAGGCAGAACAGTAGCCTGATGGGTGGAGCAGCTCTGGAGGTTGACCTGGGGATTGGAGACAAGGCAGGACCACTCAACTTGGTGGAGACAGAGTTGGGGCTGCTCTGGGCTGAAGTTCAAGGTGGGATGCAAGTTAGGTGGACTTGCAGAGGGAAGAGTTGGAGACCAGTGCCAGGCATGCTTGACAAGGAAATTGGTTCAAGGACAGCTCACAGGAGGCCTGCACCAGGAGACCTGCACCAGGAGGCTCGCACCAGGAGGCCCGCACCAGGAGGCCCGCACCAGGAGGCCCACCTCTGCGACACTGGCAGGTGAGATAGTGGAGCCAGGGAAACAGAAAGCACTGCTATAGGTGACTCATGCAGCACTGGGTCAGAAGACTGCTGCAGCTCCACAGGAAGAGTGGACTTTTGCAGGTCCACGGGAACAGGAGTCTTTTGCAGAAGCTCCGCAAGTTTAGGTGTCTTCTGCAGCTCAGCAGGGATAGGGCTCTTTTGAGGCAGTTCAGCAGGGACAGGAGGTTGCAGCACCTCGGAGGAACAGGTGTCTGTTGGGCTGCTGACTCGGGGCCTGGTTGGGTGTCGGCAGAGACGGCTCAAAGGGTTTCAGGCAGGGCATCGTCAGGGGCAGCACACTGGGGTTCAGGCTATACATCGCGAAGGAAGAAGTAGAGGGAAACCAGGAACAGTTGTTGACAAGACTGCCGACAGGGAATCAGGAACAGTCGTTGGCTGGGCTGCCGATGGCAGAACAAGAATTGACTGCGTCTTGACAGAAAACCAGTATCAGGCATCTGCTGGGCTCCGGATTGAGATGCAATAACTGATACTAACCGGGCCACAAGGGAGGAGCAGGAAAAGGTGTCAGCCGGGCTGTCAACAGGTGGACCAGCAAACAGGTGCTGGCTGTTCCCACCGGCTGGAAACCAGGGACAAGTGTCGGCATGTTGGACCACTAACTAGGAACCAGGAACATGTGTTGCCTGACCGCCAACTGGTACCCAACAGGAGTGGCAACTCTGTGCCACCTGACACACGAGCTTCTGGGCAACTGGGTTTGCAAGCAGGCTGAGAAGTGGGCTTGCAGCTAGTAGGACCAATGCTAGCTGACAGGGATGCAGGATAGAAGCTAGCGGACTAGATAATTGCAGGCTTGGGTGCAGAGGTGCAAAGGAAGCGTGTTGCCTATACAGGTACTGTGTTTTAGTATCTTGTATTATAATCAGTCAACTCACCACACATCCGGATATACTCGTTAAAATCTGGTATGCTGATTGTTTTCTATTCGTTTATTGCTACAATTCCTGTCGTAACACTTTTTTGTGGGATGTATAATAACCTACTTGTGAGGTGGTGGGAAAAGAAGGGCTAAATTTCTTGAAGCTGACATGTTTTGGACTTTTTTGTGTCAGAGGTCAAGATCACCTACAGAAAAGGTGCTGCTGGAGCTGCAAGGGATTGCCCAAGGCCACTTGAATGGAGCAAATGCCTGCTGAGAGAGGAAACTAAAGAAACATGATCCCCGCTCACACCTCTTCTGATGCCTCGAGGATAAGACACATAGGGTGAAATATTGTCTTGTTTTTGGCTTTCCAAAGAAAAGAAGAGGTTGAGGTGAAAATTCAATTTTCCTCGGTATGTTTGTCCTTCTGGCATCAGTTCAACACTTCAGAGACATCATGACTTAGCATTGCTTGTGCAGTCATTTAACATGGCAAAGAAAACCCATGTGCTTGTATGTTTATACTCAGGGGTTAAACATGTGCAAACAAAATAATATTCCAAAGAAATTATGTGGTCGGTGTTTATGTTGTGGTTTTCTTAAATGTGTCAGTAACTTGGCGCAGAGAATTCCTGTGGAACAACGTGCTGAGAAGTGTGTGTGTGTGTGTGTGTGTGTGTAAACAAGTATGTGCCAATATTTTTGTGTACATATTTGTATGTACGAGATCGAGCCAAGAAAAAGACAATGTGTGCATTATATCAGGCTTTTGTTTAATGGGCAAAGTTTGCAAAAACTATGCTCAAAATCCAGGTCAGGAAAAGTTCCAACCTTCATGTCCACATTGTTCCTTGACAAATTAAACTTAAAAACATGTTTGATGAGTCAGTTGTTAATCAGAAAGAAAATGAAATTGGAGATAAACCAAACGCCTCCAGTTAGCACATAGTTTGTGATTGAAAGCAGAGGACGATTGCAGCAAGTCTGAGTCTGTGTACGTGTGTATCCCCTCTCACTTGGCTAATTTGCCTTGTTCTCTCTTTGTTAGCACTGCTTCTTTCGCTGTGACCGAATCCATATACTGGCAGTGAAACCCAACACTCACTAGGGGAGAAAAGCCTTTCCCAAAAGTCGGGCTTGATTTCTTTACGAGGTGCAGTGTCACACTAGGTGGGCCTGCACGCTGGGGAGTCTGCAAAACCTGACACTGAACACGGCAAACGAGCCCACGCCACTTAAAATTTACTCAAAGAAATTAAGGCGCTGTGTTTTTCCAGAGCAGGATGCCCGCGGTTTTTATACGGTGGATGTAAATCAAAGGGAGAGAAAAGAGACGTGGAGAGAAAAAGAGACCGAGTTGACCCCTGTTCTTGAGGGAGGGTTATTTATGTGAACAAGGTGAGAGATCAAGTTGAGGTTATGAGGAGACTGAAATCTGGTGCTGACAAGAAGCTTTGACATTTGGTGTAAAACCGAAGTTGCTAATGATGGAGTGTGGTAGTATTTCAGAAAGTTGTGGTTACCCAAGTGCATTTTTTGGCTGCTCTGATGATGTGTTTTACTGACTGATGATGTAGGATGTGGGTTCTTTATTGTTGCAACAGTAGCGACACATTACTTTGACATCTCCTTTAATAAAACATTACATTTTCCTACTTTAGAATCTCCTTTCACACGTCTTCCTGACCCATTTTCCTCGTCTGATTTACCGTTCTCCCTACAACACCTCTGGCCTTTCACTCTCACTCTCACCGCCTGTAATATCACTGCTGTCTATCACTCTATTTCTCCCTGTATCCCCTTTAAATCTCATATCGTCCTCAGCGTGTTCATCTGTCCGCCAGACATTAAACGATATATGAACTCATGTTCTCCCTCACCCCTCGTCCTCTCGCTCCCTAAGGCTAGCAGCTGTAAATCTGAGCGAGCTGCTAACTGTCTTATCTCCTGTGTATATTGGCTGTCTCTGGTTTGCCCAGGCGAAGCTTTAATGAGGACACAGACACCCTCGCTTGCTCTGTGTGGTCTGCTTGCAGACTTAACAATATAACAGTGCTCTCTATAAACCTCGGGAGGCCATATGATCACTCAGCTAGCTGCAGTGCCCGGGAGACAGTTTGGAGTAGATGCTAACTGGCTTGTGCTAACACGGTGACGCATGAGTCATAGAAAGCAGAAATACAAGTCCTTCTGCTTACAAAACTAAAGAAAACAATTACTTTTGAGCCAATTTTCACTTTCTCTGCATGCATGACGTCCTTGAGCTATCATTACAAGCTGCTATGCAAACTGTAGGTCTGCTAGCTTAACACCGTTTTACACCATAGGTTATTAAAGGCTAGCACAGGCTGGAAACACTTCTTGTAGACAAGACAGAAAGAAGCGTCAACTCCAAAAAGGTGAGAAATGTATGACTCAAACTGTGGTTTTGAAGGATAGCATCATAAATCACTAAGCTCTTCAAGCCATGATACAAAGAAACTGTCAATTTTAGTCAATTTAGTCATTTAGTCAATGAGAAAGTCACTGGGATTAGTTCACATCCAGTCTTGTTGAATGTGCAGTTTGAGACAGTAAAAGAAACAGTGATGCGACTATATTATCATTGTCATTTTAATTATTACAATCATGACATGCTGCTGACCGTCTTACAGCACGAGAGAGCTTTCTGTATTTTTATTGGGCTAAAGAGCAAGAGACCAAGAATAGGACCAGTAGTTAAATTGAGCTGTCAGGTTGCTTGTAGTTGTACAGTCCTGAACATGGATGTTTGCACGGATCCAAGGCAACCTTATGGGATATGGGCAAATTTCTCCTAGTATTGGGACAATGATAGCTAACTTATGTTAGCGATGAACTCCGATGTTGACTTTTCTACATATTGTGTGTCTTTAGCTAACGTTAGCTACTGGTAGGCCTAGAGTCCGGTCACCTGGTTTTAGTGCTGTCCAAATTGGCCAAAAATGATGTTTGATTATTCCTTCTAAATAAACATACAGGTTTGTGAAAAATACATATTTATTTAAACATTAACAAGCCTTTTATAAGGTCAACATCTGCTTCCTACACCTCGCAAAGTAAACAGATCTCAGAATCTCTCTCTGGCCGGGCTGGGATTTAAATTCTCCGCCATCATTACCAAATGCCACACAGTTGTTGTATTAGCTCGTTTTAGCTAGGCTGAAGTTAATTATGAACGTATCACAGTATACAGTGAGGTTGGGTGCATTTAAAGATGCTCCGTAACAAAAGGTGTGTGCACAAGGACATACGAGAACACGCGAGACAGCCACGGTAGTGATGATTTTTTAACAGTGAATATTAATTTTAATATCCGAAAAATTATTATTATTATACTTTTCTTTTTTTTACAATTCGGTTAGATATTCGAATTACGAATATTCGTTGACAGCCCTACCTGGTTTGTTTAAAGTTTCAAAGGCGTTTAAACCAATGCGATCAGTGAGGACAGAATTTATGGATTCTTACAGCTAATGTAACATTAACCTGAAAACTGTTGTTTTATGCACTTCAATACATTTTTAAAAAGTAATGAGTTCAATGGGGAAAAAAAGAAGCTTTTTTTTTTAATTAAACAATAAATCGTTACGCTGCTGCTGTAGTGGTTAGCGCTGTCGCCTCACAGCTAAAAGGTTCCTATTTCGAATCCCGGTTTGGATGTAGAGGGCCCGTCTGTGTGGAGTCTGCATGTTCTCCCTGTGCATACGTGGGTCCTCTCCAGGTACTCCGGCTTCCTCCCACAGTCCGAAGACATGCTCGTTAGGTTCATTAGTGACTCTAAAATTAACTGTAGGTGTAAGTGTGAGCCTGAAAGGTTGTCTGTCTCTACGTGTCAGCCCTGTGATGTAGTGTACCCCGCCTCTCGCCCAATAACAGCCGGGATAGGCACCAGGCTCCAACAAAGAAGCTAAAAATATCTTGTTGAATGACAAAGAAGTGGTGAGAGACTGATGACATTTTCACTGACGTAACTACACTTCAGCCCATTGTTGCGGAGAACGTAGTATAACTGAGAAATTTCTTGAGAATCATTTTATTCATTGCATGCATCAGCGCACACTGACGAGCAGTAGGAATTGCAAAATCTTCAATTCACACGAAAGACGAATTTATTGAGAAATGGTGATGCGTCATTGGCATAATATGCTGCTGTTACAAATCTATCTCTATTTAGACCACACATTTCTAGAAGTCAACTTACCTTGAGCAGTAAGTTAAAGTGATTGTAACCATGTTTGCACGTCTATGTTCTACTGTTGTGTTAGAGTTATACGTGTATAGTTTGGCGTGGAAAGTGAGCCCAAACACCTGCAACTTTCCAGCATATGGTCATCACGTGCTGTGGGGCAATGAAAATCTTATTTACTGCCCTATTAAATTCATGCATACATGGGAAAATGTAAAGTCAAATACCTACAGGAGAGAATAAATGTGTGGAATCTCAGGCTTCATGTAGGCACATAGGCATATTTCACATTAAAAAAAACAAGATTAGTGTTGAGCTAAATAAAACATCCATTTGAGTGAGCTTAACATTTTCGAGTTAAAAACCATTGCCCTTTTTTAGCCGGAGCTTCCCACGTTTCTGTTCCAACTGACGTTGGGGTTCAGCCTACCGTGAGTTGCTGATGCTTCGTGTCGAAGGCCAGTGCTCGAGCTTCTTTGAAGATGACCCACATTCTACACATGGCTGAGGACACAGCAGGAGAAAGGACTACTTTCTGACCCTGCGCTACGCTGACCTGCAAGTGACCTCCGCTGAAGTAAGGAAGGGATCCGTTCAGTGAACACCGTCGACCAAAACACTCCCAATTCACATGTCACCAATCAGAAAGGTGGTCCACGAACAAAGGCAGTGTCAAACAAAGGTAGAACCCACAGTTTTAGTGTTTCTTTTTTAGCATCTGTGTTACCAAAACATCCTCTGACTCATTTATTTCTGACTCCTTTAGTTAAAAAACACTCCAATTATTTCCATGATTAGGTCTTCCAGTTTGGAAAAAGATCTTTTGGGCAGGTAAACAATGCAAGAGGAAACAGTGGTCACCTTAGCCTCAGACCCCAAATATTTCAGCAAACCATCGGTGGTTTAGGAAGTACTCAAACACAAGCAAACCAACAGGCAGCTTGATGGATGCCTGTTTTTACTCTCCTGAGGTAGGTCAGCACACAAGGATGTTAACTTTACCACCTACAGCACACGCACACACACACACGCTTAGAAAAACAGGATTTTGTACAGTGTGGTGAGCGACTGAGGTAAGCCACATACGTTCCTCTCCTCTTGACTTGAAGTGTAACCACGCGAGTGCGTGTGAAATGCTAGGCTGGGTTTCAGGCCACTGTTTCCTGAAGTAAACCTTATCCACCACCGGGAGCGCCTACCACAGCGATAAACAGCCAACCACAGTGACATCATCACTTTTACACAAGCTAGCCTACAGAAAAATCTGGCAGTGAATATCACTGATAAAATAGCATCCATGAAATCTACCTGCCTACACACTTATAATTGTCATTTAAAGTTGGGGAATGCTGCAAGAGCTTGAGCTAGATTTTGAAAATCGAACTTATGAAATGTTGAAGGCACTCCTCTCCAAAACATGACCTACAAAGCTTCACTTATGGTGCTAGAGAGTGTTAAGAAGAGAAACGTAGCTCACCTATCTTTGAAACTCTTTTAACAATTAGCTAGCTAGCTTTAGCTTGCTCAATGAGTACACAGGCAGTATGCACTGGTAAACGGTGTTAATGTCGTTAACGAAAATGGAGACGTTGGCAAGCTAAAATCAGATCGTTAATAATAAAAAAAACTCTGACGACACGTACGTTTCGTTTTCATCAACGTGATGGGACTAAAATGTGTTCACAGAAAAAGGGGGGGTTGATGCTTCTTCCTCACAAAAAGGAGCGATTGGCAGCTGTCTGCTTCAATCTGACTGTTTAAACATGAAGTGATGATAAGAATATAAAAAGTTTTAACGGTGAATACCAACACTGCTGCTGCAAATAAGGCAAGAGAGGAATGTGCAGTATGCGCTACTGTACCTGCATGGCTTCATTCTGTGGCTTTACAAGCAGTCTATATTGCCCGTGCAGAACATCAGGAAATGAGCATTTTCGTCTTAAGAGTAAGACTAAATCTATAATAGCTGACCAAATTTACACTGCTGGTAAACAGGAGGGTAGGCCATCCAGTCCTTTAATGTGAATAAAAGCAGTGCATTTCATTCACTGGTTTCTGTCAAGATATGAAGAGAAAAACAACTACAACAAAATGTTTATCCATAATAATTGGGTTACCCTTCCTTTGAAATAGTTTGGCTTGTAAAGCCGTTGCCTTGGCAAACAAAGATGATATTTCAACATCCAGAGAAACAGATTCTGTTTACCAAACATGGAGGTTTGGACGCTTTGCCCTAATCACCGTCTGGCAGGTGGCAATTCCTTGGAAGGACGCAGATGAAGGCTCCTTCAGATGCAGCTGACAAATGCTTCCTCCTTTTTCAGGGCCGTGAAGGATCCATCTGATGCATCCTTCGTGGCCCAACGTATCCCAAGATTCATTGTGCACCAATTGAAATGAGAGCGGCCGAGGAATATACTTTTAAATGTGTTTGGTTTCAACTCAATCAAATAGCTAGTGATACAAATGTTAAACGAAAGTGGCCCTGAAAAAAATTCTCTTGCAATAATAAGTTGAGTTCCGTGAGTCATGCTAGCTAGTTAGCCCTCTAGCTACCTGTTGCTAGGCGACAGGAGCAGCAATTGGTGATGCAAGGTAAAACAGGAAATCCTCTATAGAACCAGACCGTCTCATTTCAGTTGGCTTTAGCGGTCTACACAGGCTACGAATAACTCATCCTTCGTAGACCACGTCCTTCAAAGGATGCAGCCCCTGAGTTGAGACACAGCTCTAGTGTGGTAGGGCTGCAGCCTGAGGCATGACTCAGGGCAACGTTACAAAATCAACAATGCATATTTCTTCTTTCCAATCTCGCTGCAATATTTTCTTTAGGTAAGGGTTAAAGACAGGGATATAGAAAGTACAAAATATGTGATTATATGGTTTTATTTCTTTGTCTTACAAGAATATGCAAATATAAAAGTCACACATTGCGGTCTTTTTTTAACTACGCTTAACAAAGTAATAAAGCATGTGCTGGCTATATCTCAGTACCCCCTGCTGTGGTAGAGACGCATACATACACATACTTTAGTCACGCATGTGGCGCTCATGCTAACAGGAGATTTCGCATTATAGAACAGACACTTTAACACATTAAAGAAGAATCAAATTAACACAATGTGAGGAGGAAGTGTAACAAGTTAGACCGTTTTTTTTTTTTTAACTGTCAGGGAAAAACTTTTGTGTGTGTGTGTGTGTGTGTGTGTGTGTGTGTGAGAGAGAGAGTGGTTTTGCTTGCCTGCACCTCTAAACAGGCCTGCTGGGGCCAGGTAGGGATGTGAGGAATAGTTGTCGACACAAAAGACTGCGCTTTTTGTCACACGGAGGACGGCTGCATGCCAAAACTCGTACGTGATGTAGACAGACGACAGGCCCTGACAGCATGGAGAGCATACGGCTCGAGTGTGTGCGTGTGCGTGTGCGCGGGCCTCTGCGTGTGTGTTTTAGTGCGTGTGATTTGTGCACAGTGGGCCTCACGGGACAGATTTCCCTGTTTGATTAGTTTTCTTTCTCAGGCCTCAGCTCCCCCCTCCCGTCCTCCTCCGGCAGCTAAACTCAGAATACATTTAAGGTACAGTCCATTTGTTACTGTCTTATTTCTAGATTATGTTTCCTGTTAACCAGCAGTGTCGCATATTTTATAGGTTACTCAGTGTAAAAAAACCAGACAGTTTTAAATCCAGATATGTTTCTATGATAACTTCCTGATTGATGAGCAGTGTTACTCATCCGCCCTCAAATATTCTTTGGAGGTCTGAATTTGTTTAGACTCCATGTTTTCTGTTTTGGATGATGTACTGGTCTTTAGCTTGGGCAGTTTTCAAGTTTTTTTAGTTCTGTACATAAACAAATATCAGTAAAAATCCTCTGAGGGGAGAAAAATCTGTTACCTTGTTGCTTTTGAGCGAATGCCAGTTTCAATAATGTAAAAGCGAGGGGCACCCAAACAAAAAGTCAGAGCAGAATCTCTCTCTCTTTCCGTTTCTCTCCCACCTTGCTGCTTTTCCACAAAGTCAATATTGACCTGGAGTCATAAAGCAGGCTCTCAGATCTAATGTAATTTACTGTGTACAGTAAAACCCGGAGATGTAAGGGAGGGAGCCCCCGCGGACAAACACACGCACATACGAGGATGCATGGACGATTATTTGGATTATAGGTTACGACAAAAGCCGCGAAACGGAAAAGACGCGAGGGGAGGGCGGGGGAGGGGCATTTTCTTAGGAGATGAGAAGAGGGAGAGGGGTTAGGAGAGGATGATAACACAACACAGAGAGGCCTGGAGGAGGTGTTAAAGGCCAGTAGGTGAGAGTGTTTAGCGGGGGGGACAAAAGGGAAAGACGAAAAGCTTGAGAGCGGTGCTGGAGGGCAGCGAAGGGGAAGAAAGAGGGGAGACAGGAGGGGTGAGAGGAGTTTCAGGGTGGCAGTGAAGGCTACTGAAGCTCTGCAGGAGTTTGGGAACCAGTGAACCTTGCTCTGCCCCCCCACTCCTCCTCTTCTCATCCCCCTCTCCATCAATGTGAGGAAAACCTCCTGGCGTGTCGGCGATGCGTTTCCCATGAGCTTCAACATGCGGCCCATTAACCCTTCTCTGTAAAGTCCTGCGCTGTTGTTATTCTGTTTCTGTGGAATCTTTATGGAAAACAAAATAATATTTGGTGGGACGCAGGATAACATTTTGGGGAAGGAGAGGGGGATTAAGATTAAACGATAGAACAGGCGGTGGTGGCTGTGAAGAGCATGGGGAGTGTCAGGTTTTCCAGTGGTTATTATCTCACGGTAATCAGTCAGGATGTTTCACTCTCAACTGAAGTATTGGAATGACTAAGCTATTGGATTGTCTGCCATCACACACATATTCGTGGTCCCCAGATGATTAGACGTCTCACACAATGTCTCGAGAACTTGTCAATCAACTATATTGCCAGACAAAATTGTCAATTTTTGCAATAGCCATTATTACATTCACTAACTTTTTGGTTTTGCCAAGGCCAACTTTCTTAAATACCTACAATGCTAAGATCATGGTAACCGTTAGCCTAGCATCACCAATCCAACAGGCAAATGCGAATCAGTGAAGAACTTTTCAGTTCACTTTCAATATGAGACATTTTTTCTCGGCAACTGGTGCAGAGAAAAATTCTCTGGAAGTTGACCCCAATTAGGGCAACAAAATGTTTGACTTTGCTTGGCACCCAACTGTTTCTAGTTCAACTTACTACACAGGTAGTTGGCAATACATTATCTACTGTCCAAGACTTAACCTGAACTACCTGTCCAGTTCGTTTGATACTGATGCCATAGTGGATGCCAAAAACTCAATATAAACAGCCGCCATCTTGGTTTTTTACACAAATGCCCAAACAGCGGACTCATCTAAATCTGGCAGATCTGAAATCTGTCTAAGGGGCATCCAGACCTGACAGCTTGGGTCCGGAATTCTTTCTTAACTCCGAAAGTCCGGTTCGTTTGGACAGGTGAGAACACTCATTTGAACTCTGGTGCGGACCAAACTAACGGACCATGGTCCGCCAGAAAAGACAGGACTCGGCCCGTCTCCAAATGAGCCATGGTCCGGTACGATTCAGGTGAGGACTTAAAGTAGGACCTAATATAGGAAGCAAACCAAAAAACTGTGCATTGTGGGATGTTAACGGGGATGTTGACACTTGCAGAGACAGCCACGCAGCAAGATGAGGACTAACGTGGGGGAGCGACGAGGTGAGGGCTCTAATAGAAATATGGGCTGATCAAACAATTTCACAAATGCACAAAAATACGGAGGTATTCAAATTGTTCAGTGAAAAACTAAAAGAGAATGGAATTGATCGAACTTACGACAGGCTACATTTAAGTCTGCGATTGTCATGCTCGTGCAATCTCTTTGTTTACTTCAGGGAATTTTCCCACATGGACATTCTGACCCATCAGAGAGCAGTTTCCTCGCGCTTCAACACTTTTGGTCCGCTGGAAAAAGCTGCCGTGTGAACACAAACCAAACAAGATTCATCTACCAAAGCAATTAAAACATGAGCTCATAGATTCGTCTGGTTCCTGAAAAAGGTGTTTGCTGGAGGCCTGTGACGGGATGCAAACTGGATGTTTCCTGGATCACAGAACGCCCAGTCAACCACAAACCTCTACTAACTTACCACATCAGCCTCCAGCCTTTACGCCACGTTCTGACTTCCTTTTAGCTGCATTAGTTCCACTGTTCTGCTGTTGTGCACGCTGGCTCACTGTCACACCGTTGTGTCTTACTGTCGGATACGACAGATTCATCGTGAATGTTATTCCTAACACCTGTGTGCCTTTCTTACAATGACAAGTGGAACATGTGTACTGGGATACTAAAGGTCAATCTTTTCTCATCAAAATTTAACAATCCACATATTAATATTCTTTGGACATTGGATGGGACCATTCAGGATAACGTATTGAGTCAGATACACAATTGTTTGGAGAGGTGGTGAACCACGTTCCACTGAGACACAACCTAATTATAAGACATTCTTAAAGATGTATATAATCTCACAGTTCATGAAAACTCCTCCTTACAGCATGTAATATTCCCTAAAGCAGGACTTCCCTGTGAATGTATATGTCTATGTGTGCATGTGTGGTAATGCCTAGTGATGAGATTCAATGCCAAAGCCCCTCTATCACACACACCCAAACACTCGGACAGACAGCTCGGAGCTAATCCTGCAGAATATCAAAGAGAGTCCCGACTCCTGGGAGAGATGGAGGGTGTGACCGCTGAGGAGAGACAGACGGATGAGGCAGAGAGGTCAGGAAATAGGCAGGGGAGTTCAAAGGGGAGACGGAGGGAAGAGACAGGGAGAGAAGGCGGGTGTAGGAGAGAGTTAAGAGAGTTCAAGTGTAAAATTAAGAGAATAAAAGCCTTTGTAATCTGCAGCACGCCCAGTGGACGACCACTGGTTAGCCATCCCTCGCTGGATCTCTTAAATCAGCTTAGGCGCTGTCGGCCTTTTCAGATTTACGCAGGGCTTTTAGTTTGAAAGGTCAGAAGAATACTGCCAAAAAAAGGAGTATCCAGCTGCACTAAATTCACCTTGCTAATGTGCCAAAAAAACACCTGGATTTATTTTATTCTTGGCTTTAAAGCGTTCTCACTGTTTCCTTTTTCTGTGGTTGCTAAAGTACAGTGAGCGCTGTACAGTAAGGAGGCCAAGGTGGAGTGTGTTTTGTCTAACTCGGCCCCCGAGGCCCGGAGCTGGCCTGCCTTATCAACCTCCTCTTGTCCCGTTGTCCCTGGCTACACATCCCACCTGGAGCACGGCCAGAACCCCATTAAGGAGATCAAAGCTGGGTTAAGTGGATGAAGCTCTCTCTCTCTCTTTTTCTGTCTCTCGTATGCGTTTACACCTGACGTGCTTTTTCCTCTTTCTTTGCAGTCTCTTATTTAATACTGCAAAAAATTTTCAATGGAGTCAAGTGACTAAATTACGTCAGAGGATTTAAAGTGAACGTAGGTTTAGAAGTATGATTATTAGTGACAGTTTACAGATGTGGTTGGCTGCAATGGCAGTGAGGCCTCCCACTGCATCACCCACGTTTCCAGAGGTTTATAAAAAATGAATGGGACATATTTTCCTCCGTAACCTTTTGGCGCAGAGGCTAATTACTCCTAACTGTCAGCACTTGGCTTCGAGGGCAGCACTTTAAAGACAAATTCATGTCTTAATCCCCCTAGAACACCCACAGCCACATCAACCCTTCACATTACTAATGTTTGGTTACATTAACCGTAAAAATTCAAGCTCCCTGATTGCGTAAGCTTTAAATATGAAACATATTTAATGCAGAAATTACAGAGTAATCCACAAAAACAGCCTGGTAACACAAACATGGAGCTAGTGTTACTCCTGCGCGTCTCCTCGCTCCGTTCGTTGTGTTTTTAGGAACAGTAGCGCAACGTTGAGGTTGTCTTGAACGCCCCCTCGTCTTCTGTTCACTCCGGGTAAGTGGAAAGTGGAAGTTGTCTGAAAGGAAGCCAACTTGGAAGTGTGAAACCATTCCAAAAATAACTCCATTAGCGTAAGCGTAGTATACGGTAAAATGAATTAGTAGAGACTTGTAACTTGAGCTCTTGCTTTCATAGTAACAGCAGGCCAACAGGGGGAAGTCGGCCTCGTGTAAACTCCACCATCTTATTCCTCCGTTTTCCTTCCAAAAAGCAAAGTCACGTAAGTGAACAGCAAATAAATCTGTTAGTTTTATTCCAGGAGACATTTGAGATATTTGGCTCGTGTTAGTGAAATGTTATACAGCTGTAAACGTTGGTTACATACGGTCAACGCATAGTTCCTGCATGTCTCCGGCACCTCAGTTAAACTATACGACAACATTTACAACACACACCTGTTGCAGCCATTAAACACTCCGTGTCACAATCCATAAATATTCATCTTGATATTTGCCGACCTCTTCTGTTAGACACACGTGAAGTGGAAGTCAGTTCACAGCTGGGGTGGAGCAGCGGTGATGTCATCTGTAAAAGATGCGATGACCAAACGTGTGTATTAAGATTTCTTTGTTTGGAAGTTCTGCAAGAAATACTTTCACAGTTTCCTTCTTGAGCCTCCTCCAAGACCTCAATGTTCTAGTGAAATATCTTGTTTGCCTCCACAGTGACAGGTTGGATTTAAAAGCTTTGGTGCTTTTTAGAAGAAAAAAAGGAGGCGACTAGACTGATCTCGTTGAAGGACACATGGTTGAGATATAAACTTTTAAAAGGAGCAACTGATTATTGTTTCCAGTGTTCATTTTGTTAAGGAAAATTATGATGATAAATGTTCAACCACCATTTTTCCATGATGAAGACGAGAAGTTGACGAGCTAAAAATAGATCTTTGGTAGGGATGCACGATATTGGATTTTTTGCCGATATCTGATATGCCGATATTTTACAACTCATTTAGCCGATTACCGATACCGATATTTTTTTCCCGCACACCTAATTGCAGAGATCATCAACTCTCTTCTGTATTGGAATTAGCGTACAGTATAATGGTGATACTCTTATCACATTTGTTACAACGGTCGGGGTGACGGGTCTTGAGATGGTTAATCAAGTTTGTAGTGTTGAAAGACTTTGCCTTGGCTCCTCCTCGCATCACCCAAGCTGAGCAGTCATTGCAAATAGCAGTTTTGCGATCTATTTTGGACACTTTGAAAAACTTCCACACCACGGACATTTTGGCTTCTAACTCTCTCATGCTGCAGGAAGACACACGTGACGTCATCATGCTGCGCTGCGCAGGTCTTCTTTGCGCCGGGGACATTGCGCCGAGGTCGGACATTTAATCAAGTATGCAGCAGCCCATTATTTTATTGGTTAATTATATCGGCGGATATCGGTGTGTTGGCCGATGTCCGATATGTCATTTTTAAGCCAATATCGGCCAATACCGATAACGTGCCGATAATATCGTATGTTCCTAATCTTTCGTCATAAAAACTCTGATGACACGAATGTTTTGTTTTCGTTAACGAGACGAGACAGGACTAAAACGTTAGTGGGGGGCTCTCGGACATTTAAAATGCATGATCTTTTAAAGCCTCCAGCACCAGTTAGAGATAACAGGTATCGTGAAGGTGGTTATGAACTTTAACTCAGGCCTTCTGTTTCAGGCTCTGTGCACGCTTGCAGAAAAAGGGTGTTTTACGTGTTGCGATGCTTCTTCTGCACAAAAAGGCTTCTGCTTCAGTCAGACTCTTTAAATGAGAAGCGATGATTAAAAGTAATCTTTAGATGCAGTGTCTTCATTGCTCATTTACTGTATGGATGATCTGCTGAAAGCTTTCATGTTACGAGTCCTAATCTCCACTAACTTGTTCACTGATTCACCCCACTCCTCCCCACTACTAGCCACTGCAAACTACAAATTTGAGGCGAGACCGCCGTGTAAGCAAAGACCTGCGAGGAAAACAACCACTTTGGCGCTTGTTTCAACTCAGTACTCGCTCCCTCAGTCCAGCACCCGGAGCTCGCTCCCTGCCCAGAGCTGAAGGCCTGAGTCAAATGACTCAACACGTCAGGGCACAAAAAGCACTTTTTCATAATCATGGGAAAACAAGTGTCACAAACCCCACAAAATGACTCACTTTACTATCAGTAATTGATAGTCGCAAAGAATCAGAAGGTCTAGAAGAGGCTGCACAATTAAATTTAATCTCCATTGATGTTAGCGGAGAGCTAAACAGGAAGTTAGCCGGATCGGGTGACGGAAGTCTCTAGTGCACACGCTCTGTGGGCACCGTGTAGGGGATTCAAGCTCAGGGTAACTGACTCGAAAACCTGACTCTCTTCAGTGAGTGACTCCTACAAACTCCAGTTAGTTAAAGGAGTGGAACCTCCCATCTCTACTTCCTCTATATTAGGAAGTATTGTAGCTCTGGAGTAAGAGCTGTGGTCAGAGAATGATCGTTTAAGGCCTCAACATTCAGTAAATGTTTACATTAGTGCATTTGGTTTTAGTGTAAACAGATGACAAGCATTACATTTTGGTCCCCTGGGATTTCTTTCAATACATTTCATATGTTTTTTGGCGTCTAAAGCTGAACTGTTTTTGTTTTACATGCAAAGAGCATATGTCTGTGTCCGAATCCCTCTCTCTCTGTACGATTTTCTGCCTCAGTTACCTGTTATCCATCAAACAGCCCGCTGCCTGGAGTGTTATTCTTCTCATTTTGTAGTGTAATAGTTTGTCCTAACAGTGTACAAGTACAGCATGTACTGATGCTTAATGTAGGTACAAGATGGGAAGTTGGGTATCATCTGGGAAGGACTCAAACAGGGCACCTATTCTGATATCACAGGATACAGGAAGACCTACTAATAATACACACACACACACATTATGCTACCTGCAGCAGAAATAATGTTTCACAAAATAAAAGCCTTCGTAACAAGAGGCTGTGCTGCAGCTGATGTCATTGTCAAGTCTGATTTTACCACAGTCACGGAAAACTACAAGAAACATTTGATATGACGCTGCTTTTATTTCACAGATAAACTCACTGCAGACTCTGAGTCACGTCAAAGGTCAGTCTGTTTGTGTAATCTCTGTACAGAAGCATCCCAGGTGCAGTGAGTCTGTGTGGGAGAGGAATGTGCAGATGTATCTGTGTGTATTCTACAGTATCAACAACCTCGCATGAGAAGGTAAAGCCTGACTAAGAGCAGGAAGTATCACAGATACCATACTTTGTTACTGTACCTAATGTTAGTAGGTTGGGACTTGGCTCGCGTGTTTAACTTTCACCAACAGGAAGTGGTGTCAGAATGTGGAAATCCACAGGATCCAACGCTCAAAAGAAATGGTTTACTTTTATTTGTATAAAGAGCGAATCTTTGTTGAATGTGATGCCAGCTCTGTGTGCTTCAATAGAAAGGAATGTGGACTCTCAAACAGTCACCATGCTTAAAGTAGCACGAGTAAAGGGCTGGCTTCTTTCCAAGCTGGACAGGGACATAGATGTTAGGTTTTGTTTATACTGCGTTGGGCGGTGGCATATTGGCGAACATGCATACACAGATGACACGTGTGAACGTCTACTGAAGTGTAATTTGTCCCTTAAAAACCAGCAGCTGATAGAACATTCACTGTGGTACACGAACATTTAATTTGAAAAACCATAATAGCATGGCTGCTATGGGCATGTTTCTACAAGTACTGGTAAGAAAACGCCAGAAACTTGCCTTTGACTTTTATTATTTTATTATTAATTTATTCTACAATCAGGCAGAATTTTACAACTCTGGAAAGCTATCATGGAAACCGTGACCGTCGTCAACAGTGAACTCATGAACTCCAGACAATTTCAAGACATTTTCCGGACTTACCCTGTCACACAGCGGGAGACTGTCGGTGTTGGATGCGTTCTGACAAACTCAAAATACTTGGTTTGGTTTAGGTAAGGAGGTGCCTGGATAGAGCGTGCAGGAGGAGGAGTCCTCCCTAGTGGTGATTGTTTCTGGGTTAGCATCATTTGAATGTGTAAAAGGATGTACACGCAATACAAACGCAAGCTCATTGGAATGCCATCAACACGCCCAATGGCTCACGATAAATTCTCCAGACTACTACCTGTTTGGTTCACACGTTTACTTACCTGGACTTCACGTGGACTTTTTACTTGGGGTCTGTTACAATGTTAGAATTTAATTTAGCAGACGCCTTTGTCCAAAGCGACGTACATCTGAGAGTTAATACAACACAAGCAACGATCAAGACAGGAGAGAACAAAGTCAGTAAGTGCCAACAAACGGCTTCAAGTGCAACGGGACCGGTCTGGCAAGAAAAAGTTTTACAGTCAGGGGCAACAGATTCGGACGTTTGCATTCACACATGCCGTCCAGGGGGGAAATGTTGGGACATTTTCTGAAGGGCAGTGTGAAAGGGGCTGTAGAGTTACACCGTTCTTGTTACATCAGAAAGTTGAGCCAGGTGTTTCTTCTTTGCCCGATCCTTTGCTTCTCAACCCCAAACCGGAGGTCTCATTAAAATAAAGAGGGCAGCAGCTTTTTAGCTGCTGATATTGGTTTTAACACAGCTAAAGAATTGACCTTCTCTCCAACTCCTTGTATGGCCTTAATACGTCTTCCCGTTTGAAATCGGATAAGAATTATTTAAACGTTTGGTATTCCATTAGGGTTTACTTTTATGGCATTTGGACACGTTCTGAAGCGCCTTGTAATGGGAGTTTTTGATAATCTGCTTGCCTGTGTTGGCCTGGCTGAGGATCTGAAGAAGGAAACTTGTGAACCAGGTCAGTAGGGATGACTACAGAAAGTTCAAAGACACTGCCTTGTTGTAATAGTCTGTAGGAGGAGATGCTGGTTTCATAAACAGTATAGTATTTTTCATGAGCTGCCAATGAACCTAAACACAGTGCAAATTCAGAACTGCAAACAGAATGAATCTGAGTGTATATCAGAGAATCAGCCTCACATCACCACCGTCAGTGTCAGGCTGAAGTTTACCTGAAGCCAAAAATCAACAAGAGCAGGTATCACATGAGACATATTTGATCAGTTTCCATGGCAAACTCACAAACAGAGTCCCTGTAGAGGGAAGTATTCTGCAGATACTGGCAGGTCCTCAGGAAACACCAGCAGAAACCATTTTCCAATTACAGTAAGTCTTGTCATCGCTCTTCTCAAGTACCCATGTGGCACCGGCTAAAAGCCACTGGAGCTTGGACTGAAGTCAACTACAGAAAGAGGGAATGCATTTTTGGCCCTCTCGCTTTATGAGAAAAAAAGTTATTTATACTCACAGAGCTGTTACAGTTTCAACTTTTATAGTCATAGAGGTGCATTCTCTAAATGTAGGCAGTACTCTTGTGATTTCATGTGGTGATTTAATTTTGCTATCCTGAAAAGACCTGTGTCAAAACGTCAAACTGGAGGATATAAAGTTTCAGACCATTCCCATCCCCAGGTTGTCCAATTCAACCCTTTGTCAAACTGCTCTGGTGTCTCAAACAGGCACTCAGGACAAGGTACTCTTCCCTGTACAAAACACTCTAACGTAAACCCATCATTGTCGATATAATGCGCTCCAGACATCAATCCATGCAAGATCTGTAGACACAGTATAAAGTGTGGGACAAAGTTGGGACAAACTTTCAAGACAGCTGAGTTTTATAAGAAATAAAGGGAATGTTGGGTTATTACCTTAGCCCACACCTTGATGTTTTCCGAAACTTAACCAAGTAGGTTTTGTGCCCAAATCTAACAAAGCTGGAACTGTTTCAGAATGGTATCTACTTGTTATAAAGGTTTTCTAGCAGAAAGGGGTAGGAAACAGATGCTAAAGGTTAGCTTAAAACAGATGCTAGTATCACAATGACGAAGCGAACATGCAGGTTTGGTTAGCTGGGGCTTCAGTGTGTGAAAAGATGTCATTAGCGTGTGTGTCTTTGGTTAAAAACAAAGCAGCAGACGCATTTCAATTAAAGTTCATTCTGTCGAGTACATAAATGTTTGTATCACATTTCATGCCATCGAGATGTTTTCCAGATCACTCCAAAAATGTTACCTGCTGGTGGTGCGAGATAAATAGTTCACTAAAGTCTGTGGGATTATTACTCTGTAGTCCCTGAATGTATGTACCAAATTTCATGCTAATCCATTGATTATTAACCAGCATTTCAAATCATATTGTTAGCTTAGCTTTAATAGAAAAAACAGCACTCAATGGCGCCAACCAGACTTATGGGAAATCAGTGATGTAGCAATAGATTTTGTAACACTCAGCTCACACATCAATTTCATTTAGCTCAGATGGCTGCTAAAATATCCTGATGGTGTTTGGACCCACGAGTATATGGTTCAGTTTGACTCACTCACCTCACTGTCAGGCCCAACAACAATCATGCCAGACTGAAAGGGATTTTATTTTTTTCAATGTTGGACTGTGTTTTTCAAAGGCAAACTGCCCACATTGTCTCTGTGTAGAAATGTTCTTACTTCATTCGTCCAGGCAAGTTAACTGAAACGTTCTCTGTTTCATGTGAAAGCATTACTCAACAGCTGTTCTTGAGAAATTACTCAAGGGCAACTCACCAGTAGCTTTCGAGAAAGAATGTTATTAAATGGTCCCTGACCAGCAGTACAAACCTTGTTCCTTGGGATTTGAAATAAATCCTGTGAGAAGCTTGCAACCTTCATGGTTTGATGCCTCATGTTTTTTCAGCTCTTCAGAATAAAAGTAAGTTAACTGATTCCCTCGTCAATAAATATTCAACCATCTGTTTTCTGTCACAATAATGTCAGTTAATGATAAGTTGGAGGACCAGGTATAAAATTTAGGGTGCTCTATTGAAATATAAAAATGCCAAATAAATATATCAAGCTCAAACAGAGCTAGCTTAGCATTTATTCTGACTCATGTTTACATCCATCTGATTAATTTCACTACCCCTCTGAGCTCACAGCTGATAGCAGTCAGCGTAAAGTTGCAGGCTGTAAAAACAAAACACTGAGCTGAAAAACCCTAAAACACTCCGAGTGTTTACAGCAAAGTAAAATGTGTTGTTTATCTCATGCAGGAGGAGGAACATGCACAAGAAATGGTATCACACTTTTTATGTCAGAAGGTGGCAATAATATGCTGTAATGTTGCTACTGTGTTCCAAGTTGCAAGTTCTATAGATGTAGGGACGTAAATCAATGAACATCAGGCCATACAACAATTGACAACTCATTAGCAAGTGTCAGACAACAGCTAACATTAGACACTCAACCACTTTATAGCTAACGTACCTTGGAAAATACTATAGCTTTAAATTTAGTCTGACATGTAGTTAATATGTTAGCTAGCCTTACTTTCTAGCTAACATACCTTTAGCTAGGAAAATACTGTTAGCTTGGAATTTAGTCTGACATGTAGTTAATATGTTAGCTAGCCTTACTTTCTAGCTAATATACCTTTAGCTAGGAAAATACTGTTAGCTTGGAATTTAATCTGACATGTAGTTAATATAGTCCCCAGGTGGTGGAATGAGTTACCAAACATCCGATCTGCAGAGTCCTTTTCCACCTTTAAGGAAAAAGCTAAAGGCCCAGCTCTTTCATCAACACCTCTGACCTTAATGATATTGATGCGATTGATAATGAGGACATTGAGGATGTTGTTGATGTTGATTAGGATATTCATGATGATGATGATGATTATATTGATCTTGTTGATGCTGCTGATGATTTATATAAAAAACCAAAAACGCTCTGTGCACTGCCTGTCGGCACCAACGCACTTGAAGCTGTTTGTTGGCACTTACTGACTTTGTTCCCTCCTGTCTGGATCATTGCCTGTGTTGTATTAACTCTCAGATGTACGTCGCTTTGGACAAAAGTGTATGCTAAATTAAATTGTAACATTGTAACTTACTAGCTAACATACCATTAGCTTACACACTGTAAGTTGAAGAAATGTACACCTTTCCTATAATATCATGTAACACTATCACAGAGTGAAATAAGCTAGGAAGTGGCTGAATGCTAATGTAAGCTGTAGGATTTTCACTATTTATTGTCGTTTTAGTTGCTCATAAATCAAGAAGCAGAAAAATGAAAGCTATTTATCAGATTCCCTATGTTCTTACAATTTGCAACCTTGAACACAATGATAGATATTTAGGTTTTGATTAAAGCTTTTGACCTTTCCATCCTCAATGGGATGTCAGAGGAAAACGGCTGCTGTGTGAGTATGATAACAAAATACTGCAATGTAGTAACATGTAAACAATGCTGGACTTGAAATAACAGTGATAAATTTGGCTTTAAAAACATTTTATGTGGACGGGAATGTACTCGGTTTGGTTGTTAGACCTCAAGGACACACACGATGCGTTTTGGTGAGTAACACTGGAAACACAACTTTTGATTGTTTACAAGATAAATCCACAGGGCCCCTTTAAAACCTTCGTGGTCATCTGACTGCTCATTTCTTGCTCCGTTGGACATTATTGTAGTGATGACACTTTCTTTGAAAGATTGACGCCGTTGTTGCCCCTGGGGGATTTTGCTTTGCACAAAAAACATCGGAACAATCGGAAAAAACTACATCGACAACCATACGTGTCAGCACGTAGTCTACATGACAAATAAACGCTGGGAAAATCTACAAGTACGTTGAGTGCAAGTTCAAGGATGTGACAAATTCAGACAGTGAGATCATAATTTGTTTAGCAGCTGAATGCCAAATGGATTTTAAAATCTCAATTACTTTGTAAATTAGCAAAATGATGCCCTGAAAATAATATGCAAGCACACTTTAACGCACATAGAGCTCTGTGTATCTGTGTTAAAGTCGTCTCTCGTAGTTGTAGACGTGTAAAACAAGAGGCCTTGTTCTACACTCACACTTAAAGACATCACAATCAGCAAAGGAGCGACCTCCCCCTGCCACCGAGCGAGGGGGAGTAGAGCTAGAGACAGAGGGAGGAGGAGAGGAATGTTGGATGGAGCGAGCAGTTCAGTAGTCATGCTTACTTTACTCTGTAGGTTAATTACCACAGTGACAGATTGATTACTCAGAGTGACAGGGGAGGGGGGTCTGGCAGCAGCTCCCAGCTGTACTCCCTCACCTTCAAACTGTGTGTGTGTTGGTGTTTGTGGGAGAAAGTGAGGCAAATGGGAATTTAAGAGTGTATGAAACTGTTGTGTGGATAATAAATGGTTAAAAAAATATTGGGCGTGAGTTTTTCCAGACCTCAGAGGACGTACATCATCATCAGCAGGGTTGACTGCAAAATTTGTCTCACTCTTTGTGTTTGTGTGTGCGTGCGTGGGTGTGTGTCAGACACCTGGAGCTTGAATGGAGTGTTTAGGATGTCTGCATCCGTATACTTTTCAGTTTAAGGGTCGCTGCAAACGTCCCTCATGTCACAGCAGTTGGAAAACAAACACATCAACAGACGCGATCATTTTCTTGTCAGCAGGTTCTGGCTTTGGTCACATGACTGCTGCAGAGACAACATACAAACCTCTTATTTATTACACCGAATTTGTGTCTACTGTGTGGGTTAGGCAAAGTCTAACAAGAAGACAAAGTTGTATGCAAAGTAATTACACGATTAGATGAACTGTGCTTTCCGGTGTTTATAACAGCGAACACGGCTGAATGAATGAAGTCGACCTCACACACTGAACCCGACACACAGATGTGTGTGTTGACACTAAGTTCAACACAGCTGTTTTTATTTAGTTTTAAGCTCCATTTGGTAAACGAAAGACACAAACACGTTAAGTGACGGACTACTGCAAGAGGTCCAAAACGGCCTGTGTGTGCCCTTGTGTATGTATACACGTCCATTAATGTGTACCTTAACATATAATAGTAACAAACAGATAAAACTAGCAGCATCCCAATTTGGAGCACAAGCTCCTTAAATCTGACCAGAATGTCTGCAGCACGCTGCCCCTCACAACCTCATTGACCTCGTTGATCTGACATCACAGATCTTAAGGGCAGCGAGGCGATGATGAGCCGAGAGATGAAGAGGGAAGTGAAAGAAAAAGAAGGCTGTCTACGTAGCTTAAGTGATTTTTTTTGTCTTCGTTTGTTGGGGATCAAAGCCGGCTCCTGCTATAAGAGCTGTCTCTCTCATAAAGAGGATTAGCAGGAAACAAATGCAGCTCCCTCTAAAGAAAAGAGGAGGAGGAGGGGTGCGTTCACATGCCAGCAGAGGTGGGCGCGTTACAAGCACGAGGAAGCCAAACCACATCTCATTTTGGGAAAAATCCTGCAAAGCACCGCGTATAAGATCATGATATCCCCACACTTAATCTCAGACACACACGCACTCACGCACACACCATCCTTTTGATGCCGTGATGGGTCAGTGTGTTGGGGGAAGCCCTTGTTCAGCCAAGCTCAGCACCCGTCTGTCAGACAGATAACCAAGCAGGTATGAGATGAAACAGTGGAGAGTTGAACAAGTGCACCTCTGGAGTGTGTGTGGGCTTTTCTGTCCTTCTGCGGCATCTGAGTTAATGGGTGCTTAAGCCAGAATTAGAAATTGTCAACACTCGAACTCTTTTCTGGGTGAAATATGCGATATTATAAACATTAACAAAGCACTAAACAAGTATTTGGTATTAAGCAACGACTTTCTAAACAGAGAAAGAAGTCAATCACGCTGCTCGTTACAGTTTCGTGCTTGTTCATGTTACTTCACATGAATCTCTCCTTCTGTAACAGATCGGCTCTCTGTGTATCCGGAACCACAGAGAGGGCCGTGTCACTCAGGTACAACGTTGTAGAGGCATAATGGCAAACTGTAGTCGGAGAAGTACAATTGAAAGGGACCCACGAGACTTTCCCAACCAAAGACTCCTTGGCATAAAATACTTAAAAGATAAAACACAAATCCACGTTTGACACATTTCCGACTGGCGTGTCCTACGAGCCTCTGCACAGGCTTTGTTTCTCTTGGATGGATAAGTAACCTTATGGGTTCACAATGTTACGTGGATTTTATATTATGAGATAAACTACAGTGACGTTAGCCATGATAGCTAACTAGCGGTTACTCATACAAAATGAGCTGGCTTAAGGGCCTGTGTCCACTAACAGCGTTTTTTGCGCTGGCAGCGGCTACAGCCTCAACTTCAGAGCGCCTCTCACCCGTGCTTACTGTTGCTAGTTTACTAAAGTTGTTTGGCGGCACTTCTGCCCCCCATGGTAGTGACGGTAAGTCTGTTTTAAATCGCTCTGTATGCTTAATGTTTGCTTTTATTCATGGAAATTTTACAAAGTAAACATTAAACCAATGGAAAGGAATCGTGTCCTGGCATTAGCAGCAGCTCTACACCTGGAAATTATACCCTCGAAAAAACCAAAGGATTGGCTTCTCCTCCGCCATTGCTGTTGGCAAAGTTGATATCTGAAGTCCATTCTTGGGTTTGATTGGTCGGTGATGGAGAAGGGACATTGACGAGTGTGGAGCTGTTCTGAAAGTTCAAAACTACTTTCAACTGAGAGCGCCGAGTGCAGCAACAAAAAAAAACAGCTGACGCCGAGGGCAAGTGTATAGAAAACTATCGCTGCAGTGCAAAAACCGCCATTAGTGGACACAGACCCTTACTGTATTGTTAGCATATCATGACCATTGTAAGGACTCTACAATGCTAGCTGGGCTAATTGCTAGTGCTGACTTGTTTTGTTTTTTGGCTCACATTTCTGTGTGTGCATGAACATGCATTATTTATAAAGCAAGCCTCACTGTAGCGTTTGGTTGCAATATCTCTTCCTTTGTTCTAAATGTTTTTTGAAGGCTTATTTGAAGCCACAAGAAGGCTAATCGAACATATGCTAACGTGCTAAAGGAATGCTAATGTTTGCAGTGTTACAATGGGGGCCAAAACATGCATGACACCAAGATGAGCTTGGAGTGGCCTACCTACAAGTGTCAGCTATTTGTTCTAATGAGAAATATGATTAGTTCTGTCATCTCAGTCTGCTGAAACAAGAAGCTACATTTCAGAAACTAGCTATCTTGTTGCAGGTGCTGAAACACATTCTGTCTCAGTGGTAAACCCCGTCTCCATGCCTATATTAGGTCGTCCTATTTGATATCAAACTAAAATAGAGCCGTGCAGCTGTCTGCCCCACCTGGCCGTCACCCTCACCGCACAGGTGACTCTGCCATCAACACCAGCAGACACACTGTAACCGAGATCTGATCTGTACAGTATTTCTATCAATGTGTGTGTCTGTGTGTGTGCACAGTGTGTACCCACGAGGCATGCGGGACGGGAATGGTTGATGGATGCCACGAGTACTTTTCATTAACAGGGTTGTTCAGGCGTTGTGACATTTCCCTGCCCTCTGCCTCGGTCTCAGTCTCACACTATATCTGCCAAAACCTGCCTGGTCACACAGTCCTAACCTTGTTGCACCGTGTAAAGAACGCCATCACACTGACATATCAGCATCATAACAAACAGTGGGGGTGTGTGGTCAAATGATGAGTCATGGGACTGTGTGACAGGGTGAATCCCACTGGTGCGAAAAGGACTAAATGTTTACGGATTAATGGCACCAGAGATGGGACAGAAGATGTCTGCTGTGGTAGAGCATACTGAACATCATGTAGCATACAAGACATGGTGTTACATAGCGTGCGATCGCAGAGGGACATACATTCTAGGTCATTGTTTGATTTTATCAGCATGGATCCCCCACATGGGTGGCATGTACAAGACCGGGACGGATCATAATGTATATGCAACTAATAATGTAATTTAAACACAGACCAAGTATACACACAGACTTCAGTATGTGTATCATAACTGCTCAGATTTTATCGACACTGCATTGTTCTAATTAGGATATTGGAATAATAAACTTAAACCAAATAAAAGGAACGTTTAACACCAGTCTCATATAATACCACAGCTTCAATATATTTTTCTTTAGTGATATAGTAGAGGCATTCAGAGGCATTCAACAGATTGTTAGCGACTGTGCTAGCCAGATTGAAATCCGCTAACTGCTTTTGTCCACAGGGGTTGCCAAGTCAACACAACATTAAATCCTTTTACTGTTTAAAATAACTAGTAACAGAGAAGTCCTATGTCTGTGTATAAAGATCAAGTCAGGAGACAGCTAGCTTAGCTTAGCATAAAGACTGGATGAAGGGGGAAACCAATGTAACAACATCCACAGGTCACTAACTTTAAAGCTTACCGATTACGATGTTACATTGCGTCGGTTTAATGTCATATAAAAACAAACTTCTGTTCAAGTTCTGTTTTTTAGACTTTATGCTAAGCTAAGCACCTTCGTGACGTAGCTTCATATTAAGTGCACAGACGCGGGTGTCAATCTATGAAATGAAAACAAATGTAAAACAGGCATAAAAATTGCAATTCCTTCTTATGAAAACTAAGTACATGTTTAAAGTTTATTTTAATCCTCCATGTGTTGAATCTAACTCTACAAACTAAAAATAAACAAACTTAAACAAACCCCTGCTTGATGACAGCTAATTAACTACGTGTGCGCACACTGAAACAGTGTTGTTTGGGGGGTTAGCTTGTCGTTGCGCCGGGTCAACACACATTTCTCTCTAAAGTGACAAGCAGAGGGGCTGACATGTTCAGAGCTGTTTCACTTTGTTTCCTTTTTAAACACAAACAACGTCCCACTGTCATCACTCCATCCTTCAAATACCAAAGGGCCCCTTTAAGAGTTCGGCCTCAGCGCTGGCCTCTGGAAAAGGCCCCATGATTTCCCCTAGAAGGCACGTCCCCAAGGAGAGAACTTTTACTCAATGCAAGCTCAGAGATTTTCTTCTCTCTCTGTCTTCTGTGAGCAGCTTTACACCCAGAATAACAGACCCAATCATACTCCGCTGTTCGTGCTGCCGCTACTGCACTCTCACACAGAAACTTTCCCGTTATTGAAAGGTGCCCTCAGGAGGACAATGCCCACTCCCCCTCCCTCATGTCTTGTGACATTAGGATTGCATTACACTCTGACTGACATCGCAACACACCCTCCCTGATTTTGTTTTACAACTGGTAGTCAATCTCTCACCCTGTAAACCTGCCGGCCTGTGTCAGTGAGCGTTAGTGGGAGTTTTCTCACAGGTTATCACTCTCACAGCTGTTTTTTCTTGTTCTCTGGCTGTAATTTAAGCTACTCTGCGATGATAATGGATTTAACACGTTCCTTTTAACAACACTCTGACCAGATGTGCTCCAAGCCTCGGGACAGACTGCTAAGTATCACTTTGTCTTCATTTCGTCTGAGGTGGTCCTCAATTTTCAACCAGGTAAAGCTCACCTGGAGGTCCCCAACACGCCTCTTTATTACCCTTAACTTTCCTTTCATGCATCACCTTCTTATGCTGTGCTATGCATAGACCCCGTTTACACCTGGCATTGAAATGAGTACATATTACCAGCATTGGTTGTGTAGCGAACTACATGTATAGCCATAAACTAGTAGTTTTAATACATTTTGCAGTAGCTTACTGGTAGTTACACTGAATGTGTATTTGCATAATTCAAGAAGTTTATCTCTTTTTTCTGTGACGTTAACATCAGAGAGTACAAACATTTAAGATACAATTTTTAAAATGAATTTTACCATTGTTTCTCTACTGCTAATGACCACCTTTCATCTTGACCACTGTGACAGCATGCCCGGGCAATTCACCTCATTCATATGGCAGCCATTTTCCTCTGACGTCATACTCAAGGAGGCCAGCTAAAATGCTGTTATAATGCCTTTATGGTTACAAGTCGTATACATTTTGGGTATCTGACAAATCATTACCATTTTACCGCTCAGCAAGTTAAGGGCAATCTGGCCATATTTCAAGTTCAAGCATCATATTTGATAAGCTACGGTCAGAAAAAAGCTCACATTAGCATTCAGTCATTTACTAGAAAATATAACTGTCAGCTTACTTTACTGTAAGTTGCTAAAAGCTAACATTACCATTTGATAGTGTTACACAATACAATAGGAAAGACATAAATTAAACTTAATAAACTTACTTTATTTTAGCTAGGAATTTACTTTCTAGCTAATGCAATGTTAGCTAAGAAGTGTTTGAATGCTAGCTTTAGCTTTTGTCTATACTTTAGCCAAACTTTAGCCAGCATTAGGTAACGTTACATTACAAGATTACTGCTGTTAAAAAGTGACTTGTTACGTTACTGCGTTACCTACTGAGAAAACTTTTGCGTTACCAAAAATTAAAACCCTCTTTGCGACTCGTTACACATGTGGGTTATATTGTCAGAACACCATGTAGCCTGCTGTACGACTACCTTTGACTGTATTAATTCTTCCGTCATTGCAGCCTAGTTAACAGCCCATAATCTGCAACTCTGCAGCCTAATAACAGGAATGACAGACGCAATATAACCTTTACAGCTCTTCATTATGCTAACAATCTGACAGTGAACTGGGCAGAGGCATACCGTGTTAGGCACAGCTGTTTCAATGAAAACAACACAGGCTCTTAGTCCCACCAGTGTTGTGGAGCTGTGTTTAGCTGTAGATGCTTCTTTAAATTTGAAGTAGAGCTCTTCGTCGCTGGCGAGCACTTATCCTCCAGGCACAACTTACATGTCACCATCATGTTGTTTCAAAAATAATGGGAATATTTCCACTAAGTAAATGCTCTCTGCCACCTCACTAGTTGAATTAGCTAGCTACGCATGGGCACTGACACAACTGTGTTAACCTTCCACTGGTACACAGCTACCTGCCATGAAGTGGGAGAGAAACAGAAACAATGCTTGAAGGATTTTCTTTTTGTGGCAACAAAAGGAAAGGGGAAATACAGCATTTTTTTTTTTCCAGTAACGGATTACTTTTCATGAAAATTAACTATATAACGGATAACTTGCAGAAGTAACGCGTTACGTTACTTGTTACAACATGATCAAAGTACTCTAACGGATTACTTTGTAACGGCGGAAGTAACTGGAAGCTTTCAGAGTAGCTTACCCAAAACTGCTGATCACAAGTGGACAGCTCTACGTACAGGTGTGAATGCACCCAACGCGTATGTGAAGACAATTGAGATTCTCAGACAACATTGAAAGGTGTTTTTGGGCCTGCAAGTGGCCACATGCCTTTAGTGTAAATTTGCCTACAGACCAGGGAGGTGAGATCCAATCACAAGTGGTCACTCGAGACGTAAGCGGAGATGCATTCTAACACCAGGTGTGAACAGACGTACTTAGAGCTGTCCACTTTGATTGAGTCACCCAGGATGTCTGTTAATTCCAGGTGTAAACAGGGCCTCACACCCTATCTGATGCTCTCTGAACTATTAGCTTCATATCTCCCTTAAAACTCCAGCACTATGGCTTAACCCAACAGCCCTCCTGTGTGCTGATACCAAATAGTCTCATCTTTTTAAGGGATTATTTGAAATATTGAGCTTACTCCAATATATTCCTGAACAATGACCACAGGTGAAGCTGTGGCTACTCTGCTTGAGCTAATATTATCTACATTAACTCCTTTATTGTATGTACAAGCATGAGAATAGAGTTCTCACAATCACTTTATGAAGCATCCTGACCTAAATGACCACAAAGCCAACATTACTTCTCTTAACCTTTCCCAGATGTGCGAGTCAGCGGAGAGAAGAGGGTGTGGACGAAGTAGGTGCAGCAGCGAGATGGGAAAATAGTGCTGATAGAAAGAAAGAGTGGCGCAGTGGGAGATGGAGAATAGAGCCGGGTGAGTAAAGAGAGGGGGGAGAGGCTGTCACTGCCTCCAGGGGTGAGGCGGGGGGGCCAGAGGTAAGAGAGATGGGGGTCTATGCTGTCTGGGTGGTGGGACCACAGGGAATGACAGAATTATTAGGACGAGCATCTGACAGGAAATAAATACAGCGTGGGCAGAAATCGCCAAGAGGCAGCCAGCCAGACATTGTTGAAAAGTACAATAAAGTGGTCGTATATGGGTTAAGAAAACTCTTCATAGTGTGCTGAACCGGAGGAATTGCGACCTTTGCTGCTCAGACTGAATGAAATCATTTCTTTCTTCCACAGGGCATCATGTAAATACTTTATTTTAACGTGTTCCTGTTGGTTTGTTCATTATCTATATGAGCTACGTTGTTGACTTTATCCAAGTTTAATAAAAACTGTTAATTAGGATAACTAAATTAACTCAATGCCGGAAAATTCTTGGTCTGCTTGTAATAAAAATTCTTCATTAATCATGTTTGTCGAGGTTGTTGGGATGTCACCGTTCCGTCATGTTGTGTCTGGCTTGGTCGTGATGTGTTGATGAACGGACGGAGCAGGAAGACATCTGGATACCTCAGAAGCTCCACTGCTTAAGGGCCATCCGTCCTCTCTGTCATTTGTACGCGGATATTTGAGAGGAAAAGAATGAATGGCATGGAGAGAACAAAGTCGGAACGGAGCGGGGACTTTGAAGAAACCTCTTCGTATATGTCATTGTCAAGGGTTCTGGACTCGGGACCCCCCTAAGCAACACAAACACACAGCTGAAACATTCGTGGCACTTCTTCTGAAACAGTCAAGGAACAACATGAAAGAACATTTTTCTCATTCTGCTGGAGACATGATGACTTATGTGGCATCCTTTTTCAGTCCTTTTCCAGACGTGGCGTTGGTTTTGGTTTCCAGCAATCACAGTGCGACAGCAGCAAGGTCAATAAAAAGGCGGGAAAATGTACCAACAATCACAGTAAAATGTAATTAGCTTCAAACAGGGCAACTTAAACATTATCTGGTTGTGATCACAGTTTAAATAGCTTGTCTGTCTGGACATAGAAACTATAATCTCCATGTAGCTCCGGGCTAACTGGATGTGTTGCCTTCATGTGGTTTAGACATCCTCAAATGACTCCACAATAATGAAAGCAAATGACTGTACTAATGCCTCCTGGCCAGGAGATCAGGATATCGCTCATTCAATTTGTAATACTTCCTGGCTGCTAAACACACAGACGGCGGAGACCTTCCAAGAGCTCTGTCTGCAAAGTAAATCAAAAGCAATCAATGAGACGAGGTATTAGTCAGTTTCAGACAAATTAAACTTACTTGTGTTGGATTCTTTGGCCTCAGATGTTTTGTTTTAAGTCTCCACTTTTCTTTTGAGTGGATTTTCACTGTTTATTCTAAAGATAGACGGGTCCCAGACCTCTAAATTGCTGCTCCGATCTCCAATTTCTTCAGTGATTCAAATTGTTGTCAGTTGTTGTGCTCAGTTGACTGCTGTTTGTCTGGTTGGAGAACCAACCGCTAACCAGAGCTTTTTGAGCAAGCATCTGTGCTGGAGACAGTGAAATGGTTACCCAAAATAGGCACAGAAATGGCAGCACTTGGGACAAACTCATTATTTCAGGTGCTGCGCCAGAATAGAACTATTGATCAGAGACAATCTCACTATACATGCACTCTTTGAGATCCACACACACATCAGGAACAGAGCCTCTGGTCGGTCAACAGAGACATTAGGAAGAGGCTCAGAGGACTGCAGTTTAACAAGGAAACACGGATAAATAATCCCTAGAAAACAAAGTATTGCATTCATCATTCATTCATGAGTTTCCACGAGAACACTGTTAGTTCCAGACAATTGCTCTGGAGCCCTTGTACGGAAGGCGCAGCCGTCTGCTTCCAAGCAATAAAAAACAGTAAGTCATGCAGCCTTCCAAAGATATTATACAGTAAATGATACCCAACCTAGGGGGATTAAAATACAACACACAACATGAGCAGGGGTAATAGGGGGATTGGTCAGCTTGACGTAACAGCTGCGTCAATTTGGCGAGTTGCAAGTTCATGCAGAATGCACAGGAAGTGCAACGTCACAACTTCCCGGAGGGACTGAAATGGCGACAAGCCTGTAATGTATTTGACGCAGGTTGCTGTAAATTGAATTAGATGATAATTGTTGAATCTGCATATTTCTTTGATTGATGTTGGCAACTGTCCATTCAAAAGGTTGTCCAGTGGATTGGTATGATTGTGGAACAGCTAACATAAACAAAATGTTCTGATAAATACTGAACTGCTTCTACTGCAAGAATTACTATGAGGTCTGAGATTTCTTTAATGCGAGTGCCAATTACATGGAAACAGGACTAAGAGTCTACAGCCATGGTAGTGGGATGGAGAGGCTTTATACAGCAGTGTTTTGAGCTACATGCTAACATCAGTATGCCAACATGTTTAAAGGGACATACTATCATTCTGATTTTTACGTAATATTTACCAGGTTTCAAATATCTATAGATTATTATTAGAATATGGAACATAAAGCCAAAAACATTAACTTTAAATGCTGCTTGGGGATCTGAACTGCATTAAGGTTCATCCTCTAGTGACTTTGAACATCTGTAGCAAATCTTAGCATGCCAATCCATCCCATATCTTCTGACAAATCTGTGATTGTACTCTGATTGTGGTGTTAGAGGAAATGTCGGGGGATCACCAAAGTCTGTAGGGTTTATCCTCTGGGGACCAGGACTGCCCGTACAAAATGTCATGACAATGAAACAATAGGCTAACTGTCGAGAGATTTCAGTGAAGGTCAAAGGGTAGGGCCAACAGACTGATGGAGCATCGCCGCTAGTGTGGCTAAACCATGATAAAATGATGCTATATCAAGGTTTTCACTGCCAACATCTATTTAACATAAACATTCCAAAGTCTGCTAACAATGCACATTAACATACAACATGCTAAATTGAGGCATGACTCCACATGTATTACTCTGTACATGTGTTTTGGGAAAAGAGTTGTTCATTGAGAGGGTCGAAGGGGTCAGCGCTGTGCAAAAGGCATGACGAGTAACATCCGTGAAAACATATCTTCCGTTCTATGCATACAGACACAATATCCCTTCTGCTTATTTAAGTGAGCGTGTAACGCAAACTGTAGTGTTTGCAACAGCCAAAGGGAGCGTGTCTGTTCATCAACATTATCTTTAGATCTGAAAAGTAATATTATTCTGTATGTTATTTTAAATGTGACCACCATGCTCCTATGAACAAGAGGTAATTTAATTTCCAGCAGGGCCTCAGTCCACAGAGGTGCACGCAGCTTGGAGCGGATCCACCAGGAACTCCTGCCAGGATGTAAAGATCACAGGCCGACTCTCTGCTGAGAACACGGGGGTGCATGTCTTTAGTATCGCCCTTTATGTTTTATTGTACCTGTAGAGGATGACAGATATAATTTTATGTCCGTGTTTAAAGGCTGGTTTTGAAGGCTGAGCCCCTGGACATGTGCCCGGAGGTCCCTCTAAACTTTCACTACGTCCCAAACCCATTTAATGTGCATACAAGATAAACATTGTTGCGTGCATGTCTTAATAAGTCAATGGGGATTTCACATAGGTTATTGTGATTTTCATTATCCGTCAGTGCACTGCTGGGATTCAACCATATCTCAAGTATGAGGTAAGAAAATAAGACCCCTGTGAGGGATGAAAAGATAACTGGGCCTGTAGTGCTTCCAATAGGCCGTCAGAAGAGCTAAATAAACATATTACGAGGATTTTGGCGATTGTTAAACTTCACACTGACAGTGTAAGCTGTTTCGTTTCAAAGTGTCGGAAGAAAATGTATTTGAAGATAACACAAACATCGCTAACAAACACTCCTTTCAAAAGGCACACCCCAGGGGTCTTTGGTTTGACTGGCTGTCGTCGTGATTGCAATCTGGCTGAAGGCCCGGAGAAACGTTCAGAGAGCAGTTTCGTGTACTGTATATGGTCAGGTTAGAGGTTGTCTGTGTCTTGTTCCGCAGAATTAGCACCTGGATAGACAGGAAAATCTGGATTACTTCAACCTGTTGTACTTCACATTAATGTGGCCATAGTGAGTCAATGGCTTTTGGTTACTTTGCAGTTACTTCCTGCATTGTAGAGGTTCAGTGAAAGGAGACCTTGCACAAATATGTGTATCAGGGCAAGCTTATGAGCCTCTTACAGTTTGAGAAAGGGTTTTACACACAGACAGTTGATCATATTTATTGACAGAATCACCTGCTTAGGATGTTACTGTACGATTAAATGCCTCATTATCTGTTACATTACTGTCATTACAAGTCTTCTTTTATTAATGTCACATCAGTAGCAACAGTTACGTCACTGACCTTTGACTTCATGGTAATATTAATAAAAATGTGGTGATGTTATTAAGCTGGGTTTAAGCACGACAATTTGAATAGGCTTGAAAAAGGCTTTGGTTCAAATATGGCAGGCTAGTTCAAGGAAACAACATAAGAAGAAAGACACAAGGTCACATTACAGAAGTCACGTAACTTACATTAGTTAAAAAAGCATCAGCGGCTGTTATAAAAAGCATGATGTCGTAATGCTGTGTTCATGGTTGACAATTGTCGAAATGTTAGGAAGCTAAAGCTTGTTACTCGACTACTGAAAAAAACATTTCATAACACATAAGCTGGTATTAGCCAACAGCTAATGCTAGCATTCAGCCACTTCCTAGCTAAATTCGATAGGGTTACAAAATTCGACAGGAAAGGCACACATTGTTAGCCGTCGGTTATGTTAGCTAGCAAAAGGTTGAATGCTAATGTTAGCTATAGTTAAATGATAGCTAATGGGTTTTAAAATATGTTGTTTTGCCTTAAAATAAGGCCTTACTTCCCTTCAGATTTTTACTGTCAATTTCTCCTCAGTTGATTATCAAACAAATATGAAGAAATGTGTCATATTCCCGATGTCTATACTACTTGCTACCTGGAAGATACCAATATTATACTAGCATCTTAGCTTGCGCATGATGTCAAAGAAAAATGGCTGCTTTGTGAATATTGTGAAATAGGAATGGCTGCCTTTATCTCCATAAGGGCTGTTCCACCTCACCATAAGAAGATGACGGCCTTCTCAGCCTAATAGGTAAAGTAGAGCTCATAACCCAAGATTGAGCCGACAGGAGATGACAGAAGGAAGAGGAGACAAAGGAAAGGATTCAGAGGCAGAAAGGCAACAGGAGGAAAACTTTATCCGCATAGAGATGTGAGAGACCAGAGAGGACCTGTTGATGCCAGACTTGGAAAATAGATGTATCCACGGTTGAGAGGGATCCCAGCTGTGTAACTCTGACAAATGAATTTGAAGCGCTTATCGACTTTATCCCCCTGCAGACTTTGTTTCATCTCCTAAAAATAAACGGAAGAAAGGACAGAGCCTGCATGACCAAACATTTAGCTCTCAATATGGTAAGAAAAATATATTACTACATGTGTATTGCCATGTGAGAACCTGGTTACAGAATGTCCTGAACAAGATGTATGGGCTATCTTGCAGATATCAACAATAGCCACATTTTAAAGGTTAAAATAAACCTGAAATAGTTATGAATTATTACAAGACTTTGAACACAGCTTGTCAGATATTGGCAGGACCAAAAGTGACCAAAATCAGAGGAACATGGCAGATGTTTGATGTCTGCGCTCAAATTCATTAACTCTCAGAATAGTACGACAATAAGCACAACTTGTGCAGAAAGGTCAGTTAATTTTGTTGCCTCAAGGGGCTTTAGACAATAAAGATAAAAGATCAAAGACCAAATCTACTCCATCTATTGGAATGTTATGAACAGACAGATTAAAATAAGACACATTTTAAACCGTAAAATACAAGCCATTTCTGATTAGATTATTAATAAGGATACTTCAGTTCAGCTGCTTTTTTATTCCACTTGAGACCTGCTGGGAAATTAAAACAACTTTTCCTACACGGCCTGTTACACTGAGGAACGAGCCGTCCCAAATATTTGCTGTTAAAAACAGTAAATCCCACCAAAGGCCCTGTAGAGCCTCGTAATAGAGTTGCAAACGTTTTGACAGTGCATGACTTTAATGACGTTGGACTATCCTATTACTTGTTGCATGCAAACTCTATACCTCCTGTCAGTGAACGCTCTGTGTCCTCAGGCTAAGCAGATATTACTTCAGGGAAAAGAATCTCATTCAGCAGGGGAGGTAATACCGTCTGTGTCCTCAGAGACTCCTGTCTGCTATCTGGATTTGAACAGCGAGGTTCACAGCCCGGGGCAAAAAAGTTTAACATGATTTTCTGGATGATGACAAAGGTATGTCTTCCTTGTAAGTGTGGCCTATTGTGTGAAAAATATACTGTATCTGTTTCACATTACAGCGCCTCCCTGGGTTTACCCTGCAACTCATTCAACATACAGAGCCAATAATCAGAGCCACATTTGTGCTGCAGGGAGGGAGCCGGGATATACGAGGTCCAGGTAGTGATCATACAGTTAAATCGCAGTGGATGATTATTCTGCGTCGGATGCAAAGTCTCCTGGACCAAGAACATGGGAAAAGTGCAAAGTAGGGTTAATCATAAACGCTCTATACCTGGAATATGGATATAAATATATGGAACATGCTTTTTGGCTGTGTTGAAGAAGATTTATTTCCCTTTAATCTTTATACAAGGAGCTAGCAGGCGATTAGCCTAGCTTAGCATAAAGACTGTTTCTTTAATCTGCACAAAACAATTGATTTTTTGTTGGTAATTTCCAGTATTTATGCTAAGCTTAGCTAACCGAATGCTAGCTGTAGCTTCCTATTTTAGCATACTGACATAAAAATAGTATTAATATTACTGTCTAATTTTCAGCAACAGGAGTGTATTCCCAAAAGAAAGGCTAGTTTTTTATTTATTGTAGCATTACATTGACTTCTTGCCATTGCAATGCTTACATTAGGCAAGTTAAACATGATTGTGAATCATTTAAACAATTTATTCTGATATTCAAACCAAGAACACGATAAAAAAACAGTCCCATTATCAAGGAAATCCACATGGATGTAAACTTGTAAAGCAATACTTTTATGTACATGCAAAAGCAGAAACAAGTGTTTAGTTACTGTCTCAAGTGGCTCTTAGTGGCATGGCTTTTATCCAGCTTTAATTTTTGGCTCCACATGGAGCACAGACGAGAGCTCTTTTTGAACTTTCAAAGGGATCCTCCTCAGATCAAATATCTGCAGATTTCCTGAGGATCAGTAGTAGATGAGTTCCAGTAGTGATTGAATCATACAGAACATTTACAAAAACAACATATAGATCTCCTTTAACTTTTAACAGGTGGAGTGGTAAACGCAGAAAGAGATCCTCAATCAGTATCGTGGAAAATGTACTGTACATGTATGTGCACTGCTGTGGAAGTCAGATAAACCAATGGCATGTGCTGTGTGGAGATGAAAACAAGCTGTGCAGCTTGGGACAAGTATCCATTGTAAAACTTTTTTCAAATAATCTTTTGCTATAGTCGTATAAATCTGTCAAAATTAAAGTCTCTGTGGAGAAGAGCATGAGGCGCTCCAAAGAGCTATCTCTATTTAAAAATGGAAACGCATTGTTCATGTCGGGAGTGAAGTTCTGACACGATCCAGATGCAGCCAAAGAGCCGTGTTTAGTAGAAGCCTTCCTGAACACAGAACATAAAGTCAGACTGAGATTAGATTATCCCAGCAGGCTGTCGTCCCAGAACACAGTTAACCAAGCAACACTGATTCAATGCAACATACACATACAGGTTTTGCCTGTTTTCTTTTATTTCATCATCTCTGTTCAGCTCTGACGTGTCGATCCCTAAGTTGTGCCACCACTTTGGTTTAGACTGGAATGACAACTTATTGATGGATTTCTACGTAGTTTTTAGTCCAGACCTTCCTGGTCCCCAAAGCATGAATCTTACCAGAACTTTAGATGTCTAGTGGCAGTGGTATTTCAGACATGTTCACTCGTCCAGTGAAATATCTCAACATCTACCCAATGAATTAAGTTCTTTTCAGACATACAAGAGTCCCAGAAGATGAACCCTAATAACGTTGGTGATACTTGACTTTACTGTGCTTTGTGGTTAGTTGTAAGTAGCGAATGTCTACATCGTAACATGTTAAACTAAGATAGTAATCATTAGCATAGCATACTGTACACCTGTTAGCAGTACAGCCTAGCAGAGCTGCTGGCATACGGAGACCCGAAGTCCCAAATTGTTTCCAGCTGAGTCCCAACAAATATCTCTAAAACGTCCCAACATTTAACACTAACTACCAACATTGCTTCATTCAAAAGCTTAAGTTCTTGAGTACGTTTCTCCTTTCGGATGAGAGGTGAAACGTCTTCAAGAACTTCAACCAAGTCCAGCTTCCTTTTGGATTAAGCTTTTGAACCATGACCTGGATGACTGAGAACCTTCACAGAAACATTAGGTCATCATGTTCTTTTGCACTCATTTTACGTGACCCAATAAAGATACACAACGCACAAATGTTCAACCCTGATTTTTGTGTCCGTAGGTCGAGGAATCTTTGTGTTATTAAACCTGTTGTTATGAGTCAAAGGCAAGTGTCACAGGCAATGATACTTGTGGCTGTTGCTTAGAGAACTTGTCTGTATGCTAATCGTTAGCTGTCATTCTGAAGAGAAAGATTTCTAAAAGGGGGCTTTCACATTCGGGACCCGGGCCCGGATCCGAGTACACTTGACCCCAAAGTCCAGTTTGTTTCATTAGTGTGAACACTGTGTACTTGGGCATGGTTCGTTGATCCGTACCCAGGTCCACTTGAAAAGGTGGTCTCGAGTACGGTTCATGTGTACTCGGATCAGATGTGAAAGCTACTGTACCAAACCACGGAAGTGGACTGCTTTCTATAATGTCTCTTAGGAAATCCGCGTATGCATGCAGCACCGCTGATCTTATCCTCTGAACTGCACGGCCATGGCTGATACCGTAGGAAGGTAGGTGAGAGGGTCGTTCTTGAGATTTTCTCCAAAATAAGAATTATAGTAGGCATAGTGAGATTGTATGGGCTGGGAATCATGCGATTCTTGCGCTTTTCTACACTGGAACAACAACATAAACAATGTTGCGTAGTTGATGATACTCCTCTTCTTCTTCTTGTGCATTACCACTACCTTCTGCTTCGGAGTCCTACCGCAAGTCTACTCGGGTACGGAACAAAATTATTAATGTCGTCTCTGGTGTTGAAGTTGTCCCTGTATGTCTGCCAAGGGCTGAAGTAGTCGTCCACCAAACGGATGTCAACGGCTAACGTTACAGAGTGTGCTTAAGCTAACATGTGGCCATGCAGCAGATTATTTTAACCCTTATTTAATAGTTCAGCATCAACTTCAAATGGATTTATGGACTGGAAGTATTACAGATGAAGAGGCACAATTCATATGATGCAGCATATAGAATTATAAAGTCAATCTCAGGGCGAGATGGGTGACGATGACTGTAGGAGAACAGGGTTTGACTCCCGTATTGAACCAAAGTCTTGTTCCGAGTTACATCCGTAGTATCACTGACACTTTCCAGGTTTTCCTACGTGATATCAATCATATGATTGAATCATAAGAACATTACTTTATAAGCAACGATTTTTCTTTATATCTGTATGAATTACATTACCCGTGGTGAAAAGATTACCCTGATTACCCCTGCTAGAAAAACCCCAGATACACGTCTCCCATCCCTCAAACAGCTGTGGGGTCAGAGACATGAAAGAGCACATGACACACTGATCAAAAAATAGGGGACATGAGGGACGAGAGTCTTTGATGCTTTTGTACTTATTTTCTCCCTGAATGAGTACATGGGGACGCTCTGACAACAGGGTGTTTATCAGACATAAAGAGGCTTAAATCAGCTGAGAGGACTTTGTGTTTGTTCTTCCCGGTGCTTCACTGTGTTTCTGTGTTTCCTCGCTGTTCACTCTCCTCTTTAATCCTTTTCTTTCTTTCCACCATCACAGCGCATGAAGGTCCCTTGTGAGCTCCCGTAGCTTGGGATCATTGTGCTTACCACAACAAAGAGAAAACATCCCACATTTGTAAATGGGCTCTTGCCAGTTGGACAGGTTTTATAAAACAAGCATTTCAGCGGGGGAAAGGAAGTCTGCCGGATTGAATCTCAGCAGCCAACAGCGTGGGTTGATGGTGAAACGTGTTACCCAATCAGATCTAATTAGATTTTTGCAATGTTTTACACGGTTGACACCTACCAAAGTCCCCTGATGCAAGTCCTCAGTGTGTATTTACAAAAGTTGAATGCTGGGTGAGATGCCAAAGATTTCGTTAATCATCCCTGTGATTCTTCTGAGCTGCAGGGGATTTATTTATCATAACATTGACTTGTTCCTTTTCCAAGTTCTTCCTTGGACAGTTTCTCTTGCTTGTCTTTCCTTAATGGGAATCAATATATTATTTCAAAGTCAGCCAGAGGATTAAATGAGCCTTTTTCTACAACCACATAAATACACTTACTTTTCATTGCCAACAAGGGAATATAGCAGAAAATCAGTCATTTAAAAAAGCTGTTGAAGCCTTCATATCTAAAGTACGACCATCTTCGACACCTTTGCTACGTCTCAATTTATTTGCTTGAAATAAAGTCAGAACAAGAGGAACCATGATGGCAACATGCTGAGGTTGCAGGAAAGATTGTCTGCAGAATGAGCAACAGTAAAAATAAACCCAAAATAAACAGTAATACAAAAATATGCCGTATTATGTAAAAGAAAAAAAAAAGAAAAGCCAGATTTATTTCAAAAATTTGAAACATCTGGAGAACACTTTAAAAAGTTTGGCTCCAGTCATCCTCCATCCAAAGCTCATCTACAACACCTACGATGACGTAGGTGTTCTGGCTCAAAAAAAGAGTGAGCTACATTAGAACAAACTAAAATCCCTTAATAAGCAACATGGCTACAAATACATTCATCTGAGCATAGTAGTGTTTTATCAGCCAGTAAAGTGCACATTTTTATACAAAGAAATGACAGCATTCCTTTTACAAATGGAATTTTTGATTGATAAATAATGAAACCTTTGTCTCAATTTAGCACATTTGTTGCCACATACATGCTTTGGTAGCTAGTAGGCCATTAGCGCATGATGGCTAATGTTAGCAACCTTTAGCAAAATATTAAGTCAATTCACTTCTAAGACTCGTCTGTTACATGAGCATGTCACATGTCTTAGGGGGAAGGTGATGACTTTCATGGACACACTGAAGTTCAGCTAATTCTTGGTAGCATGATAGCTTGTCCTTGAAAAACCTGTTAAAAACACTGAAGTTCAGTGATTAGTAGTGAGAACTTCGGATTCAAACAATGGGGATATTAGATTTCATATTTTAAGACATTTCTGTCGCAAAAGTGTCTGCGCTGCTTCTTGAGTCGTCGGTCATGGCTAAATAACCTAGCTAAACCTGCTAATAAGTATATGTGCTGTTTAGGATGTTTGTTTGTATGCGTGCGTGTGTGTGTGTGGCGCATAAGTGTGTGTGTCTTTGTTTAACTAGGCTATGTAATAAAAGCTTGCTTGGACGACTGGCAGTAAGCATACTAGCAGATTAGCTTGCTATACTCGTCACACGACTGCCTCATAGGAAATTTCTCAGTCAGGTTGCATCATATCTTTTCACCAGATAACTTCAGACAGTTTGGGGCATTAAACATGACTCATGAGTTTGTTGTGCTGTAACTTTCCTGAAACCCGATAACTCTAGGTAATAAATCAAAACTAAAGCATGTTATTTAGTATGAGTGTAAAAAGTCAAACATGTAAGTGCACTTCCACTGGAAAAAAAAAAGAGCTTCCTCTCGCACTGTTCTCGGTCCTGTGTTTGCCAGCGATGGAATTTCACTGGAGGGTTTGCCTTGTGTTTGACTGCCCAGTCCTTATACATACGAGTGAATGGGAGATGGAAGGACTTCAGGTTTGCCTCTTTTCATCGTCTGCTCTTTTGTTGCATCATGTCTCTTTGTGTGCAGAAAATGTCTCCTAATTAAGCCTGATGCTTAAAGACTGGAGAAACTCTTGACTGTTTGACATTCACTGTACTGGCAAGTCTTCTCGTGGCAAGTCAGACCGGACACACATGCGCACACACACACATGCAGAGGTTTTACAATCTCATTCAAGAGGTAAGATGTATTGGACATGGTGTTAAAAATACAACAGAAAAAAGAGGGTAGTAAAAATAAGGGGAAAAAAACGACATCTTCAAGTTGTTTCCATGAATGACCCCCGACTGGGAGAGGAAGAGAGCAAGGGACAAAGATCATGTTCCCCATCAGGGAGCCCACATAACATGTCTCTATAGTGAAGAGGGGAGTTTCTCAGGTCTAAAAACACATAACTCTGGAGGTAATCTGTTTTTATTTTAGCTACAGATTGGAGAAGTCCTTCATTAAAAATGGTCCTTTAATATTTCTGGAGCAGATTCAGCTACTTAAAGGTTTATATTTATGAGTAGTAGCTTATCTGCCCTCTTAGATGTTATAACTGAACCTTCACCGCCTTTAAGTTGTGAAAACAGTGACTACTGTCCTCCATAACATCCACTTAAATGTCTCCTATTATTTAATCCACAAGGCCTCACTGTCTGGAGTGTCAGCCGGGCAAAGCTGCACCTGACAATCACCACTGCCCCCTGCTGGGCTCCACCTGTCTACATTTTCAAATTCTATACTATTCAATACATTCACCCAGTTTCGGTTACTGTATCAGTTTGAAAAACACTTATAAGGCGGACTTATAAGGGTGAAGAAAATTCTGAAGTGGCCTTGTGTAACTCAAGGTTTCTTTATACAAGCGAGGTGTGGTTCACATTAAGGAGAATATAGGGCAGCCACATATCAGCTGTTCTCACTTTAACTCCTCTATGAAAGAAAACATTATCATATGGCGAACTTAAAGGCTGACCTTAAAAAGACCCGAATGTTATGATCCACAGGTGGAATCAGTATAAAGTCAGACGTCAAAGCATCATTATTTCAATAAAACATAACTTTAAAATATGCTACAAAGCCCTGCTGTGTATTGTGGTTTAGTGCAAGTAAACCACAAGTAAACCATATTTTACTGGAGCCAGTACATTAAGTTATATGATGTCAATAAGCACCGCAACATTAAAGTCAACGGACAGATTTCACAATGTGGTTTGACGTGAACTTCTCACCCAAACAAAGAGGTGAAAGATTGGAACATATTGAGGCCACGCCGAGATAAGCTGATGAAAAGCATGATGGTGAAAGGAGCACAAGAGTGACGTGAGACAGAACATTTCAACAAACTCATTCTTAAGGAGATCAATGGACGAAAGTAACCCCAGCATAAAGTGACGCTGTCAAAAGTCAACATCAGCTGAGCATGAGTTTGTCTAGCTTTAAACAAGTTTACCAAAATCCCAGCGGCAGCACGTCTTATAAATCAAGATAGTTCACAGGCAGAAAAGGCCAGAGAGTTCTTATTCATCGTTCTTCTTATTGTTCTTTTTTATTGATTTACTGATTTTGTCAGCAAATTATTCCAAATAACTTACTGCACCCTTCCCATACTGCAGCTGGTGAAATTAATGTACCATTAGCGGCTAAAGAGCCTAATGTTTCTTCAGGAGCCCGTGGAGACTAAAGTAGAGCTAAATGTAGGAACAAACATGGCACTGTGTGCTAACAAGTTTAAATGACTTTAGCAACGTTTGCAAAGATCATCTTACATCTTGGTTGTGTTTACAGCTTGTGAGGCTGCCCCCACGTGGCCAAAAAAGAGTCAGTGATTGCAGGTCTGAAGTGTGCTATGGGAGCCTGGATTGTTTGCAGCAATGATGCTATACAACAAAACAAATGCATACAAAAACTTCCAACGCATCTGTGGACTTACCAAATACTTCAGCAGTGAGAAAAAACGCTTGCAAATGTGCTAGAGTTGAATACTTTAACGTAAAGTGGATTTGACTTTTATATCTATCGAAATAGCAACACACAACTCCTGCTAGCTGGCAGCTGCCTGCTAGCTGTAGCTAATGTTAGCCACAGGCCCGGAGAACAAGACAGGAGTAGGTTACTTTAAGCTAACCATGCTAACTAACAGTATTGCTGTAGCTAATGTTAGTCACAGGCACACAGCACAAGACAGGAGTAGGTTACTTTAAGCTAACCATGCTAACTAACAGTATTGCTGTAGCTAATGTTAGTCACAGGCACACAGCACAAAACAGGAGTAGGTTACTTTAAGCTAACCATGCTAACCAACAGTATTGCTGTAGCTAATGTTAGTCACAGGCACACAGCACAAGACAGGAGTAGGTTACTTTTAGCTAACCATGCTAACTAACAGTATTGCTGTAGCTAATGTTAGCAACAGGCACACAGCACAAGACAGGAGTAGGTTACTTTAAGCTAACCATGCTAACTAACAGTATTGCTGTAGCTAATGTTAGTCACAGGCACACAGCACAAGACAGGAGTAGGTTACTTTAAGCTAACCATGCTAACCAACAGTATTGCTGTAGCTAATGTTAGTCACAGGCACACAGCACAAGACAGGAGTAGGTTACTTTAAGCTAACCATGCTAACTTACAATACTGTAGCAGTTCGTTCAGTCTTCATCCACTTCTTCACCGTCCTCATTATCCTCCATCTGTAGAAACACAATGTCTCTACCATGTTAGCAGTTGGCATCCATGTCCCAGAGTTAGTCCTGCGCCCTTTAAGAAAAGAACAAACTAAGACTATTTTCTAACAAAATGCATAAAATGTAACTTTTCCTTGTTGCTTGTTCCTTCCTGCTACACCAGCAATCCTCGCTTTAAACCAGGAACTATCAAACAGAATTGGAACCTGCTATTGGCATATAAGGGGGTGTTTCACGTGGAAGGTGCCAAATGTAGTAGAGGTGGAGGGGTCTTTTGTTGAAATGAGAAATGCTATTTAATTGCATTTTGAAAATGTGTTTTACCGAGAATATGTTTTGATATCTTTATATTTCAATAACATCTGTTTGGATACTTAGCAGACGAGGAATGTATTTTCTGATAGTTAATTGTTGGTACCACCCAGCTGTTATGAAAGAAGGGCTGGAGGTCCTGCTGGGGGATGAGTTGTGGTTGAAAGCAGTAAGCAGAGCAGAGAGTGAGCAGAGCTTCAAGGGCCCAAGAAGTGGAATTGTGTAGAGTGTAATGCCTAATTTTTCTTCTGTTAATATGTCATAGATGAGAAACTGTTTATGAGATTAAATTAATTGTAGGCCATATATCATACATGAATATGTAATTGAAAAAATGGCATTGTCTTTAATAGAAATGCTCACTTTATAAGTCACATGGCCGACTGCAGTTGACTGGAAACCATCTGGTCCACGTGAGAATGCCGCTGCAGGCGTCATGGCAACATGCACAAGGAGGAAGTTAAGAGCAGAGGCAGCCATGGTGGGAAACTGATCTGGGCAGTGCTGCACAAATCAGCTCAGCATGAGATGTCCATGTTTCACATGAAGGCATCCTTCAGAGCTTCGATGAATCACCTCTTACACGTGTTCACTGTTGTTCCTGCAGGTGAAACACGATTCTTTCATCTAAAACAGATGGAGTGAGAAGAATTCCAGGTCATGGTTTTGGTTTTGGTTGTCTCCTCATTCTCCTCTGACTTCCCCCCCCTTTTGCTTTAATTGACTTCCTTGTGACTAACCACTGGGGGTGACCCTTTGAGAGGTCAGACAAACACAACTCAACCAAAGGAGACTGGACCTCAGGAGGTCCAGGAGGAGTTTCAAACTAAAACAAAAACTAAGTCTAAGCGAGAGGAAAAACGCAAAAAATTGAGTACAAAATGTTTCCAAACATTTGAAGAGGGCCACTCTGGAGCCAAGGAGCCGTTGTAGCACAAGCAATGCAACCAGCATTAAAATCGGACGACTCGTCATACATAAAGTGTGTATATTAGAAGGACAGAGGAGCGTGTGTTTATGCATGAAGGTGGATTTATGTGCAGCCTGAGTACGTGTGTGTGTGCGTGTGTGAGACAGAGGACAGAAGCTGGCACTCTCAGACGGCCAAGCGGAGGTAAAACGAGGATAAGAGCCTCTTCAAAGAGCAGTGATTTGTTAAAGAAGCCAGTGCCATTTAGCACGTACGCCAAAGTGCGGGAAGGGTAGCGAGGAGGAGGGCTGAGAAACAGAGGGGGGGGGGCTCGGATGGATGAAGATTCACGTCACTCGCGAGGAAGCTTTACCCGACATCAGAGCAATAAACTCGCTGTGAATGTCACTCTTAACCTTGAGCTCTGAAACCTGCGTCTGTTTCCAGCTGTCTGCTTCGGCGAGCGTCTTCATCCGCACCTCATTTTACAAGCAGTGGGGGCCGCATTTAAGCAAACTCCTTCCCTTGAAATAGGCTAATTGTGTTCAGTTGACTTCCTTGGATGCAACAGCCCTTACAAGTTAATCACCCAGGAAAGCCTCTTAGTGACAGCGAGGCCTTAATTGCATACCAGACTGTGCCCATCAATTTGGATGGCAGCAAATCCACACATTCCATCTGCATGGGAATGAGGCGTTCTGTCGAAAACTTTTGGTTCTCGCTGAGAGAAATCTTCATCCAGGGAAGCACTCACAGAGAGGAGCATTAGAACAGTAAGCTAAAATCACTGGGGCCACACATCTTACTAATGAAACTCTGCAGACAAAACTTCCGTGGGTTTGGTCAAACTATCAGGTCTTTGGCACATACGGTGTCACTATTAAAACTACCCTAATCACTACTCTAATATTGACAAACAATATAACAACCATGTGTAATGTGAAACGGATCAAAAATTCAGATAATTGATTGTTTTGGTTTTAAAAGCCACAACTTTAACATTTGAATCACTCTTCCGCCTCCAATCAGCTTTTGTCAGCAAAAAAAGGCCCAATAAACAAACTCGACATTTCCCGCTGCGGTGCGGCCGACAAATGCGTCCTCAATTTCCCGGGGCACGAATGATCCATCGAGTGCATCCTTCGCGGCCCAACATATCCCGAGATTCATTGCGCGCCAATTCAAAAGAGATGGCGGACTCTCAAACAGCCAGGGACTACACTTTTAAATGTAAAGGTTTTTGGTTTCAACTCAATTGAGTAGCTAGTGATACAACTGTCAAGGGGGCTTGCTAGTTAGCCCGCTAGCTACCTGTTGCTAGGTGTCAGGAGCGGCGTTTGCCGACACAAGGGTTAGGGCGGAAACAGCTGGTGCTGCAAAGAGGAAATCCTCCAAAGACCAGACCTTCTCATTTCAGTTCGGCCAAAGCGGTCTACACAGGCTACGAAAGACTCATCCTTCGGAGACCGCGCCCCTCAAAGGACGCAGCCCCTGAACTGAGACACAGCTGTCGACAATTTCGTTGTGGAGCATGTGGAGCATGTGGAGCATTTCTAAGCTAAGGAACCAAATATGTCCTTCAGGAGATAGTGGAGACCAAAACAGAGTGACTGTTTCACTTATACTCATTGGTTGATACAAACTGGAATTAAAATAAACAAATATGCTACTTTGCTAACAAGTATGCTAACAAGTTTAAATGACTATATCGACTTTTCAAAGCTTGAAAAACACATTTCCCTCAGGAACTGGTGGAGACCAAAACAAAGCTAAAAGTAGAGTGAACATTTAGCTTCAGAAGCCCTCAGCAGAGAGGAGCAAAGCTTTGCCACAGCAGTCAGATTGTGTAATTGAGCTATTAAGATAAATGGTGCCACCCGAAATTCAGCTTCTCGGATCCCGCAGAGTCTGTTATGACCTCCTTGCAGCTCTTTTTGTGTTTAGACTCTTCAGCATAAGCTATCAGCGGGGGCCCTTCAGTCTTCACCAAAACATTAAAGGCAAAACAAACTGACCAGTGGGACAATAAAAGGGGAATGCAGCGGGGTGGGTTGGATTTGTTTTTGTGTGATGTGACCGTGCCCACTCATCTTCACTCCAGTCTCCGCTCTTCTTCTCCCTCCATGCTGCGTTTTTAGCAGTTTATCCAGGGGAGCAGGGGGTGAAAACGCTAACCTTTTCCACACAGCAATAACTTCCCACCATGACATCGAACCAACATTGCTTCAGTGTCCCTCAGTGCTCGCTGTGAAAATGTCAGACGAGCTCTTTTCATGTGAGGGAAATCCTATCTGATTTACTCGCCCCCCTCTTCCTCGGCTGAGGCGCCTGTTTGTACAGGGCCATGTTTCATTTGAATATCAAAGCCCGTGAGGAGGTGGCCAGACACTTTAAATGCCATTTTTTGGGCTTCTCTCAAGGAATGTGACTGCTTAAGTGTCCTTGACGAAGGGACCTGATCACTGAGACAATGCCTCCTTTGTGGCGGCGGGGTGACGGTAATCTCTATCTATCCACGCTCTGCGCTGCAGACGAGACCAACACAGAAGAACATTTGCATCTCTGTGCCGGTTCTTTTAGGCTCCACAGTCTAGATGGCATCTGAGAAATTGTCCCATTTTTGGTCGTGATTCCAAACAACCATGATGGAGAACAAGCTTTTGATGCATTCACGCTGCATTCACAATTTACAATGTTGAAGCAACTGTTTAGAGGCACACAAGGGTCAATGTTTCATCTGCACCGACAAACACAGGGCTTTAAAATCGTAACGAGAACAACTTATTTGTTGTTGGAAATTTCCCGTTTTTTTAAATACTCATTCCTTAAGTTGTGATGCAGCCCTAATTTCCACAAGAATAAGTTATGAAATATATTTTATTCTACTACGCAGAAATTTTTGTAAGCAGATAAATTGTTGCAGCCTACCTTCGCATATGCAAACAGAGTAAGCCCTGAGAAACATCCTGCAAGCAGCAAACAAAAACACCACCACAGGACAATGGCACAGTGTTCTCGTGATAACACTATCAAACATCTAACTCTTTATCTTCTCCGAGTCTCTTTATCTGAGCATGAAGATTCTACCTGTATCTTCTACTTTCTGCTACAAAGGTTTGGCATGTTCCTACACTGCTCCTCCAGGTGCCTCTCATACTTTCATCTGATGAGCGTGGTATGTATAGAGGTATGAAGAGTGAGCTTATCTTTGTTGTGCACTCTGAGCATCTAAACAAAAGCAACGCAAGGATCCAAGCATCTCTGGCATACCAAAAATACACGCTCCAGTTTATCATATAGGCTGCAGGATTTATTAACCCTGCACTGTAATTCTTACGTGCAAGTACATTCAAGTTGTACACTGGTCCCGCTCAAGGCTTTAGAATGATTTCTAGCTCTGTGATCTGGATGTCAATGACAACCGTTCCCCAGCTAGTCGGCCTCCATTAAAATTCTCAGATCATTTTAAACTTGCCCTATCTTGATAGCCCCCCCTCTTCTTGTGTTTAATTATATTTCATATTGTGTGATATTTTTGTAATTAATTAGATTTAAATCTTGTCTTTTATGTTTGCCCCTTTGAGGCAAAGCTTTTGATTAGGGATCATAAAGCTGAGCTATAATTATTTTTATCTGGACTTATAAAGGAATGTCCTCTTGGCCATATATTTATCAAGCCATTTAATTAAACTAAATCCAATGATTTGTTTGTGTAATCTTGTGTTATCAATTTTCTGATGGGATTTGTTTTTATTGCTCTTCAGCGCCACTGATGTAATACGAGGTCTTCACCGAGGGTGTCGCTGTTCTAAATCTCGCGAGGTTACCATACAGGAAGAGGCGAAGGCGAAGGTCAGGAATTAAACATGGCAGCCCGCAGTTTGTTGAGGTCTGCGTGGACCTCATTTGCAGACCTTAAACTATGTGCAACAGTAACCAACATGCGGATACAACAGAGGATAAATATTCCCAGGCTACCAGTTTCTATCATTCAGAGCCGAGGTGTCCGCCAAGGTGAGACGTTAAGATATTAGCTCAGCAATGTTAGCAGAGCTAACGCTAGCATGCTAACATAAAGACACAGGCAGCTATTAAAGACATCTCAGCATGGTTATTTCATAAAGTCCAGCGTCCAACATGTACCTTCAAGAAAATACTACCTCACCTTATCGCAAACGCAAGTGAACGTATGAAAACACTTTGTAAAGCGCTGTTTAGCAGACGCCATGCGTAAATTGATGTTATTCCCTCTACACATCTTCTCATTTATGGTGTTGTGAACTAAAGAAATGTCTATTTGAACTAGGTCAAAAAGAGCCACATTTAAAGAGTGTATCATACTAGTGTTACTTTTATTTTTTACTTTATTCCCCCTCTTCCTGAATTAAACCTTCCTTAAATTTGTATCTCTTTCTGTAAACACATGTATGTGACATTCAATAACTAGAGAAAGATATTAAAAGCTACTAACCGTTGCCTGTCTTTACCATATTGTGAGTCAAGATCATTGTATGCAATCACCATTTTTACTACTCATGCTCTTTATGTAGTTGTATCTGCTGTCAGACTAAGTGTCATTAATGGTGGTATCGCTTACCATCATAATCACATAAAAGTTCTCACAATAGGAGGATATTATATTATGAAGGCATTAAGAAATGTAATACTGATATTTGTGATTGAGACCTAACATACAATGTCTGTTTTACAGTGGTGGAGAAGCAAGAAGATAAAACAACAACAGTAAGTAAAATGTTTAACAGTTTTTGGAGATTATGCAGCACATAGTGTTTTAGCAGTTTCTAGGTCACTAGGAAAGTATGGACATAGAACTGTGAGTTTCTAGTACTGCAGAACTTAAAGTGTGGACTGAAAGGCCATCAATGGTAAATGCAAGTTTTTCAAGGCCTGGCTTGACAACACAAAATATAAAGCCTTGCAAATTGCAACATTGGTGTACTAAATTTAGAATACATGTTTACAGTTGGGTTTTAATAAACGTTAAGAAAAGCTTGCAAAAGTATCGACTGTAAATGGAAATTCTGTAGGAACCCTGCAGTAGGTGTTAATTTCAACGTGGAGCAAATTGTATAACAAACATGCACTGTCGTCATTTTTTATATATAAAGCAAATTCTTTCATGTGGGAGAAATGTACTGAAGAATTCTCTTCTTCACACTCAATCAACCTGACCGTGAAACTCCCACAGCTGTAGGGCTGTACCCGAGTCTGAATTCTGTGCATTGAATCAGATGTCATTGATTTAATATGAAGCTTCAACTACTAGTTCCCTTTTCTTTCCTTTTTTCTGCTCAGCATCACAGTTAATCATAGCCTCGTATTCTTTTGGTTTAAGACATCGAAACACCTTTCTTCTTCAATTGTGAGGTGAAAACATCAAATTCTTCAAAAATCAGAGAATGTAAATGAGTGTCATGATTATGTTCAGTTATAAAATCCCACCGCACCACAGAGCGCCTCTCCTGTCGGGCTGCTGGCAGCGCTGTCAGCTGAAGAGTCAATCACAGTAGATGGCAGTAGAGGAGGTTGTATTACTGTCTGGTTCAAAAGTGTAATAGCCGACTTAACTCGCAGTCATTGACAGAGCACAGAGTGCTGCGACGATGAGTTTTTTTGGGTTGCTGTCATTTTGAGAAGCAGTCTGTACATTTCACAGCCTGCCGAGCTGTGGCTTCTGCATTGCTCTGTGTGCACTGACACAGCTTAAAAAAGAAATACAAAAATTGCAGAGATTGCACTGACAAGCTGTCAGTGGAAAAGTGGAAAGCCCTACATAGCTTATTCTTATTCTAACTATAGTTGATTTTAACCATCTGTCAGATTGAGGGACAGATACTGGACATTCCAGCAGGACCTCAGCCTCCAAACCCCACAGCCACGTGTCCCATCTACAGGTGGAACCTGCAGCACAAATACAACTACACGGTAAATACGTCTGCAAACTTGTGTTGACCAGATTATCTGAATTAGACATCATGGAAAGAGTTTAAAGTGCCTGCTCTTCTCGTCTCCAGGATGTCTTGTTACTGCGTCAGTTCATCCGGTCAGATGGAGGGATGTTGCCCCGGAGGATCACTGGTCTGTGTTTGGAGGAACACCGCAAGATTGCTATTTGTGTGCAGATGGCCCACAGAGCAGGTCAGTATTACAGCCCACCCCTTTGTTTGTGAATGTAAATGTTTATCTGCTCCAAAACTATCTGTTGGTATGTTATGCTACTAATTTTTAATGATTTAAGATTTGCATACATTATAAATATAGTTCAGGGTTGTAGATGAACAAGTAAAGGCAAAGATGTAGGTAGTAAATCAAGAATGAGTAAGTTCAGCTGTGGTATATCCTAGATGTTACTTTAATACAATCCAGCAAATTCTTTCTGTACCTTCTACACAGACATATTTTAATTCATACATGTCTTTTGTTTTCTGTATTCAAGGTCTGCTGCCTGACCAGAAACCCAAACTCCCAGAAGGTCACGTCCCAAAGAAGCCCAAGCAACAGCTCAACAGGTAATGTATACGTGTGTGTGTCCTTTGTGTGTTTCCCACCATCACCTATCATCTCTCTCATTGCAACTGAATCCAGCAACAATTTAATCTCCTACATCTGCTGTTTATTGTACAGATACCTGACCCGCTGGTCCATCGACACGGTGAAACCCATCTACAAAACCGGACTGAAGTGGTGTAAGAAGCGCATGGCTGTTGGACACCCAGCTCTCAAGAACAATGTGCGTTACAGCGCCAAGCCCCTTTACATCAAACACTGAAAGACAGAAACTGGACCCGAGTGGGTGGGCTCTTTGTACGAGGACGCAGCTCCAAGAGGATTTACGTTTGTCATACTGGCCTGGGAAAAGACCTAAAAGCTTCATCCATCTGTATTTATTCTCCCTTTTGTTTATAAAGCTGTGTCACGCTTTTAATGAATCACCCTCAGCCCCACCCAGAACCATCTATTCTGTCTCTGGTGGGTCTCAAAAAGCCCTTGAAGTGAACTCAACAACTTAATGTGCGCATCAGTGTGGGTCAATCTTACAGTTTCAAAGTAGGTGGTATGTTGACTGTGTATACACAAGGCAACACAGATGTGCAAATAAAATGCTCTCAACATGTGTTGACTGTGTAGGACCAGCTTTTGTGCATGGAAACTCAATGGAACAAAAAGCTTGTACACTCAAACTGCTTGACTGAACCTCTTGAGTTTATTAGTTTAAGATAAGACAAACAAAAAAAGCATGTTGCATTAAATCGATTGTGAGAGTTGTACTGAACAGCAGAAACATGAGGAAATTAATATAACATTTATAACACAACAACTTTTTATAACATGAAAGGAAGGTCTAAATTCTTGGTCCCGTATCCCATGTAGACGTATCCGTGCTGCGGCGTCATCGGGACATGGTAGAAGGTCAGGCCGAGCCACAGCAGGCTGCGCAGCACGCACGCTTGGCCAGCACATTCAAACTGTAGACTCCATGATCCTGCACACAAACACAGACTTGTTGTAAACATTGATGTAAAATGCAAGTCATGCACGTTGAGCTGTAATGGAGGCTGCTGTAATCTTTCTTTTCAGTACAAGATTATACTATTCACATGCTAGAAGCAGCCAAGGGATACTGTTATAAATCACCCCTTTGTGCTTCTTGATATTCAAAGTTAAACGTGTTTCACAATATTTTTGGGCGTGACCATGAACCCAAGAAATTAATCTGCTACTATGTAAACATAAAAGCCCTTTGATTTATTCCTCCGCACAAAGGGGAGATGATTCCTGTAAAATAGACACTTGTAGCATCACTTTTTTTTGCATGGGAATTATGACTCACTAAAAGTCAGGTTTTCTATGTAATATGCAACATGTGGTGTCCAGGTTATAACAGCGATCCTGCAAGAGAGAAGTGTTGATGTACAAATCAGAACCTGGAAACAGTTTGCAGGAGTGTTGCAGAAGAGAGGGGGGGGGGGGGGGGGGACTCTAAGGAAGGCACCTGTCTTTTAGTGGAGATAAATCGTAAAGCATTCCCCCAGAGTCCTGTTTAAAAAACGTTCTCTTTTTGCAGAAGTTGCATGCGATCTGCTGTGAGTACGGCTGCAGCGAGTGTGGCATTGAGGCAGCTGTGTAATGTCTGCTGCAGTGATGACACTGCCGACATCCGCATCAACTCAAAGAACACACACAAACATATACACATGTGGAAGCTCTCTTAAATCAGACATCTGTTGCATGTTTGGTCACGGGGCGCTAAATATTTCTTCTTTCACGCACATACACTTCTGCGTCCAGAGCCAGACTTTATCTACATTTACTGTGGCCTGGAGTACATCCAGCTACGCAAGCCTGCTTGGACAACTAAATTCATGTTATTTTTTTCACAGTTTTGATGTTTACTTATTGTTTGCCGACTGGTTTTGATTTCTTCCACATGTGTATTACTGTTAAATGGCTCTAATGTCCCCAACAGCATTTGAGCACACCATCCTATTATCCTTATTTTATGCTTTCCAAAACAATACCAATCAAGAAAAATTGGCGGTAGGTATTGAACATAAATGACCTATAACTAGCAAAAATGTTGCTTTCATAACTTGATGTTTGTCAAGAGCAACCCCATTAATCATTTACCATCAGTTCAGTTTGTAGTGGTCCTCCCATGTCCTGGTTTTTATCTCACTCAGTGATGAAAGTAGAATTATCTGAAATTTCCTCATAAAGCGCTTGAAACCAAACCCGTAGTAGGTGGGCCCTAAATCCAAAAGCCAAGTTATTTCTAATCCAACAGTAGTCGACTCGTGTGGTTATCTGACTTTCTGCATGCAAAACCTCAGTGTTGGGCAAAGTTAAAGCGGAATTCTTTCAGCGTATTCCGAGAAAAACAAATCCACAAGGGAGTTAGGTTGACATCAGGGGATTTAGGAATTTATCCAATAAATATATCTTTGCTTATTCAACTGCTTTACTGTTAAAATATTTCTGTTTCTTCTTGGAAGAAACGCCTCTTGACTTTCAGTCAGTTGAATCACCATGATTATTTGTGCTGGAATCACACCCCATTTAGTGTTAATGTAGCATGAGCAGTTAATGTAGCGTTTGTTGTACAAGCTCTGTAAAGGCCTGAAAACACTATTCAAAATAGCTGTGGGAAATTGCATCATAGGGTGATCTTTTACTGCACTGGTTTGATATACTAAGTTTGTTTCACCTATCTTGTATAATATGATATGTTTGTATGTGATGAACAGGTGATATGTTACAGTGTAGGTCAGACTGAACTCTGTAATTTCACCTTTAGGAATATCATCACTCAACACATCCAGGAAGTCCAGAGCAGGGGTCAAATCACCAAACTCCAGGATGGATGTCTTCTTCAGGTTCTTTGGTTTGCTGAAGTGAAGGAAGTTGTCAAGCTTCTTCGCTTCTGAGTCAGACAGACCTGTGAAACAAAGCACCATTTGCACATCATTTAAAGTGATAAACAACAATGACGATGCACATGTAAACAGGCAAACAGTATGTGGCAGAATTTTATGTGTATATTTACCTCCAAAGCTGCGGTTGACTTGGACAAGGCCATGTGGGCTCTTGACGAAGGCGCCACGAGGCACCACAGACACCTCGTCATCAATCTGATTAACCGCCACTGCCAGCCTGCTCTCCTCTTTGACTTTGGTCTGAAACCAAGCACAGACCACAGAGCTGCAATTTCATGACTTCACAGAAACTATTAATATCAGCCAGAAAAACCTAATTTTTTAGATTTAGCCGAGTTCTTTTACATAGATAAAAACACAAGTTGCTGCAAAGATAGCTGACCTGAGATTGGACATCGTCTCTGCTGCAGGTTAGTATTCTTTTTTGTACTGTATGTTAAATTTTAATCCACATATACCCTTCTTTTGGCTATTGTAGATATATAGTAGATTGATTTGATTTGATATTTTGTCTTATTTTAATGCACTTCTATTGAAAACAATACCACTTGGTACATGTGACTTGAAAGTTTAATCTGACAGCTCAATACTTTCACTATGTTGAATTTACCTTGACACAGTACTGTTAAGACTTACCAGGACCTCCTCGTCCCTCTCTCCTTGCCTGCAGACCTCAATATGCTCATACACATAAGAAGGGTCTCCTATGAAGCGGCCCTTTGCAGCTTTGGATACTTCCTCTATCATAGAGTCCGTTGCAGGGGGGAGCAGGAACCAGTTCATGCAGTTGAAGCTGGAAACCAAAGAAGAAACAAAAAGGTATTTCACACCGACAAGAAGAGACAATGAAACTGATCACTGATAAGGCTGTATCTTACCTATAGAGATTCTTTTTATCCTTCATCTCATCTTCTCCTCTCCCCTGAGCAATAAAATAATCCTGCTTTAAACCCAATATTTTGCCCCAAAATAAGACTCGATGGAACTTGTAGTTTTTCTTCATGATCGCCAAGGAAGTCTGCAGAGCGGCTCTCTGCTCGACGTTTAAAGTATTTCCACTACCGGCGACGAGCTCTAATGAATAAGATAGCGACTTTGAGTCCATTTTAATAATATGTAATAATGTAATAAACAATTTTTAGCGTATATGAGTTACCGTAACGTTATCTGCTGTTTAAACGTACTTGCTAGCTAACAACATAGCTGACCAAAGCAGTATGGTCCGAACACTAGTTTGGTTGCTATTGACAACAAACTGTTGCACATGTTGTCATAGCAACCTTTCCGGTATTTCTCTTTCTTTTCTGCTTTTTAACTTTTTCAAAAAGCCTTTTATGGACTGTGTCGTGCCGACACTAATATCACAGGAAAAACAAAACAAAACAAAATTGTCAAACTGTTATTTGGGGTGTGTTTGCTCGAGATGTTTATTCAAGGACCACGCGTGAGCCAGGTCTGACGTCATGGCCCATCTTTTCAAGTGTGTGCCTGCCCTGCAAGACGAAGCAGTGTCCTGTAAAGCAGACAGAGAAGATAAATATTCATCTATCTACAATTGAGACAACACTTTATAATGTCAGGAACCAATCTCGTCAGCTTTTTATGGCAGAAAACAACCAGTATAAGAAAGATTTATGCCTCTATTTTTTAATATGGCCAGTTAGCCATGAAAATGAGGATACTTTTAAAGCTTAAAATAGGGAACAGCCACAATGTCCTATTGTGATGAGGAAACTGTCTGCATCATAAAAAGGTCCATTAAAAACATGAAACATAAGACACTCAACATACACAATTTCCTCTTTCCTACTGCTAGAAAGTCAAATTTTAAAGCTCTTGTGAGGACTCTGCCTGCAGGCTTCAAGCTCTCTCTATATCTCTTCTCCATGAAGCCCAGAGAGAGAGAAGCATGCAGAGGAAAGGAGGGAGTCTGGCACTTTTGACCGAAGTGCCTGGAAGACAGAATGGGTTAAGCCCTTTGCACAGCTGGCAGGATGCATGCTTAGATCCCTCTAACATGACTGCATGTCACATGGGAATAGCAGTGAATAGTCCTCAGATATCATCCTGACCTATAAACACACAGGCATTGTGTATTAGGGGATAAACAGTATGAGGGAGTGTTGGAGTTACAAACAAATAGCTGACCTATGAAATAATAAATGTATTAAGCCCTGCCATGGCCATAACATAAGGTTACTCACCAATTTGTGACATGAACTCACAGCATCAGTAGGCTTTCTTCCTTCGGGCTTACTGAAATTTCATGAATGGGATTTAGAGCCGGAAAAAAGAGGAGAATAGGCACAGTGTGTGTATTTGTGTGAGCCTGCTTTAGAGTTTGGGCTATAGAGGGTATTTGGCTGTAGTTGAAATAGTGGAGTGCCTCTGTCTGAACTGCTTGTGATGTGACTTGGTTTAATCCATCTCTGGTAAAGTTGGGGGATTGTAAGCCTTAACATGTTAAGAAATGGTCAGGTGTTGGTTAAAACTATTGCCAAATGTTTTTTTCTCTGTGAAGCTTTTCCTCTACTGGTGGGCTTTTTAATTCTGCTCCAATCTCTTTTCATAAGTTGACAGCATTTTGTTCATTATCCCTTTTTATGCTGTGAAAAAGCTCCTTTCATCCACAAATATCATTCATTTCTAATCCAACAGTTTTTATCTTGCACCTACTCCAGCATCTTAACATCAGCTGTCCTTTTACTCCTTCCTGTTTCGCATAGTGGTAGTGCAGCTTCCTGAATTCAGTGGTCTCCTGTTTATATAGGCTAAATTCGATGTCCTGATATCACAGGTTTGTTGAAGCAGCGTAAGGAGCAAATCCTGTTTAAAGCACTCTAAACGAACACTGCTTGTTTAATTTGTCCTGGCTCAGATCCAGCAGTTTAAGCCGGTAAAGGCAGTGCGAAGTTGGCTTAAGTTACACTTAGAAAAACACGATTGGCAACTGTCCAATAAATGATTGTGAACAGTCTGTCAGTGTTCGGCTAATCTTGTGCTCGGTGATCCTATTTCGCTCTACAGTATTGGATTCCACTGTGTTTATTTGTGCCATACGATCTAAATATGTACGGGCTTTACCTCTCTATTGCCTTCACATGCACAGATGATTTACAGGAAATGGGGCATGAATATGTCTGTCATTTATTTTACTGGAATTTGCATCATTATTGACATTTCTTCCACCAACCTAGTGCTGTGTTAAGTCTGCTAATTTACATCTGCTGCTGCATCCAACCGGCAAGCTTCATGTCAAGAAAAAGCAGGACATGTGGTTAAAAGTACTATTTAAAGAGCCAATGACATATTGTAAACGAGGACTTTTGCAGGAAAAATAAAGGCTATAAATAGTTAAAAAAATTGAGTTTGATTTCATAGAAATCTTGAGTGATGTAAACACAAGCCGCTTTCAATAACTCCTAATGTCCATTCATCACCATGCACTTCTATTCCCATGCCACACTGCATTGCTGGAGCTCTGTGTGTTGGCTGTAAGTGTCCAAACAAAAGGGCCTCGGTCTGCAGTCACATGCTTCATCAGCAGTGGTGATTTCAGCTGTCTGGCCCTCCGCCCTTCTGGCTAATGTAGTCCACCAACAGAAAAGAGAGGCAGAGTGGGGTGACTTTTCTACAGAGTCCCCCACACAGAACAGAGCACGTAAGGACGGCCCCTCACCAACCCACCCACTCACCCGCACAGACAAACACACTTTGAGCTTGTGGCTCAGGATGGCACCTCATTAGAGTTGGCAGTGTAGGTGGAAGTTTTGGAGTTGGAAGCCACTGAGCGACATACACACACACCACTCCACTTCTGTTTCCCAATTGGCCGGGAAGGAAGTAATACTTGGAATGAAGCGGTCTGTTTCTGTCCTCGTCCTGCTGCTCTGGGAAACTCACCTCCCAGGCGACCAGCGTTGCCCCGGCACTAATCCTGACGGACAAAAGATGGGAGTGCCACAGAGCACGATGCTGCCAGATGCTCCCATTGGTTGGCAGCATCCCACGCGATGCTGTGATTGGCCAGTTCCATGTTTATATACAAATTGGAGCAGCCAGAGGTCACATCCATCGATCTTGGTGGTGACATGAAGGAAACCTGACCTCAAAACCTACCTCTAAATGGGTTTAATTCCTGTTTGATACACACACGAACACACACACACACACACACGAACACACACACACACACAGCTCTTTCTTAAGTTCAGTGGCCTGGGAGTGCAGAATTAAGTGAATACTGAGAGCGAGGGAGTGAAGTGACTAAATAATAGTGTCTGTGGTATACAAAAGCACAGACGACAACAATACCAAGAATGCAAAGAGGGCACTGAGTTCAGTGGGTTGCACACCTACACACAAACACACAGTCACAGAGGTTTTGGATTAACACTGGATAAATATTTTGATCCGGAGAAGGGCGTGATGTTTAAAAGAGTAAAACCTTGCAGGCTAAATTGCTGCAATTTGACCTGTGGTGCCAAAAAGGTCTTAAGCCCCCTGAGGGAATTTGGGACTTCCAGCTATACTCTCTAAATTTAATTCAACTTGGATCATCAAATTTAAAAAGCTTATTCTTTTACCTGAATTGTACCTTTATTTCCTTCCCTCTGTTTTCAAAAATATATTATGTATGCACATTTTTCTCCCCTTAGTTCACATCGGATAAGAAAGAGACTGACATATCAGCTAAGCTAATATTAGCTTGCTGCAGACGCATCTGTAGTGTAGAAACAGTTTCTCATTAATGTCGTCCACCAGTGAGTAATGGCAAGTTAATCTTTCCGTAAAACTTACTGCTAACATATCATATAACCACCTCTAAAGATAGGAAGATTGATACCACTCGAATAAACATGAAGGTACTACCAGCAGCTAGCTTAGTTTAGCTTAACGTAACAACTGGAGGCAGGGGGAAACAGTTAGCCTCGCTTTGTCTGAAGCCCCTACCAGCAGATTCCAGAATCTACCAGCCCCTGTAAACATCACAATTTAACATGTCCTTTTCTTTATTCAGTACAAAAATGAAAGTGTAAAATGTCTGGTGTAACAGTGGGCCATTATGTACTAAGCTTAGCTAGGCTAACTGCTTCCTGGTTGAAGCTTGATATTTACTGAATATACACCAGAGTAGATTTTTAATTTTCTTATCCAACTCTGGCTTTTAAAAAAGATGCTATCGAGTGGCATTATGGGAAATGCAGGATACAGCACTTTTGACCTTGTCCCACACAAGGGACTAAAGGTCAGGGTATTTAAGGCTTTTGTTACTTTGAGTTCTTATTGAGTGCCCCTGTATGTGTCTGAGTTAGAGGAATAAGATGCAGTAGTTGACCAGCTTTAAAGCCTTGGACCAAAATATTCTTATATACATACTGTATATCTGTGTGAACATCTGAGTGACCTATATGAACACTAGATGCACCAAACCGCTCCCAGTTTGCATGTAATTGAATCAAACTTTAGATCAGACTTTCACACAGCCATTACGAGAAGCCAAGGACCATATGGATGGAAACTGAGCCAGTGAATCTGTGGTGTGTTTGGGTCAAAGTTTTGTGTGTGGTTTTGGAGCTGTATGATGTTCTGGCAGCTGCTGCTGGACGGAGCTTCTTCCCAGGCTGCTGCACCCTGAACATCCCTCCTGCTCCACTGAACTCGCAGAAGACTTCTCAAGCAGCAAGTGCATTAAACACACATTTTACACACACAGCTCATAGACAGTATATCAGGTGTCAAATATCAAACCCTCTCTTTCCCAGCTCATCTTTGGCGCCACATGAGAATATCTGCATCATATTAGTGCCCCCGCATCCTGACCCTGCACAGCTTTTTCATGGGACTTTGTAGAGGTATGTCTGTTTAGATTCATCTCCAAGTCTCTTTGCATGAGAGTCATGCAGTGTATGTTTGTGTGATTATTAGATTTTCATGAAAAAAAAACTGCAGGTTTTAATAATACTTTCAAAACACTGGAGACCATTTACCAGTGGACAGTATCTATTGCTCAATCACAAACACTCTCACACACACAGTGAAATAATACTTTAGATAGAGTAAACAAGTGTGAGGTTGTTTTGTAATGCTTAATCTTTGTCCAAAACTAGGGGTGAAGCACAGTTAATAACCTTTGTGCAGTTAAACAAGGGAAAATATTTGTAAACTATCTTGTGACCACTGACTTAAATAGACGGCTATTACTGGGCCAATATTGGCCTATCACAGAAAACATCAGTGTCAGCATAAATGTTTTTTGTGATATGTGCCAATGTTTTTTTAATATATAATATATAGAGCACAAAACAAACGTGATTAAGAAATTACGCCATGACAAAGTTTGTCCAGCAGAGCGAGCTGCAACGTTACCCTCAGCACTGTCTTCAGCACATGTATCAGAGCATCACAGCTGAGCAGACAGTGGTTGAAAGAGTACGCATATTATTCAATACATTTGTTTGTTAAAGAAAGCAGCCTTTGAGCGCCTAAACAAAGTCACAAAGGGTTTTAAAAAGGGTGCACAATCCACATAGGAAAGATATATATTTTTATTCCATAGTAGTTATCATTGAAAATCTCCCTTTAAAATCTGTATCTTTGTCGGTCTCAAAAGTCCCAAATCGGTATCTGTATCGGTCTAAAAAGTCCCAAATCGGTATCTGTATCGGTCTAAAAAGTAAAAAGATCCCTATCTATATCGCCTCAAACGTCCCAAATCCTAACTGTATAGTCTCAATCATTCCAAATCCCTATCTGTATAGTCTTCCAATCTCTTTGTGTATCGTCTCAAACGTCCCATATCGGTATCTGTATCAGTCCTAAAAGTCCCAAATCCTTACTGTATTAGCCTCAAAAGTCCAGAATCTCTGTCTGTATCGGTCTCAAGAGTCTTAAATCAGTATCTGTATCAGTCTAAAAAGTCTGAAATTGTTAATTTCCTATATCAGTCAGATTCTAGACTAAATACACAGTTTTGGTAGCATCCCAACTTTACTACATTGGGAGTTTAATGTATGTAGATCGTCTAAGGCCTTAAAGTGTTCACATCCATAAGAGAAATAATGAAACCCGCGAAGTGTTTTTTAGATGCTTGAGCCATGAAGCAGTCACTTGTTGTTTTGCCAACAGGAACAGATTCAGTAGCTACTATTTTATTTTTGTTGTTAATGACAAGAGTCTTTGTGGTGCTCCATTAATAGTCTAATCCCCTCTTTTTGTTATAGCTAATAACTTACATAATATGTTGTCAGTTTAGCACTTCATTACCCATATTTAACCACTATGCTAATCACCATAGCATGTTAAAAGTCCTCCAATGGCAATAAAGGTCTCTCTCAGCTGAGGGGGGTACTGTTGGTGAGAAGCTGAAGAGGGCAGGATACGGAGGACGCAAAAGGAAAGGCACGAGAAAGGGAGACAATAGTGAAAGATCAGGTGAGGAGGTGGAGCTACTGGAATTGTCGCCCAGCAAACTGGCTCATACCAATGTCAGAAAAAGTTACAAATCCTCAATGCAGCACTGTGCATGTGTCCTCTTTCACTACTGTGTGAATACTTCAGAGGGCATTCTTCCATACTGCAGCTCAACAGTGCCCCCCGATGACAAAACACACACACAACTGTTTCCTGTTTGTATTGGTTTTACTGTAATATTGACATATATATATATACCACCACTTACAAAGCTAAGGCTAAGTTCCTCTAAACATATTTGTTAAACTTTAACACTCCTACAACCGACCTCTGTACAGTTTTTTCAGTTAGGATTTATTCCTTGTTAAAAAGGCACATTAAATAAAGCATTAAAATACAACTTCAATGCACCGGAACATTAAATACAAATAAACATTGACCTGTTTAAAACAATGCTTCAGTATTGGACCAGCATCCGTATCTGATCTTAAACAAGTATGACAGTTATGGCTCTCACCATTATACATAAAAGTTTTGTTGTAACTCCTACAATAAAAAATCTTGTTCTTTTGTCAAACTACAAAAGTAAAGACAATGAGCTCTTGTTAGTAAACAGTAGACAGGATTCTCCTCTCAATCGCTTCATAATGAACATTAGGCAATAAGTTATTCCCTTGGCTTACGTTGTCCTCTGGCATCAGAAAAGGCACTGTGAAGGAAACTAAGCTGGACAAAGAATAGCAAGCTCTGCTTGTCCACTTCTTTGGCATCAGGGTCACAGGCTTGATCTTCTTGTTCTGCTAATACTTAAATAATTAGCTTTGGCGTGTGCAAGAAAATAGTTTCAGTATTTTTACACAAACATTAAGGCTTCTTAAAAAGGACGTTTTTGGCCTTACATTACCTGGTGAATTGGTTCTTATCAGAGAGGTTCCATACAATAAAACTATGGCGGACAAAGGAAGGCAAAGCAGGTTGTGCGTGCTTTGCTGATCGAGTGCAAACAATAATTCAAATATCAAATTCAGCAAACTGTCATGTCTTTCAAACAGCATATGGTGGGGAAGTATCGTATAGAAATATCTTGCTCTGTCCTCAAGTCCCATCCTGATATGATCTCTCATTGGGACAGGCTTGATATTATTCAGAGGGAAGCAGATTAAAGATAATGAACCGTGGGGTTCCTGACTCCCAAACTTTGACCTATCAGTGTGGAAATATGCTTCTTCAGGCATCTGACATGCTCCCCTCCACTGGGCTGGAGCTGTAGGTCGGGCTTTCCTCTGTAGAGCCGTAACACTTCTCAGGTTTCGACTCCTGCAGGGTGCTCGCAGGCGATTTGGGATTAAGCACTCGGGGGAGGTACACCTGAAATCATACGATAAAAAGGAAATAAGTAGTGTTTAACACTCTTCATTTTTGTGTATTCTTTTTCTTCCTGATGTGTGTGATGCAATAGTGCATGAAACTGCCAAAGTATGACTTAAGAAAGATAAGAAAAAGTTATTCAACAAACAAGGGAGTAGTGGATATTAACTTGGACAGTCCGTTTTAAAAAAGCACAGTACCGTGGTGTTTTCCTCCGCTCCCTCTGCTGTATCCTCATCCTCCTCTTTCACCTGCAAAAAAACACAAACGTGAATGTATGAAGGATGACAGGATGAAGAAGCAACAGCTCATATAGTGAAACAAAGGCTCACCTCATAGTTGTGTGGACTGAGGTACTTGAAATGACCAAAGCAGGTGTAGCTGACGCAGATGAAGACAGTGATGAACAGAATCACCAGTGTGAATAAAGACGTGGGAGCCAAGAAACCTGAAACACGACGCACACAAGTAGTTTCACTAACATCATACAGAAAAGTATGACAACAAACAATCCCCATAAATGCACTCGCTGTGGTTGAGCACTTCTTCAGCCCACACTTTCTGACCTGTTCTGAGCACAGAGAAGAAGTAAAGCCATATCAAGCAGATGATGGGTGCAGCAAGTGCTTGATTGACAGCTGCCAGGTGGACCTGTCGGTCTAAGCGAGCGGGCAGGTAGGCGAAGTACATGTTGTGTTTGTCCACCAGGTGCTTCAGCATCATGTACAGGAGACCTACAGACACACACAGACAACACATATGTTAATAAAGAGCCCAACACGGTAGTGACTGGGTATCTGTTGCAAGTCTGTGAGGCTGTTCAGACCTGGTATCATTTGGTTTTCGTGATAGGATCACAAGTGGACATCCTTAATTACAGGTGTGAGCGCTCCCAGGACGGATTGAAGACGCATTCAGATCACTCAGGCCACATACGGAGGTGGTCTGGGGCGCATTTATCCACATACATCTGGTAGTGTGAACGCACATGTGTCCTGGGCCACATTAAGCACCGGCAACTCTCCCCCTGTATCCACGGCAACGATCATGTGGACACGGGGAGACCTCTCCTTTCATTCCTGTCTGATTTAACCTGATTTCTCCGCCGTGTCTCTTAAAAATCGGTTTTTAAAATGTACGTCTGATGTCACTCCAGCTGTGCAATCTTAGTTTATGCATGAGAGCGGAGTGTGCACGGAAATACAGACAGATCGTGTCTGAGAGAGAGAGAATTACATTTTTTAATACAGGACGATCCCGAACTGATGAGGGAGAGAGACTTTAAAAATCAAGTGATCCACATGAAGTTGATCAGGGTTTTTAATCATGTAGCGCAGTGAGGAGGACACAGATCTGTGTGTGTGTTTCTCAGGCTTTGCTCCTGGCTTAATAGCAGTCGCAATCTGTCCCGTATTTTTGCGTGTGTGTAAATCGACTGGTTCATAACAAGAATGGAGTAACAGTCGAGCAGTACTGGTGGCCAAGTCGATCTTTCTGTCTGTCTTGTGACTTGTGATCGGATCACCCAGGACGGATGCGTAATACCAAATGTGAACAGGGCCTGTGTGACCAGGTGCTTGTGTGCAGCCCTGCTATCTACTCACCAAAAGGCACAATGATCGGACATATGATGCTGTAAGCCATGATGACAGTGAAGACACACAGATTCCAGCCGTACAAGGCTCCATACTCAAACTCGTACGCCTGGTTCTGTAAACAGAAGACACAAAAAAGGGAGTTCATTTTATGAGTTTAAGTGAGGTTGAGAAAAAAGCAAACAACAACTAAATTTACATGAAAGGACACCAGTCAACACCAACCGAGTGAACGGGGATCAGAGCGGATCAGCGCAGAGTGTTATCTGCAACTGAAAATAACAGAACGACTGTACAGTAATGCTGTGTCATAAAGCCACGTACTCCTCAAGACTGAAGCATCGCTCCTGTGTTCTGCTTCCTACTCGCTGCTGTGTGTGTAAAGTGACGGGAGTTAGCCCCGAAGCTAGCGGCAGCTTCGGCCCCGGGGCAGACTGATAAGTCTCCCCTGTGCTTTCCGACCACGGCCCGAACGCTGAAGCAGGAATGGCTAACATTCTAATCAGGGAATCAGGGAAGGAGGGGGCGGGGGGAGAGAGAAGGCTCTCCAATATTTTGGATTTGGACTGCAGTACTCTTTTTAGACGCTAGCTATCAATGTTACATATTGTTCCTTTAACCTGAAGAGTCTGGAACACCTGACCAAAGATGTTCGCTGCATGTTTTCAATGGTAGCCATTTATCAAACAACAGAGTAGACCCTTCAAAACTGTAGAACAGTATCAAGACATTTATAAATAAGTAACATTGTTGGTTCTCAAAGATAGGTATTTTAACTGAGCAGGACTCCTGGCCAATGAAAAGCTACTCAGTTTAAAGCACAGGTGTACCCGTGTGCTCTGTTTGAGAGACTATGCAAGATATTGAGCCAAACTACACCAAGAACATTTAAGTGAAGAGTTTCTTCCTTGTACAAGTCCAGAACAAACCTGTTTGACGTATTTCCTTTCAGCAGCAGAGCGTGCGAACACCATGCGAATGATGTAAAGCAGTAACCCTGGTAACCGCAGCAAGTCCATCCCAGAGCCCACCAGGGCCGCTGTAATGACGTAGTTGACAAAAAAGGCCCCTTGGTCAGGTAAGAACACGCACCTGGTGTGAGGAGGGAAGAAGATGAAAGATAAGACCAATGACGCAAACCAATAAGACTTGAACTTAATTCAGAAAGATTGTTAGTGGGTCAAAGTAATAAAGCTGACCTGTATTTAGCCTGGATTATAATCCCTTTATAATGCACTTATTATGATGTTATAACTCTATACAATACTCTGAACAGCCTTAGTTTAAATAAGTAGCTAGTAGAGAAGTGAAAAAGATGTTTACTTACTCAAACCTCAGTTTCCCGGCTGTGAGAAACTTTTGATCAAACAGCCAGCGGAAAAACAAGGCAAGACTAATGGACAAAGAAAAGAGAGTTAGGCTCTGAATCCACAATATACATACTAATGTGTAAACTACAAGTCACAGCTTCTCTTCCCCTATTTCCACGGTATGCTGGGCAAACTGTTGCTAACCTTGTGAGTCCTAGTGAGGGCAGGATGAGCACCATGAAGAGCAGGAAGAAGTACAGCTTCCTCATCATGCTCAGCTGCTCACTGGACCTGAGACACAGACGGCACATGATCAAAACAGTTTCCTCTGCAAACAGAGCAATCACTGTGTGTGTGTGTGTGTGTGTGTGTGTGAGTATTTACCTGCTCCAGTGTGACTCTCCCAGTGTGGAGTAGTAGACTATAGTGGGCAGCAGCGCAGAGAAGGCCCACAGAAGAAGAGTGGGGAAGAACTGAGTGACGATCGGGCTCTAGGGTACAAAACAAATCACACTGCAGATTCAGAGCTTTGTCTGAAATGTTGTGCTGTGTGTGTGTGCATGTGGAAGACTCACGTTGAGATAGTAGATGGGCCTCGTCACATTGAACTTGTCCAGAGTGCTGATAATGATGGAGGGAGTGGTGAGGAAGCTGAGCAGGAAGAAGAGGAAGAAGTTGAGCATCAAGTAGCGGATGTACCAGTGGAAGCCTCGCACTGAGAGATTGTCCCTGTAGGAGGAAGGAAGACAGGAGAAACAGGTGCAACTGGAGGGTTAGACACGAAGAGGAGGTGCAAAGAGAAACCATACATTCCTACTTAATATTTTGCAGATGACATTATCCATTATAAAGCCCGTCTTTAGAATGTGTTTTAAGGCTGATCCTGTTAAATTTGTATGGATCTATTTTTTAACTCGATGCTTCTTTGTCCAACTCAGCCTGCTGCTGGTGCAACGCTGCTCTACTAAATGACTGCCAGACTTCACACTGTGAGTATTTGGCTGTCAAAAATTAAACATAGGCCCAATCCCAATCTCCACCCTCACAGACTTTGAGGCGGGTTCCCGGTAAGTGTGTGAGTGCTTATTGCTGTCCCACTGTCAAATCACAGAGTAAGTGAGGGCTCTGATGCGGACTTTTCAGCGCCAAATTACAGACTTTCAGTGAGTCTGCATTTTTCTTTGGTAGTTACCCAGAGTTCATAGCGAACTTGGTGACGTATTCAAAAAATATCTCAGACAAAAAGCTTAAACTTCTTTAACAAAATGTGTTTCCCTTGACTTTAACTGGAATCAATCATGAGGACGGCAGAGTCCTGTAAAACAATAACAGCACATGACTCGATTAAGAGTCAGTAAATGATAAAATTGAATTATTGCCCCGCCCAAACGGCATCAGTTCTATAAATAACAAGTCTTATGATCTGCAGGGTGCACACGTTATGAGGAGTGTTTGTATTGCAGATCTTACCAGTACACGTTTTTGGGATGCGGAGCAAAGCTGACCCACCACTTGTTCACTTTCAGAGTTTCAAAAGTGGATGAAGGCTGGCGTACCCTCCCGCAGCAGCAGCATCTTGTGCTGCCACACTCGAGTGCGTTGAAGTCTTTCAGAATGCTGAGGTGAGTAAATGACAGCTGTTAGTGACACACATTAACCAAGTTACTGCGGCGACAGCTGCCCAAAGGCCTGCCTCCAGTACAAAGTCATGTGTTGATAATAAAACCAAGAGATCCTGATCAGGCCAGAGAAATGAGCACAGTCAGCTGACATGATGCTGCCAGACAGACTGCCACAACCACAATAGGAGAACTGGCTGCATTGCTGCTGGACTGGATTGTTTAATTACGGGTGAGTTGTTTCATTTCATTTATATTCTGGCTGATGGCTTCAACTACTTATACAGACTCAAACCAACAGAAGAAGGCAACTCTAGATTAGTACTCACAACTTGGCCATAGCCTCAGTCTGCAGGGTGACGAAGGCCATCCCCAGGGGGCGCTCTGGCACCAGTTGTACCTGCTTCCTCACCTCCTCCAGCAGGTCTTTTTCTTTTGTGCTGTAGTACTCTATGGCATCAACCTGAAGAAACACACACACGGATAAATGCTTCACTTGAAACCACCTTTATTTAGAATGAGTTCTGCCTTTATTTCCTGCTGCAATGAATGGAAAAAAACTGGTTCTACTTCAAACATGCTTTAGAGCTTTGCAGTCATAACAAACCTATTAATAGTATTTATTTTCCCATCCCACATTGTAAAATGCTCGACAGAAACTAAAGGCATCCTGACATGACTTCTGGTTCGTCTCACCTTCTCAGACTCGGCGCAGCAGCAGAGGTGACCACACAAACGGGGGTTAATCAGCTCACTTTCCCCCGTTGTCTCTAAGACGCGCTCGTAGAAGCGCAGGTTTTTTCCAGCTCGTATCCTGTGGTGACGAAAACAACAAACAGATACAGGTCGGATTAACTGAGAGACATGTCAACACATATTTCAAAGCTTAGATGGACTTCATACACCAGTGCTCGCATACTTTTTTCTCAACTGCTGGTTTAGGCGACAATGCTCTCTATGGGCCATGAGATGGTAATAGACTTTGTGGCCATGCACACTTGCAAACGCAGGCGTATACCAGGTGGCACAGAGGGCAATAATCGCATCACTTTTTTTTACACTAACCTCTGATGTCTTACCTTTCTTTATCAAGGTACATGAGCTTGGCTACGTCGTATCCCAGGGTGACTGCACACACTCGACAGGAGGGGTACGCCTCGCTATACAACAACAGTAACAACATTTAACTCAGCTGTGCTTATATAACACCTCTCATACATACATGCAGCGCAAAGTGGTTTCACATAAGAACTAAAAGATGAAAATTAAGTATGAAAATTGACAATAGCTTAAATTTTGAGCGATTAAAAAATAACAATAAAATGTTCGTAATCTACTCACGTAAAATGCGTCTTCACAGCTTCCTCTGTTGCTGTTTTAGGGACTGAACACACAAACAAAGTGTTCCTGGCCTACAAACAGAAACATGACAGGTCAGTCAGGTGCCAGCACAAGGTGAGTGACACTCAAGTTATGTGGAAACAGTTTCTGGATGTACACATTCGTGGGAGACCGCTGAAAACTGTGATGACAACACATTTTGTAGTGCAGTATTCAGAGACTCACCGTCTCTCTGCGCACGCCTTTGATTTGTGACGTGTGATGGCGCAGCAGAACAACCGTCAGGATCAGGTACAGAACTGCAAACACTGTGTGCAGCCAAACCAGGTTGTTTCTAGAGGTAAAAAAAGAAGCATTTTGTTAGGACCCAACCACAAAACTGTTTAAACGTTATATCCATGCAAGTCATGTCATGCGTCTTGAGATAGCTTTGGTTATGATTTGCGCTATACGAATAAAATGTGACTGAATTTGATTGATTGATGTTGAGGCCTTGGTTACCCTGATTCTAGATTCCCAATAGTTGTCCTGCCAAAACTCTGTGGATTATCACCTGAAAGAAATTAAGTATTAGTTAAATGACAACACACACACACACACACACACACACACACACACACACACAGTAAAAAGAAATAAGACAAGCCTAGAAAATAACCAGGAAATATTAGAATAAAACCAAACAAACCCAAGATTTTACCTGAATTCCCCCCCCCCCCCCCCGGGTTAATAAAGTGTTTCTGATTCTGATTTACAAAGACTTTTTTTGATCAAAATTACCCATAAAAATAAGAACATATATAATACGCACGGAGCTCATATTTAAAGCCATCATGACACGCACACTAAATTCATACCTAACCCACATCTGTGCATCTAACAGCCTTAAAGATATGTTAGCTTACGGTAATTTTAATAACACAAGTTATCACAATCTTTTAACTATTTTTTTGTTTGGTTTTTTTGCAGTAAAGTGTAAAAACTCACCCAACAGGTCTCCGCTCAGGTTGACAGGAAGTATGATCCCGAGGGATGTGATGGTTATAACAGTGAGCAGGATGATCAGGTGACGCTGGAAGGACAGGTAGTGAACAGCATCCATGCCACATCTGGCCTTTATTTTTTCCTCGCTGAAACACACAAACACACAAACACACACGGATAAAAAGCTTTTGTTGAGTAATAAGTTGACACACAATGAATACGGTACGGCAAACTACAGAGTTACTTACTCCATTCTGAGGATGTAAGGAAGCCAAGAGAAGAATCCCTAAACAGAAAGATAGATATGAAATCACACTTATATATATTATATATACACTGAGTATCTGTACAGTATATGCTGTAAGTCCGCTGGTTCAAGTATGGTCTCCCAAAAGCAACATGACACTAAACTCACAAACATACCAATTCATACTCAGGGTCTTCCACACTGGACACAATGGAAGACATGCGTCCATAGCGCCGATGTTTTGACTCGGTGAACCTGATGCACAAAGTTCAGAATCAAGGTCAAAATCAAATTGACCAAAGAAATCAATGAAAGGATGTCTGACATCATGAACTGACCCTTCTTTGTCTGCGACTAAAGCCAGACGCCCATAGTCCCAGAACTTCCTCCTGATGATGGAGAAGACGATCAGCAACACCTGCAGGAGAGAAAGAACCAGTGAGGTGTCGCCTCACTACACAAAGAAAAACCTTTATTGATGACAGACAGCCGGACAGACAGACATACAAAACAGAAACAAACCAGAAAGACACAAAAGTTGAGCAGTAGCACAACTGGCACTCCTCCAAAGTTAAGTGTTTTGAAAGTCGTGGTCGGAGTGGAGCCATAGCAGCTATTGTTGTCCGAGAAGTTCCTGACCAGCTCCAACCACTGGGAAGACATCACTGGGGTGGAACCAGAGGTTTGCCTGCAGAGTTATTGTAGTATTTTAGTGGGAGGGAGAAATGTTCGCCAGAGACAATGCTGCTCCCGCACAGTGATAAGGAAAATACTAAGGCTGCAAGTAACAGTCTTTTACATAATCAATGAGTTTGTTGATAAATAAAAGGTTGGTCCCTCTATAACAGAGCCCAAGGTGACATCTTTAAATTACCTATCTGTCTGACAAACAGGACAACACCCTCAAATATTCCAGTTTAGATCATACAAGGTTAAGAAAAAGAGCAAATCCTTAAACATATAAAGCAAGAACATTTTCGCTTGACAAATGACTCAAGCAATCAAATATCACAATTACAGGCGACACATTTTCTGCATTAAGAGGAATAACGCCATACTGAGAACCAAAACCGTTTCTTATATTGTGTGCCACAGTGAAGAGGAGGGTTAACACCAAGGGATACTGTCTGTGCAGGTGAAACCTGTAAGCAATAGAAGGCAACGCCTACTTCAGGGGTCTCAAACCATGTGCAGCATGATTAATGCACCTTCAAACATAAGGGGGATAGATCTGCGTAAAAACTAGTAAGACTAAAACTTCCAATTATGACCATAATCATTTATCGAAACAATTATTTTTCACTAAATCCACTCATTAAGTCTGTTAAGTGTCAGAGAGCATTGTAATGTGCCTGTAATAGTTTTCCAGCCTTCAATTGCTGAAGATATTGATATACTGATATAAAACAGGAAAGCAGATTTGAGCTGTTACCAACCAAGATATGACTTGATAATAAGTAATCCATTATTGATATTATACCAACAAAATGATCAATCTGATAAAAGTGTGTAATGGTTCTGAACATCCCCGGTTGCGGCAAAAATGGAAAGTGATTAGTGTCATGCTGTTTTGCCGACATTGTTCTTATGAAGTCAGGAAACGGTGATCGATTTTGTTATTACAATTTGAAAATATTTAAATACCTTATCTGTAACTAAGAATTATGGCTAATAAGCTGCTGTTGAATGTTTACCTTAACCTAAATGTTATGTATTGTCCCTGCTTTACCTCAAAACACATCGTACAAAAGTACGAACCAAACCGTGGATTTTACGTGCAGTCACAGATCACATTAGCCCTAACAGAGCAGACTCCGGGCCCCATCAGGGACCAAGTAGATGATCAGGACCATCAGGATGATCCAAATTCCTTTGCAGTTTTTAGCTTGTTTAAACAACTTCCTATTTCTGCAACTAGAGATTAAATCAGAAGGATGTCGGCGAACAAAGACCAGCTAGGAGGAACTGTGAAAGTCCCTTGGTGTGGCAATTGGTTGCAGTGACAACAGACACGCTCTTGGTTCCCACTGAGGGAGTGTTTCACATCTTTTACTAAGTGAAAGTAGAAAATAAGAGTGTACTGTTACAAACAGGAGTCCTACATTGTAAATATTTCTCATAATGCAGCAGAATGGCCCTCTCTGGTGCTATTTTATTATTTATAATACGCTTGGATTATTTTGACTGTGTAAGCAGCTTGTTGTAGCTGGCAGATCTTGATGACTTTATACATTGTTTGGTAATTTACTCTATAACAACGTGTTGTATTTATGTATTTAGAATTTGATTTTTTTTCAAAGTACAAGTAAAACATACAATGTTTCTTAGGGCTGTAGGAAAATATCGATACACTTGAAAATCCCAATATTGTGTTTTGTGATACTGTATTGTGTGAGCCATTTGACTCTCCAACATAACAAGAACGTCAACTGAGACGGGAAAAAGTTTAGCCCACATCCCTGGCATTCCGCTAGCATTAGCAAACATTACCACCGATGGCTGAATCCTAAAGAATTAGACCGGCTCCCGCGGCGTACAGAGCTGAGGTGTGGGCTCATTTTGGCTTCCACAACAAATAAGGCACTAAGGAGTTAGACAAGAGCCGACCCGTTTGCAAAATGTGCCGTGCCAAAGTCAACTACTCGGGGATCACAACGAACCTGATGTAGTGCACTTAGCAAGACACCATTCTGATGATGTACAGCTAACGGTACACGACTCGTTTACCGTTAGCCGTTTGCTAAAAGTGCTTGAGAAGTGTCGAGAAAGCTGGGCATGTTGACCAGCTCGTCTTCCCCCACAAAAACCTTGGAATTAAAAAATAAACCTTGACATACAAACTGGAATAACATGTGAAATCCAAGTTAAAAGGATCTGAGAATGCTAACCATGTGCATTTATTTTCTTGTTACATTTGTTCAGTGTATTCTTTAGCAATCCTGCAAGCACTATTATTTTTCACTGATATAGGCAGATGCAATTCCTTTTTTCAGATTGCACAGTGTATGTGTTATCCTTAAATATCCTAAAATAGTGTTATTATGTTGAATGTTACAGGGACTATTTTATTTATTAACTACTACAGTATGCCAGTATATCGCAACATATTGAATCGTAACCCCTGTATATCGTATCTTAGCCAATACACACCGCTAATATTTATATCCGAACTGCAGTGAAGCAAAAGAAAAAAGTATCTGGAAATACACTCATTCAACAGCTGCACTTGAGTCAATATAAAGCGTTGCATTACACCCCTGCTTGTTAGTTAATATAGTATAACTGGAAAGACATGTGTAACATCACCATTAGGCCTGTGGTTTTGAATTTTTCTAAGATAAAACCTACAATCAGGGTTTGTTTGTTAAGCTCAACCATGAGTTTGCCGGAAGCAAAGATAAATAAGCTGACAGTGACTGTCTGCTTTCAGTCCATGTCAAATACCGCCCGTCACAAGTCATTAGCAGAGCGCTCGCGCGGCGCCCCACCTACCCTGAGTTAGATGGACATGCTCTGAGTCTGAGTCACGCGGACGCAGTTATGTTTTATAATGTAAGATTTAACAGCTGAATTTTGTTTGTCAGCCCTGACAGTAAAACCAAAGGATCATATAGATATAACTTTGCTAAAAACTGATGTAAGATAAAGTGTCTGCTCTAAAGTCGACTGCAGACATTTCCCTCTGAAGCACACTCTGTTTCCCTAACAGCTGGTTGAATTTGACTAAACACTCAGCACTGTGACAAGGTAGTGTTATGGTATTTAATAGACTCACCGAGCTAAAAGTTAAACAAAAGCATATTGTGTCGTGTTGAACAGGCTTACAGCAGTAACAGACCCGGAAATACGTCCTGGAAATTACAGTGAAGCAGTTAACCAACGCGATACGTTTGCTAATGCTAATAAGGTAAGCAACAGTTTGCTTAAGTTACCTTCGTAAACAGGCTATGTCAACATCCGCCTACATAACTTCATGTAGTTCTCTGAAAATAGCACAAATCGCATTCCGAGCCAAACTGCGTTGGTATGTGGCATGTAGACAGTCCTACCTGTATGTTTGTCTTTTATTCTGCCGAGAAGAAAACTTCTTTCTACTGTAAATACCAGAAATATGTTTCACTTCGTCTGCGCTCTCGTCCCCTTTATGTTGTGCGCGTGCGCAGACGCAGCAGCTGAGCAGGCTGTTGTCTCGTGCTCGGGGTTCCATTCAATTCTTGAGCCACTGAGGGAGAAACAGTAGCGGGAACACCCCTATGTTTCTCCTGTATTCTTTCAATATTAAACTGTGCCCTCGTGCTGCAGAAAGTATTGAGATATTTAACTATTTTAAATTTTAATATTTAAAGTTAGGATAAAAAAAGTCTAGAACACAATATAAACTGTTACAAAGTGAACAGTATGTTGTAGTAGGCTACATTATTACTATTATTATTCATTACCTTGTAAGCAGCACTTGAGTGGGAGGTTAATTGATAAAATGCTTGTAAATCAAAAATTGTATATAATTATTAAATCAATTATTTATATAATTATTTACATTTATATACTTATTTGTATATATGGTAAATGGACTGAACTTTTATAGCACTTTTCAGCTGCTTTTACACTACATGTCACATTCAACCATTTACACACACATTCACACACTGAAGTGCCAATCTCCAATCAGATCTATACCCATTCATACCAGGAGCAATATGGGGTTCAGTGTCTTGCCCAGGGAAACTGCTACTGGACAAGGACAATACATTAATATATTTAGTGCTTCTAAATTTTGCTCACGTTTTAAAGCCCATAGGCCTATCTCTATTTAAAATCTACGTCTTAAGAAGTACTGCATGCATGCTGGGAAGTCTGCTTATTTGCTGAATCTTTGTCTTTTAAAAACTAATCAACCACCATCAGCATTACTTTCAGTCATTACACTCGTCATATCAAGACCTCAGTTAGCGTCAGTCCTTTTTTCTAAGGTCTGAAGTGGTCGAAGAAAATAGACATTTTAAGTTGATTAACTTACAATTAATACCACACATATACTGTATATACTTATATATACAAGATATTTCTATGGCAACTGAATGTAATCAAAAGTAACATACACTAAAGGACACATGTACAACTTAATTAGTGTCAAGTTTAATTTTTTTTAGAGCAGCACAGCCGCTTTAACACCACCTGTGTTGGTGCTATCTAACGTTTTAAAATGACATGCCAGCTTCCCTCAGGGCTTTCTGCCAAAAAGCCTTTTCTGGGTGTGTCCCGTGTAAAACCAAAAGACAACATTAGGTTACGTCACCAAAACTACTTGTTAAATTCTAAGAAGAAATGAGTAAGGTGTGAGTTAAAATAATTGACACTGGACGCAAACCCTGGTCTCCTGCATTGTTTGACAGAAATCTGTAGATAACACGTTGTGACTATTTAAACCAATGTGAGACCAGGTTTTATAATCATGTATCTCGCTTTTGGTAATGTCAGTTTTGACACACAGAAGACATATGGCAGCTATTTTAAGTTTTGCTATGTAATAGATCACCCTCTTTAAGTTTGTTCTCTGTGTTTACCGGGGCTAGAAAGTCACAGGGAACGAGCAAACGGAACAGAAACGGATTAGTTGGCAGTGTATTCAACAAATCATCTGGTTTAATTATCTGCTTTACACACATAAAAGAAGATCATTAAAACGGGTGGCAGAGCTGGTTTCTTCACACCCTTTAGTTATTAGGAATATTACATCCAAACGTCTTTGGGAACAGGTTATTTTCTCTCACTTTCACTCAGACGAGATGCTGATATTTTTTACAAGTGCAGAAACAGACAAAGCTCCATGATGAGCGGTTGTGCTTGAAACGTCACAAGTGAACATTTGGCATCTTGTTTATTTGTGGTATTTCAGATATTGCTCACTTCAGGCTCAGCACTGCCCTGTATAGCCGTGCTACCACCATGCGTGGTTTAACGAAACGAAACAAATCATTGTCACGTAGCCAAAGGTGTTGCCTAATAACTTTCCTCGGAAAAAGGCTGTAATTTTTTACATTCCCCAGACATGATCTGAAGTGACACATGATGACGGGGAAGATGATACTTTGTTATGATAAGCTGAAACCACATTAAAGACATGCACACAAGTGATATTTAAGAGGAGGAGAGAAAGATAGACAGATTTGGAGCAACGGAACGAACAGAAGACGATGAAGCAGCTCTTTACAGTCCTCATTTTTGCCTTAGTTTTACTCAACTGTTTTACCACGGTTTTTAACGATGCTACAACTCCAGGAGACATTATTATTGGCGGATTATTCCCAATACATGAAAGCGTTGATAATAACAGCAATGACACGAGGATCTGTAACAGGTATTTTTGACCTTGTGTGTGTTGGTATGGGGTCATTATTCTCCACAAAGTGTGTGTAAAAGTGGGTGCATATCATCTAACGTGTTATTTAATCACACAGTTTCCTCAAAGCTCGGCTGGTCCAGTCTCTGATAATGGTGCAGGCAGTGGAGGAGGTAAATAAGAGGAAGGAGTTGGGGAATCTAACCCTTGGATATCATATAGTGGACTCCTGCTCTGATGTTACCACAGCCCTGAAAAGCACCCTGTCCTTCATGAAGCTAAACAGTGAGTATAGTCCCCAAAATTGTCCTGTAAAAACTAACGATTTTTTGTCAAGTGTTTTGCTGTGCTGAGGGAAAGCTAATAAACTAGCTAAAGCAGCTGCTTTTTCCGGTCTCTGCAAGTGTTGCGAGTCAGTAATCTACTATGGCTGAACAAAGAAAGAAAAGATCGATGACTACAGATACAACTTCAAAAATAAGTGAAAATCCAAAGAAAAAGAAACAAATTGGACGCTCAGATGAAGGCAAACAGTCTGAAAAGGAAAGCGACCGTCAGCGAGGAAAATCAAGAGTTACAACCGGAGCCAACCGTGGACGTCAGACATGCAGCACTGTCTGGATATCTGGGAAGTGTGCTCCCGCAATTACCGTTTATCGCCATAGGTGCCGCCAAAGAGAACAAAACTGAGATCTTCCAGATTGGAACTTTAAGTAAAGTGCATCTCTGCATAAATAATACAGTCTGTCCTCAAAAAAACCCTACTGTGGTTGCACAATCTCTCTAGTTTTGCCATTATTTTTCTTTTTGTTAGAAGTTGTAAAATGTTATAAAAAGATAATTTATCACGTTTTAGCATGTAAAGCTTCGTGTTATAAAAAGATAAATAGTTTATTTTTAAGACAAGACAGTTTATTGTTATTACAAGATACGAACGTATCATGCACAAAGATTTGTATGTAGTAATAACTTAAAATGTGTTCTTGTAACGATAAACTTTTCATGTTATGTCAGCATGATACTGATCTATTTTCTTCTTATTCGGCTTGCAGCAGCGTACTTTTACTTTATCTTAAAGCTCCTATGAGGAACTATCGCTTTGATTTTGGCGACCCCTGTGGACAAAGGGGTACCTCTTATCTCTTTGCTGATCTTGTCCTGTACATGTGTAAGAAGAACAAAAAATCTCATCTTTCTTTGCTTATCATACGTATCACTTGCTGTGAATCCTTGCCATGAAAAATATAGACTTTAAAAATAACTATAAAGATATCATCGATCTCGTCACTGATGGTTATGTATGCTTTTTTTTAGCTCATATAGAGCCATCAGTGTTAATTTTAGTCCGTTTCATAACCAGCTAAAAAGTCCTCACAGGAGCTTTAATATTAATCTCATAATTTATAAAGTGTGCATTTGTGGAGCGCCGGTTTAGCCGTTAAACCGCATGTCCCATGTACAGAGGTTAGAGTCCTCAATGAGGCAGCCCCGAGCTCGACTCCCACCTTCAGCCATTTGTTACGTGTCGTCACCACTCTCTCTTCCCGTTTCAGGAACTGTCCACTGTCCTCTCTCCCAAAAAAAGTCATAAAAGTCAAAAAAACATTTTTTTAAAAGTATGCATTTGTGCCACAAGTCTGTGTTAACTTGCTTTGTTGGTTATGAGTACAGTCGCCTTTGAACTACAGTAACTTTGACTGGAAATGGGTCATCAACAATGAAGATAGTCATATGATATATCACCAGATACCAGGATGGATTGTGCAAAGCAGCCCCCCCCGCCTGTGTTGGCTGTTGTTGGTGGTTACTATTCTGAGATATCCATAGCTGTTACAAGGCAACTCAACCTGGAAAATATCCCTCAGGTATGACTGATCTCAATTTTGGGATTTGGGGAATTTTGAGAGATTTTCTATGATCTAAAACGTAGAACTGTTTTTTCACTCCTTTGTCACATCCCTGCTGTATATTCCCCTAGTGTAACTGATACATCCTGTTTTTCCCACAGGTTAGTTATGGTTCCACTTGTGGTCTGCTCAGTGATAAAACCCGTTTTCCAAGCTTTATGAGGACAGTACCAGAGGACGATCATCAAGCTCGGGCCATCATCAGCATTTTAAAAAGTCGCCAATGGACCTGGGTTGGTGTAGTGGCAACTGACAGTGAGGCAGGTCGCTATGCAATCAAACGCCTCCGACATCACGCGAAGGGTAGCAACATCTGCTTTGCCTTCACCAGTATTCTTCCAGAGGCTCTGATTGACAACTCGCTCAATGATTCCATCGAAGACACAGTCAAAAGCATCACTGAAAATGAAAATGCGACAGTCATCGTGTCCTTTGCCAAAGCTTACCACATGATGTACCTTTTCAGCAGTCTTCTCAAGCATCCTCGAGGCAGGGGGAAGGTTTGGGTGGCGAGTGATAATTGGTCGGAATCAGCCGAAGTGCTGGGAAACTCAAGTTTGAGTGACGTGGGAACAATACTCGGGATCATGCTTAAATCGGGGAACACAACCAGATATCAAAAGTATCTGGAAAATCTTGATGTAAACCAACACAAGAACAACTCATTCTTGTATGAGTATTTGAAGAAAAACCAACAACAAATGACCAACGCCGGTAAGGAATTATCGGAGAAGATCTATCCATCTCTATTATATGTCGAGTTGGGTGTTCGAGCGATTGCTCAGGCTGTTGCAGACCTCTGCATCAACAGGGACTGTAGGACAACCCAGAGATTACAGCCCTTGGAGGTAACCACACACACCTAACACACAGAGATAAGTGCATGATGTTAACACCACATTTGTCTGTTAGCAAAATTCCATAGAGAACACATGATTGTGGTTTACTGGCTAGAAACGTTATTGTGTCAATTCACTCTCACTGCTCTCCTAACATCGTTTTTAGCCGCATAAGCAACTAGCTAGAACCAACTTGAGCATTTAACTGCTAAAGAGACAGATGTTTCCCTCAGGAGTTAAAGGAGACCAATACAGGCCAAAATGAGACTGAATATTGAAATAGCTGGTGGTTACGACAAGGGAAGTCCTGTAGACAGTATACTTAGAATTCAAACAGTTAGGTCTCTGCTAGACAATGGCAACATGGACACTAAAGGACTGGCTAGTGAGCAGTTAGCATAATGCAGAAAAGGCAAAACCTGACGCTGATGGAAATACACACAATTTCTTCAGACATGAAATTACATAGAAAATCTCAATGTGGCTTAATTTCTGAAAACAAAAAAAGTGAACGCTAATCCTCCTCATCTGCTGGATGTATACACCAATCAGCCATAACATTATGACCACCTGCCTAATATTGCGTAGGTCCAACTTTTGCCATCAAAACAGCCCTGACCTGTCGAGGCATGGACTCCACTAGACCTCTGAAGGTGTGCTGAGGTATCTGGCACCAAGGCGTTAGCAGCAGATCCTTTAAGTCCTGTAAGTTGTGAGGTGGGGCCTCCATGGATCGGACTTGTTTGTCCAGCACATCCCACAGATGCTCGATTAGATTGAGATCTGGGAAGTTTGGAGGCCAAGTCAACACCTTTAACTCGTTGTGTTCCTCAAACCGTTCTGAAAGAGGTCACTGACATTAGGGAATACCATTTCCATGAAGGGGTGTACTTGGTCTGCAACAATTTAGGTAGAACCAGCATTAACTTTTTAGGTAGAACAAGCAATTTTTGCTACAGTAGCTCTTCTGATGTATCGGGCCACATGGGCCAGCCTTCGCTCCCTACGCGCATCAATGAGCCTTGGCCGCCAATGACCCTGTCGCTGGCTGACTGGTTTTGCTTCCTTGGACCACTTTTGGTCGGTACTGACCGCTGCAGACCGGGAGCACCCCACAAGAGCTGCAGTTCTGTAGATGCTCTGACCAAGTCGTCTAGCCATCACAGTTTGGACCTTGTCAAAGTCGCTCACATCCTTACGCTTGCCCATTTTTCCTGCTTCCAACACATCAACTTCAAGGACAATACTGCCTAACATATCCCACCCACTGACAGGTGCCATAGTAATGAGATTATCAATGTAATTCACTCGACCTTTTGAAGGTCATAATGTTATGGCTGATCGGTGTAAATAGACCACTGTTTGCTAAAATCAATTCAGTTTAAGTTTCATTAGATAATCTCGTGCTCACACTGCCTCCGAGCAGTTATTGCAGATTTAAGATCTGACATAAAATGCTTGAAAGTCACTTGAAAAATTAAATATGATTCTCACAGTTTTCAACACTTTGCATCTTCAGTTACGAGGAGCCTTAAGGAAAGCAACCTTCCACATGGATGGGAACGAATATACATTCGACACAAATGGGGACCTCAACACAGGATATGATGTCATCCTCTGGAAGCAGAATTCAACCGTTTTGAACTTGTACAACATTGTTGCTAGTTACTCCATACGAAACCAGAACCTGACTTTCATCTCACATAAACAAGATTTCCAAAGTGTCACAGTAAGTATTTGCCTTTTTTTATTTTACAGCAGTGTGACTTTACGGTTGTCAATTGCCATCGGTAAATATCTCTGACATTTGGTGTAGACATTAATAGTCCTCAGATGATACATTTTACGAACTTTTGTCACACCTGACTATACTGGCAACACCATTAGGTTGACATTAGATTTTTGGGATATTCCTTGACAGCCAGTGGGTTGATAGCCGCAAAACTTGTGTAGACATTCATGTATCTCTCAGGATAAATTGTGAAAACTTTGGTGATCTTCGGACTTCTGCCATCATGAGGTCAAAATTTGTCTTGGACTAATACTTTTCTGAATAACCACACATTTGCAAAACTAATGACATTTCCAAATATCTCGGATGTAGTTTTTGTTTAGCGCTAATAAGCAAATCCTGGCATGCTAACATGCTAACCTGCTGATTTTAGGACTCAAGCACCGCTCTATCCGCTACATTGGCTCTAGACTTTTGCTGTGTTTAGAGGTTTTCTAAAGCTTCTGTTTTTATGTTCCTTTTATTCTCAACGGCTATACTGCATGATAATGAACTTGTGCATGACGTGGACACTTTCTTTTCTCAGGAAGGTGTGATTTCTAGGTGCTCACCCAGCTGCGCTCCAGGCTACAGGAAGCATTCGGCTCCGGGTCAGATCGTTTGCTGCTATGAATGCCAAAAATGTCTTGAGGACTCCTTTTCCAACACCAGCGGTGCGTATCAGACTCAAGTAAACATCAGCAACATTAATATTGTAGCTCTGTAATACTCTGTTGATAGCATTGTCAAGTACAGAGGTTAGGGTACATCCAGCTTGAAGATTATAATGAGAATTTGTCCTCTGTTTGCAGATTCCATTGAGTGTTACAAGTGTAATACTACCACTCATTACTCCTCGGAAACAAGGGACAGTTGTCTCCCGAAGGAAACTGTTTTCTTGAAATGGGATGATATATATCATGAAATACTGTTGGCATTTGCTGCTCTCGGCGGACTGCTCACCCTCATCGTCGGGATCATCTTCGTCGCACGGTGGAACACCCCTGTGGTTCGTGCATCTGTGGGCCCCATCTGCCTCCTCCTCCTCTTCTCACTTTTGAGCACTTTTGCGAGTGTGACATTATTTGGTGGTGCACCCAAGCCTTGGCAGTGCAAAGCACGGCAGGTACTGTTTGGCTTGAGCTTCACCCTGTGTGTCTCCTGCATCCTGGTCAAGTCCTTTAAGATCATCATGGCCTTCGAGTTTGACCCCAGCATCCAGAGAGTCCTGAAGAAGCTCTACCAGCCTTACATCATTATTGCAGTGTGCTTGTTGGGTCAAGTGGTCATCTGTGCCCTGTGGCTCGCCCTCAAGTCTCCAATAACCAAATGGAAGAACATGGTCAGCAGAAAGAGTCGCCTGCTCATGTGCTATGAGACGTCATTTTCTGCTTTTGGAGCTATGTTGAGCTATATCGGTGTTTTAGCTCTCATCTGCTTAGGTCTCGCTTTCAAGGGCAGAAAGCTGCCTCAAAGTTTCAATGATGCAAAGTTCATCACTTTTAGTATGCTGATTTACTTAATCTGCTGGATCATCTTTGGCCCAGTTTGTGTCAATGTCACAGGTCGGTACATTCCAGCAGTGGAGATGGTTGTCATTCTCATCTCAGCCTACGCCATCCTGTTTTGTCAGTTCATCACAAAGTGTTATATAATCCTGTTCAAGCAGAAAGCAAACAGACAGAGCGTGTTCCGCCGAGATGTTAGAATTTTTGCCTTGGGTGGAATCTCTGACAAGCAAAATGAGGATTTTTCCTCATCTTCATCGGGCTCAGGAGGAATCAACAACCCTGCTTTAGATGAGGAGGCCGCAGACTCAAATCCAAAGAGTGATTCATGCTCCCTTTCTCCAGTCCCAAACCCTCAGCTCACTCAGCTGCAGAATCACCACGATGTCAATAGGAAACAGTTTGGGAGATATTTGAGTATGCCAGCTACACAATCATAGTTTTAAAAAAGAAATCATTAAAAGGTTTATAACTGCAGCACAAAATGTAAAGGTTCAAATATTTTTCAGGCTGCCACTAACATTTAATGATTGATTCAAGATCTTATTATCTTATCTGAATTCTCTTTAAAAGGTTGCAAAATAGTTTTAAAAAAATCTCAGGTAAAATCTCTTTTCACCTATTGCATGGATTGCTATGGAAGTTGGTGCAACCATTCATGTTCCCTCCAGCACACTTTGCATTTAGCTCCACCATCAGCTCAACATGACTCAGCTGTACTTTATTTTGGTATTCAGTAATAAAAATGTAAGCGACATGCTGAACTAACATGCTGAACATCGCAGCTAAAGATCGACATGTCCTTGTGTGGTGAGTACGTTAGCATGCTAGCATGTAGCTCAAAGCAGCTCTGTGGACATTCTTACAATGCTGGGTGCATCGCTGTTGACATTTAAACGTGTTGCTAATAACCAAAGCATTAGACAATTCTCTTTTTTTAAGTTGATTGGCTACTTGGTTAATCGACTAATCGTTTCAGCTCTAAATGTTTTTTTATTAGCATTTCAGGACAAAACTGCTCACTTAAATTGCATAAATCATTTGTCACATTAAAGCTTTGTGAGTGTTGGGCCTGTGTCCACTAACGGCGTTTTTTTGTGCTAGCAGCGCCCACAACCTCAACTTCAGAGCACTTCTCACCGACGCCAAGTGTTGCTAGGTTACGAAAGGTGTCTAGCGGCCTTCCAATTTGGTAGTGACTGTTAAGGGCCCGATCAGACAGAACGCGTTTTGCAGGCTGTAAAATGCGAGGCGCACTGCACTGCCTTGTTTGTTGAAGCCTACGGTTAAAAAAGAGCGCCTCTTTTTTCTACTGTTGTTAAGGCAACCACTGAATCACAGCTGTCATTAACCTAACCGTTATATTGTAAACTGACAGAAGACCCGCCTCTCCTTTCATCCGATTGGACAATCAGAAAAAATGCCCATGACGTCGGGCGCTTTTCTGCTTTGAGTTGAAGTTTTTTTCAACTCGAAGCGCTCGGCGCATTTCCTCAAAAATGCGAGGCGCACAGAGCAGAAAAAAGCGAGACTCTCTGCAACGTAAAGAGAGAGAAAACATAAAAACAATGTAAAGGAATCGTGTCCGGGTATTAGCTGCAGCTCTGAGCTAGAAATTGTACCCTCAACAAAAACATTAGGATTAGCTTCTCCTCCACCATTGTTGTTGACCAATGACTGCATGTTCTTGACAAAGGTGATATTGGAAGTCCTGCCTCATCTTGACCTTGATTGGTCGGTGAGGGAAAAGTGACCTTGACGAGCGCGGCGGTGTTCCAAAACTTGTGTATTTGCGCTGAGGACACTGAGCACAGAAAACCAAAATAGGCGCTGCCAGCGCAAAAAAGGCAGTTCATGGACACAGGCCTTTGTGATGCAGTTATTTCCAAGATTTATAAACCTATAGCTTGATAGACGAGTGGCACATAAAACTGTATTGGGCTGTACTGGAACCTGAGAAAAAGAAAGAAAAAATCGGATAAATATTGAACGTCAGGAACATCTTACTCTAAAAATGTTCTAAACTTTGTGATGGTTTATTTAGGTTAATTTAATTTTGTGGCCATTGTAACTAAAATATCCTACTCTGTAATAATTGCATTACTATTTTGAACTGTTATTGTTTCTCGTTCATGTTTTCTATCTATCTATCTATCTATCTATCTATGTGTATATGTGATGGTTGAGAGAAACATGTCCTTGGGTGAACATCATTACACCCAAACTGTTACTCAGGGAAAATACGATCATTCGTTTTATAAATAAATGTTCATGAAATACATTGCAGGCTCTCTGAGACTCTCCCTCCTCATACTATCATTATTGTGAAGGTGGAAAAAGTGAATTAAATTATTAATTGGTTATCTGTAACTGATATTTAGAGTTCATAAGAAACTAATGATGACTCACGGTGCTTCAGGAACATTTAAAAATGTTCCTTGTTATAGTTCTGAGGAATAAAGACGAACCTGCTTTTCCGGATCTCCTTACGTATCTCTCAACGTGTGATTATAGAAAAACGATTTACTTTGAATCGCCTTTGAGAGAATCCTTTCAAGCAGGCGTTAAGGTACAGTGAGTGTTAAACACACCCATAGCCTCCGTCTGCGGCTCCTCACGCATTCCTCTCCTTCAGTAGCACTGCCATATATAGAAACCGCAGCAGATGACTTTTAACCTACCAAACATCTACACTACGCTCCTGTGACTTCCCCCGTCCCATCTGATCAGTGATTGGTCAACGGTGTGTTTTGAAATTCGAAGAAGAATTAGCAGAACATCAGACATAGCAGAGAGAATGTGAAATGTTCCACATTTGAGACATCACAGGAGACGCGTTGTTGTGGTTTTGTAGGACAGAGCGTTGCTAACCAATGTCACGGGCCGCCTATCAGATGTGCCAGTGGCCAAATTAACGAATCCAATGCAATTAGTCATTGGATTTAGTGTTTGGAGTCTGTGGTTTCTCAGTGTGTCTCTCTCTCTCTCTCTGCCTCTCTCTCGCTCTGGTTTTCCATTATGGGATTTTCTGTTTATCTGTTGTGGTCTTGACTGTTCATTTCTGCTTCCCATGTCTTGCTGTGTGTGTATGTGTGTGTCTGCCAGCCTCTGTGTGAATGTGTACACACAGTGATGTCCGTGTTGTCAGTGTGTACACGCCAACATCAATCCACCTGTGTGTGTGTGTGTGTGTGTGTGTGTGGTGACTGTTCATGCCTCACTGTGGGACGCGTTGATTAGCGCTCACCGCGGCTCAGCTCCCAGCTGTCCTTGCGGCGGGCTGCTGATTGAAACCAATCAGGCTTGCGATGGCCCCATCGCGGTGACCCCTCACCCCTCCCACCCCCGGCCTAATCACCTGCTGATTGGCCCACGCAGGGCCCCCTCCCGTCGGCACGGAAGGTTAATTTGACCGGTGGATGAAGGCTCCAGGAGGGAATAGGAACGTGCGCTGGGTGATATTGCATGGATATAGCCCACCTGTCAATCAAAGCCACTTAAAGGGGAGCAGCGAGGGAAACACTGACAACCAGGGAGGAAGCGGGAGATAGGAAGGTGAGAAGGAAAGGAAATGAGGAATGATAACGTCTTTTGGAAGCAGCTTTATATTTTGTCACGTTTAAAAATCATCACTCTGAAAGTCCACTTTCTATCTTTTGTCATCCTCAGCAGAGGCTGTTAGCTAAGTGCGCATTAAATACACCACAGGACCGCATGTATTGTAGGAGTAGCCTGAAATAACGACAACAAAACAAACACCATCTGCAGAGGAAGACCACAAGATGAAGCTACTGTTGTTTTTTCGCATACTTTCCTCCCCTGTTAATTGTTAGAAACTCACAACGACTTAAATCATCCATCATTTTTGTTTTTAGTTCGAAATTGTTTGAGAAAAATCCAGTATTAGTATCTTAAGTGTAACAAGGACAAAAGGTCACTATGATATTTTGTTAGTGAGCTGCACATACATACTTATTTCACTGTATGTTGTTTGATAGACATTTTATACACTAAACTGACCCTTTAACAACTTTAGCCCTTGCTTATATAGCCAAGTGCTCGCTCATTGTTGGATTGATGTTGGGTCTAGATATGTGTGTATATGTCCTGAGATAACTTTTTGGGGTCATTTGGCACTATATAAATATAAATATGTATTGATTGATAGATATACTGTATATAGATAAACTCAGAGGATCTTCAATTTCTAGGTAACTGTCTATTTTACCATCCTCACTACATAATTCTTCATGTCCTGCAGTGCAGAGTTCATCCAGAGGGTGGCAGTGTTGTATTCAATGTAAGAAGTTGCAGCTTGTGTAATAAAAGGTCTATTAATAGTCCACTGCTTTATGGTTAACTTTAGGTTTATGTTAGACGTTTATATGCTCTATATAATCCATATATTCTCCTTATAATTATAAATATACAAATACAAATTTGAGCTTCAAGGTTCAGTCTTCATATACAAAAGTGTGGCTTGACAAAAATACACTTCAAGAGCTTTTGTTTTGAAATTTCATCGGTGGTTGTCTTAGTTGTCATTACACGTCCAAAAAACAGTGAATTAACTAGTTAAGTTAAGTTCTGAAAAGTGATGCACCTGCAGGATATTCACTTCTAAAATCTGTGTAAATACTTCCTCTCACCATCAACACTGTGTCAGCCACACATACACACACACACACACACACACACACACAGGTCTAACTCTCCTTATCCATGTCAGTCCACGGATTTTACCTCATCCCTGTGCACTGCTGTGTGCGCGCGCATGTGTGTGTGTACGTGTGTGTGTGTGTGTGCAGTTTGTGGCAGGTTCCTCTCCCTCCCAGTCTCTGGTGGGCAGAATAATGTTGCCAGATTACCATATCATTACCATGTCATTTCCATGTCATTATCATACTTGTGCCTGCGATACGCCTCTGTGTGTGTGTGTGCGTGTGCGCGTGTGTGTGTGTGCGCGTGTCTGAACTTTGCATCAGATCTTCAACTGTTTCTCTTTGTGCTGCTCACAACCACACACACACACACACACACACACACACACACCTCTGTGACATGCTCCCTGTGTTTTTCACTGTCACAGACTCTATCTCTCTATCTCTGTCCCACACTCATGTAAGCACATCATAATGCTCAATAATCTGCTGTTCATGATCCCACTCGGTTATTTGTTCGGGTTAATCTAAATGGCAATTAAATTTAACCTGTTGGTGGAAGGAAAACAAGAAGCGCCTCGTGTCTAAGTGAAAGATTTAAGCGAAATAATCAGTTTTTTAGCACATTTTTTAAAACTCCTTTTTTGCCGATTTAGTGACACAACTATGTGTCACACAACTATCTTTGTTATTGGAGCTTAAACTGGATGAATCCATATCCACTGACAGAAATGATCACTGTTTCAGTCGTGCTTTTAGTCCCCTTAAACTAAATAATCTCATAAGTGTGGAAGATTATAAAAAACAGGATTATTTGAGCAGTGCATGTGTTGTTGCCGAACGCTGCTAGTTCATAGTTTGAGGTCATTTCTGCTCGTGAAAGTCTGTTGTTTGGTCTTAAATGTGTCGTGTTTTTGTGCTGCTGTCCGGGCCGGGACTCCCTTGTGAAATATATTGTATTTAAGTGGGAATATTCCTGGAAAAATACATGTTTAATATACAAAATAAAAAGTATATTTTTCAAGCAAAAAGGTTAAAAAGGTCATCGGTTAGTCGGACAAAACAGACGATTGGAAAATGCTAACTTGGTCTAAGATATTGCAAGTTTAATGGCCTTTCTGACCTGTAATAAACCAGTTACTATTGCTAAATATCAGCGCCATATTCATTCATAAATAAAAATTAGTGTTAGTAGCAGATCGACCTGTTATTACAGGCTAAATGTGAAGACTTTAACCGTCATTTGGATTCAGATTACATCCCAATCTGAGGTTAGATTCTGCTTTAATCCTCCCCTTTTTTTCGCCACATTATTGGCGCACCTCTAAAATTCAATGCGTCCCCCTCTCTCCTAAAAGTCATCCCTTCTGGGCTTGTTGGAGCTCGCTGCTACACACACTTTTGGATAAATGACAAGCGAACATCTTCCCGCACACGCTCAGAAACGCTGCAGTGATGGAACACACGTCGCCCTCCCCTTGTAACACAGCCATTCTGGCTCCGGCTCTCGCCCCACAAAGTCGGCCATTTTGGGGTCTGCAGCTGCCAGAAAGAGCCCATTTAGCGAGGGGAGCATGTCTGGGGTCGTGCCCTTGTTTACACGGGGAGCCGGAGCTGATGGTTTTAAAATGGCGTCCAGATGGTGACAGAGGCTTGATTGCAGCAGAGGGGGGGCTTCTATGTCCCGCCCACTCCTGCTGTCCGGCTACTTTAGCTGAAGCTGCATGTCTCTATCTGCCCCCTCCTGTCACCACTCCTGCTTCATCACTCCCTCCTCTGTCCTTTTTACAGCCATTAGTGTGTGTTTGACTTTACGTTTCCTTTATATGACACTTTTTCTTCTCTTTACTGTCGCTTCCTACTCCTTTTTACCCTGATGTACCTCAAACGCACCACAGCCGCTCGCCTGCAGGTGATGCATGGCAGCAGTGTGTGTACATTGTCTCTGTGATGGATTGGACGACCGCCACCCGGCTCAAAGCTTAAATAAGAGCGGCTGCATTAAGACGGAAAGAAGGGAAAGGAGAGGAGAAGAGGGAAGCAGAGGGAGGGATGAAGAAAAGGGGGAGTAAAACTAAAGGGGTGTGAGCCTCAAGCTTTCCATCTCTGTGCGTTCAGTGTCAGAAGAGGAGCGGAAGGAAGTGATGGAAAGCTGGAAAATGAGAATATGATGGAAAGGATGGGAAGAGGGGAAGCACGGGGGATTGAGGTGAAAGATGAAAAAAGGGGGGGAGGAGAGGAGAGGAGAGGAAGGGAGGGGAGGGGAGGAGGGAAGCTTCTGTGCATTGGAGGCGAAGAGGAGGGGAGGGAGAGGAAGGAGACAGTGGATACAGATGTTGTGATTGTGTTTGTGTCAGTGTGAAATATGATTAGTGTTCTCTCTCATTAGGGAGCTGATCACCCTCGTGCCTCACACACACACACACACACACACACACACACACAAAGAAAAGAGTGAGCGCGAGTGTGTCAGGATGCTCGGAGTGTGACCTGCGCGCGTTTGCACGTCTGCATTTTGCACATTTTGTTGCGAAAAAGGGCTCGTCTGCATCCGTGCCAAATCAGCCCGTGCACGTGTGATTTCTTACATTTGTGTGCGCGTGTGTGCGTGTGCATGTGTGCGTCCTCCCTCCCCGTCGTGGAAGCTGGTAAGTGATTCCACAGGCTGTTGGCGGAGCTCCAGCTCAGCTCAGAGAGAGAGAGAGAGAGGAGTGAAGGGAGAGGAGAAAGAAGCAAACAGAAGAGAGAGGAAGAGAGGCGAAGAGAGAGAGAGAGAGAGAGAGAGGCAGCGGCTGTGTAATTAGTCGCAGGTTTTCGCAGCCCTCTGCTTCAGTTTAATTAAAAACTGAAAGAGGAAAAAGAGCAAGGAGAGGGAGAGAGAGTTGTGCATAGTTATTTTGTTTTTGCCAGGGGCAGGTGCGAGGCAGGCGCTGGGAAAGATGCCCAACAGCTCCGGGCGTCTCCCTGCGAGGCGTCGCCGAGAAAAGTTGAAACTCAAACTGTTTCATTTCAATTAAAAGTGTTCTTTTGTCTTTCTTTTGCACCTTATTTTGTGTCTTGTGTTGTGGTATAGTGACAAGTCGGATGAGTGATAACATAAAGGTGATGATGTTATTGAGGCTTTCTTTTTTATCCCGCAGCTGTGTTTGGGGGCGATGATGACTCAGCGATATCGGCAGCAGCAGCAGCAGCAGTCGAGGTGCTGATGAAGAGTTCTCTCTGTCTCCACTAACCCAGGGCTATGGATCCATATTGCTGAGCACGCTCTTTCACTTCCACCACAAACTCCTTCCTTTGTGTCTCTGCTGCACCTCAATCTGAGGGAAAACTTTGTTGCTGTCACTCGTCTCGGCCTGTTGGGGATCACGGCAATTTCTGTTTGTCCTTTGCTGTCCTGCTTCGTCCTGCTGTGACTTTGCTTCATCTTCCTCACACCCGTCCTGTGCACACATATATAGCAGCTCCCTTTATCTGGGTTGTTTCATCACGCACCTTTTTTTTTTTCCCACTTTCACACAATTATCACCTTAATGAAACGCTGTGGCAAAAGCTCCCAGAGTGTTGATTTCACAGACACGTGGTGACGCAGGAAGTCCCTGCTCTCGATTTCCAGAAGCACGTTTTAATTCCTTTAAACCTGCTGTTATTGATTCTTTGGCCACTTTGGGGCGGCGCAACAGGCTGTGAACACAAACAACGACATATTCCCACTTTATAAATACTTTGAACATGTTTTCAAGCTTTTTTTTTAGCTCTGTTTTTGGTCTCCACCATCTCCTGGGAGAATATTTGGCTCTTTAGGTGTTAAATGCTCCACTACGTTACAACCGAGGTATGCAGCAGAGCATCTCTGAACGCACAACACGTCGAACCTTGAAGCAGGCGGGCTGCAGCAGCAGAGGGCCACACCGGGTGCCGCTCCTGTCGGCTAAGAACAGGAAACTGAGGCTACAATTCGCACAGGCTCGCCAAAATTGCTCTGATGAGTCGCGATTTCTTCTGCGACATTCGGACGTTAGAGTCAGAATTTGGCGTAAACATGAAAGCATGGATCCATCCTGTGTTGTATCAACAGTTCAGGCTGCTGCGGGTGGTGTAATGGTGTAGGGGGATATTTTCTTGACACACTTTTTAGGCCTTTAGTACCAAGTGAGCTCCGTTTAAACGGCACAGCCTCCCTGAGTATTGTTGCTGAATATGTCCGTCCCTTTATGACCACAGTGAACCCATCTTCTGATGGCTACTAAATGTGCCATGTCACAAAGCTCAAATCATCTTACACTTGTTGAATCTATGCCAGGGACAATTAAGGCACTTCCGAAAGCCAACCCGGTACTAGCAAGGCGTACCTAATAAAGTGGCCGGTAAATGTATGTGGGTGTGGTCCCCAGTTTTCAAAGAACTATCACCTGAAGAAGACCATTGCGTTGATGCAATTAGCCTATAAAAGTTTTTTTGCATTGAGCACATGTGTGGGCCGACAGTGTTTCACTGAACACTTTGAACACTTGTGCATTTGTGAAATTGTTTCTTTTAGAGCCCTCACATCGTCGCTCCCCCACATTTGTCCTCGACTCATCCTGTTGCCTGGCTGCGCGGCTGTCTCTGCAAGTGTCAACATCTGTTAACAACCCACAATGCAGTTTTTTTTGGTTTGATTCCTGTATTAGGTCCTAATTTAAGTCAGATTCTCACCTGAATCGTAGTTGGTTTGGAAATGGACCGAGTCCCGTCTTTTCTGGCGGACCATGGTCCGGTGAGATGCGAGTTCTCACCTGTCCACGTGAACCAGACTTTTAGAGTAAAGTCTGAAAGTCCGGATCAAAGCTGTCAGGTGTGAAAACACCCTAAAACGCTTCGTAAGGCTGCGGGGAACATCAGATTTAGGTCATTTATTTGTGGGTTTGTCATTAAGAAAGACTCCTTTCATTTCACACATTTGTTCCTACACAGGTTTACAAAACCTGTTCACTGATATTTCTAATATGTAGTTTTGAGATGTTTTTTTAAAAAGACCCTTTTATGCCTTTATTTAGAGAGAGAGGACAGTGGATAGTGTCGGGCAGAGAGAGTGGGGACGACACACGGCAAAGGGCCGAGGTCGGGGGTTAAACCTGGGGCTGACGCATCGAGGACTGTGGCCTCTGCACATGGGACACGTGATTTAACCGCTGTACCGACGCACTGTATGTCTGAAAAAATATTCTGTCAACATCTCCAGAACAATGGAAGTGAGTGGAACTGTATTTGTGGTGCTCACACTGGATAATTCAAAGACCTCACTGTCAACAGTTTTTCTAAGAACCACTCTTTACCAAAGAAACAGTCCCTCTGAAAACTGTTCAAAGTGTTTTCTGTGGATTATCGAGAGTACGGGCAACATATAATTTTTGAAGGAGTTGCTGCTGTATTTTTGTGTCAGAAGATACACAAACATTTTCAACACTTCCATTCACCTCCTCTCTTTTGTGGTGGAAGCAGAAATAACTGTCTCCAAAGGAGGATTTGTAACGATTTTTGCAGATATAAAACGAGATGCCAAAACCACCTGCACGGCCGGAAACCACCAGAAGTGTGAAAATATGTTCTGCTGTTTTGTGTGAACTGGAGCTTTAATTATTTGTGTAGTTGTTTTATGTATAAAGTGGTAGATGCACAGCACAACCCGCTTTCGAGCTGCTGGGGATGGATTACTGTACGTTCGCTGCAGAAACAAACTGTTCAGGTTTCCTCTGCTCCTCCTCTCCGTCTTTACCTCCTCTTCTCTCCATTTCTCACACCGCGTTTCAATATATTCTTTGACAAACCACATTTTTCTGTTTCACGCTGCATACTTTTTGCTTACTACCTTTGCAGACTGTAACCACGACATGCTCTTCCTCTCTTTCTTTCTCTCCGCCTTTCCCTCTTTCATTACATCTTCCCATCTCGAGGAGTAAATGAGGGAGAGATGAACTGGCATTCGCTCAGGTAGGAAAATAAAGGCAGGAGGAAATGGAGATGGGAAGGTGGAGAGAGAAAGAGAGAGGTGGGATAGAGGGAGTGAAAAAGGGGAGGGGAGTCGGGGAGTGAGGAGCAGCTGCCAAAGCCAGTCAGGTGGAGGAGAGTGAGGAGCAGGGAGATAAGGAGACAGCCAGAGAGCCGGAGCTAGCAGGCACCCGAAGGAGAGACACTGATACCCTCTCTCTCTCTCCCTCCATCCATCCTCCCCACCACCTCCGCCTCCTCCCTCCTTTCCTCCCTCCACTCCCAGCCTCCTCTCCTCCTTTGTGCAGTGTCTCTACGGAGCTGCGTTTGAGTGGCAGGCCGTCACAGATCAGCTAGCAGCTAAAGCAGAGGGCTCTGCGTGTGTGTGTGTGTGTGTGTGTGTGTGTGTGTGTGTGTGTGTGTATGTGTGAGCCAAGGCAGGGGGCTGCCAGCCCAGAGCGAACAGATCAGGGGAGAGTCTAAGTGGGTTTATCAGTGCCGCCGAGAGCCAACACACACACACACATGCGCGCGCACACACATGGCATAAACATGAACGCACAACTGTCGCACACAAATAGAAAGTAAAGAAACAAAGAAGTGGGGGGTAAAGACACACATACAGTCAGGTTTAGGCATATGCTCATGTGAACACACACACATGCACACACACATATACATACTCATACAGAGAGAGAAAGGGGTATTAGACCGAACCAAAGCAAACCTGTGAGCGTGAAAGCGCCTTACTGCCTGCCTGCTAGCAAGAGATGTGACTGGATTCTTAAGCAGCCAGCTAGAGAGTGAGGGCTGCTAAATACACACACACACACACACACACACACACACACACACCGCTCATATCTCAAGGTTCAGACGAAGGCTCGTGCCTCGTTCCTCTTGTAGCTCAGTGCCTTGGATGCCTCAGCACGCTAGCCGAGCTAACGATGAGTTGGGTGTTTGCGTGTGTCCGTCTGTGATTTCCCATCACATTTATTGACTTTTTAGGAGATATTTTATTAGGATGTGGCATTTTTATTAGAATGTGTAATTTAGACGGGTACAACAGAGGTTGAAGAAGGACTCGCTAAACGTTAAGTGCACCTTCATCTCAGCACATGCAAGGACAACAGGACTGATGCAATTTCTTAGAAATGACCGCAGCCAAGACGGCTAAACGTGCTGAACTTTAAAGCTGTTTCTGTGTTTGTTTTAGGGCACACAACTTAACATTAACTCAGATCAGTGTCTTTTCCAGATGCAGCAGGCAAGTATTCAAGGAATAAAAGCAAATGCACAACACCAAACAATGTTTTTGTAGAAAAACACTATGTAAGGGATAATATATAGTGAACGGGTTGTCATAGCTGAATGGAAACCCGACAGGGTGAGTAAAGTTAGTTTAAAATGATTATGTTTTCCGTTTAAAAAATAGTCCGTTACACTCTGAGAGCTGCGTCCGTAGCAACAGTTAACTCTGTAGCCTTCTTAAAATGAGCTAAGCTAGTTGCTATCACTCACATTAAAATGAGCTAACCTAGCTGTTTTTCATAGCCTTCAGTTTTTGCATCTTTTAACCTCTACTGCATCCTCTCCGCTCTTTTTGCCTTATTTTATTTTTTTTACCTCTGTAAAGAAGCCAACGTCAACGTTACCGGACTTCTTTCGGCGGATTGATATGATTACAGTTAGTCCTCTGAATTGCGTGAATAGAGCTGCATCCCTATCAGCGGTCTGTTCTTCATAGCAATGGTGTGTTATCGAGAAATAACAGACCTCGGAATGCTGTGATTAACCAATCAGAATCAAGTATTTAACACAGCCGCGTAATAAAACATTATCTTATCTTATATTATGTTTGTTTTTTAAAATAGACAAACCAGATGAATCAAAGAATTTTTGCTGCTTTGACAACATATATATATATATATATATATATATATATATTACAGAAATACTGCAGTACTACAGTCACTGACAACACACATCTCTTAAGGACGTGATAAAGCTAATATCTGACAATATCTGATGAGCGGGTGTTTTTTTAATGTCTGCATCTTTATGTTGCTGTCGCTCATGTGTCCAACTTTACCACTAAAAAGTTAATTTGCATTTATTTCCTACATTAAGTGCACTGAGTGTGCTCAATAAAATCTCAACCCACAGCACACAAAGCAAATAAGCCCTTATATTTGTTTCCAAGTTGGTCTCCATATACGTTAAGTGTGCACAATTAATATGTTAATTAAAACACGTGTGTGTGCGTGTTTGCCTGCCTGTGTGAGAACCTTGTCCCCGCACAGAGCACCGTGGTGTACTGTGTGATATCTCTTTGTGTAGCAGTGGAACAGGCAGGCCTAATTACGTCTTTAAGTGTGTAATTAGGAGCGAATGTAATTGGTGGTTTGCACACACAACACACTCCTGGTTGGAAAACACAAATCATGTCTGACACAATGCCTGACATGGCTGTTTACTGCAGCGATGACAGGTGGCCGAGACGCATGCATGAAATTCTATATGTGCACATGTAAGCCAGAAGTGCCTTTTAATTGTACTTGCATCGGACTGCAGGATAATCTTTAGTATAAAGTGTTGATTTGAAGGATTTTTGCATTTATTGTGTAGCAGATAGTTTAGATACAGACAGGAACCGTGGGGGGAATAAACGCCAACCTCAACCCAATCTCAATTCAATTAATTGATCGTCTTTATAAATGTCAGAACATACTGACAAATCCCCATCACATTTTCCCGGAGCCCAAGGTGACATCTTTGCCCAACACACAATCCGATACCAAAGCATATTCAATTTGCATCAATGTAACTCACAGAAAAGCAGCAAATCCTCACACAGAGAAGCTGCAACCAGGTTTTGTGCTCTTGCTTGATAAATGACTCACTGCGTGTTCCGACTGAAACAGCTGCAAGGATGGGGGCGTGTTGTTTCAGGTACCAGTGAGACGATGAAATGTGACCCAGAAAGGTCTTATCAAAAAGCAAAACTTTTCACGGCAGATTGTAATACTCTGCGGAGCAAATTTACAACTCAGGAAAGTTGTTATGTAGCGATCATTATATCGGAAATCCGCCGGGGATGATCAAAAGTTGGACAGTTACCCTGCTTGCTACCAAGCGACCAGTGAGAATGAGCGCTTGCATGCAGTGGTTTTAAAATGCAGCGTTGCTATAAAAAGTTAAGGCAGGTTTTTTTTTGTTTCATTTTGTCAGGCAAAAAAAAAGTTTTTAAAAAGCCCTCTGTGACAGTACCGTAGAATCAATGTAGTGATGTCCTCGTGAATCCAAAGTTATGTTACACAGTATTCGACAATTAGAGGAGTTGTTTGCGTTTTGCTCTGACACTTCCAAACAGTTGGGAGACCTGCCTGAGATGGAGTAAAAACAATATATCGTGGTGTTGGCTGTAGTGTAGTGTTCACTCAGTGCAACTCCATTCCTTTAGTTAGACCCTCCATGATTGGAAAATGTTATATTTAGGATAATTTATCCAAAAAGTATTCCCTATAGTCAGGGTTGGGAGGGTTACTTTAAAAATGTATTCTGATACAGTTACTAATTACCTGTTAACAAATGTAAACAGTAACGTAATCCAAGTATCACAATTTTAAAGTAACGTAACTGAGTACTTTCAGTTACTTCTAGATTACTTGCAAATAAATATTATATATAATATATTAATAAATATTATCTGCAAATAAAGAGAGACAAGAGAAAATACATTTCAATAATTAATGCGCGAATGCCCGTTTCAGTTGTAGTAGAAGACGACGACAGGTTAGCTAACATTTTTAACTGGAATTCTGTGCAGCTAACGTTAGCGGCTGGTCTCATCGTTAAATGTTTCTTTAAATTAGATGTCGAGTCCGTGGATAATGACAGCCGGAAGGCATGACTTGCACTGTACTGTGATGTTGCTCCCATTTCCACCCAGTGAAAGCTTTTTCTTTCACCACAGGCCATGACAACCACAGACTGTTGATGGCAACTTTGAGGAGCAGTGCTGTGAGACTTGTGTGTCGTGAAGTGTCTTAACGTGTGCGCGCAGGCACACGGTATTATCAGAGACGGTCAGATGGACGGTTAAGACATGAGACTCCAGATGTTACAGAGCATCTTTGGTATTCATAATTCATAATTAATAAATGTATCTGTAATCTAATGACCTCTTTTTTTCTGTAACTGTAACATAATACAGTTGCCTTTTTTTGTATCCTAACGCCGTTACTCGTATTCCGTTACTCCCCATGCCTGCATATAGTCCTGCGCTACTACGTTGTGATTGGCTAGGAAAGCCAGTAGGTGAAAAACAAGGCTTTCAACAAGGAGAGCATTGATCAATTCCTGCGTGAAACCAATTGTAAAAACGTATTTAATAATTTAACCCAAACCATGATCTTTTCCTAAACCTAACTTGGCAGTATTGGTGCTTTAAAGTCGAGCTGAAACGGCATTTCGAGAGTATCTAGCTTCCGTATCGTGATGTATTTCCGAGTGAAACAGGATGTGCAGGCGGGACGTATCATTAGAGGGATTTGATTTGATCGCTGAGAAGAGGGCGTAGACAGACGTTCTCCACAGCGCAGTAGCTAGCTAACTGACCGAGCGTTCTCGGTGCTCTGCGGCTAAATGTTGCAGATTGATTGGTTGAAATTGTTTGGTGCTAACTAACGTAAGCACGCGTGACATTTAGTTTTACCGGAAGAAAAAATGATCGGATTTTGATATAAGAATACGAAGAAATTGATTTTCTGTATTTTTTTTGGCCTATATTGATTAAAATTTTCATTTCACATCGACTTTAAACTAACCAAGTAAACGGTTGAAGATGTGAAATGGTCCCACTTCGGTTGGGTTTAGCCACCAAAACGACCGGGTTATGTCTAGAAAAAGATCATGGTTAATGTTAAATTGTAAAGAGACATGAACAGTGGACCTTTTTCTGCTGGGTTAAAGAGCGATCTAGCTGAAAGCCCTGAAGTCAAACTCCCAGGATTAGGGGGGAAAAACAGCCCCAAGGCAGTGAAAAACACCAGTTTTCTGTTGAAAATGTGAAGTCTCCAAGCTCAGGCTGTCCAAGCAAATAACCCTGATAACGTCAGCAAGTTTGATCTTTATGAAAAGAGTTGGTAAATAAAAGTCCATACATTCATACTTTTTCTTTCATGCTCTTTATATGATACGCTTCAGGCACAAAAAATGCACACACCTCCTCACACAAACACACACAGAGGAGATAGAGGACGGAGGCAGAGGGGAGCAGAGCGGGGAGATTGACAGGGCAGGCCTCCAGCCTCTCTCCTGTCCACAGAAAGGCTGTTTGTTTAGAGGAAATGACACGTGCTGCCGCGGAGGAAATGATCTGCTTGGCCCCATGTAAGATCCTCCCTGGCACCGAGACCACTGCACTCAGCTCTTTTCTCCCCCCCAACACACACACACACACACACACTCCCCCCTCCGTCCCTTTTCTTCCCTTCATCTTCTCAGCTCTCCATCCATCGCTCGTCTGTCACGGCAGGAGTGCAGCCAATCCATCACGGGTCGGAGCTAGGCGAGCCGTTAGGGCGTGTATGTGTGTGTATGTATGTGTGTGTGACAGAATATGTGAGTCTCAGTTGTGTTTGTGTATCAAAGCCCCACTGTAGCGCACACCGAACGCCCGGCTGTGCGTGAGTCCATTTTATGTTTGTATGCAAGCGTCCACGCGCGCACACACCTTTCCTCACACCTTCACCTTTAATAAACAGCGTGACCAGCGTGTGTGCGCGCGTGTGTGCATGACACCCAAGGAAGTGGATTGGCTCCGCCTTCCCCTTGCTCTTCTGACAGATCGTTGGAGCATGGCCGGCTGCAAAGCTCTGCACAGCATGCTGGGATAGAGACTTATGATGAAATATCAAATTATAAAGCAGAGGAGTGTGTCTGCGTAAGAGCTTAAACAGACACACACACACACACTCCTTTATGTACGACAACACACCTAATCAAACTGTTGCCATATTCCACTAAAAGTCTCCCACTGAGTCATTATGATGTGGCGGCCTGCGAGCCAGCATTACTGATGGCGTGTTGTTTTATTTACATAATACGTCTTCTTTAGGCCGCTGATGTGGTCTCCGTAAAACCACTCTGGATTTATGAGGCCATTTTCACGCTTGTTACCGCAGGAAATATGAGCGTCTATCAGCATGTGTTAGGGAGAGAGAGTCCCCGGCACTGACAGCTTCTCACACACTCTGCTTACAAACACACACACGCGTGCAGGTCGCTGTGCTTTGTTCTGTAGTGGCGGTGAATTGTGGCTGTGTGCTGAGAGCCAAATTCAAACTCATAAAACATACCAGAGCTTAAGCTTTGCAGGGCTCTGTGGGAAGTGTGTGTATGTGTGTGTGTGTGTGCGTGTGTGTTGCAGGTTAACCACAGAGTTGGTCTCCAGAGTTGCAAAGCCATCCAGGGGCGCAGCGGGATCAAGCTAAGCCCAGCAGGGAGCTCTTGGCTGGGCATCAATATGCAGCAGCACGGCCTCTGTGTGCTGGATTTCATCAGGATAGTGTAAGTGTGTGTGTGTGTGTGTGTGGTTGTAAGTACCTGAGCTGTGTCTGTGTGTAATTGCTTGATGAAAAAGCACAGGTGTGTGTCTTTTTACCTGTGCATCTGTATGGAGACCATCGACCCTCCACTCTTGAAAAGAAGCAGAGTTATGCTAGTGTTACTTAGAGTGAAGAAAGTGGTTCCCAACCGATGGGTTGCGGCCCTTCCGAGTGGTCCCAAGATAAATCTGAGGGGTCACAGGATGATAAACAAAGTTTGGATGCTCAAATTTGTATTTTTGGGGGATCTTTTCAAATGTGATAGTTTTTCTTCTTGTTCATCTAGTCAGAAGAATGTATTTTACATACCTCAATTTTAAATTAGTGGAGCAATTATTTACAGTTTGCGTAAGAGGTGAAATTATTTTCCCCCGTGTAAATATTCACATAGAGCTCAATCACGAAATACATTTTCTTATCAACTCTTGAATTAAGAGCAGAGGGATAATTAAGAATCCCATTCACAAAACGCTTAATTTTAGACCTCAGTCCTCACAATGTGAGAACATTTGCTTTGCGTCATTTCGGAGCTGTTCTACATATCACGTTCTTCTTCAGCAGATGGAATTTGCTCAGTTCAAATATATACTGTACGTTCACATTTACATTTTTACCATGCGGATAAGTTTGTGCATTTAAAGACCCTCTCCAGTGAAAATCCAGTGTTTAACCTTCTGAAGTCATCTCCACGGCTGGGCCTGTCTGCTTTTAAACTGCAGTGTACCAAGGACAGGCTGAACAACACGTTTTCAGATTGGCAGGTTTGAGACGTCACAAACCTAAGGAGCCAATCCTGTTAATGGACGGGTTGAGGCTACGCATATCATTATGTCCAACTAATGGCAACCACTTCGGCGATGCGCGAGTCAGCTGTAACTGTACATTTTTGTAAACTCACTACTGACTAACATTAACGTTACTACTACTAATTACTACATTTCAAGCTAGCTAAGTTTCAACAAGTTGCCACTAAACGATGGCAGAGACGTGTTTTGTTTTTGTGACGGAGGGGGCTATTGGAAACTTGCATAGTGGGCGGGGACTATGCAGATTCAGGAATTTTTAATGAGGGAGAAGGAGGAGATGTCTTGGGAGGACTTCTGCAAAGTAAATGTATTTTGCAGAAACATATCAGACACAATTTATTATTTCAAGCAGAGCATTTATATGTCTTAAAACATGACTGGAGCCGGTCTTTAAAACCAATCTGTCACTGACGAGGCAAACAAGATATTTCACTGACTTTTAAAGACTTAAGGAGGAGAACATTGAGGTCTTGGAGGAGGCTCAAGAAGGAAACAGTGAAATTATTTCCTGCAAAACTTCCAGAGAAAGAAATATAACCTCATAATATGCAAGTTTAGTCATAGCGTATTAAGAGTAGTCATTTCCATGAAACAACCTCTATAAAGTCAAATTTCATTTAGTTTTTCTTTCAGTCTAATAGCTTCACGGAACCCGAAACAATTTTATCTTGTAAAAATCTCACATTGATTTGTTTAAACTGAAATGAGTGTGTAAATAAGTGTGCCGCAGCTTAAATTATGACAAGACGATGACTGAAATGACGACCAGATCCGGGCTGTACGGCTCACTGGGGAAACAAACACACGGAATCAAAAGCAATTTCAGTATCGATGGCTCATGTTTCAATAAAAATCAATGGTGCTTGCCTCGTGTCAGGTGGGGTCAACTCTCCAATTGAATTTCCTCCTGAGGTAGAGCTGCAAAGACGGGAGGGCAGAGTGTGTGTGATGTTCTGAGAAGACAGTTACATCACAAACCCATCGTAAAAGCCCAGTAAACCAGTAAAACATAGTGAGTAAATGCAAAGTTACATTTAAGATGTATTACTGCTTGTTGTTTCTTTTGGGGTTTTAATAAAGTAGACCATTTCAGTGTGCTGTCAGTTTTCAACATATTTAATCACCAAACCTACTTGGCTGTGTTCAGGAAAGGACTGTGGATTGGGTTCAGTAATTACACAAGTCTATAGAGTTACGTTGCGTTACATTAGGCTATGTCACCTTCACGTTGTATTGCATTATGTTGCGTTGCGTAATGTTCCATTGCGTTACGTTGTTATGTTGCGTAACATTGCGTTGTGTTACGTTGTGCAATGTTATGGTGTGTTGCCTTATGTTGTGTAGCCTTATGTTATGTTGTGTTAGCTTAGGTTATGTTATCTTACATTGCATTATGCTGTGTTGCGTAATGTTATGTTGTGTTATGTTACATTGCGTTACGTTGCATTACATTACATTACGTTATATTACGTTACGTTATATTATCTTGTGTTTGCGTTATTCTGAGGTAAATTAGTAAAGAACTATATTAATCCAGAAGGACATTTTTGTGCCAGATTGCTCCAAAATTTTGGTACAAAAATAAAATAAAAACAAAAATATCAAATATAAGTGAAATACAAAAAATAAAGGGTATATGGGTTACATGCAAAGACACAGTGCCTAATAGAATGACAGTACAATAAGTTATTAGTAGTTAAAAGTAGTAATGGCAGTTAGATTGACAGACGTATTTGCAATGACATTAAAAAACTTGAATTGCACGAGATGATGATTGAAGATAGCGCATGATATTAAACACAGTTGTAAATGATAATAACAAAAAGTAACATTGAACAAGATAGTGAAAGTCATATTGCACAATGTACTAATAAGTGGTGTCGTAAGTTATTACGTTGTGTATGTGAACAAAATTAAATAAATCAACTTTGACTTTTGGTGAAACACAGCACACAAACTCCTGAGTCCTATGTGAAGGTCATTGCAAAGTCACACAAGTGTTTTTTCTGAGATCTGGCATGTCATTTTCTTTTTGCCTGTTTCTTTAAATGATAATATTTCCACCGACGTTTGGCTTTTTTGACAGGAAAAGCTGAAGAGAAACAAGAAATGTGGTGAAAGCTGAGAGGATGACCAGCAGCAGAAGACAAAACATGGAATTGAACCCGGTCCACTGTGGGGACACTTTCTACCAGGTGAGCCATCAAGGCACACATTGTCATTTTAACACATTACAGCACCACGTAATGTGAGACTACACCGCTTTATACACCCTAAAGTTATAACCATCAAAGACACAATACAGTCATATATACACACAGGCTGAACCTTTTTGGAATGTTAAATGTCTCCTGATTGAGAACATACATTCAGTGTTGTCGATCATATAAGTAATTATGAATAACTGGTCTAATATTATCCAATGTTCTCTTCTTGATCTAATGTTATTTTGCCCAAATGCACTAATTTGCCACAAAGGACGTCACCGTCTTTCCAAGACCTGACACCCTCCAGAGTTTGCACAAGGCCGAGTATAAGATAAAGAGCATTACTTAAAGCTTTACCCATCCTATAAAGCAGCTAACTAGATGCTGTGTACCACATTAAAGTTTAAAGAACCACAATATAAATTTTACAACCTGGCATCCCTGTACTCTCCGATACTCCTCTGCTAAGCTTTGAAGTAGAGTACCTAAACTTCATGAATCCTCCTCCTCTGTCCCTCTCTAAGACTGGCACCGTCATACATTTCACTACTGGTGTGATTATGAAGAACGGTGTGTTTGGAAGTCATAACGGAAAATCTGAATTCATATTTTCTTTAACAAATTAAACTGGCTTCATCTTGCGCACACACAAAAAAAACACCCACACCCACAGCTGCGTACACACATACAAAATACATCACAGCTGAAACACAAACCTTCAAAAGGAAACACAGAACACCTCCCACCTCCACCGAAAAACCCCTGCTCTCCTTCTCTCCCTCACACACACACACACACACGGATACACTTCACACCGGCTACGTGCTGATTGGACACGGGCAGGGGTTTGCAAACAGAACTGCTCGTGACGGGAGCTACACTGAGCGAGAGAGATGAGAGGAGCCCCCGTGGAGCTGAGGATTGGGCCGCAGTCCTTCATACTCTTAAGGATGAAAACATCAAGAAAAAAAAAAAAAGGAAGGGCGCATGGGCGAGAAGGCGAGGAGGGCGAGGACTCATGGAAACGATATACAGTCAGCGGCCTTATAGATGGTGAGGTTTCACCGATGCATTCTCAGGTTGTGTTTATAACTGTTGAGGTGATTTATAGAAAAAAAGAGAAAGAAAAAGGGGAAAGGAAAGACAGGAGCATGGATCACTGACCCACAATCTTCTCATTCCTTTCTGATTGTGTTGCTATTTCCCGGCAGATCTTCGCCATCTGGCTGCAGATCTGGATTTTTGGCGCCCCGTCCATGCGGAAGGCCCCGGCGCACACGGCTCAGCTCACAGAGAAATGAAGGGAAAATGAAAATGAAATGATCTGAGCTTCTCTCCTGATCCTGGTCTCGGCGCTGTCCCCTGCTCAATCTCATCACCACCACCCTCCTCCACCCTCCCCTCCGCTTCCTCCTCCAACCTCCCCTCCCTCCTCCTCCCCTCCCTCCTCCCACCCCTGGGTAATCAGTGCGCTCTCTCATTCCGCGGCACACGGAGACACATTGATCTGGCAGCGCGCACGTACCTACACAAACACACACACACACGCAGGGGTTGTCTGTCTCTCTCACACACACACACACACCTACATTGATCTGGCCCGCAGGTCAAGTTCAATAGGAACAGCCAAGCGGCCTTTTTTTTTTTACAGACTGGCTCTGCGGTACTCTGCGAGGAGCTCTCTTCCTCTCTCTTTCACAAACACACACACTGTCTCTTTCCTTTTTCCCCCCACACTCACCCTGGGAACTAAATTTGACAATAAATCGCCTCCATAAACCTCAAATTTTATCATCTTTCACACCAAATCAGCCTGAAAAAGCGGCATTTTACGATTACGTTTTGACCCTTGTTTCACTTATGTAAAAGTAAAAAACAAATCCTCCTTGGAGCTCCCAGGGTCTGCTCCTTTCCTCGTACACATCACACACCAAACATGACATTTACTTCTGTACAAATAAGCCTGAATTTCCCTGTGAGATCTGGTCTGATAGAAACACAAAAATACAGTAAATGCATGCAGGGAAACATGCGCCGCCTGACAGACAAAATCACAGAAACACTCAACACGCTGGAGACACATAAGCCAACATCTCAGTAAGCAGGGGCATGCTGGGATTGTTTGGGAGGAGGAGGGAATCCCACTTGACTAAAAATCTCTCTTTTCCTCTCTCTCTGTATTTTCGTCTTACTTTTATGAATCTGGAGTAATTTATCCCTCGGAGAGAGGAGGAGACAGACAGACCGACATGCAGAGAGGGAGAGACAGCGGGGGAGAGAGGAAAAGAGAGAGAGATACCCACATTCGGCGCTGCACTTTGATTTAGCGCAGTAAATTTAATTTTGTTTGCTTTATGCAAAAAAGCGGCGTCTGCCTCGACTTCTGTTGATTTCCACTGGAGGCAGAAACACCGCTAATGGGAGCTAGCGCCGCGCTCGCCACAGCTACAGGGCTACGACTCTAACCGAATTAGCCTCATGCATATATTTAATACAGACCTGCTGCACAAATTAGCTTAGTGGTATGTAGCCTAGCACCTCTCCAGTGAGGCTCTGAGATCTGAGCAGCAAATTAATTGGCGAGGTTGCCTCCAAGAGTAGCTCCTCTGTTTTTCCCTGCACCCTGAATTATGCTTTCCAATTGCCCAAACACATTTGATATGCATGGAAAAAAAGCGTGTAAAGCAGTGTTCCTGCACAAAAGCAATGTTTGCTTTCATTCCTTCACTTTGTGCATCTGCCACTCATTTAATGAGTGCAGGGGTTATGTTGCCGTACATATTTAATTTGGACATATAAGCTAATAAAACAAAGGAGCGCAGCCCTGAATATGTTCAAAATACACCCCAGCAGAAGCCTTTCCTTTTGGCAGCCTCACACAGGCCCACTGCACTAGGTTTGTTTGTTCATTACGCACAAATTCCACACGCTGAGAGACCACTGTAATGAACTGTAGCAAATCTGTGTCCTGTGGTAGCCAGAGACAGGAAACACTATGCGACCCTGATCCCCTAAAACTGTCACCGCTGTGTGTAGATACCAGGATGGGGAAAAACAGTCTTGATAAGAAAGAGAGATTCTACGTTTGTGCTGGTGTGTTAGAGAAAGAAAACAAAGAGAAGAAGACAGAATAGTTTGATTAACACAGTGAGAACAACCATTACTGCTCCCCGAGGTCTCTCCTCTATCCATCTCACTTCGATCCCTGGACATTCATCTTGGTTCTGCTTCAGGATCTTTAAATGTAGTTGTGGTTTAAGTCCAGTCGCCGAGAGTCATGTACACAGCATATTCTGTTTGGATATTCTGATTCAGCCTTTTTCTAAATGAAGCATCTTTTGACAAAGACATGTAGGATAAGTCCATATTTTTCCAGTTTGCTGAGCTTTCTTTGGACACATACAGAGCACATTCAGAATATGCGTCTCAATCCGGGCAATTACTGCAGTCTGTAAAACAAAGCCTCTAGTTTACAGTCAGCTCTGAGAGATGTAAGCAAACCAACTCAGTTTGCAAGACTCCTGTAGAGATGCATCTGAAAAAAAGAGAATATCAACAGATTCTCAGACACGTGAAGGCTAAAGGATAAAGGCTGTGTTCACAAGGTTACCTAAATGCAAACATTATTACGTTTATACAAGTTAAATGGATAAAAAGTGGTAGATGTATTGAAGCCATCTTAAAAGCTTAATACAAATGTTGTTATTTTCATAATTAGGGCAAAAATAGGCTTAATTCATGCATGTAAACATTGTCATTGTGACACACAATTTGACCTTGATTTTGACCTTATGTAAGGGATAATGTACCCCTTCACGGTGAGACAAGAACCTGCCACTATACTTTTATCTGTATTATCCCAATTATTTCGTGGCTATTTTCTTAATTTGGGAAATATATTGATTTGGAAATTATTTTAATAATTTAAAAATGATTATATTTCCATTTTCTGCTTAAAAATAGTCACTTACAGTGAGAGCTGCATCCATAGCAATAGCTAACTCTGTAGCCTGAGCTAACCTCGCTGTTATTACCCACATTAAAATGAGCTAAGCTAGCTGTTATTACTCACATTAAAATTAGCTAAGCTAGCTGTTATTACCCACATTAAAATGAGCTAAGCTAGCTGTTATTACCCACATTAAAATAAGCTAAGCTAGCTGTATTCACTCACATTAAAATGAGCTAAGCTAGCTGTTATTACCCACATTATTATGAGCTAAGCTAGCTGTTATTACCCACATTAAAATGAGCTAAGCTAGCTGTTATTACCCAAATTAAAATGAGCTAAGCTAGCTGTTTTTACTCACATTTAAACGAGGTAAGCTAGCTGTTATTACCCACATTAAAATGAGCTAAGCTAGCTGTTATTACCCACATTAAAATAAGCTAAGCTAGCTGTATTCACTCACATTAAAATGAGCTAAGCTAGCTGTTATTAATCACATTAATGGAAACATTTCCACTGATGGTGAAGTAAGACAAGGTGAACAGGACTGCAGCACCTGATAGTGGTTTTCTGTCTCGTCACTGTCAGAGTCTGTTTACATTTTCTTTTCCATTCACCATCTTTAAACACCGCTGTATCCTGTACCGTCTTCTGTTTAATGTTCCCTTTATGTGCCGTCTTCAGTTTTGTATATCTGTCGTAGCCTTTAGTTTTAGCATCGTTTAACCTTTATTGCTTTTCTTTTTTTTCCTCTGTAAACAGACCGACGTCAAATTTACCAGAAGTCTTTCGGTGAATTGATATTATTACAGTTAGTCCTCCGGGTTGTGTGATTAGAGCTGCATCCCTAGCAACGGCCCGTTCTTCGTAACAACGGCCTGCTATCGAGAAATAACATAACATCAAGTATTTAACACAGCCGTGTTATAAAAAAGGTTAAAACACTGTAGTGTATTTCAGTAGACAAATAGCGCAAATACTGAGGTATGGTTACAGGACTTGGTTATAAATGGAGTGGACAGCTGTCCATGGAGTGGACAAAATAATCTGAAGTGTAAAAGTGAGGACTTTTTGTTTCCGATTATCACTTTTCCCTCTGCTTACTTTCACCTCAATGAAAAATCTCTAATCTTAATTTCTTTGTAAATACAGGAGAGGATGCCAACCTTACCAAACTCCAACTATTTTTGAGCTGATGTGGCTGCTGAATGTTGCAGTGGAGGGACGGTGGTCTGTGTGTTTAGGAGCGTGTTTGAATGGGCGACACAAAACTAAGAGGTCCATTGAATAGGCGTCCGTCCGCCCTGCCCCCCAGCTCGTAGGAGACATGAAGCAACAGCTGAGGCGAAGATAGCAGCAAAAAGTGTGTTTGGTGTGGAATAAATGCCGGCTAAGCACATCGCACCATTGAGAATAAAAAAATGTTGATTCTTGGCATTATTAGACGTAGGATGCTTTTTGTTTTAAGAAAGAAACTCCATCTCCAGCCTTTAGTCACGACAGACACAAACCTGAAAAATGAAAGAAAAAGAAAAAATCCATCTTTTGTTAACGCATCTTAAGAATACATCCATTTATGTGAATTTTTCCTGACTAAATCTTGATGTACACATTTTTGTACAAAACAAGTGTAACATAAAAAACTAAGGAAATGTTGAATTCTTTATATTTCCATCACAACTGGAAATACCCACCTTCCCAAATCCCAACAATAAGGCCTTACACACACAGCACAATAATCAAGACAAGTGTGTAGGCCTTCAAGCAACACCAGAATAAAATATAAAACAGTGTGCAGCTCACCTGCCTATTCTCACTTTAACAGTGCAAATAACAGCAGTGACAATGAAGTGCCCAGCAGGCTCTCAAAAACAGTGACAACATGGCTGAAGTGGTCCAAAACTCGTCCAAGATGCTACATGCTTTTTTCGCTCTCCCCTCGCTCTGTATCTCTCTGCACCGTTGCCATTCATTCATCTCCCAAACACGAGAGCTCACCTTCGCCCCCCTGCTCTGATGTGTAATTGACCAATTTAGTAACTAGTGTTTGCACCTGTGAGTCATCAGTGTGGCCAATTGATCATTCTGCCGCAGCGTTTTGAAGGACAATGCTGTCAACACGAACACAACAGACTTTAGTTATGAAGGTTGTGCCAAATGTGGTGAATTGTGGGCAGTGGAGTTGGAGAAAAGTGTGATTTAAAGTTGCCATCTGAGTGAAAAGTGGGGAAATGTGCATGTGTTTTTGGAGAACTGGTTTCAAGGGTTTTGGATTGGGGTGTCAGATTTTGTGTGTTTGTGTTTTAGGTTCAGGTGTTGGCATGTAAACATACAGGAAATGCATTAAAGCCAGTGGAAACCTGTATATACAATAGCCTTCAAAAAATATGTAATTTATGGTCTTAGGTATAGAGTAAGAATCTAAAAACTGTAATTAGACTTATTCTAAAATACAAAAAATACATAAATAATTCTGCAAACCAATCACAAGAATGGTCACACAGCATTTTTACCTAGCATGCGCAAATCCACGGATGTTTATCAGCTGAAGTTGTCTATTTTCTGCTGCGTTGATCTATTCTCAAAGTAGGAAGGAGTCTAGTTCTGTAATTATATAACTAGCTAACACTATACAGCCATCATTTAGCCTTGCAACCATAGCTTTGAGAAAAAGTATCTCAGCTAATGTAACATGTGTATGCTAACAGCTAAGTCTCATATGGATAGCGAAGCATTTTGTGACTCCCCATTCAGTTAAGGGAGGAATGAAAAATTTTCAGATAGTTTCTTCTTCCTCCTCTAATTCTGACTCACGTAACCCAAACGTACCCTTGCATCATTAAACACTGCTCCTGTCACCGAGCAACAGGTAGCTAGCGGGATAACCAGCCAGCACAACTAACGTTACGTAACTTAACCTATTATTTAAAGATAATTTGTTTCAAGGGCCCTTTCCTTGTTTAAACGTGTAACGCTAGCTATCCGATTGAAGTTGAAACCAAAAACTTTGACATTTAAAAGTTTATTCTTCAGACGCGTAAGAGTCCAGCATCTTGTTTGAATTGGCACACAAATTAATCTCGGGATACCTTTGTGGTCCGGGAAACAGAGGACGCATTTGTCAGTTGCTTATGAAGGAGCATTCGAATTGAGACAGCCTTCGATGCGCTGCTGTGACGCAGTCAGCCTTGAAATACGCCCTTTGAAGGTTGTAGCCCCTGGATTGGGACACAGATATAGAAAGCTACTACCCTGACTGTAACATGCACAGTTGTGAGAAATGCAAACTTAGCTGCTTTTTGATCAAAGTTTTCTGATCAAAAGTTACTTTTTGCTCAGAATTTTGTGAATGCTTAACCATATTTTCAAATTTAATATCGGACATGGATTTTTACCACTTCAAACTCAACTTTCAGAGGCTTTAAAACACTTGTAAAACTAGCTATTTGCCTTTTAATATACACTACATGTTTATGTAAGACCTGTGTTCTTCATATTATAGGCAATGTTAGCTCACTGTTGAGAGTTAGATCGATTTCTGTATGGTTAGCATAGCTTAGCTTAGCTAAAGACTGTGAACATGGAGAAACAGCTAGCCTTGCTCCAAAAGTAACAAAATCTGCCAACCAGTACCTCTTAACCTCACTACTTCACATTTTATGATTAATTGTTAAAAGTGTAAGAATGAAAGGTTGTTGTTTTATGCTGTTTCCCGTGTGCTAAACTAACCTAGCCAGTTGCTGGCTGTAGCTTCATATCCAGCATACACAGATGAAAGTGTTATTGATCTTTTCGTCTAATTCATGGCAAGAAAGAGAATTAGCGTATTTCCCAAAATGTCAACATTATCAATCGTCCTGCTTTGAAGACTGTTTCATGCTCAGAAATCGGTCTCTGCTGATTGGAGAAACAGATAACCATTTAAAAAAGAGACATAAATCTCCGCATCAGTGGAATTAGTTGCTCACAATATAGACGTGCGACAGTTTTTCCTTCCTGTTGTCTGCCCATTGCTACATTGATCACTATCGGTAATTGATACGCAGACCTGTGCTTGTAAGATCAATCCGAGCAGTGATGTCCGCGTCCTCCATTAGAGTGTGAAACAGTCAATCATGCATGTCAGCTCTCAGTCTATAAGTCATTCTCACCTCCATTATTGCTGTGTGTATATAACCGCTAACATATAACTGTTTGTTTCCCGCTCTTTCACACACACACTCAGACATTTATGAGAGCTGTACTCACTCTGCTCATCCCCGTCGATGGCTCCAAATTTACCGCCTCAATCCCCTAACCTGACAGAGTGAACATCCACATAGATACAAGTAGATATGTCGCTGCTGAAGGCCTCTACAGCACTCATTCATATCGACTTCACTCGCACGCTAACCCATTGTGTGTCCATTTGCATGGATAGCTGCAGATTTATCTGTACTGTAGGCCATAGTGCGGACTTGTGTATGGACATGTATGGAGATTTACTCCTGTTTTAACCCCAGGGTTAGCCATCAGTATTGATTGGAACAGACTTAGCCTGATTTTAATCCCTGCTTGGCCCAAGCCCATCGATCAGGGCGCTGAGCTTTCAAGTGGGTTTAACGACCTACCTGCCCCTCCCCCGCCTTCGTTTTTTCCACTTGGGAAGTAAAAGGAAGAGGTTGGTTATTACACCCCAAAGTAGAAGTGACGCGAGGTGTTAGCTTGAGCCCACACACTCCTCGTCCAACACCAAACCATTACAGCCGTCTCTGACAGCAAGCCGCCTGTAAAATATGACCGCACTCTTGCTTTTCCGATTCAGAGTTTGTGTTGGACATTATAAAGCAGGAGACGAGATGAATCTGTGCACCGCGACAGCAATGTCACGGTAAAAATACCTGCTGCTGAGTTATGAGCACTCACCCAGAGGTGGGAGCGTCCCTTTATGTCTTTATGGGTGCTCTGAAGACAGTTATATGGGACAACATGGGAAGTCTTATAGGAGCCCTGGTGCCTTGGGACTCGGGGAGTGTTGTGAATTTATAGTTATACAGAATGGTCACCACTCTGATCTCTGATTGGTCCGGCACAGGAATGCTAGAAACCGAGAACCTGAGCTTTAAAAGTATTCGAATTTCTGTGTATGTGTGTGTGTGTGTTTGCTCCCCAGCCAGAAATACAGATTTAAGTGCATTTCTTCTTGGAAACATTTGTCACTGTGCGTGCATGGCGTCTGTGTGTGTGTGTGTGTGTGAGGGATGGTTACTGTGCTTGGCGTTTCTCCTCCATTTGTCCTCCCAGAGGCAGATCAGGCGAAGGGGAAATAAATTGGAGAAAGAGAATAAATCAATGCTAAACTGAGCACCAGTGAGACCTCCTAACCCTGAAACTGTCACACACACACACACACACACACACACACACACACAATGTGAAACGTGTCAGAGAAAAATGGTGTGTGAGTCCTTATATCCATACAAACCTTAACGCACACACACACATGCTAGGAGAAGAGAGAAAAGGGGGTGGTTAGCTGGGTTTCTGCACTATTTAGCCCTAATATGATCCTGCACCCACATTTTAACAACCTAATGTCTACACACAAACACAAACACGTTCACACCGTACATAGCAACTGACGTTTCAGCTGAACACTTAAGCTAGCTCTAGCGCTTTAGCTTCGGCTGAGCTTTCAAAGGTTTTCATTAACATTGCGCTTAAACTATCTCCTAGCTAAAATGTTGGATGCTTTCATCTATTACACTTTATATTAGAGTTTAACTGCTTTTGCTGCTTATTTTTTAAGTGTTAGTTTAACGTCTTTTGGTGCTAACATGGGCAATTTAAACAAGATTTAAGATAGCTTCATCTCCTTTCAGCCTGCACACACAAACTGACACTTTTACCCTTTTCCCACCAAAATTAGCGCGTTGACGCAGCTTTTTCAGACCCGCGTATAGATGCCAATTGTCTCTGTTCCCATTGCCGGCGGAGTATTCTGCTTTCAGTCTCTTTTCTGCTGCATCACCGTCTGTCGTCACAAACGTGCCAGAGATAGGGTCAGTAAACAGTGAAGATGTTACGGTGGTTAGGTCTTCATTGTATCTATTACGATGGAACGATGTTCGAGCGCTGCTTGGACGTAGACGGGTTTAATTTGTAGCTGAGATGAGAAGGAGTCGCAGAAGTTACCGAAGGAGCATAGCATCGTGCCGGAAAGGGGTAGGAGATTAGCATTTACACTTTAAAGACCACTTTTCGCTTCTTTGATTTCAGATGACAAACTGCAACTCCTATTCAAAAGCTGAGATGCTGACGGTTATACTGCTAACGGTTATACTACATTCACATGGATTCAGGCAGACGGTAGCCAGCAGATGGACAACACCGTCTGGGTGGCATGAGAAAAACAAACTTGCAGTCCAACAGAACGGTCAAACAAAACACACAAAGCAACATATCTGTATGATGATTTTGTATAGCTCAAAAAATATTGAATAAAATATACTAAATAAAATTAGCATGTTGCTATAAAACGCAGCTTTCTGTTAATATACCTTGGCAACCTTAATGTTAAATACCCTGTTAAATGTGAGGTCAATCATTCGTTAATGCTAAAACCAAACCTAAACCTGGTTTATTCTTTAAGGTATGTAGTGTTTTTGCACTGCTTTTTTACATTATTGCCCAAGTTTGCCTCTTGTTTGATGGTTGGTTTTCATCTAATCTTACCAGCCTGCTCTCGTCCACTTAAATTACATGTGGTTTGTCGTCTACTGGCGTCCTGATTCTATGTAAAAACAGCGACATTTAAGAGCCTTGTAATAGTGTTTGTTCCTTCCGTTTTCCTTCCGTTTTCATCAAGAACACTTACATTCGAGCCTTTTCTAGTGTCTTAAAGATGCCTTACACAACTTTGTACTTCTTAAACATGTAAGGCAACAAACAAACACAGCTTGTGTTTGTTAATGTGAAGAAAGACACCAAACATTACTCTGCAGTTTCTACGATTCACAGCCTGCTCCGTACCGAGCCGAAGGTCTGCACAGCTCAGGCTGCAGATGGAGCCGGGCGCGGGCGGTCGGGGAGCAGAGGGAGAGTATAGATTGGGATTATGGGGGTGCAATGGGGAAAGGCTCTTCAGTGTGTTTTCTATTCACCCTAAGTCCTCTAAGACCTCCTCATCTCTTCTGAGAGCAGCAAGCTGAGATCTGATCTAATGCCGAGTGCCACATGTGAGTGTGTTTGTGCGAGAGACACAACACTTTGATGAGAGCCTGCTGGGGATACGAGTGTGTGTGAGAGTGACGAACAACTCCACCATGTGTGTGTGTGTGTGTGTGTGTATGCTTGTGTGCTTACATTTAGGGCTAATAAAGGAGTGCAGGGTTTATATATTACTCTGTGTGTGCACTCTCCCTCATCCCTGAAGGGTTGTTTGGGGTATTCTGTGCAGGTTCTGCTCAGGGGGGAGGTGGGTTCTTGGGGTCTTGCATTCAGATGTAATTAGCCCAGACAATGGCCTGGTTAAAGCTGGAATCCTTCGAGTCCCCTCTGCCTTTGATTGTGCGGGCCAGCTGTGGAGGAATGGCCATTATCTCCCTGTGTCCGGCAGCATAAAGAAGCCCCCCTGCCCCAGTTACCCCCGCGCTGGAGTTCCCACAGGGGGAGGGACGTGAGCCGGTCACACACTGGCCTGGAGAAAGTGAAAGCAGCCAGAATACTTGCAAACATTCACACACGTAAATGGCTTCGTGTCGCACTTGAACTACCCTTTTTTTAAATGTGCGGAGCGGGTGGAACTATGAACACAAGGTTGAAAGAAGCGGCTTTTCATATCTGGATTTGGAAAGTTGAAAAAATCTTTCAGATTGAGATGCTTCTATTTTGTAGGTGTCTGTGTTTGTTTTTATTCCATCCGTGTGCGTTTAAATCATAAATATCTCATGGAGCGTTCTGCCTGCGCACGGGGACACTTAGGCCCATTAGACTTGCGAAGAAATTGAATCTTTACAGCACTGGGGGTGTATAATTACTGTTAATTTACTGCTCAGATTCTCCATCATTAACTCTCACCGTTGCATGCGGAGCGAGGGACACGGAAACGCAGACAAGTCCGTGTGCCGGGCCGCCACATGTGTTGACAGCAAAACCCAAGCGCTTGACTGAATTAACGGCGACCTCTTCGTTCTTGTAAGAACAGGACTCGCATCGTTTATGCGTTATTAAGTCGTGTAATTGGGCGGCCAGTAGTTTGCATATTAGCCGATTAGGGTAATATGTTTTGCCGCTCTCCACACACGGCTTGTCGGAGCCCCTGGCGACACATTTGGTAATTCTCAGAATTACACCCGAATCATAAGCCAGTGTTCTTTGGATCCCTTTAATTCAATGTGCGTCCGTTTGTGTCGAAACATGATTAGATTCACAGTGTTTATCAATTAACCCATCACTTCCAGTGTGGAATTGTTTTGACGGTAGAAATTTTATAGCCTTTGCGTGCGTTAGGTGAGGCTATAGTTTGAAATTAGCAACAAAAAATACATAGAGATACACAAGATGTGCGCGCCGCCTCTTTCTGAAGGTGAAACGTGCAAATGTTTTTTGTCCTTCAAGGTTCCTTTAACCTCTTAAAAGCTGTTATGTTGTACAGCCGGTGTCCCACTTTGAGCCAATAAAATCACATCTCCTAAATACCAGTAGTTGCCAAAGTAGGTCCAGGGACCCCCCAAGGATCTTACAGGGTTTCAGGGGGGGCTCAGCAGAGAGAGGATTAGTTTAATTTCAATATCAGCTTCCTTCATTTAAAGATAGGACAGTCAGATAGTGCAGCGTTGGTTCCTCCTAACAGTGCAAAGAGAAGACAGAACCGCGTCCGAGTCGACACCTTTATGGTCCTGTGTTTTAATGAGGCCTTGTAATACTAATACTCCTGCATTCAACAAGTATTAAGCTACCAGGAAAATGTACATGAAAATAAAATATTTATTATGCAGAATGAGAGTGAAAAACACTACTGCATTAGCATGTTAACATTACAGCTTGTAATAGTGAAGCTAATGAGTACAAAGTACACTATTTGGCTGCAGTAGGTGTATGAAATCGAACATATGGAAATACTCATACAAGACTGTACTTGGGTTTTAGCACTTGTGTAAATATTTCCGCTGCTGTGTGAAAAGCTTGCTGTGGAAAAACCACCAAAACCCTTGTTAGCCATCTCTGTTTGTGTGCATTGGAGGGTAGAGACACTTTTTCCTCATCAAAATATTTTGGATAGGAGCTTTGGGGAAACCAAGCCTCGCGTGCTCACTGTGCGCGCATCCATCCCAAAGTTTACCCAACAGGCAGGTGTGAGGGCGCAGAGCAGGCCGAGGGATCCATTCTTACTGCCTCCTCTCTGTGGCCCCGAGCTGCCCTCTCCGCGCGCCCCCCCCATTATTTGTCCCGACGGCCGAGCGCGCGGCCCCAATGAGCCCTTTGGAACGGAACGAAAAGAAGGAGCGAATTGCAGCTGTGACGTGGGCGTTGTTCCATTCAGCGCACTCGCCATGGCAACGGGGCAGAGGCCCTGGAAGCACGCGGCCCCTCTCTCTGGACCGCGTCCTGAGGGCAGAGAGGCAGCTGGAACTTTCTCCTGATGATCACTGCTCACTGTTTGAGGAAGCAAAAGACCCCGAAGATTTTGCTTAAAATGCAAGAAAACTGCATTAAATTTGGTTGTTTAGTTTGATATATTTGTACAAAGAAAGTTCTGCTCTTGAGCTCACAAATGGTGTTACGACACCAAATTCTGGGTATTTTGTGCAACTTTTACGCACCGATTTGACGTACAAAATCAAGAATTGTGACCCACTAACCCACATCAATGTAAATAAAGTTCTTTGAATATGAGCAAACATGTTTTTTTTCTTCTCCTGCTTCTTCAGTCTTTCTGTGTTTACACTCGGCAGCCCGGCTTCTCCCTCCACTTTGCACTCTACATGCTGCAGGACTGCGAGTATTGTTGGGCAGAGTGATTGGGGTTTCTGTACAATCTCCCGTGACCAATGAGCGGGGTGCTGTCAGGGGTAACCACATCTGTCAACCGTTCTTGGCCAATAAAGAGCGGAGCGAGGCGGACCACAGGTGCGCGCCTCTGCGTCCCCTTGGCACAGCGCCCGGGAGATGCTGGAGAGAGACGCCTCGCTGCCCCGTGGCGCAAAAGAGTTCCTGTCAAAGGCAGCCTCCTTTTAACTCCAGCTATCACTCTGGCTGCGAGAGTTATGGCGACCGCAACGTCCAACCACTACAGCGTCCTCAGCACCCCCAGCAGCGCGCCGCCGCCGCACTCGGAGTCCGGGAGCATGCAGCAGGCGGCAGCGTACAGGGACGCGCACACTCTGCTCCAGAACGACTACAGCACGTTACCGGGCGGCGGACATCCTCTCAGCCACGCGCACCAGTGGATCACGGCGCTGTCTCACGGTGACGGCGGGGCGCCCTGGCCATCAAGTCCCCTCGGAGAGCAGGACGTGAAGCCCGTGCTGCACGACAGTGACCGAGAGGAGCTGCAGAACTCCAGCAGTCTGCAGCAGCAGCAACAGCGACACCCTCACCTCGCGCACCAGCAGGCGCATCACGACGCCAGAGCATGGCGAACCAGCACCGCCACCACGCACATCCCCGGTATGGCGACTTCTGAGGGCCAGAGCCTGGTCTATTCCCAGTCCGGCTTTGGTCTGATGCCGGGGGGAGAGCAAGGGGGGATGCACCACCACCCCCTGCGGGACGAGGACCACCACAGCCACAGCCCGCACCTCAGTGAGCACGGAGGCGGCCCCGGGGCCCACCAGCAGTCTCTGTCACACCATCACCAGCACGGGGGCCACCAGGACCAGTCAGACGAGGACACACCGACCTCGGACGAGTTGGAGCAGTTTGCAAAGCAGTTCAAGCAGCGCCGCATCAAGCTGGGCTTCACGCAGGCGGACGTGGGTCTGGCTCTCGGGACGCTGTATGGAAACGTCTTTTCTCAGACCACCATTTGCAGGTTCGAGGCGCTGCAGCTCAGCTTCAAAAACATGTGCAAACTCAAGCCCTTGTTGAACAAGTGGCTGGAGGAGGCGGACTCCACCTCGGGGAGCCCCACGAGCCTGGATAAAATCGCGGCGCAGGGGAGGAAAAGGAAAAAGAGGACCTCCATCGAGGTGGGCGTGAAAGGGGCTCTAGAGAGCCATTTTCTCAAATGTCCGAAACCGGGAGCGGCGGAGATCAACTCTCTCGCGGACAGCCTGCAGCTGGAGAAGGAGGTGGTGAGGGTTTGGTTTTGTAACAGGAGGCAGAAGGAGAAGAGGATGACTCCTGCAGGGGGACAGATACCAGGAGGAGAGGACATGTTCGGGGACACCCCTCCTCACCACGGAGGACAGACTCCTGTGCAGTGACCCCCACAGTCCGTTATCCTGAGCTAAACACGGACCCCTGAAAGAGGAGGAATAAAGCCTCCTTATTTGTTTGATTGTCCGCGCGGAACTGGATCTCATCCAGGTTAAATGTTGGACCCACGGACACACGCATACGAACAGTGGGACACACACACAGTGGGGATCTTACAGTGGCACTCCAGCACTAAAAATAAGCAGAGTACAGCTGTATGGAGAGGTTTCATGCCGTGGAAGTGCCAAACATTCAGAGAGACGGCTGCTGTGTGCGAACCAAAAGAAAAAAAATGCTACAAAACGCTTTTCTATACCTTTTCCCATGGCGTCATTATTTAACGCGTCATTACAGAAAGGCATTAACGAGGGTGATGTGGGCACGAGGTGTCCTCGGGGGGCGGGAAAAATATAAAAACAAGCTCGGGGCTCGAGGAGAAGTCGCAGTCAGTGTGGGTAAATAAACGCCATCTTTCCATCATAACAAAAGCAACAGGGGTTCTGCTCGCGCGTGGCACGAGAGGAGGGAAATGGCAGACACCTGCTGTACAACATTACAAATACCAGCTAACTATTATTATTATTATTATTATTATTATTATTATCATTATCATTATTATTATTATTAGCATTGTAAAATTCTGGTGATTATTCTGGAGGATGTTTTGATTTGACTGTGAGCTCAATCCACAATTTATTGAAATTAAAAATGACCCACTTGCTTTAAAAATTACTAAAATTCAGAATTAAGTTTGGAGACACTTACATTTTATAATAATAATATCAATAATAATAATGATAATAATAATAACAATACTACTGTGGTTTTCATACAGACTGGTTGACTTTAACGCTTTCCTTTCCGTGCAGACACTCTCTCTGTGCGCCTGTTTACAGTCTGTGTTTTTGCTGTTTGTTATTTCTCTACTTTTTCCAAAATGCTGTGACGAGAAAGACCGAGACTGTCCGAGGCTGGAGACTTCTCCAGCCCTCTGCCTTCCTTTATAAGAAGAAAAACAAACTGAATATTTCCTGGTATACCAGCTGTGGCCGCAGTGGCTCTACTACTACTGACTGTGTGACTCACTCACTCACTGAGCAGACTATCTGTGGGATGTATCTCCAATCGTTTTTGTATGGCTTCGTTTGTTTGTTTGTTTGTTCCGGTTTCTCTCTGTCAGTCTGTGCCAAAGCACAAACACAGACACGTGTTGTTGTGCCACAAAAACCCTGTGAATAATAACCTGATCTGATGGTTATTGGAGGAAACAGTGGGAGATGAATGCTCTGACTGAAATATGAAGAAAATATAGAAACTCAGAAACTCAAATGCAGCTGAAGGATGGAGAGCGCGGAAGAGAAAATAGGTCCTGTGATATTTAAACATATGATGTGATTTATAGTTAATTTTTGCATTTTAAAAACTTTTGAATGTATAAGTGAGAATTAATGACAAAACGAGGATTATAACAAAAGTCTCTCTTCATTTTATGAATTCTTAAATACCAAAAAAAAAAATCATTAAAAAAGCAGAACAATATTTGACGTATTGTTTTTGCTCACTGGTATTTTCCTTATTTAAAGATGTATTTCAGAATAATGTAGTATTGTAAGCTATAACGTAAAAGGCCCAATATTTTCCTAATCCAACAATCTGCTCGTAATTCTGATCACATGATCCTTCAGCTGAATTTGAGTTTTTGAGTTGGAAAAAAAAACCAAAACAAAATAGCATCGACCTGAAATCTGTGAACCAACGAAGAAGAGAAAAGAAAAATCAACGATTGCACAATTTCTATATGCTTTTTGTCATTAAATCGTATTTGTTTTCTATAACTCTGCAGTCTCTGCACGTTCATTGAACAGTTCTTTTTCCCCTGCCTGCACGCGGCCTTCCTTGCATCATAATCGTGGATTTGATCAATCCGTCTCGGTTGCTTTAAATTGTCCTTCAGCTGTTTCAGTCAAGTGTTTACAGCCTCTGATGTGTGGTGATAATGTTCGAGCCGGCCAGCGGTCTGAGAGTGAAACACAGCGCAGCTTTAATTAATATCTGCATCAGGATAAATATGGAAACTAATTGACGATTATTACGAGGCGTGATTTAAAATAATAAAAGTCTGCTCTACAGAAGGGACACCAAACAGGAAGCTGTTTCCTTATCTGCTGATGCCTTACAGACTACAATTCTTGTTGTATTATGTAGGCTAAAATCAGGCTTGCTGCCTTTCTAATAGGCTACGTCATAAAATAATGACAAAAACAAAAGCACTATGTATCGTTTCAATGTTCTAGAAAATAATTTAAAAATTACAGAAAAGCTTAATATGTGTACAGACACACAGAAAACGTAAATATTAATATAATGACCTGTTTTCTTTTGAAGAGACCGCAGTGTAAATTTAGACTAACATTTGAAGCTTATACTCGTTTCAGACATTTTTGACCATGTATTGTTGCCGTAGACTTTTTTTCGTGTAATTTTACCAACTACAACTACGGTTTTCATATTCTTCAGTGCATCTTTGCCTTTTGTGTTTTGTTTTACAATGATCTAATCTTGTGTTTTATTACCTGTTTGGTCTGATCAGTGGTCAAATCACAAACAGTCCGCTGACGCCCCCTAGTGGCTGTCAGCAGGTTAAAGTCAGGCTCAGGTTGGAAGCTTTTTATGTAACAATACTTTATTATAGTCCATAAGCAGGACCATCACTGCTGTTCAAGGCAACACGCCTGGGTTATGCCCTCTTTTTTCATCTGGGGTTTTATAAACCTTTAGGATGTTTGTTAGGCCTACTACAGTTAAACACATACACACACTAGTTTTACACAATTATCTCCACTAAAATACCAGAATATAATTTTCGGTTGTATGTACAGGTTTTTGAACCTTTCAGTTTTGTCTAACTTGTATGCTGGGAGGTAAAAGGATTTTATTTTGAAGGTCTGTTCCTAATAATAGGCCTATTTCCAATACATTCACATAAAATAATCTGCTACTAAGTAAAGGGAAAGTTTAAAGAAGCAGTTATTTAGAACGTTGAATGTGTATGTTACATGTTTATACAATTAGCAGGAAATATAATGAACAGCTCAAATCGTTAAAAACATTTAAAGAAATTTTTTTTTTGTGGCGTCAGGATCTCATGACCGCAATGTTTTAAAAATCCTGGCTATAGCCCTGTCAATTAGTTATGGTTCATGAAGACTTATGTTGATACAAAAAAAATAAAAATAAAATTCTAAACTGCTAGAAAAAAATAGGCAAAGACAGGCTTAAAATTCTGTATTAATACTGTCTTTAATAGTCGAAATTTAACTTGTAATATATGCGCTTTATTTTGAAATCTGAGCCAGTATGTTAGATTTTTGTGGCAAAAAAGAGAGCAATTAGAGAAAGAAAAAAGGGGGAAAGAATAAATATTTGTGTGTTTTGTGTGTGTGTGTGTGTGTGTGTGTGTGTGTGTGTGTGTGTGTGTGTGTGTGTGAGTGTGTGTGTGTGTGTGTGTGTGTGTGTGTGTGTGTGTGTGTGTGTGTGTGTGTGTGAGTGTGTGTGTGTGTGTTTAGCCAGGTCTAAACCCAGCTCTCTGTGGGACCCTGTTGCCTGGATTCTGTCCTATCAGCAGGCGACCATCTGCCCTCCTCCCGGCCCTCACGCTCACACAGGCATCCTTTGCATTATTCATTTTTACACACACGCGCACACACACACACACATAAATATACACACACATAACACAAAGGCACATTCACTCCTCCCAGCACAAAACATCCAACCTCACACATCATGCACACAGGCACGTGTTAGACAGCCACACACTCACACAGCTGCTGCCTCTGACACTGTACGCCATCTCTGACTCACCAGCGCTGCTTCACACGCTGGAGTCATTGTCAGCTCTGAATCGTCTCCTCGGCCTGTGTGGAAAGAATCTCTCAGGGATTCTTGTGCACAATGGCTGCAGAAACACAACCAGGCAGTGTCATCAAAGATCTTTCATCTCTTCCTGACGGTTTGTCTTCTCTCCCCTTTCTCTCCCGAACACACTCTCAGAACTCTGAATCTGCACTCCCACCACTTGCTTTCTTCTCTCTCTGCCCTCCTTTTTTCTCTCTTTCAGCACAAAGAAAAGGGCAGGGAGCTAATTCTTCTGCAGTGTTGGGTGGGCTTAGTATTGTCATATGGTAGCAAGCACAGAGGGAGAGGGATTAGGACACTGATATATGCCAGACTGTACCCACATGTAAGCGCTGAAACAGAGCTAAAAGATTCACCTTTTATTCTTAGGTAGATTTCAAAATAAAAGCCCACAATAACTGAGACAAAACAAGAGGAAAATACCACAGCTATATTTAATGAAATATTACGAGTAATCCATTTTCATACAGCTTTTTATCTCTATGTTTGATACATTCATAAGAATCTTTTTTAAATGTTACAGAGCATTTTCTTTTAGGTCACGTTCGCATGTTAATTTGCTTTTATTTTCTCAGCCCCCCTGGTTGTCGTATTTACAGTTTGATGAGACTCCGCAAGTGTTTGAGCACACACACAACACCACGAAACAATGCAATATGGCTTCTAAAAGTCTACAAGCAGAAATCTCAATGAGGGGAGCGACGGACACATGACACAGGGCCGAACCCCTGACCTTTGACCTTTAACAGCTGAGGGACACTGAGACAGATGAAGATGACCACAGACTGGAAGGAACTGTACAGGTTTGGAGACGCTGATGAACAAGGTAACTGACCTCGTCATGCTGATATGAGCTCGAGCGATCAGTCTGGTATTCAAATGTTTTTATGGTTTAAACTGGACATGAAGCTCTGACACAATGCTCTTGATTTTATGATATAACATTCACCAGATGACGTCTCAAAACGTGGAAACACATGCAATTACTGCAATGACTGGCAACGTGAAGATATGCAGTGTCAATGGAAGTTAAAGAATGCACAGTATTGCACTAATACACAGATCAATACAATGATTGATTGACAGGAACTGTCACATGTAAACATAAGAAGAAAAGTGCAAAATAACGATATCAATAATGAACAATAATCATTGCATCAAGCACATCCACCATTAAAAAAACATTTATAGGCGTAAAGCTTTAAATAAAATATAATAAATTACTATGACATATAAAAACATAAGTCATGTTCTGGCACTGATGTAAAGTAAACCGCTGTAGGAGTCAGTGTCCATAAGGCTGAAAAAAGAAGGCAAGAACATGCAGGCGAGGGCTTTTAAGACACAAAACAACAGTTTTCAGCTCATTTTTTCTCAGTTTTACACAATATGCTCGTGCTGAAATGACTTTGCAGTAAGTCCTCCTCAATAAAGGCTGGGTTGAGGCTTTGATTTGGAGCCCAACTTTTTGATATTTTATTGGTTTTTCTGTCCAGCGAGAACCCAGAAAGCCTTAAAGTGAAGGAGCCACAGAGAAAAAGCTGCGATCTCTGCAGTCATTAAACCACATCATCACATTTTTCACCAAAACCTTTGAGTGTTAAAACGTCTTCATAACCTTGTGATGCCATTTTGTTACTTCTTATTCACAATGCAATGCTACATATTGAGGCTACCTTTTACAACTTCCCCCCGCTGCAGCATCTCCACAAGTAGCGCCTGACCGATGTTGGAATTTTGAGTCATAAATATTTGAGTTTTAAAAATACCAGCAAACAATATTTTCTAATGCATTAATCTCTGATTTTTAAAGAACAGGGGTTAAGATGTGTAGAGTTAAACTTGTCAGTGCTCTCTGGTGGACAAATGATGCATTGGAGACACTACCTCTAAATTTCTCAAACACATTTGTATCCACTTTTTCATTTGATCTCCCGACATTTATTGGCCGAAAAAATGATACACATGCTGTATATTTGCATTAAGGCCTGGTCACATGAGCATTTAAAGTGGTTACACTTGGCTGCAATTTAAAGATTTAAAACAGTTCAACGTCAGTTCAAAATATCAAGCGGTCTTTTAGGAGACAGAGAGTCACAAATGGAGCAGGCTGTAGCTCATTAGCTGTTTGACAGAGGTTATTAAATATAGTGGAATGGTGCCAGAGTATTTACTGAAAGAGGAATATATGACAGTTGATGGTACAAATACATGTGAACTTGTCCTGCTAGCAAAGAAGAGCTCTCGAGTTTGCTAACTGACTGTTAGCTGCGCAGCCTCCTAGCCAGAAACAGCTAGCTTACAAGTAGCCATTCATCAATCTTTTAGAAGAAGAGATGTTGCAAATTTAGCGCAGTTCAACATCAGATACCTGCACAATTTTTGCTGTTGAAAAACATCAAGCTGTCTTTTTAGAAACAGAGTCAAAGATGGAGATGGCTGTAGCTCATTAGCTGTTTGACAGAGGCTGTTAAATATACAGTAATGGAATGGTGCCAGAGCATTTACTGCTCCACCAAAGAGGAATATCTGACAGTTATGATATGAAGTTGATGGTACAAATACATGTGAACTTGTCCTGCTAGCACAGAGCTAAGTTAAAGGGCTCTCGAGTTTGCTAAATGACCGTTAGCTGCGCAGCATTCTAGCAAGAAACAGCTAGCTTACAAGTAGCCAGCCACCAATCTTCTAGAAGAGAAATTTAGCACAAGTTGCGCAGATTTATTAAGATACAGTTAACAAACTTTTGCTGTTGAAAAATATCAAGCTGTCTTTTTAGAGACAGAGAGCCAAAGAGTCAAACATGGAGATGGCTGTAGCTTATTAGCTGTTTGACAGAGGTTGTTAAATATAATGGAATGGTGCTAGAGTATTTACTGCTCCATGAAAGAGGAATATTTGCAGACAATTATAATACAGAAGTTGATGGTTTACATGTGAACTTGCCCTGCTAGCACAGAGCTAAGTTAAAGGGCTCTCGAGCTTGCTCAATGATTGTTAGCTGCGCAGCCTCCTAGCGAGATACAGCTAGCTTACTAGCTAAACTGCTTCACCAAGTAACCTGCCACTGTGTCACCAATCTTGTAGCAGATTTTTTTTTTTAGCAAAGAAGCGCCAATTATTTCACCGTACCACTTTCTGGTGTGACAAGGCCTTAAGCTAGTTTTGCTAACCCAAGCTAATCTTAAGGTCTATCTCTTTTCAGGCCCTGTGAAAAATCTTTCTTTCAAGCCTATCATGAACACTATTTTAAGCTGGACAGTGAATAAGAAGCAGCAGCATCAATAAAAGAACCACACTGTAACTGTTTTCGTTTTCCACCATCTAAATGAACAACATCAAAATCATGACAGTGTGTGTGTGTGAGGGAGGATTTGCTGAGCTGTGTACACGTCACCACTCTGCCTTCATTCACACAGAGGATGACTCATCGCACACGTACTGTACACCCCTTGCTTGCAGCCATAGTCGAAGCTTTAACACACGATATGTTGGTTTGTGCATTTGCTGAGTGACAAACACACATAAAACCTGCATCTCATCGTTACACACCCCCAATACAAAGAATCTGACATTAAAGATGAGATGAGCGGATCGGTGTCTGTTCTGTTATTGCTTCATGCAACCTCCTCTGAGCAATCCATCATTTTAAATAACTCCTTTTAGTCGGCTACATCTTTGTGTGGAGGGTTATGGCTAGAGTCACCGAAAAAAAAGACACATAAAAGTGAATAAAGAAATGTAGACAATATAATCACCATAAGGTGTAAAGGGAGATTTTTGATTGGCACGTACCAGCCATGCACCTTCATTCAGTTTATATCTACTTCATCTATGTGTATGTATCTATGTGTGATTGTTCAACTCGCTCTCAATGCTTGAATGTGTCTATTCTACCTAAAGCTACAAAACACAGGCGCTGGACAATGTATGTTCTCATATTATGCTTCTAATGTGGGAGAAAAATGCTTTTTTTTTTTGGCAAAATAATCATTTATATCGTTTCAAAGTGCTTATGGCAGATTGCGATTTACTACAAATTTTCCTCTACTAGATTTTAATGCATTATTTAGATATGGGCAGCAGGCATTACTGTAACATCCCATTTGTGTAGACAGAAACGTACAGAACAGGAGGTCAAAGGGTCCTCGCATGGACTTTGATAACACGATTTGGTCGATGTGTCCAACACAGAAGGGATTTTAAAGGAGAAACACCTACAGTATTTACACAGAGGGGATGACTCTACATTTCTACACGCTATCTATACTATTTATACTCATATATAATCAAATATTCTATCTATTAAATCTGAGAATCAATTCAGATCCATTTCTATATGTACACTGGATAAATCCTGTACAGTTCCCTACGTGTCGCTGTCGTTCAACACAAGGCGTTACGGGTTTAATTAGTCGAAACACACACAAGGCTGAGTGGTGCGGGGTTGCTACGAGGGACGACGGCGGGACACGTGCACACGTAGTTGCGACGGTTACAACGGGACAGGTGGAAGTTGTAACTGCAGATGAAGACGTGGAGGAGTTTCTCAGCAGGGGCGTCATTTACTCCTGATTTCTTGTTTTTAAATCTGCCTTTTTCTCTCTCTCCCTCCACTGAAACTTCTCTGCTGTCTCCTCACTTTTGATCCATTTTACTTGCTGTATTTTTCACCCCCTTTTCCCTGACTGCCATCGTTCCTCCACTACAGTGTGCAGGTTGAACCTCTAGGTCCTCCCGGTCTCCGCTGACACAGAAATACTCCCCAAATCTTCTCTACTCAACGAGAGACGGGGCATGTGTGCAGGTAGGACGCAACTCTTGTTGTGCGTTTATATGTGGTGTGTACTATGCATTTGTTTGTTGTCAACACTTGAGCTGGTCCATTTCAGAGCACTCCGTGTCCATGTCCGAGTCATACAGCGAGTGGCCTGTAGGGTCACTGTCGGGCGACGGCGGGTCCTGCGGCTCGTGAGTGTGCGAAGTGTGTGTGTGCGTACAGTCCTGGAAAGTGTCCGTGCCAGAGTAGAGGCCCAGGTCCGGAAGTTTCGAGTTCGAGTTGCTGCCGTCTATGCTGTCAGAGTAGCAGAAGTCCTCCAGGTCCACAAACCACTCAGGCCAGAAGCGCCGGCGGATTCGCTCGCAGTACATGGCCAGGTTGATGAGCTCCCCTGGCAGGGACAGAGAGCAGAGTGGGTGAGGTGTTCTGAAAATGTTAGGCAATAATACTGATTGTACCTATATTGTCTATACCCTACCATACGATACTATAAAATACGATACGATACATTTTATTGTCTCTATAGGGAAAATTGTCTTGGACTGAAATGCTGCACATATTGAGTAAGTACTATTGTGTAAAAAACATAAAGTAACAACAATCAACATGGAAACAGAGTAGCACCAAAGACAATTACACATACTGAGTCCAGAAAACAATTCCCCAAGCGGACAATAAAAGAATATCTTTTCTTATATCATCTGACACATATTTTACACATATTACACAACAACAAGTGTGGCACAAACCCTACAGTCGCAAGTAACATCATATTTGGATTGAGGTGGGCACAAATGAGTTATACTGCATGTTCCTCTCTAAAGCAGTAACTTCAGCAGTTGAGATAATGTCTTTGCCTGCGATATTCATATCAAATGTTGGCTATCCCAAAACCCATCATTTAAAATTTAATGATGCCATCTCTGAGGTCAAAATCTACCAGCCTGTTTCGCAGTGAGATGTTAGACATCAGGCTGTCGGAAAAGGAATTTCTGATGCAGATTTGTGCTTTGAGGTTCAAGTGGAAACGGTTCAGTCATGCTGCTTTCAGCTGAAGGAACTCTGCCAAATCAGGTTATTCTCATCTCCGAGGCTTGGACTACTGTAACGCACTTTATTGGAGCTCTGTCAGAACTCCCTTCCCTGACTCTAAATGGTGCAGAACACTACTGCCCCATTTACCGACACTAAGCGTGATAAAGTGATATGATATGAACACTCACATTCTAGCTCCTGTTGTTGATTTGAAGGTCTACTGATCCAAGCATACATTTCAATGTCTTCTTAAAAAATATCTTATATGAGATATTATAACTATCTTGAAAATACATGATGATTCTCAGTAAGGTCTGCGCATTATCCAGAATAACCAGCACCAGCTTTTCATGATACAAATGCTGCATTATGATCTTATTATCCAATATTGTAAACAACACAAATTAAATCTTATTTTGTTGGCCTTGCAGCAAAAGTCTTTGTGATTGATATCTCAAGATCTTAGCTAATAAATCTCAAACTGTCCTCCTCATTTAAGAGAAGAAACAGATGATACTTCACAGTACGGGCTGAAAACTGGTTGTTTAGATTTGTATTTCAGTGAACTCACCTTTGATGAGCTGCTCCGGCCGTGTTCCTGGTAGCGTCCACATAGCGGGGGCCAGGTGACTGAACACTGCAGCATCTACTGTTGAAAGCTTCGAGCCCATAAGATACTTCTTATCACCTTAGAGAGCACACAAGGACAGATGTGTCAAATAACAACATGAAAATATCCTGTGTCGATGTTCTTCTCCTCTTAAAGGGGTGGTTAAAATTTGTGAGGAAATCAACAAATTCACTTTCTTGCAAAGATTTAGATAAGTGAATCGATCCCACTCTCTTGTGAGTATGGTAAATACAGTGCAGCAGTGAGTTAGCTTATCTTAGCATTAATACTGAGAACATGAGGAAATGGCTAGCCTGCATTGTCCAAATGTTTAAAATATACATTTATTGTGTATTTATGTATTTTGTTTGCTTAAAGGAGCAATTTCCCCCTGGTGAAAGCCACTGTCAGTCAAAGCTGGTGTTCTCTGTAATCAATAGAAGCAATCAGCGCCATAGCTGTGGAGAAAGTTGAACAAACAGGTTTCGCCCATTCTACACTCCTACAACACCCAGTGTGCATTGCGCCCCTCCCTCTGAAAGAAACGGCCCAGCGAGAAACGCTGGAGTGAAGTACTACTGTTTTCCAGAGCGGTTCAGAATCAGAAATACAATGAGAATATACCGGTGGATCGTCTAAAAGATCTTCAGGTCTGCAGTCTACATTTCAAACCTGACGATTTTGAACGAGACATGACATCGGAGTCGGGCGTCCTAGATTGAGGAAGTGTAGTTAAGCGAGCTCCCTGGCCTCCACCAGATGATGCGTTTTAGTCTGGTGGAGGTTTTCCAGGGCCCATTGGAGAAGCGGATAGCGTCCTCAAAAGGCACAGAGCGAAATTGTATTTTTTCTAGCATATTAGCTCCCCATAATAGCATGATAAGACTAAGGTTGAAAATCGGCGAACTGGCCCTTTAATGCTTGCAAAAAAAAAAAAGCAAACATAAACAACGTGTTTGGGTTTTATTAGAGGTTATGTGTGGGACTATTTTTTTATTATTTTATTTATTGGTGAAATAACGTGACAATAAACAGGACAGTGAGAGTGAAAAAAAACAACAAAAAGAAAACGTGGGACTATTTAATGGCCGGGGCAGTGATTTCCTTTGCTCAGATAACTGTCATCTGACCGTAGCTTCACTTTTAACGGGTAGTTTTTGCTTTAATCTACAATGACGGTTGTTTGGATGCAAACATGCTGTATTTCCAACTGGGACATTGGTTTGTGAGATCAAAGATGCGATGGCTACATAAAATAGCAATGTCATTTTAAGTTCTGACATAAAAACACACACATATGTACAGAAAACATACACATGGAAGGAAACCGTAAGGGGAAAAATTGCTTCTGGCCACAAAATGAAAGACTTCAGAGATCGATCGATGCCTTTAGGGTTGTGAAACCTGAGTGGGCACACAACACTTCCCACCTCTTGCATGCTCTCAAATCTCTCTGTTTTGCATCCCCCAGCACAAACTGCCAGAGGTTATGTATTGATTCTAGACTGCAGTGCAACGTTTTCACCTCAGGAGGTCAGTATTGAGCGTTCCTTCCATTTCACTGAAAACACTGCTGCCCCCTAACATGTAGAAACATGATGTCGATGTTATAGTTCTCAAGACACACATTGAAAAACCATTGCAGTGGTTTCACTCTCCCAATAAAGCTGCTGATCTGCCTCCAGGGGAAACTAGAGGAACACAGAGGCGAGACAAACTGTGACAGAGTCTCCCAATTAGAAAGTGAATGTCCTAATACGTGCTGCAGAAAAACTAATGTGCTGCAATAAAGGATTTCACATGGGTAGATTTAAGGTGATCGGGTTGTTGTATTATTTATAGTACTGTAGATCTTCCGTTTGGTGAGCTACATTATTTATAGATTGAAGGTATTAAGGATATTTTACCTAGAAGCGTGGCCAAAGTGCGCATGTCTTTCTCCATCAGGGCGTAAACTTCCTCCTTAGAGAAGCGTCCGATCCCGTGCCCGTACATCTCCCTCTTTACAATCCCGCCGGTCAGGTGACTCAGAATCCACTTGAGCAGGTCGCTCAGTGGTCCGCTCACCGACAGCATCTTCTGGGTCTCCTCCAGGTTGTCCACCCACTGACAGTACGCTATGGTCCTGCAGCACAAACACACAGTTCTGTATTTATACAAATACAATAGACTGTATGCAAAATATCAATCCTTCTATCTCCTGTTCTATAACAACAAAAGAAGAGCAGTTTGAACTCCACTAGTCCCTCACCAGTAGAAATGCTCCTCCACCATCTTGGTAATGGCGCGAGACACAGCCTTCTCCTGTGGCGTCAGGCTCTTGTTGAGGCTTGCGCCCAGACGCTCTTCCAGGAAGTCGATGATAAATTCAGAGCCGCACACTTGCTCCTGGTTATACTCGATCCACGGCATCTTTCCCTGTGGTGAAAGCTTCCCATCAAAGTAGTTCTGCAAGTGGGAAGGGATTCATGAAATGATTATGGAGAGGAGCGAGGGAGGAAGACCAAAGAAGAAAATGTTAAAAATGAAGAATAGATAAAAGTTATTGGCAATTAGATTGGAATGAAATCAAGATAAATATACAACCCCAGCTGTACCTGGTAGGGCAGGTCCACCATACGGAGGTAGGTCTCCATCTTAAGGCAGAAAGGGGAAAGGGACGGGGCGCCCGATTTGGGCCTGGAGAACTGGTGGAGTATGATGGCATCTTTAGAGTCCAGCTCTTCCTCCTTTCTGTGTGACAGACAGAACAACAGAGCTGCAGATCACACAGAAGGAGAAGCGTGAATAAACAAACTGTGTGTATTTGTAGTGCTCATGCCATGGGAACTAATTCTTTCTCACAGCAGTGCATTTGGGGACAGAATCAAAGTCCTCACAAGTCCACACTTATTCACTTAGATGAGAAGACTGATAGCACTCTGATATGTCTGTTAGCTTAATACATATAAGGCTAAAGCCAGCAGCCTGTTAGTTTAGCTTATTGCTAAATATTTAGCACCTCTAACACTAACTAGTAAACACATCTCACTTACTTAATCCATGTAAAACCTTGACTGTAAAAAAAGGAATTGGTCTTTGGCTAACCTCACAGACAAGACTCAAGAATTTTGGAAAGAGCCAGGCTAGCTGTTTCTCCTTGTCTCCAGTCTTTATGCTAAGCTAACCTAAGTGCGTTGAAATATGTGTGAGTGTAGGGTGTGGATTTGGCTATGATATGACTGACTGAATAAATCAATGATCTGCAACCCATGTCCTTTAACTAGCCCTGAGTGATAGTCTGCCCTGGGCCATCCATCCAAGCCAAGGGAGAAACTGCAATGTCAAAATAATGAATCATACCCTTGCGAGAGATTATGGTGCATTCACGGACACTGTTGGAGGCTACTTTACGGACAAGGGCAGGCCTACAAAACGGCAACTAATTCAAGTGGACTTAATGCAGAACTGCGGGGAGCTATCCACAGTGTGAGGTGCTGAACCGTCAAAGCAAACGTCAGCCTAAGAGCGGAGGAGCTGTCTACGTCAGAGTGGTGCTCGCGCGCTGTTAAAGAGCCTGGTTCAGTTGCACTAATTGCTGTTTCATGTAAAGGCACGAGGGTACCGGAAAATAAAGCGTAGCATACAGAGAGAGAGAGACGTGAAATATTTAACGTCAGACTGGACAAAAACAACAACAAGGACTTGTCCCGAAAGCCTCGTCCAAGGAATATTTACCGCACAACGAACATCCTGTATTTCCGTGGAAATATCGACCCCAAACTAATGACAGCTATGAGTAGCCGGTATACTGTATACACCGGTATAATAAAGGCCTACATGGGATGTTGTTTTCAGTTGAGATAAAATCACTTCATCATCATCATCTAAACATTCTTGTAATGTTAATAACAACACAAAAAAAAGAAAAGAAAAAGAGGTGTGTTCACTGCCCACCCTATGACTTTTATTTTGATAGTCCCTGTGTTGTTGCAGGGCTGTGAATCGTCATAAACAGTGGGCCTTGGACTGCAGGTAACCCGAGCCTCTTTAAGGTCAACACATTCAATGAACCAATGAACAATCAATAATGTTAAACACAACATATTCTCCTTTCACTCAAAAGTGCCTGTTTAAACCATTGTTTGGCTTTGGTGCGACTGTTCACATTACAGGGGTTTTTTTTGTATATCTGCAGTGCTTACATTGAAACCAGCCTCCGGAACCTGTGTGTGTATGTGTAGCAAAGGGGGGTAAAAATAAAGCGAACACACAAGATGAACCTTTACATCATGTCGCCTCGTCCTTGAAATACAGGCACGTGAAAGTGACCCTCTGTCACTGTGTATAACATCCAATTTTATGAGAAGATAGCTTCTCGAAACAGGCCGGCAGACCAACAATCAACAATGGAAATATAAACACTTTTGTAATCGTTTTTACCACACCACAACACAGCCTCAGCCATGACCCCCGAGATAGGCCGCATTAATTCAGAAAAATAAGCCAATAAAGATGGAAACGGCCTAATGTGTGTGTTTATGAGGAGGGGATTGGGGGTGGGGGGTTCCGTTACATCACAATCCACCCACTCACGATTCTTTATTCTCCACTGACTCCGCTCTCACCCCGCCCATCCTGACAAGATTAAGTAATATCAAACCCCAGTGAAAATACAGCAGACCTGCGAGATTTGGGCTGAAAATACGATCAGAGTAAGATCAGCTGTTTTCAGATCGATCTCTCTCCGGCCCAGGAGGCCCGAGCCCCGCAGCTTCTACTCTGCCTCCTCTGTGTTTGTTGGTACCTGATGGCCAGCAGTTCGTGCAGCAGATAGGCAGCAGCAGCGAGCAGAGCCCCTCCGGTCAAATACAGCGTCTTCCTCCACCACGAGTCCGAGCCCAGAGCCGACATGATCCCGCTGTAGTCCTGCAGTGGGTAGGCGATGATGTACCCATAAAACGAGAGCGTCTCATCGGAGCCCAGCAGGCCGGAGGAGAAGCTCTGGTTCTGGCCAAGATCAACCACACACGACCGCGTCCAGGCAAACCCGACGCGCCAACACATGCTCTCTGTCTCCGGCCACTTTCCGCCTCACTTTGGCAGCTCGGGGCTTCATCAGCGGGGGCTTCATGGGTGCATACGGCTGCACGTGCGGGGAAACCGGGCGAGGAACAGCCGACTGGACACTAGCGTCCCGCCCGGAGCTCGTCCCCGCAGCGGGGTCCACATCCTCCGCAGCCCGCTCGGAGCTCGCTGACTGTAGCCTCCCCTCTGTCACTGTCGAGTCAGATAAATAAACAATACTTCCGGTTGTGGCTTTCAAAGTAAAAGTTGAGTCTTGGATTATGTGTTGCGACATTGTGGGCTAACCAAATCCCTTTTGTTTGTGATTGTTTGAATCAACAATCATGGGCTACAGTTGATAAGCACAAAGAGATGACAGTCTACATACTGCAGATATTCGGAGGGTCTGATATTAGTACAACAGCTACAACCATGGCTGCAAATTATTATGATAATCTTGTACAGAAACATATCAAATCTATTTTAGCCAAAACAGGCAAGACAGGATTTTTGTCAGCAAAATGCAAGGCTTAATATAGGATCATATCAATATCAAAGCATAGGCCTGAGTAAATAGCTTATTTAGGCCTAAAAAGACTAGTAAAACACACACACGCACACACACACACACACACACACACACACACACACACACACACACACACACACACATATATATACTGAATAACACAAAACATACTTTTTGTACGGAAAAGTATTTTTTATTGGCTGTCTCTTTACATTGGTAAACTCTTTACAAAGTATTTTTTGCTTGTAATTTCAACACTTTCCTCTCAAAGTATTATCCCCGTAACAAAATGTAATCTTTGAATAAAAATACTTGTCTCACATCGGAATTTTCATTGACCGTATACAGAAAATCACGGGTCAGGCTTTAACGTATTTATTATGGTATTTTCTTCCCCTACTGTAAAAGATATATTGCGGGATTTTATTTTGAAGGAGTCCGTTGATGTTTTTGACGTTCGTCTCTGCTCACTTCACGTAGGTTAAGTGACGTCACGAGGACTGCCTGCACCCCATGGTAACAACAACTAGAGGCAACGACAGTTAGTCCTCTGATATAATATTACTCAGTGGAATAGTTCATAATTTTTTAACAACAAGCGGGAGAAAATGTGAAGAATAATAACCCTAACATTATGTCCGCATGAACTCCAAGATAAAATATAGCCCTTTTTAAATATGAAAACAAGTATGTGATATGTTACGTATTCTTGGCATCTGCCACTAGGGGTCCTACCTCTGCCATACTGCATTAAAGTGACATTGAAGTTAGGTAAAGAGACTGAACATGGCTTTTGTAACATGCTGCAAGATTCCCCAGAGTCCGTTACATACTGTATTTATAAACATGATATAACAGCTTGAAAACAGAAGAGGAACCACCTTGTTTTACACACCATACGTTTTATTATCTTAAATGATAGACAAAAGGAAACGTTCAAGTTATAATAAAACAATTTGTGGGAATGTTTTAGACATAACTAGTAGGAATATCTAGGCTGGGTGAAGCCCTTTAATGTTATGCCTGTCCATGTGAACAGTCATGTAACAGATGGAGCCTGCTGAAGGGCTGGAAAATACCAGACGGGAAACCAGAACAAGGCTGCATCCAACTTGCCTCAGAGGCTTCTGTGTTTTTCATCAAGTAGGCCTGTGCAATGTTTTTCCAATAGTGACAAAAATAAAATATTGTACAGAAAGCCACCATGGGAGTATTTAAAGATGTATACAAGAAATGCAACATAATCCACCCCAACATGTGGACAATGTGCTTTTTAAAAGGCGGTTTCTCTTTAACCAGCAGCTTTAATGTTGTAAGGCTTCGAGCACTTTCTTTTGAGAACAGCCACACACAGCTCGCACCGTCTTACTCAACAAAAAGGGACAATTACACGTTTATTCACACATATATTGCCACCATTTAGTGAGTAAACAGATTGTAAATGTGGATCAAAAATATGAAAGTACAACAAAAACTTTACAAACAAATGTAATTTGCATTTACTCAAATGACAAATTAAAACAAAATACAAATACAAAATAAGCTTTATACAAGACATTACATCTACAACTAAAGCAGAGTAACTGAAAAATAATTACAATTGCAGCAGGCAAACAGAAACGTGACAGTGAAACAAAGACGGGCTCTTTCATCCGCAACAGAAGTACGGAGTTCATGATTTCTGTTTTCTTTTTCCATAAGTAAGCAAAAAAACAGCCAAGATAGAATAAATGAAAATCATTTTAAGGCTATTTACAAAAGATCAGAGGGAATGGGAGGGAGGAGGTGGTCTTGTCATGATTAAAAAACAGTAAATAAGTAGATTTAGAGAGTTAATTTGAGCCCCTCTTCATGATCAACCAGCACAGACCTCACAGAGAATCCAATCACATGACAGTCGCACAGCCAATCAGATCCACTCTCTGACTGCACAGGAACAAATCATGTTACAAAGAAAGACTACTTTAGTCCCTGAGGAATGAAAACCCACCCAGACTGGCCACTCACACGTTGCACACACACACACACACACACACACACTTCTGATCAAGTTTTCTTGAATCCCACGGAGCTCCACATGACATCACTCGCTCCTCTGGGCTGTTCAAGGATGTCAGGATCATCACAATGACATTAAAACAGGTTCCTACTGAACCATCACATCTGTCCTCCAATCAGTTCCCCCCCCCCTTCAAATGTTCCTCAGTTTTAGTTCAGTTTCAAGTCTGGAGCAGAGCAGAGAGCCTCATCGTGAAGACAAAACTGTCATCACAGATCAGCTCTTCACCATCAGTCCATACACCCATAATGACAAGAGAAGGAGGAAGTGAAGACACGCGTCTAGAGAGTTTGTCTGAGGCGTCGCTCAAAGATCCTCTGAAATAACATTTTTTTCTCAGCTGACACATTTTAAAAAGATCCGGCCATCTTTACGTCGACATTACGGACACCCGTGGAGACACACAGACGCAGCGCTAAGACTGGCTGTACGAGTTGCTTTGGTTCCCATTGGAGCTTTGGTCACTTTCACTGCAGACAGAAACAGGGAGACAGATGGAGGAAGCAATTACACTCCGCTCATTCAGATGCATTATAGAGTGTCAGGTTTAAACGAGCTGCGAGAGACTTCATTTCTTTGTGTCTCATGATAGTACAATGGATAAGATAGCTGTCAGGGGAATTGTATCATTTCTAGATTCATCACATCCAGTAGAATCCTCTCAGGTAGTTTTCCTTACGACATGATCTCATTACAACAAGACATTTATTCACCAAGACATCTGGTGAATGCAGCTTCAAACATTTAATTAACTTTATTTCATGTATATTGTGTTCTTAAAAGCAAGAATCTATAAAACAAAACATGTATGTACTGTATATAACAACATTTGTGCACACAGAACTCAGGATGGGTATCAAGAACCGGTATTTTTTGGTACCGGTACGTGATTGGTCGGTACCTAAAGTAACGGTAAGCTCATGGACAAACTGCTCCCATCGGTATTTAACGTTAACATTCCGTCTTATTTAACGTAATTTATATTCAATCCTTTCATTCTAACGTAGCTGGCGTCTGTCCCCTACTGATGACGAAGCCGCTGGCGTCAGGCGGTGATGTTGCATTGTTGTGCTCTCACACTGGAGAAAGTCTAGTCCATCTCTATGGCGGAAAAAGCAAAGCGTTCAATGGTTTGGTCTCACTTTACCAAACTTAACTCTGGTGCACCTTCGTTCAAATTAAGTAAAAAGGTAGTTGCGTCTTAAGGTGGTAACAAAAGCAACCTCAGGAAACAGTGCAGCGTGTTTCACAGATTTTGAAAAGCGGCTAACGCTAACACTGTTGCTAGCGTTACTGGTAGTACGTCCACAGTGCAGCCTCCAGATCCCGGTGGCTCCGATAGCAACGCTGCAGATTGGATTAGCCAAACTACAAATGCAGTTAAAACGCGTTTCTTATAAATAAGCCTGTAGTTATTCAGTCACTGTTGTTAGCTAACTTAGGTTGTTAGGACTTCTGAAGTAAGTTAAATTCCAAATTAATCCAGAGACAGCGTCAAACAGAAGCCCCAGCTTCATCTGTAGGGGGTCACGTTAGCAGAAGACAGACACCAAAATCCATCGCTAAAAAAACCCCGCAGAATGTCACAGAGCTGTCGCAAAGTTTACTGTAAAAGATTTAATTCACTACAGTCCAGTTGGTTTAGGTACGCTAGCAACTGATAGCTCTTCTAAGTGTACATTTTTGAGTTGCCATGACAGCCAAGAAACTATTTTTATATTGCTTATGATTGTTACTGTTACCACATTTACTGTTAATGTTAACTGTTGTTACTGTAGGAAGAGGACCACAGCCCTTAACCCAAGTTACAACCCTCCTTCCAGAGGCACATTATCAGACACCCTAATAAAGACATGTCTCTGTATTTTACACCAAATGATGGAGAGTAGTATCGATAAGTATCAGTATCGATAAGCAATATCTGTATCGATAAAATCCTAACGATCCCCATCCCTACACAGAACCGGATCAGGTTTACCTGTTAGGAGGAGGTTTGGGCTTAGGCATCTTGTTCAGCACGGCAGCTATCTCCTTTCTGTCATCAAAGTTTTTCCACTGGTCGTAGAGCTTCAGGATGACTCGGATAATCTCCAGGATCTTGACAGGAAACACACACAAGTTATATTGATCAGCAGCTGTTCCACAAAAAAAGGATGTCAGAATAGTCAAAAAGAAACATGGTTCCCTTGTTAAATATGGTGCAGTGATGTTTATAAAAACAGCTCCTGTAGCTTGAATCAAAGTTCAAGTATTTTATAACCTTATTTAATATTATTCTATCATGTTTTTAAGTCGGGTCAGGTTGCAAACTGTAACAGTAAATATCTAGCCTCCTGAGAACAAGGCGATGTTCTTACTTTGTCCATGTCGACTGAGAGCTCTGCGAACCACTGCCTGGCGTCTTTCTGCTGCACAACACAGGCCACATGGAGGCAGGCTGTGGGGGGGAAAGGAAGAAAAAAAACTGATCATGTTACAGCTAATAAATCTTGATTTAAGTCGGTAACTACATTAAATACCTGCGATAACAAATGAACAGGGACAAATCGTACCCAAGGCGATCATAAAGGGCGGGTAGAGCAGGCACAGATCAGTCCTGTATGTGTCGTTCACTATTCGCCTGTAACAGAAAGAGACAGAGTCAGCCTTCTAACAACAGATATATCTAGTTGTGTTGAATCTTTTTTCATAACTTCCTGTCACAAATGAGACAAGCAGCATGTATGCAGACGGCATTGTACCAGGCCAGGGGCAGCAGCATGTCCTCCTGTCCCATATCCTGCACATACTGCAGCAGTGGTCTGTAGGGGTGGTACACGATCAGGCAGCAGTCCTGAGAAAGAGAGGACATCAACAATAAGTCTAATTTAGTGGTGCACAAACACAGACTACAGTACAGCAGATTTGATATGAAGCTCTCTCCACTCACCATCAACTCCAGAAGGTAGAACTCACATTCTAATATCTGAAAAACCACAAATTAAAGTTGTGTTCAACAGATCAGACAAGTTAAATTGGACTTGTTTTCAGAGTATTTGAAAAAAAACACACAAAATATAAATATGAAATTTTACATGAAAATGACTCGTGTTGGCACTTCAGGACTAAACGTCTTAGTATATGAACTACTTATTAAAGCCTGACCGATATATGAGACGGCTGATATTATTGGGCCACTATGTGTCTATCACAGACATATCATGAAGGGTGTTTATGTTTCTGATATCGGCTGCTGTAAAAACGTTTTCTTTACAGAACATTTAACGCAGAAAACAACACATGGGGTCATTAAAAAGTACGGGTGGGACACAATATTGATATGGCAATATATCGCTGTCCTGACTCGTGCAAGACATTTATCGATAGGCTGGGGCCGAATATCAATTATTTATATTTCCCTGAAGTTTTGACTCACTGCGTCACTACTGCACGAGTCCTCGCGGTGACGCTTGTGACATGAATGAGGGTAACATGAACAGAAATTGATTGGCCGAAGAAGTTGACGGCAGGATTAAAGAAGAAGACGACAGCGGGATAAAGTCGGACAGCAGCACGCTCGCCATTTTCAAATCCAAAGTCGTAATTTGTTTTAGCAGTTGTTCTACAGTTCTGTAAGTTTAATTTACAGACTGAAAACGCACGTATGTTGTTTTATCTCAGTATGTGTTCATTTCTGTGAAACTGACACTTACGGTTTTTATTATTTTTTGTTTTTTTCATCTAAAAAGTGGGCTGCGTCCTATATACTGTTGCGACCAATATACCAGTATAAAATGCAGAGAGAGGTATGTTATTGTGTTACGCTATTTTACCCAGACGATGGTGCTATAATCTATCTTTATCGGTTGTTAAGTGGTGGCATCACACCTTTGCATTAAACTTTTTCCGGTTCCAAGCTGCCACAAAGTCTCCTATTTACAATATGCCGCGGTGCTGTTTTCTTCACGGTTTTAAGCGATTGATTATTGCTAACACTTCGTCACGGACATGCACCGTCACAAGCAGCATTGCAGCCGCCACCTTCACAAAATTCATTATCGTAGGCTGCCAGCTACCGCTAGCTACAGCACTGCTAGCTAGCAGGATTCAAACTCGACAAGGTGAAAACAGATGGTAGTCTGTAATTTGTGCGTTTTGGAATGTGTTTTAAATGAAAATAAATAGTGTTGAAATAACTTGTAAAAACTTTTTTTTTTAATAAGTAGCTAGAAAACGTTTGTCCTTCTGGGATACCCCCAGAATCAGACTGCATCTTATATTCCAGTGGGACTTATATTCTGAATTTTACAGTAATTGCAGTGAGTAAATACATTAATCTTGCAATTTACCTTTTTAGGGGCGTTTTGTATTCTTTAGTTAACCAGATATCGTGATGTATCATTATATGATTGTCTTGCAATATATCAATAATTGCAGAATCGCTGTAGCGTGATATTATTGTTAACGTGGGCCACGTATTGTGTATCGTATTGCGAGTTACCCTGCAATTCCCACCCCTGTCAAAAAGTGGTCATCAGTTATTCTGTCCCCTAAAGCGAGCTCTGATTTAATAGTATAATACTCTCTGCACTGTCTGCAGTCACACATAGCAGAGCATTAAAGTTTAGCAGACAAATGGTCCACACTAGAATTGGTTAACAATGTATGACAGTGTTAATTAGAATTTAATAAAGTCATTCATTTAAATAAGAATAGTCATATTGGTGTAATATGCTGTCACACAGGTAATGTCTCAAAACTCCCATATCAGTTGGGCTTTCATCTTAACTACTTTTTAAAAAGCAAGTTAAATAAAATAAGTTATGGATAGTAAAATGTTTGTGTTTACCCCTCTTTGTCTCCGTGCCATCATCACTATTACTCTACATGCAGATTGTAAAATTGCTTGCAGGAGTCGCAGCGACCCGCTAACTCATCCTCTTCTGTGTGAACCGCTCCCTCCTTTTATCGCTCGCTGGTGGCTCACTATAAATAATAATTTACACAGCGGCCAGGACAGGCAGCGTGTCAGAACAGCCCTGCTGACGTCCTGGCAACTTACTGGAGATTACAGATAAATTAAAATGCTGGCGGTTCACACCATTCAACACCAGGGTGAGAAATGCTGCACTGAATGAATGCGCCCCAGCCAAGGCCAGAACCATCTCCCAAAGCAACAAAACTTTTATCAGAGGTTTGCAAACATTAGTTGTGGAATCTCACGTATTGGTAGAGACTAACATGGCAACACTGTGACACAGTGTAAGGGATTCTCGGTATGCTGTAATGTCGCACAGCAGTGCATAAATAACTGCAGAGGAAGCAGGAATACAGTTATGTGGTTGAGTCATAGCATCGTTGATCCACAGTCAATTTCTTACACACAAACACATCTTAATAAGGATTTCTGTTTGTAATTGTGTACTTAGACTTCGAGCAGGGTTATGACCTTACTTATCTATCTGCTGTGGGCACATTAACTGTTTAATATTTTTCACATTGCACTTTGTTTAAATCACGCTGGGTAACAGTACATTGACAGACATTTTACTTACATGATTCATTCTGTAAGGGAACTCCTTTGGAAAGGCGTAGGAAAATCTTGTTTTCACTGTTTGAGAAAAATAAAACGTCATTATACTGTCCCCACTGTGGAATACATTTAAGAGGCTTGTAGTGCTTTCAGATTTTGAAAATGCATCACTAAGGATTGTCACTTACACACAGATGTTGCTGCAGAGATCAGCCTGGTGTTGGACACAACTCCAAATTCCTGAAAGGACATTAATGCTTAAGCTCCGATCAGAAAAAAAACAGCACATATACGACGGGCTCTTGCATAAGGAGCAAGGTGGTGTATCGCCCTCTCATATTCAAACCCTCAAACACCCCTAAAAGCAGCCTCTTGTGGCTCGAGTGTAAAAGAGAAATCATTTCTTGTCGTCCTGGCAAGAAGCCTCCTTACCTCAACTTTAGAAGCCAAAAATACACAGGTGGGAGCCATGAGCACAGGATCTATACTTTTCAAGGAATACCTACAAACAGGAATAATAGGAAGATTTAGCAGGATTTTAGTAGGTGTTTTAGTGAGTAGTGTTATTAACTTATTGATACTAAAATATTGGCGCTTCCTCACCTGGCATAGAAGCGTTTGAAGTAGACAGTTGCAGTAGCGATGACCTGCTGCCGCAGCTTCAGATGTTCCCCCAAAGCCTGAATGACTGAACAGACAGAAATAAAGTGTAAGTAACTTAGAGTAAAATAGCCAGATTTTTATTGTATAGTAAAGAAATACGTGTGCAAACAGTAAAATTACACAACATTTAATATATATATATATATATATATATATATATATATATATTTATATATATATATATATATATTTATATATATATATATATATATTTATATATATATATATCTGCGATAAAATATGTTAAACAGAAATGTAAACAATACCATTGGCAAAGAAAATCTGCAGCTTCCAGTACTCCTCTTCCGAAAGAAACTTCAGATCCTTCTGGCGCTCTTTCATCAGGTCCTGCTTGTCCAGGACCCACTGCAGACTTTGACGGAAAAAATACAAATATTATTTACAGAGTCGCAAAGTTTCGCTCGTGAGTCTGACCGTGATCAGCCAGGCTGGCAGGTAGCACAGCTGTATCAACACAAACCACCGTTAAGATTTAATATCGCTGCCGCACAGTGTAAAAGATATGGAAGGGATAATTGAAGCTTTTATAACGACTTTTGCCTCAATTATATTTTGTCCCCGTGTTTATTTAAATAATGTTAGCTATTTCATATGGTAGCAATAACAAACTGTTAGCATTGACGTACGACACAGCTAACAGCAGGCCTCACAACACAGACGGTAATTTACAAAATAAAGCCGTAACACGTCAACATTTTGATAAAAACTTACTAATGAGAACTTTGCCAGAAGTTTCCCGCCATATCGCAGCAGTTGAGGTAGAGAAGCACACTTTAAATCGATACAACTTTACTACACAGAAGTAGATAACACAGGCAAAGGGGGATGCTAAGTAGACACGAGAGTAACGCCAAAAACCTTCCGGGAGGAGACGGACCGAGAATAGTTCCGGGATGTCCGTTCCGCCTTTAGAAAATCAAAGGTATTTGGAGATATTTTCTGACTACATTTTGAAATGACCAAAACACTTTCTGATTTAATGTACAGTAGTCTTTTTTAATAATACCCTGTAACACCCGAATTTCTCCCCTGGGAATCAATATCTTATCTTTACATTTTTCAGGGGAAGTGAGTGACACATATGACTGTTAAAGAAAGAAAGAAGAGAGATTTTTAGCTAAAAACCACCACTTAAGCATGTACAGGAGAGACAAGAGATAAGAGGTATGGCTTTGTCCACAGGGGGCGCCAAAATCAACACAAACTGAAGGTTCCTCACAGGAGCTTTAATTGACGTAACCTTGATAAATGTTTGGAGGGACATTCAGCCTCGGGTTGGGGAGGTTCAACATTCCTCTGTAGTGTTTAGGGAAGGGCTGAGAAGGATATAAAAACCCCACCGCAGACTAAAGGATATGAGTGGCCCATTTCCAATCCTACGCTGAAGTATTAGCAGTTTCAGGAGCGTCAACATGAGTCGCAGTCCAGAGAGGATGTCTTCATACCGCCGGCATTTCGAGGGCACCATGGCCTCCTCTAATGCCTACCAGGTCCGGGTGTCCAGTCCTTCTCCCACCCGCAGGGACACCCGCCACCGGTCTGCTAGCTTCACCAGGGGTGGAGGGTCGATGGGGCGCAGGTCCATCTCCAATAAGTCTCGCATGACCAGGTGAGTTTAAATCAAAGGGCAAAAAATCTCACCCTTGAGCTACTATCCAAAAGATCATCAACTGCTGCTTAGATGTTATTCTTTACTCGCACTCTTCTGTGGTGTCTACAGCAGTGTGAGTATGGGAGCACTGTGCTTTGGTATGTCCATGGGATTTGGGCCAAAACTGGACCTGGATGCGGCTTCAGCAGAGAACCAGGCTTTTATGATGACTCGAACCGGTGAGAGGCAGGAGATGGTTGCCCTCAACGACCGCCTGGCAGCTTATATTGAAAAGGCAAGAGGATAAAGCTCAGAGAGACGGACACATCATGCTCATGTTTAACTCACAACATCTTATACTGTCTGTCTCCTGTGTTTCTTTTCATAGGTGCGAACCCTGGAGTCCAAAAACAAGCTGCTGGAGGCTGAGATTGAGGCCCTGAAGAGCCGCCATGTCCGGCCATCAGGCCTCAGGCAGCTGTACGAGTCTCAGCTCAAAGATCTGAACAGGGTCGCCGAGCAGATGAGAGTCCAGAGGGTGAGGGAGGTCATATCTCAGGCCCACAACATGTTGAGATCATGGTTTGTGATCTGGTTCCAAATGGTGCAAATTCAGTACTTCATTATCTGCTGTATTTTCCCATTAAACTACCTGTACAGGATCTGTCTTTGTCAGCCAAGGAGGCGATGGTGGGACAGCTTGAGATGCTGAAGTCCAAATACGACGAGGCTGTTGAGGCAAGGAAAAAGACGGAGCATGACATTGAGGTTCTCCGTCCGGTAAGAAACAGTGGGAAAATCTTTTTAGAACTTCAAATTTAGTCAGATTATAAAAGCTGATGAACATAGTTGACTGAAACCATTGGAACCGCATGTGACTCATTGTCATAGGATGTGGACAAGGCGACCTCAGCTCGGATCGCTCTGGAGAAACATCAGGAGCAGCTGGAGGTCGAGCTGGCCTTCCTGCAGAGAGTTCACAAGGAGGTAACACATGCTTCGTCTGTTCACCTACACTGTGACTGTGAGTCAGCGGCTGGTGACTGGGATGCCTTTCATTTTATCATTAAAGGTTTAATTGGCTGGTAATTATTGCTATGACAGGTTAGACTGTGACGAAGACACTGCTGATGGATCGAGTGAGTAAGATTGTAAACATGGTAATTTGCAGCAAGGTGTGACGCTCATAGGAAGCTAAAGGTGAAAGATGTGACTAGTGGAGCAGACTGGAACTTAAATACATGATGTATATAATTTTAGATACAGGCCACACTGTGTCAGTGCCGCATGTATTGCTTTTCTGTCAACCCTGCTTGTTTGTGGTTCACTTCAAGGAAATCGAGGAGCTGATGCAGCGGATCTATTCAGCAACCTCCAAGGTGGAAGTGAGCTTTGGCCTCCCGGACCTCTCCTCCGCTCTCAGACAGATACAGTCACAGTATGACAGCATCGCCGCTAAAAACCTGCAGGTAGGGTGCAGCTTCGAAGCCATGTCATGTTCGCTTTAACTCTTATAACAAGTCTGGGCCTCTTTTTTTATGGTATTTAATTCATTTTTACTCGTATTGGGCGTGGATTTTAACTGTTACTGTTTGTTCCTCTCCAGGAAATGGACGCTTGGTACAGCTCAAAGTTTCAGGACCTGAACAACGCCTCCAACAAACACGTCCAAAGTGTCCGCAGTCTGAGGGAGCAAATCGCAGGCTACAAGAAGGACGTGAGTATGATTCTCGTCTATTGTGAATTCGACCATATCTTAGAAAAAGCTACATGTGTATGTGTCTGTTTAGATTCTCAACAAGCAACGTGAACTTGAGGCGCTGAAGACGAGGAACGAGTACTTGGAGGTTCAGATTGTTGAAGCGTTGGAGAAACACAAGAAGAAGGAGGAGGACATGCAGGTCACACAGCAGCTCAGCAGACATTTTCTTTCCGTCTTTTAACCTGAGACTACTTAAAACAAAGCTTTCTGTCATGTGCAACAGGAGCGTATAGAGGCGATTAAGCTGGACCTGAAGGTGACAAAGGAGAAGATCGCTCTGCTGGTGCGGGAATACCAGAACCTGCTGAATGTAAAGATGGCGCTGGAGATTGAGATCACCACCTACAGGTCAGTCACACATGTCCTGTTGTTTAAAGCTCAATGCCAGTTCAACCTGTTACTGTTACTAACATTTGCTCCAACTTCCCTCCTCTCTTTGTTTGATTGTCAGGAAGCTGATCGAGGGGGAAGACAGCCGCCTGAGCACCATGGTCCATAATCTGTCTCTGAGTGGAGCTCTGCATCTCACCTCTGGTGTTAGCACGCACGCTGCCTCAGGCTCTGCTTCAGTCTCAGTGTGTGAAAGCTCATCAGGCCTTGCTGTGAATTCAAAAATCGATGGAGCTCTGGGTGCTGGCGGAGAGCGAGGTGAGGCGGCCTCGTCAGACTCCCATGATGACTTGAGTGAGGAGCAGGCTACTGAGACGTCTGAGAGGAAGACTCTCCTCATCAGGTAGAGGGTGACAGAATGTCTATCGTGTAATGTTTTTAAGTTCAAAATCAATAACTAGTACAGAGCTGATGCAGGAAAAAATCTTTTTTCTCCACCTGTTGCCCTTTTTTCCCAGAACAGTTAAGACAGACGAGGACACGTATGAGAGCGACACACAGGAGCGCACCATCACTATTTCTGGAGCAGCGGACGACACGGATGAAGAGTAGACCGCTTGTCTACAACAAATGTTTCATGTCAGGATATTCGGGCTTTAAAAACCCTAAAGTTTGATATGATGTTAAAGCATTAATTCAAAGTATTGTGTTCATCCTTAGAGCAAACCTGACATTGAGATTGATACCTGCTGTGTCCCGTCACTCTGCTCCGCCTGCTCCTAACTCCCTCTCAGCCTCTCTGCTCTTTTAATCCCCCTGTGTGTGTGTGTGTGTGTGTGTGTGTGTGTGTGTGTCGGCAACATGTCCTTGAAAGTAACAGAATAAACAGCAAGCAAGCAAACATGATTGTAGTTTTCATTTTTTCCCCATTTTTTTCATTTTTATTGGCACATTTCATGTTCAAGAACGATTGCTACAATTCCCCTCATGTAAACTTGTGATTGCACTGTTTCAAAATCAAAGAAAAAACATAAAGAATCTGTTACATAATCACCAAAATGTAATTGAAACCATCATTTAACCTTCTTAATCTGTTTGTGAAGAACACAGATGATTTAATAATGGCATACATACAGCATTTATATTAAATAGAAGCCCATCATTCACCGGCACATGGTAGCCTGTTCTAAAGTAGTATTTTCTAAAGTAGCAAAAAAATCCCTTCATTGTGTCGTCCTGTGTGTCCCCAGATCTTCACAAAGACAAATTACAGAGAAATAGAAAACGAGTCAAGTACCAACTTCATTTGACATTATAAAAAAATATTGGCAGCGTACCGATAGAAGCAGCTTGATAATTACAGCTACAGTAAGGAGTGTTATTGGCAACAATCAAAGAGTACCAATTGATTTGTTTTGTGCGGTTTTGTAATTCTAGTGCAACGGTTTGGGCTCACCGCCCACTCCTCCAGCCAGACGGTAAACTGCCAGGCTGACTTCATGTGCCAGGGCGTCTGCACTCTCCTGAAACACAAACACAAAAACCTGTATGCATCAGAGAATAAAGACAAAAAAAGACCGGAAAATGTCCCAGAAGAGAAACAAAGTCTCACCTGTGTTTCTGCCTCGGCGTAAACTCTCACCACGTCCTCGGTGCCGGACGGTCTCACAAAGGAGCGAGCCTGTCTGTACTCCTTCACTAAAGTGTCGATGGCCTCCTGCAGCCCTGCTGGGCTCACTGCCCGTCTTTCTGCATCTGCCGTGTCTATCACCCTGCGGTCCGACACCTAACGGAAAGTATCACACACACAGGTTGTATAAGCGCTTATACACCGTGTGTGCACAGATGGGAGCGCAGCAGGAAGTGAATTTAAAGTAACAGCCACAACTCACTTTGTGTTGAAAGATTTTTGAGGAACTTTAAGGACTCTTTATGATGGTCAAGTTTGGGTAAAGTTCGCTAGCAGCTGTTAGCTAGCTAACAGTAACGTTAGCCTCTAAAGTGACTGTAAAGCTGCTGTGAGGAACTTTCTGATCGTGTTGATTTTGGCGCCCCGTGTGGACAAGCCTTACCTTTTATCTCTTTGCTGATTTTGTCCTGTTCATGCTTAAGTGGTGTTTTAACAAAAAGTCTCATCCTGCTTTCTTTAACAGTCATATGTATCACTAACTTTACATTTCTGCCCTGGAAAATGTAAACAAAAGTAGCGTGCAGTTAATCGGTTCGTCTGACACCTACCCCTCGCCAGCAGTTTCATTTAAAAAAACTACATTGAAACAATCAGTCTTGTTGCTGATGGTCTGGTCATAAAGAGTAATCAGAATTAACCTGACCAGCAAAAAACTCCTCACAGGAGCTTTAACCACTGGGTCCAAGATGTTCGGTTAGGTTGTGGGTTCGCACATTTTTCATTTTTTTGGACTCGGACTCAGGTCATGGGGACTCGACTCGGATTCTTCTTTGGCAGTTCGGACTCAGACTCAGACTTGACCACTGCGGACTCAAGAATCGACTCGACTCGAGGTTTGGTGACTCGACTACAACACTGGCCCTCACAGAAAAAGGTTTTGTCCACTTTAAACGACATATTTCAACACCATCACATAATTGTGACTAATGTCAATCATGAGAGACATAGAAGATGCACAAATTCATATACGGCTGTTCAGACGGAGGATACATTGAAAAATTCAGACCAGTATCTGATAAAGTAACACATGAAAAGGGCCTAAATCAGAATAACAAAAAACAGGTTTTGGGCTACTGTTGTCTTTCTGCAGTTTTAACACATCAGAATCAACACAAGTATCACATTTTAAAACATAAATGAATTAGTACCTTGACTTTGAGCTGCCTGTTCGGCAGGTCGCTGTAGATGGCGTCCCACTGCTGCACAGTCATACCCTTGATGGCTAATATGGCTTCAATGAGCAGCATGTCAGAAATGGCGTCACCTACAGTCTTGAGAAGATACAGACACAAAGATTAGAACTGGGAGTGACATATAATAATACTAATTTGCCTTATGATTCATTGTGTGTGTGCGTGCGTGTGTACCTGGTTGATGACGTTGATCGTGTTCTGCAGCAGGAGAGCTGCTCTCTTGGTCTCGTCGTCGGTGCTCGGGTTCTCGGCTAGCTGCTGGATTTTCTCTTCAGCGCCATTACTGAACAGCACCTGAACACAACACAAGCACATAATGACACATAATGACGTGTACTTTTAGGACAGTATTGGGAATAATTGATAAACAAAAACAGAACAATTAACAAAGAAAATAAGGTCTTTTATATTGTGTTGTTTGATTTACTCACAGTTCCATGACCATTGGCCTCGAAGTACACGCCAATATCAAACTCCTGCGCTGCATGATGAAGGTGCTTCACTCCAGTTTTAGTACACCTCACTGTTACCTAAAGCATAATGAAAATGTGTCAGCACCAATCATATAAATAAAAAGAAAAGTAAATAAATACACTTGTGTTTTTCACCTTCATGGTGTTTTCCAGGTAGTGTGTCGAGCTTCCATTAGCATAAGCCGTTTGCACCACCGCGATCTTTAAGTCCAGATGAGCCTGTATGAGCACAAACAAACACACTGAGTGTTTCTGTGTATGTGCCTGTTTGTTGTTTTTGTGTGTGTGTTTGAGAGACTACCTGTGTGAGCAGCTCTTTGAGGAAAGTGCTGATGAGAGTTGCGATTTTGTCTCCGTCCAGCAGGTGAAACTTCCCTTCAGAGTCGGTGTAGTAGTAAACTATTCGGTCAGCATCGCCGTCGAAGGAACAGCAGCGCTCCCCCGGGTTCATCGTCATGCCTTTAAAAAGAGAGGAGAGGAGAGAAGAGAGAGACGAATGTGGTGAATTAAAAACAGGAGCTAAGTTTTCTCTGTATGTTTAAAGGTCACAAAAGACTTAATGTCATACGAAGCGAGTTTTAAAACAATTATTAGACTCATGACTTTGGCAACATGCTGATGAAAGTCTCCATCTAGTGGTCAAACTTTGCATCTAGGATGTTAAAGTAAGTACACTATAAAAAACTATAATTTCTGCTCTTAACGCTTAGAAAGTAGATTTGAACCATACAAAGTAGTAAACAGCAACTGTATTGCTTCTTCGGATACATCTAGAGAGCGTCTTCGTACCTATTGGAGGATTCTGCTGCACTTTGACAAAGTCCGCCCCACACTGGTGGTTGAGCTTTCCTTCACTGCCGTCATTAAACAGGGATAAATGCAGCTCCTTCTTCAGGTGACTCTCCATCTCTCGCACCTTTAGTGCCCCGATACCGTTAGCACCGTCCACCGAGAGGTGCTTCTGGTCATCTGTGCAGTTGGACGCCTGGCGAAGAGAAATAAAAGATGGGAGGAAGGAGGAAGGAGGAAGGAAGGAATTAGTGGGCGGATGGATACGCTGTAACAAACACAACACACCCAAATGTACAGAGCTTTAATTAAGTATTAGAACACGCCCTTACGTTCTTTGTGAGCTGAATGAAAGCTCGGCAGAGTTTGTTGTAGTATCCTTCCACTGTGGCTTCTCCGTATTTACCCTGAGTGTTCTGACAGCAGACCATGTAGTGGAGCTGAGGGGTGGTCACCAAACCATAGTCTGATGCAATCATATGAAGAGCAGGGAGAAAAGGAGAGCATAATAATGAATGAAAGTAAGGAAACATAATCATTTTATGTGAGGGAAACTAAGCCTACCTTTACTGTGACCACCGAGTGCAGCTACTCCGTCTAATACTGCTTGTGAAAGGCTGGCACTGCTGCTCCTACAGTTAGAAGATGCAAATGTTTTTAGTCTTTTGTTACACCGTTTTTTATAAAGGGAAATAATCTGTGTCAGAGTAAGATCTGATAATATTAAGAGGTATAAAAAGACTGAATAGCTATGAAATCCAGATAACTTAAGATCACATACCTGGTGTCTTTGCCCACAAACACGTTGGCCTCCTGCCTCATGTTTATGTCCTCCTTCTCTATAACGTCCTTCAGAGCTGTGAGTAAATCTTCCTGCTCAGCGTTGGCCAGCTGGGTGGCGTAACCCTCCCATGTCGGTGTCACCATCTCCCCCATGGGGTCGATCAGCTTCACCCCGTTGTCCTCCTACACAAGTGCAGATATAAAAAGAGACAGCAGGGAAGTTAAAAAGAGGAATTATGATTAAGTGTTTTTAGGCTTGTTTAAACTGGTTGGTTGACATAAATGAAATAGATATATAATAAAAATCTGATAAAAAAACAACATTATGTTCATGAAACAAGGTTGTTGCTGGAAAGATTAACCATAAATGCAAAAAAAAACAATGGATCGATGGCGAGACGCAGAGACATTTCTGAATCCCTTTCTCACCTCCGGGTTGTGTGACGCTGTGACCATCACTCCGATGGTGGCTTTGGTCTTCTTGGAGCGGAGGGTAGCCAGCAGTCCCATCCTGAACATGATGTGGTCCAGTTTTTTGGCGTTGGTTCTGAAACCAGCCGTGCCATACTGCAACACCAGGCCTGCGGGCTTTGGGTGCAGACTGGACTGCTTTGACACTTCCTCAAACTGGGCCATAGCTGAAACACATTAGTAATGAACCCTGCCAGTTATATTATCATTTTTATTATTACTCTCTCCTGCTATCATAACAACATAAACATTTGAGAGGTAATGCTGTAGCTGGTGGAGGCTTGGCAATAGCAATACTATATCATATCAAAGGACAAGAAGAGGGCAAAGTTTGCAGCAATCTGTCGCATAGTTAAACAAGATAAACTCAATGAACTGAATCCTATCAACTGAATGACAGACCGACGTTACTAAGACTGGTATTAACCCTTAACAACCTAGACCATTTTGGAAGGCACCTGACTCTACTGTATTTATTTTGTTTTTCTGACCTATTGAAGCACTCAGCATCAAGTGCCATACATCATTTGATTCAGGAGAACCTTAACTTTCACTCTGGCTCATTTAAAGTCACATGTTTTGTCTGATAATGGATGAATATACCAGAATTTTTTTTTAAACGCCTGAAAATGATGGTGCTTTTTAACGTGAACTCAGACAAAACATCAGACGTTTTTTTATTATTATTTAGAAAGTTGTACTTTGATATTTTAGACTTCCAAATGAATTTTTTTCCCCCACATCAGACCTTTCCTAAGCAGGTTACAGCGATTTATTAAAGTATTATCTCTGTGAAAAAAAACAGGTGTATTCCTATGTATCATTTACTGACCATGTCGATGGGTCGAAAAAAGTTATAGAGTAAATAGAAATATTCCATCATAACAAAGGACACTGAAGCAAAAGTGTCTATCACATTTCTCAAAAAACACGTAGATTGGTGGAGTAGAAGATTGTCAGGAGCAAGCCTGGACATTTAAATTTTGAACCAATCGGGACACAGGGGTGGGTGGGTGGGACTAAGCGTCTATAACCATTGCTAATTGGCTCAGAGGAAGAAACTACGTAAGTTTCCTTGACGAATCAATGCTGCAGAATTTGATGGCGTCACCACGTTCACTACGGAGCCGCTGGACGTCCACAAGAAGATTGTTGTAACAACACGGAAAAGCTGAGAATGTCAGCTGTAACTGACTTTTTAAAGCACGTGGATAGAAGTAGCGGTGCAAAAGTTATTTAACATTTAAGAACACGAGCTATTTTAGCCGCAGGCGGTTGTCGGAGTCTTTGAGGGTTTTAACAATCTGATATAACTGCTCCCGGCGTTAAAAATAAAAGACAACCCACAGTAACTGTTAAAATAGGTTGATTTTTAGTAACTTACTGTTTTGTTGTTTGGAAGAATATTAGTAATGAAGAGTTGTTGTAATGAATGGTTCTCCAGTTCCTCCTCTCATTCCACTTGACGACGTGGCCACAAATTACTTCCGTGTACGTCATCACGTGACGGAGCTACGCTAAACGTTCGTGTCAGTGCGCTTCACTCCATGGATGAATTTCTTCCATTATACAGTAGTACTCTAACACAGGGACGGCTTGAAAACACCACAACCACAAGAATAAATATACATTTTAATTTGTTAAATTCACGTTTTTAAAAAATAAATGGCTTCTTACTATCAGAGATACTCAGACATAATAGTGTCTTCAAGCCCGGACCATTTATAGACTACCTTGGCTGTTCACAACCACAAAAATAAAACATGTTGCATAGGCTGTTTGGGCAAATAGAGGGTCTCATTTTTGCTTTTAAACCAGTAAATGTTCTACCTTCATCACCTATCACTCTGTATGCTGTGCGTGCAGACCTGTGTGATGTGATGTGCAGCATGCAGCAGCATGAGATCCAGTCACGCTCGTAAATTAACCCTTTGGCGCATAGTGATTTGAGTTTGTACAGTGACCCCGTGTCGACTCCCTTTTAGCAGGCGTGGGGCACGACGTGTTTCATCCAACCCGGTCCAAGCACTTGTGGGGGGAGGAGAGTCTGGATGGACCTATAGATAAGCCCAATAAATAAACAAACGACAAGGGGAAGGGGAAAAGGAAATTCCCGTCTGTCGTTTCCTCTTTCTTGCGCTGCGCAGTGTTGGCGACACCTCCGGAGAGCGCTGCGCATTTTCTCTCGAAAGGAGAGGACCACAGCATCTGAAGCGGCTTTTCTGAGTCGAAACTGACCGATCAAAAAGGAAACACCGCAATCTGACAACCGAGGGAGACATTGCGGGTCCTACTTTTATTTTGAAATCCTTTTTTTCTAATGCACTGACGCTGCAGGAAAGACAGCCAAACCTGATGCACCCACCAAACGGGATATTTGACCGACCTATGGAGTAGGCTATTGATTTTCGTTTCGCCATTTACCAAGAATATTTTTGGAACCTCGATACATTTTTCATTTTTCATACATTAAAAAAAATAGTTATTGCTGCGGGGTGAGAAAACAGCTCCCATTGCCAGCTGAGTGTTACATAACCGGGTGGCATTAGCTGTCCAAGGTGCTGAACTGAAACGGTCGGAGCCTATAACGGGACGAGCCGAGGGGAATTCACAACCTTGCGTAAGTCCACTCATGTCACCACGTATATTATCAACGTGACCGCACGATTTGATGCGAAAATAACGTTTATAATGATGGTTTGAGCTCATTTGTGCGCTTTTATTCCGCCCACACAGAAGGTCACAGGCCTATCCATCGGAAGGGGAGGAAAGCACGGGATCGGCTCACTGAAGCACCGGGAAGCTGCTGGGTTTTTATTCACACATTTCCTCCATCGTCCCGAGGTGAAACACATTCCTGAGGTGGTCGATTCAGCGGAAAGAAAATGTCGGGGCAAACGCTCACGGATCGCATTGCCGCTGCGCAATACCAGCTAACGGGATCAGATATGGCCCGGGCTGTGTGCAAAGCCACCACTCATGAAGTGATGGCGCCCAAGAAAAAGCACCTGGAGTGTAAGTGTAGACATTCTTCCTCCTTCCTACTGCACGGCCTGGCTTTGTGGGGCCCAGGCTAACCACACACACCCACCCAGACCACATGCTAACACAGCTATCTTATCATCATGACCATTCATTTACATTCCCCTCTACTTAAAAGGGTGTGGTGCTGTAATGAATTGATGTAGCCACGGTGATGACCCCTCTGGTGACCCTTTGTGTCAGCCTCCAGTAAAGATGATGGAAACCCACTGAGAGAAAGAGAGAGTGGGAGAGAGAGGGGGAGAAAAGGTCATAATTTAAGGTGGACTGACAAGTCATGCTCATATAAGACCATTTAATGTGCACGTTCCTGAAAGATTCACTGTTACAGAGCTGCCTGTAAAATGTAAGTTGATGTGCACACATGCTAAATTAAAATGTAAATTCCTAGCAAGGATGCTAACTGAATAGCATGCAAAGAGACCTCATAGACGTAGTTTGGTCATAAAGTGACAGCTGAATAAAATAATCAAACCTCACAGCTTTATTGACACATCTACAGATGACAGCAGGAGCCTCCTTATGACCAATCATGTTTAATCTCTGTCATCTACCACAAATACTGAGTCACACTCAAGCAGCCGCGTGGCACTGCATACAGATGATGGCTATAGTCTGATTTGTTCTTTCTTTTTCATTTCTGTCAGTCTATGTGTGTGTGTGTGTGTGTGTGTGTGTGTGTGTGTGTGTGTGTGTCTGTCTGTCTGTGGTATCTGGGCAGGACTGGTCCCTGCGTCTTGGGCTTGGACCTTATATCTTGTGATCCGCTACCCTGCTGAATAATTTAATAATCAGCCAATGACTGCCCTGCATTATTTACACAGCCAAAGGTGACCATGCTAATGCTAGAGTGCGCTACAGACCATTGTTTCCTCTCCCTCTGCTGCGCCTGCATGTTTGCTTTCTGTTTTTAACCTCCGACTCGTGAGGCTTTTAAGCAAACTGTCATCACCTCTTTCTTTAACTGCGGGAGGCCGCTTCCATTGACCTCAGCCACTGCAAACACATGGAAATATCCGTATCCTCCCTATTAATAAGACCATTCAACAAGATACAGTGTGTACACATATGGACACGTTTTCCTTCTTGAGGTTTTCAGTGTACAAGGTTGGGCTGTATCTGTTTCTGGGGCAATTCAACAAGCGTCTCGTATGTAGGCCACTGTGCTTCTCGTGCACGTGTTTTCTTTGCTGGAGGAAATTCCTAACCTCAAAAAACTGAACAAATTTCACCCAGAGCCAAAACACTTTTATAGAAACTGGCAAAATATACTCATATGTTGTTTGACATGAATGCCTTAATGTAGTTTAGGCTTAAAATAGGAACAAATAAGTCAAACACAGTAGCAGATGCATAGTAATCATTGGAAAGCCTAAAAGTAGATGCCATTAGCTTCTTTCCGCCTGTGTTCGGTGTTTCATGATACGCCAATAAGTTGTATTTATCCCTTTGTCACAGTCACTGACCCTTGATGGTGGATGTGGGTGTGTGCTGTTGGTGGTGCAGTGCAGTTGCCATGGCAACAGATTGCAAGTGTCAGGGGGTGGCACCGCACGGACGGAGGGAGATTGTGAGAAAGAAGAGGGAAAATGACAGGCCTGTTATCTCTGGAGCGCACGGACAAGCATGAGGAATGCTGATGTCTTTAATGATGGGTGTGGATTTGTGATGGTGTGTGCAGTTTTGGAGGACAAATGGCCATAACTGAGTTGTGATTGTAAGTGGAAACATTTTACATTTGAATAGCTTGAAGTAGGAACAGCTGTTTGTGTGAATTCAGGTGTGTTACAGGTGCCTTTTGAGCCATGAGTGTACTACAGATTAACAGCTAGAAAGGCAACATATGCATGCAGGTCTTTCCTTTATGTAGTGACCAAACAGCTCTATCTTTTGGTGTTGACAATCTGCCAAAGTAACACCAAAGGCAATGAGTTTAAACTCATCTGAGGTCATGTTGAGGTTCAGAGAAAGCTACTTTAAGGTGTTAAATTGATGTAAAAGCTTAAACAAGAGGCTGATAAACACACGTCCATGAGTAATTATGTCACACGATCTTCAGATTACCTGTGTGTCCATGGCATTTAAGCTAACTGTTGCCAGAGCCACAGCTAGCATCTCTGGCTGAGTAATCAAGCTACAGCCAGCAGCCAGTTAGCCTAGCTTAAAGCCTTGAAACTGCTAGCGTGGCTCAATGAACATATAAGGCATTTCTAAAGCTTGTAAAATGAATTCTTGCTTCGTATTTAATTCATACAAAAGCTGAAGTGTAAAAACAACACATTGCTGATTTACACAATGTTATGGACTGGACTGTTTCTTGGCCTGGAGCTGTAACTTCCTGAAGTCTTGTCATCTGTGCAAGAGAGGCTACAACATGCTAATGAGTTTTATTCACAGGGCTTGGTGATGAATTTTGTTACTTTCAGACAAAACTAGGCTAGCTGTCTCCAGTGTTTAGGCTAAGCTAAAAAAATAGCTTTAGCCTTATTCTTAGGATACAGATGTGATAGTGTTTTTTATCTGCTTGTCTACCACACAGCAACAGATCAATGAGCAGGCTAGCAGTTGTGAGTTGTCACTGCGTATGTGTTGACATTCACTGTTCAAAATCTGCGGCAAATCTCTCTCTAGCTTTACTAGTTTTTAAAAGAAATATGCAGAATGAATTAGCACTCTGCTAGCCGCTTCATGTCACTTTAAATGTTCCACCACTCATACAAGCGTCTGAATTCTGAGAGTAAAACCGGTGCCCTATTCTTACAATGTTAGCATTGCGCTAACAATCCCACAACATACAAGTACGTCTTGTCGATTCAAAGATAAACACTTGTACAAGTCTCCACCTGTTTGTATTTAAAATATAACTTTATTGCTCACTACAAAGTAAACTAATGAGTGTATTTTATATAGAAAGTAGTGAATGAGTGACGTAGTGTCACAGCTAAGATGCACAGTGGTGTAGCTCTATAAATATCTGATTAAATTAGCCTATCTGGATGAATCAAGACATCCACACAAAGCTAACGTGTGTTCTGTCTAACTGTGTGCTCTGTCTCTAACCACAAAGAAACAATTACAGCAGACTGACTCAGACACAGACACGGTTTCAACAGACACTGTCACACACAAACGTACACACGCACAGCATGAGGCCTCACTCACAGCTCATTATTAGAACTGCGGCCGTGGATTACCGTAAGAGTCTTTATTTAGCACAGCCAATCCTCATTAGACTCACACACGCGCTTGTTAACGTATGTTTGTTTCCTGTAATGATAGCACAACAGGAAGTGTGGATTATATGATAAGATATGGCCTGTATGGCAACACAGTAACCACCATTAAGCAGACATAATAACATGTGCACATAATCACTGTTATTACTGGGTATTATGAGCTGAAGAAGGGGAATGAATGTGGATGGCGCTGTGTTTATCCTGCCAGTATGATATCAACTTGTAGCTCTGCCAGTGACATGATAATGTTATATAATCACATTTTAGCCATTGTGGACCATGTCACTGTGTGTGTCATTTGAAAAGGCCGCAGGGGAGTGTAGTCTTTTCACAGAGGAAAGAGGCTAAATGAGGAAGAGGAAATAACAGAGTGGAATCAATGAAAAGAGGATGAAAAGTGGCTGGAAATGATCAACAAAGACCTGAAAAAGAGAAAATGATTCTTAGGTATGATGTGGGGAAGAGACGAAGAAATATCTAAACACATAGGCGCCATAGTGGGAAAATGATTGATGTGAGTGCGGCCTTCATTAAACACAGAAACGTTCAGAGATGTCTCAGTGTGGCTGTTACCATCTGGTCAGGCTGTACGCAGGGACGGGAGCGTAATCACAAACATACAGACCAGAAGAAGATCAGCGATTAGATTAAATCAGTATAAATGAATATGCTTTTTTTTCTATGTTGATAATTTGAGCTTATATTGTCTTTGACACTTTATGCTAGGAACATGCTCAGATAATACTGAATCATTATAATGACAGGCATCGACAGCACAGGTGACAGAGAGCTGATAACAGTGTGAAACAGGTGGTATAAAGACAGGTGTGTTTGTGTGTGAGCTGCACGGGGGATGGGCATAGAAAGACCAGCACCAGTGATTAGTAATAATCTGTTTACTACTCCTCCCGACCCCCCTGACCACCCTAACCCCCAGCCCCTCTGTCCAGCCTCCTGCTGCCATGTTATGACCTTGAACAGCCTCCCCGCGCTAACATCACCTCTCTTTATTTCTTACACTTTCATGTCAGCAGACGCCCCGCTGTTCCCTTAAGGCCTTTCTCTCTCTGTCCTCCTCTTGATCATCGCCTTGCTCTAATTATGGTCTGGTTGTCAGTTTGGTATCTACCTACTCGAGGCAAAGCCGAGGCCGGCTCGATAAATGGCCTTCCTCTCCTTCTATTATCAGACGTGCCTGCCAATATCTGCTGCAGTCCTCTCTGGCTCTCTGTAAGGATACATTCAGTCATGCCCTTGTTCTCAGCTGTCAGTGTCAGCGGGAAAGACTAAAAAATGAATTTACAATATAGGTCAAGTTTTAGATTTCAATAACTGATAGGAATTTTCTTATTTTATCACAATTTTGACCTCAACAAATCCAATATCTGCGCCTGTATTCATGTATCTGATAAATGTTTAAGGTACTCTAATGGCATAGTTGGCAAACGTTTCGCAATACACTTCAGTATAACCATATCATCTACCCCCTTTCAGAGTCTGACTTCCTCTGTACGACTAAATCATCTTCCTCTCACTTCATTCTTGGATGTTTCTGCGGCCATCTGTCTCCCTAACTCTGCCTCTTTCTCCGGAGAAAAGCTCCAATGGCCTACTGAGTAGAAACAACCCACCACGTCTCACCACAAATGTTGCAGTACAAATCATGGAAAGAAGGCTGATCATGAGAGTTTAAATTTGTCAAATTATTCAAGTTAGCATGTCGCAAATTAACAGTAATGTACACGGACATGCGTCTATAGAGCTGGAACAATAAATATTTTATTTAAAGGGCCAGTTCGCCGATTTTCAACCTCAGTCCTATCATGCTATTATGGTATAAAAAATGCAATTTGGCTCTGTGCCTTTGGAGGACGCTATCCGCTTCTCCAATGGGCGCTGGAAAACCTCCGCCAGGTTATGTAAAACGCGTCATCTGGCGGAGGCCAGGGAGCTCGCTAAACTACACTTCCTCTATCTAGGACGCCCGCCTCCGATGTCATGTCTCGTTCAAAATCGTCAGGTTTGAAATGTAGACTGCAGACCTGAAGATTTTGAGACGATCCACGGGTGTATTCTCATCGTATTTCAGATTCTGTACCGCTCTGAGCTGTTGCCTGCAGCGAAAACGGTAGTATTTCACTCCAGCGTCTCTCGCTGGGCCGTTCCTTTCAGAGGGAGGGGCGCAATGCACGCTGGGTGTTGTAGGAATGTAGAATGGTTGAAACCACGAGCTGTTTGTACAACTTTCTCCACAGCTATGGCGCCAATTTCAGATATCATTGCTTCTATCGATTACAGAGAACACCAGCCTTGACTGACAGTGGCTTTTTTCAAGGGGTGAACTGCTCCTTTATCTGGTCAATCAACCGGATTTTACAGTTTTTTGAGTTGATTTTGGGGCAAAAATCCTCAGCACTTTCTAGTTCCAGAATCTCTAATTTGAGGATTTACTGCCTTTTTGTGTCTTTTATTTTAGCAGATGTATTATCTCCAGGTTTGGACCTGATGTTTTAGCTATTTTCTGACATAGATCAGTTAAACAATAATAATGTGCAGATGATGAAAATATACCTCAGGTTCTGCCCTAATGAAGAATATTATCCATATCCACATATTTATCTAATGTATCAGCACATCAAACTGCTCCTGCTTGCTTTTTATTCCACCTCGTGCTGATGCAAAGCTCTGCACTCCCTGCTGGAGACGTCTCTGTCTGAACTGGCACCAAGGGGGGAGAGCTGACAAAGCATTATTCTGTGTGTGTGTGTGTGTGTGTGTGTGAGCTCAGGTCTTCCTCCCGGCTTATTATTCTCCTGGGTGTCTGGAGCGGCTCTGCAGCGAACACTTAATCAAAGTTTAATCACAGTTGTTCAAATTATGTCGGAGACCAAACTAACCTCGACTCTCAACTCTCACAAAGCTACTTCCCTGTTCCTCGAAAACGGCCGCAAGTCATCAGCGCTCTCGGTTTAACGCGATCTTCATAAATCATAGACAAAAGAATCTGTGAATGATGGCGTGTCTTTGTGTTTGTGTTGTAGACCTGGTGTCAGCCACCAACACCACCAACGTGAACATCCCTCAGATGGCCGACACGCTGTTCGAGCGAGCCACCAACGCCAGCTGGGTGGTCGTCTTCAAGGCCCTCGTCACCAGCCATCACATGTGTGTCCACGGCAACGAGGTGAGTGGGGTGGCTATAGAATAAACATGCAAGCTTTATTTCATTGTTATTGGTGTTTTTATTTTGAAATGAATTATGAAACTAAGTGGAAATGTTTTCTCTTTCTCAGAGGTTCATTCAGTATCTGGCTTCCAGGACCTCCCTGTTCAACCTCAGCAACTTTATTGACAAAACCGGCTCTCACGGTAAGAACAGTCTGAGTATTGTGTTTGAATGTTGAGAGCTCTGGCTCATTGCTGAACTATCTCAATAAATCTGGCAATGCAGAAGAAGAAACAGGAAGAGAGCCATCTGGCAGATAGGAGGGGCGGCACATGATCACACATGTAATTTTACACACACACTCGTACACACGCACACATGCATGCTAACAGATGCTGGCATTTCTGTCTCGAACGGCTAATGTCTCATGCTGAATTACTCTTTCATATTTCTACATTTTGCAACAGCGTTTTTTCTTAGTTTGGTGTGATAATTTGAGAAAAACATTTATAATATTGCTTTAACTCATTTGTAAGCATGCTCAGAGAGATATATGATCAAATGAATCTGCAGCCTTAATTTAGATAAGTAAATATCTGTTAAATTGGTCCCAGAATGGCCACAAAGACAGCCAGCTTGTTATGTAGATTACTGTTACCCGTTATCTACAGTGAATGTATTCATGGCCAAATCTGCAGTTTCCAATGGTTTCAAAAGAATTAAAAAAAATTTGGGATAAATGTGATTTGACCAGTTTTAAAGTTATAATTATCGATGATCTCAGTTTTGTTCTCTTTGTCGGCACCTATGGCGATGAACAGTAATTGCGTTAGCACACTTCCAAAATATCCAAACTGTGTTGCATGTGTGACGTCCACGGTTGTAACTTTTGCTGACGGTCGCTTTCCTTTTTTAGACTGTTTGCCTTCATCTGAGCGTCGAGTTTGTGTCTTTTTCTTTGGATTTTCACTTATTGTTGAAGTTGTATCTGTAGTCATCCATCTTTTCTTTGTTTGTTCAGCCATAGTAGATTACTGTTTACTCGCAACACTTGCAGAGAGCAGAAAAGCAGCCGCTTAGCTCCGCCTACCCTCTCTGGCAGACCAACCACTGCTGGCTGATGGAAAACACGTCACTAACTGGGCGCCGCTTGTGATTTTTTCTGTGAAAGACGCACCAGACACCCAGCCCGTAATAACACTACATACTGCAAATGCAAAGAGTTTCATCAGTGGGCCATAGGCTCAATCACCATTGTGTTACTTCATTCGGCGATACATAGTGACTTAACAGAAAAACTTTGAAATTATCACTTTAAGGCTTGATTGTTTTATGGTTTCACCTTGTCAGACGGGAACAATTGGAAGTGATTTAATCATATTTCATAATCTCATGCTTTATAAAGTGTTACATGAGCGGCTGTGAGGAGACACTGTTAAGCCAAGCTTACAGAAAGTGAGGGGAAGAAAATAAAAATAAACACCAATACATTAGCTGATTATTTCTAAGAATATTGAAGACTTTCTGCTTCCTGACATACATTGTCTTTCTAGGCTATGACATGTCTACATTCATCAGACGGTATGGACGATACCTGAACGAGAAAGCCTTCGCCTACCGCCAGATGGCTTTTGATTTCACCAGAGTCAAGAAGGGGTAAGTCAAACATCACGTTCAGAGAGGTTTTGCTTGTAGGTCTTTCCTTCCTCAAACATCTATCTTTAAAGTTTCTGTTATCAATGATGTGACTTTTTTCACTGTTATACCCAATGACTCGTCTTATTGGTGTGAAGCATCTAAGGCTCTGCTGTGTTGTTTCAGTGCTGAGGGCGTGATGAGGACCATGACCACTGAGAAGCTGTTGAAAGGCATGCCTGTCCTGCAGACTCAGATCGACACGCTCCTGGAGTTCGATGTGAGTCGGACTTTGGCCCGATTTCTACAGATACTCCACAGAACCATGCAGCATCACAGGACAATGATTTCTTTTGTCTCTCTCATCTCAGGTTCATCCCAAGGAGCTGAACAACGGGATCATCAACGCTGCATTTCTGCTTCTTTTCAAGGATCTGGTCAAACTGTTTGCTTCCTACAACGACGGGATCATCAACCTATTAGGTCAGTAGATCACCAGGACCTCTTAAAGATGAATCCGTGGATCACAATGAACGTGAACCATAAAACCTTTTTGTTTTTATAGAGAAATATTTCAAGATGAAGAAGAGCGACTGTAAGGAGGCCTTGGAGATCTACAAGAGGTTCCTGACCCGGGTGACGAAGATTGGAGAGTTCATGAAGCTGGCCGAGGTAAGGGACCACCAACGCTTCTTAATTTGACCTTCGCAGCAGGTGTTTTTCGGCTGGGCAAACTTTTTCATAGTTCTATGCTGTTCCTTTTTCATATATAGCTTGGTAACAGGAACAGTTGCATTTTCTACATAAGGATATGAAAGCACAAAGAAGTTCTGCGTTTGGTTCTGATGGGCGGTGAGAGCTAGCATGGAGGGTGGTTGTTCTGAAACGCCAGAGCTAACTGTTGAGCCTCCTCGAGGTGTCGTGGGCCCACTTGATAACCCTGTTGATGTGCTGGCCATCTAACTACAAGCTTCAGTTGTGGGAACCATTAGGAGCCATGTGGTTGGGTTGGTAGCACTAGCATTACCAATACCTGGAGCTCACATGAACGGAGCCTGGGTCTGTCGAAGGCGGCAATGCTGCTTGGGCTGTGGTGACCACTAAAGGTCATGTGGTAGTTTAATTATAAGTATATAAGGATGAGGGGTTTCTTCACTGAGAGCGTATCCTTATCATTAGGGCACAAGTATCTTTTGTTCAAATATAAACAGCTGTACGAACCTGCTCCTTTCTCTTCTGCTCACACTGTAAGAAGAGAGACTTTTTAATCTGCTACTACAGAGCTGGTACTCTCACAGCACAAGAGCAACACTTGAGTGTGTTAATTTATGGTGATTGGTCCTAACTTAAGTGTACTGTGATCGGTCGAAAATGAGCCAGTGCAGCACCTGCAACAGCCATTTGTAAAATGTGTGCGTGTGTGTGTAACAGCTTGTAAAATGGACCACAACATGGACAAATTGACCAAATGAAGTCTAAATTTGTACTTCATCTTCGTAGCACATAGCTCCGAACACGTTGTTGTTGTATTTGCCTCTAGTGTTCCTATCAGCGTTAGAGATACGAACAGAAAAAAAGCCTTTGAAGGTATGACGCTCTTGAAGGTATGATAGTCAGTTTGCTCTGAAGAAATCTGATTGGACAAGAGGTATTCCATGAGTGTAGATATCGAGTGTAACAGCACTGTGACTCTGCTTCACGTGTTCCGAATACTGATAATTACTGTTACAGCGGATGTCCTTTGTCTAAGTGGTCTGCGGTAACATGTAGGCATCCACTAAGTAGCAGGAGTGCAGGGAAATGTTTATGTTTCTTTAAAACAGTCCAGTCAGGGTACAGAACAAGTTGGTGTTGGTGGAGCCAAATAAATGATTAAATAAAAAACTTAGTTACTGTTTATAACTTTAGGTCGCTTGTAGAACAGTTGAAAGTTAAAACACTCGAGGTGAACTGTTCTACTGAATATCAGCATGGCTCGTCTATAACTGAGCCGTGCTGGTATTCGGTACAACAGCACTCCCTCTTGTGTGATGTTGCTCAAACATACAGCATACTATATGTCGAGATAGTCTGGGAACTGTGCAGTGTAGCAAAGCTGACTTAACTCTTATTTTTCCTCAACAGACAGTTGGAGTTGACAAAAACGACATTCCTGACATCAACTACGTAAGTAAACACAAGCCAAGATGGCAACTGTGCGAACACACACACTCATACAGAAAGACCCATGACTCACCCATCATGATCTCCCCCTGCCCAGTGTCTCCACCCCGGGGTAGTGGTGGATCTAGCAGACTCAGATGATGAAGATTGTCCTTTTAAACCTCTCGAAGACCCGGTAACCACAGGGTGTCCTTACTGAGTGCCTGTTTAAAAGGATGGAGTGTCAACATGATTATCTTGTTAGAATGTCACACTGTGTTTTTGCGTTTATACATGCATGATGGGATTGCAGTGAGAATTTCCAAAGCCCAGTCGCTCTCACTTATTTGCACTTTTCCTTCTGGTAATTGAAACTTAAACTTTGAAATGTACGAGACAAGTGAGAAGGTGTTTATTACTAAACTTTACATTTTCCGTCAGGCTCCCAGCAGCATCCTGGAGAGTCTGGAAACACACATGAACGGTCTGGAGGACGTAAAGGGGGGAGGAAAGAAGGGGTAAGAGATTTTTCTTCTTATTCTTTGAATGCGGCCAGATTAGAAGAAGTACAGAAGCTTGAGATTCGAGGAACTCCCTCTTTGTTTTTCATCTGATGTACAGAACCAAGAGAAATGTTGGTAGAAAAGGGGCTCAAAAGTGTTTTATTTCTATAATTTCCTTTAACCCTTCCTCTCTTTTATCCCTCTTTATGTTCATTTGGAATCACCAGTGAAGGGTGAGCATATATTGTATGTTTTGAGTTTACTAACTACTTAGAAACCTGTGTTTTACTTGTCATCCCCCCACCAGGTAAACGTACACATTATTCACATGTGGATTACAGTATGAAGGTGATCTCCATGTGAATCTGCTCAAAAGCTAACCGGGTTTATGTGTGGAAATGAGTGTGTTGACGTGTGATCACATGTTTGATTAACAGCAAGTCACATCATGTGTGTTATCACACTCTGACATGCAGTGTGGATCATAATATGAAGGGTTAAATCAATTTTAAGCACCAAATTGCAAATGTTGGTTGGAGTATATTTGAGTTTTTGGATGATTTTCTCATTATGTACGGGAATTAACTCTTCATATGATCACATATAATCCGTGTTGTACTTTCATTTCTTTTCAAAAATGGACCCATCAAACTATTTTTGTCTTCACCAACAGTTCTTTCATTTTCAAGCACTAACAAATCATTCTGTTTCTTCACTCTTTCAGGTCTCCAACAAAGGTGAGATGCACATTCCAAACAATCTATCTTTCTTATCTTCTCATATAGTCTGATACACCGCTGAAAAGGGGTCTCCCTGTCTATCTTCCAGGGCTCTCCGACAAACAATGTGTCTCCAACTTCGACTCCAGCCAAATCTTCAAACGCTGTTCCCACACTGCAGCCTCCTCCCGGGGAGAGCGCCGCCGCCGCCGCTGCTCCGGAGCCGGCCGAAGAGTAAGTGTCCCATTATGAAGCAAAAGATAATGTGTAAGATTATAACTTTAATTTACATTGGTGACTCGGTTTGAACATATGCTAAACCCTAAAAATCTGTGTTTGTTCCATTCTTGGTGGATGGTAATGCCGGGCTGTTGGTCCACACTGATAAACAACTGTACCATGGATTGCTGAGATATTTTAAACAGACATTCATGGTTCCCAGAGGATGAACACTACCGACTTTGGTGATCCTCTGAGTTTTCCTTTAGCCTCAACATGAGGTTTTGAGTGAAATATCCTCATCTAACTAATAGTTTTATAGTAGTAGTATTACCAGAGATGGTTCAGCATAGAGATGATGCATTTCCTGAATCTGTGTCACATGGTTTTTGCCAAAGCCCCGCCCCTTTATGAGACTGGCAGCAGGTGCTGAGTCGATACAGGTGAATAGACGTGAATGTAAGCACAGATTATGGCCGATTCTTTTGCCACATTGTCACCAAAGTAAATATTGGACCCATTTAACTGTTTTCTGAAGGAGAAGTAGGAGACCATGCACACTTAGGAAACAGGAAGTTTATACCATTTCGCATCCCAACACTAATAAGGCATCTTTTTTATAGAGGATCTTTGGCATTACAGGCTCATCCAGCTACAACTGTTAAAGAATTAGCTTCTATTAAAAGTGCTGCAATAAATGTCTCACTTTGTTTCTGCCTCGTCTTCCAGCTCCTTGTTGGATCTGGATCCTCTGTCCTCCTCAGGTCCCTCAGGCGCAACATCAGCTGCTCCCACGTCATGGGGAGGTAAGTGTCCCTCCTTCCCGTCAGCTCAGCAGCTGGAAATGTTCCAATCAACATTCAATATAAGCGCTGTCATAAACATTTGAACACTCATGTCTTTCCTTGGCCCCTTGTTTTCTGCTTCCTTAGATCTTCTTGGATCAGGTGAGTGTCTCTCTTCTCTTCTCTTTACCTGCAGCCTCTTGTCTAGACTAGTGTACAGTATTCTTAAATCATCCTCCAGGATACCTCAATGTCATAACTTCTGTCTTTCTAATCTGATATTGAGGTGACCTGGAGGCCATGTCAGTGTTTGAATCCAAATTAAACATAGATAGACTATGATGTAGAGATGTCTCATGGTTACCTCCCTGTTTGTCTCCTCAAGTTGTTCTCTTAGTCTCAGTCTTTGTTTCTCTCTTCCTTCTCTCTCCCTTCCCTCCACATACTCCATTGTCTGTTTTTGGTTTATAACGGGGGCTATTTTCGTTGGTTGTTTTTTATTGCTTATGATTGGATGGTGTTGGATAATTTAATAATTTTCTTTTGGTAAAATTTGGGTTTTGTTTGGTTGCTCAATTCCAAAATTTTCTTAATTGGGTTTGTTTTAAATTGGATTTTTCTTTTGGCTTGTTTTGTTCACTGCTGTAACGGTGACTCAACTGGTTATTTCCGTTGCTCTTTTGGGGTTTATTTTGGTACCTTTCTTTGGGGATTTCGAACACCCTGTTGGTGCTCGCAGAAATGGGCGATTCCTTGCTATCTGAACCCACCCTCACGGCAGAGCCCGCCCCCTCCTCTGCAGCAGCAACGCCCACTCCTGCAGCGGCAGAAGCCGGAGTCTCTCTAGCTCCTCCCACTAGCACACCAGCCGCCACCTCCCCTGGCGCCGCCAATATGGATCTGTTGGGAGGTCAGTGGGCTTCCAGAAAATTCTCTACGAAAGAATCACTCTGGGAAGCTCAACCCGAAAAACCACCACACAATACGATGACACAAAGACGACTGCATGCTCAAACACATAGTAATTAGACGAAACTTCACTGGTAAGGTCTGTACTCTGCTGTTGTTGTTTCAGCAGAAACAGTGAAGTCTCAATGATGCACACGCTCATCTTTTTAGCTTTGCTTTGCAAAGTATTCAACAAGGAGGAAAATACATGATTATGAAATAAATAATCACATGAATAAATATTTAACTGTTCCCAATTCCCCAATAACACGTTAACCTCATGTCACATTTTAATTCTCGTCACTTTTCGTGCCCCCTTACCTTTCAGCTCGCATACCTCTAGAGTATACAACAATTAAGGTAGTTAGCTTCTGTTGGCTACATCGACAACAAAACCCATACAATGACGCATTTGCACAGCTAGGTTGTTAGCTTAGATAATAATTAATTAGCATCGATGTGAAGAGGCAATCTTACCAGTGTTAGGCCACAGTTTGTGCCGATTTTGACTCACCTCTCCCGACAATTGGAGGAGACATCTGTTTTGACCTGGGTCCATAGCCTAGATTAGCCTAGCTTGTAGGCTAGTGCGAGGGATTCACATATCTAACCTTAAACCCCCTGAACAGCTTTTAGAGTCATTGGGGATGCCCTAAAAAGGCAAAGCAGTTGAAGATTTAGCCGAGCAACAGTAAAGATTCTAGCATGTTAGCTAGAATGTTAGCTAGCATAGCAGGCTGATATCTAGTTAAAATCTAGAGTTCAAGAGTTACAATGTCACTGTTAGTGTTATGTGGATGAAGCAACTTGATTTTTAAAACAGTTAGAATGTAGTCTGAGCTCGGCTAGGCTAGCTCCGGTAACATGGCTGTCCACCAATGAGTTCAGTTCTGTTCAAGGTTTCTGTCTGTTAAAATGAATGTTCCCTTACTACTTTTACCAAGTTCTCACTCATGAATTAATTAGTGGGTTGATTGTAAATATATTTACAAAGAGTACAGTCTAGGCTGCTCTATAATTATCATGGGCAATAAGATTGATTGCTCTTCAGAATCAAAACACGTCAATAGCTCTAACTGGTAATTAGGTAGGAGTTGTAGCTTGTGATTGATTAAAAGGTGAGAGGTCAGTGACTGATGATAAAGCAGCTGTCATGAAATGTGGCCTCAAAATGTGACATCAAATTTAAGTGTTATTGGAGAAAAAGAAATAAAAGATTTTTTATATAATATACCAGTTAATATGGAAATAATGATATAATAAGATCCTCAGTAATAAGCTGTGGAATAATGATTTATTTTACTTACATTATTGGTTAATTTATTACTTTCACACCAATTATTCATGTGATTACTAATTTTATAATCATCTATTTATTTACATGACTACTTTAGGGCTCTATACAAAACAGCTTGATAACATCTCTTTTTCTGTCTTGCACACATAATCTGTGCATATATTCCTCCACATACACTCAGAAATGTGTGCATTATGTAGTTCTGTACAGCCGCACACTCACACTCAGCTTGCACATATTGCTGCACTCATTCTCCACATGCATCTTGCTTGATTGGCAGACATGCTTTTCTTTGACCTCAGTGAAAAGCAATTCTGCTGAACCCTGTCACATGGCTACAGTTACAGATGGCAGCTGTAACAGTCGTAGATTTCAAGCTTATTCTGCTCTCCGTGCAGTAGATGAATCCTTGCTGTAGTGCCTCCTGTCTGTATTTCCATTTGTCCATTCACCTGTCAGTCATTTATGTCAATGCTTGAATACTAAATGTAACAAGTGCCGATTATATTTGGCTTTGTACTTAATAACTCTAAGCTTACCTTTGTTTTCCTGGTGTGCTCTTTTTCCTCTTCATGTTTCCTAATTTTCTTCTCTTTACTTCTTCATCTGTCTCTCTGGGTGTCTCTGTCCTCTGCTGGGGTTTTCGTAAACCTCAGATACCTTCTCAACACCTGCTCCTGCCGCTGAGGCTCCTGCAGCCGCCGCTGAAGGTGGCGCCACCGCTACGTCTGCCCCAGCCGCCACCGCTGGAGCTGGTGGGTGACAGAAAGTCTGTCTGTGTGTATGTTTGTGTGAGTGAAAGTGAGGGTACAAGTAACTAAGTAGATGTGCACTGTAAGTGTACCAAATACAGAATATTGAATAAGTGTATCACTGCAATATAAGAACAACGCTGTTTATTTTCATGTTCATCATGAACCTTTGAGGATGCTGATCCTTAATTTGCTAGAGAACTGTTCGCTTTATTCTTTCGCTTGTTTAGCATTTTATCATATGTTAGTATCAAGTGCATATTTAAAACCCCTTTACAGAATCATTGTTTAAAAAAAAAAAGTCACTTGGAAACGTTAAAAAGTCAGCCAATGGCAATGTTTTTGTCAGACGTATGGAGCTAACTGTTTGCTAGCTTAATCAGCTGGCTGTCTGCAGCATTCAAGTCATCTGCCAGGTAGGAATGAAAAACATCTTTTTTGCTGCCTCTGGTCTTAATCAAAAGCATTGTTTCTAAACTACTATCAGTTTCAAGTGGTAAACCTGCAACATTGTCATTGTAAACTGCAGTTGTGCCGTTTGAAACCAGACAGCTTGACAGGCGTAGCAATGGTGGTGGGTAAGCTAGCTTGTTTTTAGGTAGGCTACTTCACAGTTCACTAGGTAACTTTTTGTAGCTTAGGTTGACCCATAAATAAATAAATAAACGTAAATCTTTTATCTACTATATTCTACTAACTTGTGGAAAGAGATGCTGTCCTCTCTTTGTTCCTTTTCGCAAAGCCATTAGGTGCTACACAGCTGAAGAGCATTGTTGTTACTCAAAGGTGGCGATTGGACCTTGCTTGAACTTTACTTGAGTTTTGTCCATATGATGCTACTTTTTACTCCTTTGCATTCAACTCTACCACGTTTATTTGAACTATATTGTAACTAAATTAACAACTAAAACTACCCGACAATAGTAACACTTAACACTTACTCTATTTTGAGGCTGCTTATGTGTTATAAAATAATCCAAAAAGCAAGGGTGTGGGCTTTTTGTGCTTATTACCACTCTACTAAGTGTACTTTACAAAAGCAGCTACCTCTAGCATCCGGTTAGCTTAGTTTAGCTTAGCTCTCAGTAAGGAACAGCTTAAATTTATTTTTTTTAGTAATTTAACAAATGGTTAATTAGGTATTGTCAGACGTGCAGTATGGGTACAGAACAAGGCTGGCAGTTTCTCACTGACTCCAGTGCTTGTGTTTGTGTAAAGCTAAGCTAACTAGCTACAGTTTCCTTTTTAGTGTAAAGTCATTAGAGGGCACTCTTCTCTCATCTAACTGGTTTTTGCTAACCATAAGTATGCACTTTTAATTAAGGCTGAACAAAGTGCCTTATGATGGAATATTTTTATAGAGTGGTGCTATTTCTTTATTTTTCCTCTGGTTTGATTTGGTGACTGTCCCTTTAAAGGTGTTCTTAACTACCGGACCTGTTTGTGTAGGTGTGTGCGTGTGTGTATTTTTTTTTTTTGGTCTCAAGTTTTTATCATTTCATTTCATCTTTGTGCTGGGACTGTAGGCGTACAGATCTGCTTTCATTACCGCAGGTGTCTGGACAGTGCTATTGTTGTTACCATGGCTATCCAAGACAATAGTCCTATTTTTTGTCTGTCTTTTGGCTTCAGAAGATTTGTGAGATTTTCTGTTGTGGAAAATGTTGCTGGTTGTCGTTCTTTAGGTTAATATACAGTTTAAATATTGGCTTCATTTGTTGGCATTTTTTCCAACACAGATGCTATTTTTATCTGCTTTTACTGACAGCAGGAGTGTGTTGGAGCTCTGCATACTCTCTCCTATCATTCCTCTCAACCTCTTTCTCAGCTTTCATATTCCTCTCATCATGTCTTACCTGTTTTTGTATTAACATCACTGTCTAACATTCATCCTCCATCACCCCCACCCCTCTTCTTCCCCCCAAAGACCCCTTCGCTCCCTCGGAAGGTAGCACCAACACGACGTCCTCAGGTCTAGACTTTTTCGGCATGATGACAGCGGAGAATAATAACCCGGGTAGTTCGCTGGATGCCTGTTTTAGCTCTGTGGTGCCCTCCCCCTCCCCTTCCCCTTCCCCGTTTCTCACCACCAGCACCATCACCACCACTGCAACCATTTCAGCTCCCATTTCCCCCAGCGCCGCCAGCCCTGCGACCGACCTATTCAGCGGTAAACGATAGAGATGTGTGTGGTTTTCATCTCAATGCCTTGTGCTGTTTTTAACATTGATTAGCATCCTCATGAATTCCCTCTGATGCTGCCTGTCACACCCCTTCTCCCTTTTATTCTTCTTCGTTGGTTTTATCAGACTAATTTGCACATATTGACGCCTGTTTCATGTGTGATCATCCTCACCGTTTAAAGCGTTTATTTAGCATTTATTTATTCCTGTCTCTGGGTCCGCATGTGTTCGTAGACATCTTTGATTCAATGCCCGACACGAGCTCCACCAAAGCAGACGCCGCTCCCAGTGTTGACTTGTTTACAGCAGGTACCTGTTGCTCCAACTCTGCCACATTGTGTGCTCTCACTCTCATTTCCTGTCTTGCGGTGTGTGTTTTTATTCAGCTTTGTTCTTGGCTTTAATAAGAGAAGAAAAAAAAGGAAATGAGATCGCTCCCGTGCGGGTCAGCTAAAAGCTACTGAGCTGTCTGAAACATTTACTAAATCACTCTCACCTCCTTTTCCCGTTCCAGCATGCTCTGCGTGCGCTGAGATTGCATTTGATAATGTGCATTTTAATGAACACCAGTCAATCACAGTTTGTGTGTATATGCGTGTTTGGGCTCTAAACACCATCTCCACCTTGCCCTCCCCAGCGGATGTGTTCAGCTCCCCTGCTCCCATCCTCACCTCTGCACCCCCACCCAAAATTGACACTGGAGCCATCATGAACCTGTTTGGTGGTGGGTAACTCACATGGCTGACTGCCTCCCCTGTCCATGAATGCACCATCAGAGAAGAGGAGTTGAACCTGGGAAATCAAACATTATGATATGAATATAAGGCTTTTTAATGCTCCTCACTGATGTTGTTGCATAATGTACCTTCTTGGTTCCATCATTTTGTGTTTTCATAGATATTTTCTGTTTGGGTCGATCATGGAAGTGTTACGATCATGGCCTGATAAGAAGCTTGAGATAGTCAAATAATATGATTTGCAAGCTGCAACATCAGACCTGGAAGTTTGTGTGTCTTTAACATTGAAAATACATGTGGAGAGTTAACAATGACAGATTTTAATGTGGCGTGTTTGGGTGCATGTGAGTGTGTGTTTTAAATCATGCCTTAAGTTGTATATGAACACACGTGTGTCTGCATACTTTTGGTTACTTCCCGTCTAACTCTCAGCACTCTGTTTGGCATTAGCAGTGTGAAGGCGCAGGCTGACTATTACCACTTCTTTGCCCTCATGCTGCGATGGGAATTGAAATCCACCTGCTTTGACCTGGCACGGTTTGCTTTGTGGTTCACCTGCCAGAGTCCACAGGAGGAGACGCCACAGCTGCTGCTGCTGCTCCTGCTGCTGCCCCCGGTGCTGAGCTCATGTCAGGTAAAACCTCATACATGGAGATGTCCCTCTTCTGCATGCCGAGTATTTATATTACAGAGAATATTGACACGTTGCAGACATCCTGAATAAGTTTGTCCATTTCTGTGACGCACTATAGACATGGATGGATTGATCATTGGGTTAACCAGCCATGGAGAAACACTGTTGGTACTAATTAAAAAAACTGCTAAAAGTAGAGATGTCTTGTTTGTGCTTTTGGCTCCTAATCAGAGGTTGTTTGGTTTTGAGGGGTGCTGGGGGCCTTTTACATGCCAGTGTTCAAGGGCCCGTTCATTGATCATAGTCTCTCCATGACTTCAGCTGTTGTAAATTCATCATTAATTGCATGATGACTTCTTTTTGTCAGTAAAATAGCTTCTTCTTCAGAGTCACTTCATTAATAACTTCTTTTACAACAGTGTTTGTCTGGCAAAATTGTTTCTATTAACTCTGGTAACAGTTAAAGAAATAGATCACTATTTTCTATCTACATGTTTCATCGTCAAACTGATTCAGAACCGTGATACAGTTCTAAACTTGCAGTCAGTCCTCAAAAACGGCAGCATGGCGATAGCCCAACATGTCAAAATTTGTTGTTATAAATACTCCTCTAGCGTTATAAATAGGGATGCACGATATTATCGGCACGTTATCGGTATTGGCCGATATCTGCTTAAAAATATCGGCGATATCTGCCTATATAATTAACCGATAAAATAATGGGCTGCTGCATACTTGATTAAATGCCCGACCTCGGCGCAATGTCCCCGGCGCGAAGAAGACCTGCGCGGCGCAGGGTGATGATGTCACGTGTGTCTACCTGCAGCATGAGAGTTAGAAGCCAACATGTCCGTGGTGTGGAAGTTTTTCAAAGTGTCCGAAATAGAGAGCAAAACTGCTATTTGCAATGACTGCTCAGCTTCGGTGATGCGAGGAGGAGCCAAGGCAAAGTCTTTCAACACTACAAACTTGATTAACCATCTCAAGACCCGTCACCCCGACCGTTGTAACAAATGTGATAAGAGTATCACCATTATACTGTACGCTAATTCCAATACAGAAGAGAGTTGATGATCTCTGCAATTAGGTGTGCGGGAAAAAATATCGGTATCAGTAATCGGCGAAATGAGCTGTAAAATATCGGATATCGGCAAAAAATCTAATATCGTGCATCCCTAGTTATAAATAGGGGTGGGACAAAATATCGATATCGCAGTATATCGTCGTCCTGACTGGTGTGGATGCAATTATCGTATCGCTGGCGCCAACTATCGATATTTTAATTTAAAAAAGATTCAGCGCTCTAAAGAGATCTTCCTGCCAGTTTGAATCACTGCATCATTGTTTATCTCAATTTGAGTCAAAATCTTGTCTCGTATCACGAGTTACCCTGCGATTCCCACCCCTACTTATGAATGGACAGTGTCCTCTAGCATACGGTTTTGATGTGGTGTTGTAGTGAGGTGACCCAGTATGGGAAAGTCCTCTTGGGGTGGCAGTCCGGGGTGAAGGATGTGTTAAACAAACATCGGAGCATAGGGTTAGATTTCATGTGAAATTGATGAGTGATTGATTGAGTGATTTTGCTAACTTGACTGTGGAGCCCTGCGTGTGCCAAACTGATGCTAAAAACGGGACCTAGATCTTCATATTTTGAAGTGTAGGGCCTCTGACCGAGCTGCCGTATTTGACGTGTTGGAACGACAAACTTTTATATTTTTGTACTCCTTTTCATTGGTTCAGTCTTTAATTTAAGTCACTGTTTAGTCCTGTGGATTCAAACTATAATGTCATTGTTGCATCATTTCATTTGCATAGCACTACTGTGGTTTTTTAAGCCTTTGGGGACTTCCTCCATCTCTCCCACCTGATTTACTTACCATGGTGGTACCATGCTCACCTGTTTCCTAGTCCTCCCCTGTCCTGTGCCATTGGTCTTCATATTATATAACTGACGGTCTGCAATACTACTGCTTAAAGGCTTAACTCTTTCTTCCCCCCTCTCTTTCAACCATTCCTGCAATAAATTAATGGTTTCATTGTCGCCCGCTCCTTTAAAACCTCACTGCATTTTTTCCCCCTCTCTCTGGCATCTGCTTTTTTACTTTCTCTCTCTTCTCCTCTCTCTTTCTCTCTCTCTCTCTCTCTCTCTCTCCATCTGGCTCTTGGGCTGGCTCATTGCTTGCTTCCCGCCATTTGATTGGGTGAGTTTCCTTGCTCTTTAACACGCTAATTTCCCACAGTGCATTGCTGCATTGCAGTGGTGAAAGGCACGCTCTGCTGCACTGTCCCTTCCATTACTGATGCTGTACGGTTACAGTGTGTGTGTGTGTGTGAAGTAGCTGTAGTATGCGGTGCTTCTTTAGCAATTAGCTTAGCTTCATTTTAGCTGTGGTTTCTTTGCCATGATCATATTTTCTGCAGCAATCAAACACATTATCCTTCAGAATTGTATAAGCCGATATGTTATGATTGTAAGATGCAGCACTATTTGTCACATTTATGGTCAAAATTTGGGTTTTAAATGATCAAATGTAGATGTTTCTTTAAGTTTTAAAGACACTTTACTATGTCCATATTGCAAATGACCTTATTATTAAGCAGCTGACCTGACAGATGTCTCCTGTAGCAGATATATAATATTGTTATTTAACACATATTGTTTATCCTGATCTTTACACTCTCTGTTTGGCTATTTCTATCTATGCTGTATATATAATTTAATCTCCTGTGTTTTGATAGTAATCTGCTCACATCCCAATGCTACTCTCATCTCTCTGTTGTCATGGAGACATCTGCTGGTTGTCATGGCAATCCCCAGTAGTAAGGAGGACTGCTAACACTGAAGGATGCTAACCCGAACCTCCCTCTCCCCTCCTCTCCCCACTTGTCTCCCCCTCCTCCTCTGTAGTGTTTGATGGATTAGGAGATGTAATGAAGCCCACTTTGACCCCTCAGGGGGGTGACGTTGACACCTCCATGGCTAACATGGCGAGTAGTAAGTAGTCATTTAGATTAACTAGCAATGTTATAGATGTTGAGTAGTTAAATGTTACGCTTGTTTGCTTTCTTAGAGATCGATGAGAAGATTGATATCACAGTCATATCTGTAAATTAAAGGAATAGTAGACATAGACATGTTGAGTAGTTAATAATTAAATGAATGATTAACATTGATACAAAGCTTCAAACAAAAGAAAGTTAGCCTAGCTTAGCGTAATGACTTGAAACAAGGAGAAGAGCTAGCCTGATCAGTATCCACCAGCACCTCTAAAGCTCTCTTATTAACGCGTTTTATCTTGTTCATTTAATCTTTACAAAACCAAAACATGTTGTTCAATGTGTCGCTAAAGGCTGTCATAATATTTGCCGGTAAACGGCTGATGTCATTTTGACGCATTAAGCTTTAGTAGGCTACTAAAAAACAAGCTAGCAATGCTCATTGGCAGATTTGTTTTTGTTGGACCTAATCTCCCGTCTTGTTGCTAAGCTAGGGAAAAAAAATCACAGTCTGTTGCCTTATGTTTAACAGAGCTATATAACTGTGGTATAATTTTAGTTAAAATAAGCTTATTTACTAAAAACTAACCCAACTAAGTGTGGCGCTAACACAGGAGGCGGGTAGCATATCTTAGCTAGACGCAGGAAAATGGCTAGTCTAGCTCCCTTGATAGATTGTCAATAAATAGTTGCAGCTCGAAATTCTATCAACTTCAAATTGGCATGTTTTTTCACAGCTTTAAAAAGAGAGTTAAAGATTTAATCTCAAAGATTTTCATGTAAATAAATGTTGGTTTAGTCACTATCTATCACCGAATGAGGTAACACAATACAATTGTATTTGCAGTATATACTATATAGTATTATTATGGACTGGGTGTCAAAATCACAAGCGGCGCCCAGTTAGTGACCCGTTTTCCATCAGCCAGCAGTGGTTGGTCTGCCAGAGAGAGTAGGCGGAGCTAAGCGGCTGCTTTTCCGGTCTCTGCAAGTGTGTGTGTGTGTAAACAGTAATCTACTATGGCTGAACAAACAAAGAAAAGATCCATGACTACAGATACAACTTCAAAAATAAGTGAAAATACAAAGAAGAAGAAACTAATTCGACACTTAGATGAAGGCAAACAGTCTGAAAAGGAAAGCGACTGCCAGGGAGGAAAGTTACAAGCGCGGACGTCCAGATATGTGGCAAGTGTGCTCCCACAATTACTGTTTATCGCCATAAGGTGCGGCCAAAGACGACGAAACTGAAACCTTCGAGATTATATCTTTAAACTTCGGTAAAAGAGATTACTTAGTTTGGCCTACCAAGCTGTTTACCCTTGTTTCCGTTCTTTATGCTAGGTTAGGCTAATCACCCTCCAGCTCAAACTCCAACAGATATTTGCGGTATCAATCTTCTCATTAAAAAGCTACTAAGGGTATTTTTAACCATTGATGTATTCAGTTTGTTTACAATTGAATTTATGTTATGTGATCACTATAATGTTAATAAGTTAAAACAGTGATGTTGCAGCACTTCTCTTTCTTTCTCTCTTTGTCCCAGATCTCACAATGGGAACCCCAGCGGCCCCTCAGGTAGCTCCCCCCTGTTGGGGTGCTCCCATGGTAAATGTTGTCTGTGTCTTATAGCATGGAGTGGAGACGCATGGCAGCGACAGAGAGGGCATAGCAGCAATCACACGCATTGCCTTCATCTAGCTCTCCAGGTTCCAGGTCCAATCATAGACCTCGTGGGGAGTGGAGAGCGGGAACAAGACCTGTAGCAAAATACGGGCAGAAATTTAGTCAGATTTCAACATGCAGTTTTTATACATCTGGAACATTTACTGGAGAGTTATGAAGTGGCAAATGAAAGTGCCAAATTAAGAAGCTTCTTCTTCTCTTAAGTTCTTATTTTAAAGCCTATTAGAGTCCAGGAAAGCCCCCTGGTTCACCCCCTCATATCTGAACGCACCCTTCACTGACACATTTGCTTCTTAAGGATATTTCAGTTTTCCTTCTTGCAGCAACACAAATGAAACTCTCATCTAAAGGCTTCCTGCAAAAAGCTTCTCCTCTGCTCTCCAAATCCTTGTGCATGTGTAGTTAGTCGAGTTAGGACTTTCGTTTTGTCGTGTTTTTGTTTCTTCATTTGTGTGTCTGCTTTTATTTTCCCGAATAAGCGTCTTTTTGTCATCGTTATCCTTTTTAAAGATTTGTGTGTGTGCATTGTTTTACAGTGTGTGTCCGTCTGTCTTTTATGTAGTGCAGTAACATCCCCCTCCTCCTCTCCCTCCCCTCCACACCTTTAGACCGTACCCATGGGTGTCCCTCCTTTTATGGGGACTTACCCCGGCTTCAGCATGGTAAGACCACCAGTCCAGTATGGTCTAGTAATGTCCCTTCACCAATCTGGACATTACTAGACATCGATGGACAATCAGCCCCTCAGGTGTCCCTCACACTCATCACGTATCCGACATCATGTCTCACTGTCTCTTTTTCCTTCCCCCTGGCTTTGTGTAAGGCTGGGGCACCAGGAGCTCCCATGATGCCCATGGTGAGGCCAGGCTTCCCTGCGACGGGGGCGACCCCTGGGGCACCGGTAAGACACTCTCTCAATATGACGATTTGACACACACAGAGGTTACAACAGAAGTGTTAAAAGTAAGATGTGTCTGCAGATGTCTCCTGGAGCAGCCCAGAGCCCCAGGAAGCCTCCACCACCAAGGAACGCTTTGGATGACCTCAACATTAAGGACTTCATGTAGACTGACAGACTGACCTGTAAACCCCCCAAGGTACAGAGAAACAGAAAATGGAAAGCTGCTAGCTAACATAAAAGCCACTGAAAACCCAAATACAAAATAGCCTTCTAACTATATAAGTTTGTGTCTTATGTACACAATATCAAACACGTAAAACGTTCTATAACTTAGGTTCAATCTAAATATGAAATACTATCATTAAAGGTTTTGGATAGTGAGTGTCGGCTGAGGTAGTTTAGCTCTGCGTGACAGTACTAGCTAACGCTACAGAGCCATCACCGAGCGTTGCATTCATAGCTTTGAGAACAGATAAGGGCTTCTCAGCTAACGTTAACTATAATTTGGATAGCAAAGCATTTTGTTACACGACAGTCACTGACCAATTGTTAATGATTTTCACACAGCAGGGCTTCTGCTTTCTCCTCTGATTCGGACTCAGAAGTCTCAATGTGTTTCGGGCTGGTTTTCTATTTCATGATTGCTGTGTGCAAAGATGTCAATCAAAATGAGGGACATGTCACTCAAATGTGATCTGTCATGCCCACACAGTCTTGAGTCAGTTAGACTTAGAATGTATTATAGAAGGCCTGCATTGCAAACAATGACTGTATATGAAGATGGACAACGCGTCTCCATCTACTCTCATTGTACAAAATTGAAGCCAAAATATCCTGGTGATGGGCGCTGCCATCTTGCGATGGTGATGTCACTGGAGCCAGAGACTGCGCAGTAGAGATTGGTGGGTGGAGTCGTCGTAGCCACTTCCGCTAACCAAAACACACACACTTAAGTTACCGAAAAAAACAGCAAAGATAGCGCACACCGGCGTGTTTAACATCAGAACAGCTTCTTGTGTTGGTCTGAAGCAGACGTTCACAGATATGTAAACTTCAGTGACTGTAGTGATTGTTTTAGTTTAGTCTCCTCTCGCCGCTCCTCCTCTACTCTGCTAATCAGGAACAGATCGGCTGCAGGAGCCATATTGGTCAACAGAGCTGTCAATCATCCTTTTTACAGCATCAAATAACTAATTAAAAACAAACTTGTCAGAAAACACTTGGATGTAAATCAGCATGATAAGAACTAACTATAATGACAGAAACCATGTTTGAGAAAAATGTATTTGGCGTGTATTTTGATTTTATAGTTTGACTCATGTCCCATCTGTTAACATGGAGGAGGCGGGCTTTATGGCCTATACTGCAGCCAGTCAGCAGGGGGTGATAGAGATGCTATGGCTTCACTTTTAGGGGGCTGTCATGTCGTCCATCTTTTTATACAGTCGATGGCCTGGACCCTCAGTATTGACTAAAAGGCAGGATATCATGGCCTCTGCTGCTATTCCTTCTATCTCTGGCCAGTCCCTAACTAACAATAAATAGCCAAGTGCCCCTTTAAGGGATGATCACCTCTGTCTCACTATATGGACTTATATACTGTATATAATTGGACTTTACCTTTCACTGCTGAATTCACTTGTTTTAATCAACTTTTATATGATCTCCTTCCTCCGTAGGTTCGTCATTGTGTGTGGAGCTCTGTGGATGTGGATGTCTGCACTTTCCCACTGCCTTCCCCTCAGTCATGCCCCTTCAGCCCCTTCAGCCAACCAGCCATTACATCTTCCATCTCTGCCCTCCTTGGCCCTGAGAAAACCTGCCCTCCTTATCTAATGTTGTAGCACAACTGTGAATGTGAACCCTAGAAACAGAAAACATAATTCCGTTTATGTGTGTGTGGGTGTGCGTGTATATCAGTGTTAACCTTTACTTAATATACTATGGAAAAACGAACAAAAAAATAAGTAAATGTGTATTTAGATTCATTCTGGATTTCCGCGTATCAGCTGACTTGGAATGGTGGATATATGTTGGTTTCTTTGCGCATCTCCCAGACGAGGACTGTGTTGTTAAATGTGGACTGTGTTCGGTGTGTGTAACTTCACTGGCCAACCCCCACTCCTCTGCCCCTGTCGTCCGAACTAATACTGAGCTACGTTAATGTCATTAAAACTTGGTTGTACCTATATCTGCTTGGCCGTCCATCCTCCCACCTGTTTCCTTTTAACGACTCTGAATCAAACGTACCTGAGAACAACTTGCACTGCAAATCTGGACTTATCATCAAACTGTGTTCAGTTTCTTTTTTTCTTTATGTTTTTTTAGGGATTGTGTGGAACATGCAAAAATTTGTGAACTGTGTTCAAATTGACATATGCATTTTAGACTATTTTCAATGATAGATTACACATATTTTCTTTAATCTTTATTTTGAAAGAAACAAATGTATCATATATTTTTAGTTACGTCAAATTGTTGGAAAAAAAGGCAAGTAGACTTAAAAATGTTCCCGCCTTCTTTGTACATACCTCTCAATCTGTAATCAGAGGCAGTGTTGAATGGAAACTTTGCCCCGAGTGTTTACTATTGCGCCATCTGCTGGTGTGGAGTGGTACTGCATCGTAGCGTGCAACACAGGTCGATCTGGGACGCATTCTAATACTCTCAGAGAGCTCCTTTCCTCGTCTCTGTGTCCACGCAACATGACTCAATGTCAGCGTGGAAATCAAAGAGACGACGAAGTGTTTGTGGTTGGAACGCGGCCTCAGTCCTCTTTGGGTCATTTAAGCGGTCGGTTGTTCATGTACGGTCATTGGAGGTCTTGAGGACTCTCACTGTAAAGCACTCAAGTATACGCTGGATGTTCTGTGTGTTGTTTATTTCCAAAAGTGACTGTATCTTAATCCATTGTGGCATTAACAAAGTGTTGAAAGAAAAATAAAGACGACTATGACACATAAAAACTAAAAGAATGTGGATAAATATTGTTTGCTAAGTATTCATATGAAGGCTGTGTTGTTCTTTCTTTGGGTTACTATGGATGGCATCGTCCCCCCCCCCCCCCCCCCCCCCCAACTGCATGTGAGTCCAAATGAGATGCAATAAAAGAGAAATACACTGATCCAAACGTCCCTCACGGCTCATCACTTATCTCTGTTATCTGTCAGCTTTTTATTTGTTGTCAGCATGAACAAGAACATGTGTTTGTGGCATGAAAATTGCAATAACAGACAAAATAGCAATAAGATACTGTTAGGAGCAGAAAATACATATATATGTTTCTTGACCCATTATTCACATGAAGTGAAAGGAGGACCAGTTTTACTCATCTATACTTATATACAACAGTAAACAACATAGGAGGAGACATTGTGAAACACAGGAGAAAATCCTTTACATAATTGCAGTTTCAGAGACCGACAGCTGTGGCTTTAAGAAAGGGTGACGATACAGTTTACTCCCTAATCAAACTAATGTCATATTCAAATTCTTTGCTATGTGTTGAGTACATTTTGAGTCTTGGTTTCCTGCATGTGATTTCCTACAATCTCTAAAGGAACTGATTAATGGCTGAACCAGAGACTTGGCAACATTATTGGATGTATGTTTACAGAAATGGACAGCTGGTCTCAGACCGGCTCTCCCGGCTGCTATGAATTAAATTTTGGTCTAACGTGTCTCCTTTTCTTACAATTCAGATTAAGTGCCTTGCAGAAGCATTACTTATCTGCAGGGGTCCAACTCGGGCACCTACTTATACCGCTTTCCCACCTAAATTTAGCGTGTTGACGTGTTTTTTTCAGACCCAGGAAGACCCGCTTATAAATGTCGATTGTCTCTTTTACCACTGCCAGTGAAGTATACTCCTGTCGGTCTCTTTTCTGCTGTGTCCCCGTCTGACGTCACAAACGCGCCCGAAACAGGGTTAGTAAACGTGAAGATGTTACAGTGGTTAGGTCTTTATTGTATCCATTACTCATTCAGTCTGTCTATCAAGCTCGGCGGCAACAAATTTGGAGCGATGTTAGAGCGCTGCTTGGACGGAGACGGGAGGAATTTGTAGCTGAGATGACGAGGAGTGGCAGAAGTTACAGACGGAGCATAGCATTGCACCGGAGCGGGGTAGGAGATTAGCGCGTCGACCCGGGTTTTGTGTTCCCATCATTGCTGATCGGAACCCGAGGTGATAATCACCCGGGTCTGCTGCAGAGTCATTTGACCCGGGTCTGAATGCCGATTGTAACCTTTCCCACTAAGCAAAAAAGCCAGGTGTTAGCGGGTGTTAACAGGTTTTTTGACCAGTGGGAAAGCGGCTTTATGCACGAAGTAGGTGTCCACACAAACATACACACGCATTAATAGCATTTATTTACCTATTATTTACCTATCTCCACTAAACATATCTTACTAAACATATATTATCTAAAAGATGTTATATTCCTGTGTATATTTTTTAACCTTAAAAAGTACCGTATCAAAGTGGCAACATATAAATCTTACAAGCTTAATTCTTTAAGGTGGCACTTGGGGTCTGTATCCGCCCCTGCTTATCTGTAAAGGTCAGACACAATGAAAAGATGTGCATGAAGCTGTGACGCAGCAATGACACACTGTTTGAGGCATGTCATTGGATGGTGAAGTAATAATCTCGAAGATTTTCAGTTAAATAAATGTCTGTTAAGTCACTATCTATCGCCGAATGAGGTAACACCATGGTGATTGAGCCTGTGGCCCACTGATGAAAGCCTTTGCGTTTGCAGAATTATGGACTGGTGGCGACTTCTGCGGAAAAAATCACAAGCGGCGCCCAGTTAGTGATGCATTTCCCATCACCCAGCGGTGGTTGGTCTGCCAGAGAGGGTAGGCGGAGCTAAGCGGCTGCATTTCCGGTCTCTGCGAGTGTTGCGAGTAAACAGTAATCTACTATGGCTGAACAAACAAAGAAAAGATCGATGACTACAGATACAACTTCAAAAATAAGTGAAAATCCAAAGAAAACGAAACAAATTCGACGCTCAGATGAAGGCAAACAGTCTAAACAGGAAAGCGACCGTCAGCGAGGAAAATCAAGAGTTACAAGAAAGGGAGCCAACCGTGGACGTCACACATGCAACACTGTCTGGATATCTGGGAAGTGTGAATTACCGTTTATCACAATTAGCACTGCCAAAGATATGAAACTGAGATCTTTGAGATTACTTCTTTAAGGTGCTTCAGGGAGGGAATTTTGGGGAGACATGACAGTGCTGTCTGCACTTTGGTTTTGAGCTAATTCATTGCTAAAAGTTGCTTTATACTTCTTTGTACAAGGCATCTAAAGTCCTCAGTCAAAGTTAAGGAACATTATTCAGACTACTTTTCTTACAACTTTTATACATATGGACACAAAGCTTTGACACGTGTCTTCGTCTTGTAGATCCATCACTTTACAGTCACACCTCTTTACAGAGCCTTGGGTCTCCATGGATCCAGTGGCAGATCTGAGCATATTTGGGTGGAGTAATCCTCACTGCCACGTTAAAGTCCCTCTGCCCGCCTCCCTCCACGTCCACCCACTGATGGCCTGAAAACACCCCGATCACCCTCCGCTGCCACTTCCTTTTCCCCCTTGCGTCTCCCACTTCCTGTCTCAGCCGAATGTAAACACCCGCCCCTGTAGCGCCCACCTGAGCGTCACAGTGCTGGTAAATCAAATCGTTGGACTCGTCTGACACAGAACAAAATCTGTACACCACCCTCTCGTTTCCCCCGTCCAGCAGGCTCTTGTCTGCATCGTAACCGGAGAAGTGGATGCGGGTCAGCGGGGCAACAGAGGGCGCCACCCCGAGCTCCATGTGCTTTTGTTTGAGGGGTCGTTTCAGCTCCAGGAGGGCGTAGTCGTAATCAGAGGACACAGAGTTAGAGGAGCTCTTCGTTTGGATCCATCCTTGGGGGATTTTTGTTTGTTTAACTCGTGCCCAACGGAAGACAGGCTGCTTCCTGTTCTCAGTGTTACGTCGTACACGGTTCACACGTCTTTGTTTCCCTCCTCTTCTTTTCTCTAACTCATCTACATTTCCACCCTCCTCCCCCTCTTTTCTTTCCCCTCGCCTCCTGCCCTTACCCCCCTTTCTTCCTCTCCCTACATCTCCATCTAAACTATTCTGCTCCTCACCTTCCTCCATTATCTGCTCCTCATCTTCCCCCTTCCTCCCCCGCCCTCCTCTCCTCCTACCTCCTCTTCTTCTCTTGGTTTTTAACTGCAGCACCCCAACTCTAAGATTTCTAGCACCCTCTAAATAGTCTCTTCCATCGTGGATGCAGTGTGCCGCTGTGAGCACATGTTTCGGGGATATGAGGACTCCGGAGCAGCCTGTGGAGAGACGGACAGCGGTCGAGAAAGGGTAGTTGGTGATGTAATGCGAGTCGGAGATGACAAAGCGTCCGTCTGCTCCGTAGACCTGACGTCTCCTGCGGGTTCGAACTTGTGAGTTGGCTGGTTTTCCTGCAGACGTCTTGTTAAAACCCTGCAAACTTACATCTGTGTGCGTGCGAGTGCCATTGTCATACATTGTCTCATATCCCAGAATCCTCTCCTGCTCGGTCTGGTCCACAGGTGGTAGGCTGCTTTGAGACTCTTGTGTCTTTGCCCCGCCTCTCTCCTCGTCCTCCTCCAGCCCTCTGAACTGAGGAGGGTTTAAAAGCTCTGTGTGAGTGTCCTGCAGCACCGGGAGGCTCTGCCGGGTCCACCTGAACGCCTCGCTGAGTTCATCTTTGGCAAAAACTCCAGACGCTGTCAGGGCGGCTGCACAGAGCAGCAGACACAGGAGGTGATGGAGTCCCATCCCACTGACAAGAAAAGAAAACGTTGATAAAAATATAAAAACTGAATTGCAACCAGTATCTAAAATTTAGGGGTGAAGGGGAAATTATACACATTTCCATATATATGGTCTGTATTACATATATATGGTCAGCAGAGGGCGCACTAGCTCAATTAAATTAAACAATGTTCAGCTACATATTTTACTTTAAATATCAAATGATGTCTGTAGTTGAATTAAACGTAATTCTATCACGATAACATGCAATAGCCTGCTTAAACTGTCATTCAATATCACAAAGAACTATTTTATAACATTGGGAAAAACTACATGTTATAAATTACGTTCATAATACACTCTGGTATTATTCTATTCACATATTTAAAAGGTTGAACATCCTATAAAAGACGTTAACTAGTCTGAAACACAAGATAGTTAACAAAAAGCACTGATAAAATAAAGCTACAGAGAGAGCATATAGCTTTAGCAAACAATATTACGACGAAAAGCTAACGGTGGTACTTTATTTTGAAAATATTGAACAGAAATAAAATGTTCCTACCTGCAAGAACCCTTCAAATTTTGCAGTAAACGTTCTTTTCTCGTCAATAAAAAATCCTCTCCATCCAAAGGGCTTCCAGCAGACTGACGTCCATCATTTCCCCCTGAAAAAAACTGCTGCTGAGATCCTCTCACAGGTCTACATCCCACTCTGATGCAGAAAAAAGTGACGAGCAAACACGCAAGAGGAGGGGAAGCAAACCAGTGGGGCTCGTGCAAGCATGAATGAAGTGTTTGATCATGTGATGGCTTTACATTTTAGGTCAAAATGGGAGCCGTGTGGAGAGAATCTGGGGTAGTTTTTCCCATATTAGGCAAATATTTTTATTACGTCGCGCGTACGCAGAGAACAGAGCTGCTTTCGTAAGTAAGAAATTAAACGAAAAGCTATTTACAGCGAGGACCGGCGACAAAATGTGGCCTTTGAGTGCGTGTTTATCCGGCGCTTTTGCGGTCAAAAATGTAAGTTTAGATTTATGTCAGGTGGCGTTTGAAGTCTGAAGACACACACACACACACACACACACACACACACAGCTACATCTTTCAGATCTGGGAACCTGTATTTAACCCCTGTTGGTTTATTTTGTCAACTGTCTCTCAGCTTGGAGCAACAAGACTTAATTCAGTGCAGAAACTCCTTCCTCACTTAACATTACATTAATGTTAAGTCTTAATGCAGATTTATGCGTTACATTAACGCACACTGGACTTATACTGTTTGATCACATTGCACTGTTTCTAATTTTATACTGTCAAATATTGCACTACCATCATCATGAACATTTGCACATTTGTATAGCTCTTTATTTCACCTCTTTCACACTTTAACTTCAGCTTCTCTCAGGTTGTCATGGTATTAGGCCACAGGCTTCCTGTTTTATTTTACACATTGCTCTTCTGCACAGTAATCACCTCCTCAGTCCTCAGCATCTCTGCCAGCACGTCGGCAGCATGGATCCATTCAACTCCACTGTGGTCACGTCGAATATCTCCTCCTCTCCTGGACATCCACCTCTGGCCTCCTGGGACTCCGGCAACGTGGTCCCTGTGGCGATGCTGTCCCTCTGCTTCCTGCTGGGAGTTCCTGGAAACATTGCTGTGATCGTGCTCAAACCAAACTGGCAGCACCTGTCCGCTCTGAGTCAGAGCTTTATGCTGAATTTGGCAGTTTCAGACCTGCTCTGCCTGATCACCCTGCCGCTGTGGATTTACCCTTTACTGTACAGCTGGACTCTCGGCCTGCTGGCATGTAAGCTCCTTGCGTATCTCATTTACTGCAGCATTTTTTGTAGCCTCCTGACTGTGACGGCTCTGAGTGTTCAGCGCTACCTACAGGTGGTGTACCGGAAGACGTTCTCACATCAAGGACAGTGGAGACTGCTGGTTCTGCTCTGGCTGGCTGCAATGATCCTCTCCATCCCTACTTTAGTGGTTCGACAAACGATTACGGACAAGAACTCAACAACATGCCAATCTCATTATTCCTCCTGGGCCCAGCAGGTGGCCATGGTGCTGACAGAGACCCTGCTGGAATTTGCTTCAATTTCTGTCATGGCCTTTACATACATCCGCCTCTACAGGAAAGTAGACCAGGCCGCTTTCTTCAACAACCCGAAGACAACGCGGCTGATCACAAGCATCATTGTGACCTTTTTCGTCCTCTGGATGCCATATCTTACGATTAACCTGCTCAGTTTGGTGGCTATTTCACTCAAAAATGAGAGCCTGATGAAGTTTTGTATGTACAACTTTAACATTGTTGGAGCACTGACATTTGTGAACAGCTGCCTGGATCCATTCATGTATGCGTTTGCTTCTAGAAACATGTGCAGTGTGTGCAGGAAACATCAACAGCCTGACGGAAGTTTAAAATAAGTCTAGCATCACAGTGTGATCTTCACCGGATATCATTGCAGGGTGCATAGCTAGATGATGCCAACACTTAGAGAATTAATCTTGTCTTTGTGTATCTGAAGAAACACAGTCTCATTTGTCACGGAGAGCTTTAGATGATTTGTGGTTAATGATGAAACTTGAGGTTAAGCAACAGCTCAAATGAACTGTGTGCTTATTATAACCAGTCCTCGGCCAGACATGCGTGTTGAAAATGAACCAGGCAAAAGGTCGAAAGGTCAACACGGAAGAAACAGATTCTGTTGAATGTGTTCAACTTTGACCACATTTTGTGACAATTTCCATCAATATTCTTTGTGTTTTGTGCCATTGCTTTCACTGCTGTCACTGTCGATCTAAGAGTCTTAGCTTCCATGGGCGTGATCCACTCAGAGGAAGCAAGAGTTAATAAAAAGATTGAATAAATGTTTGCGTTGGAGTCGACCCAACCGGAGGAATGACCATTTGTCTTCATTGTTTAGCAACAAACAGACAGGAGGAAGGATAAAGACAGAGGGACTGCCAATATAAGTAGATGTGTACATGTGTTTTAAACAAATTTAAATGTATTAACAGCATGATAGAACGATAAAGAAGAATTCAATTGGACTTTGTACTGTCATAGTCATGGCATTATAACACTGTAAAAATAGTGAAACTAAATGTTCTGCGTTGTAAATGTTATGTAAAAAAAAAAGTGGTATTCTGGGCTTTCTTGCTGTGAGTTACATCAGAAAACAGAAACCCCATCCATGGCTGGCAAATAAATATAATGCTATAATCATGACACATTAGCTTAGCTTAGCACAAACACTAAAAACAGGGCTAAGTAGCAAGCCTGATTCTATCTGAAAGTTAGTGGTACAAATAATGGTGTCTTAAAAATCAAGCTGGCTAATGCTGCAATGGAGATTTTGTACCCTTTGAACAGTTATCTGTTTTCCCCCTGTTTTTAGTATGCTAAGCTAGGCTAACGGACTCCTGGCAGTGATATTTATTGGCTTTCTTGCTGGGAGTTAGATCAGAGAACTGACACCACCCTAATGGTCTTACATGAATATGAAGCTACAAGACATTAGCTTAGCTTAGCACAAAGACTAAAAACAGGGGAAAGTAGCAAGCCTGGTTCTATCTGAAAGTTAGTCTTACAAACAACATTCAGTGTGTTAAACATGAAGCTTACTGATACTGCTATGGAGATTTTGTTCCATTTGAATGGATAGGCTATAAGTTAGCTGTTTCCCCTGTTTTTAGTTCTTATGCTAAGTTAAGCTAACAGACTCCGGCAGTGGTATTATTTGGCTTTCTTGTTAGGAGCTAGATCAGAAAACTGACACCACTCATGGTTTTACATAAATATGAAGCTACAATCAGAAGACGTTAGCTTAGCTTAGCACAAAGACTGAAAACTGGGAAAAGTAGCAAGCCTGGTTCTATCTGAAAGTTAGTCTTACAAACAACATTCAGTGTGTAAAAACAAAGCGTACTAATACTGCTATGGGGATTTTGTACCCTTTGAACGGATCCAAGCTAGCTGTTTCCCAATGTTTTTAGTCCTCATGCTAAGCTAAGCTAATGGACTCGTCGCTACAGCGCCATATTTTTTGTTAAGATGTGATCATCTTCTTATTCGTCGCTAGGCAAGAACACAAATAAACAAATACATATTAGCAGTCCAGTATTTATGTTAGTCACTGTTCTTGACAGCCTCTCTGAGTCACTGTGGGAATACTTCTCATCAAACCTTGTTGATGTTCCTCTTTGGATGTGTCCCGTCTTAGTTGGTTACATCCATCACTGCATCTTTTTGTTCTCCTTTTCTTTACACTCTCTCCAACCTTCACCTCTAGTGCTTTCGTTTCATTCATTTCCTGGCTGGACTGGATCTGACTCTTTGATATGTTTGGTTAACCAGGAAGTCCAGGGGGTCTTCCCCTGTGTGTGTGGCTGGGATTTGGGGCTTTTCTCTCCTGCTGATCTACCCCTCGGAGGCTGAGGAAACCCCATCATTTATGTTCTCTCCTCAGGCTGTGTGGACAGCAGCACGGGTCAACTCATCAATTTTTTGTCCTGAACTCCGTCTAGACACCACTGTAAAAAAAAAAAAATAAATAAAAACAGTCCTAAAGGGTCAGAACGGCTGCGGGAGAGAATATACTTTATGTGTTGTGACTCAGTATTTCCCCCAGCTGCTCCTTTGGGCCCAGACAAGGTTTTCTCTGGCTGGTTCTCAACAAAGAAAGCACCCCTTTCCCATGCACGGATGACTTCTCCTCTAAATTCAGAGTATGAGCTGCTGCCAAGATGCTCGCTTACAATTTTCATGATCTGAAACACGCACTTTTGGTCATCACAGGGGGGGGTATCTTGACCCTTGGCAAGCAAAGGAAGGAAACATCTGAGGCTGAATCTTTTTTGTGTAGTGTACATGCTTGCTGAAACGCTTGTATGGTGTGTTTAAGCATTAAAACAAAATTAAAAGAACCACCAAGGCAATTATTTTTGTTTTATCATAGTGTAATTATAGTTATGATGCCTATAAATCACATCCATGCTTTGTGCAAATTATAATAAGAAGTAAATCACGAAGATTGCAACATGACCAATTCCAACTCACTGCTAAATCAATCTAATCATGAGTGTTTACAATGAGGCAAAGCTCATTCCTGTTTTTGCTCTAAATCAGATGTTAGATAGTGCTACAGTTAAGGAAATACTTTCTTGCTGAGAGTTGAATGAGAAAATTGATTAAAATCTCATGTGTGTATGGTTTATATTAAGCTACAGCAAGGCAACGATGTGCTAACTTAGCGCAAAGACTAGAAACAAGACAACAGCTAGCTTGATAAGAGTCCAGGAAGAAGTCGTAGCAAGTAACATGTTGTTTTACACTGAAGTTCTTATGAAAATAGTTATCTGTTTAGAGATGTGGGGAGGAAGAGTTAAGGCAGCTGCTCCCCTAGCTAGCAGTGTTTATGCTAAATTTAGCTAACGGTCCCTGGTCAGATTAGCTTCATGTTTAGCTTTATGTTTTCGTCTTAAATAAGCTAATGCTAAAAAATAGTTTAAGCTTACCTATGTGTCTTGGAATATAGTTTGTAGTTTTAAAATTAGCATCCAAATTGAGAAAACTTGAAATTAGAAAAATGCTATTCTTATCCTAGAAAATTAAATAACTGTAGATGTGGGAACCAAGCAAGGGGAAAGAACCTGATTCTCTAATGTTATGAGAATTTTTAAATAAGTTGGGTCAGGTCTTTGGAGGACTGGGGATAACAGATAAAGTTGTTAGCCTGGGATGGACGATGACTCATCGCTGCCTGCTCGTTCCTCTTCTCTCACGCATCTCGGATTTACTGCTTCCTCATCCCTCAATTACTAATCTATCCTGTCCCATCCTGCCCTTTCTTTCACTCTACCTTCTTTCTATTACGTTTTATTAAAAGACGTTAAGTGTGTTTTTCTTTCCTGTCCTTTCTCTCTCCACTCTCCTCTAGGTTTTCTTCCAGCTGGCAGAATCTACGGACAAACCAGGTGCAGAAAGAGAAACGAGTGAGGAGAGAAGAGGAGCTGGTTTATCTTGGCTCTCCACACCCTTCTGTGTGTGTCCTCTAATAGAGCCCTGCTGCTTTCTCTAACCGTAACTCTTCGTTTTTGGATTTCAGCGAAGTGGAAGGTTTCCCAATCAATTGTGAAAATATGCAGGCTCGGTTTAATCTGCGCATTCAGTGTGGATAGCGTTGCCTTGGGGTGATCTGAAACAGGGGGTCAGTATGAATCAAAGTAAATATAGTGGTTTAAATCAGCAACAATCCACATACTTCCTTTCCTTCAGAGTTTAATTGTGGAGAAAAGCTTAGCCAGCAAAAAATAACTTGATTTGGATGTGTGGGTGTATATACATGATTGGTTAATCCCTTGTGTGCTAACATGTTTTGAGTGATTTGTGTGTTACAAACAGAACATTCCAGGTGATGTGCCAAAGAAACAGACTGCCAGGTGTTGAAGTGCATGCACTAAAAGCTATAATTCTGCCATAGCATTAAGTGGCTATACTAGAACAGGTCGACATATTGGCTGTTTGCAACACAATTGTACATCTTTGCTCTGTTTAAATAACAATAATTGTGCTCTGATTGGTGGCTTCCTGAGCAGCCTTGATGGAGGACTTCTTTGTTTCCTCTGAAGGATATGCAGGATGTTAAGTCACATGACCGGTAAATTACTGATGTTTAAACAATAAAAATATCTCACATGGTAAAAAAAATGCATATACGTGTTAAAGCACTCATCAGTGCTGCAGAGGTTGGCCTCGTGCAGGTGCCAATGCACGTAAATGCAGTGGATGCACATGCACAATGACATAAGACTATTCCCATAAACTCTGACACACAGGCCAGGATATCCAAGATTTGATATACTTGCATTTACAAAATACAAAACTTAAAATGCGTACATGTGTATCCAATTATATAAACATATTTATGTTAATGTATCGAAATATACATTCCTGTAGGCCACAATTAGACTCAAAAGGACAGACAGTCCTAAACACGCCACTACCAAATTCATAAACTTCACGCACGTTCAATGCATTAGCTTGACATAATCCAGACATCAGATCAGTTTACTAAAACAAAGCTTTCCAGAAACTGTTGTTTTCTTTTGACTGAGATGTGTTCAGTTACGTTCAGCTGGAGTTCCTCAGTAAGGAACCTCCCTCAGCTGCTTATAGATGCCTTCATGAACATCTTACAAAGAGAGATAAATCACACGCAGCTCTGAAATGAAAGGGGAACATTAATGTTATAAGCGATTTAAGCTCACTGTGTTTCCCATCTCTCTTCTCGTCTCAGCAGGCCAAGTGAAGTTCTTTCCCAGTGTAAATCTCAGTTTACAAAACATGTTCTGTAACCAGGGAGGATGAAGACCGTAGAGAACAAAGAGTTGAAGAAGTTTCAAGTTGCGTTTGAACAAGTTTGGACAACGAGTAAAGATTCTAGCAGCTTATGGATAAAGAAATATGTCTCATCTAATTATTTTCCAATTAAAAATGAATTTATTATGTGTTATGTGTTATTGCACATGGGATTGGTCCCAAACCATGGCAGGGTTATTTACAAGTTTTAATTACTCAGGAGATATGCTTGACCTCTGACCTCTGGATGGCAAGAATTGTACTGCTGATACACATTATTTCAACTGGTTATTTAGGCGTCAGCATTTTTTGGTATTGCAGTCTTAATGTACTTGCAACACCTGATTTACTGAAAATAATGACGTCTTCTTAAAAAGTTGATATGGCCAACAAGCTAGCAAACAGTGGCTATTCTAGGCACCCAATAGACAGCGTAGATTAGCATTCATAGCATTCAAAATTCACTCTCCATTTAGCTCTGTTTTTGGTCTCCACCAACTCCTCAGGGAAGAATTTGGTTCTTGAGCTTCTAAATTCACTTTGTCCGTCTGCATTTTGGAGCTACAACAGCTAGCATAGTCAGCTTCGTCTGAAAACAATGCTAACTAGAAAGAATGCTAGAATGCTAACTTGGTTAAAAGATGCTACTATGCTCCATAGAGCTGATGGGGAATTGAGTTTACCCAATTCTCTATTGGTTTATCAGTGTAAGTGACAGCTTCTTATATAAAAGTAGAACTTTGATCCAATGTTGATTATTGCTGCTTCAAGAGGGAATTCACATCAAGTTTGTTAGCTAGCTTAGACGGCTACTACTATGGATATGCCAAAACATACCCTTAAAGGGTCCAATAAAGAGAGCCCACTTTTAATTGAATGCTCAGCAGTTCAAAAGGGAACAAAGATGAAGGCTGGATGGAAGCCCTGCTGGAAAACAAAAATTAATGGGCATGTTTTTTCGATAATTAATTTGACTGCAATCTTGCCTAAATATGTTCTTTATTTGTTCTCTTGGGAAGTCATTTCAAAGACTTAAAATGTGTTTATCTGAGAGAAATAATGCGAGATTCCCTGTGAAAGTTAATTAGACATTATCTATTATTTAGGACACACAATTGTGTTGTTATGAAATACAATGAAACTATGTGCCCTCACTGGCATAAAGGCTATCTAACTAAATGTGATGAACTTCCTGTCGCTAAGTGTCTTTGTGCTATAATTAGACAGCACACAGTTTTGCTAAACACGCTGACGTGTGCACTGGCTGTCACCACATTATCGCTCCATCAGGAGGAGGTTTTTGTTGATCTGTTATTCCAAACCAAAGCAGATGTGTGTGTCTGTGGAGGCGTGTGTTTGTGTTTCTTGGACATCCAACCAGTTGTTGGTATATTTGTTGGTGTGTGTGTGTTTTTATCAGTCTGTCTGAGCGTCCTTTGTTCCAACACATGTGTGTGTGGTCCGTCTTCTCTGTTTATAGAGTCTGTGCCATTAAACGGGTCACTTGTTTGTTCTGTGGTTGAATTTATATCTTTTAACACTCGGCCTTAGGCATCACAAATCTGACCAACATATGTTAAAAAGATGAAGAGATCTGAAGACATGTAATCCTCAGATGGACCTGAGTGGTGAGACAGTTTTAGATTTGGTGTTACCAAAAAAATTTCACTGAATTCCTACCAGCTTCAGAGGCATTGGTCTGTTGTTTGATGTCCCTAAACACTGGTTCCCAACCATTTGGTGGTTATCCAAGGCCTCATAATGGCACAGTAAAGTTGACATTGGGCAAATTGTGTTTGAGGACACCATGACCTTGACCTTTAACTTGTGACTTCCATTATCTAATCAATTCATGTTTGAGTCCAAGTGGACTTTGGATTTTTGCCCTGTGTACTAATATACCCTCAAGGTGTTCCTAATATATAGCGTACAAGATGGTAAATGGACTGTACTTATATAGCGCTTTCTAATCTTCTGACCACTCAAAGCCCTTTACACTACATGTCACATTCATTCATTCACACACTGATGGCAAAGGTCAAAGTGCCAGTCTCAATTCAGTATCTATGCCCATTCATGCCCGAGGGGTTTGGGGTTCAGTGTCTTGCCCACTGACATTTGAACATGTAGACTGTAGCAGTCAGAGATCAAACCCAGAACCTTCCAATTGAGAGATGATTGATTCTACCACTGAGCCACAGCCGCCCCAAGGAAATGGGACAAACTGACTTCCTCCAAGTAGACATTTGTGTTACATTTTTTCATTTTGTGAGGTCACAGTGACCTTGATCTTTGACCTTTGGCCACCAAATTCCAATCAGTTCATCCTTAGGTGAAGTTACACAGTTTGCCAAATTATCCTTAAATTGTCACTAATCACGTTCACCAATGCCACTGGTTTTACTCTGCTTCAAAGGTTGTGGCTCAGTGGTAGAGTTGGTCATCTCTCTATTGGAAGGTTTGGGGTTTGATCCCTGACTGCTAAAGTCCACATGTCAAAGTGTTCTGGGGCAAGACACTGAACCCCAAATTGCTCCCGAGGGCATAGTCTTTGGTGTATGAATGTAGTTAGTTACTGATTGGAGATTGGCATAGTAGCCTTTGCCATCAGTGTGGAAGGGTGAATGTGACATGTAGTGTAAAAGCTCTTTGAGTGGTCGGAAGATTAGAATATATAATATAAGTACAGTCCATTTAACGTTTACATTAATCCCCTGCACAAAGCACAAGTCCTTTAAAGCCCCCCTCCAGTGAACATCAAGTGTTTAACCTTGTCAACATCTCCATGTGGTGTTCTTCATGTGCTACAAGACATATCAGGGACAACATCAGCAGTCATCTTCATGGCTGGGCCTGTCTGCTTTTAAACTGCAGTGTACCAAGAACAGGCTGAACAACACGTTTTCAGATTGGCAGGGTTTGTTACGTCACAAACCTAAAGAGCCAGTCCCGTTAATAGATGGGGTGATGCTGCGCATAGCATTATGTGTAACCTATGGCAACCACTTCAGCGATGCAAGAGCCAGCTGTAACTGTCATCGTAATTTTTGCAAACACACTACTGACGACTAACGTTAACGTTACTACTACACTTTTGGATGAACTGTAACTCGGACAGAGAGTCAGGCCTTATCGAGCTTATCTCAGAAGAGTGTAGGCTTTAATACCGGCATGTTACCGCTCATAGTTTCAGAATTTCCTCCATCTTCCCTTATTATGGCTCTCTGTGTTTCCTCAAGGTGAAAAAGTTGATTCAGTCCTAATCCCTGTATTAGAAGAGCGGAGTTGTGGGGGATTTCCTTTCTCCAGCACAGTTAAAATGGGAAGTTAATTGAATCCATATTTCCATGGATTTCCATGCCCAGATCCATCAGCTCGGTAGTTGATCAGTACATTATCTTGAGCTTTACTTAAACTATTCTTTCAGGAAAATCCATAACTTTTCCTGTGTGAATCATTTGGACATAGGATACATGACACTACCAGTCGTGGGTGTCCACAGTGTAGAAGACAGACATCTGCTGAATTGCATTTTGTCTGAGGCTGCGGTGTTAAATGCTGTGTAGTTACCACGATTATGAGGATTTGGAACCCTAAAAAGTGACACTGTCACATGTAATCTGTGCTAAACTTGCATGAGGGTAATTCAAGGGTGATTTTGCTGCATGGTAATCTGGCCTCAGACAGGACGCCCACTAGCTGGGGGACCTCTCAGATTGGGAAGTGATTTAGCAGAATCTACACACACACCCATTTGTTTATTTTCCAGTGTTGCTTCTGTTTCAACTCCAACAAAAGACATACGATGACAACCAAGTTCTTTGGAAACTGTGCAGTTAAGATTAAATTAAATAGTCAAACCACTCCCTCGTTTCTGTTTTATGTGTCTGTTGCTATGCATGCTTCATCTGGGTGGGAGAAGCACTCTGTCTTCTGCCATGATATAGGCTTGACAGCTTGTGTAAGTAGGGGGTTCATAGTGCGACACAGTTTGGCCTGGTTCATTGAGAAGACATAATGACACATGGATAAATCATCCACCTCTCTACTGTATGTTTTTATCGTCTCAGTCTGGCTCGGTCTTTAAGAAGAGACAGCTGCACAACACACAAACAACTGGAGTCACAGCCAGGGTTCACTGATTTTTATTTGTCAGCTCCGTGTCCTTGTGTGACCTCTCTATGTTCTCTGCTTGTTCTCTCAATGCCTTCAGTTCATCTTTTATTAATTTCCTGAGAACACTGGAGGCTGTTGAGACCAATTAATTATACAATTATTGGAGCCCAAACCACTGACTTTCAAAATGAAAGTACCAAACCTTTTTTATGAGGTTTCAATCATTTTCAGCTGCTACAGCGTTTTTTAAAATCTATTTTAAGTCATTTCATTTAACTTTAAATACCACCGAAACAACACAAAAATGTAAATGAGTAAAGCCAGAGATAAACTTGCTTTTAAGTACGCGTTTGCGTGTGCATGATGGCTGCCACGAATTCCGTCCATCTGTTTGGAGCGTCGGCTGTGCATGTCCTTAAAAAAGAACGCGACGCACACACAAATTTCAAAAGCAGATGCTTTTGTCCAAAGCGACGTACATCTGAGAGTCAATACAACACAAGCAACGATCAAGACCGAAAGGAACAATGTCAGTAAGTGCCAACAGCGGGAGACGTTTTTGTTGCTGTTTTGTAAGCGAGCAAGAGGGTTTCGAATTGGATGTGAGTGTGGGACATGAACAGCGGAGTCACGTGTGCTGCTTTGGGTTGATCGAAGACCAGTCGCGCTGCTCAGTCTGGATCATCTGCAGAGGTTTGAATGTGCATGCAGGGAGGCCTGCCAGCAGGGAGTTGCAGTTGTCAATGCATGATATCACGAGCAGTTGTGACAGCAGTTGTGTTGCATGCTCTGATAGATGCACATGAATGGTAGGAGTGCAGAGGCAGAGGGGATGTGACAGGAGCCCTTTATACACTGCCACTTCAAGGTACGTTTCATCTTCTGTGTAAAACGCACAGAGGCGCAATGGTGGGGCGAAGTCAGCGGGGCTGGCAGGGTGAAAGAGTGCCGTGTGTGTGTATGTGAAGCATGCACGTTTGTCTACACCTTGTCTTGCTTCCGTAACGCCGTAGCGCAATGTAAAAGCACACTGAGGCTGCTTTACGCCGGTGTTGCTTGGTCCAATGTCAAATGGCAAAGGAAGCGTGACGGCGGAGCTTCGTTATGGCGCTGATGCACCAAGTCTGCAATTATCTACATCTGTACGATGTGTCATTGCCACTGCACAGCAACAAACATGCCTGTCAAAACAGCTGGCGACAGATCAGTTCCATTTTAGAAGTCGACATGGAAACCTGCAGAACTAAATGTAACAGTTACCTCCTCGAGTGTCGCCATGTCTGTTGTTTACAACCTGCACATCCGGTAGTCGCATACGGCCTGAGCTCTCTGGTGTGCCCTCTAGAGGTATCCTCCAGTAACACGCGTTGTGCATTGACAAGTATGTGAACAATTACATGCATGACGCAGATGGTTGTGCACTCGAACCAAGGGTTAAAAAGCAAGTATATCGGCAGCTTAATATTTATAATGTTGTCTTCTGGTGCAACTGTTAAACTTCAAAAACTAACAAGATAAAAACTATATACATTTCATATTTTATATTAAATTTAACCTACTTTTTTAAAATGCCAATAACCCTGCAAGGACGGACTTAAAGGAAAGAACAGAGGAAGGAAAGAGAATCAAATAATATTCTTTACGCTGCTCACACAGAAACTTGTGCTGTGTGCGACCGAGGACTTTTAAGAAGGAAGAATAATAAAGTCATGCTGCTGATTTTAATCTGATTTTTTACATATGAGTCCTTTTCACTTTCCCATCACTGGATTTCACTTGAAAACCAACATCAACCAGCGAGCTGGAAATTCTGACTACATTTTTAGTGTTAATATGCTTCAGATGTACCCAAGTCTACATGCTTCCCATGACCTTATCTGTAGCTGGACAAAGATGTGATGATGATAACTTATCGAGCGATACTTGAGTTAAGGGTAAAAAACAGCTGGGTGGGTCACTGATGTTCATCTAAATCAGACTTTGGAAGATAAAGTTGGGGTTTTATTTGACCTGCTCGGCACGCTCAGGCTTCATTGCAAACTCACCCACTGATCATATTTAATGAAAGATCATCTGGTTTAATTCTCACCATATCATTCCCACCACACCCACACAAAGACCCTAATACACACACACACACACACACACACACACACTTCTCTCTGACCACAATGAACCTTTAAGTGTCTTTTCCTCTCTGCTCCAAACAGGAAGTGCTCTGATTATAAACAGACTACAATTATTTATGAGGCAACAGCGGAGAATCCAGTCCAACAAATACCTCTCAGATACTGGAATGGTACACATAGTTGGAGAGCTGATTATCGAGTGTGAGTGATCACTGAAAAATGTTGATGGTCCCTCGGCCATGTCAGAGTTTGGTACGGATTTAGAAAATAAAAAAAACACACACGTGTACCTTGAAATGAGAAAGAGAAGATTAGTAGTATCAGTGCGTTCAAGAGGAGTCCGACTGATATATCGGACGGCCGATATTATCACAGATATCGGCCTGTGCTTTTTGATACGCACTGGTGTGGAAATGTTTTAAAAGGAGAACATAATGTAGAAAACTTTGGATGGTTAAGAAATTGACCACATTGCTTGCTATACGACTACTGTCTATGTAGCAGAACATCACGGCTGAGCAGAAGCTGAACCGCTTGAACTGGGATCCTTCTAGCTGTGAGGCAGCATTGCTAACCACTTTATCTAAAGTATTAACCTGTTAGCTTTGACTGTGTAGTTAGCTAGTTGCATCTGGCAACCGGTTTGTGCCCTGAATTTTATAGAGATGTAAAGTTTTGTAGTAAGGTGGTGGAGAGTTTTGCACAGGGCCTGGTGGGGAAGCAACACTGATTGAGTGGAGATAATACACCATATGTGGGTTCCAAGGCTGTTAATCTTACTATACCATAGAGAACATTGTGTCATGTTTTCTCCACTGAAAGGGCACTGCGTCATGTCTTTTTTTTTAGTGGAAGGTCACCCACTATATGCCATATTCTTTCATTCTTTATCTGAATTTTAGTCACTTGAAAAGCACTCTAGAAGGTATCCTGCCTATGTTTTCCACTGGAAGGGAACTCTAGAGGCACTATGTGTCGTGTTTCTACTGGTATAGCACCATAGACGACACACACTCATGTTTTCTCTCTCCTATATACCACTCCTTCACATTTTCTCCACTAAAAGTGCACCTGAGTGGGCAATATATCAATTTATCCACTGGTAGAGCGCCCTGGAGGATACCACGTCTCCACTTAAAGGACACCTAACAAGACTAGGTTAAAACCTAGTATGTGGCTGACCGCATCAGGTCAATGTGAGCTTTTGTGGGCAATGTGTTACAAGGACTGTCCTTATGAGGCCGATGACAACATGTTTGGAAGCAGGTGCGCGCTGCAGACGTAGGTGAGGACAGCAGACGAGCAGTGGACGAGCAGCCCCGCCTACTCCCTGAACAAAGTATCCAGAGCCGTACAGACAGAGAGTCGCGTCAGTGGAGGTCCATTTACGCTCCATGATCCGCCATTGCAATGTCGCAATTCGCTTTTTCTACGGATGTGAAAGTACCGTCACTCAGTCAGTCAGTCACATACAGACCCGTGGTTAGGGCTGACCCCGGGCGTCTCGCTCAGGGGGAACACAGAAAGGTAGAGAAAGTCTAAAACAGCAGAAGGTCAAGAGGAGGAATTGGCCAGTGTGAGAAGTAGGCCGTGAGAGGAAAGACCGCTGATGTGAGCTCACAGGGCCGTGTGTCATCAGGCTCGGATGGACCAGCTGGCTGGATGCTGCATGTGAGGCGGTGACGTGGTCCTCTGGGGCTTGAGTTAGCAGTTTTTATTCCAGGCTCCTCATGAGCTCTCCACCTCTGCTCCTAATCTTTTGTTTATGCTTTCCGACCCACTCCTTTTTTCCCCCACCACTCCCTGACGTCCAACTCATCACCGCTCCTCGCTTTGTTCTCCTTTCTACTTCGCTCTTTTGTGTCTTCATCCAAGACCTCAATTATACACCAGAGACGTTTTTTTTCTCTCCTCATCTTTAATTCACTGTCGTCTGCACACCGCTGTGCTGCCTGGTGGGAGAGAGGGAAGAACACCTCACACTAAATCACCGCTCAACAAGCTCCTACTCATCGAGACGGAGACGAGTTGAGCTCCACCCTAAACCTTGCTTGATGGAGCATGAATCGCCAAATGCCACATCACCTGCAGCTGCAGCTCGTGCAGACCTTCAGCAAACCGAGCCGGGGTGGAGTTCCATCAAGATCTTACCACTAAGGTCCCTTTTTGTCCCTCTGGAGCTCCACAGCTTTTATCAGATCCACATCACATGTTTATCTTATGAGCAGATTGATTAGCATCATCTCGAGGGTGTGACAGGACGCATTTGTTGTGCTTTTATTTTCTAATCCATTTCAACATACCGTGTGAGTGATGCTGCAGGATCACTTTCCCACTGGTGATGAAAGCTAACAGGTTACAGATGCAGAAGCACAGTGTGGAAATGTCCTCTTTAAGCCCGTTCACATGCCGAAGATGATGTCAGTAATCGATAACCGATACATGGTTTCACAAATGTGCAGTTTTATGGCACAAGTTTTGACATTTGCGACGTTTGAGGCCGTAAGTCATTCAGCAGCGTCAAAACAAAGCTGAGACAAAGCATGCGAGCAGTCGTCTGAGTCACGCGGCCCAGATAAGGAACAGACTCAAATGTGAGCCAGGGCTGCAAAAATATGCTGACACAGGTCTCAACAAATCAGCCCAAGAAAATAAAGAAAAGAATAAAAATGTTGAATTGCTGAGACACAAAGTTCAGCGGTGAAATCAGTCACGTGTCTTGACTGACACAAAGAACGTCCACATATAAGGCACACGTGAGGAGACAAGAGGAGGGGGCGCTTTGACCGGATAGCTACTATGGGTGATTTGGCCATTCTTGCATGTGTTTCATTTGTGCATTTTCTTCCTTAAGCTGTAAATACCAGACTCATAATGCACAGCCTTGAAGGATCAGATGATCTAACTTGGCTCTTGGATGACACTGTTTACCCAACACAGCTGAACAAATACATGTGCTCACATTTCAGAGCGTGGAGTGTGGGAAACTCCAAATAAGAGAGAAAGTGTGTGTAATAATTTAGGGTGTAAGTTGTGTGAAAAGAGCGCCACCTGGTGGGGTGTTAACAGAGTCACTGTGTCTCCAGTTAATTCAGTACAACATGGGATGTTTGCTGAAATCCAGCAGATGGCACTGCAGCACCTTCATGCTGTGCGCGTGTGTGTGTGTGACCTTTGTTGAGACTATTCAGGGGTTTTCCAGGTTCCCCCATGAAACTGGAAGAATTACTTATTAAAAATGAGGTGAGAGTGAATCTGCAAACAAAGGGGAACTCATTCTTTATAAGTGTACTTCTTGTAAATTCACAGATCTTTTATTTGAAATGTTTTGCATTACAATTTTTATTTCTTCTATAAAGAAAAAAATTAAATCGTGATGATTTGGCATTTGTTTGCAGCCCACATGTGTGCTCTTACATGTGGGCTCTGCAACAGCATCTCTACAGCACCACAGCACTTAATTATAAAGCTGTTTTGTTTCACATTTTACCTTTATCAAGAATTGATTAACTTGATCAAATTTTCATTTCTGCGATTTGGCAATTAATTTAAATTAATTGTGCATCCCTATCACTGTCTGCAGACTGTATGAAAAGATGGACTACATGACAGCTCCTTCAAAGCAAAGCTATAACATCTCTATCGCCCCCTGCTGACTGGCTGCAGTATAGGTCATAAAGCCCGCCTCCTCCATGTTAACAGATGGGACATGAGTCAAACTATAAAATCAAAATACACGCCAGATAAATGTTTCTCAAACACGGTTTCTGTCATTATTTTTCAGTTTAATTTTAATTAGTTATTTGATGCTGTAAAAAGGATGATTGACAGCTCTGTTGACAAATGCGGCTCCTGCAGGCGATCTGTTCCTGATTAGCAGCGTAGAGGAGGAACGCGAGAGGAGACGTAACTAAAACAATCACTACAGTCATTGAAGTTTACATATCTGTGAACGTCTGCTTCAGACCAACACAAGAAGCTGTTCTGCTGTTAAATATGCCGGGGGTGTTTTGGCATCACTTTTGTACAATGAGAGTAGATGGAGACACGTCGCCCATCTTTATATACAGTCATTGGTTTGCAGACATACATGGCCGTATACACTTGTTACAGGGTCCCTGGTTCAAATGAGCTGACGGGCCCCTATAAACTGAAACTTTTCTCTTAAAAGTGTTAATTTAGAAATTTGCAACATACACTGACAAAACTAAAATATCTGTAATTAAAATAATAAAACTCGATTTGCATACAGGAATGAAAATAAAAAGCCTCCTTAAAGGTCGGATCATTTAAGTTCATGCATGAAATTGGTACATATCAACTTAAAAATTTAGCTTTTTTAAAGTTAAGGGGGCTCACTATGCTATGCCTTTTTTAAAAAGGTTTTTAATGCATGAAATTATTGAATAATGCACAAGAATAAAGAAAAATTAAGGAGAAAATAAAAATATTTCTGTAAGAGCAGATTTTTTTTTTTTTCAGCTTTCCTATCCTGTTAATAATCTTCGGACCTAACCAATTTAACTTGTGAGCACTTGTAGGGGGCCTGACCCTTATGTTGGCAACTAGTCTGTCAGCTTTTCTGACTGTTAATGAACTTAAATACTCATTCAAAGCAACTTTATATTTACAAACTCCTCACTTCAAAACCTTTTCTTGTCACGGATTAGTGGCAGGAGTTTGTTCTCACTGCTGCTTTTCAGTTTCATTGCGGTTCTTAACATGACACTTGTTTGTGCATGTGTCTGTTTACATGGTACAAAGATCTTCACCTAATATCAGTGTGGTCTTAGCATCAACAACCACAGTATCATACAGGAAGCTGAGTCACAGCAATTTACTTCTTGTTTGTTTTATCACAGCAGTTTGTCTGTCCTAAGTCACGATGGGCTAAGGAGGCAGAAGAGCCAAAATACTTTCTTCTTTAATAAATGCTGTTTGCACAGTGACTGGGTAACTTTTCACACACATTAATATAGACAAAATGTGTGTTTCTGCTTGATCAAAATACGTCTGTGACCTTGTGTGCATGGTGAGGTGTGATCAGATCTTTATATGGTTGTTAGTGATCAGTTGGAACTCAAAAAGGGAAACTTTTTTAAAAACTGCATGTGTTTCTTTAACTGATAAATGTGAAATGCAAAGCCACCGTTCTTTCCAACAGAGTCCTCCTCTACAGTCATTGACATCCTCCCGTACGGAGCACCTTCCAGGAGCGCTGCAGCCTGGCTTACAGCGCTGGGCACGTCAGAGAATCTCATTAGTGGCTGTGGAAGACTTTAGTGGGGGCTTACACTACTGAGTGCGGGGTCAACAAAGGTCTCTTGCTGAGGTCAGGGTTAAAACTTACTGGGAATACTGTGTCGGTTCGTCTTTGCCCGGATACAGTCTCATTAGCTAAACTAGAAACTATGTGCTTTACTGTACGTTTGTCAGAGGGCAAAGAGCTGGACATGGACTAAGTGAACTTCATGCACAGAAGAAGGAACAGGAAGGTCTGTAATGGCCTGCAGATGAATCATTGGTTGTCCTCATGTGAAAGTGAACTTTGACAGTTATTGTGACACAACCAGTATGAGTATAATCAGCAGAAACATTAACCGCTTCTGATGATTCTGATATGGAGACGGGATTACACAATGCAGATGCGGAGTTTCTGAACGGCTGTTCATCAATGAATCCGGTTCTGCCTGATTAAAGGAAGTGCTTTCTTAGAACCTTTGCCATTTGCATTAACTGATGAATGTTTGTCATTTTCATATCAGTCCATATTATATTGATATGGAAGGACAGAAGTCTGCATGGTGGTGCAGTGGTTAGCGCTATCACCTCACAGCACGGAGGTTGATGGTTTCCAATTCCGTTGCCTTTCTACAGAGGCCGACAAGGGCAATCGCGCTGCAACGGCCTGAACAGTTTCCGTTAGAAGAAACGGGCTGCAAATTCAGAAACAGTGCAAATTAAAAAAACACTTGCAAAAGTCCAAAACATGCAATGACGGAAAAGTGCTGCAAATTAAAAAAATGTGCTGCAAAAAGCCGAAACAAATGCATTAACATCAAACGCGCTGTAAATACAGAAACGATGCAAAGTCACACACAAACCCAGAAAACACATGCAAAACAAAAACGCTGCAAATCCAGTCAACACAACGGACATGCTCCAGGCCTGTAGGGGGCGCTCGGTGTAACATGTTTTTTATTGACAGGAGAGAGAGGGGGGCCCTGCCTCATGCCCCCTATGACAGCTAGGGATAGGTTTCAGCCCCCCAGGACCCTGAACAGGATAAGCGGTACAGATAATGGATGGATGGTGAAGGAGAAGAGGGCACAGCATTTTAGTTCATGGAGCACAGTCTTGGTTGTATTCCTCGCATGAACAACAGCGTGGGTTGCATCTAGGCTTTAAGTGCAGCAGTAATGTTAAAACCGATATGTTTGAGCCATCATCTCGCTCTCCAAACACCTGTCTTTGCAATGCTGCTCTGATGCACTTCTGTCAGTCTGGATCTGGATTAGAGCAAGGCCTTCACAGCCTCTGAACTACAACATCAGCATTGAAGGGGAGATAAAAAGGTAACAGAAAACAAGCTATAGACTACAGAAATGATGAGAATTACAAAGATGGTATTGAGAATGTCCTTGCCTCTATGATTGGGGAATTAGAGAAATAGCTCTGAAGTAGATTCAGCTCTTTTGATGTACAAAGAGATATACGAGTTGAATTTAGAACATCTGAGACATGGCTCAGTGCAGACAGAGCTGCACCAAGCCAAGACGAGTTCCTGGACACGGACACGTTTATTCAATTATTTATTCGTAGTGAGCATAGAAGGTGCAGGAAACAGCTGTTCTGAAGCAGAACAAAGCTTGCAAGTGTGACAGTGCAGTTAACCCACAAGAACAGAAAAAGATTTCTTGCCGAGAACATCAAGTGCCGAGAACATGCACACACACACACACACACACACACACACACACACACAGTGCATAAGTCTGTCCCATTCTTATGAACAATATGTCTCAAGAACACCTTGAAGCAATTTCTTCAAACTGTGCACAAAGAAAACATGACTCATCAGACCAGGCCGCCTTCTTCCATCGCTCTGTGGTCCAGTTCTGATGCTCACGTGCCCATTGTAGGCGCTTACGTCAGTGGACAGGGGTCAGCATTGGCATCCTGATTATAATGTACTGTGTGTTCTGACACCTTTCTATCGGAGCCAGCATCAACTCTTTCAGTAATTTGAGCAACAGTAGCTCTTCTGTTGGATCGGACCACACAGGCCAGCTTTTGCTCCTAGCAATGAGCCGTGACCCTGTCAGTGGTCATAATGATATGGCTGATCAGTGTTTAAGGTAATCTTCACACAAAACTTCACACAAATATGTAATAGAATAAAATAAAGTGATCAGTTATTTTACCCAAAAGGTCAAAGGTCAACTGCATTTCACAATTGGTCGTTATTCCACACGGTGGGGGAAATCGCAGATTCTGATCAAGAACAGATTGTTAGCTGAACCTGCATGCCGATGTCTGTCCATGGAGACAAATGAATCCTCATGAAAGATTACATGCTTGTATGTGATTGGCCAGTACTACTCGGACTACAAACGTACTACAAACGGAAACTGTAACACTTCTCATACCAAAGTCCATCTTGACACTGTGGTGATGATATAGTAGATCCTCTGTGCTGCAGGATTGAACGTGCATTAAGCATCCATGTTTTAGATTGTGAAGCTCCTTTGCAGCGAGATACATTATTTCATTCTGATTTGATTACATCACTAGCAGGAGACTGTATGCACTACCCAGCGGGATGCCATGGAGAGCCAGACGATGGAATAAAAATAGTAAAAGGCGTTAAGGCAGTGAGGTGGGACAGGGAAGGAGGAAGACGACGAAGGCACGTTCTGCTAACGGGCTCACTGTAATCTCTTAATGAACTTCCACGTGTGGGAATGCTAAAAAATGGGATGGAAAAGAGGAGGGTGGGTACAGACTGAAAGGAGACAAGACTAGACTGCAGGGTCACGGTGGGGAAAGCGATACTTCAGATTTGATCATAACGCCAAAGATAAGTTGGCCCAGGCTGACGACTTGAATGACGCTCTTGGTTTTGTAATTTCTGTTAAGCAGGATGTTTGACATTCAGTTTATATAACACACCAATATAGATGTTTCCATTTATGGCGATCAGTTTGGTGGCCTGACAAGGGGTCCGCCTGAAATCCCCTTGGCCAATCCTCTGATGTCGTCAGACATTGGAAACCAAGCCGGAATCATCCACTTGACAAGTCAGAGGTCAGGTAAGTAGCTGCTTCACGGTAAGCATAGCCAGCACTAAGCCTGACATTGAGCCTGTTGCTGAATGGGAAAAGTGCCTAGTGTGACTGGCCTGCTGCTGTGTGTCAAACTACAGGGCTGCAGGTGCTTTTAATTTGAAATTATTGATGCAAGATGGCCACTAACTCTGCTTAAATTAAGTTTCAGGTTTGGCAGTGCAATGGAATTGACTGCCATTTATTATTTTCCCATTGGCGCTCAGAGAAAAGCATACCAAGAAGTGAGATTGTCTTCCAACACTTCACTGCATTAACAAACGCCATCGACACAAGTTACAGCAGACTTGGCCTGAATGTCTTATTGTGAAATGAAACAGTGCATGCACATAAGTTAGGTTCACAGGGATTGAAAGAAGTTTAGTTGTTTCACCAAAAGGTTTATAAAACATGCACACAACCTTTTCGATATTTGTACATTGTACCGTGCAGTTATCTTACTGACATTAGCCGTGCAGAGTCGTGTCCGTGCGCATGTGTCTTTGTGAATGTGAGTGTCACTGCACATACAGGGTAATCGGCGCTAAGCTGGTTTATGGGCTCGTCTGCAGTGACGCAGATATACGTGCCAAGCTCCGCACTGATAGATTCTCCATGACAACTAACCTCCAGAGACTATATGGCCTATAACCTACATGCTGACAGACAGCTTACACCTTATATACCACAGAAGAAGAAGAAGAAGCATGCACCAATTTCAAATTCATAATGAAATATATGTTCGTAACATTTTCTGCAACTTTGCTTCAAGCTTGTGAAGTTATTCTGGATTGAAAATGTGCTGCAGGGCCAAATGATGATGGGTGAAACACACCTCTAGAGGGCGTTGGGTGGAAGCACATTCCCAGCCTCACCTGTGAATGATCAGACTCCTGAGTGGCTGAAATATCAGAGTGAAATATTCGAATACGGGAGATTTAAGATGCTGTTATTCAGATTGTGTTATAATAAAGCTGCTGAATATTCTTGATTTCACACAAAAAAAGTTTTTGTGCCGCAGCGACAGCATCTGATGTATTCCATGATGATGATTATACCAGGTAAAGAGTCCTGTTTAAGAATATTTTGTATTTACTTGTTAACATAATCTGCACAGGTATCTGAGTGACACTGAAATGTGATCCTTTCTGAGCCTGTCTGAGGGGCGTTTCTAGAGGAGAAGGAGTGCAGAGAAATGGATGCAAACTGAGAAATGGGGTTCTCGTTTAGTCTCAGTGTCCATTCTGTCTCCCTCTGTTCACTCGTAACGCCCATTCTCCAGACACGCCTCAGTCTCTGAGCTTACAGTCATTCACAGTAACTGTAGGATGAAGCGACAGCTATTAGTGGGTGTGGGCTGTCAATCAAAGTGACCCGCCCCAGAGCTTTCAGACGGGAAGCACGGCTGTTCACAACTTCTCCAGCAGCTGTGGAGTGGGACCTCTGTGGCATCACGCACTATCACCGTGCAACACACGGCCAAAATGTAGTGGGAACAGCAGCCATACACCCCTTTCTGACAGGAGGTGTAAACTGGAACGTGAAGCGGTTTTAAAACGACGCCTACAGTTGTTTTTACGCAGCAGGAACGCGCAGTATTTCGTGCGTAAAAGTGAGTCAAAGAGTACAGAAACTTCTGTTTTGAAAGAGACGTTTTCTCAGATGCGATGGATGCGTCAGTGAGCCTTTGGGACGTAATAAAAAGCTGACAGTCTGAGGAACAAACATTTCCAGCTTCACAGTTGATGTCTGCTTTCCAGAGTTTGGAGACAGCGACGGAGCGGAGCGGAGAGCGCGCAGCGGGGCAGCAGATGCTGGACAGTGACTAAGCCTTACGGCTGGAAAGCTCATGAATTGAATTTGTCTGGAGTGCAGACTTTATGTAAGAAGTAGGACAAGCATAACACCGCCCAACTAGTTCTTTCCGTCATGCGTAGAGACGCTTCGCCGTCCAGCACCGCGCTGTGATGATAGACATCAGCTCTGAACGTCAAATTCTACACAAAGTTGCAGCTAGCTGATGCCACAACTCCAACAGGAGTTAGTGGAAAGTTTGTGCGTTTACATTCTTCTGTCTACCTCTTTTTAACATGCACGAGAGCGTCGAGTGTGCTGCGGCTGACAGCTGCTCGGACGGGGAGAGCATCAGCCTCAGCGTGCTCAACTGGGAGCAAGTGCAGCGGCTTGACACTATCCTCACCGGCTCCATCCCCATCCACGGCCGCTGGAGCTTCCCCACTCTGGAGGTGAAGCCGCGGGATATCGTCAAGGTGGTCCGGAGCCGCATGGAGGAGAAGCGGATACACGTCCGGGAGGTACGACTGAATGGTTCCGCGGCCAGCTACGTCCTGCACGAGGACAGCGGGCTGGGATGGAAAGATCTGGACTTGATATTCTGCGCCGAGCTGAAAGGAGAGATGGAGTTTCAGATAGTGAAAGATATAGTTCTGGACTCTCTGCTAGACTTCCTGCCCGAGGGAGTGAATAAAGAGAAGATCACACCAGTGACTTTGAAGGTAGTGTATGAAGTTATAATATTCGTGTAAAGTGGTAGATCGGATGATTTGCAAAGCAGAGTTGACATTTAGTTTAAAACTTGTATATTGTAAAAACGCTTTAATTCTCCGTCTTTATTTCATTTCCATTAATTACGCACACACACTTTTGCGCACCTTCTCGTCCACGCGCACATTTCCTGTTTTCGGATATATTTACGTTACGCTTAAATGAAGCTTACATAAACGAGATTTACGTCTGCCCTGAATCCACTCAACCTGCACGGAGATATTAGCCTTCAAATAGTAAAAGAGTCGGTTTCCAATTCAAAGAGGATTCTGTCTAATCCAATTGGAGTCGGATCCACATTAATAAGTCGGCCCTCAGTTACCTAGATACCGAGGACTACCCGGGCAGATAATGGCCCACCAACAGATGTGATCAGCAAAACATGGGGACTAACAGACCAAATCGAGATTTTTATCTGACGCAAATAGCATTAATATGCAGAGTTCAAACTGTCCAAACTCAAACTGTATTTTTAACCTTTTTTATATCTGGAAGATTTTTACCCACAGTGCAATCAGCCTTAAGCATTGCCATGGTGGCAAATATCTGATTACCACTTTTAATATTGTGTAAAGCAGAAATAAAATAAGTGTTTTAAAGCACTAGTTAGAGAGCTAGCACTGTTTTACAGCTGTGAAAGGAGGAAATGAGAAGAGGAGGAGGAGTTAAATAACAGACACAGAGAAGGCAGAAGGCCTCTGTGTGATGGAGAAAAAATAAAATCCGACATATTTTCTTCTTTAAAATGTCACTCTACGTTTGGGAAATATAAGTCCAACTGCATTTTATTTAAAAAGTATGTTACATTAAAGGTTTCCTGTGATGATTTAAAATATATGTATAGGGTTTGGATAGGGTTGAATCTACCCTTGTGTACCTATAAACTCAAAGTATGTTTTCAATTGTTTAGCCATTGAATTGAAACTCGATGAACTTTCCGTTATGACATCTACTGTTTTACGTGTTTTTAGGAGGCCTACGTGCAAAAGATGGTGAAGGTGTGCAATGACTCCGACCGCTGGAGTCTCATCTCCCTCTCCAACAACCGCGGCAAAAACGTGGAGCTCAAGTTCGTGGACTCTCTTCGACGGCAATTTGAGTTCAGCGTGGACTCCTTCCAGATCCGCCTGGACTCGCTTCTCCTCTTCTACGAGTGCTCAGAGCACCCCATGGCTGCCACGTTTCACCCCACAATCCTCGGGGAGAGCGTCTACGGTGACTTCCCCACCGCGCTAGATCACCTGCGCAAGCGTCTCATCTGCACGAGGAGCCCCGAGGAGATCCGTGGCGGGGGTTTACTGAAGTACTGCCACCTGCTGGTGCGGGGTTTCCGCGCGGCTGCGGACAACGAGATGAAGCTGCTGCAGCGCTACATGTGCTCGCGCTTTTTCATAGACTTTCCTGACGTGAGCGAGCAGAGGAGGAAGCTGGAGTCCTATCTGCAGAACCACTTTGTAGACCTGGAGGACAGGAAGTACGACTACCTGGCTACGCTGTATGAAGTGGTGCAGGAGAGTACAGTGTGCCTGATGGGCCACGAGAGGCGCCAGACGCTCAGTCTCATCTCGTCACTGGCGCTGCGGGTCCTGGCCGAGCAGAACGCCATCCCCAACGCTGCCAACGTCACCTGCTTCTACCAGCCGGCTCCTTACGTCTCAGATGGCAACTTCAGCAACTATTACGTAGCACAGGTTCAGCCTGTCTACCCCTGCCCTCCCTCGCCTCCTCAGCGTTACCTTTCACCGGCGCAACATCCCATGTATGCCACCTGGTTGCCCTGTAACTAAACTCTGTGTACATTCACACACTTTTACGTAACAAATGGAACCCATACTCCATTGAAAGGGATGAATGATGATCTTTTAATCCCTTCCTTGAGATGAGAAAATGCAGGAAACAAGACAAGGACGATCAGGAGGAGGAATGAGACAATGAGAGTAAATAAAAGAAAGGAATAAAGGAATGAGGACAGGGAACCTGGATGAAGGCAGCAGGCCAGAGAGAGGCTTTTTCCCGTTGTAGGGAGCCACAGCAGGAGGAGCTAAGCAACATGCCAACGAGAAAGTCAACCCATTTGGGAGACCAAACCACAGCTCGGCCTCAGAGTTACCAGCAGCTTGTTCACCAGATGTCTCTCAGTTCTGTTGTGAGTTTCGGCTCACAGGAATTCAAAATTCAAACGATGAACATGTAAAAATGCACGTTAAAGTAAAACAGACTCAGAGAAGGAACAGAGGACACACATGATGTGCTGAAGATATTGATTCATTGATTCAACGACAGCCACCTTCTCACCTTTTCCATGTGCTCTGCGTTTGTTCTTCTTCACTGACAATGCAAAAAAGAAGAACTGGAAGCTGTTTACAAATCCAAAGATCTACTCTGATACTGGACTTTATCAGAATCCTGAGGGGACAAAAAAAAAGAAACAACAAAACAATGCATGATTTATTTCTGTACAGAAATAATTTTCTTTAAGTGCCTAGATAAAGCCTAAAGGGAAAAGATGTTCTGTGGCTCTTTAGCGAGCCGTTGAGTCGGCTAATTGACGTTTTAAAGGTGATGATGAATGTACTGTGGAACAGCTCGTTTACCTACAGTATGCTGAGAACGGTCTCTTACACTGAGGGAGGTTTTGGATTTCTTTTTTGACAATGTTTAGTTAAAGACTCTGCTCTTATCTGCAGTCGTGCTGGACGAACACACATCCTGCTTACCAAAGAGGAAGTAACAACACAATCTCATCATCGGTAGGGGGGGGGGGGGGGAGGTAGTACAGTACATTATCATTTTGAGGGAAATGTGCAGATAAAATAAAAGAGGTTTGGAATAAAAGGAGAAATAACAGCTCTTATCTGCAGTCTTGGGTTGCAAAGTACAGTGAACCAGCACAGCTTGTCAACAAGAAGCTTTTTTATCAGAGAGGAGACGATCTAATCAGCAGCAAACTAAACATGTTTGGAAATGTGACCGTTTTGACTGTAATGTGTTTAAAATGGTTTGAAATATAAAACTTGAGTTCCCTTAAAGGTGCTCTGTGGAGATTTATTTTTGTAAACAAACAAACATTTTGTTTACTTTTGGCGGTTTGCGCCAACCCCATTGTGAGTAACTTTAAAGTGTAACTGAGTTTGGTGCAGTTTCTTCCCCAAAAAAAACATTTTAAAACAATTTTTTAAAACGTATTCAAAGCGTGTTTTGTTTACATCAATATTTGCTAGCATTGACCAACTTCTTTTCTGCCTTTTATGGCGTTTGGGGAATTCCTGCTTTCCATTGTTGAAATGCATTCTTGCATTTGCATCCAAGAATGCATGTAGTAAACAAACAGCCACTTGCAGCGCAAAACGCACCGCGCCGCGAGAGGTCAAAAACTCTACAGGGCGCCTTTAAGTTTGAATAAACCTTGAACAGAAAGTAAAGACGAAACAGGATCAACCAGTTCTCTCACATTACACTGGAAAGTTTTAATACATTTACACACAAATGTACTCATTTCATATCTTCTTATCAAATATGTAAAAAAAATGTACACGATTTGTACGCAATTTGAAATCATTTTGACATCCTGTATGCACTGTAAAATGTGTCCTTTCCTTGTGTAAGAGAAAAGAGAGAACGTCCACACCACAATGATACAACAAACTGTGTTTGTCAGAGGGGTGGAGGTTGGATTATGTGTGCAGGGACGAAGCAGCAGAGCAACTTCTGAATGTCGAGTAAAGGACTGCTGCAGTCAGACTCCCAGCAGAGAACATTTTCAAAATAATGTGCAGCATGAAGCCTGGAAAGCTTCCAAGATAACGTAAGCGCAGTGAATATTCGCCAATGTATATTTCATCCTCTCTTTTATGGAGAAGCGTTGATTCAGGATGTGTGGAAAATCGGGCTGCGTGAGCAGATGAAAGCTGTCAAACTTTTATCTCCTCTTAGCACGGAGAAGCACCAAAGAATGAGGGAAAATGTGGAGTACAGATGAAAAACGACCACATGGATATTTGAACGGCAATAAGACAACTTGGCTTAGAGTTTTGATATGATTGTGCAAATAACAGGTGTACATTTTCAGCTTTACAAGTGCAAGAGACTCAGCATATTCTCTCAAACATGTCAGATCTCCTATTTTTCTATCAATCTCTATTTTTGTACAGTTTGTGTTTGGCTGATGTAGCAGGCAGATTCAAAGCTGTGTCGTTTTTTTGTGGTGTGCGAATTTGTGTTTTATTTTTGGCTGATGAAGAGCAGCGCAGGTGGACACGGTGGCTTTGTTAAGACGCAGATTTAACTTGTGTTTGTTGTTTGTGTGCTCTGAGCTGTTTCACATGGGTTTCTGTTGCTCTAAAGAGATTGTTTCACTGATCGACGTGTGTTTTTATTTGCCGTCCTGTCGGGACATGAAAAATAATGGTATGATAAATGTGTTCAAGTGGACCAACTTGAGAATTAAAAACAAAAAAAGAACCTCAAACAAGAGTTCATTTTTTTCTCATCACTTTGATCACCACAACACAGGTGTTTAGATTTGCTGCCCAGACTCAGCAGGTTAATGCCCTATGGTGCCCGCTCAATCCCAGAGGGCACGGCGGCTGCTGCCAGCAAGTGACAGCTGAACGTAACGGATTTCCCCTCCAAGAGACGTCACCATGCGCGTCAACCACCGTCAACTGCCGTCATTGCACCGCGTGCCAGGTTTCATTAGCTCTGAGTGTTTAACAACAGCAGGTAGATTTCATGAAATGCTTAGACCTTACTACCAGCAGAGCCTGGATCTCCAGGGACACATGGTAACTGACTGAGGAGATTGGCTCCAGGTCTGCGACGCTCTTAATGCCCGCAGGCCTCAGCCTCCAGATGTCACTTTCCCTGCTGACACTGGGAAAAATATTTTACTTAGTCTCTCTTTCATGATCTCTTTGATATTTTTTTTCTTTCGTCTGTCTCTTTGTAGTCCTGTTTTCTCTCCCGTCTTCTTTTACCTTATTTCTTGATTTTTAAAAGTTCTAAGTCTGGTTCCTCTTTGATGTGGTTAATCTGTTTTCAAACTTTGTCTTTGTGAGTACACAAAATATTGACTTCTTAACCTTCTGGGGTTTTTTTTGTTCTCACTCTTTTCCTTTCATCTGTGCCTGCATGGACTTCTTGATGAATTAAAGCAGAGAGAGATGAGCCATGGAGAGGAGAACAGGGCCAGTGTTATCCCCTTTAAGAGGGAGAGAGTGGACGCTAAATATAGGCCCCCCTCTCAGCCACTGTAAGGACATTAGCCCATCTGCAGAAAGCTGATTAGCGTCCCTCCATAAGCATGTGCTCAGTGCTCTGGTGTGGTTACTGCGAGAGACTTACCGGCTATTGTACTGTAACACATACCTCCCCCATCTCCCGCCGTCTTTTAGGTCACTCTCGGTGGAAAGGGCAAAAAAAAACTCAGGCTACTTCCTTATCAAAGGCTTAAAGGGAACTGAGAACAAGGGATTGGTGCGTTAAGTGTGTTGCACAACAAGGAAAAAAGCTAACCCAAGAGCAGTTTAGGAAGTGTGCTATGGTGCTTTCAAAGGGTCGCTTCTTCACAGGTGAACAAGTGTGCACGCATGTTATTTAGAGGAACAATGTTAAAAAGGGAGAACTGTTGCAACTTCTGGTTGTAGGTTCTTTATATTAACAGTCATTTCTGTTTCGTATTAACTCAGCATTTATCAGGTACATGAACAATTTAAATGTCCTGGTTTCTGTTCAAGAAAGTGCACAGCTGTCCTCAGAGGCGCATTTGTTGGAATTAATCTTTTGGATTAAAGAAATTTAAAGGTGTTAATGGAAATAAGTTAAGTTAATTCATCTTTTTGCTGAGATTTAGACAAGAAGATTGATACCACTCTCATGCATGGACTCTAAGTGGGAAGCTACAGCTAGTAGCTCGTTAGCTTAGGCGAGCAAAAGACTGGAAACTGGGGTACAAGCTAGCCTGGCTCTGTCCAAAGGTTAAAAAAACACAAACCAGCACCTATTAAGCTTAACAATAACATTTTAGATTTTATTTGACTGTATATTTCATTTATGCCATAATTTGTGATGCTGGTAGGGATGTGTTGTTAGCTTTGGCTAACCTGCGTATAGAGCCAGGCTAGCCAAAGCTAAGCTAAGTTAAGCATTAGCTAGGTCTAGACTCGTTATAATTTACAACACAAAAAAGTGGAATCATTCCTCTCATCTTCTAGGCAAGAAAAAATGGCCTTAAGAAGTTAAAGCCCACAGTGATATTATTATAAACTGAGTGTTTTGGAACTGCGAGGCACAAAACAGTGGGAATCCCACATCTGGTGAAAAACTCAGAGCTATGGACAGCCTTCACATGTTGGAAAAAAAATCCCACAGCCATCAAAGAACTATGAAGACAAAACATTCCTTTGTGATTTATTTGCTCAAAGAACCGCTGACAGATTTATTTACTACAGATTTAGTTATTTCTTATCATGTGGAGAGATGAACGATAATATCTATCACCACTCTGCTTTGTTTCAGCGTCTCAGCCGTTGATTTAGATCAATAGAGGCACAGATATAGGCCGTGATAGATATCCTCAGAAAATAAATATTCTGAATTATATCCTGATAAGATTTGTAAAGACCACCAAGAAGATGCTTTATCTAAGATATGACTGGTGGCATCAGAAATCTGTGTTGGCAAGGGCAATTGTGCTGCAACGGCCCAAACGGCTGCAAATTCAGAACAATGTAAATTCAGAAACACATGCAAAAGTCCAAAACAAAGGCAACGACGGAAACGTGCTTCAAATGACAAAAAACGTGCTGCAAATACAGAAACAAATGCATTAACATCAAACGTGCTGCTAATACAGAAACGCTGCAAAGTCAAAAACACACAAACCCAGAAAAACACATGCAGAAGAAAAACGCTGTAAATCCAGTCGACACAACCGAAGTGCGCTCGGTGTAACAGATAAGACCTAAGTGTTGCTTCCATTAGCTACAGATCTAAGTTAGCCGTGCAGCTAGCTGTACTATCAGCTGACTCTGCCTGGTGTCAGGCTCTGAGCACAGAGCACAGAGGTGTGTTAGTGTTCACTCCTTAAACTCCAGAAAAATGCTAGTTAGAGGAGTTAACACTATCACTTCACTCGCTCAGTGCTTGACGACAAGAAGAGTCAACTAGAAGTAGCCTACCGCTAGCTGCACTGCTAATGCCAGGTAGCTTACAGAAAATATGCTCAGCAGGGGTTAATATTGCAAATCTATCTGTCAATCTGGAGCTATTTCTCAACCAAAGTTGTGTGATTTCTTTGCTCATGTTATAAAGTTGTGTTTTCGCATAGACAACAGAGACACTCCACTCCAGCCACGTAACGTGGTCTGATAATTAATAAATCTCTCATCAATAATAAACCTGTTGCACCTACTGCCCCCTACAGGCCTGGAGAACTTCTGCATGACGACTGGATTTGTGTGTCTTTTGCATGTGTTTTCTGGGTTTGTGTGTTTTTCGTCTCTGTATTTGCAGTGCATTTGATGTTAATGAATGTGTTTCATTTCTTGTCATTTGCAGAGCGTTTCCGTCGATGCATTTGTTTTGGGCTTTTGCATGTGTTTTGAATTGCCATTGTTTCAGAATTTGCTGCCTGTTTTTTCTTATGGAAACCGCAGCACGATTGCCCTTGTCGGCCACCGTAGAAATCTGAAGGAGTTGTGGTGTGAAAAACCAAGTGGCCAAAGCGGACCACAAAGGAGCCTCAGTCAAATTTGAAGCCACATTTTATTATTTTAACTTTAGCTGCATATTGTTGATAAACAAAATTATTTGGCTATTTATTGCAATACTCTTTCTGTGTATTATAATTTTCTAATTATTTAAATGGCCGTTGTTCTTGGTTTCCGTCTGGGTATTTTCCCAGGCAAAGGTCAGATGGAGTCACATCACTGTTGCGTTCTTAATTTGATTTAAGCTTAACAACAAAAGGAAATGAATAACATCAAAAGGTCAGTTAGCAGCTTGTAAAACACAGTGTAGCGCTAATAAGTGGTTTCTATTAACAGAACTACATGAAGCCTCTTATTTAGAAGCTTTTAGACCCAAATCATGCAAAACACAAAAGATTAATAGAGTGTTTTATGAAGCACACGCAGCTAAAATAACAGACATTATCTATAACACTTGTGCTTTTTGGACCGCAGAGTGACACAGGAATTGTTTGCACGTGAAGATATCTAGATATCTAGAAACACACACACAGGTCCAGCGGGGTTGTGTTGGAGTGTAACCAGTTGGAGCAGCAACAGGGCCAAGAGTCCATCCAGCTCAGCCCAGCCGGGGTTAGAGGTCACCGAGTAAATCAAACAACAGCAAGACAAGACTGTGAGAAACAAGGATGTGTGTCTGTCTGTGTGTGAAAGAGAGCAGAAGAGATGGAGGAAAAAAAAGAGTGTGTGTGGGCATGCATGTCTGCATTTGTGTATTTGAGCTGTCTGTGTATTTGTGCTATGGGAAAACTTGTGTGACCATCCAGTTTTCAGAGTGAGATATCTGGGGATGATGTTGCCTTAAGAGATTATGAAAAGAAGTCATAAACAAAACTTTATCCTTTTGATTATTAGGCAACACAGAAATAATAATTCATACTTTTGGGATAAACCAATCGGAGAGTTTTCGGTGACATCAGATGCCAAACAACTGGTTGGTTGTGGCAATAAATCAGATTCATCCCCGATCTGTAGTGTTTATGCCCGGCAGTGTAAATAGTTTGGCCAGCTGGACCGAGGCCGGAGCTGGAACACAGTTGGCTCATTGCAGAGTAGAAACTAGCTGCTAGAACTAGAAACTAGAGAAGGAGAGACAGATCTGTAATTTGACACCCAGCAGTCAAAATTATTAGCTTGTTTTCTCAAGAGTCACCCAGTAATAAATCCATAAATAGATCTGAAGCGTCTCTCACATGTCTGAATGTTTGTATGCACGCATGATGCTGCAATGAAGCATGCTGTGAAGTCTTTTCAGTTTAATTCTGTTACTTTAAATAAACTTCACTTTAGATTTTTGGTACAACTTTCCATTAGAGCACCCTTTAAGTTGTGAGATTCCACTGTCAAGCTAGCAGCTCTGTGAGGAACACAGAGGTACAGCAGTGCTTGGAGCTAAACGCTAAGGTCAGCATGCTAACATGCTGACAATGAAAATTCTAACATGCTGATTTTAAGCAAATAAAATGTTAATTTATTTAATCATCTTAAAGTTGATGATTGTGTTAGCATGCTAACATTTGATAATTAGCATTACACATTAAGGATAACAGGTCCACTATCGTCTGTGCCACTTTTTCTCCCAGTCCATCATGTAGATGTAAAGGTCTTTTCAGAATGGGAGGCGATTGACGCACCTAGTTATCCATTTTCAATGATAGGCGAGTGGGCAGGAAGGGAGGCGTGGTCAACCTGAAAGGCGGAGCGACAAGCAGGCGCGATCCCGTGACATTGTCGCGGCCATGCTCGTCTCACGCACACGCCTGCCCGCTGCCAGTGTACAAAGTTCTTGAACTTTCTTCTACACGTTCCTGGAGTTACATAACCAACCTTTTAAACAGTTACCGGGACATTAACAGGAGGGTTTTTGCATGGCAGAGCAACGCCGCAAGACTGGATGTATCAGGTATTGCATCGTAGTTTTAATTTAAGTCAGGCAATATGGTAGCTAGCTAGCTTCAGCAATAACAGTCTGTGGTAAAGAATAGGGCAGTAGTGCACAGAAGCCATTTCCATGGTTACCACACATAGAGTGCATGGCGTTTACTCACGGAGTGTTTTTCTGCCTGGCTATTCACATGAGGAGCGCAGTGAGACCCTGCGATCCGAGTGGGTACGCAGGCGGAGTGCCCCCCCCTGTCTGAGAAGACCTTAAGAGATAATGTATAGTGAGCAGGTTTTTATTGTGGAGTGAAACCCCGACAGGGTGAGCAGGATGCGAAGCGGAGGGGTCTTGTCTCACACCAAACGGGTTCAGGTTATTCTAGCCTGAGCTAGCCTTGGTGTTTTTACTCACATTAAATGGAAACGTTTCCACTGATGGTTGAAGTAAGTCAACAAGTTGAACCGGACCACAGGAATCAGCACAGCACCTGATTGAGGTTTTCAGTCTCGTCACTGTTTTTAAACAACCCCGTATCCCATACAGTGCTCAGTTTAATGTTTACGTCATGTGTTGTCTTCAGTTATGTAGATCTCTCAGTCGTAGCCTTCAGTTTTTGTATTGTTGAACCTTTATTGCTTTCTCTCTGCTGTTTTGTCTCTTTTCTTTTTTTCCCCTCTGTTAACAAACCAACGTCAAATTAACTGGTCTTCTTTCAGGAGATTGATATGATTACAGTTAGTCCTCCGGATTGTGTGATTAAAGCCGAATCCCTAGCAATGGTCTGCAAGGCAAGGATCTGCTATCAAGAATAACAGACCTCGGAATGCCATGCTTAACCAATCAGAATCAAGCATTTAAAACAGCTGTGTAATACATTGACATATTTACCTGTTATCAGTGCTAGACAAAAGAACATGATTTAAATCCATATGGTACAGTAGTTTTTGACATACTGTATCTCTGTCACCAATAATACCAATTACCAATTACCAATTAATAAATCATATATTGCAAATGCAAATGATTTTTCAACATAAAGAAAGCCTTATTAGAAAGTCTCTGAAGTGTAAACATCAAATGTTAAGCAGTTACAGAAGTGAATATCGTTCAAAATGGTTCCTATGTAAATTAATCAGTTCTGTAGTTAAAAAGAGTTAGCCTACAAGAGCTAGCTAAAAAGAGCTAGCTTAAATGCTACTGTCATGTTCGAAGGGGACAAGTGCCAACTACAAAGTCTGTCCTATTAATTGTTTTGTTTTTTACTAGAAACATGTTAATTGTTAATTAAGCTTTTAATTAAAATGTATAAACAGTTCATAAAGGGTTCCCTTTTAGAGAGTGGTGCCGGTTTTAAAATCCCACTGTCCCTGACTGCTGTAGCCTCAGAGACAGTTATGTTTCACCACAACAATGTTGTAACAATTCTCTTTTTTACTACCAGCCATGACAGACTGGTCTCCTCTCTCCTGCAAAATAACATCTGGTACACTGCTCTGTAACACACGCACACACGTACACACAAACCCACTAAAGTAGCACTTAGCTAGCACACAGTCGGAGTGAGAAGCTAAGGAAAGCACAAAAAGGGACAAACTGTTAAATATTTAAATTCTGTGAAGGCCTCACAGATGTATTACCATTTAAGTGGGAACATAACAACTTCAAAACAAGCTAGTATGAGTGCAAAGAGTCAACATTAATGTCCACTTAAGTATTCATACCAAGCTACACAGGGATTAAAATTGCTAAACTTTAATCATCATTACCATAAATGTGACACTTCTGCTGTTATCAGTGTTTCAGTTGGTGCTTATCATTCCAGTCGCTCTTTACAAAATCACTTTAGAAAATAATGCTTTCTTTGGAGCTCTTCCCCAGAGTCTGACTGCAGTCAACCAGGGTCAGAAAGTGCATGTTTCTGCTCTTAAGTTATGAAAAATAAATGTGTTTGCAATCATAGAAAACCAAGCAAACATTATTATGTTTCGCTGATCCGTACTTTTTACGGGTAAGGTTTGTGATTAGGACTCGGATTAACGATTCAGACTGAATCTGAATCAGGAGATGGCCATTAAGTAAAGTTGACAGAGTGTGAAAGTCCTCACAAGTATAAAGGATTTAAAACGTGTGTGTATGCACGTGTGCACACATCTGCCTGTTTCTGTTTACGGCACCCTAGGAGGTACTGAAAGGCCGTGATGGATTTACCCCAGATGGTGAGGCAGTAGAAATAAGTGGAAAATAGCTGCTTGTTTCCTCACTACAGTAACCTGGCTCTGTACATGTGTGTGCATCATGACATGATAATCCATGTCAAAAAACATTGTTGTACAATGCATGTTCTTGTTTTAATGGTTGATGAGGCCAAACACTTCACACAATGTAGGTCAAAGAATTAAATAAACAATTGAAAAGTAGCTTAAATTCCTCATTTATGAATGATAAAATTGTAACACTGAAAGCAGCATGAATAACTTCACAGGCTCTGCATTTTATCATTACGCCGTCTGTTCTCGTTTAGCTGTAATACTATGTTTAATATGCCGTGTAGTCTAAACTCTGACTTGCACTTTCCTCCTTCAATGAAATAACGGTATTTTGTAATGGCCATTTATTCCCAGCACAGGTATCATTTGGAGCTAAATTTATATCGCCAAGGTGCTAATTTGTGTGATTTTCTGTTTGTGCATCTCTCTCTGACTATTTTGATGATTGTGCGTGTGCGTGTATCTCTATATAAATGTGTGTTTATGGCACAGAAGTGCCAGTTGCACACTCACATCCTGGTTAAAGCATTATTGCTTTCCTCCTGCTAACACGCCTGTTCTTACCTTGGCTGTAATGATAGTCATTATCACATTGTAATAACAAACACACCTGCTAGCTCGCTGCTCGTGCCAAAAACACACCTGTATGTGGTTAAGTATAGCTTTGTTGCTATATGGGGAAACGGAAAGTTATAACTGGCCTCGAGAAATGACGGTACTTATGTGGGTATGTTTAGTATTCAGCTTTATGGCGTCATATATCTTCAGATCCATATCTGTGTGTTGATGACAATTTATGTGTTACGTCTTCCTCAAGGCTCTCTGAAAATGAAATGTTTTTCCCGGTTGATAGAAAAAAAAGCTGTCCAAAGGGTGAAATTTATTAGTAGCTGTTTTTTTGTGTGATGAAGGACTTTTGTGTAATTAATCACAGAAAATGTCTCGGTCAGAGCAGCTTGTCTCCAAACAGCTACCAGAGTAAATGTTGCCAGGAGTTTTGCATTATTAGTGCTGCTGGTCACACACGAGCAGGCCGTGCTAAGTCGGCACACTTTGGGTTTGTTTTGTTCCAGTTTCACAGATTTTTTCCCAGCCCAATAAAAACTAAACAAACTTATTCAAAGCTCCACAGTTTTACACGGCTGCTCATTTTTCATCTCATTTCAGCTGCTGCAGTAATAAGACGGACAGAAACAGAAAAGTGCTGTGGCCGACAGAGGAGTCACTTTGCTTTCACGAGTTCATCCAAGAAGTGCATAAGGCCCTAAAATAAATCCGTAGATGTTATCATTGTAATCTACCTTGACGTATGTTTATGTAACGTTGAAGGCCTTTTTGCTGGATGGTTGCTGAGTGGAAATGGACTCATGACCCTCATCAGATAAGTCCTGCTGGGCTTTAACGAGACCAGTTTCCTCTTCCTACAGTTTGCATCCAGCTGTGTAGATTACTTATCTTTGCCTACGTCTAAATCTGTAACTTTTCATTGAAGTGTGACAATCATCCCAATCAGGCGATGCACAATTTGGAAAAATACCAACATAACAACAATGTAAATACTACAGGCTACAAATACAGCATTTTTTAATGTGCCACTCCTAGAATTAGGGTTTGGTTTGGCAACTAAATGGTCTTGGTAAAAGTTGGGGAAGATCATGGTCATTGCTTACAAAAACCCAATTTTGAATGGAAAAAGAAGGATCACTGTTCAACCGCAGCCCCTGGCTTAGAATTCAGGTACTTTTCTCTTCCCATCTAATCAAAGCAATATGGTTTTGCAGTTCTATAATAATGTCAGGCTACTAGTGCTACTGCTCCTGAGACCTAGCAGTCCTAACTGGGGTAACCGAAAGTGGTGGCTTGTCAGGGAAATATAAACCTTAACTTTTAAGATGTAATGTTGGCAGGACAGCTTTAGAAATGGCAGTGTTGGGAAGTCTCTCTGTAGGTTTGTCGACCCTTGTTTCAAGACTGGAATATCTCAAAAATGCTATGAAAGTTGCTCATGGTCATGGTTGAAAGTCATTCATTGTCACCTGGGAATAAACCCTCCTTATTTAAGCTATTACCAAACTTTAACTGTAGCAAAACCACCTGGTTCACATTTGGGTTTTAAGTGAAACATTTTAGCAACTATTGTAAAGATTCCCAAATAAAACATGAGCTCCCAGATCCGTGTCTGGTTCCCAGGCAAACTGTTTGGTTCATGATCACATTCCTGCAACATTACTCATTTGCCTGGGCAGTGCTTTGGAGCCAATTAGCACATTAATCTGCATGTTAGCATGGTAACATGCTAAGCTAAAATCATGGTAAACATTACACCTGCAGTTTGAATGTAGGCATGTAACCACTCTAATGTTAGCATTTTGGCTCAGTGACCTGCTAGCATGGCTATAGACACTATAGCACTGTCCCAATCCAGGGGCAGGGGAAGGACGCGGTCTGCGGAGGATGAGTCATTCATAGCCTGCGAAGACTGCTAAAGCCCAACTGAAACGAAACGGTCTGGTCTATGGAGAACTTCCTGTTTGCGGAACCAGCTGGTACCCTTGCGCCTAGCAACATGTAGCTAGCGGGCTAAATAGCTAGCATAACTAACGCCACGTAACTTAACCTATAATTTAAAGATCATATGTTTTAAGGACCATTTTTTTAACATTTGTAATGCTAGCTATTCGAATGAGTTGAATCCAAAAACTTTTACATTTAAAAGTGTATTCCTCGGCCATTTAAGAGTGCAACGAATCTTGGGATATGTTGGGCCGCAAAGGATGCACCTGATGGATCCTTCGTGGCCCGAAAAAAGGAGGACGCATTTGTCGGCAACATCTGAAGGAGCCTTCGAAATGGGACAGTCTGTATCCTGTTATACTACCTGAGAACCTTGGTTATAATTGTCCGCTATGTCAAAGAAATAAACAGTGAGATAATTATATAGGTTTTATTGATTAAATAAGCTACTGATGACAGCTTTATATCCTTCTTTTTGGTGGCTCAGTACACCTTCTGCTTTCTCCACTTATCCAAAGCCAGTCTTATAACTAATGCACTCGAGTGCTGACTTCGACAAAGAGCTAGCACATGTGAGCATGTCAGTATGAGTCTCATGAACTTTGAACTTGGCTCCTCTTACGCCTCCTTGGCTATGGGTCTCTTTTACTGTTTGAGAGAGTATATATCACCAGTGAGCCAACACTGGGAGATAAGTTATTCTGTTGACACACCATATTATTCACTACATGAGCTGCCAAAATCAGCTGAAAGAATCATGTTTAAATCCAAGTTGCTGAGGTCGGCCATGACTCAGGTGTGCTGGATAATCTTATGGCCATCAATAAGAGAGTAAAAAGACAAGCTGATCGACTTCTTTATCATCACCTAATGATAAAAGACAAGTTTTCCTTTAGAGAACATGCATGGATGAACCTCCCATTTCCTGGTCTTTGGTAATCCCGAGCATACCAAGAAAGCGTGCAGCATGCGTGGCCGTGTGAGTGTGTGGTTGTGGGCTGTGTGTGCATGTGTCGCTGCCACTGCGTGTAAATGTTCTCTGCATGTTTGCACAGCAAACAAAGTGATGAACTTAAGTCAGCAGAGATGTTCTTACTCCTTTATCAAAGCAAGTTCAGTTTTGCTTGAAGTGTCAATATAACGCTCAGTTACTCAACATGTTGAAAGAGAGACATAATGGGTACACACGGGAATCTCTACATGAGTGATGTGTATTAGTCAAACTGAAAAGGTAAGAGCTGTTTTCATGCTGCAAGACAAATACGATTCAATATTCTCAGTACATCTCTTTTTCCCTTCATTCCTAAGCCTATAGTCATGCAGTTTCTCAAACCATTAATTTGTTACAGAAGTTAAGAGTGCCAACATCAACATCTCAGTCTGGCCTGTCAGACTAACCAGTGATTTCAATCAAGCCATTACCAATTTGCACAAAAGCTACTTCCTTTTCCGACTGTCTGCTCCGATGCTTGCCTCCATTCTGTGCCATGCCTCACCTGATTTGGAAAACAGCTGTGAGTGGTTGTTTGCAGATCATTAAGCAAAATCTTTAAAAACAGAACAACTAATTGCATGGTAATGTGTATTTTAATTGCAGTCAAGTAAACCACAGCCACGCTGTGACCATACAGTCAGATCATATCCATCCAGCCATGGCCTTCAAGCCGAGTTCACCAACGTGTTTGCATTTCTACGAAGACATTGTTCTCCACTCATGCAGGTTTTTTTTCCTGTTTTACACTTGACTCCTATATTTCTTTGTTTTGGTGTCTCAATTTTTCCCTTGTTTACTCCAGAAGCCAGTCCTGCTGTCATTTAATGTGTGGTTATGGCTAATGAAGTTTAGTTTGGGGCTTTAAAAAGACATTTTTGCTGTGTTTTGTTTTTGTTTTGGTCTGGTACACAAATGGCATGAGCGCCCCAGAGAAAAAGAAGAACTGTATGTTTTTGTTGTCTTCATCAAGTGTTCCCTTCTAAAATTGGCTTGCTTGACGTGCAGAGAGGAAACTATGTTTCTTGGGGCATACTTGTTTGAAGGTAAATGTCAAGAGAAATTGGGCTGAAGATGAAATTTATGCTCAGATTTAAAAGGAATTGTTGTTTGGGTTTCACGGAAAGTTTGTGCACAAACACAAAAGGTACAAAAGTCTGTAAAAGAATACAGCAGTGTGGCGGCCCTTCCAGTCATCCCAAGTACTAAGCAAAAAAAATCATCAGGAGTAGGTGCCTTTTCTTCTTGAACCCCCTTTTTCATTATACATGATATTCCCATCTGCGACCAGATATTCCACCACTCTGGTCCCTTATTGTGTAGACGTTGATGGTCTGCAGAGGATGAACCCTAATAATTATGGTGATCCCTTGATTCTCCTCTAGCTCCACCATAAGATTGACTCTATCGGTTTTTATGAAAATGTTTCGACTGCGTTTGGATGGACTGCTATGAAATTTCGTACAGATATTCATGTTCCCCTGAGGATAAACTGCACTTACTTTGGTGATCCAGAAACTTTACTTCACTATCATCAGGTCAGATTTGTCTGTAAAGGTCCTCCAGGTCATGGTCATTTGAAGCTTTAAGTCGAGGTGAAATGAAAAATGTCATTTTAATCCTTTTAGATCACATCCCCGGTAATATTGTGCATTTATTTGACAATATAGGCCAAAAGAAAATACAGAAAATCAATTTCTTTTCGTATTCTTATATCAAAATCCGATCATTTTTTCTTCCGGTAAAACTAAATTTCACGCGTGCTTACCTAAGTTAGCACCAAACAATTTCACCCAGTCAATCTGCAACATTTAGCCACAGAGCACCAAGAACGCTCGGCCAGTTAGCTAGCTACTGCGCTGTGGAGAACGTCTGTCTACGCCCACTTCTCAACGATCAAATCAAATCCCTCTAATGATAGGTCCCCCCTGCACGTCCTGTTTCACGATACGGAACTAGATACTCTCGAAATGCCGTTTCAGCTCGACTGTAATCCAAAAAGCAACTGGACTTGGTTGAAGTTCGGAGCTCCATCCACCAGTCAGTTTAGAACTGAAGAAGCCGTTCAGAGGAGAGGTGAAACGTCTTCAAAAACTTCAACCAAGTCCAGTTGCCTTTTGGATTACGCTTAGAATCAGGTCAGACTGGTTAATCTGTCTCATACTTTGGTTTATGACCAAATACCTTAAAACCTAATGCCTTTCCTATCAGCCTCTGCTGGACTAAAGTGCTTTTCGCAAATGACGGCATGCTAATATGCTAAACTCAGATGGTGAAAATATATATACCAGCTTAACATAAGCATGGTATGTATTTTGAAAAAAAAAAAATGTAATTGTTATTGCAAGCATGTAAGGATGCTGATGTTAGCATGTAGCTAACACCAGCCCGCCTGACCTATAGCTGCCCACTTTGACCACGTTCCAGCACACATCACAATCCATACACCACACTGTGAAGATTGTGATTGTGAAGAACGCCTGACACTAAATACAATCAACAAATAGCTTTTACAACATTTAGATCATACTTGGATTTTTGTCTTATCTTACAAAGATTGAAACATTATTGTTTTTAATACCATTTTCATTGATACTGGTCTTTTTATAGCCTCGCACCTATTTGCTTTCTACTGTACTTCCTCAAAAAGTGCCAACCAGAATTTATCTTGCTATATATACTGTGTGTATATATATATATATATATATATATGTATAGTATATATTTGTTTGATAGTTGATAGAGTAGTCTTAAACATGAAATAGAGAGGGAATGATAGCATATGCTAAAAAGCTCCTTTGCTTGAATAAAGCCATGGAGGTTGCCGTTACATGTTATCTATCTTAAACTGTACCCCAGGCTAGATTGCTGCTGAACTCTATATTTATACTTACATCATGATTTTCGATTAATCAAATTTTCCCTGTTACTGTTACCATTGAACCCCCGGCAATAGGTTTAAATCGCCTCTACCAAAATGTTGCAGAATTCTTTCCTTCCCCTAATAGATAGTTTGGGCTGAGTCTGGAAATGCTGTCGATGAAGGACTGTGAAGCCCATGGGTGACTGTATAAGTGATAGCAGGCTAAATAAATTAAACTCACTTGAGTTGCAGATGTCTTTGTGTGAACTGAAAGTTCAAAGAAAATGAATTCTAACTGCGGGAGTACTGCCAATGTTGATGGAAGCTTTCTGCAAAGTCCAAGACAGTTACGTTCACATCTCTCATATTTATTCTTTTGGTAACACGATCTGTCATTTCTTCTCTCCTTTACAGTAGAAGAACTTTACAGACTGGGAGGACAGATTCAGCTGAAGTCCAGCAGCTAAACTCACTGATCTCCTTGTCTACCAGACAACAGATTTATGGCCTTCCACTGTGGGCTCTTAAATGACCCCGGCAAGGACTTTGAGGTCAAAGGTCAGCAGGGAGAGTAGAACAAAGGCAGGAAAGACAGCTGAGAGGAGGGCGTGAAGGAGAGGGCAAAGTGTCATAGATCTGAACGAACACTTCATCCTTTCAGGTCTGAAACCCTCTAATGTCCTGATTGACGGTGTGAGCCAGTTATTTATCATCTCAAAGTTGGGAAATTCAAGGTGATGGTCAGGAAGACTGGGAGTGGAGGACTATGGGAAAGTCTCCTGACGTACAGACACACACACACACACACACACACACACACACACTTACTTCAAAATATTCTCTCATGTCATACCAGGGTTATGTTTACTCGTGAGGCCCACCAGCTTTCACATCCTCTGAAACCTGTTCAGTCCATCTGCCCCATCTACCCCTGCCCACCTAACAAACACACGCACAGACACACACATACAAACAGACACACACTCTTCTCTTTCCGTTCAGAGGTCAGGAAACGACCCCGGGAGTTATGTCACCATCAAAAGTCGATTGAAGGGAAACCATGCAGAGGGGTTTGGTCCCGGTTGACTCAAGGTCAGAAGGGCTAGCATCACACTGGCTCTCCTGTCACCATGGCAACAACACAGAGCCATTTTAGCAATAAAATGTGAAATTTGGCCAAACCCCTCCCCTTAACAGCAACTGTCCAATCATCAACTGTAGCTAGGCAAGTCAGGCCAGCAACGCTTTGAGTTTCTCCGCATGTTGAAGAGTAAGAATTAAACTTCCTGTGTAAAGAGTTTAAAGGCGTGTCTTTGTTTCAGCCTTTACAAAACCAAACATAAAGTGCAAAAGTGTAAGTAACTGATAACACAATGTGTTGATTAGCTCCTATGCAAAATTAGGAGCCATAACCATAAAGACCATGAATGTACGGCTAATTAGCTTACTTCCTTCAGTCATTACCAAACATAGCAATTCTTTGTGGACAAAGGAGCAAATCATACTTGTAGTATCATACTGTAGATTTATAAGTTATGTATAAAAGACCATCCCTGTTAAAGCTAATCCTCGATGCTAACTTAGCATAGCATATACAGTATATGGATCTGTTCCAGTTTATTGTTTAAAATTCAACTTTAGTTATCCAATCAGAATTCGCCAAATACATTGGTTGGTCCTAAAACTTTATGCTTTTTCTCTTTTAACATTCATTTAAAAATATAGTGTAATAGGAATAATAAATTGTAAATGTGACCCCGTCTTGTGTGACCATGTTAGTAAGCTAATCATTCAAACAGTCAATCTCCATATCATGGGCTACTTGGATTAACTAGCTTTACATGCAAACACAAAAGTTCTTTATATCTTTGCCCTCTGCATGAATCAACAATCGAGGACTTTAGCCGTAAACATGTATTTTAGCCTTCTCTTTTCGCATGATATCATGTATGCAGCCATCAAGTTCATATTTAATAACATTTGTAAAAGATTCATGTTGTAAATCAAAAATCAAGTCAGCTGAAACCAGAACAAAGTCACCCAGAATGAGTTTTCAACATATTTCTGCAGCAAACATTAGCTTAATTAGCTTGAGCTAGCTATAGCCATCGCAATTCATTTCAGCTGACAAAATTGCTAAACCCTGGCTAAGTTGGCAATGTGTAAAATATGACGAGCTACATTGCAACAACCACTAAAATCACAATGTCACTACAGTAGAGGGCTTATCGTGGCCTCTCTCTCAAACCACGGACCCATTGTTTCAAAATTACTAAGAAATTAGAGTAAAAAATGTGTAACCATTGTCAGTGTAAACTGCATGTGCCAATGCAAGAACAGAATGCTTGATATGCAAAGCAACCTTGAAGGTCTTGGCTTTTGGGGGCGTGGCTTTTGGGGGTGTGGTTTAGCATCATCAAACGATTAAGGCAGGGACACAGCTATTGAAAGACTGATTTCAGCATATGTCTTACACGCTTTGGGATAAATCATGTTCAGCTATACACATGGAGAGAAATACTGACTTACTAAAGGTTAAATAACAAAGCCTGTTATCACCACAAGCTTTTCTCATTCTCTGGGCCAAAAGCGGCGGTCTAATCACTTTCATATTAGTCACACACAAAAAAAAAGAAACACTAATCCGATTAGAGCAGAGAAACAGCCAAATTCCTGACCTTCTCTGACCATAACCCATGTTTGTCTGCAGTCACTGGTGAGTTAGGGGCATCTGTTTCAGATTGATGTGCTCATGGACGGTGAAAAGACGTGGAAAAATGAAAAAACAGAGAGAAATCTTAAAAACTCTGGGACAAAAGTCCTGAATCCCCTCTGGAGCAGGTCACAGTGTGACACTCTGCTGCGTGCGTGTCTGCGCCTGTGTTTGTGTGTGTGCACGCTCTATAAAAACCCACCCGTCTGCTGCGCTCAGCCATCTGAGCGCAGCTGGTGAGCAGACATCTGGGAGAGAAAGAGAGGAAAAAGAAGGACAAAGAAAGTTAGACAGAGAGAGAAACACAGAGGGGGTGATGGAGGGGACAAAGGTAATGCAGGGTGAGACAGGCTGAACCTTGTGTAAAGAAACAATATGGATGTTTAAGCATTGGTGTGACATCTGGAATGGATACAGCTGTGTTCGGGTTTTTTCTTAGTAGATGAAGCTTCCTTAAAGCGTCTATTTGCTTAAAGAGTGACACTTTTTCTCTTTGGGTGGTTTTCACAGTTGCGTTCATCACAGATTTCCCTGGGAAACTTTTTAGCTCGAGTTTCTAGTTTCATTAATTTTCTGATATGATCGATGGTTGTCTTTGAAACTCAAAACACATGAAGCTGATATTTTTTTGTGTTTTCAGCACTTCATCTACCCCTGTTAATCCCTCACATTCTTCGCAGATCTTTCCTCTCTTTTTCCACCCTCCCTCCCTCTTCCTTCTCTCCCCCGTACTGTTTTGTTTATGTGCGTGTTATTTCAATCTTAGGATAAGTGAGCGACGTCGGCTCTGGCCTAATTCCTCAACAACAATTCTCAGAGATACAGGAAATGATGCGGCGATCAGTTTGTCAAAGGCCTCCACCAAAAGTGGTTACAGAAACCACACCCCTCCAAGGATATAATGCCTCCTTATGATGTCACAAAACCACACACATACCCAGCTAAACACACCTCAGCCGCTGAGAAGATGTTCATCTATTAAGTGTGTGCGCAGTGCGGTTACTTCCATGGAAACATCAAATTGAGATCCAACGCAGTTGTTTTTCCTTCAGAAGAAGATGGAAAGGGAAGGACATGAGCTCCTGTGTCTCAAGTAACAATTAAGAAAGGGGGGAAGGAGGAAGACGAGCAGGCTTTACCTCCCAGAGATGACGGCATCGTTTATCAGAGGAAGAAGAAGAAGAAGAAAAAAAACACAAAGAGCACATAAAAGATGATTCATGGTCTGAGACAGTTTTTCCATTTTAATGTTTGAGGCAGTAAAAACAAACACTATCTGAAACACGACGCCGCTCGAGCATTTTCCTCTCGCAGAAGACACAATGTTCAGAGACGGGCCGCTGCAGATTATAAAACACATGATGAAAATTGTTGACAGTGCAATCATCAGTTTTCAATTCTTATTTACAGTCATTTACTTTCATGAGACTTGATGTTTATAATAAAATAAAATGGACCTCCCAAAAAAAATGCCCCATAAAGTTGAAACTACAAAGATAAAGATGAATATAAAAGCCAGCGTGCACTGACATTTATGCGTCCATGCGGCTGATTATTGAAAATAGTTCCTTCAGTTGTTTGGAAACTTTATGTTTTGCTTCTTTACTTCACCCTAAATGGTCATGAAATGCAGCGAGCCATTTGACAAGCCGCTGATGTTCAACAGGTTTACTGCCTTTAGTTTCCTGAGCCGCACGTATACCCTGTCTGGAAACAGAGATATAATTCCACCTGAAGATGGTCTGTGATTTTCCTACTAAATAAAATGTATTTTATATGCACAAAAGGAAACTTTCTTCACTGACTTTCATGACCTTTATAAAAACAGAAGAAGTGAGCAGTTTGCGAATAAAGTAGACTTAATTTTAAACTATATGTTAAAAGTATTTACACACCAAAACACAAAAATAGAAAGGTTGGCCATAAGCCGAGGTAAAAGTAAAAGTACTTGTGTAAAAAATGACTCATGTGAAAGTCAAAAGTAGCTCACTTAAAAAGTAAAAGTTACTTTCCCACCCTGCTGATTTTGAAATAAACAAATTTTGCCAAGGTAACACATGCATCCTATGCGATGAGATGAAATGAAACTTTGTTATTTTCAAACCTGGTCCCTTTGTTTTTATTGTCAAAATGACGGGAGATGGACCTTTTGTCAAAGAGTAAGATCCTTTCTTTAACCAGAAACAGCAGTTATACAGCTCTCTTCATAGCCACCAGACTCCATTGACAACAACAGTAATTTTACCTCGCCAAAGTTGCTGATGGTCTACCGCTGCCTCGATCGGTTAGTTAGTTAGTGTTATTGTGTGGTGTTTTAAAGGGTTAGTTTGGTTCTGAACTGACGTGCAATACGACGTGAAACGAGGCAGCGGTAGACCAGCAAGTCCCGTGTTCTGCGAGGTAAAATTACTGTTGTTGTTAATGGAGTCTGGTGGCTTTGAAGAGAGCGAGCTAACGGCTGTTTCTGGTTAAAGAAAAAACTTCCTTCAGTCTGAGTCAAAGGTGGTGTTTCCTCCAAACTCTGTTCTGGGTCACTCCATTCATGGTTCACTCGCGTTGTGCGTCGGGCTAGGAGATGCAGCTCTCCGTCTTCGCTTCGCACAGTGAAAATCAACCGGCACCGCTGTTTTGACGTGATGCATCACACTTCAATCTAATTAGCCTGTTAAACAATACTCAGTAACAGATGGATGTACAAATGTAGCTAATTAATTTACTTTATTTAAAACTAAGTAAAAGTAAAACTACTGACTTTGAAAAATACTCAAAAAAGTACAAGTACACGAAAAAGCTACTCAATTACAGTAACGTGAGTACTTGTAACTCGTTACTTACACCTCTGGCCATAAGTCTGTCTGTCTGTTTAATTTCTGGACATTTATAATGCATGTATGTATTACAGAGCTCCATTACTGTTGAAAAATAGTGAAATTCCCCCAAAAAACTAGTTCCTTCATTACATTGAACATGGCCACTGCATCATCCTGACACACTCAAAAATATGTATTCATCCAAAGCTGAAAATAGTCCCAACTGCCAACTGAGTCATGATTGCTAACACTTGTAGGACTTGCTGTTTCAGGATTACTAATCCTTTTCTAAATACAATAAAATGATTTATGATTTATGACATCAGTAAGAATTGATTGGCGGTGGGATAGGGCAACAGAATGCATCATGAGACAAAGTAACAAACTATTTCTTTTGGTTGCCATTATAAAGCACATGATCCTTTAACTGTTTCCTATACTCTCTGCTTTCACATCTTTCTCTCCCACTGTCACATTGTGATATACAGTGGGACGTCCCGTGCCTGTTGGAACGAACGCTGCTTCTTTTTACATCCCTGATGAGAAAATCCCAGCCCCTTCATGTATGCGCTGCACTGACAGATCCATAAATAACACGCTGGTGTGAAGAGCCATAAAAATATAGCAGTGATTCCTCTCTTCTCCCAAATTACAGCCCTTACCTTCCTTCAGAACATAGTCACAATCTGTGCTCTCGTCTGTCAGTACAACAAAAATGATTTCCACAAAAAGTTTTACATTTTTTCTCTGCTTTGAAGAGTTCTGTCTTTCTCTGTTGGAGAAAACTTGTGGGTGAAAGACTAAACATTAAAACAGGAAGAGGATCACTCTAACCACTTGTTTTACATGTTTTCAGCTGGGGGCTTCGTCTGTTTAGTCCTGGATTCTCTTATTTTTGTAAGTAAAACTGGCATGTCCGGCTCAGCCTCAGGTAGCATTACACAAAGAACTACCGCAAATGTGTGACTGGGCTATATTGGCAACCCCTATTTACACAATAAACGATTATTGTGTTCCAGACCGTTTTATTTGTTCAATATGTTTCCTCTGGTTCTCATTTAGAGACGAGTGATTGATGTGGTTCAGCTCGTGTCCTGGTGCTGCAGGAGGAGCCCGGACCTGTATCATGTATGTGACTGTTTCTCATAAGCTTTCCATGAGAGTTAGCATAGCTTAATGCTATAACAGCTCTCCAAAAACTGTGTAAAACAGTACAGGAAATGTGTGCCTATCAAAGTTACTGATGTGGAAGGCTGCTGATAATAATTGTTTAAAGGTACGTTTAATTGTGAGTCACTTTTAATTAGGGATAGCCCGATTATCGGCCAGGCCTATATTCGGCATTTTGACGCAAATCGGCATCGGCCTTTTTTTTTTTTTTTTTTTAATTTAAATTTTTTTTTTTTAATCCGACAGCCGATAAGAGTTCATTTCTTTGCAAATTTTATTTAACTTTGTTTTATTTACTTTATAAAACTTCAGGAAGTTATTTATTTATTTATTTAAATTTTCAGTTAACTTTATAAGAGATGCTGCTGACCCTGGGAACTCCCTGCGCTTTTTGTTTGTTTGTTTAATAAACATATGCTTAAAGGCATTTAAACAAAGTTAAGTGTTTGGAGTTTGTATTATTCAAAGTTATGACGCCAATATTTTCACTTTTACTGCAAATGAATATCGGCTCCAAATATCGGTTATCGGCCTCCTTGACTACTAATAATCGGTATTGGTATCGGCCCTTAAAAAAAACCATATCGGTCTATCTCTACTTTTAATAGGAGTTGACCGCAAAACTTCCCGTGCATTTTTCACTAAACTGTTTTAACAGACCCTAACTTACACGCTCCAGCGACTGATCAAACACAGAACAGACGGATCTCTGGTTGCGATCTTGAACGGGTTCTGAAAATGCATATGTGATGATGAAACAAGTGAGACTTGAGTTTGTTGCGTTTAACAGTCTTGACTCTTTCACACGTGTTTGGATGATGGAGGATTTGCACATACCACCACGGGTCTGGTAAATTATCAGAAAGAATAAAGGAATTTCAGTGACGGCAGGCGCCTGCGATGCATTCAACCATTCCTTATTTTAGCACAACCTCTTCCAGACGGGACTGTGTGCGTGCACATGTGGGAGTGGTTTTCCTGCATGTGTGGGTGAGAGAGAGATGCTCACACAGAGAAATGTGAGACAGGGACAGGGAAGATATTTGACCTATGTGTCTCGATAACTATTTGTGTTGGCGTGTCGTTTTTATTAAGTTACTATTCTTCACCTGCATTGTTTTATTTTTGCTTCTGCATCATTTTAATTAATTTGAAATGAATTTAAGATTCAGTATGACTTAAACACACCATCATAAAGGCCCTGCTTCATTATCTTAAGGCCCTACACAAAAATCTAGTTTTACCACCTACATTATTTCAACGTTATGCTAACAGTATTTAGTCAAATCAATGTAACCCTGTCCACTGCAAAAAGCACCTACAATGGGCACGTGAGCATCAGAGCTGGACCAGAGAGCGATGGAAGAAGGTGTCCTGGTCTGATGAATCATGTTCTCTTTTACATCATGTGGATGGCTGGGTGCGTGTGCGTCGCTTCCCTGGGGAAGACATGGCACCAGGATGCGCCATGGGAAGAAGGCAAGGAGGCAGTGTGATGCTTTGGGCGATGTTCTGCTGGGAAACCTTGGGTCCTGCCATTCATGTGGATGTTACTTTGACACAGACCACCTACCTGAACACTGTTGCAGACCAAGAACACCCCTAATCCCTCATGGCAGTGGCCTCTTTCAGCAGGATAATTCGCCCTGCCACACAGCAGAAATGGTTCAGGAATGGTTTGAGGAACACGACGAGTTCAAGGTGTCGACTTGGCCTCCTGATTCCCAGATCTCAATCCAATCGAGCATCTGTGGGATGTGCGGGACAAACAAGTCCAATTCATAGAGGCCCCACCTCGCAACTTACAGGATTTAAAGGATCGGCTGCTAACGTCTTGGTGCCAGATACCTCAGCACACCTTCTTGTGGAGTCCATGCCTCGACGGATCAGGGCTGTTGGTGGCAAAAGGGGGACCTACACAATATTAGGCAGGTGGTCATAATGTTATGGCTGATTGGTGTTGTTCCTCAACTAACGTGAAATTAAATTACCAAACAAGAAATCTTGGAATTGTTAGAATTCGAGGAGAGAAATGCTTTAGACCACACAGAGTTATACGGATCCAACAGCTCTTCAGTACTGGCAGCTTTCAAGCTGCATTGTGGGTGATGTACAGTCATCTCAGAATCTAAAATGGTTGAAGAATGCGTGAAATGATAAAAGAAGATATCTTTGGCTCCACTGCAAGGATTTTTCAGACCTTTTTATCAAGAGTCTGACAGATGGTCGGGCTCAAACTGCAGGACTTTTAGGCCGAGTTGTACCCAAGTCAACCCTTCCCAACAATCATAGGAGAAACTGGATGGGTTCAGGGTCTGTAAATAGTGTTTGGCCCAGATTATCTGGTTATGGGAGTAGTTGACAGCCCCATGAGTTCGCAGAATTATCCGAGCAGCCCGGAAGATACAATTTAAAATCTGGTTGATTGCATCAGCACTTTCTGAGCAGGACCAGAATAGCCAATGAAAGAAGGAGACGCTGAAGGAGTTTCCACGCTACAAACATATTAGCTCCTGGGGCTAACGTTAGCGTGCGTGCTGTGGCAGCACCTTCAGTTTTTGCTGAAGAAAAGACAACCCCTGTTGCTGTAGTTAGTCTCGTTTACATCTGTGTTGGCATGCTACAAGCTCCTTCTGGCACACATTCTGTAGTGATTGGTGCACTATAATTTTCATATCCTGTTGTTTTTTCATGTCTTGGAATATCCGGGTTATGCAGAAGTGAAGTGATGAGAAATATAATATCGAATATGACTCATAGATTTCTAGCTGCATTGTTCCAGTAGACAAAGATGGCTCCCTTTGTCGAGTCAGCAACCACAGGACGAACCGTGAGAATGTAGGAAACTTTGTGATGACTCAGCTAAACTTTACTTTTTAACTGATCGAGTCCCATGTGTCTGTGAGGGCGGAATCTGAGCGAACACGGAAACACTGGTCGTCTTTAACCACATCAGGCCTCCGGATGATTCATCCCAGAGGAAGCTCAGAGGGTTTGTCTGGATGAAGAGCATCGGCGTCTGTGTGTGTGGGTATGTGGACATGCGGGTTTGTGTCCTCCCCTGGAACAGAAATCACGGCATCCTTGGGGGCTTTGAGAGAAGACCTTGTGGATTCGGCTGAATCTTGGTATTTGTAAAATTTTGCTGAAGGGAGGAAATACTCAACAGCATGGCGACCTATCTCCCTTTACACATGTAATCTTTGTTGTCTTCCTAACACTCTGGGACATTTTGTCTTGCTGAGAAAACATTTACTTTGGAATAAAATAAGAAACTCCTTTTAAAAAAAGAAGCTGAGCTTTCAACTTTCTATCTAGCAAGAATGTTTGTTTCACAATCAATGACAGCCATGTCTTCCAGAGGGCTCATACCTAATCAATAATTCATCAGGATTGCTTTTGGCTGACGTACTGACAGCCTGATTGTGACAAAGAACGACACTCATCCAAGCACACAGATGCAAGTTTCACATTAAAAGAGTCAAACTTTTCAGAGCCCAGGTTGTAAGAGTCTACAGAATATTGCCCCTCTTAATAATGAAGTATGAAGATTGTGGTTTGGTGAAGAAAATGGAACACATTTGATATGCCTCTCTGTTCCGATTCCCGTTTTCCGATATAATCTACTGTGTGTCATTTTAAAAACATCTCAGCAGGAAAATCAAAATCAGACTTTTCCCCGAGGAAGCTCCTGCTCTGCCTGAGCCGCGATGTTCAGCATGCTCGCTGCTTTCTTCTGCAGAACAAACGTATGCTGCACACACACACACACAAACACACAGTTCTGTAAACTGAAGCTGAGGGATTCTTTTAGGACAAGCTAAGATCTTCAGTTTTAACTCATCAATGACCTTACAACACATACTGAATGCTAACCTGCTGTAGCTTCATATTCTGTGCCTATGTTACAATTTCTCGATTGTTGCTTTTTAGGACCGAATGTCCCTCGTTCATCTTCTTCTTTGGTGTTAAATAAACCCAGAAAGAGTCAAAAACTATCCTAATCGTGCTCCTCTCAGCCGCAATCACACAACCATAACAGGGCTTTTGGTTAGCTGGTCAGGAAATGATCAATTAACAAGCATTTCAAGTGTAATCAAAATGAGCAATTAGCATTGCAAAGTCTGTCATTAAATATTACAAGACAGATTCACAGTATGCATAAAAGGGTTATGGTAGATCGAGGTTAGTCAACCAGCTGGTAACAAGTTAGAAAATATGCAACAAACATTTCCACACACAAACAAGCACACGCACAAACAGACTCTCACCCTCTGTGCCTGTCTCCCTCTTTTCTTTCTTCCCGCACTGCAAAGGAGATGACTTTTATGGCTTTAAATGTAACCGCCAGTTCACCCTAATGCGACTCATCAAGCGAACAATGTAAATGTGTTTGTGTGCCATCCAATGAGCCCCAGGATAACTGGAAATGACTCCACAAACAACCAAATTAAACCCTGGATACAGAATAAACAAATGAAAGTCCATTTCATGCATTTAAAAACAGAGACTAATGATGTCTGCTCCAATGCAAAGCTTTTAAATCGCATCACAAACAACAAAGACTTTTGGAATATGCAAAAACAGCAGAACTCGTTCTCTGTGGATCCATTCCAACTGAAAATTCTTTAAAGTTTCTTTAAAGAAAACCCTGTACATAGAACATATAACAGGGAAATCAAAGGCCAAATGCTAATTCTTCGTATAACTTAGTTACTGCCTATGCTGATCCATTATTTCTGCATACAATGAGATAATCCTTTAGTGACTTATGCTAATTGGATTTTTGGCTTTACTCTCCTCTCATTTGTTGGATCAGTTTCCAGATAAAAAGAGGCCCACTAATAAAATCTAAAAACATTGTGTGTGCTTAATTTGTACATGTGGCATCCGGCCAGCTGGAAACGTATCCTCATGAATGATAACAAATGTCTCAACAGAGCAGGCTGACGTTCGGTATGCAGCCTTAGATACGGGGTTAGCGCCAACAGTGTCTGAAGCCAGACTCAACAGGGGGAAGTTTGGGGATTTTTTGTTTTCTTATTCACTTACAAAGCGATCTCTCTTTAGGGAAAACGACTTGGTTTTCAACATAATTGTATCATGCAGACTCTAGAAACTTGGATGTTTCAAAGTTAATTTCTGCCGTTTTCAAGCCAAAGCAAATTTGCTAACATCCATTTCAGAATTTGAGAGCAGATTACTTGTGTCACATGATTCTGCATTTCTGTTCCTTTTTTTTTTGATTCGGTGGGCTGATAGCTAGCTACCCAGCTGCAAAACTTTAGCATGCTAATTTTTGTACTTTTAAGCTCCATTCCAGTTTATTCCAGTGCAGTGTTATGAGGAATGAAATACATGTTTGTTAGACTCAGATTCACATGATATTTCTGGGTGAGAAACCCTGAATTTAATCTAACTTTCGTTTGCAAGCGAAATAAAAGAGGCCCTGTACATCGTAAGCTGTTATTTTAGGATAAAATAGTTCCCTAACATTGCTTGAAGTTCAATTTTCCAGGTGTTTTTTTTGAGGGTGTAGTTTGTGATAAGGTGCATGTAGTCAGCACGGAGCTGCAGCTGCTAGAAAAAGACTTGGCCATCAGTTACAAAGCCAAAAATTCAAATAGCAGCTGTGTTTTTCTGCATGGCAGCCAATCAGACGGCCTTAACTGAATGATATCATATTTTTTTGTGACATCTTTGCATGTGAAGTAAAGGTGTAGCAAATAACATTAGTGATGGCTGATTTGAAAAGACAGTGAGCCAAAAATATATGCGCAGCACATCCTGCCTAAACCATTTTTTTCCTGCTCATCATTTCTACCCTCATTTTGACTTCCTTCTGAATGGTAAGTCATGCTCTTGGAGATAATATGCTATAATCAGCCTATTCTACAATGACCCGACACAGGCCCTTGTGGGATGCGTGGCAATTTTAGGCCAATTCTGGTAAATGTTGGGCAACCCCAGTGTCTAGAGGAAGTGTAATTGCTGACTTGGTTTCTCCAGAGGAGCAGTTTGCTTGTCTTGAAGGACCCAGGTGGCACATAAAGGATGTTTCAGACACATAAAACATGTCTGGTTTGTTCATAAAAGTAGGGTACACGCTAAAAGGCTATTTCATTTTGGACATTGGGAACTGTAAGATACTATATAATTAAAGGTTATGTTTTGTAACCCTTGCTCTACAAGCACAGTGGGGGACAGTGTCTGGTCTTTCTCCATGATAACAGGCCTATTTATAATGGGTTATATCGATAGGTTTATCCTTTATCATAACAACCCTTGTATCCTTCACTCAAAGTGAAGACATATTATATAAATTTGGCATTTGGTCTCTCCACCAGGGTTGCGCCACTTCAAAGATCTTGCTTGTGAGTTTCATGGACAGGATCTCAAGGCGCAGCCGGGGGAGGAGAGTGTCACATTCTGGGACCTCAGAATTACATCTCTGCTTTTTGCAGATGATGTGGTTCTGTTGGCTTCATCAAGCTGTGACCTCCAGCAGGCACTGGGGCAGTTTGCAGCAGAGTGTGAAGCAGTTATGAGAGTCAGCACCTCCAACACTAAGGGCCATGGTTCTGATGGAAAATGGTGGATTGTCCTATCCGGATGGGGAGCGAGGTACTACCTCAAGTGAAGGAATTCAAGTATCATGGGGTCTTGTTCACGAGTTAGGGTAAAATGGATTGTGAGATAGACAGACAGGTTGGTGCAGCATCAGCAGTAATGGGAGGGTTTAATGGACCGTTGTGGTAGGGGGGAGCTGAGCCAAAACCAGTTGATCTACGTTCCAACCCTCACCTCTGGTCATGAGCTTTGGGTACCGATCGAAAAAATGAGGTTGTGGGTATAAGTGGCCAAAATGGCTTTCCTCCACAGGGTTACCGGGCTCGGCCTTAGAGATAGGGTAAGAAGCTCAGACATCCGGGGAGAACTCAGAGTAGAGCCGCCACTCTGTCGCATCAACAGGAGCCAGTTGAGTTGGTTTTGGCATCTAATTAGGATGCCTCCTGGGCACCTCAATTTGGAGGTTTTCCCGGCACATCCAACTGGGAAGAGAACTTGGGGTAGGGCAGGGTTTGGAACGCCTCTGTATCCCCCAGGAGGAGCTGTAAAACGTTGCTTGGGGGAGGGATGTCTAGGTTAACTTGTTGCCACCATGACTCGGCCCCAGATAAGCAGAACAAATGAGATGGATGGATGGATGTGGTCTCTATTCAAGGTCAGCTTTAATTCAAGCCATAACTCTGCAAAATCCACATGGAAATCCTGCAGCAAATACAGCTTACAAATACCTACATGTCTGGTCTATTCTTTGTAAACTATACTCACAGTAATTTGGTAAGTAAGACCCACTCAAACAACCGAATTCCTTCCTGAAAACAACTGTTTCAAATGTGCCTCCTCGATGCAGAGGCTTACAGAGGGCTGTTTATTTGGTACAGAGTTGCAGTGGCTGCATGTATGCCATATTAAAGCTATATTATATTAAAGACTTTTTGTTTGTCAAGCAAGTCAAATTCCACCTAAAAAAACAGCTTATGCTTATACATATACACATGTACTGTCCTTTCTTTTATTGATATACCTTTGAATCTTGGAAGAGCTTCAATTACACACCCAGTCGCCAGTAACTCCAAACACTCTGTGTGCGTTTCAGAGTATTACCACAGGTCATTGGCATTTCAGGCCCAGGTAATTGGCTGTAATTCTCAGAGTGCAACACACTGGCACAGGTCACCCCGCCTCTCTGAGTGACGTCAGACCCTGACCTCGGCAGTGGCAGGGTCGCAGGCAGTGGGTCAGCCCCTTGGCAGTGCATCCAGTGCAGATTAACATTAACAGAACGTGACAGTGCTGAGAGGCTTTGAGCTCTCTGGACCAGAGGATTAACTACCGACTGCTATACCTGCAGGGTCTAACTAGAACTAATGCTGTCCCAATTCCATACTACATACTAATATAAGACGCTAAGTATGCTCAGAGATGTCAGTGTGCGCTCAAGATGTGCTGCGTGTTACAATAGCAATGAAAGAGCTTCTCACAGATGCAGATTTGAGGCTCCTGAGAGACGGGATTCAGCTCCAGGAACGTCTCTGAGAAGGACGGAAAATAAAATCTTGTCTTTGGAATTTGTTTAGAAAGTGGCACACCACCAATTTTAAAAAGGACAGTTTACATGTAAGGATAATGCTGCTAAGTCCGGGAAAAACCCTGATGATGTCATCGGGGCTATCTTGGCTAGTATCTGCAAGTAGTTAGTTCTAAGACCAAGGCACAGAACATTTGTTATGCTGGGAAAACCAATAGTTTAACATGTTTGATGTCTATTTAAGTGAATAAGCAGAACTAATAACGTACAGTAACTAATCAACCAAAACCCCCTTTACAAAGATGGCAATACCAGCAAGCATTGTAAGATCAACTAAATGGAATACTAATATATCAGATTGGTATGTCATTTAGAGACTTAGAGTCTTAAGACACCCTCGTATTGTTTCCCACACATACCTAAAACTGTATTAATGCTGATACGTCTTTCAGCTAGCTTTAATAGTTAGCAAATGTCTTTATTACATTTATTAGATTTTCTGGAATAGTTTCTCTTTTTTCTTATTTCTTCACTCAATACGTCACTGGAAACTAAGCTGGAACAGACCAAACAGACCAGAAAAGAGAGCTCAGGCTAATTTAAATGGGCAGTGTAGCCTATCTGCCCATTAACCATGTCCTGGTTAGAGGCTTATTGGCAGAGCTGGTCCTGAACCAGCTGTAAATACAATTAGTGACCACATTGTACTGGATGTTCCTCATGTTGACTTCAGCTTTCCAGGCCACAGTCGCAGACCCTCTCTGCTGGCTACAGTAAAACTTCTTGTAACAGTAAAATTAACCTTATAACTTTGTTCTGTACAGCAGTACTTGTTTTTTTATGGATTTACATCACACCATCCACTACGCACTATTACAAATATTGCTCAGCACAGTAAAAATAAGGGGCTGCGTTAGGTGCCAGTTAGGAATATTCCTGGGAATCAGATTTCCTGTAGTAATGCCAAGTCAGTGAAACACATTTCAAGTGCTTCCAGTTGCTTTTAGTCTGAGAAGGAAAATATTTTCTTTCAAAATATTATTATGCTCTTACAGAAATATGAACAACAGTGTTCATATCAAGAGCGCACATTCATCACAGTGTAAGAGGCTGTAAAGGAGGTAATGAGGAGCTCGTAAAAGTGTATTTCACAACATGTAAAACACTGATGTTATGATGTTGGATAAAAGTGGATTTCTTTACTAATGGGGTTATTGGGGCCCTGTGAACTCACCACAGGGTTATAGAGAATATATGTCAGGTTCCTAATCACAAACAAACATATACACATCACTGAATGCTTTTTTCCTACTATTTTACATGAAAATCGATGGTGAAAATATGAACTGAAACATCCAGCAGCAATTTTAAGGATCTCTGCTGGCTGGAGGCTCCATAAAGAATGTCGTTCCTTTTTCACTGAGGCTTCGGCCCAGAGCTTGGACTCACATTTCATCAGCAGCCAGACACAGTCCGCCCTCCCATGGAGCAGCCACCCTGAGATCTGCGTCTGTTTTATGTCTGTGGTTTGCACTTATGTGTGACTGACATATTGTACTTCAGGTCAAGAAAATATTGTAGTAGACCATATAATCTCTGTTTTGGTGCTATCTGCAGAAATGATCTTAACAACTGGTGTAAGCTGGTTTTGGTTACAAAGAATCTGTCGCGTCTATAAGTGGAGGAATTACTATTTTTTTGCTTTTTTTACTGCAGAGTAGACACACACCATACACACATGCCTTTTTATTAATTTGTGAAGATTGTTCAAATTGCTCATTACTTTTATTGCAGGAGGTGCATATCTGTGTTTTGTGCATGTGTGTTTTGCAGAATTTTATAAATGCTGGGAACTGTTTACATGAAACATTTAAACAAATATGCAATGGTTTAAACCTGTAACTGATTTTAAGGGGGGCCAGAAACAAATTTTTAAGCAGTCACTGAGCAAAACTTTTCTCATTTGGAGTCATGTTTCTGGCTATTTAGTAAAAGAAAGTCCAATATTTTCTTTTGTTAGCTCTGTTTGGTCTCCAACACCTCCTGAGAGAAATATCCATGTTTTGAGCTGCTACATGCTTCACTATGTTAACCAGTTACGCGCTTACTTTGTCTGTCTATCATTTGGTGCTCGTCAGGAAGTGTAGAGTAAAATTTTAAAGCTTTTTTTCACTTTTAACAGCTGCCAAAGCTAGTCAAAAATAACATTATGAGTGCAAGGAGTGTGAACCAAAACAGGAAAGTGTTAACAAACATCTAAACAATGGGCTGAAACTCACTTAAAAGCTCAATAGATTTGAGGGTAGCTGCAGATTTCAGTGATGGTCCTCTATACAGGATCAAACCTAGTTATTTCCTTTCACATATCCAGAGCGTTGTCACATCTTTGTCTTTTAATGTGGCAGAGTTTTAATGTTGTTAAACTTTTAGTTAGCAACTTGATCGACCCTTGACCCTTGAGAGACAACGCATTAAGAGTGTCAGGGTTCTGCAATTGTATCGCTTTCCTGCTAGAATTACACCTACAAATTGTGTCTTTAACTATCATGTTATCTGATAAACATCTGTGTGTGAGAATGGGTGCACCTGGATCTGAATCCCTGCCAGCTTCTGAGGGTGTGCCACAGGGATTTATATTGGGCCCGGCCCAGTTTATCATTTATGTAAATAAACACACATAATAGTTGATATCAATACTGTGACCTATTTTTATTTAGGAGGGTATAAAGTATAAATCTAGCTATGGATGTTGCTCAAAAAGAAAGAAGACCTTGATATTAATCTGTAACTAGATTTTACAGCTATCTAAGAACAGGGTGTTGAAGCAGTTCTGCCGCCACACTTTAACTCTCAGACTGAGTTAACCATTTAGCTCTGAGATTCCCCACTGGAGATAATTATAATACTCACTATTTTAAATGATATGGTTGTCTTGCCTTCCCTGTGTGCAGATGTAATAATTACTGACATTTTTTGTATTTTCAGGAGCCCTTATCAGAAAATGGCCATCTCATCTTTTCCCTTCTGGAAATATGGTTCATATTTAACTCTCTGCATGATTCACTGATACTTCAGGAACCAATTAAGACTTTTACTGGAATAATTAACAAACCCCCCAAGTTTAAAGCAGTTATACCCCTCTGTAATTTCAACAATATTCTACCCAACCCCCCCCCTGTAGCTGCTCAAACTGATTATGTTTGTTTATCGTTTCCTTCAGTTTGGGTCTGTTCCTGTTATACTGCAATATTATATTTAATTTTCAGTATAAGTGTAAACAGGGCGTCGCTGTATGCATGCTCAGCTAACCCTGTTTAAATACAGATTCAACAATGTGTGTGTGTGGCCATCCGAAAAGCAAAGAGTGTGGATGGACATGTGACATGGGAAGAAAAGAAAAACAGAAGAGAAACTTCCTCGGAATAGATGACGATGAATGAAAATGGTTTAGAGTAGAGAGGGAGGGGAAGCAAAACACAGTGAATGGGTGAAAAACTGAATTAATAGAAACTGAGGTATGACTGGAAGCAGGAGATTTGGCTAAAGCGGGAGAGGAAAAATGAAAAAGCATGGGCAGAAAAGGGAGAAAAGAAAGGTTTAATAGTAACGTTGTAACCGGCCCTGTTTTGAGGTACTTTCTGCATGTGGGCTTTGGGCACTTTTGGCCACACACTACAAAAGGGGAGGGGTTCCCCTTACACAGAGGTCGAATGAGGACACTACACAGTGTACGCAGTGTGTGCGTACATGTAGAGCACATATATGTGTGCAGCTCGAATCCTGTTTTTATAGGAAGCAGTAAAGAAGCCTAGTTAGCCGCAAAAAAGCACAAGCTGTGATCTAATGCCACATCTAGCGAGCCACTATAGACAGAGAGGGAGCAGCTACTGAATGAAGCCAGTTACATGTCCGCCTGATGCATATGCCTTTCAAATTAAAACCATATGAATAAACTCAAAAGGAGCGGACTTGATCCAGATTACACAGAAACTGTGAAAGAAAACAACTCACGGCAATTAGATGTTATTGCAGATACTGTAGAGAGGGTGGGAGCTCTAATTAAAGGAGCATGAATTCAGCTATTTATGGGAAATTGCTGCACTTTACTGAATCAGAATGATATATTTTTACTGTGTTTAGCCTGAAACAAAAATACAGACAGCAGAATTGCAATGGATGCATGAGGCTTTTGCAGACACGGGTTTAAGCTAAGAGAGATTTCACACGTGGATTCATATGCATATTCACCTACAGTACCTTAAGACAGAGAAGCCATTGAGAAAAGTAAGCATATATAAGAGCCAAATCTCCGTAAGCCTGTAATTTCCTGGCCGCACGTGCTGAAACAGAGGCAGGACTCACAAATACATCTTGACTGAGTTATTCCTATCTGTGCTTCTCCTCCCAAACATCAGTACATATCAAGACAAATATCTGCCAATTGATATATGGGTCTTCAAGTTCTTCTCCATGTGCAAACAGATATGACATATTGCAAGATTTTGACCTCCCACCTATCCCAGTTACAGGACGCCTGTGTGAAAGAAATTACCCCCTTACTAGGAGAATGGTTTGGAAAATGTGGTATTTCTCAAACGGCTGTTTTTACAGCAGCGAGTGCACAGCTTCAGAGGTATGTGGAAAACGGTTCGTCCCAGGTGGTTGGCCATGAATGTGCCCTACTGAAGGAAATTTCGGTGGTTTGTGCGCAGTGTGTTCCAGCATAAATCATGAGCTAATACATCTCCAACGGACGCTTAAAAAACAGGGCTGGTTACGAGTTGAAATAGTGGAGTGTTTACCCTTTTGAAAATGGAAGCGCCAGATGTAGAATGAAATATGAAGACCATAATAAAGAGTGTTAGATTAACAGACACAGACTTTACAAGCCGCAAAGACACACAACATACAGGCCAGTGCAGGGAAATAAAGTGGCAACAAGGATGAGAATGAAAAAGAAAAGGAACAAAGAAAATACCAACAGGAAGAAAATAGGAAGAGTAATAACGGGAAGTTCAGTCACAAACACATGACAGTTAAACTCTAAGGCCACTTTGACACAGTGAGCACATACAGAGAGAACTGTGCAAAAAGCTTTGCAGTAACACAACATGCTTAATAAGTACATTAATCTTAAACTGATTCTCCCTTATTTTTCAACAACCACAACTTTCCACCAAATGAGCCATACCACTTCACACAGAAATTCGTGCTATACAGCCAAGAGTTGTTAATGCATGCACCGTTCAGGGTTATTCTAATATTAAGTGTGTTTATTCAACCTACATTCTGCAGCGAAGCAAACCCTCCAGGTGGCCCTGATGTGGTTGGTGGAACTACAGAGCAGCAGTCAAGACATTTCTGATTATAGGACCTCCAACATCTTTCCTTCATACTCTGGGTTTACCACATTCTGAAACAAAATTTGTACAAGGACCACACAGATATGATTTTATGTTAATGCAAAAGGAGTCAACACATATAATGCACAGGCAGGCAGGCAGGCAGGTGAACCATTGAAGCATAGCCTCACATTAACACTGAGCAGGCTGCTATAGTTCCACATAGAGTTATTAACCTACAAGCAAACAAAGCCTGAGTTAAAAATGTTTTTCCCAAAAACCAACCGTCTTCTTCAAAAACCCAACTGTAGACAAGGACAGGGAGGATGCTCTCGTGGTTGTCAATTTTAGACATGAGAGGTTTTGTGTTGCCTGAGCAAATAGCTGCAAGTACCATAATTACAGTGCAATTGCAGAAATGAACTGGACCATCAAGGCAAATGTGGAATAAATTTTGCTCAACAAACAACTGTGAAAGTGTATTATCTGCAGTGTGCTTACAACATTTACAGTTGTTATTTCATTTGTGTTGTTATCATCCATGAAAATTAAATGGACGGTTATTGACTATCGTTTTACATTAAGCCAATAGAGTTAACAAGGATACATCAAACCGAGAGGAAAGATTATTGGCTGCTGAGTAGAAAGATTTTAGTTCAATCTTCATTCCAGTGCATGTGAATCTGCAGCTTCACCTTGAATGTGCTATCTTTGCATTGCAAGCTATCTAACACGTTTAACCACACTGCAGCCAAGAATAAAGGAAGTGTTAACACCCTGTATACTGTGAAAGATGTGTTTTTATCTTATTCTCATGGGTTTTAATACAGAAACACACACTCACACACACATATGCTTTTGTCCCAGCAGATGCCTAATGCCTTGGACTTGTGGGGAAATTAGAAACATGTATTTGTCTGAAACACCAGCACATAGTGTTATAGGGACCAAATGTTTGCTTCACACACGCACTTACACTCTCTGTTCCTTGAATGATTTGAATAGTAGCAGCTCTATAGTCTTTAGACCAGGTTAAAACAGTCCAGCTGGATCCGTCACCCTATCTTGTGGAAAATTATAGAAAGAATGAATCCATAAATGAAACAGGAAAAGGATGGAAATGTTGATTAAGGGGCTCAAAGATGGTACAGTCTGTTCCCAGCTGAAACCTTTGAGCCAAAAGGCCCTGACAGTAGGCCTAAACGCTAGGCACTAGCTATGCTATCACAGCTACATTTCTCTCAGAGGTTTGGTGATTCATTTGTGATGCTCAGTGTTTGTTTGGTTGCTGTGCAGTTTATGACAGCCTAAATAACATTATAAAATAGGTCAGTACATTGTACCATGATTGAATTACTAACACTGTGCCTGAGCAGGATATTTGAGTAGGAACTTCATTGTTGACTTACTGTAGTACTGTAAGTCAGGTTTCCTTTAGAGAAACCTCATCCCTCCTCCTTTTTTAGAGCAGGGAAGCTGGTGTTCACAAGGGCAGGTGAACTGTAGACCCAAAGATAGCTTGATAGCACCATCTAGTGGGATAACCTAGGCAGAGGCGACAAGGGACTAAATGTTATCAAAAGACACCTGCAGATCCAAACTCCTTTGATGTAGATTGATATTCTTTTTAGCATGTGGAAACATGCTTAGTTTTTTCTGTTTCAATCTATCGAACGTTGTAACGACATTTTTACTTTTATTAAGTCATTTAGTTAAGTCACCAGTATGCGTGTTAGATCATTTGTAAGTTATGAAGTAATTAAGTCATACAGTAGTAAATACCGAGGATGAACGGAAGAAAGGGGCGTCCTTTCACAAAAAAAATAACGGCCATGATGAGCTACAAACGTCTACCGCGCGCGCGCACACACACACGAGGCGCAAGGGTGATTCCCCGCATGCGCAATGCCATCTGGCTTCTCGGTGTCTAGGAGATTGCAAGAAGATGATGAGCTGAGCGGCCGGCACAGACTGAATGCATAATTGGCCTATCTTAGTCATAGAATTTCACTTGCCTTGTCAAGATTCTTGCCAAATTGCCGTTTAATGTCGAACTGTAACCGTTAACCGTTGCGGTGTAGAAGCTGAATAGCGGTAACGGCAGGAGAGGAGCGGAGCAGTGACTGAGAGGAGTTGGGCATCAAATTGCACCGGATGTCATTACACGCTCTTAAATATCGAGGACGTAAGTAACTGCGACGTGTTTTTTTTACTACTGTGTCGTGTGCTGTGTTGTCGTTATTTATTGTTGAGCGTGTTCATGTTTTTTTTAAACCGGCAACTCCCAGTTTTAGGGCATATTTAAAGCCCTAGCCTAATTAAGTAGCCATGCTGGAGAAGAGCCAAGCCCTTTGTCTGCGACATATCACCCTTTTTTAACGTTTTAAACAGGAAAAAACGCTTTGCATTAAATATATATATAGTTAGGTAGCTAATCTTCTCGTCGCTCTCAGCAGCTTTCACCCACCCACCTGTTAAGCCTGTGCAAACGTCAAGTGAATTAACCTTAACTTCCTTACATATGGGCTAACTATAGGCGTGAATGACTTCATTATGGGAGAATTACACCTCTCTTAAGAATAATAGGAGTTATATGTGAGATATTTTTAAACTTTGGGTTTTAATTTCACAGTTTTAAATATTTATTCTCATTTTCCTCATGATCAAAGCTTTATTTTTTTTTTTTAGTGCCACCGCATATGTAGGCAGATAACCATCGGACAGGCTTGTGGGTCGTTGGGCATTTGTACTTAGGCCTACATCTAAGCTCGTAGATCAATTGAATTTAAGCCTCTTGAGCGAAACCTGCTGACACATGCGCCCCTGCCTTTTTGTGTGCGCACAGACCCGGTTAACCCTCTCTATCTCATTTCCGCGGCCCACTGCGACTGAACTAACCCCTTAGTGAATCTGTTATCCTGTGAACTCCAGCTAAAAAAACGTCCTTCTTGCAGGTTATTTAGGGCTTATAGCTACTCCACTGTCAGTCAACACCACAGTCATTGGTCAACACCCATTGATGCATAGTTACAGTCACTGTATACAGAGTAATCAATTATTTAGAGGCCATCTAATCTGACGCATCGGATTAATTATAGATTAATATGGAGACACCTTCTCTCAGCTAACAGGTGGATCTGTTTGTTATGTAATGCTGCTTAATTAAAGTCAATGGGGTGCACATTTCTCTCATATCATATCTATGCTGTAAACTAAAGAAGGTTAGAAGAGATTAATAGAGGGATCTATCTACCTATCTATTAAAGGAAATAACCCACTATCCTCCATCCTATTTCCTATAGCTATCTCAAACAGTTGTGACTGTGCAGCAATCATAACAATCAATGGAAAGTGCATTAGCATTATAAGGAAGATAATGTATCATAATGTGTCAAATAAGGGTAAGTGAAGAGAGGCCTAATGTAGAATTTGAGGGTGTTTACAGATACAAAAAGTGTAATGGAAAAACTTTATCGATATATTTATATTGAATCGAACATTTCCATGCTATAGCATGTTATGTGACACAGCACATTGCAAATATCTGAATAAAAGGCTCGGATTTTCCGCAATATCAGATACGATCTCCCTGATATGTAATTTAATAGGATGCAGGAATGTGTTACCTTCAGGTTTGGTCCAGACACTATGTTTTTTTATGAATATGTGCATGTTATCATCAATTGCAAGCTAATCATAGCAGATATAGAGACACATACTTAATTCACAAAATGATGATGCAGAGCAGCCCGTCATGCCTCTACTTACGCTGATAGGACACGTATGGCCTTTAATTTAATTTTGGGTGGCTCTCACTGACTCACATTCTCTTGACCCTCTCTCTGTCTGTCTCTCTGTCTCCCTGCCACAGTGTAATCAAGACCAGAGCCATGGAGGTTGTAACACATTTTGTGAATGACACTGTAGAATTTTACAAATGGAGCCTTACTATAGCAGGTAAGATCTTTACAATCATTCGTTTTCTACATCACACAAGAGCAGCATTCAGTCTGAGATGCATGGATATTGACATTATTGTCACTGGACGAGTGTACCAATGGAAAAGATGGGCCTTATTTGACCATGTTATCTTTACTGGAAGTGTTATTACAAGTTAGCACGCTTAATATGTACATTATGATTATGTATTTCATTAGAAAATGCTGTGAGAGCCTAACTACATAGCAAAGTCTGCCAAGTCGACACAGCCAAATGTAGGCCTAGTTTACTTATACATAGGTAAGATATGATGATTAAGCTGAGGGCTTAATAATACCTTTGCACTGGCCATATTTCTTTAAAGTAAGGTTTGGTATGAAAGCACTAGGCTAGTAACAAATGTTTGATAAAGGGTGAGAGAGAGGGTTTGCATGTGATGTTAGCTGTTGAAAGTCACATGTCTGGTAACTTGTAACCTTTTTTTCCTCTAGACAAGAGGGTGGAGAACTGGCCATTGATGTCATCTCCCCTCCCCACTCTGGCCATCAGCTGCCTGTACCTGCTCTTCCTGTGGGCGGGGCCTAGATACATGCAGGACCGCCAGCCCTATACACTCAGGAAGACCCTCATAGTGTACAACTTCAGCATGGTGGTGCTTAATTTCTACATCGCCAAAGAGGTGAGAACTCAGCCTTGGAAGGAAACCTGGATTACTTCCTGTTTTACAGTCCTACACATGAGTAATAACACAGTCATGTAATGTTTTCGATCGGGATGGTAAAAGGATGATGGTGTTAGCCAGTGTTAGCTACTGTTGACATGGCTTTCCCTCAGGCTATGTGGCTAAAGATAATAGCATTGTGTTTATTGGTTACAAAAATGTCACTTAATAGACTATAGAAACTCTTGCTTATAGACAGTAGTTGTCTTAACTTTACAGTCCACAACCCTCTGAAATAGCATCTCCTTCCAAGTCAACAAACATTAAAAACCCTCCCCAATTGCAATTTGTTTTTCTCATCTGTTTAAACTTTAATTATAATAATGTTTTATTCATTGCTTGTGGCGAGCAGGCTGGCACAAGTCTAGTTTAGACTACATATTATTTCGACTACGCACACAGCAAGTGGTTGCACATCTGATAACATTGTTTAAAGTCTGTAATGAAGAAAAGCTTTGTGATACATTTGTTCTAGTAAAAAAACAAGCTGTAGCAACAATGTGCAAAGCAGAGGATGGGTTTAACTGAAGCAATGACCAATGCCTAAAATGCTTTTGAAACTGTGTTCAATGTCCTGGTAATTGCTTCCTCCAAATCACAGTTATGAAATGTCGGCCATTTTTCTTCCTGACTTTGTGCTTTCTTTCTTCCCCTCAGCTCCTACTAGGCTCTAGATCAGCCGGGTACAGCTACCTCTGTCAGCCTGTCAACTACTCCAATGATGTCAATGAAGTCAGGGTAAGCATCCTCCAAAATATCATCTAACACAAACACACACATCCAATTCCAATGCAGAGATTTACACACCTGTGAGCACAGACACTTAACTTCTTCAAGTGTACGGATGCTGTAATCCCGCTGTTGACGTTAAGGAGATCACTGCATCAATATATCAGTGCCTTTAGTGAAGCCAGGGGTTAAAGGAGGAAATAAACACACAGTGATAAAGGTTAATTCATCACTCTAGTGAGTCCAGGACAGAGAGGGTGTGGCCTGCGCTCAGATAGGTCGGAGTAATTGGTCTCACCACCGTTACACTCCACCCACATCTAACCCGTCAGGCCTTTCATGATGGCATGTCGCCACACCGCCATGGCTTAGAGAGCAGCCATGTGGGTGCTCTGTGAAGGGAATCGGCTTGTGACATGGATTTTAGTCTAATAATGACTACATTCCCATTATATTTTAATTATATTCCCATTATATTGAAGTCTTTTTACATGATTATATAATGATTTAATTAAAGTTAATTAATATTAACCTATTCTTTCTCTCTTAAGATCTCTTATTATTAATTACAAGTGAAATATTGATTCCAGGCAAGTTATTTGCATCAATTATTCACATACTGTTAAAACATGACTACAAATGGGATCTTTATACAGTATATTATACAATATTTCCTAATGTGTAAAAGCTTTTATTGTGGCCTTCAGTGGTTCAGCATACTATGATCCTTACTTTATAATATCTAAAGTGCCTGATGTTTTCCTCGTCCTTGCATTTCTTACCTGCGTTCTTCTTCTAACCTGCACACAAAACATTTGTGTTATTATTTTGCTTTTTTCAGTTATAATTAGTTCTTAGAAAATAGAATTAAATTTAAAAAAACCTGCTCAATTATTTATAATCTCCAATAATGTGTTCTTCCTGGAATGGGGCAGAAGCTGTAACGGACTGATTCATTCACCTCAAGCAGGTCATTTCCCTCTGAAGTCATGTTAGCGTGAAAGCCGTAAAATGCTAGTTAACTGTTGTTTAACTGCACTTAATGGGTTAACCAAAATGTTTTGATTTTGTACTGTGGCAGATTTTTACTTTCCACTGATTTTTTAGATTGCTGCTCAATTAGGAAGCAGTTAAACCAATAAAGATGATAACCGAGGATTTGCCAGAGCCCCTATTTTCCCAAGATTCCAAACCTGACACACAGCAGTGTGACTCTAAGCTTAATCCAAAAGGCACCTGGACTTGGTTGTAGTTCTTGACAACGTTTCACCTCTCATCTGAAAGGCTTCTTCAGTCCTGACTGACTGGTGGGCAGAGCTAGATATATAAGCCTCTGTAGGTTTGGCCTACAGAAACGTCTTCAAGAACCTCAACCGAGCGCAGTTGCCTTTTGGATTAAGTTTAGACATTATAACCGCATTTGAGCTTCCTACCCTGAGCATGATGTCAGAGAAAAATGGCCGCAATGTGATAATGGTTAATTGGACCTGTGGCTGCAAGTGTCTGCTCATTGTATTCACAGTCTGTAGACGTATCTATCAAAGATATTGTATCATGCAGTGATGTTAGTGACTCAGATCCACCTCAGTGAGCTTCAGTAACTCACCCCACCCTGTTTCATATCTTTAGATAGCATCTGCTCTCTGGTGGTACTACATCTCCAAAGGAGTGGAGTTCCTCGATACAGTCTTCTTCATCCTGAGGAAAAAGTTCAACCAGGTCAGCTTCCTGCACGTCTACCACCACTGCACCATGTTCATCCTCTGGTGGATCGGCATTAAGTGGGTGCCCGGTGGACAATGTGAGTAGAGAAGGATCTCTGAATGTTGGAATTCATCAGACGGATCATCTCACCTCTGACTCATGACGCCCCTTTGATCTCTCCACAGCGTTCTTTGGTGCGACCATCAACTCTTCCATCCACGTCCTCATGTACGGTTATTATGGTCTGGCTGCCTTGGGACCTCAGATGCAGAAGTACCTCTGGTGGAAGAAATACCTCACCATTATTCAGATGGTGGGTGTTATTAAAGGACTATGTTTTGTGGGTGTTGTATATGAAGAAGCAGCAAATATATGTTAGATATATGACAGTTGTTAGTTTGTTTATTTACAGTACTTTTTAAGGAATGTATGTTTTTGCTCTATTAATTTATTGTATACATTTGTGTGTCCTCAGATCCAGTTCCACGTGACCATCGGCCACGCCGGCCACTCCCTCTACACCGGCTGTCCATTCCCCAACTGGATGCAGTGGGCTCTGATTGGCTACGCCGTCACCTTCATCATCCTCTTCGCCAACTTCTACTACCACGCCTACCGACGCAAACCGTCCTCCTCGCACAAAGGAGGCAAGCCCGTCACCAACGGCACCTCGATGGTAACTAACGGGCACAGCAAAGTGGAGGAGGTGGAGGACAACGGGAAGAGGCAGAAGAAAGGAAGAGCGAAAAGGGAGTAAAAAGGAGGAAGAGGGCTTGCTTGGACGTTTGTTTTAAGGGCCAGAGAAGGAGGGAGGGGTAGGGAAGGGATACGCAGAGAAGTTCAAACCAGACCGGCTTCATCATCCCTGCCAGTAATGTAGAAGGATGAAATATGTGACCAACTTTGAGAGGGGGGAAGGGTAGCAGTGTGTGTTTGTGGGTGTGTCTGTAAGGGTTTCTGAGAGGAAGAGAGGGGTGTTGGTTGTCTCCATTACAGTTTTTTTATTATCGAGAAAAGCAGAATGCTGATCACGTAGGCTCCGCGCTCCTCTGTCCAACTGTGTTTGGGACCGTAAAAGGACCAAAATCTGAAAGGAACTACAAACGGCTCGGCTTCCACCAACTTGTCAACCAAAATTCACCTCCAACTTTTGTACTCTGGATTCCAGTATTGTTTTAACTGAAAGCTTAACTAGTCTTTAATATGCTAATTTATATTGTAGTGCTCTAAAAGAGTTTTATTTTAACTATTACCAAAAGAAAGAACATGCAGAAATTTATACCAAAGGTGTTTTTTTGTCTCGGTTCAGGGGGGAGATTTTTGTTTACGAATTGGATTAATCACACTACGACTTTCTCGCTACTGCCATCGACTGTATTAAAGTACTTTTTAATTCATCTCCATTTACAAAGCAACTTATATAACTGTGCTGCATTTACAGAACAACAAGCTATTTTTATGTGTGTTCATTGTGAATTAAAAACCTGGTTTTAAACTCTGCGGAGTGACGGGGAGGGGGGGCCGTAGTTTCTTTTAGTATTTATGCAAATTTGTGGGTATCTTTGTTATAATATTTTTGTGTGGGTCCTCATGATTTATTTCTTTTTGCTGTGCGATGTAGCTGAGGTGCAGGAATAAGAGATTGAAGTTCAGCTCAGTATTGTCTCACTGCCATGTAGGACTGAAGGGAACGTCTTCCTGAAAAGAGCTTTTTTTTTTAAAACAAATGTTCATTTTTATTGTCTTATTGAAAACAAACGGCTTCTGGCTGCACATATAACTGAAATAAAGACAATGTCAGCACCCCACAGTTCATGCTTGTGTGTCTTTGTGTTAGCTCTGCTGTGCACGAGTAGGTCAACTGTAAATTAGCTTATTTACTGCTAATGAAATGTCTTCCAAAAGGGACCTAATCTGAAGCTGAAGCCCTCCCATCCCCCATCATCTCCTCTCCTGATTCCTCTCCTCGCTTCATGCCTCCCTCTTCCATCCCGAGATCTTCAGGATAGAAACGGCTCTTATAGGTGTGTGAGAGAGGCAGAGGTAGGCTGCGTCTTTGGCCTGTCCAGACAGATCTGCCCTAATCTTTGGGGGTAAATTGGCTTTAGCTCCAAAAGAGCTTATTTCCACGTCACTCCGTGAATTACCAAGGAAAGCAGGTCACTGGAAGAGAAGCCTTTGCTAATCTGCCATCAGGGAGCTACTGTAACTTTCAAACTGTGTGGATAAGTTAACATTAGGCTGTGGAAAAGTGTTGTGGAAATTCCTGTACAATAAGTCATACTGGCCCCAAATATAGGCTATTAACAGCGTTTTTTTCCTTACAAGAGAAGTGACATCTTCCCTGAAAATGTTCTATCCTGGTTCATTTCAGGACGTTACCCCTTCCTCTCACACACTTATTCTCCCAGCGCTCCCACCCTCCATTTCTTCCTTACCCTGTGTCAAACACTTAATCCATTCACCACATTGTGGATCCACTAATGGCATCCATTAAATTATTCATCCACTATCTCTTTCCTGTTGTCCAAAAACCTCTGATCACACCCTTTCTGTTACCTCCTGCCTCCTGTCACACAGCCTTTTCTCTACATGCACTACTTTTGCGCCTTATCCTGATGCACCACCACCTGTCTCTTTGCACCCATGGCATGAGGTTGGAGGTGGAGGTGGAGGGAGGTCTCTGGGAGGTCCAAGGGTTCAGATGTGAATGATAGACTGGATGAGATGAGTAGCAGGAGGCGTATGTCCTCCACAGGGACAGAGGGATCTAAGCCAGGGACTAAGAGGATTGCAGAAGAGCCAAGGCTTTTCTATCAAAGGCATTTAGCACAGGTCACTATAACCTGCATCCCTGCTGCTACAGGGACTACATACACATACCTGTACGCTCACACTTTGAGCATATAGCAGACTGCAAGTGCACTGATGTTGACATTTATATCCAGATATGGGGAAAAAAATAAGTATAAAATAACAAACCTGTTCCTCTTCCCCTGCCTTTAGAAAGCAGCACATATAAAGGCCTATCACTTCATCAGCAGACTGACCCACTCTTGAGTCTGTTGGAGGGTAAAGGGTCGGTTTTTAGGGGTTAAACCTCTGCGGACCCAAACCCATCACTCACGCATCTCATCTCGTTAGCAATTATATGACTAAGGAGCTCATTCAGGCCTAACAGAGTGCAAATAGTCAGCGTTTTATAGGCTCGCTCATCTGTGAGGGCCAGATTGTGTTGATGCTTTATGTGTGTGCAGAGCGCCCTCTGCTGGGCCTGAATGTACTTACATGATATTTCTGGGGCAGAAACAGATGATATACTGTATGTACCATGTAATGTTTGTGACAAAAGTGGATAAAACATATTGTGTGTATTAAAATTGGGAAACTGACTCCAGGCTCTGATGTGGCAATGAGTTTGTGGAAAAGTAGATACAACTAAATTTGTGATAAATATTAAGAGTTATAAAACACGGGAACAACAGAAAGACAATTCTCAATTTAAAAACGAGAATGCAATTTTTTTTAAAAAGAGCTCAAAATACCAGAACAAAGGGTGTGATAGTTACAAAACAGTTTGTGTGTGGATTGGTAAACTTTGTGTTAAGATGTTAGTAATGTGCTTAACATGAGAAACCGACAAACCTCACAGATGACATGAGCCATCTACAGAACAGCACCATCTTGTGGCCTCTTTGTGTTACTGTAAAAAGAAAAAAAGGAAACACTCGTAAATATTTCGAACAAAACAGATTGTGTTTGAGTAGAGCAGGTCAGCAGCAGATCAGACTGTACATACAAGTATTTTTTATACATCTTATCAAGTGGAGGAATACTTTTATGCCATTGTGAGATGACACTGTAGGCTCATTTTTAATAGATAATTTAATGGGAATTTACATATAAAATTTGAAATGCACGTAGAACAACAGAAACAAATGGTGCTTTTTAAAAGACATAATTACTCTCAACCATACTGTCATTTATTTGTTGTCTTATAGGCTACCGCTACTATCCTGGTAATGCTGCTCTGTAGTCCTGCTTTTAAATCATCTGATGACCTCTAATATCTTTTTAGTTTTTTTAAGTGATATCATCAAATTTAAGACGTTTGATAAAATAAAAAAATCAATTGAATGCAAATTTTCAACAGCTAGCCTATAAAGCTGATATTAATTTAAAAATAATAATAATAAAAAATAAGCATGAGTGCTTTCAGGCCTACATGGCTGGCCTTCATTTTTTATTAAAGCCAAGCCATTTAATGCACAAACAAAGACGACAGAATGAACATTCTAGGGTAAACAATGTATAAACATTAATCTTTAAAAAAAGTAGTTGAGCCAGAAATTAAACTAAAATCTACTTCGATTTTATTTATTCAAGAGAAATTTATAATGGGATTTCAATAAAGTGAATAATGTGAAGTAGATTAACTTTTAAATACAATTATACAGACGTTATTTAAAATCTCCATAGCAACCTTTAGGTGAGTGACGTCAGGACAGATTCTTGTACTTAATCGAAGAAAAACAAACTCAAAGTCTTTTCAACACAAACAAATGAGAGTTGGCAGCAGATATTCGCAGTGGTTCTCAAAGTTGAAAATTTCCAAAGATTTCTACAGAAAAACGATCTTCATCGAAACCTTCATCGACTCTTCAACAACCCTTCATCGACCCTCCATCGAGCCTTCATCGACCCTTTCCTCGGGACATTTCTCCGAGGATCAGAACTGTTTCCGCTTGGCAGACGTAAGACTTACTCTTTAAGAAACAGCTTGTTTTACTGTCGAGACTTGAACGATAGATTGACTTGATGAATAGTTTGTTAAATTTCATTTTTAAAGGGTGAATTCATCTCTTTCGACAGCCGTTTGACAAAACGTTACTCTGTAAATGACTGTGCACAGTAACACCAGAATATTACGAGTAAAATGTACATTTTGAACTAGTTGGCCCTACAAAGAGAAAATCAAAGTATTAATGAAACTCATTGGTTCAGTCCCGCATATAATGGCTACTTTAAAGGCATTTAAAGGATTTATTCATCAAATTTGATGGACGTTTTCCAAAACGTAATGCATTTTATCTTTCAATCTGCATGTTTGGGATCCCGGTATAATATTTCCAACCTATAAAGGGAATAAAATCATATTTTCTTTGCATTTAAATAAACGTCAATGTATTTTCACACAATTAAAAACACCAAGGCCAATATATGTTATATCGGCTTATATGTAACTTTTGAAACAATTAGCTTATATTAGAACACATGATGAACATTGAGGCTAATTTACGGTAAAAAAAAAAATCTTTGTGATTATCCAGATGTTGGCTCGTGCCTCCGATATAAACGTTATGCAAACCGATCAACTTTTTTTTATCATGATGATATTGCTAATTTGTTCGTCTTCATCTCTGTACAATGTTTTTATTTTATTTTATTTTTTTTACATCCGGTTATTACTTTTATCCAGCTGTATATTTTTTTCTGTTTTTTAAGTTCCGACAAAAGAGTTAATTAATTTTGTTATTGGATTTACCATGCGTTTTATGTATTAAATTTGATGAAGCCGGAAGTTTGTAAGCTAAAACAAATTTAGGTTGATATCGGCGTTAAAAGTAATTAGCATTTCAAATCTCCATGGTAACCCTTAAAGAGCTGCTGCAGGTTGGCAGGGGAGTGACGTCAGAAAATACGGTGCAGAACTGTTTCCGCATGGCAGACGTAAGATTTACTCTCCGCTTGTTTTACTGTCGAGACGTGAAAGATGCATTGACTTGATAAAGAGTTTGTTAAATGACATGTTAAAGGGTGAATTCATCTCATTTGACAGCCGTTTGACAAAACGTAACTCTGTAAATGACTTTATTAGGAAATAATTAGAATATTTGGACGATTGTTTATAAAAATATCTTAAGGCCCGCATGTTTGAGTCCACGTTATAAAGATAGCAACATTACTTTTCAAGCTAATCAAAATGTTGTTTTTAAAGATTTTTTTTTTACTATTTACATTATTGTTTTTTGATAACTTAATATTCAAATGCATGTTGCAAATTCAGGTCAAACAAGATCTATTTTCCACTAACTGACAGAAATGCATAGGGACTAGAAAATCTAAATACTGTTCTAAAGGAAATCATCTGTATCTTATCCAGAGGTAATATTAATGTTAACTTTGTTTATTAAATACACACAAAATCCTGCTGAATAGTGTATGATGATATGAGACTCCATCTTCTAGATGATACAGATGTGGGCAGGTGTTTGTGTCATCACCTTTATACAAGCTAACTTCTTACCTGTGTATTCATCAGGCCTTTTACTGGGATACAAACTCAAATATATCATAGCTTAGCAAGCTGTCGGTTATTGAAAGTAATAAAAAAACAAATTTAACTTAACTTGTGCATTTTGATTTGTTAATGGGAGAAGCAAATTACAGCAACATACAGTTAAGTATTCACAACAAGCACTGCTTAAAGTCGTGTGTTTGTGTATCTGTGACTTTTACTTTTAAATGAGTCTAACTGATTTGAAATCTCAGGGTGTGAGGACATTTTTCCAGAGAGTCATTTTGGTAAAAGAGATGTTGAAATGTTTGGCTTGTTTCTGTCGTCAGGACGACCGCTGTGCCACCTGGACCAACCCTGTCCACGGCTCCAGCATGTCCGTCCCCAGGCTGATTCTTCGGAGGCTCCCGGCAGCAGCAGGAGCAGCTGCCGTGTCCTCCTCAGGTACCCCACCCAGGTTCCACCCTCACACACCTCTCTCTTGCTCTCCTCTTCCCTCTCCTCCTGGCTCTCCTCCTGGCTCTCCTCCTGGCTCTCCTCCTCCCTCTCGCTCTGGCTCTCTTCCTCCCTCTCCCTCTGGCTCTCCTCCTCCCTCCCTCACCCTCTGGCTCTCCTACTCGCTCTACTCCTCCCTCTCCCTCTGGCTCTCCTCCTGGCTCTCCTCCTGGCTCTCCCCCTGGCTCTCCCTCTGGCTCTCCTCCTGGCTCTCCCTTTGGCTCTCCTCCTCCCTCTCTCTCTGGCTCTCCTCCTCCCTCTCTCTCTGGCTCTCCTCCTCCCTCTCCTTCTGGCTCTCCTCCTGGCTCTCCCTCTGGCTCTCCTCCTGGCTCTCCTCCTGGCTCTCCTCCTGGCTCTCCTCCTCCGTCACCCTCTGGCTCGCCTACTCGCTCTCCTCCTCCCTCTCCCTCTGGCTCTCCTCCTGGCTCTCCCTCTGGCTCTCCTACTGGCTCTCCCTCTGGCTCTCCTCCTTGCTCTCCCTCTGGCTCGCCTCCTGGCTCTCCCTCTGGTTCTCCTCCTCGCTCTCCCTTTGGCTCTCCTCCTGGCTCTCCCTCTGGCTCTCCTCCTCGCTCTCCTTTTGGCTCTGCTCCTCCCTCTCCCTCTGGCTCTCCTCCTGGCTCTCCCTCTGGCTCTCCTCCTGGCTCTCCCTCTGGCTCTTCTCTTCGCCCTCCCTCTGGCTTCCCCTCTGGCTTTTACAAGGACTTTGAGGTGAGCTCCTCTCCCACCTCCTCCTCGAGCTCCTCTCCCACCTCCTCCTCGAGCTCCTCTCCCACCCCCTCCTCTTCCTCTGGTAGTTTCATCACTGTTCCATCACGTGGGTCCTCTGTAAGCTCTTCCCCAGCTAGGTTGCCCCCCCCTGCCTTACCCTGATGCTGCTGGAGGAGGAGCAGTGGCCTGGTCTGGAGTCCAAGGATCCGGAGGACTTGCGGGGACTTCTGAGGCTGAGGAACCAGCAGCATGGAGGCTCCGGACGCATGCGACCTGCTGGGAAGGCAGAGGGACCCCCTCCACCGAAGCGTCCGAAGAGCTAAGTGCCTTCATGTATAAAGATAAGATATAATAGGTTAAGTAAGTATAAGTTAATAGAGTGTAAGTTAAGTTTTGCTTTTAATCCCCTCGGGGATTACTTAAGTATCCACTCCCACTCTCACCTATACGCTGTGATTGGCTCAGGGAACGAGAACAGCACCCCTCCTGAAAATGTCCTGTGCAAAGCAAAACAACAGAATAGATGCAGAGGGAAGGGTCTCACAAGGGTCTGCACACACTCACCAACACACGTATAGAGGCCCATAAGTGATGATTTAAATTATATTATATTTGTAAAAGTCTTTATTTCTAGGAAAATCCTACTTATTTTAAATTAGAATAAGTTAAGTTAGTATAAGTTACATTTTGTTAGTATAAGTTAAGTTAATATAAGTTAGGTAAAGTTTGTATAAGTTTAGTGTAAGTTAAGTTGGGTAGACGGTATCTCCATCTGTAGGGACTTGGCTTGAGAACCGGAGGGTGGCTGGTTCAAGTCCTGATACAGGTGCATGTCAACATGCAGCCCCCTCACTCTGACATGTGCATGTCCATAGAATCCTGTTTGTCTAAGTGTGTATTTCGGGCCTATGTTTGTAATAATGGAGTGAAAATACTGAACTTAGTATCTCAAAGTAAATATCTCAAGTAAGTATCTCAAAAAAAGAAAAATAGTATTAAGTTAGTATAAGTTAAGTTGAGTTAAAGGTATAATAAGTAGGATTTTTTCTTGCATTTTGTCAACAACACATTCAAACTGGGCTGCCTTGGCTCTTCGTCACCAGAAGCTCTCACTCTCTCGTGTGAGAACACGCCCAGCCCCCCGAGCTAACACCCACAGCTTCACGGTTATCTTTTGCACTAGCATGCTAACCGCCAGTTAGCCTGTCCTACCAGGGGCACCTAGCTGTCCAACAGAAAAAGGCCAGCTCTGCATCGCTCTGTTCACCTATACGCTGTGACTGGCTCAGGGAACCACAACAGCACCCCTCCTGAAAACGTCCCGTGCAAAGCATAACAACAGAATAGATGCAGAGGGTTAGAGAGTTAGTATAAATTTGGTTAAGTTTGTATAAGTTCAGCGTAAGTTAAGTTGGGTAGACGGTAGCTCAGTCTGTAGGGACAGCACAGTGGCTCCTCCCTGGCCTCAGCAGCAGCAGAAGAAACAAAGAGTCCAAACTGCAGAGAAGATGCTCCGATCCAGAGACGTTTCCTAACCGTACGGTTAACCAGCTGATGAAGAGGAGATCCGGGAATAAATGCAGAGGAGCAGCTGAAAGACACAGGAGAGCGACGTGTCGACATGCAGGCTACGCTGAGAACACAAGTAAGTGAAAGGTGAATCATTTGTGCAGCTGTGTCTTAAATGTTTTAAAAACTTTGCTTATAGACTTTGTTTGGCTTGTTACAGAATACTTGTAGAGTGTCGTGTGGTAGCACAGGTGATGATTTGTAGTAGATGACACCTTTAAAGATGATTATCAGACTATTTCATGTCAGGCTGAGCACAGGTAAACTGTATGAAGAGTAAGGTAAGGAAGAGAAGTCATTTTATCATGCATCATTATCATCATTTCTCCTGTATCACTACACAAACCTTAAAGATGGCTCTTTAGACATTATAGTTTCTGCTCTTCCTGTGTAGCTCGTCTCCTAACTTTACTGTCCTTTCTCTTCAGGTGCAAACATTGTGCAGTCTGGCAGTGAATACAGAGGGGACAGCACAGTGTCTCCTCCCTGGCCTCAGCAGCAGAAAGCAGCAGCAGAAGAAACAAAGAGTCTAAACTGCAGAGAAGATGCTCCGATCCAGAGACGTTTTCACCGTACAGTTACCCAGCTGATGAAGAGGAGATCCGGGAATAAATGCAGAGGAGCAGCTGAAAGACACAGGAGAGCGACGTGTCGACATGCAGGCTACGCTGAGAACACAAGTAAGTGAAAGGGGAATCATTTGTGCAGCTGTATCTTAGTGTATGTTTAAAAACTTTGCTTATAGACTTTGTCTGGCTTTTTAAAGTTACAGAATATTTATAGTGTGTCATGTGGTAGCATATGATGATTTATAGTAGATGAAACTTTTAAAGATTATTATCAGACTATCATATTCACTTATATTTGAGTTGTTTTTTTGTATTTCTCTGTGTTTCTACTGTATTTTTGGAGCTATCTGACACTTTTATTTCCTTCAGGATTAACAAAGTTCAATCTTATCTCTTATAGTACTTTGTTTCTAAAAAAAAAATGCCATTACTTTTTCAGAGAATCCATGAAGTGCTCAAATTCAAGTCTGTCTTCATGAAACTCCAAGATGGAAATGATTGAGAAGAGCCCAGAAGAGCCCAAAGACGAGGAACGACCCCAGGACGCAGAGGGCAAGAGAGACGACATGAAGAGCAAGGTAAGGAAAAGAAGTCATTTTATCATGCATCATTATCATCATTTCTCCTGTATCACTGCACAAACCTTAAAGATGGCTCTTTAGACATTGTAGGTTCTGCTCTTCCTCTGGAGCTCGTCTCCTAACTTTACTGTCCTTTCTCTTCAGGTTCAAACAGCCCGGCCTCGTTGTGCAGTCTGACAGTGAACACAGAGGGAACAGCACAGTGTCTCCTCCCTGGCCTCAGCAGCAGAAGAAGAAACAAAGAGTCTAAACTGCAGAGAAGATGCTCCGATCCAGAGACGTTTTCCAACCGTACGGTTACCCAGCTGATGAAGAGGAGGTCCGGGAATAAATGCAGAGGAGCAGCTGAAAGACACAGGAGAGCGACGTGTCGACATGCAGGCTACGCTGAGAACACAAGTAAGTGAAAGGTGAATCATTTGTGCAGCTGTATCTTAGTGTATGTTTAAAAACTTGGCTTATAGACTTTGTGTGGCTTGTTAAAGTTGTTATAGAATACTTGTAGAGCGTCATGTGGTAGCACAGGTGATGAGTTGTAGTAGATTAAACTTTTAAAGATTATTATCAGACAATTTTATTCACTTATATACAAGGGTTTTTTTGTATTTCTCTGTGTTTCTACTGTATTTTTGGAGCTATCTGGCACTATTTTTTCTTTTGGGATTAATACAGTTCTATCTTATCTCTTATAGTACTTTGTTTCTAAAAAAAAAATGCTATTACTTTTTCAGAGAATCCATGAAGTGCTCAAATTCAAGTCTGTCTTCATGAAACTCCAAGATGCAAATGATTGAGAAGAGCCCAGAAGAACCCAAAGACGAGGACCGACCCCAGGACGCAGAGGGCAAGAGAGACGACATGAAGAGTAAGGTAAGGAAGAGAAGTCATTTTATCATGTATCATTAATTTTCAGGCCATGGGTGCTGGGAAAGGAAGTGAAATGAGCCTTGAGATCATTTATATTTACAGACATGTATAGTTCTGCCTTTTGGTGGTAGCAGATGTGACGACTTGCAGTAGATGCAACCTTAATTGACTATGTAATTTCAGGCTGAGCTCAGGCAAACTGCATAACATTGATATATATGTATTTTTATTCTGCAACCTATGTGTATTTATCCAACTAACCTTTGTAATGTTGGTCTGTTTCAGCAGAGAGCACAAAGCAACGAGAGGACCAGACGAAACAGTCCATCCAAAGAGGCAGAGGGACGAGTCAGGAGACAACAACACAAGACTTGCACAATGTTTCGCACAGCGAGGCGGCAAAAAAAAACCTTCTCAAATAAATATCAAAAACATTGAAAACTGTAATCAGGTTACTATTTGGTTTCCTTAAAAATGTGGAACAGTGTAACATTCAAACTCTGCATTATCGAAGGTATTCAGGATATGAATGACTTAATGTGCTGTAACTTTTTGCTGCAGTTATCAAACTCAAACAATTTCAGATCTTAAAACAAAGGAATGAGTGTAACTTAACTTAAAGTGATGGGTTCATTAGAGCCCAAACAAGCATTCATTTGGGTAAATGATCATCAAAAAGCCATTTATTTATTGAGTTTTGAGACTTCCAAATGGAGACTTTTTATGTGTCAAAAATAACAAAACAAAACAATGAAGGTACTCTTACCGTACAGCCTTAATTCATCTGTCAGCACTGGTCCTAGAAAACTAAATATTTAACCCTGTAGTTACGGTGATAATCAATTCTAAACGACACAATACCAAAGATCATCCACTAGATGGAGCTGTATGTTCAGTACTGAATATGCTTTCACCAATCTAACTGGGTCCTCACGATCATCATGTGTGCAAAGCAGGGTTATCGTAGTTAACGAAAAATAAGACTAAGACTAGCAGCAAAAACAGTTTCGTTAACTGAAATAAAAATGAAACGACAGTTTAAAAAAACAAAACTATATAAAAACTACAATTACCAGTGCAACACGAACTACAGCTAAACAGCATTGCAGGTAAAATCAGCTCCGGGTGCTTATACACCGAGCTCTGCTGTGGGTCAAGATGATTGATGTCATGCATTCTTTCATGCTACTTTTTTCGGCTTCTTTAACTCAAGGCTTTCCTTATAATAGCGGGAAAACTAAAACTAACACTAAAACCAAATAAAAGCTACTAAACTAAAACTAGTCAATTTCTAGCTAAAACTAAACTGAAATCAAAAACAGAAACAGAAAGACTAAATTAAATTAAAAATTTAAATTAAATTTAAAAACCATAATAACTGGTGCAAGGTGGTGTGGTCAGCTCTGGTGGAAGAATTAAACAGGTTAAGAAGTGTGTGAAAACCTCTTCTGATCTTGCAGAGACAATCTCGAGGGACATAACGTGTTTAGATCAAACACTTAAGTGAATCAAACCACCTTTTTATAACAAAGTTAATGTGTGTGAGGTAAAGTGTTTACCTGATGTTTCTGCACCGTGCCTCAGATAGTCCGCAGGCCGTCAGGGAGGAGACTGTCCTCAATCTTCTCAGTGACAAAGATCAGCCTCACAGGAAGATCAATGCCGTTAGATACCTGTGAGAGAGCCTCAGGTTTTACCGCAGCACCATTTCCACTTTACTTGTAGTCCACCAAAGTGTTAAGTTTACTTACTTGTCATTGCCATTAGCATGTCTTTTCATTCACAAAAACAAAGATGTAAATGACATTTAATTTAAGGTAAATATTAGATTAACATACGTATATTCAATTGAGTTTAACGGGTCCAGGGACAAAGGAAAACAGAAAATCTGCAAATAAAAAGGTCATTTATATAACCGAAAATTACAGACTTTTTTTCCTTTTGGTGTCGAGTAAGTGTGACCAGTTAAATATTACTTGTCATTGTTATTATATTTCTGTGAGGGACAAATTACAGCTTTCCCTTCTCTATAACAATCTGAACTCAGGTTTAATATCTCACACAACCACAACAGAGAGTTAATTAGCTGATAATGATATACACCTGTGTGACGGGGCCTTTAATAACTCCTATCAACTGTCAGTGCAGTGATACAACTCTAAAAAGCCAAGCATGACCTTTGACCCCAGCTAAGGTATAGTCCAGCCTATGCAAGTGTAACACACAAAGACAATGATTTAGCTGGTGATTACATACACTTAACAAAGTAACACAAATGGAGCAGGTCTTCTGTCAAAGCTGTTTTAATAGGCGTCACATGGAGGAAAAGGCTCCCACTGTTAAAATCCTCAGTCGTCCTATATGTGGGTGCTTCAAAACACGCTCACCTCAAGCATTTATTCCATCATCAAGTGCTGACATGAGTCAGTTGGTATTCAACACAGTGTCAAATGTTTGTTCACAAGTTCAGCATCAGTTCAGTAATTATTACTCACAGATGTCAGCCCTGTCCTCAGAACACGGTCGTCAGTCTTGTTTGTTAGTTAAAGTGAATTCACACACATGTCGATGGATGAGACTAGTGAGGGGAGCTATGCCAGCGTTAGTCTTCCTGTGGTTTACCTGAGCTCGGAGTGATGGCTGAATAAGACCGCTGCATCGTCTACGCCTACCTGCCTATGTCGTAAGAGGAATCTGCAGCCACAGGCTAGCTAGCATTCAGCACTACCTGTTAGATAAGAGGATTTCATTAGACTTCTCCTATACCAAACGTTTCATTAATAAAAATACACCTGAATTCTCTTTATGTACAACAGAAAAGAAACAGTTTCACCTGCATATTCAAGAGTCATTTTAATATTATGTATAGATTTTCTGTAGTAGAAATATCACTATTTTCTGAAATGAGGATCTTTGAACTAATGTAATAATGATCATTTCACCCATAAATCATTGAAGTACAATATTTACATATAATACAGAGCCCATTTAATCTGAAACAATATTAAAATAAATGTTTAATAGATACAAAGGTTTTTCTTTTTAAATTCTATTTATATTTCAACCTTGTCAAGGAGTCCTTACACACTCCAAAAATGTAAAGCCATTCTCCTCTAACAAACTATTAAGTGCAAACAATTTTTTTTCCTTATAAAAAACTATTATGATTGCAGCATCCAGCGTTGAGACAGAGGGGCGATAACAAGCCGATCCCCCCCAAGTGCTTCCAAACCTGTCTTCCAAATATTTCGCTTGTCATGAATTCCAAAAAATGGGGGGAAAAAAACAAAGGAAAAATCTGTGCAAATTCACTATAAAGTGTGAAACTCTGATTAAATCATTTGTGAAGGAAGTTAAAAGGCTCCAGTCTCTCTTGAATTTGTGTTAAGGACTGGGGGCTGCACAAGGGACCGCCCAGGAAGTGACAAATGAAAGAGACTTGGCATTGGGGATGTGCTGCTGCTCCAGAACAATCCCTCATCCTTTTCCCTTTATCTGTGAATACTTCTGAAGAGACAGATCGAGGGGGAAAATGTCAGAGCTAAACCCATAAAAAAGGTTAGATGGAGGCATCACCAGCACGTCTAGTCTTTGAAGGTCTACAGGCACAAAGGATTGGGTTCTAGAGTTTGTTATTTTCAGGCTAGACGCGACTTGATATGACCACAGGTGGAACAACGAGCCAGTCAACCCCTCCCACAAACCTCCTGGACGATTTAAAGCTTGCACTCTTACTTCCAGACAAAAACAGGGGGGGTCGAGTTTCTAACCCTGGCTTGGCCAACGTCGGTTATCTAAACATGAGCAGTAACACAAAAGAGAGCGCCTGGGAGCTCGTAGTGACGATAATGAAGGTGACACTGGAGGTCGTGTGGTGTGTGACAGTGTGTGAAGAAGCGCTGCAGGGCCTTGGCCTTGGTCATCCCCGTCTCTGTTGCATGGAGCTGTCATTAGCAGCACCTGCACTGGGGCTATACTACTGTTCCACTGGGGGAGTTGGCAGGGTTGTTTTGAGATGATAGCAATCCCTGTGGAGAGACAGATAACACACATTGATAACAAACAACAGTGTTACGTGAATGTATTCAAAGAGGAAGAATAGTGAGGCCATGAGGTTTACTGTCGGAGAAGATGTGCTATTAACCATCAAAATGCTGCAGGGTTTAGTTTAAATCTGCCGTGAAATAACCAAAACCTTTGGCTGCACACAGTGGGGTTAGCGGCTTCTGAATGCAGAGAGAAAATGGCTGTGCGCGAGACAATGGAAGTTAAGAGGTGTCACATGACAGTATCCTCGAGAGGCCTGTCACTCACCACTTTCCCAGGCCTAGCCCATGTGCAAACGAAACCCTCCTGACAGGCTGTTACCAGACAGTCCTCAAGGAAGATTAACACAGTGAGTCTCTCGTGAGCGATCTTCTTGCACACCAGCGGCTCCAGCAGCGGCACTTCCTCCATGCGCGGGCACAGCGTCGTGCCCAGAGTCTTAGCCACTTCCGCTTTCGCCGTCCTGGACGAGCTGAGCTGGTTGAGCTTGTCGCTGCTCTTGCTGCTGATGTGCCCCATGCTGTGGTTCCGCTTGTGGTCCTTCTCGTGGCGCTCCTTGCGCGAGTCGTGCAGCGACAGGGTGGCGAACTTGCTGACGCCCGTGGCGATGAAAGCGCTGTCGATGATGCTGTTGCCCTTGGTGCTGCCGCTGCTGTTGCTGCTGCTGCCCGTGTGGCTGTTGGGGGTGCTGCCCCCTGGTGGGTTGGTGGACTGGGGCAAGCTGTTGGACCGAGGAAGAGTGTTGGGGAGGGAGTTTGCCGGGTTAGCACTGGTGCTGCTATTGCTCACATTGTCTTTACCATTGGTGCCACTGGGATTAGTAGTGGATACAGTAGTCGTCGTAGTAGTAGTAGTAGTAGTTTGTCCAGTGGTTGGGGGGCTTGTGGCACTCATAACATTAGTGTGAGTCCTAGTGCGGGACAAAGGGAGGTGAGGGAAGAGAATGTCCTCTGTTAGGTCCCACAGACACAGCTGGGTGTCCTGTCCCACAGAGCCAAACCTATAGGTCACACTAACAGGCCGACTGTCCGTAGAGTTCCTCTTAGAGAGGCGAGAGTGAGCGCTGTTAGCTCGGTCTCTGCCTGCACCAAAGTGAATCTGCTCATGGAAGTCCTCATCACTGCCGCTGAACTCAGCAGGGGGGTCACCGTCCTCCACGCTGGTGGTACAGTGGTCAAACGCCACCACACTCACCCACGACTTGTGACCGTGCCCCCGTGCAATTACCCTACAGTCTGAGAACGACCACACCGTCACCAGGTCGTCCTCCCCTCCCGCCACAATATACCGTCCGTCTGGGCTCCAGCACACACACAGTAAGCCACCGAAGTAGCTCTTCATTGTCCCGTGGAGCTCTGCGGCATCGAAGCCAAACACCCGCAGGAAGCCGTCCTGGCTCGCGCACGCCAGAAACTTCCCGTCTGGGGAGAAGGCGAACTCATTGAGCGCTCCTTCGCCCACCGTCCAGCGCAGCAACGGGTTGCGGGCGGACTTGCTCTTGCACGTGTGCACGGCGTAGTTCTCACCCTGCTTCAGGAGCTGGTAGTGAGGCGCCGTGGTGCCACAGGTGTTTTCCACGTTGTACAGATACATGCTGCCGCTGGAGTGAGCCACCAAGAAGAGGCTCTCTGAACCAGGAACCCATCGTACGCAGGTTACTCGTGACTTGTCTATAAGTCTCTGAGGGGGACAAGAAACACAAAAAAGAGTCAGCAAGTTCTTTCAGTGGAAAACTAAATGTTCCTCTAACTTAAGTTACCCTCGGTGTCCTTTAGCTGGACTCACCTCTTCATTGAAGAGTTTGCTGGTTTCCTTCTTTATTGGGTCTATGAGCTGCACCTGACCGGCTGAGAAGCCCACGAGCAGGGAGACGCTCTCTGCTGTAGCCGTGAGGGGGTTGAAGTCATGACACGTGGGCTGCGTTCCTTTGTATATCCTCTTGTCGATGGGCTTACTAAGATCGGCAGCCTGGAAAAACAGGAAAAAACAACATGAATAATTTGTTTAAAAAAGCTTTTTCAGCTGTTGGAAAAAGACAAAAACCTTCGATGGACACTTAGCGACTATTTACGTTTTTTAAAATAAAACCTGAGAGTATTTTTAATAGATTTCAGACATTACCTCTCCTCCAAGTGACTTTACTGTGCAACTCAGCGCTCATGTTTTCTTAGAGCGTTTCAAAGATGTCAGATTGACACATAATCCATTTATACGTTTAGAACACCAAGCCTTTATATTATATTTACAAATCCTTCTAACACTTTCTAAGGACAAATACCCCAAGAGCATTTTTGGCTGCAATCTACTTCTCGTTGATGTCCATAAAGGGCGGACCGAGTGTTCCTGATGTATGATAATAAGGAAATGTGACACATGGAAAGTTGTTTTCCAAAAATAGAGATGAAGATCAGCCAAGACAGACAATATACATTAGCTTAACTGTTTCTTCCAACAGCTGTTTGACAGCTCAACTTAAACCAAACGTGACGGATGACGCTGTGTTTGAATGAAATTAAAAAGTGGTCTACTTATTATTCAATATCATAAGACACGAGGTTGAATCCTGAGAGCTTTAATAGAATAACCATGGTCGCTGTAATTGCATGCAATACAAGTAATGATAGGTTTCCCTATTTATCGCTGAAAAACAATTTTTAATCTTTTAATGATGAAAAATGGAGACAAGAGAATTAGCCAAACACGTAGTAGGGCTAACAAGAAAATTTCGACCTCATGTCAAGAAAAGCTGCTAACCTGGCGTGAATGTATGGGGCTCTGAACCAGTGAAAATTTAATATTGGTGACAGTTTTGTTCTTGATCCCTGCAACTCTTATGTGGTCTATTTTAGGCATTATAGGGAGGTAGAGAGAAAACTATGGGTGGGACCTTTAATGCTGTCAAAGCGAGGGTCTTGACACGGACTTTAACATTTTTAAGCTCTTCGGTGACGTTAAGCCTGTCCTTCTGGCTACACATGCTTGACACTTAATCACAAAATAAATCACTTTCCTTGTCTTCTTCTAGTTAAAATGTATGGCATATTACCTGTCAAGTACCCCTATTCCCAAAAACACTAAATCATCAAATCAAACAAGATGGGTCTTGTCTCTATCATATCATAGGATTTTAGTGCTACAGATATACTAATACTGCCTGTTTACGCCTGTATTTAACTGCACTCATCACAATACTTGTTTTTCTGTTGTTTCTGTGAGAGCAATGCTGGAGCAACATCATGGTAGACTGAAAGACGTAGTCTCAAAATGAACAGAACTAGCTGTGACGGACGAGGGGAAGGGTGATAGAAACAGAGGGCAGTGTGATGCTGGACAGCTTGAGCCAGGGCAGCGCAACCCGAGTCTGTTAGCTGCTCTGCTCCAGAGACGAGTGTCAGTGAAGTCAGATAAACCATTTTCCTACCAGACTCATGTAGGAGGATATAACCAAGAAAAAGGCTGCAATAAGGACATAGCTTCAGAGTTATATAATGCTGTAATGTTTCGTGAAGTTGCGGGCGTTTACCCCTTTACATGTAACTGCTGTATTTTCATTAATGCAACTGTGAGGAATCAGCCATGAAGCATGCAAAATAAAACATCAAACCAGCTGACGCTTGTAGCCTTGCCATCATTATGTTTGAATAAATACAGACAGCCACACCATTTGTCCAGGAGCTAATATTTCAGTCCTACTCACTCAGGCACCAGTATCAATTAAAAACCAATCCTCTTTATCCATCGCTGGCTTTGACTGCTGCCTGAATGCACCACAATTAAATTGTGTAGGTCCACTTAGAGGGGAAGTGACTGTCTTACATTGGAATCAGAGGCAAGACAAATATCAAAGTGAACATAGAGGGAGACAGGCCGGCTGAATAGACAGACGGTTTTGGAAACAATGATGTCCACAGCTTGAGCATAATCCCCGTCAACAATGTGACAGGGTGACTTCTTTTAATGCTTTCGTCCTTCTCTGACTTTCATCCAACAGATCAAAGTTCCCAGTGTTTGTCGTGCTATCGGAGCGGCGGATATTGTGATGGAGGAAGGGTAAAAGAAGACATTGTGAAAAAATGATTCAACTAAATTAAGAGCTGTCGGGAAACGTGCAGTCATTACAACTTGGGTCAATCTCAACACTGTAAATAACAGAAAAGGCACAGCCAAAATGTGTCATATGGAAAAATGTTGATTCCATGAATGCAATGTAAACTCGCTGCTACCAAAATGCAGTATCAATATACCATAAGTCTTGGTAGTAATAGAGTTTCACAATGGGTTGTGTTTGTTGCAAGCCAATTTCAAAGTTAAATATACTGCCAAAAACATCTTAATTTTAATCTGTGCCAAACTGACTGCTGTATTTTAAGAAATTGACCTGGAAAATGGTAATTTACAATACAGAAATACTTCCTTCATAATCAGGTAATTAATTAAATAAAATATTCCAAATAAATGTCACTTCCCCTGATAGGTTTTACTATTTTGTGAAATAGTGAGAAACACCTGCGTGAAGTGGGGAGAAAAATAGCAGCAGAATTCTCCCTTGTAGACTCGGCTTCTTTTGTCAGACTGAATATAGTGTAGCTGCTTCAGGGACAACCACATCATCAGCATGATCACCACTGTCACAGTCACCATCCCTGCTAAACAAGACCAAACATGGCCTGCTGCAATGACATCATCACTGTGTGCAACCAAACAGTGGATCACATTTCATCACATCCAGAGTCTGGTAGTAGAGTGCACACACATCGTTATATCACGAACAACAAGCATTTCTAACTTCCGCTTCCAGCTTTCAATGTAAACACCAAGCTCTGTAATAGAGACAACAATGGCCCTGCTGGAGAGCACAGTTGACAACTTCCCTCCTACATAACGTTATAACTGTAGTATGTAAAGACTGAAGATAAACAAACCAGTCATAAGACATGACATGACAAACCTCTTCTCACGTTATTCTGTTAACACGGGAATCTCATGTCACAGCTTGCCACTGCCTGAGAATTGAAACAATTGGCGGACTCTGAAGAGCACAGTGAAGTGCAAAAACAACTAACTGTGGCGTTGTTAGCTAAGAATGCTAATTAGCTCCTAACTTAGCTAGGTCTGCTACATGGCCTTGTCTTGACAATCTGCGCACTTCAATGACAGAGGCTAACAGAGTTGACAGCCAGGGTGCAACACGTTTGAAGATGCCAAACCAGTGGGCTGCTCCTGGACAGCGCGGGCTTCGTTGCTGCAGTCAGTATTGTTTACCTTTCTCACGCCTTTGTAGATATAAAAGTACAGTTCCCGGCCCACATTGAAACAGATCCTGTCGCCGTTGCCGGACTGGTCGTTCACATTGACGAAGGAGACCTTGACGGGATTCGAGCCCTGCGAGTTGAAAGGCACCCTGTTCGGGCGGCTGTATTCGGAGTGAGTGAGGAGTTTGTAGACGCCTTCTCGTGTGGTGAATTGAGTTTTAATTTCGTTCATCTCCTTCCCTCCTCCCTCCGCCGCCATCTTGGAAATTGGCGTTCATCCTTATCTGAGCCCCGGATGTTACCAACAGCGCATGCGTCGGACCGTTGAAGTCCAGCAGCCATGCGTGCAAAATTATAAAGTCATGTGAGACTAAACTAGAAAATAAATACAGTGTATAATTATTGAAGATAGTGGGTTCAGACAAAAAATAACCCGTAACTAAGAGACTAATAATTAATAATAAAAGCACAGACCGGACAAACTGTACTAATTAAATGCCGTTTTATACTAAAAACTGTTGTAATTATTCAACAATTACAGAATATTTAATAGAATACTGGATATTAGTACCACCGCTACTATTAAATTTGGGGGGAAATGTATAAAAGTACTAAAAATACCTTTATATAACTACACACTTTTGTTGGATATTATTAGATTTAATAAAATGCCTTTTCACAGAGAGAAAATTGCAGAAAAATTAGATATATATGTATATATATACATATCTATATTAAAATACAAATAAGACATATACATGTTTTTTTTATCCTAACATTATTATTATTTATTATTATTATCATTATTATTATTTATTTACTTATTTTTTATTTTATTTTTTTATTTAGCCTTTATTAAACAGGTTATCTTGTTGAGACACGAGGTCTCATTTTCAAGAGAGACCTTTATTGTATGTGGACAGCTTTAAGTTCTGCTGTAGTGTGTTCCAGGTTGATGGGGCAGAGTAAGAAAAGGCCTTTTTACCGAATTCAGTATGGACTGATGGGGTGGACAAAGTAATGAAACCCTGGGAACGTAAGCTGTAGCAGCACTGTTTGTGTGAGATGTAGCTGGATAAGTAAGTGGGCAACAGTCCGAGCATGGATTTGTAAATGAAGCTATAGTAGTGCAATGTTCTGTGCATGGATAGTGATGGCCAGTTAACTAATGAGTACAGGGTGATGTGTGAGAGGTTTACAGTTTGTGATGAATCTTAGAGCTCTGTGATAGACAGCATCGAGCAGATGTAGAGAATGAGTTGAGGCGTTCATGTACAGAACATCCCCATAGTCTAGGAGAGGTAAGAAGGTGGTAGCAACAAGCCGTTTCCTAACAACAGGTGAAAAACAGGCTATGTTTCTAAAAAAAGAAGCCCAATTTTGATTTAAATTTCTTTAAAAGATTATTCATATGGGATTTAAAAGAGAGGCTATCATCAATTGTGATGCCCAGATATATGTGGTGGCAGTCTCAATGGAGGCTACCCTGTGCAGATACGATAAAGGGAAGAACAGAATTATTACTATTATTATCATACAGACACCAGGTCGAGATTATGTGTTGACTTTGCTGTAATTACACTATTAAATAGGGTAACCAATCACAGACCTTTCAATTTCAGAAACATCCCTTATGTACCACTGTTCAGTTCACACATGCATGGGCCTACCACGTTCTTACAGGAAACTATTTAACCTATCTGTCTCTCTGCTTCTGAAAATATAATCTTACAGAGGTTGCAACAGTGCTCCACGTTTCTCACATGCACGGACACTTGGAGTAGTGTCTGGTATTACCTAGAAACATTTCAATTACGTAACAGATCTGTAGCGCGTGTGACACACTGCCATCCTCTGGTGAGCTGAAGCATCTGACATCTATTCTGGACAACTGGACCAGAGAATTGTAGTCTTACATCTTACGCAGGGTTGCATTTATGGTCAAATTCCACATGAAAAAAACGGCTATCTGTGGGCTGTTAAAGGTGTTATGAAGAGACAGGGGGGTTAAAGTATAGTATGCCAGTGAGCCAGCACTTTCCCCCTTCTCTTATGGCCCTTATAGCTCTCTTCAAAATACTGTCATTTTGAAAATATGTGTATATTGTGTATTAACCTTTACCTGTGCAGCAATCCCACACTATGCATCACCTTAGTGCAAGAAGTTGAAAACAATTTGACAACCACAATTAAGGCAAATGATGGTTTGCAAATCCATCACGTGATCAAGGCCACCAGATGTGGTTAATATTTATAGTTGGTGGACCTCACGCTAAGAAGAAACTGCTGTAGACGCTGTACAGAAATAAAAGTGTATTAATATGAATCCAATTTTAAAACGCAACATAATCTCACAAAGTATTTCAGGAACGATTTTTTCTTAAATACGTCTCTCAGCGTCTCTGAGAAATGTTTCACAACAGTTTACGGTTGTTTGTCCAAATGCTTCAAACATGTGAAACCTTTGCGAATCACCCCAATCCCACAGGCCAAAAAAAGAAACAGGCCTGCTGTCTATAGAAAACACATGGCAAGTGTGTGTGTGTCCCAAACAGCAGCTGATAGCGAAGGGCCTGCACAGCTGTGACGCTCTGAGGGGGTATGGGGCCTAAGAGCTAGACAAGCTATCAGGACAGCTCTCCTTGTGATTGACAGGCACTCCTTGTGACTCTGCAGCCCTAAAAGGGCACATCAACTTTAGGGCTCTGGTGCTTCTCTTGCAACCCCCCCTTCCTATGCTTTCCCAACAACCCCCCTCACTGTAGTGAACGTATGTTCTGGAAGCTTCTGAATGGGAGCTTCGAGAAACCTCCCCTTGAGTATAAAAAGACACCGGCATGACGTGGGGGTCTGCATAGAGTCAAAAGTCACTCACTTTAACTCACCGGGAGAGACTTACTGCCCACAGGAACAGCAGTGAAGCACTCATTTGGTGCTCCTCGAGAAGAAGACAAGCTCAGTGATACATTCGACGACTATCTCTAAGAAGCGACGGTAGAAAAAGATTTAAAACAAGGTAAGACACATAAAATCAAATACAGCTGTGGTTTTGCTTTGCAGTTTAGATATAAAACATCAGCAAATGTAAAAGTTACAATGAATCATCTTGAATCATATCAGCACAGGCAGAAAAGCCAGGATACTTGCTACAAATTAAAATACATATAATAACTTTTTCATAAAATTGCACAAATATAAAAAAGTGCACTTAATTTAGAAGTTTGATATTATTTAATTATAATGTGGCAGAATAGCCTCTTTATAATTAGTATCCAAGTGAGACTGTAATATGCAAGGAGCACATGGCAAGCAGGGTGACCCTGAGTATGAGAGCAATGGCGGGTGGGCATGAAAACCGGTTGGCACGAAGAGCAGAGACAGCAGTTTCACAATCCTGGTGCAGAAAACATGTTTTTAAAAATACACAAGTCAGTGTTTGAATGAATCACTAGAATCACATATAGAATCACATATACCAACTTTTGTATGGCCTATTTAATGGCATAATGTTCATTCATAAAAGAGAAGAAAAGATACGTTGCACTTTTATTGTTTTACACACAAATGCCTCCCTTTTGAACAGTACAATGAATTACTACTCTACAGTTTAAAACAGATTTAGTTTTTCTTCCTGCTTTGAATATCTAATTCTTCCTTTAACATAAAAGTGTTAAATGACACATGCTGAAGCCTTTGGGGGTTGGGGCAAGCATCAGAACTCCACCCAGTTACCAAATGGCAAGGGCTTGATTGACAGAAGGAACATGTGTTCACCCACCATCAGCAATAGCTACCCTCCTCCAGCCATGTGGCTCTCTTTAACAAGAGGAAGGAAGATATTTCTAAGATAGCTACAGGAAACTATTTATTAGACATCTAACACATGAAGTCAAATTTGATTCCAGAGCAAATTAGTATTTTTAAGCTATTAATCAGTTTCATTAAACATAATATGTGCTTTCCTTTAGATGCCTGAGAAAGCTGGACCCGTTATGGAGGAGGAGACTGAGACCTTTGCCTTCCAGGCTGAGATCGCTCAGCTGATGTCCCTGATCATCAACACCTTCTACTCAAACAAAGAGATCTTCCTTAGAGAGCTCATCTCCAACTCCTCAGATGTAAGTAAAAACAGCGCTAAATGCTCTTTTGTTTATCCAATTTAAGTTGCTGTTATGTGTGTGCAAACATTGCTATTTAACAATCACATTCCTTTCGGACAGGCCTTGGACAAAATCCGATATGAAAGCCTGACAGATCCCAGCAGACTTGAGTCCTGCAAGGAGCTGAAGATCGAAGTCACACCCGACCTGCACGCTCGCACCCTGACCCTGATTGACACAGGTATCGGCATGACCAAGGCCGACCTGATCAACAATCTGGGCACAATCGCCAAGTCTGGCACCAAGGCTTTCATGGAGGCGCTGCAGGCTGGAGCCGACATCTCCATGATTGGTCAGTTCGGTGTTGGTTTCTACTCTGCCTACCTGGTGGCTGAGAAGGTGACGGTCATAACCAAGCACAATGATGACGAGCAGTATCTGTGGGAGTCTGCAGCTGGAGGCTCCTTCACAGTCAAACCAGACACTGGTAAGCTCGATTTGACTCTTGGATTTAATTCAATAACTTGAATGACAGGGATCTCATCGAATATTTCATTGCTACTTTTCAGGGGAGTCCATTGGCAGAGGCACAAAGGTGATCCTTCACCTCAAAGAAGATCAGACAGAATACTGTGAGGAGAAGCGCATCAAGGAAGTCGTGAAGAAGCACTCCCAGTTCATTGGCTACCCTATTACACTATATGTAAGTTCCTTTAGCGATGAAAATGTACAAACCTCATAATTAGCAAAGTAATTGACATTATAAACCTCTTCTCTTTTCATATTCAAGGTGGAGAAGACACGGGAGAAGGAAGTGGAACTGGAAGAAGGGGAGAAGGAGGAGGAGGCTGAGAAAGAGGCAGCTGAGAACAAGGACAAACCCAAGATCGAGGATGTGGGCTCCGACGAGGATGAGGACTCAAAGGATGGTAAGAACAAGAGGAAGAAGAAGGTCAAGGAGAAGTACATCGATGCCCAGGAGCTGAACAAGACCAAGCCAATCTGGACTCGTAACCCTGATGACATCACCAATGAAGAGTATGGAGAGTTCTACAAGAGTCTTACCAACGACTGGGAGGACCACCTGGCTGTCAAGGTAAGGTCTACCAACCTGTCAATAAGTGACCATTCATCACAACCATGTTGATGATAATTAAATCAAAGTGTGTTCTACTTTCTGCAGCATTTCTCTGTGGAGGGTCAGCTGGAGTTCCGTGCCTTGCTCTTCGTACCAAGAAGGGCTGCATTCGACCTCTTTGAAAACAAGAAGAAGAAAAACAACATCAAGCTGTACGTGCGCAGAGTCTTCATCATGGACAACTGCGATGAGCTGATCCCAGAGTACCTCAGTGAGTGTAACATTCATCTTTCAAATCCATGGATTCTGAGTCTGCGGAGTGACACTCTTATGATTATGATTGGGTTTTTAACTTTCTCTTCTCTAATCAGATTTCATCAAGGGTGTGGTGGACTCTGAGGATCTGCCCCTCAACATCTCCAGAGAGATGCTGCAGCAGAGCAAGATCCTGAAAGTCATCCGCAAGAACCTGGTCAAGAAGTGCCTGGAACTCTTCACTGAACTCTCAGAGGACAAGGACAACTATAAGAAGTGCTACGAGCAGTTCTCCAAGAACATCAAGGTAGGTTGATTCGTCTGAATTTATTTTTTCAAGACTTAACATTCAGATAGAGCATTTGTATTTCAGTATAGTGTCCATTTTTAATAACGCTCCCTTTAATGTTATAGCTTGGCATCCATGAAGACTCTCAGAACAGAAAGAAGCTCTCTGAGCTGCTGCGATACTACACCTCAGCTTCTGGAGATGAGATGGTTTCCCTGAAAGAATACGTTGCACGTATGAAGGACAACCAGAAACACATCTACTACATCACAGGTTAGCTATTTTTCTTGATTACTATTATTTTGATTCTTATACATTTGCTTCTTTCAAAGGGGGTTTAGTACTTACAATGTTGATCCAATGAATTTACATTAACTTTCACAGGTGAGACCAAAGACCAGGTGGCTAACTCTGCCTTCGTGGAGCGCCTGCGCAAAGCTGGCCTTGAGGTCATTTACATGATCGAGCCAATTGATGAGTACTGCGTCCAGCAGCTGAAGGAGTATGATGGCAAGAACCTGATTTCAGTAACCAAGGAAGGCCTGGAGCTGCCAGAGGATGAGGACGAGAAGAAGAAGCAGGAAGAGCTCCAAACTAAATTTGAAAACCTTTGCAAGATCATGAAGGACATCCTCGACAAGAAGATTGAAAAGGTAACAGCAGGGAAATCATCTGATCGAATTAATTGATCCCTCAATATTATCTTTATTATGCTAATATGGTGGCCACTTTTGTTGGTTCATGATAATAATACAGCATTTCAATATTAACAGGTCACAGTCTCCAACCGCCTGGTTTCCTCCCCCTGCTGCATTGTCACCAGCACCTACGGTTGGACGGCCAACATGGAGAGAATTATGAAGTCTCAGGCCCTGAGAGATAACTCCACAATGGGATACATGACAGCTAAGAAACACCTTGAGATCAACCCTATGCATCCCATTGTTGAGACTCTGAGGGAGAAGGCAGAGGCCGACAAGAACGATAAGGCTGTGAAGGACCTGGTTGTCCTCCTGTTCGAGACTGCCCTGCTTTCCTCAGGATTCACACTGGAGGACCCACAGACACACGCCAACCGCATCTACAGAATGATCAAGCTTGGTCTTGGTACGTTTTTTTCCCCCCTGACAACTAAGTTTGCTTATGATACATTAGCACATGACTGTTACTAATGAATGCTTCTCATTCACAGGCATTGATGATGATGACTCTGCAGTTGAGGACCTCATTCAGCCTGCTGATGAAGACATGCCAGTCCTGGAAGGAGATGATGACACATCAAGAATGGAGGAAGTTGACTAAAATACTTTGTAGACTCTCTCTTTCATTCTTAATTTTTATTTTTGTAAATTACATCGCTTCTTCAAAAAGACATTTCAATCTAACACCAGTCTCTTGTCATAGCAGTATTAACTAGTCAATACAAGTTAATTGATGGAATTCATGTAAGCCACAGTGTGGCTTAGTCTACATTGTATTAGCCGCTTATATAAAACTACTGACTACCATTAAGAGTAATATAAAGTCAATTTGGATATGGCTTATGTCTCTTTTTGTAACTGTTCATTTTTTATGAAATGCAATCAAATTTGTAATAAAATATATTTAGAAATAACACTTGCAATCTTGCTTACTGAGTCTATCAGATGTTGAATTCATGAATTTGTTTGGTTCCTAAAAAATAATATCGGTCAACAGGTTATATTCAAAACAAAATGATAAGAAACTTTAATTTATGGACTTCTTCCTTTCCATAACTTGATGTTCTGGAATTTTCAGTGAGCCCTGCATGGTTCATTCCAGTTTACTTCCGCACGCCTTCACCCGGCTCAGCCTGTCCTCTTTAAAGTCCCGCCTCCTTCAGCATAGAAAGAACAGAGAGGCGCGTGCACACATAATGATTGACAGCTCGCTGAGCCTGTCAGCGAACACCGCTGAGCCGTTGCGAGGAGGATTCCAGACGGTTCTGGAAGCTCAGATCAGGATTTCTCGAACACTCGGAAAGGGTACAAAAGCCGCACAGATAGAAATCGCAGTGGCTGGGCTGTCTGCGACCTCCACACACTTCTCAACGGAGTTTTCGATATTCGGAGGACCAAGGTAAATTAATGAAATATTTTGTATAATTATACCGTTACAATTAAGATGTCAACTGATAAATTAAAAATATTACACACTTTGATTAACATGCTTAATGTTAGCTAATATTAGCTTAGTTGTTATATAGCTTTAAGTTCCATCGACATGGCCGTTATTTTTTCATGACAACAATATTTAAATATTCTTACATCCGTGGATGATAACGGTATTGACTTCTGTGAAGGTGGCATTAAATCTATATTATCGAACTTAACATCGTGTTATAATCAGATTACGACAATGTAATAACCATAGGCCTTTCTTGTTTTGATAATCTGTACATTCAGATGTCTAACGGTTTTGTCAAAGTGATTTCCCTGCCATCTCAGCGCTAGTTTAACACGTCAAAACTTTTTCTAACATTATTGTGGCAACTATCCCGTCCACATCACCTTTGCACAGCTTAAACCTGAGAGACAGCAGCCACATGGACCACACGGTGCATTCTTGGTGGACCTGTCAGGCAGGAATTAAGTTAATAAGGAATGGCACAATTAGTTTAACCTCAATCAGGTGTACCAAGTAGTGAGAGTGTTCTTAGATTGTCGGTGAATGCCATCCTCTCCAGTCACAGTGATTCTGTGCACGATCATTGAAGTACAGCAGGATCATTCACACTCTCAGACCCTCCTGTCCTTAGATGGTTAGGAGGAGGAGGAGGAGCTCTTGATTCCTATGGAAACTGCCAGAGAGTTCAGCTCGCCTCTTGGTACCTTCTAGAAACTTGCATTTTGCCTGGGAAACCACAAGGTGGAGTGTTTTTTGGCTGATATTTAATTCTGGCCACGTGCTGATCAACCAATAATTAACCATGACAATCGCAGTGGGAGAGGAAAAAACACATGTGACTACACTGTTGTATTTGTATCTATCTTTTTTTGGCAGAAATACAGTAATTTATCAATGTTACCCATTCTATTGAGGTGAAGGTTGTGAGACCTAATGATATAAACCGTTTGAGTTTTTAAAACCCTACTGAGGAAAATTAACTTTGTACTTAACATGGAGCTTGCGTAGAGGCCGAAGCAGACAAGATGGATTATAGGCAGGTGAAGCCGTGAGTAGAGCTTGACCATCTGTTACACCACCTGCTGCACAAGTGATACATGCTCACACGTCACCTGTCATTACTGAGACAGCGACAAAAGAAAACTAATGATAACTGTCTATGTATTTATTTGATTATTTGGTCATTGATTAACATTAGAGACATGTAACACATAACATTGTGTTAGAGGTATTGGTTCAACTACAGGAGTTGTGGCTTGTGGTTATGATGACTCTTATATTGTAAGGTGTAACTTAAATTACATGCTTATTACCAAAGGGTAATTGGCAGTTCTTGTTGTAGGTGTGACAGTGCAGTGATTCACTTTGCTGCAGGCAATCAGCAGACCAATGAATACAACTGTGCACAAGGACCCATCACATGCCTGTATAACTAAAAAATAAATTCGAACAAGTGTATTGTGTATGCATTTTTTCAATTTTGCTTTTATAGCGACAAATAGTGCCTGCTGATTTGACATCAATGTCATTCTATGTCATGAAAAATGCATGTCTTAAATCAGGTTTTCATTTGTCCCTTTTGCTTAGATGCCTGAATTACACGATCAACCAATGGAGGAGGAGGCTGAGACCTTTGCATTCCAGGCTGAGATCGCTCAGCTGATGTCCCTGATCATCAACACTTTTTATTCCAACAAAGAGATCTTCCTTAGGGAGCTTATCTCCAACTCTTCAGATGTAAGTTTGTCACAGTATAAGTCTTAAACTGTTTCCTTAATCTCATGTTGTGTCCTAGGTGTGCTTGTTTTAAGGAAGCACTGCAAAATTGTGTGGCTTTAATACATTTAAGATGATCATGTAATTACAAATGAATCAAAGTGAATATTTTAAAACTCATTCATTTAAATTGCTGTCAAAACTTTTCAATAATTGAATTGTTTATCTTTCAGGCCCTGGACAAAATCCGCTATGAGAGTCTCACTGACCCCTCCAAGCTGGAAGACGGCAAGGACCTCAAAATTGAAATCACTCCCAACAAAGAGGAACGCACCTTAACCCTGATCGACACAGGTATCGGCATGACCAAGGCCGACCTGATCAACAATCTGGGCACAATCGCCAAGTCTGGCACCAAGGCTTTCATGGAGGCTCTGCAGGCTGGAGCCGACATCTCCATGATCGGTCAGTTCGGTGTTGGTTTCTACTCTGCCTACCTGGTGGCTGAGAAGGTGACGGTTGTCACCAAGCACAATGATGACGAGCAGTACGCCTGGGAATCATCTGCTGGAGGCTCCTTCACAGTGAAAGTAGATAACTGTAAGTAATGTTAAGGCCATAACTTCGACAGTTAAGTTTTATTGTGAATGGGAAACCCATAAGGAGGAGTAAGGCTTATCTGTAACTTGTATTGACCAATGTTTCCTTCATTGTAGCTGAGCCTATGGGGCGTGGTACCAAGGTCGTCCTGCACTTGAAAGAGGACCAGATAGAATACTTGGAGGAGCGAAGAGTCAAAGAAATTGTGAAAAAGCACTCACAGTTTATTGGATATCCCATCACACTCTTTGTAAGGACTCATTTAGATGGCCAATAATTAATTCACATAGGTTTACTTAACAAATGAATCCAAAAATAATAGCAAGTAACTGAGTTGTATTGTTTTTCAGGTGGAGAAAGAGCGTGACAAGGAAGTGAGTGACGACGAGGCAGAGGAGGAGGAGAAGGAGAAAGACAAGGATGAGGAAGAAGAGAAGGATGAGGACAAGCCTGAGATCGAGGATGTTGGGTCAGATGAGGAGCACGACCACGACCACGACCACGACAAGTCTTGCGACAAAAAGAAGAAGAAGAAGAAGATCAAGGAGAAGTACATTGACCAGGAAGAGTTGAACAAGACCAAACCACTGTGGACCCGTAACCCCGATGACATCACCAATGAGGAGTATGGAGAGTTTTACAAGAGTCTAACCAACGACTGGGAGGACCACCTGGCTGTCAAGGTAAGGTGTCTGAAGGATGTTTTTAGAACTTGGGAAAAGAACACACCAACGTATGCATAAACTCCCCTATCCTCAATCCTTTCCCTGACAGCACTTTTCAGTAGAAGGTCAGCTGGAATTCCGCGCCCTGCTCTTCGTGCCTCGTCGTGCCCCCTTTGACCTCTTTGAGAACAAGAAGAAGAAGAACAACATTAAGCTGTACGTGCGCAGGGTCTTCATCATGGACAACTGCGATGAGCTGATCCCAGAGTACCTCAGTGAGTTCTTACCCGATATCACTCATATAACAAATATAATCTTCAACATTTAAACGCATTGCTTATCAGGTCTTCTTTATCCATCCATTCAGATTTCATCAAGGGTGTGGTGGACTCCGAGGATCTGCCCCTCAACATCTCCAGAGAGATGCTGCAGCAGAGCAAGATCCTGAAAGTCATCCGCAAGAACCTGGTCAAGAAGTGCCTGGAACTCTTCACTGAACTCTCCGAGGACAAGGACAACTACAAGAAGTACTACGAGCAGTTCTCCAAGAACATCAAGGTGAGTGTGTCTTTACTGTGCACTGTGCAAGCTGGGAGTTTTCCTGACATTTTGGTTCGATACTATGGTAAAGTGTCCATCCTATGTTAGCAGGGTGAAGCTTAACTTTGTTAACGCATAAAGCTACTTTGGAAGTTTAGTTAATGACTACTGAATGTTCCTCAGACCTTTTAACATAATAGCCATCTGTCTGATCCGTTGGCCATATTGTCTCAGTGTTAAGCTGCTTGCCTGGATCTTGTTCTAAAGCACTCTGCTTATCAGTGGTTACACCTTACAAACCAGTATCAGCGTTTTTAAACATTTGACTCTGTTATACTTAATGGAGGGATAAAAAGTAAATGTCATTAAAAAAGATGTCTAATGCATCTGACTGATATAAAGTTGTATTTTTCTTACAGCTTGGCATCCACGAGGATTCCCAAAACAGGAAGAGGCTGTCTGAGCTGCTGCGATACTACACCTCAGCTTCTGGAGACGAGATGGTTTCCCTGAAGGACTATGTTACACGTATGAAGGACAGCCAGAAACACATCTACTACATCACTGGTGAGGATACTCTTAATCTATAAATTGTTAATCTAAAGTAAAATTGCATGCTTGTAATATTACATAAATATGTGAACACTGTTGTGTCTGTATTTCAGGTGAGACCAAAGACCAGGTGGCTAACTCTGCCTTTGTAGAGCGCCTGCGCAAAGCTGGCCTCGAAGTAATTTACATGATCGAGCCCATCGATGAGTACTGCGTCCAGCAGCTGAAGGAGTTTGAGGGCAAGAACCTGGTTTCAGTGACCAAGGAAGGCCTGGAGCTGCCTGAGGATGAGGACGAGAAGAAAAAGCAGGAGGAGAAGAAGGCTCAGTTTGAGAACCTGTGTAAGATCATGAAGGACATCCTGGAGAAGAAGGTGGAGAAGGTGAGCAGATTAATTAAGCCAAATCAAAACAACCTTCAAGGTGTTTTATTTTCTATATAAATCAGGGCAGACATCTCTATTCATTCTTACTCTCTTCCACAGGTCACAGTCTCCAACCGCCTGGTGTCCTCCCCCTGCTGCATCGTCACCAGCACCTACGGCTGGACGGCCAACATGGAGAGGATCATGAAGGCCCAGGCTCTGAGAGACAACTCCACCATGGGATACATGGCTGCTAAAAAGCACCTTGAGATTAACCCTGACCACCCCATCGTGGAGACCTTGAGGCAAAAGGCAGAGGCCGACAAGAACGACAAGTCTGTGAAGGATCTGGTTATCCTGCTCTTTGAGACGGCCCTGCTCTCGTCTGGGTTCACCCTGGATGACCCCCAGACTCACTCTAACCGCATCTACAGGATGATCAAGCTGGGTCTTGGTGAGTTTCTGTGTTCAGAGATAAATAATATCACAAGGGCTTTAAATTACAATACAAAATATTAAGTATTTTAAAATACTGCAAATGCAAATATTGAGTCGTATTGATCAGATCTATTCTGGTAGATGTAGCTTCAATGACCTTTTATTCTGCTTGTATCCTCTCTCAGGTATCGACGAGGATGATCTGACACCAGAAGACACCACCTCTGCTCCCACCGAGGACATGCCCCCTCTTGAAGGAGACGACGACGACACATCCAGGATGGAGGAGGTGGACTAGGCCTGTTTCTATTGGCCGCTCGTGTCCAGAAGTAGTGTTACAAAAAATGCAAAGTTTAATGTTGTAAATGAAACTGGAACCCCCCGTCAACCCTTTTTTTTTTTTGTTTGTTTTGACCGAGTTCACTTTACCTCCCCTCGCATTGACGATACTGTATGCAGTTCAGAACTGTATTTTTTTAAGTTTTAACTTTTGTATCTTGAGTTTTATTATTGATGTTTTTGTTTTTTATTTATTGACATTCCAGTGTTCTTACTGTGACTGTAAATATATTAAAATTGATACTGTTATATGAAAAGGGTGGGGCCCTAAAATTAAAGATTTACCCTGTCAACAAGTCATGTTTTGTAAATCCTTCCAGTTGAACACATGCTACACTCTTGTGAAATTGTGGGGGTCAATTTTAGATTACAAACTATTGATAGAGAAATATATATTCATCATATTCTTGGCAGGAATCATTTTAAATCACGGTTGAGTGGAATTAGCCTTAAATGTATGAATTGAAAGTGTATAAACATAATAATTCACATAAGATGTAGCCATAGCTATTTACTACAGATACATCTATCACCGTCAAAAGGTAGTGTGCAATTTTGTTGAATTCATTAAACAATTAGAAGATGAAAAAATACATCTATTGGTGGAAGTAATGAAAAAAAAAGGAATATCAAGATGGGGACAATTGCACTGCAGTGTAAGGGACTGCAGGGTTGACTCCACAGACATGACCAACACAGCACAGGATTACAAAGGCCTATTCAAGGGCCTACACAGCTATTACAATACTGAGACATGTTTAGGACTGTTGCTATAGTGACAGGGATGTATCATTGTAGCTTTTGTGACATGGATCATACAACACATTTAAGCTGAGTAAAAAAAATAATTCCTGAAAAGGAAGAATTGATTCTTTCAAGGACTTTGCTTCACAGACATTGGCTGGATAATTCTGACAGGATTGAAAATAGTCGGAGGAAAAGAAAAAAAGTTTCCATCATAATAAGAAGACGAGCAATAGGCTGAGGGAGGCCATAATCACATAACAGCACCCTGGGCTTGGCCATCAAATTGAACTTTTTCCACAGTAGACATATACCAGTAGATGGCAGTGATACCACACTACCGGCTGCTGTGTTTAAAGAAGATTCTCCCACTGATGTGACATATTCTAGAAATTGTGGCAAAGGGAAGTTTACAAGCCAGAGGAAAATAGAAGCTGTTTAAAACAATTACTCTATATGTAACTACCTTTAAATTACTATTAACACAGTCAAGTTAGTAGAAAAGCTAAGTATTTGACATAATGTGAGACATATGCAGTAATAGAAAAGAACACGCTCATTTATTTAAGAAAAGAGGTGCAAGGATTTTATATGAAAGTGACAATGTGCACAGAAAAGTCAAGTCTATAAATTGCACATGGAAAATGCCTTTTGCAATTTCCCAGTGCCCAAGATAACATATTCAATTTGTTTGTTTTGTGCAGTGCAACAATCCAAAATCCAAATGTACTCAGTTTGGTAAAGAAGACTGAGAAAACCAGCAGATACTTGCATAGGATTTAAGAAGCCAGAGATTTGCTTAAATACTACGTACTACTAATATGCAATTCTATGTTAATCAAGGTTTAAAAAGTCTGTAGCTCACGATAAAGATTTAATAAATCATGAGTTATAAATTTACAAAGTAAGATTTAGATAGCCCAGAGAAAATAAGCGAAAAAGGAGTTGTTGGAATTATGGAATCTGAAATTGACAGATAACACTCTTTGCCTGCTGTGTCAGGTATTGTAATAGCCGACCTTTCACCAGCAGGGGGCTCCTACTACCTCGAAAACTCAGCGTGACAGCCTGCGACGTTGGAGTCAGCTGACATCGGGTAGCCAATCACAGGGCGAGGATGGGCTGAACCGCTTTGCGCTGTGGTGCCCTGAGAGTTGTCAAGGTTTTGGTTGTGGAGTATCCGAGAGGGGAGCAAGGGCGGCTACGGTTGTACAATGCCGAATAAATCAAAGAAAGATAAGGTGAGTTGGAGAATTTCAAATAGGTTATGGTGGATGGACTTTAACTTTGCATGAGGTGCAATTTAAGTGTTTTAATTAATAAACCGGCTTCATAAGAAGACATTTAGCAATCAGCGCGGTGTCCCATCACATTAACTGTTAACGGTAGCAGCAATCATCACCAGCTAGCCGCTATGCTGCATGTTAGCACTTGGTACGTTTTGCTGCCTTGTTAAAATAAAGCGCCCTCATCGAGAAGTGAGATAGGTTAGTAAACTTTGAACACGTATGCCTTTTCAGACAATTTGTGTGTAAATGATTGCACTTTGTATCTTTGTTTGTGCTGAAGCCGGGGTCGTGTAAAGTATCGGTAGCTAGCAGCAGACTGTGTTCAAACAGGAGTGTGAGACTGGGTGGGCAGGCATGCTATATTTAGATAGGATTTTTTGCATGGCGGTATTCATTGATAGACTGCTTACGTATGTTGTCAGCCTTTCCTATCTGGTTATGTGTTGTTGAATTATGTATTCAAACTTTTTTTATTTCAGGAGTCTCCCAAATCTGGCAAAGTGGGAAAGAGTGGAGGACAGGAGAACACAGAGCATGAGGTAGGCTCACCTGGACACTTTACTAGAAACTTCCAGGAAGACAGTAGGACTTAATCTAACACAAGCTCAAATGCCACTGATATCACATAGTCTCTGTTTATGACAATGAACTGGAATATTATTAACATAATACTACATCAAGCCACACCCCTGCATTATCAGTGCTGTGTGTATCCATTGCAGTGATTCAAGGGAAGGTCTATGACGCTCAGATCAGATACACAATTAAAACAGTAAAATATCAACAAGCAACTTTGAACTGAAACTGAGCCAAAATGCTACACACATTATTTTTCATATCTGATATAATTAATATAAAAACAGTATTATTGAGCTATACCATGTGACTCACAGTTTATAAATAGTACAGGGAGTGGCTGTGATATTAAAATATCTGTGCAAAATAATGCAATTCAGCCTCCTTTTTTCTAAGAGTTCATATTGTGTGATTTTTTTAAAGAAACAATCATGTGATGTTAATACATTTTTCGTATTATTTTAGGTTAAAGTGCACCTATAATTGTCTAAACCAGATACTGCTCTGATTTACACTTACCCAGTCTGTGATCCGTCCCAACACATCTGTTGTCATGCGGTGGATCATTCCAGCTCTTATGAATACAAAGATGTTTGTGAAGTTCTGTTGTATAGCAAGCAACTTTTTGATCTCTTGGTTGCAGCTGTTCAAACATTGTGGTATAAAAGTCATCAGGCTCTACTCAAACACTTATACTGAATGTGAGTCAACTTCCAACTGTGATTAAAATATCTTAATGTACCCGACTCATGATGTGTTGTTGCAGCTGTAATCAAGTGTATTGAGAAAGCAATTGCAGGTTGAGGCATTTGATGTGCCTGCCTGCAAAGCTACTATCTATATCAACGCGATGTGCTGCTTATGTGTGTGAGTTGTAGAGCGTTTCCCACAGCATTGACCGGACTGAGTCGCACCTGGATCGTAGTTGCCCTTCTCCTGACTCATGCTGCTGTTTGTTGAGAACCTGGTGCTAAATTCTTGTAGATGACACCAAGTTTGGAAGAGTTCACTGAGGTTTCTTCACTATTTGGGGTGTTTACGTGTCATGCTCGGCTTAAAAAATGCTTTAAATTAATAGGAATATACTTTTTAATACTGCTACGAAAAAAATACTGGCCTTTCTGCACGGCATGCCCTTCTTACTACTTTACTGCCCACCTATAATCCACTTTATTAATCCCCTTGGCTGAAATTAATATTTTTTCATTCAGGTGGTGTTTTTTCTAGGGATAGACCGATTATCGTGGGGGTGGGCAGTCGGCGCCGATATTTGTTATTTTGACGCATATCGGCAACAGCCTTTTTTTTAAAATTTTTTTTTAAATCTGACGGCCGATAAGAGTTCATTTCTTTGCAAATTTTATTTAACTTTGTTTTATTTACTTTATAAAACTTCAGGAAGTTATTTATTTATTTATTTATTTAAATTTTCAGTTAACTTTATAAGAGATGCTGCTGACCCTGGGAACTCCCGGCGTTTTTTGTTTGTTTGTTTAATAAACATATGCTTAAAGGCATTTAAACAAAGTTAAGTGTTGGAGTTTGTTTTATTCAAAATTTTGATGCCAATATTTTAACTTTTACTGTAAATGAATATCGGCTCCAAATATCGGTTATCGGCCTCCTTGACTACTAATAATCGGTATCGGTATCGGCCCTGAAAAAACCATATCGGTCTATCTCTAGTTTTTTCACATCCATTGTTTTTTTTCCTGTTGTTTAACATGCACACATGAAACTAGTCTGAAAGCTTTTAGCTGGTTATGAAACATACTGAATTAATACTGAGGCCTCTACATGACCTATGAGTGATACTTTTAAATGAGCCGGACACGCCCAACATATTCACCGTTGTCCCCAGAGGCTATATCGTCTCAGACGATAGCTTACCGGGGTTTTTGTCGTGCTCAAGGGCACCCCAGCAGTGCTCAGGAGGTAAACTGGTAGCTACCAATCCACATATGGTACTTACCGACCAGCTGTTTCGCTTCCTTGGATATGGTCACATCTGGAAAGGCCAGAGTAACCTTCAGCTAGCATTGCAAACTGTCAGAATTTGTGTTGGTCCTGTTTTAGCAGCATAAGCATCTGGTGTGAAGCATTACGTAACATTATTGTGCTGCTTTTGTTAACAGTATGAAGACACCCGTGGGACCAGGTGCAGAGTTTTGTTTTCAAACACTGCTCTCATGATTGTCCTCGACTCTAAGACTGTTTGCATGTGTACACACAAAGAACTGGATCCTTGTTCCTTCTCTCAGAAACGTCTAAATTCTTGACGTTTTATGGCTGTCATGACAGGTGGTCCTCCTCTTTCCCCGACATCCAATATTCATATTGTGAGGCCTGTTTACCACCTGTTCGTCTTTTATTAGTGCCTGTCCAGTTAAATGTTACATTAAAAATGCACGCTTGTCAGATATAAAGACGCTACCTGCTCCCTTCTGAATCGATTTCTGTTTCTCTAACCCTGCCTTCGAGCTGTCTCTTGCTGGGCGATGGCAAGCAGTAGCAGCAAACAGGATTGCTGTTTGTGTCAGCAGCCGTGTAGCAGATGTACTATTGCACCAGGCTTCGGTCAAATTGAAATCGCTGGGGCTGCAAGCTGTTGTTTCACCCCCGCCCTTCCTCTTTGTTCCATATACTTTGTAAGTGTTTAAAGCTGAAGGGAATGTTGTATAATATAAAGGAAGGCTTCAATTTCTGTCTTTGTAACATGCATATCAGTGAGATTCTTTAAAAGCATTGAATTAGAAAAGCATAGCTGACAGGACAGCTGTCTGCTAGCCCGGCTCCTTGTAGCGCTGCTCACTGTGGCGAGCTTGTGCTTGGTCTTAAATGAATATAATAATGCCCCTGTGACTCAGACGGACACAGCTCCACAGCTGCATCTAATGGAGTAAGCTGTGCGACATCAGGTGTGTGTTGATGAATGGATCCCAGCAGGCAGGTGGGACCAGCTGTGAGAAACCTGCTACATTCGTTTGAACCCGAATCAGGATTATACCCAGCCCCAGAAACCCCTCTGGGTCTTATGTGACACAGCTGAGACAGAAGCAGAGTGTTTTCTCTCCTCCCAGTTTAATGTACTGTACGCAGTGTTACCTTTAGTTATATAAAGCAAGGCTCTTGGACATTGGCGTCACACACGTAGTTTAATCAGATTTCTAAAGGCCTAATTTCACCCTGTGCACACATATGTTTGCTTTACCTCTGTGTCACTAATGTGGTTTTGTGTCTTGTCTCAACAGAGCTCTAACAGGAAGACGAGCAATAGTGTTCCTCCCACCACGCAGCTGCTAAAGGGGAAGCAGCCAGGTTCCCAGACACCTGTCAAAAAGGACAAGAGGCAGAGCTCCTCTCGCTTCAGCTTGAGCAACAACAGGGAGCTGCAGAAACTGCCAGCTTTCAAAGGTATTTACTGGCGCCGAGACAACAACCTGTCATCCAATCACACCATAAAGAATAATGAAGTTAAGACACTTTGAAATCTCGACTCAGAAATAACCCAGGAGCTAAAAATATGCAGGTATTTCTTCTCCTGAAGGTATGCTGGTTAAGGAATCTCTGTAATTTTGACACAGATAAGTGCAGGCCTCGCTGGCTTGCACACCTGCAGGTACGCACTCAGTTATTCACTCTTCTCTCTTTCCACACTGAAATATCCATGAACTATCCCCGCTGCATCACTCTCATTTTAATACCATGCTGAGCATGACATTACGCAATACAAGGAAACAAACAGAGGACGTACATGGCATGGACTTTGCGCTGGATTTAACCCAAGTGTCTATATTTAGTGGTAATCCAGAGATAAAGCTTTAATACCATGGTCCCTGTGTTTCAGGATGTTGCCAGTGACCAGCAATGTCTGGCAGCTAAACTCATATTCCCTCTGTGTTCCTCCCTGTGTGGAAGAGAAATGTGCAGGTTTCTGCAGATGCATGAGGACGTTTACTTAAAGCTCAGTGCAAGAGTAGCACCAGCTGGAAAAGAGAGGAGGGGGTGCTGCTGTAATCCCTCCATGCATGTTACTGTGTATGCATGAATGCATCAATACACTGAACAATGCTGCCCGCTGCCTTTTAGAAAACACTTATATAACCTTGTGTACAAAAAAAACAGCATTATGGGTTGCAAATCAGCATTTTTAAAGACACTGATTAGCATATAAAAGTGAAAATAAGACTGACAGCATGAGAGGCAGAGTTTAGTGTCTGCTGCAGAAATGAAGGCCTTAAAATCATTTTATTTACCGTAAAATCCGGAATATAGGTCGCACCGGAATTTAAGACGCAGTCTGTTTCTGGGGCTATTTATTAATAAAATGTACATACAAGTCATTTCAACACTATTTAAATGTATTTTCTTTAGAGATAGACCGATATGTTTTTTTCAGGGCCGATACCGATACGGATTTTTAGTAGTCAACGAGGCCGATAGCCGATATTTGAAGCCGATATTCATTTGCAGTAAAAGTGAAAATGTTGGCTTCAAAATTTTGAATAATACAAACTCCAACACTTAACTTTAAGCATATGCATCAGAGCCAAAAAATCTCTTATCGGCCTTCAGATTTAAAAAAAAAAAAAAAAAAGGCCGATGCCGATATGCGTCAAAATGCCGAATATCGGCGCCGATAATCGGTCTATCCCTTATTTTCTTTCATTTAATCATTATTTTCTTTACACATACTACCATCTGTTTTTGCCATGTTGAGTTTGCAATCTAGCTAGCGGCGCTGTAGCTAGCGGTAGCTGGCAGCCTACGTTGACACTGATTGTTGCGAGGGTGGCGGCTGCGATGGCGATCATGACGGTGTTGGTGACGAAGCGCTAGAAACAACCAAGGTAGTTTTCCTGGCTTAAAACAGCGAGGTAATCAGCACTGCGGCGTAATGTAAATAGGAGACGTTTTAGCGTAGGTTTAGCTAGATGATAGCGCCATCGCCTGATTAAAATACTGTCACACAATAACATACCTCTCTCTGCATTTGATACTGGTATACTGGTCGCACCAGTATGTAGGACGCAGCCCACTTTGTAGATGTAAAAAAATTTATTTAAAACGAGTGATTCTGTAAGTCTGATTACCCTACTTGCTCTACAACACTAGAGCAGAGTCCACATTCCTCTAGGAGAATTTGCAAATGTTTCTCCTCTCTTTGGAACGCTCGGCCAACTGGAGAAGTGGGGTTACTATCTGTGACTAAATGCAGCAGCAGCTGTTGTTATTGTGCGCCATGTAAGATTAGAATTAATGGTCACACACAGGAGCTGTAATGTACCTCTGAATTGATCGCTGTGACCCTTGCAAAGCAGCAGGAAAGCAGTAAACATAACTTTATTTCTGATAACGGCTGCCCCCTTCTCACACCCCAACAAAAGCTCTGATTACATTCTGCACAGCATTATCCCACCGAGGGCCCAGAAGTTGTTATCACTCGATCCTGTCCAAACACGCTCCTCGCTCGGCCTGTTTTTACTCCAGGCATGCTCGCCACCTCCTGATGGAAACACATGTCCGAGAGCCGCTCCTCCTGCAGAGCCACAAGGTTGAAGTGAGACCGAAACCCCCCTTGAGCAGAAGCAGGCCTTTCCCACGGACTGCCTGTCCACATTTTAACTGTGCAGGCATTTGCATTGGCAGCGCTGTCATTTAAACGCTTCCAGTTGAAGACCTGATATGGCGAGCTTGTTTTATAACGCTCCGCCAAAGTAAAAAAAGAATCAGTGTTTTGGAAGGATGTTTGCAGGAGATCTGCGTGATTGAAGCTTGTATACAGAAGATTAATCCCTACAGAGGCCTGTTTATTTTACTGTGGTCCGTTTCAAGTGTGAACGTTCTTGCCAAAAAGCAAAGAACAACAGTTGTTGCCTCTGTATGTGTTCTCTTTTAGAGCAGGAGCTGTCCTGCCACGGAGCGTCTGTCCCCTAGAGTCTGTCGCCATCTGCTGGTTAAACTACCAAAAATCTGAGTTACTCCTTTATGAGTGGACATTAGTCAGCTGTTTTACATCTTAGTAAGGATAAGGATTAGTGTTTTAATGTTGTTCTTGGATTGCAGGTTCTCTTTTTAATTTCAAAGTTGTTTCGCACGTAGGAGGATGAGTCTCTGTCTCATAACAGGATGATAGGTGACAGGATTATGACATACTTCCTGCACTCCCCTTCAGCTGTGACCTGTTCCAGACTCTTATCTCTTTAAAGGGCGAGTGAGAGATTAAACTATAGTGTCTGCCGTGGTTTCTTCAGAGGGTTACTAAAGGAAAGCCTGCGTTGCATCAGTTACTACAGGTGTTACGTCACTTTCTATAGAAACAGAGTGTCTGTAAAAGTGTTTGCTCAGACGGTGAGTGTACTATAGTGTTTACTTAGCTTGTACGACCAGTAAGTCTACGCAACACATAAGTAGAGTCAAACCCCCTGGGACAAAAATGCGTAATATTACCGCCATGCTACTTACAAAGTCATTTTTTTTGCTGTCTGGCCGGGTACAAAAGTTTGAAGTGGCACTGCTGCTCTTGGTTGGCAGACACTCAAAACAGGATAAGGCAAGTCTCAGGGAAGGGTTTCCTCTGTGACCCCGGCAGGTGGTGGAGGAAGAGACTCCCACACCTCATGAGAGAGATTTCCCTTGTCAAACATGCTAAGAAAGCAAAAACAGAAACATAACTCACTCGCTGTGATAACGCTGTTGAAGCTGTGAGTATGGTTCGGAGTGACTCTGCTCTTATAGGAGTTATTTCAAAGTTTGTGCCCACCCGAGCTAATTGTTTTTTACTATATATTTGTCAGATATATATCATATAGTAGATGCCTACTAGACCTTTTTTTAACGCCCAGCTGGTGCGCTCCGCTGAGGTTTAACTGTGTGCCAAACTATCTTCAGAGGTCTCCTCTCCTCGCCAGGATACTTTATTCTAGGGATGCACGATATTGGATTTTTTGCCGATATCCGATATGCCGATATTTTACACTCATTTAGCCGATTACCGATACCGATATTTTTTTCCCGCACACCTAATTGCAGAGATCATCAGCTCTCTTCTGTATTGGAATTAGTGTACAGTATAATGGTGATACTCTTATCACATTTGTTACAACGGTTGGGGTGACGGGTCTTGAGATGGTTAATCAAGTTTGTAGTGTTGAAAGACTTTGCCTTGGCTCCTCCTCGCATCACCGAAGCTGAGCAGTCATTGCAAACAGCAGTTTTGCGATCTATTTCGGACACTCTGAAAAACTTCCACACCACGGACATGTTGGCTTCTAACTCCCTCATGCTGCAGGTAGACACACGTGACGTCATCACGCTGCACCGCGCAGGTCTTCTTCGCGCCGGGGACATTGCGCCGAGGTCGGGCATTTAATCAAGTATGCAGCAGCCCATTATTTTATCGGTTAATTATATTGGCGGATATCGGCGTGTTGGCCGATGTCCGATAGTTCATTTTTAAGCCAATATCGGCCGATAACGTACCGATAATATCGTGCATCGCTACTTTATTCAATTAAATAAGTAAAAATTATGGTGACTAACTACCAAGAAATTAGTCAGCTTAAATATTCAATTTAAGGCCAACAGCTGGCCCTTAAGGGAAACCCTGAACTCAGTCTTGTAGGTAAACATGGATGAAGGCTGATGTAGGAGTTTGGTGTGGCCCTGAACATATTGAACAGCCTGTCTAACTAAACTAAAATAATGTGAGTTGGGTACAGCTCAACGCAGCAGCTAAATGAACATGACTTGACTTATTAGAATGAGTCGCATCCTATAAATCTCAGAGAAATCCGATAAATGAGAATGGATCTCAGATGCTGATAGAGCCGTGTTTCTGTCATTGGAAGCTGCTTAAGGGGAAAATTAAATCCAACTACTGTTTAAAAAGCCTCGGCTGTGATTGGTCCATCCCTCCATCTGAGCTGTTAGTGCTTCTAACAGAGGAGACTGACGCTGAAGATCAGCAGACCTGTAAATGAAGCACTCGGCTGTGTGTTCGCTGCTGTCAGTGATGGATGTAAAGAATGTTCTCTATAACACAAGCGAGCTCACTCTCCATCTCTACCATGACGGGACCCATGATGCCTCACAAGTTCACCCTCTCTGCACGGCTGGGAATAGCACAGACACACTGAACAGCTCAAGGCTGATGGATGCATGTGCCAAAGGAGCGTTCTGGGAGTATTTGTAACAAGTGGGTGTGTTTGGCGTCGTCTGAGTCAGAACAACAGATGTACTGATGGGAGATGGCCCCATGACTAGCCAACAGAGTGATAAGAAAGAGCCCTTTATATGCTCAGACTAGACCCTGCTGATGAAATACCCCACTATTGTATATATTAGCACCAGCCAGACTTGATGCTAGAGTTCTGTCTAACTGTTGAATTTTGTGACTAGATCGTTGTACTCAAAATATATTTATTCCCATTTTTGTATTACAGTGAAGGTGTCTGACATTGCTGAACAAACATGCAGGTGCTTCTTAAAGGAGCAGTTCACCCCTGGACTGTCAGTCAAAGCCGGTGTTCTCTGTAATCGATAGAAGCAATAATATCTGAAATTGGCGCCATAGCTGTGGAGAAAGTTGTAGAAACAGCTCGTTGTTTCGCCTACTCTACATTCCTACAACTCCCAGCGTGCATTGCACCCCTCCCTCTGAAAGGAACGGCCCAGCGAGAGACGCTGGAGTGAAATACTACCGTTGCGCTGCAGGCAATGGCTCAGAGCGGTATAGAATCCGAAATACGATGAGAATATACCAGTTGATCGTCTAACGAATCTTCAGGTCTGCAGTCTACATTTCAAACCTGACGATTTCGAACGAGACATGCCATCGGAGGCAGCCGTCCTAGATTGAGGAAGTGTAGTTTAGCAAGCTCAACATCATAGCATGATAGGACTAAGGTTGAAAATCGGTGAACTGGCCCTTTAAGAGTAGTCTAACTAGCAAAAAATTAGCACATGCTCAAATGACAAATCAGGCGAGATGAAATCAGCTGTAATGTGTGAGAAATAATGTTCCGTTTTATTTTGCACTCAGCAGTTTGGGAGCGAATCGCAGGGTAACTCATGATACGACAAACATCATGACACAGCGATTCTGCGATAATTGATATATTGCAAGACGATCATAAAATGATACATCATAGATATAGATAGATATCTTATTAACTTCTTTGGCCAATTGATTTCTGTTCTGGTACCTTTATTCATGTGATGAACGCCAACGTGAGGAGTCGTGAAGTAGTGACGCGGTGAGTCAAAATCGCAGGGTAATCTGTTCAGAGCGCAGTATATTTGTCGTATAAAATATCGATATTTAGCACCAGCCTATGGGTAATTGTCTTGCACGAGTCAGGACGACGATATATTGCCATGTCAATATTTTGTCCCACTCGTACTCTGCAGTCAAATCTACTGTAACATTTGGGCAGCAGAGCTCAGCAGGAGAAAAGGAGCTGCACGAGCCAACAACAGAAATCAGGTCCTCTAACAAAACGTGACATCCCCACTTGACCCACCGCGACACCTCTAAAGCAAACGTTGCAGCTGTGACACGCTGTTTTGTTTTGTTTTGTGTTGAACCACTTCTGCTGCTTTTAAAAACCCGTTTTTGTGCTCACAAACTGTTGACACAGTGTCTCTTTGACCTGAAAACACAGTGCTTTGATTGTGAAACTGGAAAAATCCCCCAACTGTGTTATATAAAAGCTTTTTTTATCGAGACCTAAAGTTACATCTGCTAAACAGGAGAAACATTTAAAGCACCAGATCATGATTTGTAAAAAGAAAAGATGGTTAAAAATGACACTATCTGTGCGTAATAAGGTATACGCTTAATTTGTCCTTGATTATTACACTGGAACAGTTAAGAGATAAATAAGCAAACATATTATGGTGACAATAACGAGTATTACATAATGTACTTTCTCACCGGCTGTTATGGAAAGCCCCTCATATAATGAGTGAAAGTGCAGCAAATGTTTTCCTGCATTTGCATGCTACTTATTAAGAGATGCAAATGGTGTTTGCTAGTGTGACTTTAGTGCGTGTGCCTCTCTGCAGACGCTTTGCCCTTTTCCTGCACGGCCTCACAGAGCACCGTTCTGTCCCCGGCGCTGCTGAGACAGACACAGCGCTGCCTCTCTACATATGCACATCCTGTGCTGCTCACATTGAGACTTCCTGCCTTCCTGTTCCTCTGTCACATACACCTGGGCTCAGGCTGTGGTCCCGAAGAGCCATCTGTCACGCAGATACACACATAAAGAGGGCTTTTAGCTAACACGGTGTCTTGTGCTGTGCAGAGCTAATGGTTTACGTCTGCTGTTGCTGTTCTATCTCGCAGCTATAGTGCAAAGAATCACGTCTGGACTCGCTCTGTGGCGTGCCTGCTTCGGGCGTGTGGTTCACGTGTGTCACTTTTAGAGGACTTGAGTCTTCTAATTTGTGTCAGCTGTGGTTTTGAGGGTTGTTTTTATGTGTTAGGCTTGTGCATGAAAAACGAGCGGTGCTGCATTCCCTCTCCTTTGATTTATGGCAGCCATAAGAATGTGTATTTTCCTGTCTTTGTAAAACAAAGCAGGATAAATTGAAGAAGTAGTTTGTGCTTTAAAACTCTTGACAGATGTGCCTGCTCTCGCTCCAATCACAGCAACACTCCCGCCCCCTTCCCCCCCCCTCGGCCCACCAGCCAATCCCTTCCCTCATGTTTATTTATTCCGACAGCCCCAGCCCATGTGATCGCAGCCAGCCAACCGCGCGGCTGCACTCGGCTATGACATCACTAACTAGCTGGTTCCCTCCAGCAGCAGGGGAGCTTCATTTTCTGCTCCGAGTGTTCGTGCTAAAATGGAGGCTGGCTCCTCGCCTTAGCCCGGGCTGCCCTCTCCTCCCCTGTCTCCTGCCTCCGCTCTCTCATGTTGGCATGTACTAGAGCTGCCAGCGGGATGGTTCTGGATGCGCCGAGCTCTAACGGGCCTTTCCAGCCTGTGGCCCTCATGCATTTTAGAGGTGAGAACAGGAGCTTTCGCCTGCTCTGCTGCTCTGTGTTTGTGTGTTTCAAGGGGAGATGGGCAGGAATGTTGTTGCCACTTAGCAACTGAAGCTACTTTAGGATTCTGCAGAAGGAAACAACAGCGTCGGGCGACTTTCTTTAAAGTTGCTGCGAGAGAGAGAGAGAGAGGCGTTCTCCTCTTTGTGTCGGTGGACGGAGTATTTTTAGAAAAGGAAGCGGGGGTTTGTGTTTGTATGTCAATGAGGAAGGGTTCTGCCAAGACGTTGCATAGCTAAGCTCGAGTCAGAGAGGGAGAGAGGGAGAGAGAGTGGTACTTTTCAGTCTCCCATCCCCCCATCAAGACTGCTGATGTCATAGGAAGCGAGGTCAAAGCTTGTTGTCAGTGTGTGCATCTGTATTGTATTGTGTGTATGAATTTGGTGTCAGCTGAGATGAAATGAGCCGCTTGCAGCTGCACTAGTTACCCTCTAACCGCACGAGCTGAAAGCTGCAACCTGCAGCGAGTGCTGAGCATGGGAACAGAAAGTCGCTCTGTATGAGGATACGAGCGCTTCTCATTAAGTGTTGCACGTTCAAAGCTAATGTTTGTGCATGTATTACTTCCTCCTGCAGACACAGATAAGGCAGTATACCTGGAACATTCAGCATATTATTGCTGGTGTTGGTTTTAAGTACAGAAGTTGGAGCCTCATGGTAGCGCCTGTCCTTGTCTTATGTCTGCATTGAAACAGCTGTTCCTGCCCCTGTTGCCAGTTTATTAATCACCTATCAATTATAAATCACCAGCAGGAGGGTTTTCCTGCGCGCACATCCGGAGCCTTCAGATGAGTAAAGGTTATTTGCCCATCCGTGCAGAGAGGCCCGTGTGTGAAGTCGGCAGTTTCACAGCACGTCTCTTAATATTTTAGGCCGCCTCAGAAACCCTAGTGCTGTTGTGTAACGGGAGCTGGAAGACCTCATTGGCACTCAGGCGCTGATGAGACAGCGCTCATTGGTGCGTCTATGTTTTATCTTGTTACAGGTGATGCTGAATTAGACTTTAAATCCCTTCTTACACGTTCAGATGGTCAAAACTTTCAGTTAAATTCGACACATGCTGCAGGCGCCGCGTCCGCCGGAGAGGGAGCAGGGGAACAGTAGAGTAATGGACACAGAAGGTTTGCCCCAGAAGTGTCATGTTGCCTTGTAGCAGGAGCTTCACAGGAGCTCCTTTTAAAAGCATGATGTTGAAACAAAACATCCCCATCAGGTCTCTCCGGGGACGTCGCAGCCGCAGCTCAGGGGTGAAGCAAACTGCCAGCCGTTTGTCCTCTGATACGCTCCATTAGATCCTGTTTGTGGCCTGTAGTGTACACAGAGAGAACGATGTTGCTGCAGAGCTACAGATAGACTTGTCACTGAGTCTGAATATAGACACGAAATGTTTTGTAATCACTTGGCTTGACTCCCTGTTGTTAGGTACTGTACTGCACAAGCGAGCCCTAAAGGCACACGCTCAGAGGACAAGTTGTTCGACTTCTCGTCCTCAGGAATCCGAACATTTTTATTGAGTATTTTTTTAGGATTATTAAATGGCATTTTCAGGTAACACACAGGAAGCTTCATCTCATGTTATGCACTGAATACCTGCAGAGCCACGGTGACTCAGAAACGTGGAGGTGTAGGGAGAGTCCTTGTTGGTGCTGTCAGTCCAAGGCTCAAGTTGGAGCCTGTGTGGGAGTGTGCACAACCTCCTTTCTGCAGTCGGCCCTGAGCATCTCTTAGAAGTGACTTGTAATTACATTTTGTGAACTCTGACGGTCGTACCTGTGCCCCGACAGAAAGCCTGTAACTTATCATAATATCGGCTGTGTTGTCATTACACATACAGCTGCTTACATGTCACCTGCACGAGTACATCTGCTTTAAGTGGTTTGAAAAGATGGCTTCATGTTGTTTGCTGACAGAGAGATGATGCGAAAGAATGACACAGAATGACACCTGAAAAGAAGCCTTCTGAAAGTCTTATCAGTGTGAGGATTTTCTGTAGAAGTCTGTTTGCGTCAATGATGCGTCTGTTTCCTGTTATGAAAACGTACCCATACCAAATTGGGAAATAGTCTTGTAAACGGTATGACATCCACAAGCTCATAGGGTGGGACAAAATACTGGTAAGGCAATATATTGTCTTGCAATAGAATTATGGATCGGCTGGCGCCACATATTGATATCTTAATTTACAAACGTACTACTTCATAATCCTGGCAGTGGTGCTTGGGACATGAATGAGGGTAACGTGAATGGAAACTGGTTGAAGAAGTGAATCAGATATCGTGATTTATCATTAAATGATTGTCTTGCAATGTATCAATTATCGCTGAATCGCTGTATCGTGATATATCGTTATTGTGGGTTGCGTATCGTATCGTGACTTATCCCAGTACAGATTACTGTTGTTGTTGTTTTTGTTATCTTACGTTGTTTAAATGTTATTTGAACTTTGTCTTGTTTGTTTGAGGTTGAATAATAAGAATATATTTCTAGTTTTGCAGAACTTCCTTTTGACAATTTACAACATTGAAAAAGTTTTATTTTAAATATATTTCTGCGCTAATTCCACTTTGTTTAGTCTTCTTGCTTATGACCGCTGGGGTCAGCCCGACACACGCGTCTCTATGTGACTGACTGACTGAGTGACGGTTCTTTCACAGCCATAGAGAGAGAGAGTTGTGACATCGCAATGGTGGATCATGGAGCATATTGGACATCCACTGACGTGACTCTCTGTCTGTATGGCTCTGGATACTTCGTCTGCTGTCCTCACCTGCGTCCGCAGCGCACCTGCTTCCAAACACGTTGTGATCGGCCTCATAAAGACAGTCACAGTCAGCCACATACTAGGTTTTGACCTAGTCTTGTTTTAACATAATAACACAAAATGGTTCTTAACAGTGTTGTATAAAGTGTTGACTGGTTGCTGTTGGGTATTCTCCAATTGGCCTGGAGCACGTTGTCCATGGTCCGTGCAGCTGACACGTCTCGACTGCAGCTGATTGGATTAGCAAATCAGCAGCATATGATTCCAGTGTAAGGACAGCAGCAGTCTGCATGCAATTTAGATTAGCAGTGGTCAGCCCCTGGTCTAAAGTCCTGTCTGTGCCTGTGGTCACAATGATGACATGAAGTGCTCATGCAGACTGTTAATGGGAGACCAAACTGACTCATAAATCACAGGCTGTGACAAGCAGGTAAATGCTCCCATGTAGGAAGGTTGAACTGGATTACATGTTTTTTAAGTCTCAGGACGTATGTTGGATTTAATGCCTCAAAAGACTCAAAAGCTGCATCACAACAGATTATGTATTTACCGTATTGGCCCAAATATAAGACGACCCTGATTGTAAGATCACCCCCCTTTTCAAGACTAATTTTTTAAAAGACTTTTTAAAGACCAAATTTGTTTTTGTGAAGAAAACAATTTTATTTTACCTTTTTAAATAAAATCATGTTTCTGTATTTTTTTAGATTAAATTATCATTTGAATTGAATAAAATGCCTTTCAAATAGGGATGCACGATGTTATCGGCACGTCATCGGTATCGGCCGATGTTGGCTTAAAAAGGCCAACGCCGATATCCGCCGATATAATTAACCGATAAAATAATGGGCTGCTGCATACTTGATTAAATGCCCGACCTCGGCGCGATGTCCCCGGCGCGAAGAAGACCTGCGTGGCGCAGCGTGATGACGTCACGTGTGTCTACCTGCAGCATGAGAGAGTTAGAAGCCAAAATGTCCGTGGTGTGGAAGTTTTTCAAAGTGTCCGAAATAGAAAGCAAAACTGCTATTTGCAATGACTGCTCAGCTTCGGTGATGCGAGGAGGAGCCAAGGCAAAGTCTTTCAACACTACAAACTTGACTAACCATCTCAAGACCCGTCACCCCGACCGTTGTAATGTGATAAGAGTATCACCATTATACTGTACGCTAATTCCAATACAGAAGAGAGTTGATGATCTCTGCAGTTAGGTGTGTGGGTAAAAAATATCGGTATCGGTAATCGGCTAAATGAGTTGTAAAATATCGGCATATCGGATATCGGCAAAAAATCTAATATCGTGCATCCCTACTTTCAAATGATAATTACCCATTAAGGTGAGGTCTGTCTGTAGAGCAGTCCTGAAACAGCTGGATGACAGCTCTGGTAACGGGCAGACCTTCGTTCCGTTTTTCAGTAACAGCTGGCCTCAGTCATGTGCGGTTCACTTGCTTTAAAGAAGAAGGGCGCTGTCTGCTGTTGCAAGAGTACATTGGCCTTTAAAAGTCCAGACCCCGAATATAAGACGATCACACTTTTTCAGATGTATGTCACAGGACAAAAAGCGTCTTATTTTCGGACCAATGTTATGAAGTGAAACAGATCAGTCACACACATAGCTGTTTTCTAATCACTGCTCAGTTACATGTAGTCTGAGAATGGCTCTTTTAGTTGTTTTTAAAGCCACACTTGGCCTTAAGCACCTTATGTGTCTGACACATTTTCTGCTTACAAGTTGGGAAAGCCCTCCAGGTCCTCCGGGAGCCGACTTGTAACGCTTCCAAAGTGCAGAACCAAACTCCTCGCTGATTCTGTATTTAGCGCGTGAGCTCTGAGCTTCTGGCACTGCCACAGAGGAGTGTACACAGGGTTGTTTGAAAGTCTTGATATATTTTAAGATAAGCCCAAAACATTATTAAAACTCCCTTTTTGTGTTTCATAAAATGTTTATCCGACTGCTCGGCAAATTGCACATTATGTTGAGTAAGAGCGTCGTGCCTAATTGGTGCCAATCACTGATTAATTGGAAGCAGCTGCTGTTGCGGTGATAATGCGCTCACGCTGGCGCAGAATAAAGGCCGGCTCATCGGCGGCGAGCGCGGCACCTACAAATACGTGTGATGATTTCTAAATTGCACGTTAATGATTTCACACAGACAGGTGTGGCTCAGTGATCCCGGAGGCAGACTCGGAGCTCTGCATCATTTATGCAGAGGCTCTGACACTGTCAGCCAAAGGTTAAATTATTGATTCATGAAGTCTTTAAATTAAGTCTCTCACTTGTCACCACATGAACTCCACAGCAGCAAATTACAGCCGTACTCAACCTGAATAATGTGGAGGGTTTAGTGCAAATTAACACTGACTGCGAGGTAGATGATAGGAGGCACTGATTAACATGGTTACAAACAAAGCTTCTTAAGCACACAGGTGGAGTCTGCACAGGTGCAACACAGATTTACTAACTGCCTTTGAATTGTGAGGAAAATGTGTGTTATTTCTGTACATATGAAACCCACTCTATTATACTTAATATTTAATGTAACGCCATGTTTTTCTTCAGACACGATGATGTCATGGCACACCTGTTGACGTAACCCTCCTTCATTTTTCTGTCTCGCAGATGTTCCCCTCGCAGAGCAGGAGAAGCTGTTCATCCAGAAACTGCGGCAGTGCTGCGTCCTCTTCGATTTCGTGTCCGACCCTCTGAGCGACCTGAAATGGAAGGAGGTGAAGCGGGCGGCGCTGAGCGAGATGGTGGAGTACATCACCCACAACAGGAACGTCATCACAGAGCCCATCTACCCGGAGGTGGTTCACGTGGTCAGTATTCACGCAGGGTGAAACATGGACAACAAACAAAGTGACAATCATTTGTATTGTTTCAAAATCCAGCTACAAACAGCTGTAGTCAGGTGCAGAGGAAACCCCAAGATATCACAAGGCCGAGGATTGAAACATGGCAGGGCAGTTTATTCCAACTATTTACTCGTGTAAGTGCTTAAAAAAGTAAGATGTGGATGTTATTAAACATTGCAGCACCTTGTAATTAAAATATAGTTTAATGCAACAATTATACAGAGTACAAAAGAGATTTACTAGTCATTAGGATTAGCAATAGTCTGTTACGTCATCATGCTGTGCGGGGACATAACATCGTTTTCCGGAGCTCAGTTTGCTGAGGGGTGAGCCATCTGGCATCTGTACTATCTCTGCTGAGAGTTGCGCCTGCAAAACAGCAACCGGGAAGCAACAGGTGAACAAAACATAGCAAAACGGCGGCGTCCAATGCAACACCATCGTATCCTAAAACTTGTAAAGTCTGGAAGCATTTCCCCCTCAGCGCTGCAAAGAAAAGGACCGCCTGTAAGATCTGTAAAGCAGACCTTGCTTATCGCGGGAGCACGTCGGTAATGTGCGAGCATTTGAAGAGAAGGCATGTTGGACGGATGTGTTAGTTAGCACATGTTTAAAAGAAACTCCAAATACATTTAAGAGCTGATAGTTAAATAAGAGCTGAGTCATTGTGCAATTCATTATCAGACTAGTCGCTTGGTACTTGGAGTTTGCTTGTTCTCCCCATGCATGCGTGGGTTCTCTCCGGCTTCCTCCAACAGTCCAAAGACATGCTTGTAAGGTGAATTGGTGACTCTAAATTGCCCAAATGTGGGTGTGATTGCGGAAGGTTGTCTGTCTCTATGTGTCAGCCCTGTGACCCTATGACAGCTGGGAAAGGCCCCCCGCAACCCTGAACAGGTTAAGCGGTATACATAATGGATGGATGCTATTCATCCCTGTTTCCTACTTAATTAATTGACAGCCATAATAAAGGACTGGTACCCTGCAGCTAGTGCAGGCCTGTTTTCTGTAATCAGCTCTATTATTAAGCTCTATAATCCTTATCTGGACTCGGATGAGCGTAGCAGCACAGTAGGCATGTCACACTGTATGGATTTACTTTAATGGTCTATAAAGTAATAAGAGACGTTCTTGTGAATAAGCCTCGGCTGTATGTGACTTGTGATCCCGAGGAGGCAGCTGACTGTTTTAACCTCTGTGAAAGGATCTGCTGTTTGTCACAAAGACGCATCATTTATGTTTCGTGTGCGTTTTATTTCTGTACCATGGGAAGCGAACGTACTGTGGTTTTTATTGCCAGCGATACTTTTAGTACCTGTTCAGTCTTTCGTTGTCGGTTCCTCTCTGAGTCACAGGGAACTCGCACGAGTTACGTAACAAGCAGCAACTGACCTCCGATTGAACCCAGAGATCTGTGCCACTTAAACGAAACTTCCCTTTAATCGTTAAAACCAAATATTCTGTTTCCTTTAACAGCTCATGTAGTTTTCAGTGTTGATTCAGTTCAGCATGCTGTCACTGAGCTCCTACTGTACATTCATCAGCGACGTGTTCCTCTGAGGTTGTTGCCTGGACGCGTTCACGTTGCCGGGTTTGCTTTCCCGAGCCACATTACAAAGCCTTTGATGTGAATCAAAGGCCTGACTCGATAAACTGCGGATGAACAAGGTGCAAATTTCCCCTCGTCCTCCTCGTCGTGGCCGTATTTGATCAGTGCAGCAGAAAATGCAACCGAGCTGCCAAATCAGCATGAAAATAAACTCTTCTTCCTTGCAGCCCCTCTCCCCTGCCCCCTTAAAGACAAAGACGCTTTGAAGTCCGCCGACGCCTTTCATCATCAAAGTCTGGAGATCGACACGACAAACTCCTCTATAAGCATAAAGAGCGTATTCTTATGTTAAGGCCGTACTTATCATTTTCTCGTTCATTCAGGGCATGTTTGAGGAGACAACAGTGGCTTTTAGATTCACCCTCTGGGGGGAAATAAGGAATGGTTTGTGCTAAGAATATAAACATGATGGTGCAGGAGGGAATTTTGACCTTTGGTTGGCTGCAGTCAGGAGGGAGTTTGTCGTGTGCAGTCTGGACAGCGAGAGTAGGAGAGGAGGGAAAGAGATGGATGCATCCCAGTTTGATGAATGGTACTGCCACTGAAACAGAATGCTGACCGACACGAGAGGGAGTATTCAGTATGATACGTTTCTCATGTAACATTTTGAAGACAAGTTATGAAGATGGATTCGTTTAATGGTAACTTAATATGACAAACAGTCTTTCCATTGACATGTCCCTCAGTTTGGGGCAATGAGTGGAGCACTGGAAATCATTTAAGGGAACGTTTTTAGTGGAAAGCTCAGATGTTTCTCAGACGCTACACAAGTGTTTGTTTTACCAGGTATTTTTACTGCGTTTGCTGTAATATTCAAGAGGTTGTGACGTGTGATAAGTTACAGATTGCCATAAACCTTGTTTGCTTTTCAAACACTGTGGACAACTGTTTTGTGGGTTTCTGGTACATTTTTTCAGCTGTCAACAGTTGTCCATCTGAAGTTTTTCCATCAGTTTTTCCATCAGTGTTGCTTGTATTCATATTTAAGTGAAGAATTAATAAACCCATTCACACACACATTTATACACTTACAATCTCTATTCACAGATTCTACATAAAAATGTAGAATCTGTTGGCTTGTGACCAGGTTTTAATACAGGAAGTGTCCAAGGAATATTGACCAATCACGTGTCAGCAGGCGGAACGTAATCTGCCGTAATGACATCCCGGCTCCCATCGGCGTGATCTGATGATGATTAACCTTCTTATTGATCTCTATAAACAGACATCTGCATGCTAACAGCTAACAATCTGTGTAAAAATTCAACTTGAGATGAATTCCCTTGACGCTGTGTCACGAAAGCCACTCAGCGTTTAGAATTCCCAGCTTCCTTGAATGCACCAGAAATGATCGATCCGACCTCCGTTCAACAAACAAGCATTTTAAAAGTAGTTTTCTTCTCCTCTTGAAGACGGACCTGACATAGCTTCATTTTGACTTAATAATAATGTTGTCATTTCGTCAAACTTAAGACCCGTTAATTTCAAGTAAACTGTTTCTTTTTCGGGTTCATACCGCTGAAGTGAGCCAGAGTGCAGCCTCTGTGTAACTTACAGTTTACAGTGAAACTGAGACTCACCAGAAACAGATGAACGGGTGCTCCTCTGGGGGATTTAATGAACAAAGAAATGATGGTGTTCGTTTTGCTGGCATATCTGTTAGTTGCTAACTGGACTGTAAACAATGCAGCACATGGAGAAGGACGTCTTCACTGTAAGTCGTTTAGCGCTAAACGCTGGCTACACCGGAATGCCCGAAATGTGTGCCATTGCTCCCAGAGGCTGTATCATCGTCAGATGATAGCCGATGGGTTCCCAGATTAATTTGCTTATGACTGTGCCATGCAAGGCTAATCAATATCAAATACACACACAAAGTAACTCTTATATTTCTAGCGCAGTGGAGAAATCAGGATTTGATATCCTGCACTTTAACAATGCAGCTCTCTCATTGATTTGTGTGTCAGCAGCTTGAAAGTGGATTTTCAGCGTCTTGTTGAATTGACCGACCTCTCTGTCTTTTCCCCAGTTTTCTGTGAATATGTTTCGGACGTTGCCGCCATCATCGAACCCCACGGGTGCCGAGTTTGACCCGGAGGAGGACGAGCCCACGCTAGAGGCTGCGTGGCCACATCTACAGGTGCACGGCAGACACACACGCTCCCTGTAGAACAAACCCACTCAGCTGTGTGTACGTCTTTTAACCTCTTCTCTTCTGTCCGCAGCTCGTCTATGAATTCTTCCTCCGGTTCTTAGAGTCGCCCGACTTTCAACCAAACATAGCCAAAAAGTATATTGACCAGAAGTTTGTAATGCAGGTGAGCACATGAAGACGCTCGATTGTCTCTATCTTTGTTTGTCGTGTCTCATGAACCCTTTTGTTTTCTGTGCTCAGCTCTTAGACCTGTTCGACAGTGAAGACCCCAGGGAAAGAGATTTTTTAAAGACCACTCTTCACCGCATCTACGGAAAGTTCCTGGGCCTGCGAGCGTACATTAGGAAACAGATTAATAACATATTTTATAGGTGAGTGAGCTGAGCTGTGTTTGTGACGAATGCCTGTTTTATAACATGTACCAGCGTGATGTCTCACTGCGTCTGTGTTTTCCAGGTTCATTTATGAGACTGAACATCATAATGGAATAGCAGAATTACTGGAAATATTAGGCAGGTAAGATGTTTTTGCAAGGTGCGCCGTTAAAATGTTCCTGGTGTTGATGGTTCAGGGTCCAGTTTTGTTTGTGGTTCATTTTTAATAATGTAGTAAATGATTAAATGGGCATGCTGGGATTGATACAAAGTAGGGCTGCACGATTTAGGAAATCAGCGTCTCTGACACCGTCAGCGTGAAAAAGTAGGGAAAAAAGGTGACGTTTTTTTTTATGAATAAATAAATAAAGACTCGTGGGCTCCAATTGTGTTACTTTTACAGTATGTCATCAAACGTTTCTAATGTTTGTTTAATCAGCGTGACCAGCCCGGTGACTGTAACTTTGTAAAATGAATGCTCAGTCTCCGTCTTCTACTTCCCGTCGACGCACACAACCTCACGACTTGTCCTATGACGGTAAACACAGCCGCTCCGCTAACAGCAATACACACACTCAAAATGTCCTCGCGTAACTTAGGCCGTGTCCACACGGAGACGGGTTTAGGAGTAAACGCCAAAGTTTTTTTGTCGTATGGTCGTTTCGTCCACGCGGAACCGGCGTTTCAGGAGCCCGTATACGCTAATTTTTGAAACCGCCTGCCAGAGTGGATAAATCCCTAAACGCCACCCCCGGGCGTTTCCGTGTGTACAGCCTATACGGATCTTTCTTGAATCGCGCCGCCTCCGTACGTCGCGCATGCGCTAACCCCACCACCATCGTCTTCTGCTTGTGTTTCTTCTTTGTTGTTACACTTATACGCATGCTCTATTTCTTCTTCTCCGGTTTGTTGTATTTGTGTGGCTGCGTTACATCGCCACCCACAGGCCGGTTGTATATATTACAGCGTTTCAGCGGTTTTGTGGGGACGCAAACATTTCCTGAGACGGCGGCGTGTTTACGGAAAAATTTTTCAAAACGAAGTCGGCTCCGTCTCCGTGTGGACGTGGCCTAAAAGCCAGACTCAACCATCCCACCGACGTGATGTGTGACAGCAGCAGCGTCGTCGCGTGGTTGTTTACAGTTTACAGACAGGTGACACACAGACTGCTGCACAGCAGTTCACTCTGTGCTCTGATGAAGAGCTGCACTAATGTGACATCAGACTTTTTTTGTAGATTAGCGATGGAAAACGAGAAAATGGCGAGTAATCCTTTTGACTGAGCAACATTAAAGTAGCAGCTTGACGTGTTTTAATTAACTTGCCTCAGTATCACACGTCCTGCGATGCAATTGCAATGCTGAAACGCTTCATCGTGCAGCCCGAGTATTGATACAGATTGCCTTTATACGATCTCTTACTACTTTCATTTAGTTCAACTCGAGCACTAATTTTTGACCTCCTTCCTCCTTCCAGCATAATCAATGGGTTTGCATTACCGTTGAAAGAAGAGCACAAGATATTCCTGCTGAAAGTTCTGCTGCCTTTACACAAAGTCAAGTCTCTTAGTGTTTACCACCCACAGGTAACCTCTCTGTCTGTCTCTAAAAACACTTATCACGTTGTTACGGTGCTGCAGGTTTGCTTTAACATGTTGTTTGTCTCTCTTTAGCTGGCGTACTGTGTGGTACAGTTCTTAGAAAAGGATAGCACCCTCACTGAGCCGGTAAGATATAATGCATTAATGTTGTTATGTTGTTAAAGCTGTTGATGGAATTATCCTTTAATATCCTGTCTGCTCCAGATTAGCTAATGGTCCTAATAAAGAGCAGGGGAATTGTATTGTAGTAATTGAGAGAAAATAAAACAGGTTGGAGAATAGGCTGTAGACTATTTTGTTGCTTAGCCTTTGGGATTTTAGTTCAGATGATAAGAAAACAGACATCAATCTCTTATGCCTAATACAACCTTATACAGACAAGCTACACACACACAGCCCTCTCTGCTTAAACTCTCTCAACATGTGTGAAACCTTTAAATGCTCCCTCCTGTCGTCTCATCAACACATTATGTTTTTGCACAAATCAGCTGTCTTCTCCTTTAATAAGCCCGTTGTCCTTTGTGCACAGACGGTGATGGCTTTGCTAAAGTACTGGCCAAAGACCCACAGTCCAAAAGAGGTGATGTTCCTCAACGAGCTGGAGGAGATCCTGGACGTCATCGAGCCGTCAGAGTTCGTCAAAGTCATGGAGCCGCTCTTCAGACAGCTGGCCAAGTGTGTCTCCAGCCCTCACTTCCAGGTCAGACACTCGCACCGCTTTACGTCCAATTAGATCTAGTGTGCTTTTAATATGTGTGTAATAATCTATTGTGCTGTTAGGTGGCAGAGCGAGCTCTGTACTACTGGAACAACGAGTACATCATGAGCCTGATCAGCGACAACGCCGCCAAAATCCTGCCCATCATGTTCCCCGCGCTCTACCGCAACTCCAAGACCCACTGGAACAAGTGAGCCACTGCACCGACTTTCCCCTTCGAGCCTATGTCTGTTATCTGTCTCGTTATGACTCTCTATGATGCAAAAGACATAAATCAAGTGATTTAAAATGTTTGTCTGCAGGACGATCCACGGGTTGATCTACAACGCTCTGAAACTGTTCATGGAGATGAACCAGAAGCTGTTCGACGACTGCACCCAACAGTTCAGGGCCGAGAAGAGCAAGTAGGTCACAAGCTTGATGTTACATCTGAGTTTCCAGTGCAGATACAGAGTTCTTCTTCTTATTACACGGTTATAAACGTCATCGAAAACAACACTTTTAGTAATGGAAAACCTGACTAAGCTTGTCAGCATCACATGAAAGTTAACTGAACTCCTGAAATGCTTCAAACGTAACAGATTACTGACATCAGTAGATATTATTAGTATGTTTTTCCTTTTGATGTGTCTCATGATTCACTCTGGTTGTTTGGTGTCTCAGAGAGAAAGCCAAATGGAAAGAGAGAGAAGAGGCATGGCTGAAGATTGAGAACCTTGCAAAGTCAAACCCACAGGTGAGCGGAGAGTTTTATCTAGTGATGAATGAACACCGCAGCGACACTGCTGCTTCTCTGATTACATAAACATCCAGGGCAGTGAGAGTGCAAAGTACACTTTTAACCAGTCCTCCTCTGCTCCTCTCCCTGCACAGTTTCTGATGTACATCGACTCAGTCGGCCCAGACGGTCCGATAGACATGGAGACAGACGGGCCGCTGCTGGAGGATGTCAACCTGCTTAAGAAGGCCATGGAGGAGGAAGCCACACAGGTGAGGACAGAAGTGTCCGTGTATAGTGCAGTGTAGCAAGCAGTGTAGCAAGGTCTACTTCCAGTGAGGCAGAAAAGCTCAAGTTGAAACCTTGAAGCTTGACCGCACTGGGCTTTTAAATACTTGGGTGGCACTTATCCTTGTCATGCAAAATGTAGCTTACTATGTCCACTGTCTCCACGTGTCCAGATCCAAAAAGATCAGCGCCGGGAGCGCCCGTTAATGCGGAGGAAATCCGAACTCCCCAAAGACATCTGCACTGTCACGGCGTTGGAGCTGCACAGGCGAGCCGAGGAGATGCTGACGCACGACGGCCACTAAGAGACCCCCCCCCAGATCCACCATAAACCAGCAGCATCCACAGAGGAACCACAGGTCCACAGAGGCCCCGCACAACGACACAACTCTGGTATCTCAGTCCAGCACAAACACAGACCTGAACTGTCCCGCCTCTCCACCTGACACGGAAAAATGTCTAAAAAAAAACGCACATCGGGACACGATGTGCTGGACGGTCCCGCACGACCACGACACGCACCGCGCCCTGAACGTCATCCGAGACACTGTAGTGTCATCATCTCTGCTCATCTCTCCTCCCTCGTTTCTCTGGTTTCCTGTTCTCTACACTTGTTGTGTTTTTCGGGTTGCTGTGCTGCCCCCTTCTGGTCATTTCTCTCAGGTGTTCTGTTCTGTATGAGTGTGTGTGTGTGTGTGTGTGTGTGTGTGTGTGTGTCTCTTCTTGCCTCTTCTTTATAGATGTCAGGTGCTTGTACAAATAATATGAGCCCCCACCTGTCCGCTCCACAGAGGACTTAAAAAAACAAGTTTCTATATGTTTAATATCAGCTTTTTTCTCGTGACATTTTTTCCTACATGGTTTATTAGGAGCTCTCGTCAGAGCGAAACACCTTTTATCTGTGGCTCTGTTTGTCTCTGGTCGTGTTCCCATTAGCGGTAAAGATTTATTGATCATCCATAAATCAGGACGGGGTTGAAAGTGTTATCAAACAGCGCTGGCAGATCTTTGAAGCCTAGTTTGGTGCCAAATTCTCTCATTAGTTCAGTTAAATAGTCCCTTTTGATTGTGTAAGTCCGCACAGGTCGCAGTGTGTGTCTGCAGCCTGATCAATGCTGAGCTGGTTTGTTATGATCCATCAGATCGCTCATTGGGACGAGTCCAGCCTGTTACATGAGCCATGAGTGGGATTTATTTTTGGTTGTCTGCCCCCGTCCAGCCCTGGTAGGAGTGTGTTAAACATGCTAATTAGCAGTCATTGATGTGAGGCTGTCGAGAGGTCAGAGAGATGCAGTCGCTCGTCTGGGATTCCCACAGTGTTGCTGAGAGAAGCCGAACAGGGGGGCGCAAAAACCGATCGCTTTTTTTTCTACTCTTCTCAAGCAAGACCCTTTTATTTATAAGACACGTGTTGGAGATCAGACTGCTCGTCACGTGAGGTGTGTTCGCTTTGAAGAGGTCAAACATGAGCCTTTCTTTTCACAGTGCCTTTTATAGTCTAAGGGGAAAAAAATTGCTCAACCGAGAATCGAGTAGCAGCGTGAGCGAGAAAACGCCAGATCACTGACAAACATTGGTTTCCGACAACGTGCGTTCCGCGTCGACGCTACAAAGTCTAATTTGTCGTAAGCTAGAGAGGAGAGAAGCAGAGCGGTCGCCCCAAACCGCTCCAGCAAATGAAGCACTTCCTGATAAAACTTGAAAGAAAATAGAAACACAACTGAAAAAAAAAGTAAAGAATTGAAATCCGTGATGCTGTCCGTCGTGGCGTGTGGGGTCACCTCCCGTGGGTGCCTGTCGATAAGAGCTAGCCTCCGCAGGAGAGGAAATCGCCTCCCTTTCTGTGCCCCCGCTGTCCCATTCCACTTCACATTTGTGACATCGTTTGACCCCCCCCCCTCTGCCCCCGACCTGCACTCCCTGTTTCGGGCTCGTTATTCGGACATCTGCTCGATCTGCTTCTGGATGCTTGCGAGTTCTTTTCGTTGTGGTTTTTATTCTTCCTTTGCCTGCAGAACCTCTTGTCAGTGTTTCAACTGAATGTGCAAACTGTAAATAATACTGCTGTCACGTTGATCTGTTTTTTTTTTCCATGTTTGTCTTGAAGAACAACATTCAGCGAAGGATTTTACAAACACCTCAAAAAGGGATTCTCGGTCCTCTTCTCGTGTCCCCTCGTTGACTGCTGTCCTTCTTGAAATGGCTTTAATATCGGCTTCTTTGGAGCTCTCTCCATTCGACATAAGCTTTGTTTTCTTTGTAAAAAAAAAACAGTCTTTTAGTATCAGCTCGTGCTAAAAGGCTTCATCTAATATTGTACATATAATGTACTTAAATTTTATGTTATAACTATTATTAAATGGTAGATTTCATATTTTGTACAAACTCCTCAGTGTACAGAATACAGAGGTTATTAGCAGCTGCAGACGGTTGGTATGTGGCACAGACTCCGACACGTGACGTTTTCCATTTAGAGACCGTTTAAAAGTTTGGATAGTTTTTTATCGATTTGTAATCCGCCATCTTTTCCGTTTTTTGTTTTGTTTCCACCTCCAGACATGTGTTGAGATTCTACATACATGAGCTTTTTATGTGTGCTTTTATCCAAATCTCCAGTGGTGTACATCTATCTATATACAGCAAATAAAGAGAACATGTGAGTTTTATATTTTCATCCTAAAAAAAAACAACAACCTGACCTGTGCGTCGTCATTTGTCACATTCGAGCTGTCTTTCTGTCCTTGCAGCGCTCCTGATGAGATTAGCGTCAGGTTAGCATCAGAGGAGAGGAGAGGAGGACGAGGAGGAGGAGGAGCAGAGGAGGAGCAGAGGTGATCATTTAGCACTTGCGCTCTGGAAAAGCTGAGGTGTGTTCAAGCGTAAAAAGACATTCTTTTTCTGTGACCACTTTATGATACTTATAATAATGGTGACAAGCCAGTGAAGCAACACTGAGCTCTGGTAGTGATCTCATTTTTATTCCAGTCTTGGCAAGTTAACACCTTTCATTGGGCTCGATTTTTAATAGTGAAGTTATATTGAAACACACTTAAAACAAATGAGTCCGTTTTTATTCAATACAGTGAAATAAAATAGCTCAGTCCTTTTATTTTGGAAGGTTTCAAGTTCTCTTCAAAGTTAGTCAAATCTCAGATCATGTAAGCTGTTCCAATCGTTCACCCATAAAACTAAAACGTAGAGGTTCCAACATGACGCAGAATGACTGCTGTGAACGTGTAAGTATGAACACATGAATGCATGTAAAAAAAAACTGGGGAATACAGAAAGAGTTTATTTTTTACTCCTGTGAAAAGATGATACAAGTCTTCCTATATTTTATCATTCATTATAATTCTTAAAAATTGTATTTAGGGGCGTCAGTGTAGGTCAGAGGTTAAATTGCACGTCCCATATACAGAGGCCACAGTCCTCGATGCGGCGGCCCCAGGCTCGAGTCCAACCCTCAGCCCCTTTCCCATGTTTCCCAAACTATCCACTGTCCTCTCTCTCTTTTTAAAGGCATAAAAGGCCAATAAAAACATTTATAAAATATGACTTTTTTTAAAAAGTTCCTTCAAACATAGAAGGAATGAATCCCTGATGACGTTAACAAAAAAGGTAAATGCAGTCCTTTGCTGCCACCTGCTGGACAAACCTGGTAAACATTCAACTCCCTTTAAAGCAAGATGATTCATCTGTAGAGGTTTTATCCTAATAATAAATATGCTTAATCACTGCAGTGTTGAGTTACACCATCACTGTTTTTACTGCATAACAGAACTGTACAAATACGGGGGTAAATCTAATGTTAATACATGTATGTAGACGCAACACAGGCGACTGTTCGTACCTCACAGAGTGAATCTTTTAATACAGGTGTAATTAGCTTATATGACATGTCAACTGACAGCAAGAAATCCAGGTCAGAGTCACACGTTTGATGCTTTTCGTTCAAGATATATGTCTATTAATGAAACATTAATATATGTAATTAAGTGACAGAAATCCAGTCAGTACGTGTTTAAACTAATAGAAGCAGCCTTGTTGCCTTTTCTCTGAACGCTTGACTTCTGGTTAAAATCAAATGTTACTTCTGCTTTCTGTCATTTTCACACGCTGCGATATTCAATCAGGACACGTAAACAGTTATTATTCACGCCTCACTGACTAAACTGGCATTGATATCCTGCTTTAATTCACACGCAGTCATATTTTCAAACGGCATCATCTGAAGGACGCCGCTTGCTTTCCTTTTCCGAGATGTTGCTAGGTGCTGCCATCAGCCATTCACAGTTGCCCTAACGCTGGCTCGTCTGAGGTCACTTAAGTTCCTCTATTCATTTGAAGACAACAGTGAGGATTGGCACCCGCCCACCCTCTTGTGTCTAGCACCCCTGCTGGGATCTGCGCTGAACCCAAATGAACCTGCGAGGATTTAGAAAATAAATAGACTTGCACATTTTTTTTCCGCCTCTAAACCACAAACGTCGGCGCTCCAGCAGCTGCGACAGCGACGATGACAAAACACGTTGCAATCATTGATTTGTCTCCGTGGGAATATGAATGTTTCATTACTGCGTATTTTAATTTGGAGGATTCGCCCTCGGTGCATTCCACAGATCCCATTTCTCAGGGTCAAACATAAACATATGTGTTTACTGTAAGAGAACTAAATATTGTAGCATAATAGGCTTTGTGTGTAAATGACTGCCCTAATGAGGATGCAAATTATCCCCCACAAAAAAAAAACAATTTGCCTCATTATCGACACATTGTAGCCCAATTATCTAAGAGGAAATATTCCTCCAGGCTGGATGCGCCAAAATCAAAATACGTCAGTGGTTTTTGTGCGTGGTTAAAAGACTCTGTGTATCCCTCTCACCGCTCTCAGATGGGGTCACTTGAGTTCATTGTTTTCGCCTGCAGTCGGAGAGCTCTCAGCCGCTCCTCACTTGAAATCTGGTGAGATGCTTCTTCTCCTTTTTTTTGATCAGGACGTTCTGACAGCCTTCTTTTACTGTCAGTTTTTTAAATCTTTCTCCCCCTGGTCCTCGCAACCACACACACAAAAAAAACATCTTGTCACGACAGGAGATGTCAGAACCTATCGCCATGGAAACAGTGCTCAAAAGTTTGGAGCGTCGACCCCCATTGTGACAACATCCAATCAGATTTTAGGAAAAGCTTTCAGCGCTGCATTACTTTAGTCTGAAGTGCGGTGTGGGTACATCTGTGTGGACCTGGTTCGGTGTGTCTGGGTCTCTGTGTGTGTGTGTGTGTGTGTGTGTGTGTTTGTGTGGTTAGTCCTGGTTGGTGGATTGTGTGGTGTGTGCGTGTGTGTTTGTGAGGAGTGGGAGCCAGATAGTGACTCATCACACCACCCCGGGGGTCTGAGATCCAACTCAGCTGCATGGTCTCATATCCACCTCTTCATCTGTTCAGCTCCACAGCACCTAAAGTCCTCTTAGAAAACTGCCGAGTCACACCTTGCCCCCCTTCCCCGACCCCTCTCCCCTCCTCCTGAGGACAGACGGCCGGGGTGCAGGCCAGTCCCACTTTCTTTGATGCTTGACACTCGGCTTCAAAGTCCTCGGCATCAAAGCGGGGGGGACTTGGGATCGGGCCCAGCAGCGGCCCGGCGTCCTGCCTTACAAGCACACGAGAGAGGGAGACAGGATAGAGCCGTCTTCCCTTTAGGGGCATCCGGATGTAACGAGGCTAACGTCCTCACAGGGACGCAATAGGACAAAGATGGAGATTGTAAACTTCCAAAAAAGAGAGCAAAAAAGTGTTGCAGGTGTCTTGGGGGAATAATGAGATACAAGTGAAAATAAGTTTTAAGTTTAACTTGTAAAAGAATCACTGCGTCAGCTCCCCTGAGGTGCACACTTAACATTATCGACATGTAGTACGTACATCATTTATCCTAGAAGCTGTCGGTAAAACTTTCTGCTACATAAGTAATGTTTATAAATGTGTATCGTTTGTACAACTTTAAAACTGAATGCTACAAAATAATTTATGATCTGGGAGGTAGTTGGCTGCCAGGTGGGCTTGGAAGGTGGCTGAGCAAACAGAACAGAACATGTGTAAGTAAAGGCTGCAGGCAGGAAAACAAACAGGTAAGCGACACAGGCAAACCTGAGTTGGACTCGGCACAAACAAACCGTGTATGGCACAACGATCCGGCAGGGACTGGCAGGCAGTGCAGGGGTTCTTTTAGGAGCAGGTGATTGCTTGATGGCAGGCAGGTGTGCTGATTGGAGATCCATTGCAGGTGTGCGGAGAGTGAAAGAGACAGAGGGCAAAGGGGGGAGGGGGAAAACAAGAACACACTGAGCACTCCTTACTCATACTGAAACTCTGAAAGTAAGTACACATGTGTCACGGAGGAGGGACTTTGACACCAACTGTCATGAGGATTTAAAGGAGAGGAAACATATCTGACAGAAGTAAATATTTTTGAGACTTGTAAAAGTAAATTGAGATATAATAATAAACCAAATTGTATAAACAATAAATAAAAGTGTTATTTAATTTTAAACAAAGTGCAGGATTTCCACTGAAGAATCTAAAAAACCCAGAATGCACTTTGAGTTCAAAGATGTCATTATCCTTTGTGCAAGCAGTTACTAAAGGTTGACACATAGGACTTCTGAAGTGCGCACCCTTCTACTTTAAGGTCTCGCTAATGAGCCAACAATACTTCAAGAGGGCGCAACAAGTGAGCTTCCAGAAACCCCCCGCCTTTGTTGTCTCGGCCTGCTTCTTCTGGGTCCAGAGGGGGTCTTTGCCTCTTCATCTTAAGCCACTGGCTACTTCACTGTGCTGCCTGAAATGCAGCTTAAATGGCTAGGAACGACCTTTAGCCTCTGGTGCCATGAAACCTCGACAGGGCGAGCTTTGGTGTTTTCAGGACGATGTTTTAGCAGCTATCATAGCTCTGTTCGCTCATAGGCCTCTGCTACAGAGTCTTCCCAGTGTACAGAGGGCCTGATGGTTAAACTTTTTTGTCTAACCAAAATAGGCCTTATTTGGTTAGTAGCGATCTCTGGAGGAAATAAGAGTTGGCAGATGGAAACCGCAAGCTCATCTCGCAAGTTACACTGATTGTAAAGCTTAGTTGCCTTGCTCCTATGTCCCACACATCCTTTCAGCTGATCTTCCTCCTCCTCACTCCGTCCACATCTGCGAAGGGAGACCATCTTCGCTCTGGTGCTGTGGCCACATTCCAAGCTGTGTTGTAGGCTGTTTGCTCCTTCTTGCTGAACATGTCCCACAATGTCTTCATGTCTGAGAGCTGCTATTTCCTCCTCCACGGCTTTGGCCGACCTCCATGTGCACCCAGATGCCAAGGTTGGCACGTTGTTGCTTACCAAAGAGACTCTTTGCTCATTCAGTGTCATCTGGAGTTCCATGTCTGCACACTTGAAGTCCTGTGTGGGACTAAAGAGGGGGCAGCATGAAGACATTGTTCCTGTTGATGTCTGTGGGGGTACGGCGCTGTGGAGCTCGGAGCCAGACCAGACTGTTACTCATGCTTTGATATGATTTGGACCTCATAGGGTAGAAACCACAAACTACATGCTCCAGGTCTTTCATCTTCCAGGCAGCTTGGTCTTGTCGGCATTCAGACCAGTCATAGGTAGGTAGGCCGGATCTGACTTTGAAGACAAAAACACAAATCAAGACGGTAAAAAAAGGAACCAAAAGTGGCTCCTGTGTGTGTGGAATGTGGCAGGTGAGGTAGCAGCAGGTGGATGGGAGAGGTCGGGTAACTGCAGGGCTCGTTATAAGTAGGAACAGGCTCATACCCCAGATGGGTTTAGAGGAAGGAAGATCTGAGGGCCTCTGGTGGAGAGTTGAAGAATGGCAGTGGGAACAGGAGAGTGGGAGAACTGAGCAGGGTCTGAACACGTTTTCTGGTGGCAAGAGCATCAACACACCCTCCACGACAGTTGAACACCCCTCATGCAACAGGTTTTAAGGTGAGAATTACCAACATCCTGTAAAACATATTAAAAAGAGGGGACTTAAAATAGTCTTTATTTTGGCCTTTGTATTCACAGCGGAGTACAAACATGATAATGACTCACATTCGTGGTATTAACCTCCAGAGTATCCTGGTGATGATGTAAGATGAAAGCAGGCTCACACGTCCCAGCAGCTGGACTTTATTTGATGGGATTTAACGAGCAGTTATTCTTGGCCTTAGTGCCGTCACGTGTCGATTGGCAGAAAAAGTAGTCAGCAATTGTTTCAGTCTGTTGTAATCGAAAATGTCCAAAAGAAAATCCCTACATGGCTCCAGCTTTTTGGACGTGCTTGCCTGTTTTTCGAAACCGCCAATCTTTGAAATTTGGAGTTTTGGTTGGACAAAAACAAGACATTTAAAGACTTAGGAATGTTGACATTATTTCCCTCGCTTGGAAAATTAAAGTAAATTTAGTCATAAGAATATTTTAAGACCTGATTTTGATGGAGTGTGAATCATTTCCTAATCTAAGATCTGGAGCTGCAGAGCACGTCGAGCACTGCCTACATTTTCATGTGTGCGTTCGCCTTTATGACAATGTGAGTGCCTTTGACATCAGTCAATTTTAATTTGGTAAAACACTTTATTCAGAAGCTTTCTTCCAACCCTGATCATGATGTGGACATCTCAGCTCTGACTGGAAAAACTGCTCTAGATTCAGAGATAGCACCCAACCCCGAATGACACTTCCTCATGTTAATATATGACTGAAAGCTGCTGTGTTGACACTGTATGTTCATTCTCAGAAAAACCTGCATATGTGTGTTTGTTCCTCATGTGCTTGTGTGTGTACATAGTCCTGTATGTTCATCTCAGAGATAAAACTGTGGTAACCTCTTCAGCAGTAATCCTTGCTGCCTGTCAGTGCGGCCACCGGGGCGCTCTTCACTGCGACTGTCTGGAACATGCACACACAAACACACACGCACACACACTCACACATAAAACCTTCATTATCTTCCAGTATCTGGGGCACCTGGGGACAACCTCTTTGTCTGAAGCCACGCAGACGCATACGTAAGCCTTAGTCTGTACAAGCGGCACAGGTAGCTGTCTGACTGTATGTGGGGCACATGAAGCAGAACTGTGCAGACATAGCGGCCTCACCTGACCGTCTGGAGCCTCGCTGCTCTCAGCACACAAGGTCAGACCTCAGATGAGAGGCGTGAGGGGCAAACAACACTGAAAGAAGAGCACTGGCCTGTGTTTGGAAATAAGATAGTAGGGAGAGACAGGCAGAGAGAGAGAGAGAGAGAGACAAGAAGAGGTCTTTCACACTCTTTTGCTCTTTTTCTGCTCGGCTGAGCAATGGACAGAATGTGCAGAAAGTGACGGAGGCAACCTTTCGCAGAAGGGGATGTTCAGATGAGAGGCTTTATCTAAACAGCACGGGTGAATGCTTTTTCTCAGCGTGTGCATGGATGCATTGGCGTGTTGTTGGTGTTTTGCACTTGCTCTGTAAGTAACAAGGAGTGTGCTTAGCAGGTAAATTACTTCCACAAAATATAGCTTATTAAAAATGATGATTTGGAGCTGGAAAAACCAATTTAAAGTTGATTTCTAGGCCCTATTATCAGCATGAGCCCCCCTACGATTCACCTACACTTCTGGAGGAACAAATGCTTTCCTATTCAGTTTATTTCTTTAACCATGAACGCATCATGAATAAAAACAAGGGTGCAAAATGTAGTAAAAAAAATAGCATTGATTTTATTGAGTACATTCTGCAATGATTTGTAAACGATTCTGTCCGTGAATGTCACCCTGCCAACACGTGATCTTTCTAACAGATACACTCCATTGATAGGAAACAAGTCTTTTACTGGATCTAATTGAATTCTCTGGCGGGGTCAAGCTGATTTTAGGGTCGCTCAGTCCCTCGAGTGTGTCATATAAACATGGATGGATTCTGCTGTAGGTGGTGGAAGGATAATCTGCCCGGTGTCCAGGACGCAGGATATGGATTACGCACCAGTTGCTGCTTGGGGAGATAAGAACAGATAAGATAATTCATAGGTCATGGACGTTCGCTTCCCCTGTCTGCACGTGTTGTGTAGACTTGGAAAACCACTTATGAAAACATGTTGCCTCGGGTTACCTCAGGAATCTTGTGAGAGGAGCTGCAGAGTGCGTGAAGCCAAGGCTGACGGTCCCTGCAGAGAAAGAGCTGCAAAGAATCTGAGGACATCCTCAGGCAATCGTGCACTGAGCTGACACGAGGGTTCCTGTTTGTATGGAGCATCTGAGGTCTCAAGAGTGGCGCTGGAAAATTTGTTGAATAAGTCATTTTTGTTCAGAACTCAGTTGGTCTGAGAGCGAACACAACGTTCAATCAATCAATTTCTATTTATAGAGCATTACATTCATGACTTCATTTACTGAGATCAAACATTTCTCCAATGATCCCCGGGAGCCTGTGACACGATGGAGCCCGTATCCATGAATTCAAGGTTTAATCCAAAAGACGACTGGACTTGCTTGAAGTTCCTGCACCTGTTGCTCCTCTGTGGCTGTGCTGGCATTGGACGTAATAGTAACAGAGGTGAAACTGTATGAGCGTGGCGGAGCCAGCAGGACAGAACAGCACTGTGTGTGTGTGTGTGTGTGTGTGTGTGTGTGTGTGTGTGTGTGTGTGTGTGTGTGTGTGTGTGTATGCGTCGCGTGTTTTGTTTGGTCATTGCTTGGTTCAATGTAAAATGGCAAAGGCGGCGTAGAGATGGAGCTTTGTTAAGCAGCAATTGCCCTGAGTGGAAGATGATTCTGAAAGAGAGTGGCCTGATAATTGAAGGCTGTACCTCCCATACTACCCTTACCGTGCTTTCACACCTGACAGCTTTGGTCCGGAATTTCAGACTTTACTCCAAAAGTCCGGTTCATTGGGACAGGTGAGAACACGCATTTGAACTCTGGTGCGAACCATCTACTGGACCATGGTCCGCCAGAAAAGTCGGGACTTAGTCCTTTTCCAAACGAACCAAGGTCTAGTTCGATTCAGGTGAGAACATAATCTGACTTAAATTAGGACTAATATAGGAAGCAAACCAAAAAACTGGGCATTGTGGGTTGTTAATGGATGTTGACACTTGCAGAGACACGCAGCCAGGCAACAAGATAAGTCGAGTCTTATAGAAATATGGGCTGATCAAACTATTTCACAAATGCACAAAAGAATACGGAGGTGTTCAAATTGTTCAGTGAGAAACTAAAGGAGAATGGAACTGATCAAACTGTGGAATAATGTTGTAAACTCAACATTACATTAAAGTCCGTGGTAGTGTTTAGTCTGATTTAGGAGTGTGCTCTCTCTTGGTTTACCTCGGGGAGTTTTCCTACATGGAAATTCTGACCAATCAGAAAGCACTTTCCTGCTGCTGTGTGAACACTTGTAACAATTTGGTCTTTGATTCGGACCAAACAAACTGACTTTAGGTCTGAAAGCACCCTTAGAGACTTTAGGAACCACAAGAACGCATGCATTATGGGAACATAATGTTCAAGAGGGGTAATAGGTCACAGTGAGCTCTTGTGCCTGACCATTAAGAGCTTAGTAGGTGTGAGAAGAAGGATTTTAAATTATATTCTAAATGTCACAGGGAGCAGAGAAGCTAATACAGGAGAGATGTGATCTCTTTTCCTAGTTCTTGTCAGTACACGTGCTGCATTACCTGGGTTCAACTTAAAATCATGTCAGACAGCAACTAAGCAGAGCGACAGTGGGAGGGCAGCAGATAAGAGAGACCACCACTACTAGTTCATTTGTGTTCTTCAAGTTCTCTTGCGGGAGAATCTGACAACAAGGTCAGTCCCAAAACCACTGATAACGGTATTTTACAAAGGAAAGGAGAGAAATGAAAAGTTACTTTAAGTTAATAGAAGCAAAGAAAGAAGTGTTGCAAAGAAAATGGAGAATGTTGACATTTCACTTTAGGAGTAAACTCCAGCGTGAATACCAGTTAGTCAAAAATAAATGATTTGTATTTCTGTATCACTTCACATGCAACTCAACAGTGCGTCCATTGATCAGACCCCCCCCAACAGTTCCACTTTAGAGTTTTTACAGATGGCCTCCAGTATATCAATTTGTTTATATTAACAGACAATGATGTCAACAATAAAATGAGAATAATCTCAGTTCGAAAGCTCTACTTTACTTTGTTTGCAATGTAAATACGTCCATGTCACCATGTCGACAAGTGGGCTGACCCCTCACCTGCACTTTATCAGCAGAAAGCTAACACTGATTTAAATGAATGGTGCGACTCTTTTTAAAGGCAATACGCCAGGGGTCCTACTGTGTGGTAATTGTTGTTAAAATGGAAATCAACATTTGTGAATATGGCATTTCAAATCTATTTCAAAGCTGTTCATTTTACAAGCATTTCCACTGCGCTAAATCAAAGCACTTAACCCACTTATAAATAGTGAAGCACAGTGTGTAATTCCTGAACCAGATCATCACCATTGCATCATGTTCATGCAAAAGGTTAAAACAAACCTCAAGGAAATGAAGCATCCACTAAATGTATTTGTTTTACTTCTGAAACAACCACCAATCCTCCACAATTCTGTCAGATGTATTTAACTGCACAGTGATCTCACTGATGTAGCAACATGGCTAAGTTTAATGTTACACTATGTGCAAAATATTCCTCTGTAAAAGGTCAAAGAGTTGTTCAACTGTGTGGTGATTTCACATATTGCTATTCATTTTTGGATAAAGCAAAAGCAGTTGGACCAATCCCTGTACGTACACACACACACATCTAGTAAATATATTAATAATGACAGCTAGCTATATTTATTAATGAGTAGCTAGCTATATATTTAATTTGTAGCCCAGGCATTATATAGGGGGAGGAGTGTAAATGTCTTTAAAAGCCTTATCCTCCGTTATTACACAGCTGTTTTAAGTACTTGATTCTGATTTGTTAATTAACACACACAAAATGTATTTGTCAATAGCAGGTCATATAGCTGTGAACAGACCGTTGCTAGGGATTCTGCTCTAGTCACACAATCCTGAGGACTAAATGTAATCATATCAATCTGCCGAAAGAAGTCTAGTAAATTTGACGAAAAGAAAACAGACAAAACAGAGGAGAGAAAGCAATAAAGGTGACAAAACTGTAGGTTACGACAGTAAACAGTAACAGTTAACATTAAATGGAACACAGTGTGGGCTACTGCGGTGTTTAAACGGTGAACGGAAAAGAAAATGTCAACAGACTCTGACATCAACAAGACAGAAAACCTCATTCAGGTGCTGCGCTGCTTCCTGTGGTCCATTTACCATGTCTTACTTCACCATCAGTGGAATTGATTTCATTTAATGAGTAAAAACAGCTAGGTTAGCTCATTTTAATGTGAGTTATAACAGCTAGCTTAGCTAATTTTAATGTGAGTTATAACACTTAGGTTTGCTCATTTTAATGCGAGTAATAACAGCTAGCTTAGCTCATTTAAATGTGAGTAATAAAAGCTAGCTTAGCTCATTTTAATGTGAGTAATAACGGCTAGCTTAGCTCATTTTAATGTGAGTTATAACAGCTATTTGGGCACCAGGTTGGCTTAGTGGTTAAATCGGGAACCATATACAGAGGCTATGGTCCTCAATGCAGAGGCCTTGGGTTCAACTCCGGCCCTTGGCCCTTTGCTGCGTGTCATCCTCGCTCTGTCTTCCCCTGTTTCCGGCTCTGATCACTGTCCTCTCTTCAAATAAAAAACAAACAATAATCTTAAAAAAATAAATAATTATCAGTTAGCTGAGCTCATTTTAAAGCGAGTACAGACAGCTCCCTTAGCTCATTTTAGTCAGAGTAACAACAGCTAGGTTAGCTCATTTTAATGTGAGTAACAACAGCTAGGTTAGCTCATTTTAAAGCGAGTACAGACAGCTACCTTAGCTCATTTTAGTCAGAGTAACAACAGCTAGGTTAGCTCATGTTAATGTGAGTAACAACAGCTAGCTTAGCTCATTTTAATGTGAGTAATAACGGCTAGCTTAGCTCATTTTAATGTGAGTTATAACAGCTATTTGGGCACCAGGTTGGCTTAGTGGTTAAATCGGGAACCATATACAGAGGCTATGGTCCTCAATGCAGAGGCCTTGGGTTCAACTCCGGCCCTTGGCCCTTTGCTGCGTGTCATCCTCGCTCTGTCTTCCCCTGTTTCCGGCTCTGATCACTGTCCTCTCTTCAAATAAAAAACAAACAATAATCTTAAAAAAATAAATAATTATCAGTTAGCTGAGCTCATTTTAAAGCGAGTACAGACAGCTCCCTTAGCTCATTTTAGTCAGAGTAACAACAGCTAGGTTAGCTCATTTTAATGTGAGTAACAACAGCTAGCTTAGCTCATTTTAAAGCGAGTACAGACAGCTACCTTAGCTCATTTTAGTCAGAGTAACAACAGCTAGGTTAGCTCATGTTAATGTGAGTAACAACAGCTAGGTGAGCTCATGTTAATGTGAGTAACAACAGCTAGGTTAGCTCATGTTAATATGAGTAACAACAGCTAGGTTAGCTCATGTTAATGTGAGTAACAACAGCTAGGTGAGCTCATGTTAATGTGAGTAACAACAGCTAGGTGAGCTCATGTTAATGTGAGTAACAACAGCTAGGTTAGCTCATTTTAATGTGAGTAACAACAGCTAGGTTCGCTTATTTTAAGAAGGCTACAGAGTTAACCGTTGCTATGGGCGCAGCTCTCAATGTGAGTGTAACTGACTATTTTTAAATGGAAAACGGAAAGATAATTATTTTTATATTTACAAAATTTCTGAATCAATATTTTTATGGCAAATTATTGATTTTGAAAGTATGTAGCTGTGTTATAATTGGGATAATGTATAGTGAGCAGGTTGTTACCGTCGAATGGTTCACTCAGGGTTCACTGTACATTATCCCTTACTTGGCTTGTTCTAAGCAAAGGTAGTCACATGGATGCAAATTAGCACGTGACACAAATTGAGGCAAATATGAAACCTTAGAAGCTGAAATGTCCCAGCTTGTGTTAAATTCTCAAGACAAAAGGGTAAAGGACAGAAATTGGGGGGAAAACAACTGAAAGCGCAGCAGTTGGCAGCTTGTTAGCTTGTAGCTATAGCTAGCATAGACTAACAGAATAAACAGGGACTGAAACCGTCAAACAGTCACATTTGTGCAAATATGTGTTGTGGTCCATATGAACACACCTTTATCACACTCAACCATACAAGTTACTAAAAAACCTTCCCACAGGAGCCTTACTTTTTTGTGACTTTGGTTCAAATCTTCCTCAATTAGCAGTGTTTCAACAGCTTTAGCCTCTCCACCCAAACAACATTATACCTACAGGCTGAACTCCAGAAGTGCTTTTTCCCCACCTTAGCATCCATATGATACAAGCTAGTATAGCTAAATGTAGCAAAGCTTCTTTTAAAAGGCAACAGGTGTGCAATGTTTGAAGGGGTCATCAACACTAATGGGACGCACCTGGACGTGTTTTGCTCGACACTTTAAAACCTAAGCAACTAATTTCTCTTTTCACACACAAATGTGTAGAACTATACTTGTGAGGACATTGTATTGTTTACATTTACTCTTGATAGGGTAATGCTAGCCTTAGCCACAACTAAAGCTAACTTGTAGCTTAAAAACCAAAACAGCTTTACCCTAAAGTGATACATGTTTAACCCTGCGAGCACCACATTTGTGTTCCTGGATGGGGGTTGATTTGCCATGATTTAAACGGATTTTATTCTCTCTGTGATAAAAACAGAACAGAATTAATCAGATTTTTAGATGCTGCTCGGGGGTATTAACTCCTGGAAAGCAAGTAGGTGGTATTCCCACCTCTGTGGAGATCCACACGTCAGAGGTTGCAGAGACATGCGTCATGCAGGGGCCGCTCTGTACAGCACAGCACTGAGGCTCTGTAGAGGGGGAGGATGGGAGAGAGGAGAGAGCCTGGAGGGGAGGAACTATATGTCAGGTTGCACTTTGATCTTGACATCCTATGCGATCATCGGATGTGCTGAATACATCAAGAATTGAAACGATGAACTGATTCTCTTCGATGAGGTATCCATGTTGTCTGATCAAGTTTTCTGTCAGAATAAGAAAAGAGACTGTGTGTAATCTGACCGCGGCTCTGTTATCCAGAGCAGCACCCGGTGACATCGGCGACGGCCAGATCCCCAGATAAATTGATCTCATAGCAACCACATTGCCATGGCAACCAGGATACAGATGCCATGCTGAGGTGATGTGGAGAGCGACTGTCTGCCAGACTGGCACTTTTTCCAAAAGAAAAAAAAAAACATAAATGCATGATTCATCTATTTTCCGTCCCTAAATTATTTTCTTGCATCATTGGCCTCCTACTATTTCCTGCCTGTTCTTCTTTCATTAATTACTTTTAACCATTTCTCCAAAGCAGACTCCTCTTACCATGATGGATGTTCCTCATCAGTGTGGATCAGTGACACTTTTCAAAGTGGAAACATTTAAAGGTAACATTTCTAAGCACCTTATTCTTTTTTTGTTAGTCGTTATACAAATTAATTAAAATAAAAAAACATTCAAACATTAGTAGTATTGTCACATTTCTCAGTGGATGCGACTCAGAGGTACAGTGGGCCGCCCACTAATCAAAAGGTTGGCAGTTCGATCCTCAGCTCCTCCTTTCTACATGTCGATGGGAGCAAGATACTGAACACCAAGTTGCACCTGGAGACATACCCTGTGGTGTATGAATGTGTCTTAAACAGTAGCAAAATAGTGAAAGTGTGAGTGCTGAAATGTAGTGTAAAGCGCCTTGAGTGGGACTAACTAGAAAGGCGCTCTGTTAGTGCAGTCCATTTAGTATGTACATGCATTTATTCATGTACTAAAAGAAACTAAAATAAACTAAGTATAACTTTGGCGCTGTCGCCTCAAAGCTAGAAGGTTCCTCGTTCTAATCCCGGTTCGGACAGAGTGGGCCTCTCTGTATGGAGATTCCAGGTTCTCCCCGTGCATGCATGGGTTCCCTCCAGGTACTTCTGCTTCCTCCCACAGTCCAAAGACATGGTTCATTGGTAACTGATGAAACTGCCCGTAGTCACAAGTGTGAGCGTGAGTGGTTGTCTGTCTTTACGTGTCAGCCCTGTGATTGACTGGCGATCAGTCCAGAGTGTAACCCCGTCTCTCGTCCAATGACAAGGGGGATTGGCTCCAGGCTCCCCCGTGACCCCAAAAAGGTCCGTATAGATAGTGGAAGAATGGATCATTGTAAAAGTACAATTAAAGGACAGGTCAACAAAGACTCCTACTGTCAATGAGGGGTCTCTTCTTAGTGTGACTCAGAGTTAGTCAGATTTTCACATGAAAAGAAGCTGAGTGGAAATTCAGAAATAAAGGTCAAATTTCAGATGTTGCATGGCTGAGAAGAACACGATGCGACCAAGACAATTAGCGAAATAGACTTACCAAATACACCGATCAGCCAAAACGTTATGACCACTGACAGGTCGAGTGAATAACATTGATTATCTCGTTACAAAGGCCCCTGTCAGTGGGTGGGGTATGTGAGGCAGCAAGTGAACATTTTGTCCTCGAAGTTGATGTGTTGGAAGCAGGGAAAATGGGCACACGTGAGGATGTGAGCGACTTTGATAGGGACCAAAGTGTGATGGCTAGACTGGCTGGCTGTTTTGGTGGCAAAAGGGGGACCTACACAACATTAGGCAGGTAGTCAGTAAAAATAATCAAACAACTGAAGATGTGATTTCAACGTACACTGATGCTTCTATTTAGCTAAGGAGACAAAATATTCTCCACAATGTTTAAAGTTTGAACGGCACTCTTTTAATTACATCACAGGGGTTTTATATCAAGCTGGACAATTAGCATAAAGAGCTGTTCATCTTGATGCATTCAGCTCCTTGTATTTGCAGTAGTGGGAGGTAATGTGTGTAAATTCATTGTTGTTTAATTTGCAGATTTACTGTGAATTAGGTTAAAATGTTGTCCCTCTTGAAGAAATGCATCAATGCGAATGTGCAATAACAGGCAAGAAGTGAACACTGGTGCCTTTATGTACCTTTAATACATTAGTTTGAACTTATACGAACTTTAAATCCAGTACCAGCATACCTCTGTCCAACTCCCCTCTGGAAATGCCTCCTCATTGCCTCTACAATGCTTTCCATCATATTATTATTGCTTATGCTGTGTGCATAGTTTATGAAAGGGACTCCAGGCCCCCTGCTTTTATTGTCTAGCTCATTTTATTTATTGCTAGTATAGGTTGTTTCCACAAGTTATATTGTCTGCACATTTCAATATGAGATTTACCTTCAGGGACCAAAATGCCATATCTCCCAGCTCAGTAAAATGCTGTGCTGTTTGGTACATATGTGTTGTCCTGTACATCCTTTATGATGTTCCTATATGGCATTTGGAATAAGATGAAGCTCCTGTGATAACACTGCTTACTTTCCCTGGGGGTCACTGAGGTCAGGAAATCAAAAAGTGTGTTCTAAGTGTGAGCCTCTCCTTCTCTCTCTGGATACACTGTCTCATGGTTCCAAACCTTGTTTGCTACATCATATGACTTCAAGTGCCTGCAGCTAAATGTGAAGTCATGGGATTGGCTAGACGAGACAGATATCATTTCAACAAGACATTTAATGTCCTCTAAAACTGTACCTTGTTTTGATCAGCTTAATGATGATTTAATGTCATGAACTGAAAATGACAGCAAGGCTCAGGAATATTCTGACACAAACCAAGTCAGTGCTATAGCCCCTGAGTCGGAGCAGAAGGGGGCGCTGTTTTTATGTTGCATCAAATTTGATCAGGATGGGCTTCTTGTGCTCTGCAAGTAATCCAGAATGCAAGGGGTGGAGTCACAGGTGGGGTTGAACGATTGGAGCAACAACAACAAAAAAATTACAGGGAAACACTTTACACACAGTACCTGACATAAACAATAAAAAGAAAAGCTAACAAGTCTGTGACCTACAATATGCTGATGAAACTGTAGTTTATTCTTACCTTAATGAGTATTTCAAGCTGTATTCATTGGCTACATTCAAGTTGTAAACATTTACATATTACTACCTTCTAATGTTGATAAGCTAAGCTAATATGCTAGCTTATGGTCGCCGGTTAGCATACATTTGGAGTTGTTTGTCTGACGACCTGATGGATGTAAATGAACCCTTATTCAGCTCTGTTGCACTAGCTAGTTGTTAGCTGAGTATTTCTATAGTATGGTGCTGGACAAGTAGCATACAACAGGTTTTTATAACTATTTTGAAAGGGAAAACCCACCTGCTGTAGCTTGAAAAACATTGATTAAAGCAGCGTGACTGAACCACAACAGTACATTTGTCATCTACTAAACCAAAAAACTGAGCTAAAAGAGGCTAAATGACACATTATTGTCTCCTAATGTTAATCAGATAACATGCTAGCTAACGGTTGCCGGTTAGCATACATTCAGAGTTGTGTTTCTAACGACCTGATGAATGAAAATTAACCCTAATTCAACTCAGTCGTGATTTCCAACAACTACTAATAGAATATCTGGCTCTTTAGCCGCTAAATGCTGCACTACGTACACCAGCTAGTTGCTAGCTTAGAATTTCCGTAGTATGTTGCTGGACAAGTAACATACAATGGGTTTATTTTGGAAGGAAAACCGTCCGGCTATAACTGGAAAAACATTGATTAAAAGCAGTGTGACGAACCTCAACTTAAAATTTATTTGTCGTCTGCTTAACCAAAACACTGAGCTGAAAGAGGCTAAAATGCATCGTAGAGTTTAGAGGATCCGTGGTGAGTTTCTAATTCTCTGTGGGTTTGTCACTAGAAGTGACTGCTTTCTCATTTGATCCATTGCAATCACTGATGCAGCTTTAAATTAACTTTAAGTTTACTTTAGTAAAAACTGAGTTTGGTTGCACAAGCATGATCATGGATTTGTATCAGATGATGCTTAACAGAAGATAACCAGCTATGTTGCCAAAATGTCTTATTTCCAGCAATTAGTTCTTACTGATATTTTAGAGGTTGACCTACCTCGGGAATATCCCTGCATGCTACAACATGGATAATAAGTTGAGGCTATTTTTGTTACTCAACAGTTATTAATTTGATTTAACCAGGAATGCCCTTATCGTGAGTAAAGAACTTTTATGCGTTTGCCAGGAAAGTTAAAAAATTGTTTGGTCTAAATTAAATGACATTTTGAAATAAAGTAACAGAAAAAAGATGTTTTTTGCTACTTTCGCCTGGTGCCTGTATTTCTGGTAGATAAATGTGAGATTAAGAAAAACAGCAACATCTTACAAAAAATGTGGCCATAGTTTTATAGATGTACATACTGTAAAGACTCTTACTTACTTTTAGTTTGGAATAGCAGAGGGTCTGCGGTCTGTTGTCTTTCAACATACCTAGACTTTGCACTTTGAAGTTTTGCAGCTTTGCAGTTGGAAAAACAGTTTGCTTCTTATAGTGAGTGTTACATATCTAGTTCCACCTTTAGACCCTCAAGCTGCCTCCAACACAATGTTAACATTGATAAAACTAATACGGCCCCTTTGGAGGATAACAAGACATTACACTCCTTATTTATATATGCAAGTTTAAATCTGAAGCGTATATGATATGATATTTACTTCATTAGACATAGAGGTCTTTTTTTTTTTTTTTTTTACCTTAGGTAAAAACTAATCTGAATGATCCAATGTAAAAGTATTGATTCTCAAGTACAGAAAGTTAATTGTTTTTTCTTTCTTCCAGAAATCAAATTAGTTTCTTTAAAATATTGGTAAAGATGTTACTAAAGGTAAAGAAAAATCAGTGTTGACCAGATTGTCCTTTTACTCTGAGAAGGACAGAGGAGCTTAATTCCTGTGTGGTATTTATTTTGTAATTATGAGGAACTAATTAATCAGGACATTGATCGTGCACAGTTACCTTATTCCGTACCGCAGCTGCGGCGGAAGCTACCTACTGGACTGAGTCCAAAAGTTTTTGTTCCTATGAGTCATTTCGACACACGAATTTGAACAAATAGGGCCCAGGTTTAAAAATACCGAACTTCTCCTTTAACTAAGGACTCAACTTGACTTGACTTGCCCAAGAAAAAATGACTCGAGACTTGCTTGAGACTTGGACCAAATGACTTGAGACTTACTTTGGAGTCAAGCAAAGATGACTTGGTCACAACACTGCTACTACTAAATACTAAATTTAAAATTAGCTAAGTTTCAACAAGTTGACATTAAACAATGGCAGAGACGTTTATTTTTGTGACGGAGGGGGCGGTTGGAAATGTGCACAGTGGGCGGGGCCTATGCAGATTCAGGAATATTTAATGAGGGAGAAGGAGGAGATGCCCTGGTAGGATTTTTACAAGGTACTTGTATGTACCATGTATGTAACATATTTTGCAGAAAGAAACAAATCAGACACCATTTATTATTTCAAGCAGAGCAATTTATGTCTTAAAACATGACTGGAGCTGGTCTTTAAATTTGGTGTAGTGTGGGGCGCAGGTTTAGCTCAGCGGTTAAATTGTGTGTACGGCTAGAGTCCTCGATGCGGTGGCCCTGGGTTCAACCCCTACCCTCGGCCCGCGTGTCGTCCCAACCCAATCCATTGTCCTTTCTCTCTCTCTCTCAGTAAAGGCATAAAAGGCCAAAAGTTTGAAGATTAATTAAAATGTATGCGACAAGTTTAATGACAAAAAAGTCATTGCAAATTAAATTTGTATGGGCATATGACAGTTCCCTTTGCGGTGTACTTTGCTTTATTATAACTTCAGGATTCTTAACACAAACACTGATGGGATATAGATGATGTATTGATCCAACTAGCTATAGCTAGCTTTAAAAGGGCTACACAATGTGGTGGTGAAGCACATGTTCCTGTGAGAAGCCCCTTGCAACCAATGAAAGGAAAAAGCTGACAACACATTTATAATTTATTACATTTAGAATTTTAAAGTGGTGCAAAACTTCTGCAAAAGTCTCTGTAAGTTGTCACGTAGTAGAAGAGATCGTTTCATTGAAAGTCTTTGCAGCCGGTTTGCAGGTCAAACATAGTTTTCGCATGTGAAGCGCTCCAAGGGTTCATATCGTGACGTTGTGTATGGTCTCTTCTACTCGTACACATGCACCAGCAGCAGTTCGTGACTGGCTGGTCCTGGGAGAATACTGCTTGTGTGATATGGTGCAGAGCATAATGATGAGAGTAAAAGAGTGGGCCAAAGTGTCAGCAACCCAGACCCCAGTGACCTCCCAGCATCCCTGCACGCAGCCCAAGTCTCTACTGTGTGGGTTTAATGTATTCAGGCTCCGTGATGCCGGGGTTAAATCTCATTATCTCTCCACATGCATATACCGTATGGGTGTGCGTGCCCTCATGCATTAATGTGGCACGCTGCATTAATGTATAAACGGAGGGGTGAACTGAGAGCACGAAAACTGACATGCAACGCAACCCCGGCCATTAAACTCCTTCATTGTTTCTATGCAAAAGAGGTCTGTCCCTGTTTAAACCTCGTTTTTTAATGAATTACAGCCCCGGAGGCGCAAACACAGTGATACAGTCAATCAGTGATGTCTGACCAAAGAGCTTTTTTGAAATTACAACAGTGACCTGAGACTGAGAGATAACAGAAAAAGTCAGGGGGAGGAAAAAAAGGAGGCTATCAGTGTGGAGCGTGATGCACCTCAGATTCTCTTCATGACAGCAGAGACGCTGGAAGGAGATCCAGTTCGAGGTCCTGAAACTGTGCACTTTGTTTTTCACTTATTCTGAACATGTTGGACATGACTGATTAAGATCATGTAACAACTTTTTATAATGTGTAGAACATTTTATTCTTAAAGGGATAGTTCGGTTTGTGTGAAGTGGGGTTGGATGAGATACTTATCAATAGTAAGTGTGCTACATACTGTGGATAGCTAGGCTATATGCCGCTGCAGATAGGGTCAGTCTCACAAGTAATTTATCCACTTATAAGTTTGTTGTCTCTTCTACAAACAGCTGACACAAACAGCTGATCCGACACCGTACACTGCAGGCGTAGTAACACATATGTGTTGCGGTCCACATAAAGTAGTGCCAAATAAAGAGGCTGTCATACTGAAAGTGAAACGCGGTGAATTATTCAAATATAGCGTACAAATGAAACCACTATTGATTACTATCAAGTTATGTCTGTAACATGATGTTATTTATTTATTTTTACTAACATATATACTTATAGCCTGTGGGAGACTAGTTTTTATTTCAGAGAAAATTAAGCAGGAGCCGCAATAAGGAGCCTGTGAGGGATTTTATCGATCAAATAAAAAGGAAAAGTTACAAAAATAACAACAACAACAGCCCGGGAAACACTTCGAAATAAAAGCATTGTGTACAAACGAGGGGAGTCAGTCACTTTTACTACAGGAAGAGACGTTAATATTGCTGTCAGAGATCGATAGGACTCACACAATTCATTTTCACCGAGTATTTTGGCCGAGAAACCATTTTCGGTGCTTGATGCGCGTGAGATACGTGCGTGTCACACCAGCATTGTGAAGATTTTCATTGAAAATGAACATGTCCCGCTGCTGTCACGCACACGCCACGCTTCCAGTGTTGCCCACAAAAGCACACATTGACCTGATGCGGTCAGCCACATACTAGGTTTTGACCTTTAGTCTTGTTAGGTGAGACGTCCTTATAAGTGGACATATTACGTGTGAAATCGACCCTATCTGACATTTAGCCTAGCTTCCTTGCCAGCTCTCCGGCCGGTATCTCAATACACGAGGCGTGCTGACCGGCATCAACTGTATGTAATACACTTACTATTGAAAAGTATCTCATACAACCCCACTTCAAACAAACCAAACTATCCCTTTAAGTATAATAAAGTTATAAGGTAGTGGCCAAGGTAGTCACACTCAGCAGGAGACTGAGTATCTTATAAAGCAGCTGCTGACATCGACAAACATCTAACCCACTTCTAAAAGTTCATTTAAGTGTAGCGCAATTACAAAACAGTCCTTATAAATCAAACCTTTTCTCACTCTGACAGCTTCTTGCCTCGGCCTCGCAAGGACTAAAGGCGCATCACTCAGCTGCCTGTGAGACAATCTTAGTAGCCTGTGTGAGGTGTTTATTATTTAGATCTGCAGCATATCTGACATCCAGTAGTCTCCTCTGAGCCGTGTGTTCACTCAAGCTTAAGTAGCCAGAACACAAGGGGAGCTCTGATAAAAAGATGTGATTGACTTTAGAGCCAGCTCAAGATCGCTGACTAAGTTGAAAAGTTTTTGTTACTAAAACTTCTGGATGGGAAGTCAAGCTATGCTAGGTGAAGAGGCTAAATTAGCTAGTGCTTGTCAGACTGTTAGCAGGAAGAGCAGCAAATGTAGGCTCTGTATGCGTGAGATGTCGAGGTCTGGCTAACGTTGCTTGCCTTGAGTGAGCTTCCTTCCCTCTGGGCTTGGGTTACTCGCAAGAAACAGGTTCATCTTACAACATTCTGTTGTTTTATAGCTAACTTTAGCTAGCTTGGTCAATATTGTCTCTTTCTCACTAGTAGTTGAGTTGAAAGTGTGGCCTGAGGTTAATGAAAACTGGCTGAGGTGGTGAACTTTTGTAAGTTATATTAGCTGGAACCTGTACTCTTGAAAAAAGTCCAGAATAGCACATTTTGAAGTGTCTTTGACATTATGAGAAGGTTTAGCCAAAACAGAACCACTCGCTTTACGAGGCTAACAGGCTCTGTGACACAATGTAGCTAACTTAAAGTTTGTTAGCTAATGAATGTTGCTGTCTAAAGTTAAAGAAATAAAGGCTATTTTTGCTACAAACACTTTTAGGCATACTTTATTCAAATAACCAAAAGATAAAATCTAAACTTTTATATTACAAGCTGATTGTGATATAATGCCTGGTTGTATGCGGGGCTGGTGCCCCCTCAGCACCCCCTCTTCCGACGCCCATGAGAAAATCTACATTAATCACATGGCTCTGTAATCCTAATTACATATGGCAGTGTGTGAATTCCTGCTTGTGCATATGCAACCATATATGTGTCACGTATAGCAGAGCGGGTAGCGCAGAGTGAAGAGGGCAGAGATTCCTGATTTAATGAGAAAGTGAGACAGATAAAGATAAATGGATTAAAGTGCGATGCATCGCAGCCCCTAATCAGCTCAGCTCTCTCTGTCTCCACGTACAGAAGATATCACAGCTGATGTAAAACAAACCTTTGATCGAATGCAAAGAGGCATGTTGTGTTTGATTTCCTCCATACATGATGACAGCTGTGAATATATGTAAAGATTTCCCTCTCTGCAGCTCCCCTCCCGAGATCTCTAATGACTTGACTCAATTCTTCTGATTAGCTGCCAAAAAGGGGAATATTTAAATTCAATAAAGAGAATAAATGCAATTAAATTAGCATTTCGTGGAAACTTGAAGTACTTCTGCATTTTCTGACCTCTTCTGCCTTTTCCTTCTTCATATGTTGCATGAGTAACGATCACTTGTGATTAAATAACTTAGAGCTGCAGAACTATGAATTGACTTTACATTAAGAGGTGATTTCCAGCCACCTTTTCTCGCGTGTTTCTCGGCTAAAAGTGGGTTAATGGTGAGTTACTAATCAGTCACGGGGACACATTTACACTCTGCTGTAAATTACTAAGCAAATGGAGCATCGCTAATCACTAATGGGCCTGAATGAGGCTGATTATAAGAGCAGGGGTCAGAAGAGGTGAGTGTGAACAAAAACAAAACAAAATAAAAGTAGGAAGATTGACAATCATATGGATGTATACACTCTGGCTGGGGGGGAAAAAACATCCTGAGAAACTGCACGAGAAGCAGGTGTGACGTCACCAAGCTGTCGTTTTGTAATTGGCCTCAAAAACAAAGTGTTTAAACCGAAATTCTTCCCGCATTTCAGTAAAAACTCATCCAGGAAGAACTTCGGGGTGTTTTTCTCCACAGTGGGCAGTAAAATCATCAACGTGTGATTTGACATTTATTAGGAACATTTTGTTCATTACATTGTTTTCAACATTACATCGTTTGGCAATCGATCATCGAGGAGGGCATCCTGCTAACACGACCCGCTGCCGGTGTCAGAAACATCAGTGTCGGTTTTCTGGCTTTGCCTTTTAAAAACCGAACTTCACAGAAACACCGGCGCGAGGCATCAGCCTGAATGCGCGCACACACACATACACACACACACACACGCACACGCACACACTGACGCACGCAAACATCCACGCACACACCAGTATTGTAGAAAAATAGAGTGATCACTAATTGAATCCATACAAAAAATAAGACAATCGCTATGAGCAATCAGTTAAGGTCAATACAAGCACAATACAGCCTACAGCCTACAGTTATAGGCTTCAACATGACTTTAGGCTATTTGTCAAAGAGTCCTGAATGTCTTTATGCAGGAAAACAACATCATGTGCCATAATGTGTGAACATCTGGTAGCAGCATCGGAATATTTCGCACTGTGAGTTGGACATGAAGCAGAATGAGAGCAGCAGGCAGTTCAGCATCTTTAAACTACACATGGAGCACCGCTGTTTGGGAATTCACCAGATCGTTCCTGTATTGCTCCAGCCAGTTCCTAAGCTCGGAAATCCGGTATCCCTCTGGCCCCCTGCCCCCCTGGTACACCACCCTCTCGTCCCTCACAATGTAAAGTCTCTCAAAGTAGGCTCCGTACGCGGCGTTGGATGAGTTGTCCATATTATCCACCACCACGTTGCTGCCCGGCACCTCTGCGAGCATCAGCCGGGCGGCTCTCAGTCTGTCCTCCAGGCAGCGGTGCTTGGGGATCTGATACGGCGCGTCCGAGCTCACCCAGCCGTCCGACGGATGCGCCTCCTCGATATATACAACTAAAAAGTCCGCAATGTCTTCGTACTGGCTCACGACGCGCTGAAACGCCGCCAGACGCGTCATGAATGGCGGTCAGGAGCAGCTGCCAAAGTTAAGGATGAGCGGTCTCTTCCCTTTCATGCAGTCCAGGATCCGGACCTGCCTCCGCTCCTGGACCAGCATCACCTCGGTGTTGGGCGCAGCGCGTCCGAGGTGCGCAGATTTGAGAAAGTCCAATTTCTGTCCGTACCACACCGCCCTGAGGGACTCCAAGGTGAACATCTTGTTGGAGTCAGAGACGCACACCGGCGGGTCGTCCGGGCTGTCCTGTCCCTCTCCCATTTTCAGCAGCACTTTTTTCCTAATGCACAAGAAATCCAGGAGCCACAGCATGACGGCGGCCAACAGGAAGCGGGGCAGCAGCATCAGGCACAGGGCTGCCTGCTTCAGCGCCCTCGCCATTTGGACACCGCCGGAGTCGTGCATCATCTCTTCCCCTGCCGATAGGATGCGACCGGGCCGGCGACAGAGACAGACAACTTGTAGTTAGTCACCTTTACCCATTGGAGAAAACTATCTGACGCACGCAGGCGCTCCTTTTATAGGTACAGCGGCATTTGAATAATGGGAAAAAAAGAAAAAGAAAGGAAAAAAACACGCCTCCGGTACCCGCACCGCCCACTCACATGGTGGGGATTACCTCCCGTCCACTCTGGGCTTCAAAGATCCACAGAGAGAGAAAAGAGAGAGAGAAGAGAAAAAAGAGAGAGAGAGTGTGTCCTCACTCCACATGTGAGGATGAAACTTGTCAGTGGATTGATGTTTGATGGGTTTGAGACTCTTGGATTAGTTTTAATTGGCTGTAGCTGAACGCACGGTCGGTTCTGCAAGTGGGAGAGAAAAAAAAACAGCCCTTTAAGTTGACTTCATTCTGCCGGTGGACTCGGATACTCTCCCTGTAATGAGTGCATGCAGAGGCCTCTGTGGCCACTAGAAGGCGCTGGACTCATAGGCTACAGACTGTGAAGGCCGGATGACTCATTCACTGATCTGCTAAAGGCCCCTGAACACCTCGTGAGGAAGAGGAGGCAGAGTAAACCTGCTGCCACCGGTTTATAAACGGAGACATATTCAGCTCAGTGAACTTTTCCTATTGGTGTATTTATGTCCGTCAGAACGTCCACGTGACCAAAAATTTGTGTTATACCTTTAAGGTGAAATTTATGAATGGAATATCTTTTATTGCACGGATAAACATGAGTGACACGCGCGTGACGTCATCGGAAGAGACGAGTCTATTTGCGGGTTTTTTAATAGCTGTTCCTATGCTTACTTTAAGTAAAGCGGCTCATATTTTCAGCCGAACTAGAGACAATTGTTATAAATCTCTGTTGTGTTTCTGTCTCTGTTTTTAGCTCACTTGTTTATTTAATTGGTTGGATATTTTTTCTGTTTTTAATACTTTAATACAACATCCAAGGGAAAATAACAAGGTTAGAAGTTGGATCCTAATTTCTCGTCCCCCAACCCCTATAACCAAATCTCGTCCACCAGCACCTTGTTATTCCCCTGAATGACAAAGGGATTTTGTTCTTGTTAGAACCAAGCTACTCAGTTTTGGATGGATCAAACAATTACGATAAGAAGGAGGATTTGTTGAGCTTTTCACACAGCCAGGGCCGCTCCTAAAGGGTTAAGCTTTCTGGGGCACCAGCTGCTAAGGAGGCCCACAGTGGCCAGCAATAACCTTGTTACTCTTTTTAATTGAAACGTAAAATACTTACTCATTAAAACAGTGAAGTGTAGCCTGTTTAAGAATGTTAACATCTTTCCCTTGAATGACATGAGTCATTTTTTTTTTTAACACGATGTCAAAACGTTGCATCATAGACGAGCCGAGACATGACAAGAGCGTAGATCGGGCTACGGAAAAGGATGGAGAAGAATAAGAAGGAGCTAGCAAAGGCTTTTGACCCAAACAATGTAGTACGAAGGGTGAAGAACTTCCGGCTTCTCCTGTGGATAATAATGACGAGGTGCCGCCTGTAAGAGGCTTACATGTCTGTGTTTACAGGCTCTTTCACTTGACCTTTCAGGGGGCCAGCCATATCTGTGGGCAGGCCTGCACACTGCTAGGCTAGTGGTTACTGGGAGTCCAGTGCTCATGCTAAGCTATGCTAACAGGTGTCAATCAACCGTCTAACATTCCCCTGTGTCAAAAAAGTCATATAACATTTAAATGATGTCACTCATAAGCTGTTTCTTACTTTATATGTCAGATCTCAACAGCTTACGTTCCAGTGCCTGTGATCTGGGAGCAGTGTGACTCGTCCACGGCAAAGTCAGAGAGTTCAAGAACACTCAAGTGGCTTCACGTTAACTTTGTTTGAAGGTAAAACAAAAGGTCCCTTAATGTCAATAAGTGTATTTGTGGAAAACTGCAGCGAGTAGGCCAAAGTTGAACCAGGAAATTTGTCTGTAAAGTGTGATGGGGTTTTTTTACAACAGAATTCCTGGGAAATAATTTGACTTTTGTTTTCTCTTCCATACAAACCCAGCTTTGCCCTGGAGGTTTGTTTCAAACCTGATCTTCAGACTGCCTCGTGTTTCCTGTCCCCGCTTGACTCCTCTTCAGTGATGTCACCTGGATCTCAGCGATTAGCTTCGTACACATAAAATGATATCCAGTGTTGTCCAGTTGTTGTAAACTGCAATGACCCTTAGACATGCATCTCTGTCAGCAGTACACCTGCAGCGTAGGGCCGACAAGACGCACATGAAACGATTTAGCAGCTGTTTCTTTGGAGGCCTCTGACGGCGTTCGCAGAACTCTAAAAAGAACAGCAGACGGCCCAGTGAGGGGAGGCTTCAACAAACCAGATGTGCAACAGCTACACGTCGAACATCTAAGCTGCTTTTACACAAACATCTGCAAACGTGAAGCCGGTTCATTTAGTAAACAAAGTAGTAGAGAGGGAAGCCAGGCACCGTGCTATTTAAAAAAGCCATGAACTGGCAGCATTTAGATGAGATGAGATGCTGTATAAAATATTAGATACACGTGTTTCACACTAAAAAAGCTAAGATGTGAGTTTTTACCTCCCAAGAGTTTGAATTAAAAAACACAGTTTACTTCTCTTAAATGTATCTCTTTGTTATGTAATCTCATAATTCATGAAAACTACAACACCTACAACAATCCTTTTCACACTCTCACAGTTTATATTTGGAATACATCACAAATAATTGTAACATTTAGAAGCTACAAGTTGACCGAAATATAAATACTATATTATAACTAAGTTGACTTTTCATGAAGTGACTATATATCGCAGTGGTTAGCGCCCACAGCCTGAAGGTCCCTGATTCACACCTGGCCTCTGCCTTGAACGAAATTAAAAGACTGAGCTGACAAAACAACTAAATTGTAATTAAAATTTAAGTAAAGCTTATAATCAACCTAAAATCTTAAGGCAGCTCAGACACTCACTTCTTTTATTCATTAAGCCATTCAGTCAATGGACTGATCTCCAGTCAATCACAGGGCTGACACACAGAGACAGACGACCTTTCACGCTCACACCTACGGGCACTTTAGAGTCACCAATGAACCTAACGAGCATGTCTTTGGACTGTGTGAGGAAGCCGGAGCACCCGGAGGGACACACAAATGCAAAATCATGAGAACATGCAAAATGCGGATTGGAACTAGGAACCTTCTAGCTGTGAGGCCACCGCACCACCATGCAGCCCATTATAATAATAAAATGTATAAATGTCTTTCTCTGGAATGTCATGAAGTAGTGCAGGCTGTTTTTATTTGTCCCGGCCCTGTGCGTCCAAAGTAAACTCAGAATGCACCCTTACACGCACCAGACTTTCTACTTTCTATAACGTAAACCCTTCTGTGTCAACATGAGACACTCAGAGAAACTGCTTCCTGCTTCTTCCAATGTATGGGCCAAACAACACTCGACCTTGCCCCTGGACACCGGAGTTTGAGTACTGGATGCAGAACTAAATGTAGCATTATTGTTCCAACCAAACCCCATGAAGTTTTTTTTTAACCTGAACCCTAACCCAACAGTGTTTGACGTAAGCCACATGTGAAACTGGAAGAAGGAGTATGTACGAGACGTGAAATGATGCTTAATGTGCACAAATGAGCTGCCGAAGGGAAGTGAGAAAACCTGGGATGTGAACGCATTAAGTACTGGTTTAACTTTTCCCTTGTGAAGAGACTGCATAAAAAATCACTCTGACGTCTGAGAGTAAAAATCCGACATTTTGCAATCACAATAAGCTGGAATAGATATTGTGACAAGACTCCTGGGAAAAAAAATAAAGACAAACAGAACATTTTCCCTTGAAATAAATGTGACTCAGATGCTAATGTGCTAACGCCCCGCCCTCGGGTAATTAAAGCTTACTAATGACACATTGTTTTCATCATCATTCTCTCTCGAACAAACTCTGTTCATTCAATCCAGTGACCTGTGTCGACACGATGAGCTGCTCTTTGCACTGAAGGCTCTGCATATGACAGCTGTAAGAAAGAGGCTTGATTAGCTTGTTACAGGATCAAGCCGATGAGCTAATGGCTGTTAAACTGCTTTCCTTGTATTGTTCTGTTTCCATCGAAAAGACAAAAGGATTCGGTGTCAATGGAATTTTAATGAGTTGCAAAATTGTGTAGTGAGAAACATTCTTACAGATTTTCACGAACAGTTTATGATCAGATGTAATATCACAATACTTATGTAATGTGGTGAAGCCGATTGAACTGCTGCCAAGCTAGGTGTTTACGATGAATGCAGGACACGTCATACATCAAGTACAAAGAGCGACTGATGACGGCGTGTAACAGAAAGCGTCTAAACACTTGGCGCTCTGTAATCAGGGGTTCCTGTGAATTTAGTTTCTCCAGACCGCTCTGTTAAACTGCCGCTGTGATCTGGATTAGACCACTGGCGTCTTTTGGTTGTTTACACCCAGGCTAAAAGGGAAGAAAAGAGCATGTGTGCTGGCTTGCCGACAACTCCTGGCCAGCAGCGGTTTCAAGAATCTGATTTTCCCAGAATCATTAGGACCCTGCGCTGGTTCAGCCTCGTGTGACCCGAACGGTCCGAGAGGTTATCGGAGAAATACTAAGTCTCATAAGCTCATTAACTCCAGCAAGGATCGTCGGCGTAAAAACACTTGGCAACGGGTCTCTTGAATCATGGGCCTCGCATAAACAAACAGTGACCTTTGACCTTTTCTCAACAGGTTGAATAGGAAGCTGTTTTATCTTCACTTTCTCTTAGAGGATTACTCTCTAATCACCTTTACCTCCCAGGAACCTGCATTCAGTCAGCGTATCAGGGATGTGCCATCATGCATGCCCCCAAAAAAGCATAAATTAACCCGAACAAATTGAGCTAATTATGTGTAAAAGACGCAGGAAAGAACAAAGATAATTCTTTCCTTTATCACATGATGGTTGCCACATTATTCTTTAGATTAAGCAAAATATTTGAATCTGTTTTACTCCCATAAAACAACCTTTTCATTCAGTAAATACCTCCCTCTCTTTTAACCTCCTGCTACCACAATCCCACAGCTACTGCTACTTTTCACATTCTCCACCGCCGGCTTGACAAGTATGGCTTAATGAAACACTGGCGTCCTGAGCCTTGATTTGTTTTGTTGTTGTTTTTTTCGCTGAAATAAACTGCTGGAACCCTACTTTCATTAGACACAGCCTGGATCTTGGCATGGCAGCGCGGGTCACACAAGGACATCCCAGAATAGGAAAACAGCCCGGACAGAGCCTGCAGCAAAGCACCAAGAGTGGCAGGGATCCAGCTGAAACCACTATTAGTACACTGGCCACTGGAGAGTCAGAGAACACACACGTCTCAGGTAGGAAACACACACACACACACGCCCTGAGGTGACATATAACGTGTGTCTGTCATCTATCTATGTTTTAATGTAGTTCAAGGTGAGGTAAGGTTCCAATAAAGAGTACTTTTCCCTCCTTCCTCATGGCCAAAATACAGCCTTGTCCCTTATATTCGTCAAGCATTTTGAGTAGGTTTGTAGTTACTAAGCAACTGCATGTAGTCCCTCTCAGGCTAATCCATCTAGGCCGCTGTGGCTGCATGGAGTCTTCGATGCACACTGATATATCACCTCGGATCACCAGCGTCCTTTTGTCCACAGGAGCAGCGCCGGTACACCAAACTGCACGTCTCATTTTTTTCTTTATCGTACCACACAACCCGGTTATTTAGCCAAGAAGTACATTAGTCTGTTGAATGTGTGAAAATAAGATAAAGTATGCTTTTTAACCCCGTGGTCCTGGCCGTGGTTTATCAGATCGTGCTGCCTCTTTTGACTTTTCAGCCACAAACGCCACCAAACCAAAGCAGGGACGAAGTCTGTCAGCTGCGGTTTGATATGACACTGCTGTAAGAGTCAAACGTTACGCTCAAATGTCAAAGCAACACAGTCATTACGCAGTGAAGGCTACTTATGTGATTTTGCTTTGGAAAGGAATTTAAAAAATGTTTTGTTCATTTCCAACCTCGTCTTTTTTGTCTTTTGAAAAATGTTCGTCATAAGGGAATGATACCAGAGGATCTCCTGGAATCAGTCTTCCCGGAATGTTATCCAACACAGTTGGAAAATAAAAATCATGTGTGATTCCTTTCATGTCAGACAGTTAATAGGTTTCCAAAAAAGCACCCTTGTATCACAAAGGGTCACATTTATTGATATAATACACAAGTGCAGTGCATGGCCTACTTCTCTACAGGCCCCTTCAAAATAAAAGTCAGAATTAAATGTATAGTTGGGGGCATTTACATTCATCCTCTGCTTTGGTTTTGTCTCCATGTCACACTGTATAATTCAAGAGAATATGAAGTAGCAATTACAAAAATGGTTGCTGTGAGTCTGCTTCACCTGGGTTTGCATTTTTGGAATGGAATACACCGATCCACCTTGTTGTAGAGAGTTAGATAAGAAGATCGATACCACTCTTGTGTCTGTATGGTAAATATTAAGCTACAGCTTAAATATTAAGCTAGTTAGCTTAGCTTAGCTTAGCATAAAGACTACAAACAGCTAGCCTAGCTCTGTCTTTAGAAAATTAATCTGTTGTAGCTACTTTTTATAATGGAAAAACACAAAATTGATACCACTCTTGTGTCTGTATGATAAATAGAAGCAGTTGGTTAGTTTAGCTTAGCACAAAGACTGGAAATAGCTAGCCTGGCTCATTCCAAAGGTAATGAATCTGTTGTAGCTACATATTTGAACGGAAATACCCTTGTCCACTTTCTTGAGGAAAGATAGGATAAGAAGTTTGATAATACTCTCGTGTTTGCATGGCAAAAATAAAGCTATAGCTAGCAGCTAGTTAGCTTGGCTTAGCATGAAAACTGGAACCAGGTGGAAATAGCTAGTCTGAAGGTAACTCTGTCTGAAGGTGATAAATCTGTTGTAACTACATTTACATAAATCCTCTGCTGTGGTTTTGTCTTCATGTAACAATTTTAAATGTAGGCAAACATGAAGTAACAACCTTATAAATGGATGCTAGGTGTTTAGATTAGCCGCAGCTCAGATTTGCCTTTTAAAATGAATGTGTTGTGCTTTAAGGATTTATCATTTATTGAACAGGAATACACAAATCCACTTTCGTGTAGAGGGTTACATAAGATCGACACCACTCTTGTGTCTGTATGGTAAATATTAAGCTACTGCCAGCTTAGCTTAGCACAAAGACTTGAAACAGCTAGCCTGGCTCTGTGCTAAAGTAATGATTCTGTTGTAGCTACATATTTGAATGGAAATACACTTGTCCACTTTCTTGAGGAAAGATAGGATGAGAAGATTTATACTACTTTTGTTTCTGTATGGTAAATATAAAGCTACAGCCAGCAGCTAGTTAGCTTAGCATGAAGACTAGAAACAGGCACAAAGAGCTAGCCTGGCTTTGTCTGAAGGTAATGACTCTGTTGTAGCAACATACACATCATTCCTCTGTTGTGGTTTTGTCTTCTTGTTAGTTAGTTAGTTACGTTAGGTTAGCTTAGCACAAGGACTTGAAACAGGGGGAAATAGCTAGCCTTTCTCTGTCAAGAGGTGATGAATCTGTTGTAACAACATATTTACACAGAAATACACCTGTCAACTTGTGGAAGAATTAGATAAGAAGATCAATAGCTCTTGTGTCGGTATGGTAAATATTAACTACAGCCAGCAGTTAGTTAGCTTTGCTTAGCATGAAGACAAGAAACAGGTAGCCTCGCTCTGTCTAAACGTCATGAATCCGTTTTCCATACATGACTATGAGAGCCATGTTCTCATTTGACCCTTGGCAAGAAAGAAAATATGTGCACTTCCCCCTAGGTCCAACTATTCCCACAAGTATGTAGAAAAACTGCATGATAAATATGTGACATTAACATGTGGTCAATAGATGTGCAAATGTGTGTATTTCCTGTACATCCAACAATTCAAGAATGTATGAGACACACCCACAGAGACACACACTCACACACACACATAAGTGACAGTAACATATGGTCAACAGAAATGCAAACATTTCATTTGGACACAATCCAAACTATGTGTTCACTTATATGTTTTCCTTCTATTGGCTTTGTGTTTAATGTTACCTGATTTATGGGCCAACTGCTTTTCTCCAACACTCCTGAGACTACAACGTGTGCTCAGAACATAAAAATGTATACATGACATTTATAAACATCCATCTCTGAAGGCCTCACTGAACCGAACACTTGATGTTTAGAATAGGACACTAATCTTTCTGTACAGGCTGTTAAATAAATGGCGGGCCTGTTAATGTCCAGCAGTGTCTTATATATGTTTTAAATATGTAAGAAAATGTTTTATTTTAATCTACTAATTCTGATTCTTTCTCTCAAATTTGATTTACCGCCCCTGAAAAATGTTTAATCCTTCCTTATGTGCATCCAGCCCAGCCAGTATCAGACGTCAAATAGTACTGTTATCTGTCTGGTTACTGTTAATAATGGGAATGGACCATGTGTTAACCTTAAACTGTCCATTAGCAACAAGCAATATATATTTCAAAGTACCCCTCAGAAATATTTACGCTCATATGAATTTCTTCTTCCTAAGTGAAGCTGAGCAAAGTTTTGCATAATTTAGAGACCACTTTCTGGCTCCCTCGTGAGCTTTTTTTCACCTCGAGTAAGCCCCGTTTACGTGGCTGAGGGGTCACGAACTCACACAGAGCTGAGGTTGAGCTGCTAAACAGTCTCTGAAGTATAGACATTTAATGTGCAGGCAGGTTCACATCAATAAAATTAAGTTTCTGTTTAAAGCAACATCGTGGTTTCATCATTTTCATTAAAACTGAAAATAAAAGCTGCTTCTTGACACTTTTAAACAATTTCTCTTGCGTGTACTTTTAAAGGTTACATTTTTTCATCATGCAATTTTTGGTGGAGGTTGTATTGAGATTTGACTAGGTGTTGTTTAAAGCCAACTAGAGCAAGACCACTTTGGGAATTTCCCCTTAAAAACATACTCTTAATTACTCTGAAATACAAAGCCATCAAATCAAGGGGATTTCCACCAAACCAGACAAGACTGCAAGGAGATTATAGCATTTACAATAGATAGAATTAAGGATAAGTCAGTCAGAATTATAATGTTAAAAGTTAGGGACTACAAGGGACCACACAGGTGATACAATGTAAGATAATGTTAACCTGCTACCGTGTGTTTGAAAACACCATTGGAAGTACTGCAAGGTCAAGGGATCATATTAGCAAATGAAAAACTTTAGGTTAAAGTGTGCAAAATGGAAGAAAGTTCCTGTATGAACTATCAGTTGTATAAGTAAAGCTACAGCCACTGACTCAGAGGACTAAATCCAGAGCTACAAATAGCACAGGATTTAGTAACATTTGCAAAACACCACAGTACCCGGCTGTTTAATGACATTTTAAGATAAATTTGTGACATGTTATAACTATTTAACAACTTTGGCAAACTTTGACACAACAAATTTTGCTAATGACCATTGACAAACGTCTCTTCTGGATTAATCTTTTAATGGAAAGAGAGGAGAGTCCAAAATGAAGAAAGAAATTGTAGCTTAGCTAGCTCAGAGTTCTACTTAACTAAAACAGTATTTTAGCCTTTTTTAGATGAAACTGCTTTACAAAAGAGACATTTATAGATACTTACAGGTAAAGATATTTACTAAATCTTTAAAGAATGAAACAATGTCCTTAAAAAAATGCCATGGGAAGGAAAAAGAAGTAAGCTAACAGATACTGTGTCTGACTATTGCTAGCATGTTCCTAGTAAGCTAGCATAACAGCTCACAGGCTACAGTGTTTCTCAGTAGTCATCAAGCTTCTACAACCAAGTCTTTCATTATAAGTCTACAGCCACTATTTTGTACCTGATCTCCTCAGAGTAGCTCTCTGATTGACACTCTGAGCATTAGGTCCTGTTAGTTCACTTTTTGAGGACACATTTTGAAGACAGCAGTGATACATTAGAACAAGAGCAGGCATGTGAAGTCATCTATCTCTGACTTGCTGAATGCAACACGACACCAGCACGTGAGAAAGAGAAAGGAACGACAGAGTCTCCATGGTAGGAAAATATTTCTATATACTCTCACCTAACTAAATGATTGGCATCTTTCACATTGTGCTCACGTAGGGAATGCAGCCTTACCTGACCTACAGGTAACTTTTTTTTCTTTACTGAAACATATAATCCCCCTAAAATAAGAAAAAGGTATTGCCTCAAGCCAATGTTTTTATCTTCCATGAACAGAATTCTGCTGTTGCACAGCAAAAAACGACACTAAAGCACGGATTAGGAAAAAGCTTTAAGGGTTACCGGATGGTTCTCTGGCTTTAAATAGCAGCTTGTTAAATTTCTCAGCACAAAGAGGGATGCAATTCTTGATTTTATATTTTCTGTCTACCGGTTTGTGGAGGAGTTGCTGAACTTTTTCAATAATGAAGTAAGTTATCAGATAAGTACCGCTTGCAACCTGCAAAAATATGTGACTGTCAGCCTTCTTTGTAGTGACATCTGTACTAGCTAACGTGCTAATGTTGTTAAAGCTTGTTAAGTCTGAACCCGAATACCATTCATCGCAGCAGCCACAGAAAGTGCTTTGACGTTAGGGTGATAGGTCTGTCTAAGCAACACCTACACAGTTCTTGATCCTTGTGTTTTTTTTTTTTGCTCTCTTTAGTGTTTATGTTTCACTGTCTTGAACTAGCTTAAGAACACAAAAGTTTTTTGCATTAAATCATATGAATAGAAACTGGACATTTTATCATAGCATGCTGTAGGTATAATCTCAAGATTTGTCTGTTAAGTCACTATCTAACGCCGAATGAGGTAACACAATGGTGATTGAGCCTATGGCCCACTGATGAAAGCCTTTGCATTTGCAGTATATAGTATTATTATGGGCTGGGTGTCTGTGGCGACATTCGCGAAAAAAAATCACAATCGGCGCCCAGTTAGTGACGCTTTTTCCATAACACAGCAGTGGTTGGTCTGCCAGAGAGGGTAGGCGGAGCTAAGCGGCTGCTTTTCCGGTCTCTACAAGTGTTGCGAGTAAACAGTAATCTACTATGGCTGAACAAACAAAGGAAAGATCGATGATACAACTTCAAAGAGAAGTGAAAATAACAAAGAAAAAGAAAATAATTCGACGCTTAGATGAAGGCAAACAGTCTAAAAAGGAAAGCGACCGTCAGCGAGGAAAATCGTAACCATAACCAACCGTAGATGCCTAGTTAAATTGGTAAGTGTACTCCTGTAATTACTGTTTATTGCCATTAGGAGCTGACAAAGAGAATGGAAATGAAATATTTGAGATTGAATTTTTAAGATTAAAAAGTTTTACTCAACAAATACTGATTTTTTGGGGCCTTTAATGTGAGCCCAAATTATATATAAAATCTAAATAACAAAATAAAGTAAAGAAGAAAAACTGAATTTAAGAAGCGTCTTTGATTTTGTCTTTGTGCTTGTTTAACAATGCAAGTATCACCTGCATATATCTTTTCACATGCTTTAAGTAGATCATTTACGTATATATAGTGTAAATAAAAGTGGTTCAAGAATAGAGCCTTGTGGGACCCCTGCAGGACAGTTTAGGTAAGGAGATTTGATGCCCTCAACACAAACACACTGCTTTCTATTCGATACTGTATTTCATCCACAGGATAGCTCATTCAAATAATGTAAATGTGTTAATTTAGATAAAAGAACCCGATGCTCGACGGTATCAAATGCTTTTCCAGATCTAGACAGCTGAAAGTTCTGGAAACAAGTTACAACAGGTGAACAAAGTTTATCAACTATGTATTTATACCACTTAAATTGCCTAGACTGATGTGATGTTTGATACAAAACAATGATTTATGTAATCATTTGTTGTAGTGTGACCTTTTGTTTCCATTTCCCACGGCCCCCTCTGTTTGCTCTGTTCATTTTCCAGCCTTCAGGAAATTGGTTTTTCACTACTGATTTCTATTTTTGCCGGCATGTATTAAAAGCGATGAAGTCAACACTTCCTGGGGTTTCTTTTTCTTTTTGAAGTCTGAATTGATTTTTGCACCAAAAATATATATTTAATTTCTTCAAACAGTCTTTTCTTTATTTATTCAGCACGTTTTTTTTCATTTGTGCTGCAAGGAACACTCTGTACCTACATCGGTACACATTGTTCTACAGCAAAGAGGGGGTCGCTCGAGGTACTTAATTATGCAGAACTGACTCATCCTCTTATTTTTTCATTTCAATTCTTTTCATCAGAAACCTGAACCGAGCTGAACTCGTGCATGCATTTCTCATGCATTACTCAACCCGTGTTTCTGACCCTCGTGGGACATCCCTAACAGGCTGCAGCGTCCTCAGATGTATCACTATGAAATGAGGAGGGAGGGCTGAACGCTGGACAGCTCTCGTTACCAATACATAGAGCTAGAGGGTGTTTATTCTGCTGTTACTATGGGGATACTCCACTCTGCCTTATGTAATAAAGTTTTAAAATTAATTTATCTGAGAATGAAAGAACGGTGAACCTCAAAGTGAGAGAGAGAGAGAGGATTCAGAGAGATTTAAAAATGTTATTGTAGACATTAAAACTGTGCATGATCTAAACAACCTTTAATGTTTCAGTGATTTGGCTGTAGCAGCCATGTTAAAAGATTCAAAACAACCTTCAGCACAGGTATGTGAAAAATTAACTACATATAATTAGAGCAAGTGTATCTGATAAGGGCAAATAATTCAGTAGGTGCAAACTAATCGTTGTCATTTCTTTGCCTTCTGAGTATTAAGTTCTAGTTTTGCAATAATGAATTCACATCATAATGGGAGAAAAAAACACTGTACCTTCCAAATACACTGCAAATTTTAACCAAATCTCTAGAACCTGAGCTAAAACAGTGAATTAATGCTTGTTAAGAGGTTGCGAAGAGACGGTGTAACTTAAAGGCCACCAGTCAAACTTTAAATGGTGGAAAACAATTATATGTATAAGTTATTACATGAACACATTTGGTGTGACAGCCTTATAATCACACCACCGTTTTTGTCTTCATTGCCGTTATCGTTAACTATATCAATCTACCTTTCTTTAAAATAATTGTGCATCTAGCTTGCTAGCTTTAGCTGGTGGAGGAGTCCGCTCATGCATAATGAGTGGGCACAGGTAGGCAGGTTGGTACAAACCAGAGCATTTTATTCCTTGATTGTTGTCAAGATGAATAAAGAATATTAATACCCTTTAATTATTATTAATTTACCCTTTAAATTGATAAAATGGACTTCACAAGTGTCATTAAACCTGTGGTTAAAAAGCTCAGAAGTCACCAGTGCTAGCGTCTTAATAATACATATTAATGCTAGTCGATTCCACTACTTTAAAAGAAGCCTTACAGTTATTGTTTGTATCTACTCTCATCACTTGTTAAAGAAGCAGTACGGGGGGCGCCGGATTAGCTCAGCCGCCCTGGGTTCGACTCCCTCGTCCCCTGTTTCCGACACTATCGACTGTCCTCTCAATAAAGGCATAAAAGGCCAAAAAAGGAGCACAATGAATGTCCATACCCATATGAATATATGTGGAGTTATCCAAGTTAAAGTAAGGGAATTTTTCTCCTTCCCTTTTCATACTGCGCGTATGACGTTAATGTACCGTTAGCATGCTAGTGGAGCCTCAAATATAAACAAAACAGGGACCCTTAAAACAATGTTTCATAGAACCACAGGTATTTTAAAAAACTGTGTACAATATGAAGGTTAAGTATCCATAAAAGTTACTTGACCTACTAATGTTGACGTGACATTTACTTTGACAGTTGGTCGAAGGCTCTCAAAACAGTGTCTGGTGTCTTTTCATTAGAACAACTTGTCAAACTAATGCCACCTCATGCTGCTGTCTAGCGGTCTGAATTACTGTTAAAAGCAGGACCATGTGTTTTCACACATGCTATGACACACATTATCACATTTCACAGAGCTGCTGCTGAGGGGAAGGTGCCATTTAAAAGCTAGTGAGCAGCTGTTCCACTCAGGGAAGGGTTAAAGACGGATTACTCATCAGTGTTCTAGGAAATTAATGATTGATTCATGTTCCCTTCAGTGAAGTGAACAACTCGGAGGAAGATTAAATGAGGACAAGCCTAAAAGAGAGAAGTCGTTGTCACGTTCCCGTCATTGTTTCCCTCACACCATCACTGTGGGTTTAAGTCGAGCTGGAGGAGAGGTGGTGTTACCGGGAGAGGGGCTGTTTTTATCTACCAGCATGATGCCGCTCATAGATTTGGGAGAAGCAGCAGGAGAGGAGAGGATGGGAGTATAATTGCGCAGAAAAACGGGAGGCACATGAGGGCAGAGTATCTCTGAAAAACAGTTGCGAAGCACAGGGCAGTAAAACGCAGCAAAAACTGACTGGGATTTGGTTAGAAGGAGGTTAAAAGGGGGGGAAGACGAGATGAGTCACAGAATATAACAAGCCTGCAACGGGGCAGAAAAAGATGTGATCTACAACCTCACATCTAATCTGAGGGAAAGTTCCAACCCTGCTGCCAGCTGCTGTGACGTATTTGGTACGCTTCAGTGTGTGTGGATGCACACAAACACACACTCCATACACAGCAGGATGCAGGAGCACAGGAATCATGCTTGATGAGTTGTGGTTATTTATGAGCATTGATAATACAGGGCCCACGGGACACTTGTGGGAGCACAGATGAGTGTATTGCATGGCGTTGCATAACGCAGGTGTAACAGTAGCTTCCAGAAATTAAAGACTGAAGATTAAGTGAATGACACAAGGAAGATGAAGGAGATAGGAGTAAACAGAGCACAGGTGCAGCATTTACAGCAGACATTTACTACTAAACGCGGGGAGATTAGAGAAGAATCAGGCCTGGTGTAAGGAGATGCTCTGGGATATCTTGTTTGTACCGAGCGGCCTTCTTGGCAAGCCTGTATCTGACGAGCTTTGATTACCGTGTAATGAGAGGGAAGGGCTGTGCTTTTTATTGTGAGATTGCAATGTTGTACATTGTGTTTACATTCTTGTGTGCACTATAAAATGTTTCCGATAGCCCGAGGAAAGTAGGTCAGAAACAACTTTATGATGTACTTTCTGGGTTATTAGTGTTGGTCCTTACAGCCGCACGATGACTGATGAACTAGTTTCACAAACACTTTTTTCATTTCCGTACGATTCAATGTGCTTTTCTTTAAAATAAAATACCCCAAAGTGCAAAGACACGGTTCATATAAGGCTTCTCTAACATTTATTATCTTTTCAGGTCATTTGGTTAAACATTGTTCAGTCTTCACGTAAATCTTTACATTACACCAACATGTGAGCCATGTGACGTTCAAGTGCCCATGAACAATAACAGTTTCTCTTGTGTGATTACTCACACACTCAAACTGTTAATGTGTAACCGTTACCCAGAAAACACCACACAGCACGGGACGTGATCGGACCGTCTATACAAGAAAACAAACAAATTTGACGAGCATAAACAGCTCTGCAGCTCGAACAAAAGCAAAGCAAAGGAACAATATCGGTTTCAATGCTCGAGACTGGAGTGTGGCTGAAAGAAATAGTGAACAATCTGAAAGTAGGCCAATATAAATAGATATTGGGAGCGGGGTTGTCACTGATTTTAAGTCTCAGAGCAGGATGCAAACTGTTGGTGTAGTTCAGGAAAGTTCAGGTGACGCAGCAGAGAAACATGACCCGACTTTTCCTGGAGATCAGGCTAGTTAGATAGCGTGTTTAACACTTCCTTTGGTAACTTATTGGATTAAACGAAAGCAAGGTAAACACACCATTAGGTTTAATATAAAACAGTCAGAAACTATAAGCCTGATCCCGGTGACAAAAGTAGCTGAGACAATCCTGCCGTCCTATAAATACGTAATGCTGCCTGGATTAGCGATTGGCCAATTGAGTGTGCAGTTAAAAGGTTGAATTCGTAACTATGGTTGTATAATGGAGCTACTTCACATATAAATACGTGTATCATATGTAAGGGGACCAACCTACTGACATAAGGAGACTTGGATGAACATTATAAGATCTCACAGGTCACTGTTTTGATGGGAAGGATCTCAGAGAGAAGAGAAAACATACTTAAATAATGTAACCTTCCCTCCTCTATTGTATAACACTATTTTCCCATGGTTACATATTGGATTTATAGTCTGCCAGACAGAAAGGTGGCCACAGGTGGCCTCTCTAATCCTCAGGCCAGCAGTGACAATCCAGTATGGCAGCCTTTGACAGAGGAGAGCTGAGGTAATCTGTCATGAGGCACACAAACTGCTCTGTTTTCTAACGGATACAAAACTGATCAGGGAGCACTCCTGAACCCCTGAAGATATTCTTCTCTCTCATCACAAACACGCACACGCTAAGAGATAAGATAATAAAGGGCCATCACTCACTACTACATGATACTGTTAAGATTATAGACCGTGCCTCAGGTGTTAACTCAGGAGGATCGGATTGATCAGATTTGCAGCATGATGAACCTTTGAGATTAGCCGCTGCGAGAATCCGGTCCGTGTTCTTCGAGGTAGGTTTTCATGGCACGTTTGAAGCCAGAGAGGGATTCTCGTTATACAATTTTTTGTATTGACATTTCTGACTCGTCTGCATTCATTTGCAGATTATACTAAACAAAGAGGGCTCATAAACCAGAAAAAAAGGGGGGGGTTAATTAGGTCAAGTAGTTGGGCGCCCTTTGGAATCATCTGCCAGGTCAGCGTCAGACACCCTCTCTACTTTTAAGAGTCGGCTTAAAACGGTCCTTTGTGATAAAGCTTATAGTGAGGGCTGGCTTTGTGTCTTCTCTCTCCATCTGTATCGATCGTGTCATAGTGATCCATCTTATCATATATACAGTATCTTCTTGTCCTATTAACATTACTAACTTTTTGTTCTCCCTTGTCGTGTAGGTTCCTGGGGATCACAGTTTCGGACCGTCTGCTGCTGTTGACCTACTCAACTCCCACTGCCACAATTCCGATAATTATCGGTTATTCTTATCTTATCAGCATTATAGTTGTTGTTGCTAATACTAGTTACTAGTACATTTACTATTATTATTTGCATCGCTACTGTAAGTCTCTATTATCCATTGTGATTGTTGCTGCCCTTCCAGTCGTGCCTGGAACCGATAAGTCTGGTTCTGCTCGAGGTTTCTGCCTGTTGAGGCCTGTTTCTGCCGGGTGGATGTTGTGTCAGTGGTAGAGTCGGTTGTCTTTCAATCGGAAGGTCAAAGGTTCGATCCCCAAGTCCCTCAGGCTACATGTTGAAGTGTCCTTGGGCAAGACACTTAACCCAATCCCGGTGAATGTGATAACTGATTGACAGTCAGGCGCTTTAAAGTACAGTCCATTTACCATAAAAGGAAGTCTTTCCTTGCTACTGTTGTGTTTGATATTGGTGAATTAATGTTGGGTCTTACGATCCATACCTGCTCTATTTGCACATCGTCATGAGATGACCTGTGTCATACACAGGTACAAGCATCTAAGTGCAGTTTGATCTGATCTGTCTGTCTGATAGTGCTGTTGCCTCACAGCTAGAAGGTTCCCGGTTTGGACGTAGGGGCGTCTGGAGTTTGTATGTTCTCCCCGTGCATGCGTGAGTTCCCTCCATGTACTCCGGCTTCCTCCCACAGTTGGTAAGTACATTTGTGTCTCTTAAGGTTGTCCGTCTCTATGTGTCAGCCCTGTGATTGATTGCCGATCAGTCCAGGGTGTAACCCCGCCTCTCGCCTCCCTGCAACCCTGAACAGAATGAGATAATGGATGGATGATGGAGTGACAGATGCAACATGCTCTGAGAGCCATCAATCACAATAACAATTTTTTAAGACATTTCAATCACAATCAGGGACGTCAACCTCATGCTGACACTACAGGAAACTCATTATCAATCATTAAGATATATTGTCTGATAAGCATTTATTAAAATCAGACCTGGAAAAACTCACATTCAGACAAACCATTCATAGATAGCAGAAACAGTGTCGGAGATCCCATCTGTTTCTTTCTCTTCTGCATGATTCACATCTCATTCAAATTCATGTATGCAGTTACATGTATGTCTGGCAGAGTGAAGGAAACACAATGTACAGAGCGCTGAACACGTATCAGAGAATGAGGTAATGCCTAGTTCACCTGAGGTGACTCATTATATCAAGGGCATGATAAAAGCAGTATGTCCCACAGTGCCCTGGATTTCCCTTTTGAAATGCTGCCAACCTGTCAGGCCTCAAAGTGTGTCATGATACGCTTCACTGGGAATCTAACTGTGTGTGTGTGTGTGTGTGTGTGTGTGTGTGTGGACACACTTATTCTAACACAGCTGTTGAAACTGTTTTCATTCAGCCTTGTGTTTGTGTGTGAACACTCATGATATCCTCATCATTTCACTTTCAAAATGAGTGTGTGTGTTTGTGCGTGTGCTGTTTGCCCGGTCTGAAACTCCCCACATGTCCCAACACACTCTGCGAGTACATTCTGTGTTTGTTGATGGGTGTTGTGCAACAACTGGTAGATCAGTCATCTGAAGTAATTCCCTTCATTATCAGCACTGTATGTGAGCCGAGTTTGCACTGCCAACACGTAACTCGCGTCACAAAGTTTAACTGGAAACGCCGCCTGACATTGTGGGTTACAATGCAGTCAAGTTCCCATCAAATGTTTGAGTCATTGGCCTATCGTTGCAGGAACAGAGGAAGCGTCTGAGTGGTCTGATGTGAAATGGTTTCAGGATGAAACATGTTGGTTTCCTGCCAAATATTCAAGGCTCAATTCAGTCAGCAAATAGTCGAGTTGTGGCTGAGGAAGTTGAATGAGTCCGAAATCCGTTGGATTTCCCCCCCCTCTTAGATTATTTGTTCGTGGGTCGAGGGCGGGAGTCGAGCCTGCGGCCGCTTCATCTAATAACGCCTCGGTATATGGGGTGTCTGCTTTCCTGACCGAGCTGCACCAGCGCCCCAAGTTTTATTCAGCAAAGAAACCGAGTCACTGTAATGTTGCAGGGACAACAACGGATTTGACTACCAGTAAAGACAACTGTATAATCCATGGACATAAAGCTACGTGAGACTTAGCTTAGTTTTTTGTTTTTGAACAGCTCTGACTGTAGATTGACAATGTAAAATGCAGTGGGCTAAGCTACCAGTTACCCTACATTACGTTTAGCTTCACTACACTGAAGCTAAACCCCAGAGAAAGAGTAGAGTAACACGGCTAAAGTAGCTAGCTACATCGAAGCTATTTTTTTGACAGTGACCCAAATTAAGTCAAAGCTATTTTGTATTTGGAGCGCTCTGTACTAAAACAATAACTGGGTTGTCGACAAATGTCCTCTATAAAATGTTCATGTAGTGTGAAATCTTAGGTTTGAGAAAATATAAGTGGTCAGTTCTTTATCCTTATTTTTCACCATTTTAACTGAACTCTGATGATAATTTGTCCGATGGAGTGACATTAAATGAATCAAGAAAAAAAACATTAAATTAAACATAAACAGCATATAAGAGAATTACCTTGATTGTTAGACATTCAGTTTCACAAAGTGAGTTTTCTTTTATATGAAATTATAATTACTAACACTATTTTTGTCCGAATTTTCTATTAATGCTCCTCAAACTTTGTTTTCATCCCTTCAGTACTGTCACTTATTATACCTGATTCAGATGAGTCAGATGACTCACAAATGTAATACTCCACAGTTATTTAAGATATTTAAGATAACAACATTTTTTTTGGTACTTCAATGTGTGTCACACCAAAGGACAGAAACTGCAGCTATTGAATGAATGAAAAGTGAGAGGTTCAAATATTTTGATATCAAAACAATTAAAACGTCTCAAAAACAATATCAACCATTTTCAAAAAAATAAAATAAAATTGTACCTTATTTTTCTGACAGCCATAAAAATGTTTGGTATGAAACGGTCAAAATGTGTGCATGTAGCTCGTAACTACACTGCACATGGGTAATTTGTGTGTCTGTAACTCAGATGTAACTATTGGTGCACAAATTCCAAAGTCCACACACGTTTGCAAATGTTTTCTGTGTGCACAAAATATTTCTTCACCTGCAAATCATATTTTCAAATTCACACATTCACAAATTTAGATACTTACATAAAACACTTTTCACGTGCACGCGTAAAAAACGTGAAATACAACTGTGAGCTGTGAAATTATTTGTGAACATATTTTGCGAGCTCAGAATCTTTTTGACCGTACTAATGCCGCTAGTTGAAGCAATACAACCAGAAACCTGTCATCTTTATACAGTCAGGCCCTGAAAGTGATGGACAGAAAACCCATCCGGTGGCATCATTGTCACATATAAAAAAATACAGCCTATTAAGTTTGAGAGCTTCATGCATTTATGTTTTCTCAAATTAGTTTACAAGTATATTAACAATCTGGCCCCTGACCAGTGGCCCCAGGACAGGAAGAGAGTAACCAGGAGCATGAATAAGGGTAATTGTAAAATACAACATCGAAGATCTAAATTTGGACAATCAGCCGTCTCCATAAAGGGCTGTCAGCTCTGGAACAAATTACCAACAGACAACAAATTAATCCCTGATGTAAAATCTTTCACATCAAAGGTTAAATGCTGGCTCAAAGCAAACCAGGGCTGTTTTCATTTTTAGCTTATTGTACTTAAGATTATGTATTTATTATTGTATAGTATTTGTGTGTTGTTATAGTGTAGCATATATTTTTAACTGTACTGCAACTGTTGTTGTTTTTTTTATGATACGGACTGCTTTACTTTGTATTATATTTTATATGTAAGGGCCCAACTAGGGACAAGAGTTCTGACAGGGTCTGAACTATCTGAAGTTGCTCATCTTTTTTTTTTTTTTACTGTGGTTCTTTTGTAACGTCTTCAAAAAAACAAATCTACCCGATAGTAAGATACAAATGTTGGACATTGTGTCACTAAAGTTACTTACTGTACTGCTGTTACACCTACTGTGCTTAAGTCAAACATTAAATGCTCGTCAGTCACGTTAGCCGAGCTAAATCCTTTTGAAGACGCTGAATCCAGAGCTGTCTTTGTGCAGGTTTGCTCTTTGCAGATAGAAAACTATGAAACCAACACTTTTTTTTTTTTTTTACAAAACCTGGCACAACCGTACGCAACAAGACCGCTGCTTTACCCACCTCATGCTCCGTGCCATTCAATTGTGATTTGTTCAATTAAGTCAGAAAGTTAAATCTGAAAATTAAGTCAGAATTCTGATCTAATTTGATGTAAACATTTCCTTTACAACACAAAATAATAATGGTCATTACTTTTAGGGAACATCTCAAACCAACATTTTAGTGGCATATGAGGCCATGTAGTTATTTATTTGTTCCGTTCTGGAGCGCAGTTGACCCTCATAACACGATCTTATCTTAACTTAAGGTCTCTTGACCTCAGCTCCCATGTGTATTTACAGACATGTCACAGGGTAATGTTTCTTATCAGCGTGCAGAACATATTGTACACAGTCTCAACATGCATCGTCGGCAAAGATTACAGCAGGTCCAAAGTCATAAAAAAAAAAGGGAAAAAATGCAACAAGGGTACATTTACGGGGTCAGAGGTCAACTCAGAGTTGAGATAAAAGGACAGGGTGAAACATGTGAGAGCTGCTCTTAGACTGAGGACAAGTCAGACCCAATAACTTTGACGCATCTATTGAGTGTTACATTTCAATGTGGCCTTGTGCAAACTCTTTTTGTTCAGTATGGAAACACACAAACATATAAGTTAACTGTAACGTCTGCCAAGTATGCAGTCCTGTTTGGAAACACACTTAATGAGGGACACATGCTCCAAAAGAACCTTCACGTGGAGGTTTTTAGTAAGCACGCGTACAGACTGGCTTGCATTTTGTTTTTAAAGGCTGAGCTTTAAATATGATTAAAAAAACAGAAGAAAGCTTCACCCTGCGTACTTTCACAGGTTTGACCACAGGATAATCTGTGTTTATCTCAATACAACCTGCAACCTCTTTATGTATCACAAAAGCAGTTGTGTCTTCATCTCTAGAACGTGGACATAGCTTTGTTAAATCCTCTGAGCTCCTTGAAAGCAACGTTTAGATGAACACCGACGACCTGCATCTGTTTCAGCTGTAGATCATCTGTGCATCGGTCTCTGGTGAGTGGTTGTTTCACTGTATTTAGAAAGGGCACTTGTGAAGTCCAAATAAAAAGATATTGTAGTATTTTATTTACAACAAGCATTTCGCAGGGACGCAGAAATAATAACATCATAATGCAGATTTGAAAAAAATAAAAATGTCAGCTTTGTTAGGTCCAAAAAGGGCGCAAAAAGATTTGAAATATTTGTTTTTTTATTTGAGTTTGGATCGACTATTTCTGATGCAACATCAAGACACCAGAGGGATCTCAACACTCTTCAACAACACAATGAACATAATACAATTTTATTTGCATACAAATACGCCAACCGCAGAAATCGCTGTCTATAGACATCTTTGCAATGACAAATCTGGTTAGTTTAAGGTCTAACACATCGATACTCAATATGAAGCTGGGGACAGCAGACAGTTAGCTTAGCTTAGCATCGTTTCACATGTTATGTCTTGTTTGTTTAATCTAGATAGAAAGAAAAACAGAAATAAATAAAGTATTTGTTGTTTTACAGGATTTTGTCCAAACACTCCCTAAACGTGAAGCCAAAACCTCTCTATTGCCCCCTGCTGACTGGCTGCAGTATAGGTCATAAAGCCCGCCTCCTCTATGTTAACAGATGGGACATGAGTTAAACTATAAAATCAACAAGCCAAATACATGTTTCTCAAACATGGTTTCTGTCATTATAGTTAGTTCTTATCGTGCTCATTTACGTCCAAGTGTTCATTTTTCTAACAAGTTTAGTTTTAATTAGTTATTTGATGCTGTAAAAAGGATGATTGACAGCTCTGTTGACAAATACGGCTCCTGCAGCCGATCTGTTCTGGATTAGCAGAGTGGAGGAGGAATGGCGAGAGGAGACGTAACTAAAACAATCACTAGTGTTTTTTTCCCCCGGAAAATTAAGTGTTTGTTTTGGTTAGCAGAGGTGGCTACCGCGGCTCCACCTGATGATCTCTACTGCGCAGCTCTGTCCAAAAAAACATCACCATCGCAAGATGGCAGCACCCGCCTCAAGGGTACTTTGGCTTCACCTTTGTACAATGAGAGTAGATGGAGCCGTGTTGTCCATCTATACAGGGACAGAGACAGACAAGTTGTTTCTCCCAGTTTCCAATCTTAATGCTAAGCTAAGCTAACGTGCCTCTGGCTACAGCTTCATACCAGAAGAAAAGATATTGCAGTCGCATCTCACTCTCTGAAAGAGTTCTGAGTATATTTTTTTCGGCAGGCGCCTTTCTGGTTAAAAGGTGCTGTTACTGTTTACGACTATGATCCGGACACCAATGTTTTCACATTCAGGGCATGGTGACATCTGGCTGCGGCCACGCTGATAATTTCAGGAACAGTCGGCCTCCTGGGTTTTAATGTAGCTCAGAGTCCAGCTAAGAATAATGCGTTAAATAAACATCTTGTACGCAGCAGTCCTTGAAGATGGAAGAGGTAAGAGGAGAAAGGCCGGACTTCTATAAACAGAAACTGCTTTGTCACAGGATTGTAAATTACTGAGTATATAAATAGAATATATTTACAATAGTAGATCTTTCTTTAGGATATGTCTCAGATTACCAGAGTAAATCAGAACATAGACTTGTCAGAGGGGTTAAAGTCTAATCCGTCACATTTTTTGCACTTTCTTGGCTCCGTGCCATGAGGAATTCAGTTTCCCCCAGAGGCAAAAAGGGATCCTTATGTTCTCGCTGAACCACATGTTACGTAATAACTATTTGAATTACACGGAAAATGCTGCAAGTACAGCTTCTTTTCAGTTGCAAAGCAGTCAGGTATAAAAAGTTTTTCAGTGGTGCGCAAAAAAGGACTTTTGAAAACGAGGCTGCTGATGAGTCATGGAGCGCATCAGACACATTACAACAGCCTCTGCCCCTGTTTTGTTGGGATGTTTATAAGAGCAGACTGTCCCGGTTTCAAGGACACGAGACTTGTGCTTATTCAGTGTCACTACTTGACCTCAGCTCACCCTACCTCCTGAGAGTAAATCTGTCACCTCGTTTGAACCTCACGGATCCCTTGGGTTTAGGCCCAGGCTGAAAATCCCATCCTCCTCCCGACCGGACTACAACTGTTAGCTCCCACTGTGCTGTAAATCTCCCTTCTGCTGGAATGAGACAGGATACGGAGGAAAGTAATGGTCTGATTTGCGGGAATATCAACAATGAAAGCAAAAGAAAGACAGCTGATAGGTGATCGAGGTCATCCTCAGTGAGCTCAATTGTGGTTCAGCCACTGTCACAAACTTATTAACAACACAGTTTAGGTGCATGTGTCATCCTCTCACATTATGTAATGGTGCTCAGGGTAGGGGTTGGGTTTCCTGCCAGGTGATCTGCAAATGCACCGGAAAATTACTCAGCCCCAAACAACACGCAGACCCTGTGACCATTGATGAAGCGAGCGTGCCCCTGCTTTCCCTGTCCTCCTTTCTCGTCCTCTGTCCTCCCGTCAACTCTCCTCTCCGAAGCCTCTCGTTTCACTTCCTCTCTCGCTTTCTTTCTTATCTTGCCACAGCGTTTCTCCTTCCTCTTGTCTGCAGACTCATGGCTGGTTGAACTCCTCATCCTGCTTTGTGGGAAATCCTTTACACAATAATCATAATAAGACTGAATAGAGGAAGTAGACGCAGCTCCTGTGATGTCACAGATTGGCTCTTTGGCTGCTGTTACAAAAACTCAAGTTTGGCATCTTTGCTGTCGCCATATTGTTGTTTTTTGTTGGGAGCAAGAAGCTACCATATTTGAGTTAAAGGGTGGGTATCTTTATCCTGATTAACAAAATGCTGTTGTAGCGGTTTTGTCAATCACTAGGTGACGTGTCCTAAATCATACCCTACTTTATTGATGATTGAAGTGAATGTCTGTTCAGTCTCTATCTATCGCCAAATGTGGTAACACAATGGTGATTGAGCCTACGGCCCACTGATGAAAGCCTTTGCAGAAATATGGACTGGGTGTCTGGTGCGACTTTCGCAGTGAAAAATCTCAAGCGGTGTCCAGTTAGTGACGCGTTTTCTATCACAAAGCAGTGGTTGGCGGAGCTAAGCGGCTGCTTTTCCGGTCTCTGCAGGAGTAAACAGTAGCCTACTATGGCTGAACAAACAAAGAAAAGATCAATGACTACAGATACAACTTCAATAATAATAAGTTAAAATCCAAAGAAGAAGAAATTCAATGCTCAGATGAAGGCAAACAGTCTAAAAAGGAAAGCGACCGTCAGCGAGGAAAATCAAGAGTTACAACTGTGGACGTCACACGTGCAACGCTGTCTGGATATCTGGGAAGTGTGCTCCCGAGATCTTGGAGATTACAACTTTAAACTCTAAATTGGAACATCATTTACAAAACGAACACGAAGCCGTAGAAGAAGAGTTGAAACTAGCAATTCAAACCATAAAGTCATTAGGCAAAAGTAACTTAACAAATGATTTTCGCAGCCATTGGAGTCTCCCCCTGCTGGCCATCGGAGAGTATGCAGGTTTAAGGCACTCTCCAATTTGCTTCACCTTCGAAACCATGAGGCAACATCCATCACTACATAGTCTGTGATGTGTCACAATAATAAATGTCATAATGGGGTGTTACTTCTCATGTTTTGTAATTCCCTGCCAATGCTTCTGTAATCATTAATCCTCTGTAAACAACACAGTCATTAAAATCAGTGATCATCTGGCAGAGTTGAAATGAGGACATGCCCTCACAAACATGTTTGCTCTGGCGGTGGCATGCCGTCATTTGTTGTCACCCGTGACCCGCTCTGCTGGCCTTCCCCCCTCCCTCCCTCCCAAATCTCAGTCACAGGCCAGTGTTTTTGGACCCAAAAGGGGATCTTTGAGCCAGCAGTGGTGACACAACCCCACAGATAATTCCTTTGTAGCTGGTGGTGTCCGTTATTGATTTGGTTTGTCATCCATGTCACCACACACGGAAATCAATTCACCTGAACTGACCCTGAAGAGCACATAAACAACAGCAGAGAGACAACACTTTGACCTGTGACGTACGACTGTCTGTGCTGGAGGAAATGCTTCCCTATGAATGACAATACAATTGTGAATAACTATAAGTTACATACTGTGACTGTCCATTGAAAGATACAGAAAATGCAACTCAACAGCCGAGCCAACAACGTTTAATAGATCTCATTGATGTTTAGGAATGTGAAAGTGAAGTGTGTGGTGCGCTTCGTGAAAAATTACGACACATAATGGCTGTGTGTTTAATCCGGGATCCAAGAGCTCTCTGTTATTTCACCTGTTTTGTAAAATGGACCTTTAAAGCACAGTGCCAGTTTACACAAGGGCCTCAAAGTGTTGGCTTTCTTTCCTAATCCCTGGGGTTGAAGAGGGGGCCTGTGCCTGTGTGCCATCCAGTGCCGAGACTTCCATTAATACCATTCCACGCTTACATAGCGCATATTCCTAAATGACTTTGTTTAATCAAGTTGCCACATGACTAAACTGGGGCAAAGCAGTAGTTTGATTTGCACAGCGAGTAGGAGGAGAGGGGGTTTATGGGGCCCCATTAACTCGTTTATGCCCGAGGGCCCCCTTTAGCACGTTAGTCCGGCACTGCTGTTCATCTCTTTATGTAACACCGACTCCATATATGATCCACACTGAATGTTAGACCCTATAGCGAGCATAAATGTGATATGAATCATCATGTCGTGTCGTGACTAACGGTTCTTGTGTTGCATGACTGGAATTTCTACATCATTAAAATGTGATGCAATGCATGCTGGGATTATGAGCTGAAGGTTTTTGTAATTGGCATGGGCACGATGTTTTAAGTGGTGGGAATTGGAATGTGGAAAAGGTAGTAATTAGTGAATAAACAATCAAAGTGAGAAACGAGTTGTACTACAGAATGAGCCTGTGTGTTACTCTCTAAGCTGTTTTTCGGACAGCACATCTATACATTCACACAGAAATGGACCCCGATGGATAAGACACAAAATATAACCCAGTGCTGGAACACGAGCTCCATACACTTCTATGGGGACCCATTATGCGTCAAAGCACCATGCATAATTTATAGGACAAAAACACTTGCTGTATGTTTCTATAAGATCTTACAAGGTTTAATGGGAAACATGTGTGACTCTACGGATTCAACAAAGAAATAAAAAGCACTGCGGCATGCAGAACTCAACATGTATCAGACAAAAGAGAAACAAGGATGAAATTGTTGTAATTCTAAAAATTATTATAGCAACATTATGTAGTGTTAAAACACATGTTCATTTTTAGGATTTACATATAATGTGTAAAAAAAAGGAAGGAATAAAAAAAAAAAAAAAAAAAAAATAGATACATAAATCAATACATAATTTAATGCTTTGTGATTTTTCCCTACTACACGAACATGATGGCAGTTGTGTAACATTGCAAGAAATTACCAAACGTACCATCTTTTTTTCGTGGAGTATGAAGCCCTTTTTACATGTGGTTAGCCACAGCAGCCACAGCAGCCACAGCGCTGTAACAAAGCTCTGCTGTCATGCCACCTTTGCCATTTTATATTGGGTAAGCCACACCGGCGTAAAGCCACCCCAGTGTATGCTTTTACATTGCATTCCGGCGTTGTGGAAGCAAAAATTGCGTAAACGGCGCCGTTTCGCCTGTTACCACCTCCGATGCCGGCTCAGAGGCGGAACGACTTCGCCCCACACCCCTTGCCCATCAAAATTTGCACGTTGAAGAGGGTTTTTCAGACCTGGGAAGACCCGCTAATAAATGTCTCTTTTCCCATTGCCAGTGGAGTATACTTCTTCCTCTCTTTTCTGCTGTGTCACCGTCTGGCGTCACAAACGCGTTAACAACAGGTTGCGAACAACAAACTTCTCCTCGGAACTGAAAAAGCTCTCTCATTGCTTTCTTGCCAGTGTTGCTGCATCTTGCACAAAACAAAGAACAAATTCGCCGTTGTCTGTTGTTCTTCTGTATTTCAAGACAGCAGCCGGAACTTCATTACACGTCATAGCATCGTGCCAGAAAGGGGGCGGAGATTAGCGCGTCGACCCGGGTTTTGTGTTCCCATCAATGCAGATCGGAGCCGAGGCGATAATTACCCGGGTCTACTGTAGAGTCATTTGACCCGGGTCCTAATGCCGATTGTAACCTTTCCCACTAAGCAAAAAAGCCGGGTGTTTGCAGGTTTTTTCACCAGTGGGAAAGGGGCTTTACATAGAAGACGAGACGTAACAACAGCGTAATAATCCTGCCTTGAACTAGCAGTGTATAAGGGGCTTGAAGGAGTTGTGATGAAATAAGGTTTCCAAATGTTTTATTGTCATGAATTTAGTGCTGGTGGTTCATTTCTAATCTGAAAGTCTGGGTCGTGCCAGATTGGAGTCGTTATTTGAGTTGGTAGAATGTGACATTAGTCATTCAGAAATTAAATAAATCAGATTTGGTCTGAATGAAAAAAAAAAAACGTGTGTCCATGCAGATCAGCCCGGCTGTGTTCTATTCTTAATTAATTGCTGATGCAATTAGTGGTGTGGTTGGCAAAAACCCAATGTGCTGCTGCTGTCCGTCATGACCTCACTCTCACTCACTCACGTACGCCAACTGTACACACACACACACACACACACACACACACACAGTAGACTGCGTCACATATCATATTTATAGTTGAGTTAAATTAAAATCTAAATGGTGTCGATGAAGGAAAATTAATACAGTTGAATTGAATGGCAGCCCCCCCGTCTTTAGTCTGTGGCCTTTGGTCTGGTGCGAACGTGTTAAAGAACTGTAACTGGGACATCGTCAGCTTTGTCTGACCTCATTATTTTATACTATTTAGAAAATGTAAACCTACTCAAACATGTCATAACAACTCAAAACAACTTATTCTCTCCAACCAGATGTTAGTTTTCAGCCTGCACGAGTTTTCTGTCTTCAGCTTTTGTCATGTTTGTATTCAGTTGTCAGAATAAAGTAACTATTTGGGCCAGATTAAGCTTTGTCACATCTGACCTGCAGGCTTTTTGTCACACGGACTGACTCTTAGATTTATGTGTTCATACATTGAATTATTGGTTTCCTTACAGAAGTGTGTTTCTATCAGAAGAAATGTAATAATCCTTACAATCCTTCATGACTTACAAAGGATTTGCAGTATAATGCGATATTTTTATTCAGCTGTTAGATTAGCTATAAGCGAAAAGTATAAATCCATCTGTGAGAAACAACAAAGCCAGAAATCCCAAAGAACAAAACTTCCCAGGAAGACACACATTTAAAGTTTAACCCATATTCTACCGTCTCTGCTCGTACGGATGCTTCCCCCTTTTATCCAAAGTTGTCCACAAACATTTTGAGACGCTCCCTCGATCCGGAAGCGTGTTGTGCTTAAGCCATGACTTTGTTCCGCACTTCAAAAGCCTTTCACTCTGCTTCCTCCCTCTGATGTTTATAAGGGTGCATGTCCTTTTCTTTTCTGATTTTCCGTCTCTAAGTTTTCTTTGATCTAAATGTTCAGTCTGACTAATCAGAATTTAGTTTCGTGAACTGAAGGTCCACTCATTTCTTGGTTTGATCTTCGTATCTGGGACTATTTTGTGATGTGGAAGACGACAGACAATGAAATACATTCTTTCGATTGGTATATATGAGACAATTTATGTTCACAAATGTTTCTTTTCTTGTTGTCTGGTAGTTATGCTAAAGGACTCATTATAAATACCAGCAGGAAGGAGGGCCTAGCCAGTTCTTAAGCTCCTCCTGAAAAAGGCTTTACCTTGATAATGGCCAAGAGCAATTTGAATGCCTCATCTTAATAAATCTCATTTAATTTTAATATATACAGTGAAGAGTGAAGCGGCGTCTGTTCAACTGAAAATATTTATTTTTCCACATAAATAATATATATTTAATCACTCCTCACTTTGCCTGGCTGTTTGCCATGTCCAGGGGGGGTTTGGGGTGTTTGATATACAGGTTTCATCCGTTGGGCCTGTCAAAAAACGATCTTATTTACATTAGAAACCAGACCTTCATTTACATACAGGCGCAAAAACGACAGTATAAGCATGAAGAGGAGGCGAGATCTGAAGAAGAAAACGACATCTGTAACCTGATCCTTAGAGAAAATTAGGCAGAACCAGGAGCCTTAAGAGTGACTTTAACTGCCCTGGAAAAACATCAATAAAAGCACTGTGCAACAAAGCAACAAGAGTCTGTCTATAGAAATGCCAGATCAGGCTTTTACTTTGAAAAGCAAACAGGAAGCATTCAACTTTTCATGCTTGCAACATATTCTATCTTCTATAGACATTATTATTGCCAATACAGTTTGAATCTGCACACGTCATTTTCAGTCTATTTTGGCAGAACACGTATGGAATTAGATTTGTGCCAAAATAATCAAACAAAACTTTTTAAATATCAAACAAAAGTACGAATTTGAAAGAGAATAAAACTCACCCAAGCAAAAAAAAATTTATTCTCTTTCAAATTCGTATTTTTGTTTGATATTTAAAAAGTTTTGTTTGATTATTTTGGCACAAATCTAATTCCATAAACACGGCGCATGGCAAGCGGTCAAAATAAATGAGGCTTTTATTCTCTACGTTTTTGGCGCTGCAGCGACTCACACGGGCAGTAAGAAGGCTCCGACCTGTTTACATGCATGCCGCAATGAAAATGACGATGTTCCACTACCGTCACGCACTGCTCACATGTGAAGTGTGGAGCCTCCGTTAAGGTACTAAAGTTAGTCTAACAGTTATACAAGTGTTGGAAATGTTATGTTGATGCCAAACATGGAGGACAATAATGACTATGAGGATGGTGAAGAAGGGGACTGTCTAGAGGTGCAACATATTGTACACATAAGCTCTGTTATATGTATAAGGCTGAAAGATAGCTACTTCTGCCTCATACTGTGCTTTAGCCTAACGTTAGCTAAAGCACATGCAGCAGCTAGCTAGTTGTACTGTTGCTCTACTTTACAAAATTAGACTCTCTAGCCAGTTATTTGTTTTCACTGTTTGTTTTTTGGTCACTATAATTTGTGAAGTCATTGTTTGTGTTTTTTGTGTGCATTTGATTTGTTCATTCTGTATGCGTTTTTTATATTTCCACTTGTGTTGCACATTTAGTAAAACACATTTCAATCTATTTTTTTTTGTAGTAACGTTATTTGTTATTGTTTGTGTCGTTAGCACCTCAAGCCTCATGATTCCTTGGCGCTGCTGCTGCCCATTCTTCAGCTGTTTTGTCGATCAAAGTCCTGCCCGCTCAACACACTCTGACTCACCAGTTTGGCGCACAACTAGAACGTGACGGCTGTGCAAACAGAACAGTAGTAATGTTTTCTACCCCAATGAACACAGAGTAATTGTTTTAAAGGAAGCTAGTCTGTCATTTCAGTCGCCTCTGACAACCTGTGGTGTGAGGACTGAGGTGATTTCTGCCTTTGGACAGGGGCAGTATCTGCAGGTCTGAACCTGTTGTGTAGGAGTTTTTCTACATGGGTGTACCTGGTAATTTAGTCGAGCTCCAATCCTTTGCAATTTATGTGTTTTTATGGCGAAATGAGGCTTGGGCTGGTGGTCCTCTAATGCAAAAGAATTTGGAGGCTTTTTGCTGGGAGAAAGCAATTTACAAGTGTACGTTCAGATAAAGCAGTAGAGGTTAAATGAGGTCAGCAAGACGAAGGTTTACTTAGCGTGTCTAACGGAAGTGGGACCAACCCACCGAAACAAATTAATTTAGTCAATCAGTGTTGCTGTTTGTGTTTGCTTGTGCCAAAACAGAATGACGGTGACAATTAGGAATAATAGGGCCCCTCCATTTGTTCTCATGTCCGTATAAGGAATGAAACGTAAACATACTGTTGGCTGAGATGGAAATTCGGAGTGTTAAGTGGAGCAGAGAAAGTTCTTCAGTATTTACTGCCTGTTTGCTGACAAATAAATAAATACAAATAACACAAGCTTCCATTTTAAGATGCCAACCTGCTGTGTCAAGCCTTTGTATAAGTGAAACGTCTGGTTGAATGACCTCTTTACTCTTTGGTATGTTAACTCCGTGGGCCTCATTGGAGGCCAGACTGGTCCCAGGCATCGGTGTACTTACTTTAGCTTTGTCGTATGGAAAAGAACATGGTGTACATCATTAGTGGCGGCTGTGACCTACTATTCAAATAGAATCAAAACAAACAAAACCTATTGGATGGGCTTGGCCGTCTGTGGTGACTCTTTGGAATCTGCTTCTGTTGTTTGAAAGTTTGCTCGCACTATATGGTCTGCTGATCCGAATGACCTCATTCAACTCTATGAGGCAACGCATTGGAGAAAGCAGCAGCTGCTCTGGTCCTTATTCACTTTTCTTTAGCAAATGTGATGACAAAAGACAAAGATTTGAGCCAAGTTCCACACATCTTTCCACAGAAAGAAAGATACCAACGCTCATGAGAACAGAGAGTCCCCTTTTTGTCCCTTTCCTTCGTTAGCTAGCCTTAGCCTGCCCGTCTTTATCATCCCAACTTTATCTTTCTTCTTTGATCTGCTTTTCTCAGTTATCCCCTTCTCAGTCAGCTTCTGTCTGAACTTCCCTCAAGTGAATCAAATTTTCTTTTAGTCTCGTGGAGCTTGTCTGTGTTTGAGCTCGGACAAGGTCTCTACCTGCTTCTGATTCGGACTGTATTTCCTTCCTCGCTGTGCTGCTCATATCGTCCGTTTCCTTGAGCTGATCTTTCAGCTGGCTCACTGCCGGACATTGGCTGTAATCCTGTCTTGTCCTTCTGCCAGGCACCTGCTATCCTTTCCCTCTTAGATCAGTTGGAGGATGTTGCATCCATGACGTTAATTGGCTTGTTTTAATAACAACCTACATTTACATTACTATAATTCCACACCACATAACATACATTTAATTCATGGCTTTGGATTAGACCATTCACTAATTAAACCCCAACTAGCTCCTTTAAATACTCCTTACAAATGAACAGATCCCCAAATGAACACTTGCAACAATCCAAAATATGCTAATAGTCCATAAAGAAGACCAGATATGACATAACACATATTCATGCATACTCTGTGGCCACTTCATGCAGTACACCTGGACAATCCATTGCACTTCTGTTCAGTAAGACTAGTTAGACACCTAATGCAGGGTACTCTGGCCAGTTTTGGGCCTGATTCCCCCCTTATGACAAAAGTAAGCAAAGTCTCAGTTTTTTGATGGTTCTGAAGATTCTCTTGCCAGATTTTCCTGACATGTGAGGTATGTTAAGGGTGATTTTACTTCCCCTGATCTGCCCAAAAGAATGTCGTGGCCACATCGATTTCAAATTGTAAATATTAAACATGTTCAAGGGTTACGATCCGATATCCTGTTGTCTGGGGGAACCCCAAGGACAGCCGAGCAAGCACTCTGTGGATTGTCAAGTGGAACGAAATGATAGCCAGTTGGTAGGCAGCTGACTGAAGAAGGGAGCCAATCAACCGCATCCATGGCTGCATGAATGAATTTGTGAAAATTCAGTAAAAAGTAGTCCAAAAACTATCATCGCCAATTCTTCCTTCGTCCGCCATGTTTGTCTAAAGTCGCGTTTGACTGCGACAGATTTTGAGAGATTTTCCAGCGCTGAAAGTCTGGACTGATTGTTGGTGAATGAATCTGTTAGTGTGTGGTGTGCTGTTTGGGTCATATGTTTGCTCTCCACACACTACAGGAACAAAGCTGTTAAATCTATCATCATTATTTGTCGTCATGTGTGGGGTCTCTTTTTTTAGCGCGGGCCAGCCTCAAGTCACCTCACAGCTGTTTTACATCATTAATGATATTCAATTATATATTATGGGGTTGGTATTGCATTTGGACGTAACTACTAAAGGAGACGTACATTGTGTATTTCAATAAAAACACGAAAAATGGAGATTTGGAATGACAGATCAGACTTGCACAAAGGCATAAGGAGTAAGCTCAAAATATTTCAAGTAACCTTTTAAATTTCCTCGTATAGTGACGGAAATTTTGCGACATGTCTAACAATCCTTGGCTGTCTTCCCCGTTTCACTGGGTGGCAATACAGCTAATCAGTTTGACTCCCTACAACTACTCCATGTGAATGGCAGTTCAGCCGTCCTAGCCTGATCTTACCAAACGGTCTATGATTTACACAATACTTCCGCAGTAAGCGGAGGTGTCCAAATAACATGCAAGTTAAGTAACAAGGGCGAGGAAGGCAAATGCAGTGCACCCAATTTGAAAGTGTTAAGTAGTGTATGCAGCTTGAGAGATTTACAGGTATTTCAACAGACACTAAAACAAACAAACAGGGGAAGTTCATAAAACTGCGTGATGTAACAAGCACGGCAGCCTAAAAGCCAAGGTACAGCGACCAAGCCAAACACACACACTCAAACACACTCACACGAGGTTGGCAGACTCCGAAACAGAAGCATAAACTTCAACAGCACACCCATAAAGTCTTAAACATGGCTCAACACAACCGAACGTTGCCCAATGTCGCCTCTGTGTTGAAATAATTTGATTATTTCTTTAATTATTGTCAGCCCGTTCTCTTTTAAAGGGTAACAGACAGGGGGACAAAGAGTTCAGCCTGCGTGTCAACGCTGATGTTCTGATGCCAGTTTTAATCTGACTGGCAGAGCTTGTTTCTGCGCTGGGACAGGATAGAGTGAAGATAAGGCAGAAGAGGATCAAGACATTCATGAATGCATTCCAAAAGTCAGAGCAAAAAACAAACACATTTCACCACTGATTTAATTCTGTTGTCCTTTCCCTTTCTGGCAGTCAACAGGAGGATTTATCAAACACCTCTCTGTTGACATGAACATTTACATAACTGAGTAATCTCAGTGATGACTTTAGTTAAACTTGACATGTAGATTTAATAGTATTTCTTTCAACTCCAGGCTCTAACTTTGGAAATACTTATTTTTTACCTGCAACTATCCATCCACCCATCCAGGCATTATCTTCCGCTTATCCGGGGCCGGGTCGCGGTGGCAGCAGGCTCAGCAAGGTGACCCAGGCGTCCTTCTCCCCAGCAGTGTTTTCCAGTTCCTCCTGGGGGATTCCAAAGGCGTTCCCAGGACAGACGGGATATATAATCCCTCCAGCGACCTCTGGGTCTGCCCCGTGGTCTCCTCCCAGTTGGACCTGCCCAGAAAACCTCTAAATGGAGGCGCCCATGAGGCATCCTAATTAGATGCCCGAACCACCTCAACTGGCTCCTTTCGATGCGAAGGAAAAGCGGCTCTACTCTGAGCTCCCCCCGGATCTCCGAGCTCCTAACCCTATCTCGCAGGCTGAGCCCAGACACCCTCCGAAGCAAACTAATTTCAGTCGCTTGTATCCGCAATCTCATTCTTTCAGTCACCACCCAAATCTCGTGACCATAGAGGGTTGTAACATAGATCGACTGGTAAATCGAAAACAACACCCGCATTACTGCTGAAGCTGCAGCGATCCATTTCACCCTCACTCGTGAACAAGTACCCGAGATACTTAAACTCCTTCCCTTGAGGCGGAGACTCACTCCCCAATCCACCGTTTTCCGGCAGAGAACCATGTCCTCAGACTTGGAGGTGCTGATTCGCATCCCACACCCGGTTGCAAACTGCCCCAATGTCTGCTGGAGGTCCCAGCTTTAAGATGCCAACAGGACAACACTGATCTGCAAAAAGCAGAGATGAAATTCTGAGGTCACCAAACTGAAAACCCTCCTCCCCCCGGCTGCACCTTGAGATCCTGTCCGTGAAAATCACAAACAGAATCGGTGACTGGCGGAGGCCAACACGCACCGGGATCGTGTTTGACTTTGTGCCGAGGATGTGAACACAGATCTCACTTCGATTATACAGAGACCGGATGGCTCGTACCTGCAATTACTCTCTCTAATTTTTGTTGCATCGTGATAACCTTTTTTGCAACTAACTCAATGTTATCAGATACTAAAAGTTTCTCTTGCGGTGTCACATACATTGTTAAGTAGTGTAGTTAAGTAATGTGGTTTGTGCTAAGTATTGTGAAAATTTGTTTTATTTGTGAATTGTTACTTTTTTGCTATTAATGAATTGTTGTGTTTTGTGAAATGTTGTAATTTTGTGGATTTGCGTGTTCCCTGAAATGTTTATTTAAATGTCATGGCAGTTTTTGAAGTGTCGTGTTTTGTAAAAGTTAGTTTCATTTTATAAAAATGATGCTGTGTTCTCTGAAAATGTGTCTTTTGTGAAATTTTGTTTCATTGTTTCATTGTCAATTATTCTCAATTGTCGTTGTGTTTTATGAAATGTCCTTTCCATTTTTTAAAAGTCGTGTTCTGTGAAATGTTTTTTCCAAACCTAGTATGTGGCTGACCACATCAGGTCAATGTGCGCTTTTGTAGGCATGGACTGTCCTTATGAGGCCGATGACAATGTGTTCGAAAGCAGGTGCGCGCTGCGGGCGTAGGTGAGGACAGCGGCCTACTCCCCAAACAAAGTATCCAGAGCCGTATCGACAGAGAGTTGCGTCAGTGGAGGTCCAATATGCTCCATGATCCGCCATTGCGATGACGCAACTCTCTCTCTCTACGGCAATGAAAGTACCGTCACTCACTCATTCAGTCAGTCACATACAGATCCATGTGTAGGGCTGACCCCGGCGGTCAGCCAAAAATGTACTCCTCTACAGCCTCCGAAGTATGTACAAAAACCAAGAGCTATTTACAACTATTGAGCTTTTTAATCCTACAATTAACCCTTAAAGACACCCAAGTTGGAGGTTAAAGAGCACATATGGCTCCCGCCTGCTTATTAACCCAAAATGGTGGCACTAGGAAGTCTACCCCCTGAGGTGGTGAACCAGTGTACAGCAGGTACTCCTCCATCCGCCCCCACGATCCCTGCAAAACAGCCTGAGCCATCTGCGCACGCCCACACAGGTGTCACTCACATACACAGAACAGAGAGATCACAGAGCACCTCCTGCGACAGTGCCTCATCAGAATTTTACAGCGTACCATGAAAAAGCGATTACAACATCTGATTTTCATAGCATTATTGAAGAAAATAATAGGAATACCGGCTGGTCAGCATTATTATGATTTATGCAAATACTTTAAACGTTGTGAGGCAGCTGTTAATTATTCATGAGGTACAGATAAATAAACCCATTGTCTAGATTAAATATTTTGTAAGGAGTTTCAAAGGTCCGAAAACCACAGAAGGCCGCCCCCAAACACTTTTTTGTTGTTCTGACGTATCTCAAACACGTAGCTCTGCTTCATTTGCTTCTCTTCATCCGCTTTACTCTTTGTGAGTAGGTCATCTGTACCACAAAACACAAACGAGAGCAAAGGTTTAATTTATAATCAGTGAACCATTCTTTGATAATGAAAGCCATCTCCGGAGGAATGTCACCCTTCAATCTTGCCAACGTACATCCTCCATATGTCCAATTCAACGCTTCGTGGGCCATGAGAACTCCTTTGTGTATTTTGGCGGAACCAAAATTTGGCTTTTTTTCAATCAATTAAAATGTGTCGTGAGAAAAAATGTGAGTCCTAAAGGCTGAACGTGATGTGTCAACTGCCTGTGCTCTCATAACAATACACGCAGCCCCATTTTAATTTTGATCCAGGACAGGACAAGATTTACTTTCCACATGACCGACTAAAGGAAATCAGTCACAACTTAATTCTAAGGGGTTTTTTTATGAATGAGAAACAAGCTACTTTGTAATATCGGTCTTTAGTTCTTGAAAGAGTTAAGCTGTGGCATCAAAAGTTTAACCTAAAGTGAGTATTCGCCCCAACAAAAAGCATGGGAATGTTTGACCAGCCAATGACCTCACTGAAAGCTGAATTAATTCTGCTTGTGCCAACAATGTATAATTCAGCATTACAATGCAATGGCAGCATGTGCAGAAGATCTTATTTTGCAATTAATTGGACGCAGGCTCGTATTTTGACGTAGAGAGGAGGTCTCTTTCAAACAGAAGTTTGAAGCTGCGCCGAGGGAAACAAAAGGTTGTGGCCTCGTGCAGTCTTCCAAAAGGATACAAGGCTTCTTTGTCAAGAAGCCCAATGTCCTCCTGAGCTCGGATGGAACTACTGGGTTCATGTGAGTACAGCAAACAGTCAGGGAGAGAACAGAGTTGAAAGAAACCAACTTTGACTGTATTTGTCTACAAGCCCAATGTGCTCCTGAGCTCAGCTGGAACCGCCCCCCTATCCCCTCACACCTCCAGGGCTCCAACCAGATCTCCTCATTGTTTGCCTTTGAGTATACACTGTGCAATGTGTACAATGTGTACCAAGTACTTCCCTCAACATTACCCTTGTTTAAACTTTGGGATACTTATTAGATGTCTTAATGTGCAGTATACTGTACATGTAAACAGCAAAGAATGAACGTGAACTGGATTTATTTTTAATCTACTGAAAAGATTAAAGTCTTTATTAGCACTGTATCAGCACAATAACATAAAGTGCATGTTTCCATTTGTTAATCTGCAGAGATGGGGGTGAAATTCACATGAGCAACCACAAGCTAAGCTAACCCCTCGATCCCACAGGATCCGCGTGCGGTCTACGCTGAGTTTCTTGTCGGAGACGGACTGTGGCGCATGCTGTGGAATCACTATCATTGACTTGACATCGACTCCGGAGGTCGCGGCGCAGACAGAACACGCCAGAGACGGATCCTGTGGAATCGAGGGGTAAGTCTTTACCTTCACATCTCAGGTTTCTATGGTGAGAATAAAGCAAACCAATTCGAGTTCCTGCTACAAGTCAAGCAACGATCATGAAAACTGTGACTTCACACATTGGTTCGTGGACGATTGTTTTGAACCTCGACTTTTGAATTCCGGCTGTCGCCACCTTGGTTTACATGTGACCATATTTGGATGCCGGGGGGGTATGCATTGTTATATCACTTTCCTGATTGACGGGTCACTGTTGTAACCATTTGTTAATGACGCCCTAAAACATACTCTCTACAGATTTAACTGTAAATGGGTCCATTGTTTACAAAATAAATGCAGGTTTTTAGGCACGTCCCGCAATTGCTTCACATCTGTAACCAATGGGGCCACTTCATCTACTGTCTTTGCTTACACCATATAAATATAAAAAACATTTGACATTTGTTTGCAATCAATAGCAAGCCAGCTAAAGGAACAACTGTGGGTTTCCCAATCATATTTAAATAGCGTTGGAGTGGGCCTTTCCTACAGGAAGCTGCATGTCTTAGGACTGCTGGCAGAAAACTGGAGCACCTAGAGGAAACAACCTTTTACACGACGCTCATCCTGTGCAACAGTACTTAACACTGAGCTAACACGCTGCCCACTGTGATAAGAACAAAGTGTCTAGGCACAACATGCACGTTGGACCTTGACAATATACGCTTATAGGCTAATAAGCTTATGCTGCTATGTGAGTACTCTTACTGCGTTTCAGAATTGTTTGTTAAGCTAACAAACAAACTTAACTGGCCACAAAAACACAGAGCTACCGATTCAAGTCCAGCGGTTCAAACATTTGGGTGAAATGTGTGTTAATCTGGTGATTATCAAACTAAGTTCAGCCTGAATGTGGCTGACTGAGCTGTTTGTTTTTTATTCTTCCCAACTTGTAAATACCCAAAAGGTTTCCTGTTTTTGGTTGACTCTGCAACGTGCTGAGTTACCTGTTTATCTGAATCAGAGAGTTATTGATCCATCCTGTCTTGTTATCGCTTCAGTTACTGGATGATTGTCTAAACTCACAAGGCTCGTCTTTGCTAAAACATACTTCAGATTACAATCCCTGCCAGTTGTCACTCTCAACTATGGCAGCTTGGACAGTAGCCTGCCACTTCAAACTATTGAGTTACCCCTCTAGTATTATATCTCGACACTATCCTCGTTTGGATATGCCATTAATGTCAGGCAACATGGTATGAAAAGTGTCCGCTTGAGGTGCACCTGACGAGACCTCATAAATATGTTAGTGTCTATTTAAATCCAAAGCATGTAGTTTTGTGACTTAACCTAATCAGGTCGTTTTAAGGTCTATACTTTACTACCTTCAGTATTGTTATACACCTAAAAGTTATAACATTTGTTTTTAAGGTTGTTTTAGCAAACCTGAGGGCGTGCTGTTGTACTGAATATCCGCACGCCCGTGATGATCTTCAAATGTCTGAATGATGGCCGTGCTGATATACAGCATTAAAGCACTCCCACCCGTGTGATATTGCATAATAAGATGTAATAGACTTAAATGATCAACATTAAATTGATGCAGCTTTTCAATGTGAATATTCACAGATTTTAAGGGCTTCCTTGTTAGTAAACTATAAGTTTTGTGCTTGAAATGGGTCAGGGCATATTGATGTTTTGGGTCCATCAATAAATGTGAGTCTTTTGATGTTGCCATTTGTGAACTTTGATCGTCAGCTTTAATTTTGAGCCTCAATCTTCAAACACCTGCGATAATGGGCAATGTTTTCAATGCCATCCAACTGTATCAGAAAATAAATCTGTTAGCTCTGAACGAGTGATTTGATTCGACGGGAGGCATCCCATGAGCGCTGATATAGAGTATAACGGCATGTGGACTTTTAACTGTATGCATCACTCTTTCTTTCTCTGAATACCGTTTAATAACATTTCAGCTAAAAGTCTTTTAACATAGATTGTTTAAGTTGGTACCTCAGAACCAAACAGGCCACCATAGCAACCGTCAACAGACTCTTGTTTCACTGGTTGAACAATAAATGGAAACAGAAAGTGACCATAATTGAAAGTAGCTTGTCCAGTTCCAGTCAAGTTGTGGAACTAGTTGTGTTGGAACAACATGAATGAGTAATGAAACAAAACATAATTGCTGTTGTTGCTTATTATAAATGCAATATCACACATGATGTTGTGCTGTTTTGCTGAATATCAGCACGGCTGTGATTATCTTTACATGACCGACTGACAGCCGTGTGGATATTCACTACAACAGCACTCCCTCTCTTGTGATACTTCTTCTTTGTTCTTAAACTGAATTTGTTTTGGACTGATGGTCAGATAAAAGAAGATGTTGCATTGGATTTTACATGGCCTTGACATTTCTAGACATAATGTTTAATTGAGGAAACAAACTGCAGCGATAATAATCATTACTTGCAGCACCAAACTGGACTGATTTACAGTATGCATAAGGAAGTACACTCTGGCCGGAGCAGTATAGTACGTTGATCTGGCTCTGCCTGTGGCACCTGATCATACAAATGTGCTATTTTCCTGCTGTGTCCTCAGAGGACTGTGCTTTCAGAGATAACTCTGAACCCATGATCTGTTTGTTACAGCTGAGGCTTATTTACAGCACGCTTGGTACAGTTTGTCAGTTTGAACATTTACTTCAGATCAAGGAGTGTTTAGTCCTCAGTCCTAATAAGGGATTGTGTGTTTAATCTGTAGGTTCATGTTAAGTTCTCCTTGTATCATACACAACTTTGAATTTGTAAATATGGCCCAGGGCACTTGGGTGCGCTACTGCATGTCAACAAAAAGTACATTTTTTTGTGCACTTTGAACAGCCTCACCTTACAGTATGAGTCAGGAAACAGTACAGACCCAAGGGTTCAACCCAGACAAAGAGAAATGTAGCCTTTAGAAGAGGTTTTGTGCGATAGCCACCACATGTCATTTGTTACCCTTTGGCAGGTGGTTATAATAAATCAGGAGATAACATTACATAATAACAGGTTTGTAAGTGTTGACAGTTGTAAATCTACTTTATAAGAGCTTAAAATACCAAGTAGACACCACTGACATATATTTAAATACCAAACAGTCACATAGTGTTGGTAAAATACTACACATCTATAGTAGGCTCAGTGGGAAAGAATTTCAACACACCCCGAGCAACGAAATATGCAAATTAGTCAAGCATACAGTTTAGTCTGGAGAGGATGACGCGACTGAAACCAAATGCCACACACTGTCTTTTGCCTCTCTCCTGGCCGGGGCCTACAGTACTGCTAAGATGCTGCCCCGCCCACCCATGCTCAATGGTTCAGGGACACTATGTCCTCTCTAAACCTCAAAAAGAGTCGCCTCTCAGTCTCTGGTTTCAAGAAGAAATTTGAAAAGGCATGGGGACCTTTGCTGAAATACCAGAACCTCCAGTCAAACTAGGGATTTCATTTATCTCTCTGTCTTGTTGTATATTTTTCTGTTAATAAGATAACCTCTTATTTTTTATGTCTTAAAATGTGTTGAAAATAATTCAAACACTATTAGCCTGTAGGTGTGAGTGTGAGCGTGAAAGGTTGTGCGTCTCTATGTCTCAGCCCTGTGATTGACTGGCGATCACTCCAGGCTGTACCCCGCCTCTCGCCCAATGACAGCTGGGATAGGCTCCAGCCCCCAGCGACCCTGAACAGGAAAAACGGTACAGATAAAGAATCGATGGATGGAAAAGGAATTCAGTTTTGTTTACAGACTTTTCTATTCACATTAAGAGAGGCTAATATAAAGAGACAAACATGTAATCCGAATTGCTTCAAGATTTATTGGTGGTCTTTTTCCGTCTTCTAAATTAACATGTGATTTTCTAATATGAGGCCAAATTGGAAGGACAGTTTTGTTAAGAATGCCTTTATAAAAGACCATTTCAGAATTCTTCACAAGACCTTTTTCAGATCGGCTATGGTCTAAGTGGCTCTGGCAGAACAAGTAATTGGTGAAGAGCTGTGGTACATGTTTTAAAAAATTGGTTGGTTCGGGTCGAGTCTTAGGAAACAGTTGTGGTCATGGTTGAAACAAGAATTACCTTGTTTGACAAAGGCCGAGGTCATAGTTGAAAGAAACCAACGTTTTTGCCAAGATGTGGGATGTTCTCTTGGAGCTCTTTTAGAATTACAAGGTCCGAACTCAACCCGGCAGCTCCCACCATGTCTCAGAGATGTCCTGTGTCCATGTCACATACTTTGTTATGCACGCTTGTAAAAATCTCATGCTGCTTCTGTATTTGTTTTTGACGGATAACAATCACGATTTTCACAGCCGCCAGCGGTCCTTGTCAGATGAATCTGGACAAAGGGTCAATTTCGGCACATGGACAAATTCTCAAGAGACAAAGTTCAACTTTGAGTATCTACTAGACGATGGGAAATACGCTCCTTCTCAGTTTTCATCTGCAAAAGGTCAAAGGGTAACATCCCTTAGACAAAATAACCTCTAATATTATAACCCTCTTTCGCCTTATCCCAGGTGTTTCCTCTCTAAGCTGCACACTAATGTTTTATTATCCTTTTTTAATTATTATCCTGCAACTACACCAAGCGTGGGCTACCATCCACAGTCTGATGTCACTGCAAAAAGGTGTAAGAGTTTCATCACCTTGAAAAGTTTGAAGACATTTTAAACTGTTATGTTGCAAAGAATATTTTAACGAATGGGGGGAAAGTTGTATTTTATCTGAAGCCAAATTCTGGCTTAACACATGGTTTAAATATTTTGGGTTTCCTTCCCCCTCTTTCTCTCCTGCCAAAGTTTTGACAGAGTCGAGAATCTCCTGCGTGTTTGAGTGAAGCTGAACTGGTCTGAACCCTCCACCGTTGCACCAGGCTGTCACAGTGAGTAGGCGATCAGAGATGCCAACGTCAAGGCTGCTGAAGGGCTCCCTCCCAGTGCTGCGTGACGGCTCCCTCCATTCACATCTTCCCTATTCTTACATCTCTCATTTCTGTTTTTCTTCCTCCTCTTTCTTTCCCCATTCTCTCCCAGTCATACTTGTTCTTTGTTTGCTGCAGATTTCTTGTGTTCTTCGGTGCCTGCTCATTATATTTCCTCGCAAAGTGTTCTTTTTCTCGCTAATTGTCTCCGTTTTCCTTCACGCACTCTGCAGCCCCTTACGCAGTTCAATTCAGTTCAATGTCTCAAGCACTTCCTGTCCCCTGTTACTGCTCCTTTAAACACAGATGCCAGTTAATGATGCTGTAGCACTTACTATGAAGACACTTCTCAATCAGTGTTACTGATCAATATTCAAAGTGTGAATCGGCTTCCTGTTCCAGAAGCCAAAGCAATATGGAGAGCCGGGGAATGTGACATAAAGTCTTCTCCCGGGTTGTCTGGGCTTCGGGCCAATTTAAGTGGCTTTGCTGCTGCACTTTCTCTTCTCACGTCCTTCCTGGCATCACTGACCTGATTAACCGCGATTAACATACTGCATTATTTTAGCTTAACCGTAATGATTTTGTACCTTAGAATAAATGGAGCCTTGATTCACGTGAGACCTGTTCTTTTTGTCACAGACGCTTGGCTTGTTCGTAATATGTCCTCCCAGCTCCTAACAAAGACTCTGTTGTACCTTTTTGCATCCTAGTCAATGGGGAATTTAGTCTTTTCTGTCTAAAGCCTGATCTACTTCGGCCCTGTTTGAGATTATTTTCATTCTAAAAAGCAGGCTCATTACTAGCTTCCCTGCTTTCCTTCTTGCCTCCAGCCTGTTCCAAGGGGGGAGTCTTGCCTCATGCCCGATCACACTTGTACACGGCAGGACGCTGTCCAGCCTGTGCACCATCTGTTATCTTGTACACCAGATCAAATGACTATTTCGGTAAATGTGCTTGCCATAGATTAATGGTATAGATTGGCAAAGCACATACATGCAGAATGTGACACTGGTGTACGCAGTGCACACGATTTGAAAGCGTAAAAGTCGTGTTATTCATTCTCCTTCAGGTGAGAAAGGCTGGGTGTGTCATTAGGTAAAACTGCACAGGACATTTGTACCCCAACACAAACCTAGCACAGTGTGTCTTTCAAAAGAAGACTTAACTGTTCTAATGACATGAAAGTGAAAAAAGAAAGGCACGTGTGTGCTGATATTTGCCAACCTATCTTCATCACTGTTATGGGTGCCTTCTGCCCCACATATGCAATTAGCAAAGCTCGAGGAAAAGATTAGGAATTTATGGTCAACGTATTGATCCTAAAGGCTGCCAATTATTTTTTAACCTAACCCAAATGTAACCTTGGTTATCCAACAACTTAGACAAGCTGAAATAGGTTTTTAATTTAATCTGTCTCAGCTGATATCCAAACAGGGCAATAAAATGATATTCTGAGAAACAGCCATCTGCTTCTGGTGTTATATTTCTGCAGGAGAGCCAAGCTGTTTGTGTCAGAATAGGAAAAAAGGAGAAGCCAAAGTCTAACCAGAAATGTACTGTGAATACAGAACAACTATTAGCCGGAAGTGTCAGGAACGGCAAGGAGCCAAATGCAGACAGAAACAGGCAGACTGGCGAGCAGGTAGGTTTAAAACCTTCTATTTAAAAGAATGAGTGATACTGGTGACCATACTAAACATTGGTGAGATCTGCGCTATTTGTCTAAAAAACTGAAATCGAAATTCAACATAACAAATGCTAATGCTTCTGAAAGGATTCAGACCTTGTTAAAGAAGTACTCTGTAAGATTCTACAACAGTTTCTTGCACCTTCAAACAACTGTTGCCATTATTTTCAAATCAAACCCTAAAATGCTGAGAAAGGTGTTCCACAGGGATCCATACTGGGTCTTCAGACTTTTGTATACTAAGGCCTGCCTTACGACAAATTACTATTGAACGTTTTACTGTCGCAGATCATTTTCAAATGTCAGATGAACATCATAACATTTTAAATCACCTGCATCAATTGTCTTGCTTTTAACTTAAAGTTAGAACTTATATTACAGATTTAATTTCACAGCTAAAAACCATAAAATATCAGTTGCTGGTTTTCAAACATTCTCTGTGATTATATTATTCTTTGGCTTTGAATGTGATGACTAAAAATAAACCCAAACAACTGTATTAAATAAATTATTAGCTCACATTCATGTATAGTGATGAATTACTTCTGTTCTTTTTTTGTCAATGAAATGCAGAGCACATTTCCATTTCAAAGCACCTCTGTTTGTCAGCAGGCAGTCTTTCATGTTGGAAACAAAACAAGTGCAACACGAACACATTACCAAGCATTTACAGAAGCCTCTGCACTTTGCATTAAAAACATTTCATTCAGCGTGTTCTTCCCATCTTCCCCTTTGTCACAATTAGTTCAAGATAAGTATGAAGTACAATAGCGCCCCCATTCCTCCACCTCCATCATCACCATGACTTTTCACTACACTTGTTAGTCATAAGTGAGAATAAGAGTTCCTTTTTTCTCATGAATGCATCCTTCTTCTTGCTTATCTGATGCAAACAGATTTTCCTCTTCAGATTCACTTAATAAGGCCTTTGTTTTCCGGGCACTTTAATTAGGTTAGTTTCTTATTTTGAACATCACTTCCTCTTAATCACACTTGTGTCATCTTGCAAAATACTTGTATTTTTAATGTTTTCCAGTTCCTCCCCCTCTGTTCCTCTCCTTCTAGCATCCTTGCTGTGTACCCTTCCTTCACATCCCTCCCACCTCTCCCGATTGATGCCATCTGAGGTTGCAGGCCCAGGCCTCTGGAGCTGCAAATTTACCCAGCAGCACACGTCACTAACAGGGGAGCGCAGCGCTCCCAAAATAGCCCGAACGGCAATTGGTGAAAGGGGGCCCAAGTGGTAGTTACTGAGGCCTGAATCTGACAACAAAATGAAGCTTTCTGAACATCATGTGAACACCCATCATTTAATTAGGCACCCACACAAACCTTGCTGGTTGCTTTATCATGTGTTTCAGCACTTCTTTGGACAGCTGTGGAAAGTTCCCAAGACTTTGTTTTGAAAAAATTACACTGAACAAATTGTATTGTTTTATTAAATGTTCCACAACATGCCTTTTAATAATCGGGGACTTTCGACAAGGGCCAACTTACATGATTTCTGAGTATAAAACATAGATCAACACAGAAGGGCTCTCCTGATGTGACTCACGTACATGAAGTTATCCCACTGATTTGCTTATTAAAATACCTCCAACACAAAAGTGGGATAATCATCAGTTGCCTGATCTGCTTTGTGCAGCACAAGTGATACTATCTTGCTGCCAAACTTATTAAAATTGTCTGAAGATTATCCAAAAACGTAACAATCTAGGTCAAACGAGATCCTTTTAGGTCACTGCTGAACTACAAGGCCCTTGCTCTCGCTCTACAGGTTCCAAAGGCAAATACAGGAGCATTGAAGCACTGCACTATGTCAAAGGTGTCACTCAATTCGAACATTTCGTGACGCAGCAGCCTGTAACTTTATTCAACGAGATCTGTAGATGCTTGCATAATTATGGGCTGTTGTTGCATAAGGGGGAAAGACATGCAGGCTTTAATTAAAAGCAGCTAACAAAGGCAACATTCAAGAGTTTTCTCGTTTCACAGTACCGACTCTGATTCCTAGAATTTCAGCAAATATCCCTTTGTTGAAAAGCCCGGTTTATGAAGCTCAGCGCCGGTTTGGAACTCAAATAAAGGCGTACAGACTCAGCAAACCCAGGGCCGTCTTATTTATGGCCAAACCATTGGCCCTTGTGGGTCTTCTCATAATCTTTCTATTAGATCACTATAAGCTTATTAACACCATCTTATGTCTTCAAGAGAGAGAGCATTTTCATGACAGCTATGAAGGTGGACTTGGAGATGCACAACAACAAACTATAAATACACAATCACTTTGTGTGTAGTTTAGATCGTTGTTTACAGCTCGTAATCCACACGTCTGCCACAGAGCTGACACGAAACAGATCTCTGGGGGTGTCTCACCCGACTTGATCCCGCTTCATCCGCTGAGTAAATCTGCTACTCCTAAGGCAATTAAATCTTCACAGTTGAGTTCTTTATAATCGGTCTTTATTGCACTCCTGGTGGGATAAGCAAGAGTCAAGTACACGTGTAGAACAGATGAACATGCATTTAGCACATACAGAGACAGTTTAAGGTCAACGTTAAAACAACAGAGAAACAGACGCCTACACTGGGGCGAGAAAGGTCACGGAAGTAAACTACAACATCAGATGTACATCTATAGGCTACATGTTTTACTGTCTGTAAAGGGTGTAGTTGGTTTTAGGTACCGATAAGACGGCATAATTTAAGAGCGTCATATTTCTGTAACACCGCCGTTTGTGTGTCATGAAACAGTTAAAGTTGGAATTAAGTCGAGGCAAAAGTTGAGTCAGGTTCATCTCTTTTGGACGGCCCAGCTTTTATTTTTTTCCCCCCAGAGCTCTCGGCATTTGCACCCCCGCTGCGTTAACTCAGCGGTCCCATCGAAATAAATGAGGGAGCTTTTTCCACATAGTGTTGTTTTTATTGGTCGTAACGAGGCTTAATGCAGTGTTCTCCGCCACAACCATCAAAACACTCATTCAGAGAAGATCTTCGGGGAGAATTGTGTTGGTCCGTCGCGTAGGGTTAGTCCAGAGACACACAGGTCGCGTGTTTTAGCAGCTTAGGTTGCATGCGCCTTCAACTGTCAACCAAGAGAGAGAAAGAGAGGAAGAGATGGTGATCTGTGAGTTCTACGAGTGGTCGTGGATCACTCCATTAGCTCAAATATCTCCTGGATTCCACTTGATATTGCTTGTGGGATAATCTGATTCAGTTAATTATACCATTGAACAATAGGCCTGTTTGTTACTTTAAATTGGGAAGAAACATAGGAGGTGGATGCTACATTGAAGAAGCTACTGCAAAGGATGCACCACAGGGACTCGTCTTTCCTCTCACTCACCTTTACATCTACGTTTATTTAAGGTGCCTTTGCTGTGCCAATCTTTACTTCCAGAGGTAGAGTCAGTTGTTTTAATCAAAGCGCCACCACTATTTTCCATATTTGAAATCTGCTTAGCTGGGACAAGATAGGTTTCAGGCTACGTGGGAAAAAAACAGTGCTCTAAATTGTTCCTTCATGGTCCCCCTGGAGTCAGATAAAACAGATACTTCTGAGCTCGGTTTGCAGCTGTGGAAAGTTCAGCATGACCTTGTTTTAAATTGAAAACACTATTTTTGCACACTGAATCACTGGTGGGATTAATTTGTTGCTGTTATTGAATGCAGAAAATGCAGTTTGTCCAGAATTGAAGGAGCAACAGGTTCCACTTAAACTTACATGGACGTTATCTGAAGTCAAATCTAGCAGTAGTAATTCCAGGATCTTGAACTAGAAGGACGTTTTAGGGAATTTTAAATGGAAGCAGAAATTAAGATGGTCTTGGGAAGTCTCTGCAGCCGAGAAATGATGGTTATGAAGGTATGAAGACAGTGTCCTCCTCATACACTAGATGGTGGTACAACCCCACAGAACGATGCATTGTAATGTTTCATCTGTACATACAGAACTCATTTCAAGAATGCCTGTTTTATATGGAAAAAGGAGGTAAGGAGGCCTTGTGCTGAAACTAATTAGAGTTGTTTATAAGTCTTTATGTACATTAAATTGATTATTTGATATTTCTGCAGCTTAAACTCAACAAATTCATAGAAATCTTGAATACAACTAAATCATTCATTCAGATTTTCACCCACATGCATTCAAAATCTAATTATGCATCTGAAGCTTCAGTTCTTCAGTAGTACAATATAACTACTTTATTCATTTGAATACATTACACCAGTCAGCCATAACGTTATGACCACCTGCCTAATATTGTGTAGGTCCCCCTTGTGCCGCCAAAACAGCCCTGACCCGTCGAGGCATGGACTCGAAGGTGTGCTGAGGTATCTGACACCAAGACGTGAGCAGCAGATCCTTTAAGTCCTGTAAGTTGCGAGGTGGGGCCTCCATGGATTGGACTTGTTTGTCCAGCACATCCCACAGATGCTCGATTGGATTGAGATCTGGGGAATTTGGAGGCCAAGTCAACACCTTGAACTCGCTGTTGTGTTCCTCAAACCGTTCCTGAACCATGTTGCAGTGTGGCAGGGCGCATCATCCTGCTGGTAGAGGCCACTGCCATTAGGGAATATGTGATCGTGAAGGGGTGTACTCAATCTGCAACAATGTTTAGGTAGGTGGCCCTTGTCAAAGTAACATCCACGTGAATGGCAGGACCCAAGGTTTCCCAGCAGAACATTGCCTCCGCCGGCTTGACTTCTTCCCATAGTGCATCCTGGTGCCATGTCTTCTCCAGGTAAGCGACGCACACGCACCCGGGCATCCACATGATGTAAAAGACAACTTGATTCATCAGACAAGGCCGCCTTCTTCCATTGCTCTGTGGTCCCGTTCTGATGCTCACGTGCCCATTGTAGGCGCTTTCAGCTGTGGACAGGAGTCAGCATGGGCACCCTGACTGGTCTGCCGCTATGCAGCCCCATATGCAACAAGCTGTGATGCTCAGGGCCAGCTGGCTTTCCATCCTTGGACTACTTTTGGTAGGTACTGACCGCTGCAGACCGGGAACACCCCACAAGAGCTGCAGTTTTGGAGGTGCTCTGAGTCGTCTAGCCATCACAGTTTGGCCCTTGTCAAAGTCGCTCACATCCTTACACTTGCACATTTTTCCTGCTTTCAACACATCAACTTCGAGGACAAAATGTTCACTTGCTGCCTAACATATCCCACCCTCTGACAGGGGCCATTGTGACGAGATAATCAATGTTATTCACTTCAACTGTCAGTGGTCATATAATATAATGTTATTGCTATCTGGTTTATATTATTACATGTGTATATATATTTATTTCTCCCATGTGCCTTCAACTGAAACTTTATCCTTATGGCCAACATCATGTTACATATGGAGTCATACAAATTCAATATTAATTTATAAACTGTTATTTGGTTTAATGGCCTCAAAATGATGCTTGAATTTAATATGAACTAAAGCAGTTGTAAAGGAGGGCGCTCTCAAATACAATAACTACATATTTAGTTTAGTTTTCAAGCTTTTTAAAATTGAAGGTCAGCGATAATGCCATAATTAAACAGATTCACACAGCATTAGGTAATTATGTTGAGCTACTTTTATTATGGAAGGCACAATACACATTTTCATGATATTCATATCAATAATAAATTACAAGAAATATCATTTATATATATATTTTCCCTTGTCAAGAACCCTGATATAACTCTCTCCAGCACCCTGAAACAGACATATTCCCTTAAAACGTCTCCATGCAAGTGTGGCAGGACTTAAAGGACACAGCAATTAAGTAAAATATGTACTTAATAAATCTAAAGAGGAAGAATAAAATAAATGAGTTCGTAGTTATGCTTCATGTGTTGAGGACAGGCTATCTGCTTCACATTTCAGATTTGTTCATAACAGCAGTTTGTAACAGTCTGATCATCCAGAGGCGGCAGTCTCTCATCATTATTCTGTTTATACATATATTCTTTCATAAATCCAGTTCAACCAGGTTCAAAATATACTGTAAGTATATTATATGTTATTTAAAATGTGCATTTATGCTACTGAGTTGGTAATTACCCCAAACCTACATGTGGACATGGACGGCGGGTATAATACATGTTGCTCTAACTTGTGCGTGCTGCAGCTTATTCATTTCAAGGCCTTAAATGGACTTGAATGTAGTTAAATATAGCTTACATTTAAGCAGCCTCAACTTCTTTTGAGATTTGTTAGTGCACTACTCCTCAGGTTACACACCAAACCAGTCATTCACACGTTTTTGTTGTTGTTGTTGTAAACATACTGCGGAGTGACAGAAGAAGAAATAAAGGTAACAAGCTGGCCAGGGAGGCCATCTAGTGGTCAAAGGGTTGCAGGTCCAACCTATAGCACCAACATTACTGACCAATCACTCCTGAGCATACATAACTCAATGTCATTAAAGTAACAGCTTAAAATCCTTGATATTATATGAATATTAATGAAATACTGCAATGCCAAAGACATTTTCCTGTCTTGTTAAACCCAACATCTTTAAAACGCAAATGGACAAACACTCCATCTGAACATATTGCATCGTGACCGTCTAGAGGTAGTTAATACTATTCCAACCCTACACGAGGCGGGTCGCCACCGTGAGGTCCGTCTCGGAGGAGACCGGTGAGAACCTCGTACGTAAAAAACACCACCATGTTGACCGGGAACGCCCGGAAACAGTTGATGCCTAAGCTTCTGAAGAAAACACCCACTCCCTCCGCCCTCACCGTCTCTGTGACGCAGTGATAAAAACCCCTGTATCGCTTCGTCTCTCGTGCTCCATCCATCTGCAGACGGGCTTTTATAACATCCATGGGCGTACCTATGGTCCACCCTACCATTCCTGCTAATCCACCCGCCAGCATCACGCCACCCCAATCTGGAGGAAACGAAAAGACACAGAATTAAATTGTAGTTGTCTTTAATTTTCAAAGATCTGATATAACATTGAATTGACTCGTCTTACCTGGCCTTGTCTTGCCGCTGTCAGTCAGCCATTCACATATGGTTGTGTAAGTTAAAAAGTATGTGGCGTACGAAGGCCCGTCTCTCAGTATGAGCGGAAGCACTCCTCTGTAGAGCCCCTTAAACCCCTCCTCTTTGATAATGCTCAGCAGACAGTGAACTGGACCGTGGTACTTGGGTTTTGGCATGCTGGCTCCCCCACGCTTGGACTCTGTCTGACACTGCAGACGAACTTTCACTATGTCGCCTGGAGACATCACTGATATCTGTCGGAAGGACAGAAAGAAAGATGTTTCAGAGGCCTCAGGAGCAGATATTTCAAAACCTTGGTAAATTAAATCGACTTGCTAAGCTAAAAACATCCGGGGCTAAGAGGGAAATGTAATATTAACAACTAAGTAGCATGAATTCATTACCTGAGCTATTCCCCCTGCCAGACCTGACAGGAGGACGTCTAGTTTTGTGTTTGGGCCACCTCCTCGTGCCTGGCTCAGACATTGCAGGCAGTTCCTGTATGTGCCAAACACCACCGAAGACGTCATAGTAATCGTGAAGAGAGGTAGGGACATGCCTTTGAAGAAGCCATGCACCTAACGAATAAATAATAATATATAATGAAGAAAAAAAAAAAAAGGCAAATGACAGAGAAGTAGCAAACAAAGAAACAAACCCATGTGTCATTTTAGCAACTAAATTATCCTTATATCCCAATGAGGGCAAACTGGCATCTAGGTGCATATCTACACTGATGATGTGCACTTACATGTTCTTACAGCTTTGACACTGTTACCTCACCAACAGTGACTGCTGGCTCTCTGCATTGTGTAACATTCACAGAACTGCTGTCTCTCACACCTGACACACGCCTCAGTACATTAACAGAAAGTATGCTTTCAACACAATCAATGCTGTTTTAACTTGTCCGACTAATTGGAGAACATGTTGTAGCAGACTGGTCCACTTACCCCTTCTTTTGAAAACGTCGCCACTGTACACTGCCATACTCCAGTGAACTGTTTCTGGGTTTGGATCCTAACCTAGAAAGACAAAGAACATGATGTATAGTAACAAATGATGTCCGTTTGGTGTACAGCCATAATGACTGTTACGAGTACAAGATACTGTACCTTCACAGTGTCCAGAGGGTAGCCCACTGCAACTCCACATGCCCCTGTGTGTTTCCAAAAGAAAGTGTGCATCAAGGACACAGCAGAAACACAGCGGTGAAGGTTATGGGCTTGAATTTCGACACTTTCAGCTATGTGCACATAACACGATGGCTTATCTGTTCTAAATCTTTTAGATCCAATTACAAGCGTCATGTTTTCTCATCATAATTTTTTAGTGAAATCCCTGAAATAATTTCCCCCACTATGAATTAAATTATTAGATTATTATTAGACTTTATTATTAGACTAAACTTGAGAGAAAAGACGACAGACTAGCAATTTCACATTCTATAACAGAAATTCAAAAGACGAGCAACATTCATGAACAAGTGTGCAGATGTCAGGTCTGGTATACTGGTTTAGCTTACTCCCTTTACTATAATTGAATTCTTTAGGATAACTTAGCTTGTGGTTATATGTATATATGTATAATATATATCAAACACGTTTACAAGACACATACAAGTTAACATAACGTAAGGGTTAGACTACTCTTCTCACATGCTGTCTTGTTGTCATCTCACTATGCACTTATAGTAGCTAGCTATACAGCACGCTCAAGCTAACAATAAACTACACACTGGATGGGAGTAGCGTTAGCTGTTACCTGCAAATGATCCGGACACAAAATCGGCGATATGCATCTTGTCAGATGAAGACTGACCACCAGATATTTGTCAAATGTGAGCCCATTCTTCTTCTAGCATGTGCAGCATACTCCGTAACCTTGAGTAGATTGCTGTTACATGACGTGTAGCAGAGGCGTGTCATACTGCCAGCCAAACAGCGTCGACTGAAAGCATTGGTCCCGACTTTATCCGAAAATGGCCGAACGTTTCTCTTCAACAAAATCGGTGTTCAGCGTAGGTGAATTAAATAGTTCTAATATGTACTTAACTTAAATACAGTACATGAATAAGTGTACTTAGTTTCAGCTTAAGTTACGTACCTTCACATCACTTCACTGACACGAGACAGCTCATTCAAAAGCAAAACATCACACGGCATTAATGACGCATATCAACTTTGGGCGGCCTTCAGCGGCTGCCAATGAATGAAGAGGATTAAATTTAACGAGGGGTGGCGGCGTCACCTCTTCACTGTGATTGGATAGAAGCTCTAACCGAGGCCGATAAGTCCCGCCCCCTCCTAGTAACTTCCTGCGTTGCTAGCTTGCTACAGAAATAAACCTCCTTGAAGCAGACAGCGGTGAGGGTGTCCGCATTGACTGTAAACGCCGCAACAGTTCATTGGGTTTGTGTAGGTCAGCAGGACACTGAAACAAATTGAAGACGAGCTAAACATCAAGTCAGAGGAGTAAAAAACATCAGCAACGCTTATATCCTAGAGGGGGGATTCTTTAATAGCAAGCCTGTGCTAGCTAACTGAAAGAGGAAATTAGCCATTAAGCTAGAATTAACAGTTGGGACCGTGCCTGACAGGTATAGAAGGAAATTAACAGTTTTTCTAGAGTTGTATTGAGCCTTTCAGTTATCTTTAGGTGATATTAAGTCCTTCTACAGCAAGGTGACGGTGAAGAGCGGCGATGGACTTCCTTGCAGGATGCATCGGAGGTAAGTCAATGACAGGTGCACTTTGTCTCGTGATCTGTTAGATGACAACAGCAGCCAAAGAGCCTCAAAATTATAGATATGATAACTCGTCCTCGGATGATGAGACGCCCCTTTGTTGCTCTTGTACTTGCAGCAACCCACAGAAATGCTCATTTGCATCACTCCTAGAGAATGTGATGCAACTCGATCACAGGATTACACGTGCATTTTATTTATTCACCGCTTGTTGGCACACTAAATCCAACCCCGCAAATTAGCAAAATTCCCCTGACAAGAGAGAAGAAGGATAAACATTCATTCAGCAGGTTAGATTACAGTATGATAACATTGCCTGATTTAGCTGAATTTGAAGTTAAAGCTCCTGTGAAGAACTTCCGGTTTGTGTTAATTTAGGCAACCCCTGTGGTCAAAGCCATACCTCTTTATCTCTTTGCTGATTTTGTCCTGTACATGCTTAGGTGGTGTTTTTTAACAAAGAATCTCATCCCGCTTTCTATAACAGTCCTATGTATCACTCACTTTAAACTTTTGTCCTGGAAAATGCAGGTAAAGGCAGCGTGCAGTTAATTGCTTTGTCAGACGCCTACCCCCTGCCAGCAGTTTTATGCATTAAAAATAACTATATAGAAATAATCAATCTTGTCGCCGATGGTCTGGTTTGCTTTTGTAGGTCGTATAGAGTCATCAGAATTAATTTCAGTCTGTTTTGTAAACAGCAAAAAACTCCTCACCGGAGCTTTAAATAAATGTACCAGGCTTCTGTTATGTTCAGTGCACCTTGTTTACCTGGGAGATGTTTATGTCTGATTCAGAGAAGTGCTTACTCATAAAGGGTGCACCAACCAACCAAGTGCAACCTGAGCTTACAGGCTAAGGTGGCTTGGCTGTTTAAAGTTTCCACACACACACACACACACACCATGCAGCAGAGGACATGAATCAGTGCACTCCCCTTCACAGACCAATCCCATGCTCACTCCACTTTATAGTAAAGGACATAGCAGACCATGTGGTTTCCCACCCTCACTGTTAGGTTGAGTTCTGGGAACCATTTACAGTGGGAAGCTGGCTGCTTCTGTTTAAGGATGATTTGCATAGTTTGTGCATAGCTCAAACTCAGTTTACTTTAAAGCCTCCAACCGCGGACATTAAAGGATGATTGATGACATTGAGGAGAATTGTGATAACAACTATGATGCAACAAACTCCTCTGTATGTGTTTTTTCCGTACTCAGTGCAGTGCCAGTGCATTGAGGTCAATGACCGCTCATCATTGTGTCAAATGCACGCCTGCCTGTGTTCTTTTCCTGGCTCACAGCTAGGACTCATTCCTGATTGGCTCTTTTTACAAATGGGTCAGGTGACACAGCAGGTGCTTATGTAGGATTAACTGTCTGTGGTTTGTTTACTGTGCGGGACACAGGTGGGCCAATCAAACTTGAGGTTTATGTTTTAATTATATCTTTATTAATTTAAGCCTGTAGAAATGAACCACAACAATGGATCAGATTTCAGTTATATAATAGTGGCTAGTTGCATCAGATGTTTGGATTAATATTGATATTTATGCTGTATCTTATCGACCTCTTCCTTGTTTTTAGCTGCATGTATGTCTATTTCTTTGTATGTACTTCGAGAGCAAAAAAACAGACGGACATTCCTTTAATGTGTTTTCTTAAAGCATAGTTTTCAGTGATGCACGATATTATCGGCACAATATCGGTATCTGCAGATTATGGCTTGAAAATGACATATCAGCATCGGCAGATATGTCATCTTTCTGCCGATAACACAACGTTCTGCCTAAATGCTCAATGATTCCCTAAAAAAGCCTGACGTAATGCTACAACATTAACCAGCACGAGTGTGCGTCCGCACTGCCTGCACCACGTCTCTTCCTTCAAGCGTGAAGAAGGGTGCAAGATGTCTGCCGTATGGCAGTTTTTGGCCACTACAACAAGAGCGGACATGATATTAATTCCACTTGATGTTCTCTGCAATGAGGTGGAAAAAAACGTGCCTAATATATCGGTATTGAAATCGGCAAAAAGGGTTGAAAAATATCGGCATATCAGATATCGGCAAAAAATCCAATATCGTGCATCCCAAATAGTTTTAATATATATCATGATGTCTTATTTCTCTAAATGACAAACCCACTGAAAAACTCTAGTTTTCAGTAATGAAGCAAGGTAAACACCCGACAGATAAAGGTGCTTCATCACATGGATACAGAAAATAACAAAATATCTTATAACCGCTCTAAATCTGTCTTACTCATTAAATAGCACACAGGGATTTTAAAGATATGGAAACCACCACCGTATAGAGACGGTATGGACAAACATCTGGGAGTAGGCAAAGTTATATTGACACATTGCCTGTAAAAAAACAACAACCTGTAAATATCCGTATCTGTACTTGTTGTATAACTCATTTAGTTTCTGTTTTAACTCTTAATGTTGTTTAGTCCAGGAAATTGTATCAGGTTTCAGCATAGACTCAGGTGTTAAGCTCAAACTGGTGTCAGAATATGGCCATGTGCTGCACAAGGCTCGGTTATGTAACCTTGAGAGGAGCGCTAAAGAAAGTTTTAAAGGGTGATGATTCCTAGTGAGCTGCCTCTGGCTGGATAAGGCCGTGTTACCCTGGAGGAGAGGGCAGCACACTCTTAAATTACACAACAGTGCCAGCAGCACCCAGAGGTTTGGCCTTCAAAGACCTGGTCGAATGGGCCCGAAACTGGCCTGACGAATGAGTGGGTCCAGACTTCTTAAAATACTCAGACTAACAACTTTATTGGTTATACAAAATTTATATTTTGTATATATGTCAGAAAAAAATCTCAGTTCGGATTGATGTGATTTAATTTAAAACATAATGCTTTGTATAACTTGTATGGTATTAAACATGTTTATTGTAGAACATAAAGAATGATGACGTGCTAATAGATTATTTTTGCCTGTTGTATTTTTCTCACTGTGGTTTACTTTGTCTTCAGGTGCTGCTGGAGTCTTGGTTGGACACCCATTCGACACAGTTAAGGTAGGCATTCCTTTTTTAATAAATGAACCACTTTTTAGGCCTTGTTGGGTGATTTTTAATTATATTTTTTTACTCACTGCTTGGACCTTTGATTTGGATGAGGAAAATCTCCTCCACGATCCCCCCAAAAACTGTAATCAGGGTAAAAATAAAAGATGGTGGATCCCCTCCCGAGAATCGTCAGAAATTCAACAGATGTTGTGCGTACACAGGCCACCAGCCGGATCCTGTATACAAAATACGATATGTGAAGAATGTGGATCTAGGAGGTCATCTAACAACCCCAGGTGTTGCCAAGCGCAACCCAGGGCAACCGATTGCCTCTACAGCTAAAAGACCTGGATGAAAAAGTTTCAAACTTGAACATTACTCACTGAAAATTTCTCCCACCCCTTGATCTTTAATGATGGATTGTGTGTATGTTAGTGGAGAAAAGCGATCACTTTCATTGATCACTGAAGAGTGTCCTCTTTTGCAGGTGAGACTCCAGGTCCAGAGTGTTGATAAGCCTCTGTACAGAGGGACCTACCACTGTTTCCAGTCCATCATAAGGCAGGAGTCGGTACGTGCATTTATTTACCCTTACAAATCTATTGCTTTTATACACATGCAGTCATATAACAGATGATTATATTACGTTATGTTCTGCTTATGTAGCTGGCTCTGATGTGAGTGTTTTCCTTCAGGTGGTTTGTTGCTGTTTACATGTAACTGTTCTCTTGGCTGTGAAGCTGTGAGCCTGCTGCTCAGGATGACACCTATGTGTACTTATGTTAGACAGAGCCTATCTTTAGCATGTCCAGCCATGTTGGATCGTTTCAACTGCGTGAGGTCAAAGTGACCCGATAGTAGAGTTATGTCACTCTTGGTCTCATGACAGACCGAGGCAACTTAAGGTGTGTGGCCAAAGGACGGGATACGTGTAGTTTGTTAAATTGGGTTAGACTTCGAGGAGTTTTCTCTTCCCCTGTTTTTTTTTACTTTCTGTGTGATTACAATTTTCAGCCCAATATGTGTATTTAAACTAACTTACATCAAAGGATTTGTTGTTCAAACCTTAAAATTCCCTCAAGTAGATCACTTGAAACGCTGTAACATTTCCGTGCAGAGAAACTGAAGGAGCTTCTGTTTCCAGGATCTTTACTTAAAGAGCCTCAGGGTTTGTTTGTTTTTCACTGAAACAGCAGGCTTTGTTGTAGGAGTGCATTGGAGTCAAGAATTCCTGTCCTGAGTAATAAAGTAACTGGTGTTATTTTAGATTTGACACATTTTAAAATCTGCCTTTTAAGCTCTTGGGTGGAACAAGCTACCAAGATAGATCGTGAGACTTTCTACGTGCAAGAGTCAAACTTAAAATGTTTCTATTAGGGCTGAACAATGAATCAAAAATGTAGCGAAATTGCAGTATGGAGGTGCAATATTTGTTAAAGTTAAAATGTGTGTCAAAATACCATTTAAATATGAATATTGTGCTGCACAGATGTTCTGGCCGACACATCATACACAGATGTAAGTATCAAATATCTTTGTTTGGTACAGAGCCCTGCAAAAATCACACTAGAATCATTGTAATATGTTTTTCAATGAAAATGAGAATAAGTATGTAAGAATTATCATTCCCTGTAAAGGATAACTTCGGTATTTTTAAACCTGGGCCCTATTCTTACAAATTTGGGTGTTGAAATGACTCATAGGAACAAAAACTTTTGGAATCAGTCCAGTAGATGTCGGTGAAAACATAAGTTGGAGAGAGGATTTGTTTCAACGAGGACTACCAGCAAGAATATATTTCAAAAGCCATGGCTGAATATTTACCTGATCGACGATTAAGATGAATCATTTGAACCACCGTCCTGTTCAGGTAACATCTCACCATCCCGCGAGATTTCAGAGCGAGACTTCTCCTTGAGTGAGATTTCGGTTTGTGGTTACACAAAAAGGATCTTCTTTGTAGAGATCTTTGCAGGGATCATTTCCGTAATGTTGTCTGACACCTGGAGTAACAATCTGAGCCTGACAGCGGCAAAAACAAGCGCATTTAGTGGACGTACTTTGATCTGGTGCATTTGCCCCAGGAGATTATGTTGCAGCCATTGCGGCGGAGGACATCTACTGGACTGATTCCAAACGTTTGTTCCTATGAGTCATTTTAACATCCAAATTTGAAGAAAAAAAATAGGACCCAGGTTTAAAAATACCGATCTTCTCCTTTAACTTTATCTTCTCATGTCATGTCTCTGATCCTTCCCACAGATGTTTGGTTTGTATAAAGGCATTGGATCCCCCATGATGGGCCTCACTTTCATCAATGCTATAGTGTTTGGTGTTCAGGGAAACACCATGCGGCTGCTGGGACAAGACACCCCCATGAACCAGTTCCTCGCTGGAGCAGCGGCGGGTGCTATTCAGTGCGTCATCTGCTGCCCCATGGAGCTGGCAAAAACCCGCATGCAAATGCAGGGAACCGGAGAGAAGAAGTCTTCTAGGAAGCTGTACAAGAACTCCCTGGACTGCTTGGCACGCATCTACAATCGCGAGGGTCTGCTGGGCATAAACAGAGGCATGCTGACCACGCTTATCCGCGAGACACCTGGCTTCGGTGTCTATTTTCTGGCCTATGACGTGATGACGCGCAGCCTGGGCTGTGAGCCAGACGACCGCTACATGATCCCCAAACTGCTGTTTGCAGGGGGCATGGCTGGCATCGCCTCCTGGCTCTCTACCTACCCCGTAGACGTTATCAAATCCCGCCTGCAGGCAGACGGGGTGGGTGGAGTGAACCAGTACAGCAGCATTGCTGACTGTGTGCGACAGAGCGTCAGGAGAGAGGGCTACATGGTGTTCACAAGAGGCCTAACCTCCACGCTGCTACGAGCCTTCCCTGTGAACGCAGCCACCTTTGCCACCGTCACCCTCGTCCTCTTGTATGCACGGGGGGTTGAGGAAGGACCTAAAGACTGTGAGGCGGCTCAGCCAAGCCACCACTCACAGATACAGCAGCAGGCCCAACCCTCCAGCCTGTGACAGCACGGAGGTCTCACCCTCAATATGGGCACTTTACGAGAGCACGGGAAGACAAACCCTTTCTTACTGTCTGACTCCGCTTCACATCAGACCAGTCATTCCCAACGTTGAGTCAGAAATTACCTGGTTTTTATAAACTCTTGTTTTTACTTTAATCTCAAAAAGGAAACAAAGGAAGAACTTTTTATTTATTTTCAGCAATTATTTTAAGTTGTGGTTTTCCTCTGATGACGCAGATTTGTGAAAAGGTCGGTGTTACCTCTAATAAGATTGGAAAGTTGGAGCTATGAGATTCATGAAGGTTTTAAACAGCAGCTTTTATCTGTGACAAATCTCTGTATTACACTGACCTGTTACTAACCGTATGGCTACTTTTACTTTGAAAGTGCAGTTTTAACGGCACCTGCATATATGACAGATTTCTTTTTTTTAAATGAACGTTTGAAACATTATTCCTGCCTTATGATATGAATACTTTTATTTTGTGAAAGGAAACTGAAGCACGTAACTGCATCTAAACTATCCTCTGAAGAGCCGATAAATGGAGAGGGAATGTAGCGTTTGATAAGTGTGAAGAACTTATCAACTGTGTTACAAACCAAAAAAACATGTTGCAGCTATAATCCAATAAAGCCCTGACACACAGTTCATGTCAGTAACCACTTTAAACACGAACCACTGGTCTAAAGGCTCTTCAAGGAAAGCAAACCGTCTGTGTGTGATCGGGATTGTAGATGGCGTTTTGTTTTTTGTCTTGTTTGGTCGCCCGTCTAGCAAGCATGTTGTGTTACCACGTAATATGAAGTCTAACTTTACGGCTGTATTAAAGGCCTGATCCAGAAGTGGAAAACGGCGTTACACAGGGCACTGTTCTGGTCCCACTGTTTCACTTTATTTAACTTTTGTTAACACCTCTTATAACTTGCTTTTTATGTATGTATAAGTTTAAAAAACTGTATATGATGGTCATTGCAGGGTCAGAAATGAATGTGAAACTGCAGGAGCAACAACATTTAGGGTGGTCCTCATTCATTTCACTCAGATCATTTTAACTTCTTGAGAAATATTTATGAGTTGTGGCGGTCTGACCTTGAGATTTTTCCATGTGCACTCTGGTTGGCGTCTGTTTGGTATTATATAACCTGCAGTATAAGAGACAGACAATATGTGAAGTTGTGTGAAGCTGCATTACGTGTCCCCGTGAATGATTCTGAAGGTATTACTTCCCTTAAGCAAAATATATATTTGTGTGTACTGTACCTAATCCGGATTGGGGCTTTAATTAGCGCCTTTTATGTTTTGCGGTTACTATATTGGCTTATTAATGTAGCGATATTGTTAATGAGTGGGAATTGTGTGCTATCTGCATGTGCGTGGTCGATATCAGATGATTTTGTCTGTATTTTATGCCTGAATGTTTAATTTGTTGTTGAAACTTAAAATGTGTCAGTTCCAATCCGAGCATCCCCGAAATGCTCCTCGGAGCTCAATCAGAAGTTTTAAAACTAGCATTGATATCAAACTGCTGCTGTCAGTGCAGGATGGAGACTATCCAGACTATATGACCAAAAGTCAATGGACACCTGACTATCTTATGACCTTATTGGACATCCTATTTGTAAACTATGGGCATTGTTATGGAGTGTTTGAGCCCAATATGTGCTACAGTGTGTTTAGCCTTGTACAAACCCTGGAAAACAGACCCCATATTATCCTCCCTCCGCCTGACTTTTGGTCATATAGTGTAAGAGGCTGTTTAAGAGCAGGAAGTCACAGGCGCACTGGAGTACGTTGAATGTATCACCCTGTAATCTCTCACAGGCGTTCTAGCAGAACAGATGTTACAGAACCCTGTTGTGTACATTTAAATTACACTGATATGAAATGCTGCTAAGAAAAACTTGAAACCCTGCAGGCTGTGTTTGGTTTGATGATGGGAGATGATGACTTATGAAAGTGCAAAGGGATACTTGGTTTGTTTGTAGACGTTGCTTCTGTTTAATCAATAACTCCACCTCTGAACAGCTGACTGTTCTCTATGTTACTATCATGTAGATTACATCTGAAATTTGCCGTTTGACTTCTAACATTAAGTCCAGCTTATGTGAAAGTTGCAATATGTACAGGACGTTACTGTTCTAGTGAGATAGTTTGAAGTGATACTGTAAATATATATACATAAATATATAACATATATTTTTCAGGCTAAAGTAGTTGTGTTGTTCCCTGAATGTCTGAGCAGTTTTTAAACTCTCTCTATGACCGGTTTGTGCGCGTACGCTCATACATCAAAGAGATTTAAAGTGGATCATATTTTTGTAACATAGTCAGAAATAACCGATTTGTCTAGTTTTGTCACTGAGGATCTGTGCAAATGGGTCAATAAAGCTGATTCAGCAGCTGTTTGTTTCATTTGAATCCAACCTCATCTACACTCGAATGCAGCCTCCTCACATTTTACACGCAAAGAATGTGTTGTTCTTATTGGTTCACACAGTAAACAAATCATGAAATGTAAACAACTCGACAAAGTTTTATTAATGTAAAAATGTTTCTGTGTTTGCCATCATCACTGTGATACATGGCACAACATCTTACATGGCGTAATTTGTTTATTTAAGATTTAATATGTATGATATGTTTCTCTTTCCACACATATGAAATGATAAACCTCATTATTTATGCATTTGACTGCCCCCCAAGCATTAAGCAAAACTGCTCTCACTGATCTATGCACATATCAAATTATGTACCATAAGTACATAAGTAACATTTCCATGTGACCTTCTGACCTGAAGATACAGAGCTGCCAAACAAACTGTCTGAAACTGGTCCCCTTTACCTTAATGGGTTCAGAAGGCTGATAATAGGTCATGCAGTCTTTTAAGATCACTTATAAGGCTTGTTTCTTGAAATCTTTAAATATTTTGAAAACTTTTAGCAGCTTGTCAAGATGTTAGATTACTATTAGAAAAGGTTCAAATCCACCTTCAGTGTAGCTCTAAGTGTAAAAGGCAGAACCATTTCTGCAGTGAAGGTGCACTGGAAAACACTGTCACTGTAATTTTAATAACTCAACTATAGTGCCATCTGCTGATGGGCAGGGGTGTCTGCAACATCAACCTATCGGTTCAACCCATAGACTGTATAAAAAGATACATATCGATCTATATATACTGTCATTGGTTCAACCAAACAAAAGAAAACCACACTTTTTGTTAATTTCTTACAGTTATATTCAGTATTGACTATGTTTTTCCCAGTTTAATTTGTTGTCTTTAAGGTTTGCTGCTGAGAGGAAAAAACAACAAAACTCAAACGGATAAGTGAACTGAATCGAATTGGCTTTTCCCCTGATGGTGTGTTTCAGTGTTTGGTTTTTATTACGTTTTTATTTAACAGCTGTTGAGGTTTTCCTCTTTCACAGGTTGAGGATGTGGCAAACACCGGAAGTTATTTCTAATATCTAGCGTTAAGGGAACAACAGTGAGGTTAAAGTGTCCTCCTCACAGTGCGCAGATTAGCACACAGGATGGCTGATATTGTTCACACTGCGATGAAGCTGTTGCTGTTTTCTATCATCGCAACATGTGAGTGAAACTTCTACACAGTTTTAATTTATCTTTGACAATTAGTAGAAAATCTTCCTTTTTCTTTTTTCTTTCTACAGGTTTGAATGGAGATGGTCTGATATTAGCTCAGCGCGTTTATGATATTTCATATCCATGTCAACAAGATGAAGTTTGCTTTCAAATATGGCAGTTCAGCACGAGCGAAACACATGATTACATTGCTACAGTCAGTAATGGAGAGATCCAGAAGGCTTCAACATCAGAGGACGTCAAATGCAAACTGAAAATCAGAAATCCCACAGCGGAGGATGTTGGACGTCTTAACTGCAGACGAAGACCTACTTTCTTCTCTCATTTTAATAGTGAGTACTATCAAAATAAAGCATCCTCAGCCACCCCAGGGTTAAACCTCATGCCTGGTAAAACAGTCACACTGCAGTGTGTCCTCCTCCGCTACATACAGCACGGAGACTGCTTCGCACAGTCACAGCAACAGGTCAGGCTGGCGTGGGTGGATATGGCCGGTGCTGAGATACAAGAAGACGAACAACATCACATAAAACAGGTGTCCTCTTGTGCTATAACTCTGACAGTCACCTTTCCTGGAAAGATGAGGTTTAGGTGCCGGGCGACTGTCGGCGAGCAGGTCCAGACTTCAGAGGAGCTGTACGTGAGAGTCCCAGGTTTGTTTGATCCATCCTAACTAGCAGAGTACTAGGTGCAAAGTATTATTAATGACTAATTATATTTTCTTTGTAGGTCCTAAAAGGGGAGGAAGAGGATTCATCATAGAAGCGGAAACAGAAAAACAAGGTAGAGTATTATTCTGAAATAACCGGAAGTCCTACATTGTTGCTCATATACATGTATAGATGTGTTCAAGGACTAAAAAACGTCCCTGTATGTGTTGAACATTAGTCCTGCCAGACAGAAAAAAAGCCAGAATTTTGATAGTAGTCCTGCATTTTATTTCGTATCATTGAAATTACATTCAAATTTAATCTTTTATTGGGTTTCAAGAGTTTATTTAAGTTCAGTTCAAATATTAAAAGAAAAAATTGTAGGAAATGCTCTAGTTTAATTGTCTTATCAAGAGTCCGTTGTAAGAGTTGCTACAACCCAAATAACCAGCCCTGTCTCCCTTGTGTCACATTTGAATATTACTCAACTGCTTTCATAATTTCTGATACAAGTTACAAAAATTACAGTTCTGGTAACAATGCGACACCTGTGGTTAAGTGACGGCAACAAAAACACCTTTGTTTAGAACACAAAAATATTTTGGTTTGGTTTTAATCAAAAAAAAAATTTTTGTGTTAAACATAAACCTACAATATATTAATAATGCTTTAGTCACTACAAGACGATAGTGTATTGCAGGATTGCCACATGAGTTTAAAAAAAAAATCCTTCATCGTGTTAATTAAGAAAACTTTGTTGGATCATCATTACGCTTGCTTAAAAACATATTTACCGTAGTTGTGTATGAATGTAGAGGCATTAAGACAAGGCATAAATATCTGTTTTCAGTATGAGGTTTAAGCAAGAAGACTGTTAGCTTAGCTTAGTTTAAAGATTGTGATAATTACAAGAGTCCAGGAAATCATTGTGCATGGCCAAGAAATAGTCCTGCATTAAAACCTGTAGTAATATTTGACACATTTTTTTGCTGTAAAGATTACACAAAAGAAATATTTTGTCAAACAGTGACCTTTGGGTGGGCTAGTTTGTTACTTTTTGACAGAGCCAAGCTAGCTTTAACCCCTGGTTTACAGGGTAAGATAAGCTAGGCTAACAAGCTGATGGCTGAAATAGCTGGTTAACATAAAGACATGATGATTTTGTTACCTTTTTATAGAACCAAGCTAGCTTTTCACCTTGATTACAGGGTAAGCTAAGCTAACCAGTTGCTGGCTGAAGTAGCTAGTTAAAATACAGACATGATTATTTTGTGACCTTTTGACAGAGCCAAGCTAACTTTTCACCTTGATTACAGGGTAAGCTAAGCTAAGCTAAGCTAACCAACCAAAACGTTTTATCACATGTTTAAGATAAGTCTTATTTGTATTTTCAGGTGGTAACCAGGACACAGTGGGCCTCACTGTGGGGGTGGTGGGATGTGCAGTTTTGTCAGCATTGGTTGCAGTGTTTGTTGTCAAAAAAAGAAGAACAAGTAAGTTGTACTAAACTTCCTGTACGTATAGAAAAAGTTTGTTGAAATCAAAGCATTTGCCTCACAGCTACCTGTGCACAGGCTTGCCCATACATGTGCACAGTCACTTCCAGTCATGCGTCCAAATGCACAGATTACCTTTGACAACCGCACTTTGTGGTCTTTTAGGCAATCACTTACATAAGATGTGTTCTCGTTTCACTGTTACACATATTCTGGTCATTATTTTCTAGACGAAGTGTCGCAGACTGCCTTACGTAACCTGTTTTGTTCTGATCGCGCAACTTTAAATTTGTACATTTATTTTTAGGCCGCCAGCTGCCTAAAGAGTCCTGTAACATGACAACTTCAAACAATGTAAGTCAATTCTTCTTCAATCCCTCACAAAGCAAAATCTTTTGTGCTGACCACTTTGACATTTAACAAGACTGTTTGTCTGTGTTTTTATTTAGGATGTCAATGCAGATGATGTGGTCTACGCTGAAATTCTGCTACCTGTTGCATCTGGCAGGGTTTTGATTCAAGACAGCGAGCCCACTGAGTACGCTTATGTGCAAAACAAATAATCTGCTATGCAAAATGTAAAATGCACTGTTTCTTGTCTTTGCTTGGGAGCTCAAACTGTGCTACTTCCATTTATTATAATGCTGTAGTTTTCTCTGTACAAAACCCCTGCACTGTTACTGTAGTTGGTTCCTGTAGGCCTTGGGAACCTAACAGGTATTTTTCCATTTGACTCAAATGTTACATGTTTTTAACCAGGCTACCTCAGTACATTTGACTTACATTAAACTCCATCTCTCAGATGTAGAAAAACAAATATCCTACAATAAACGTGCTTTACTTTAACCTTGTGTTAATCACATTGGAATCACATTTCCTTCACAGAATGTCAAAGAGTCCATTCATCTTATTTTCATGCACCATTCGAATGTACAGTGTCAGGTTGCAAGGACAAAATTAACTGATAATCTGAACATTGCCCTTTCATTAAATTCAGGCCAGCATCCAATTTCAGGCTTTCAAAAAGCAGGTTAGACTACTGTTGAATACAACTTGCCAGCAATTGATGGCATGACTGACTGTAACTGTATGCCTTCTTATTATTTATTGTCCAAGCCAGGTGGAGGAACCTACAAGGAGTGGTTTCAGGCTATGTGGCTGAAAAACAAAAGAACACAAGGTTTCTTGCAAGTTCTCAGCCAGCCACAGAGTACTTTTTAAGGTGGTATTATTTACAATGACTGTAGACTGGTGACGCGTCTTCATCTGCTCTCATTGTACAAAATTGAAGCCAAAATACCCTCAAAGCGAGCGCTGCCATCTTGCGTTGGAGCAAGAGCTGCGCAGTAGCAATCGGCGGGTGGAGGCACTTCTCACACTTAACTTACAGAAAAAAACCTGGCAAGGATCCCGCACGTTGACATATTTAACAGCAGAACAGCTTACAGAAACTTCAATGACTGTAGTGATTGTTAAAGTTACGTCTCCCCTCACCGTTGCTCCTCTACTCTGCTAATCAGGAACAGAGAGTATTTGTCAACGGAGCTGTCAATCATCCTTTTTACAGCATCAAATAACTCATTTAAACTAAACTTGTCAGAAAAATTAACACTTGAACATAAATCAGCATGATAAGAGCTAACTATAATGACAGAAACCATGTTTGAGAAACATTTATTAGACGTGTATTTTGATTTTATAGTTTGACTCATGTCCCATCTGTTAACATGGAGGAGGCTGGCTTTATGACCTATACTGCAGCCAGTCAGCAGGGGGCGATAGAGAAGTTTTGGCTTCCCTTATAGGGCACTGCCGTGTCGTCTATCTTTTATACAGTCTATGATCTGATATAGTGGACAGGTGAGTATAGATTGGCGTTTAGTACAAAACATGCAAATAGCCGAGCTACTTCGCCAAATGCAGTGCTTCGTTTTGAACACAAACTTGCTGTAATTCCAGTGCAAACATGCTGAATTAAATGTTGTTTAGACCTACTTTCAGTCTGTGTCCACTTTCACCCTGCCAGTACACACACAGTCTCACCTGCACACACACACACGCAAACACACTCAGCACACAGCAGGTGAGAGACTGCCGGAGCCGGTCCCAGTGTTGCCCTATTTGCATTTTAAATGCTCGCAGCCAGCCCACTACTGTGTTCACAGTGCAGTGCAGCACAGCTAATCTACACACCTAAGATGTGTGATTGGCCACAGACAAGAGTCTGGGGGGTGAGGGGGGAGAGATGGGGAAGACACAAACATTGACAAGAACGGGGGAGTTGAATAATGTGGAGAGGCCGTGCCAGGACAGGTTAGAGGCCCTTGTTACATATCGCAGGAAAAGGAAGCAGATATTCTGAGTGTGTGCAAGAGATAGATGGCCTTATGTAAGATTTAAAGCGCTACACAGGATATCAAAGTACATAAAATGTCCCTGAACTCAACTCTCAAAGCTGAAGATCTGAGGATAACGTTGCATATTCCGTATCTTTGTAAAACACTGAGACTTTCAGCAAGAAGACACTTCTACAAGGTCACTGTAATGCAGTTATATTGAATCAGAATGTCTCTTTATATTAGTTATAATTTTAAAAAAAGGCTATTTGAAAAGCTGTGCAGATGGTTTCCAAGTGAACTCACTTACACTCTGCTGCTTTGATGCTTGTTCAAGATACTTTATTTGGCCTTACATTTCATAATAATCATTCCAAAAAAAGTCAGCACAAAGCTGGTTTTTCCACTATTTCAACAGTTTGACCTTTAAAAGATTTTAGTTCAGAAATTTCAAGTGAAAGAACCTCTTGATCGAAAGAGACCTTTTATTCACACACATATTACCATGCCTTTTAACAAGTACGTGTCTATCTGCATTATCTCAGCTTGCAGTGTCAAAAATACAAATGTAAAGTGGTGAAATTGTGCCTTTTCTTTTGTGAACCCCCCCACACACACACTCACACATTGTCCAAACCGCTGATAAGCTTTAGGTCAAAGCCTTGAACCCCAGTGAACTCAGGCACCAGCTCGTCTGCTGAGTGCTCGGAGTGGACACATCAGCGGGGGCCAAATGCTGCTGTCCCCTGCAGTGTGTGTGTGTGTAAGTGTGTGTTTGTGTGGGGGTCTACAGTAGGAGTGGCGGGGGGTTGGGGGACAGTCACTGGGATTGTTGTGCGTGTGTGGAACAAAAGGCCTTGATTACTGAAATCCTGCAAAAGGCAGAAGAGGTGTTAAAAGTGATACAGTGGAGCTCCTCTCTGCTCATAAAGCTACTGTCCACACCCTGTCTGCACATCTAATCCACAAACTAGCCTTTACACTGTATCAGGAGTACAGAATGGTGATTAAAAACAAAATCTATTTACTGTAATGGTGAAAGAAAGAGCTACTTTATTAGTCCAAAGTCTGTTTATATCTATATTTTTGCATTGAGGATGAATTGAATTAGGCTAACAAGCAAAAAACTACACTTTACTTTATTTATAAGGGAACTTTCATACAAATGTGCAGCCGAAAGTGCTTCTTAAAGAAACAAACGTTAGAAATCAATTAATACAAATCTGTTAAAAGAAAGATAAGACAAAAAAAACCCACCAGGTATAAAAACAATGATAAACACTAGGATTCAGGCTTTCGTACATACATAGTATGTGAATGTAAATTACTCCAAATTAAAAGTAAAGTGAGATTAAGAAGTCATAATGTTTTTGTGCAGCTCAAAAGAATCAGAATAGCTCATATAAAAGGCCAAAGATTGTTGTTGCCACAAGAACTTGACAAATAACCTTGAAAGTGAACTGTTGACATCTCTGCTTTGACAAAGTAAAAGCACAAAACCTTGTTGATAAAAACTTTAAAGCACCTCTCTCTACCTGTTAACCTACAAGGCTGCCTCTGTTTTCTTATGGCCCATGACACATTGGCTTTTGTTAACACTTCACATTGAAATTGACCCTGGTTGTAGTCTGCCTGAAGACGAGGAGGGGAGGAGTAGTAGGAGGAGGGAGGGGGAGGGAAGGAGGTGTTTCGCGACGTAGAGACAAAAAAGGCGAATGGACGATTAACAATTTCCTGAAGGGAGGTGCTGTTATCTCTCCCCAAATCTCCACTGCTCACCGGAGCTCAGGACACAGGAGCTGCACGCGCACAATGGACTGAAACTCCCCAAGAGACCAACGGAATCAGCTGTGAAACCTCCGCGACAAACTCGTGACTCTTACTTTGAGCCACCTTTTCACTCTCTGGACGCTCAGGTAGGTAAATAACTGTCTCCAATATTTCTTTGCTTTGTTGTTAATGAGGAGTAATTGCTTTCCATCTAGATACGCGGTTTGTAGATTACATGAAACGCGTTCGCATTAAGCTACATACACTGTTCAAATTGACGAGCTAAACACTTTACTAGAACTTTGCTAGTTCAATTATGTTCTTGAAGTTACAGAGAAACCCTTAAGACAACACAAAATGATGGCCAGCAAAATGTAGGCCTCAATGTTGTGGGCAATGACGTTGAATTTGTACTGAAATAAGTCACATTTTGCTAACTAATTTTTAATTCGAGAAGTATCACTATAAAACAATGAATCCAGTTCACTTAAAGCTCCAGTGAGGAGTTTTTCACTGGTTATGAAACAGGCTGAAATTAATTCTGATGACTCTATATGAACTATAAAAGCAAACCAGACAATCAGTGACAAGATTGATTACTTCTATATAGTTAGTTTTAATGCCTGAAGCTGCTGGTGGGGGGGTGCATGCTGCATTTGTTGACATTTTCCAGGGCAAAAATTGAGTGAGTGATAAATAAATAAAGTGAGTGATACATATGACCGTCAAAAGAAATCAGGACCAAGTTCCTCACAGGAGCTTTAAGCTATGATTGTTTTTAACCAGTGGAGCGCTCACACAAATCGACCAAATCTAGTGCTCTAGTCTGCTTATGAACACATTTCATAAGCCTGCTCCCTGTTCCTTCGAGTGTTTTAAAAAATTAAACTTCCTAGAATCGTTCCTGTTACTGATCACCTGAAGCTCCTCCATTTTCTTTAGTTTTTGTTTACCATCTCCTTCTCCTCTCCAGCTCTCATCAGATCCTCAGGTATGATTCAGAGGAAGGAGGTCGTGCTGTCTGTTCTTGGGGAGCTCCAGGACGCCACAGAGAGCTGTGGCCTGGACGCTCTGACCAGAGTGGCCCTGGAGGTGGATCAGGTCCTCGCTCCCTTTCAGCTCCCCAAGACCCCCTGTCAAGATTTCCCTGACTGGGCCGGCGTGGATGACACTGCTCACGGCCTGTACCCGGCTGATGCACCCATGGGCCTCCTGCCTCTAAACTGCAAGGGAGAGGGCAACCTGCTGTTTGATGCTGTTAGCATGTTGCTAGTGGGCAACACTGGACTTAGCCTGGAGCTACAGGTTAGCAGACATGTTTTAGAACCCTGGTCTATTGTCTGAATAAAAACTGATGCACCACAACAATATATGCCTTTTCAACCCATTTTTTTAAAATCTTGTCCCTACAGGTACGGACAGTGGTGGAAATGGTGCTTTGGAAGAGATACTACCTGTCTGGGATGATAGATTCCAAGATGATGCTTCAGGCAGTTCGCTTCAGTCTCTGCGCTGAGGAGTCTGAGGACATGCTCAATCTTCCTGCAACAGTCCTGGAGGCCATCTTTGATGCAGATGTCAAAGCGTCCTGCTTCCCCGGCTCCTTTGCCAACATGTGGCACGTGTACGCCCTGTCATCAGTCCTACAGTTCAACATCTACTCCATCTACCCTATGTTCAACTTCAAGATCCGACCCTACTTCAACCGCGTCATACGTCCAAGGACCTGGCCCAAAGACTCTGAGCCGCGTACCATGCATGTAATGTGGTCTGGCGAGCTGCAATCTGAGTCCTTGTTCAGGCCTAATCATTTTGTCGCCCTGGTCCAGACAAGTGACCTCACGTTTGGAAGCCCTGGTAGTGAGGAGCAGGAGTCACCGATCAAGAGCGAGGAGCTGCTGACCCAGGAAGCTCAGCTGTCTTACCCAAGTCTGAAGGACAAGTACAACATTACCAAGAGGACCTTCTACCGCTGGAAGAGGCAGACGCAGGAGCATTGCAAGAAGTCAGCAGCCAGGTACGAGGCAAAGTACTTCTTGCAGTCGTGTTACTTGGAAGGCAAGCTCATCCCTCTGCACCAGTTCAAGGAGTTCTTCCCTGAGATCTCAAGGTCATCTTACTACAACTGGAAGCAGGAGCTCATGAAATCTGGAGGAACCTTCTCTGCCTCATCGTCCACCGGAGAGATCAGTCCAGGAGAGAGCACAGAGCAAGAGGCTTGGTCTTCCCCCGAACCACCGCAGGAAGAGCCTGACCATGACAGTGTGGCCAGTTTGTTTGGCCTTAACCTTGGCAAGCTGGATGTGGAGCGGGCCCAGAATGTAGCCCATATGCAAGAAGCTAAGCGTTGTCTGCAGAACTGCATCGCCATGAACACCTCCCTACCCTTCAGGGTCTTCAAAAGAAATTTCCCGGGGATCTCCAGATCAACCTACTACAACTGGAGGAGAGAAGCCCTGCTGTTCAACAGAGGGTACAAAGGCAGCATTGGCAGCAGCGAGGACAGTTCAGACGCTGACAAGAGCCAAAGTCCAAAAAGTCTGTCGCCGGTACTGGCTAACATGAACCACCCAGTTGCGCCACGAGCAAGGATCTGCAGGCGGAAACACAAAAGCTTCAGGATTGCATACTTGAGTAAAAAACAGCTCAGAGATGCTGCCAAGTTGCATGTCCAGAAGTCCAAACTGTCCCTTACAAAGTTCAAGCTCAAGTTCCCGTCCATGTCCCCTTGTTTCTACTGGCTGTGGCGCAACAGTCAGAACGGCAAGAAGAAGATTGTCGCGCAGAGTCCAGAGATCAAACCTGCAGAGACTGTGGAGAACCCAGCTGCTACAGAAAACAAGATAATGGAGAGGGTGATGGACTGTCAGCCTGGGCTCCCATTTATTGAGAGTCCCAAATATCTAGAAAGTCTGTCCATGCCTTCCTTCGATGCCCTACATTCAAAGCACAACCTTCATCCCAAGGCGATTATGGATGAGCAGCAGATGTTTGCCATGGACGTTGTGGCTCTGGCCAACTTTAAGGCCAAGGCCAAGCTGTTCCTGCAGCAACGCTTCGAGGAGAAGTCCTTCCCCACATTCAAAGAATTCAGGTCTTACTTCCCCTACACCCCACGCTCCACGTACTACATGTGGAAGCGAGCTTTGTATCATGGGGTGTCTCTGGTTCATGGGTAAGTGCTGAATGAAAACAGGGTTTCAGGAGCAACACTATAGCTTTGCACAATAACTTTTCAATCGGCCTTAAACACTCGCCTTGCTGCCTGTGCTTTTGTTTGTAGAAGTACTACCTACACCTTGTTGTTTTCATGTTCTAAAAGACTGTTAAACACTCGCTTAGCATCTAAATGCATCGCGTCCTTCCTCTGCCCCTCCACCGCAGCTCATTCCTCCCCTCCTGGACATTTGCACATGTGTGAAAAGAAACAGAGTCCTGGGTCTGTTTAAACCCTGCATGTTGCCCTCCAGGCAACAGGCAGTTCAAAGCTGTAGTTCCCTTTTTAATCCTTGCTTAGCATTGTACTTGGGGCCCTTTAAATTTTTCTGTTGTCATTGTAAGATTTTGAATGCTTCAGTGTATGCTTTATTTTGTTGCTGCGTGTCATATTGATCTGGGAGATTCTTGGTGGTACAGTGTTTTTTTGATTATTTTTGTATTCTCTGAATGTATAAAGCAGCCAGTATTTTTGATATGGGTTGACGTTGTTCTTCAGACCACCTCTGTAACAGGGTTCTACTTTTTGTTGTTATTTCTCCTTATGATTATTGAATGTAAATACCTCAGGGATTCACTTTATGCACCAAAGTTTAATTTGGCTGTCTCAGGGATTTGCTATTTTAACAACCTACTTTCAAAACTGTGAGTATTGTCACATTTTAATTGCACTAAAATAGTTCCCATCACACTGTTGAATGTATTTTCTTACCGTTTTGCACCGTTTTAAGTTTCTGATGCTTCTATTTGTGAAAAAAAAGTTTGGTTTCTCAAGTGGAAAATATAAACAAATGATTTTATTATTTTTTTTTTTTACGATCCTTCACACCTTACCTGCAAAACTACCTACTTCCTGGAATATGAACCTTTTATAAGCTACATTTGTCTGCCTTTTGTATTTCAGTAAATGAACTTTGCTCTGCACAGACAAACATGTTCTTGGTGTATTTATTTTTCTCATTCATTACATGTCAGACATTGGTACTGTTGATACTGGCAGCATGCATTATGGTAGATCAGTAGCTGAAGAAAGACAGTGTGCTGGCTTTACATCAATAAACCGATCGTCAAGCGCAAATAAACATTTGGTTTCTTGCTTGAAAGATTTCGTATCATGGGCTCTTTCAGGCTGCCATGTCTGTTATTTTAGCATCACTTTTATGCAGCACAATATCTTAAAGCAGTCATTGCAATAAATCTCTGTAATCTTCCTGAGCCAATTCGTCTTTCTCCCGAGTCAATGAGCCCTTTCTCTTGCTGAAGTGATACCAATAAACCTTTTCTAAGCACCTCTAATCTAATGCTCCATCAGCTGCATGTTGATTTGATTCTCCGGCAGGATAAATTGGACTGCTTAACACATCCTGCATCCGTGGCAGAGGTCTGCAGTAAGCTACGACCTTAAAGACACATGAGGCCTTGAGTTAATTCATGTTGACGGCCAGTATGCCGCACAAAAGATGAAAAGGAAACAATATTACACTGTGTAATCGCATTTAAATGCGCAAACATGCAGGTCAGACTGTGCCAGTGGCCGGAGAATAGAAATGAGCTTTGAGAGTGTTTTTTGTGGTTTTTGCTCACTGCCTTTTCTTTATTTAGCTTTTCTGATGCTAATGAAGGTAATGGTCAAGGGTGGGTGGAATGGAGCGCAGAGAGAGGGGGAAGGGGTTAATTGTATGCATGGGGATGGAGGTGTTTGAGATAAGGCCAAGAACATCCAAGAGGTAGGGGGAGGGCAAGAAGTGTAACGAGAAGGAAAGGGGAAACCGCTGAGGAGCTTACAGTCTTGAAACTATCTTTTCTATCAGGCGATACCAGTGACAACACTAATTATTGTTTTCAAGTAGAATTTCCCATTAATATTGTTTTAAGACTCTCTAAATGTAACCTGTTCTGTATTTCTTGTATTACAACTCAGACGAAAGAGTTCTCAAACGTTGTCCTGATGTTGGTCAATCAAATGTACGGATAAACCAAAGCAGTTGTTCCGGGTGAGTTTTAAGGATGAGCACACAGAGCGTGTGAAACGTCTAAACCATTCTACTGCAATAAGCTGAGTGATGTGGCTATTGAATATTTTACAGAACATGGACTAATATTGGATTTTTCTCCCCAGCTCTCACCCAGGAACCACGCTTGAAATGGATGGTTCTTCCAGCTTGTGTGGACAGGAGGGACGATCACAGCCGCTCTTTCACTGTACATTTCCGCATTGCAGAACAACATGAAAAACAGGAATCTTCCTTTAAACCAAAGGATGAATTAAAAAAATTTGGATTATCAAGATTCAAGATGTTTATTGTCACTCCGGTTATACAAGTACATTTGTGTGAAATTCTTATGCTGGGAGGCTCCAATTAAAAGGATTCATATGAGTTATAATGGACATATTAAAGCTCCTGTGAGGAGTTTTTCACTGGTTATGAAACAGACTGAAATTAATTCTGATGACTCTATATGAGCTACAAAAGCAAACCAGACCATCAGTGACAAGATTGATTATTTTTATATAGTTATTTTTAATGCCTGAAGCTGCTGGCGGGGGGTAGGTGTCAGACGAAGCGATTAACTGCACGCTGCATTTGTTTACATTTTCCAGAACAAACATTTAAAGTGAGTGATACATATGACTGTTAAAGAAAGCAGGATGAGAGGTTTCTTTAAAAACCACCATTTAAGCATGTACAGGACAAAATCAGCAAAGAGATAAGAGGTACGGCCTCGTCCACAGGGGGCGCCAAAATCAACACAAACTGAAAGTTCCTCACAGGAGCTTTAACAAAAAAAAAGGAAGCAGTAATAAAACTAAAAAAATTGATACACTGTAGGCAAAATATACACATCTAAGGCAGAGGCAGAAATATACATTCACTGGTAGGTAATGCCCATTCACGACAAAAAGGGTTTAATTGCACTTGTGTGTGTTGAGGTTTTATTTATTGGTGGTCTTGCTGGAAAAAGTTGTCTGCTGGAGTGTGCCTTTAGGGACCTGTACCTCCCACCTGAGGGCAACAGGGAGAACAGGCTGTTGTGAGGGTTCTTAGAAATAGTTTAATCTGATTATTTGACTGTCTTTCTAACTGATGGAGTTAAATTTATAGAACAAATATGAGATAAAGCTTTCAGTTCAGTGCAGGTCAAACCTCAGATATCTTCCAAAGTTCTTTTAATGTGAACTTTTCACCATTTGTTTCCACTCACAGTGTTTCATCGCTGAGCTGTTTTGGAAGGATAGAAACACAAACAAGGATTTTGGTGAGATATTAAGTATAATCAATGAATTTGAAGGCCAATCAGATCCAGGATGTTTTAACTCTAGAATGTAGCATTAAAATCCGTAAAAATATTAAACCTTCATCCCAAACATCACAAGGTTAAGGGTAGAAAATCTGTGATCAAGAATGCGTGCTTTTGATTGCAATGTGATTGGCCAATGCAGGGCTTTGCCGCATGATGTCATGCAGCAAAAGTTGAGTCTCGTTCAACTCTGAATTGTTTTCCCAGAGCACCCTGTGTTAGCTCTCCCGCTACAATAACAGACTGTCTATGTATAAATAAATGAGCAGGCTGTGTTCTTTATACAGGGTGCCAAAAACACTTTGAATGTTCATGTATTAAGACATGTCTTAAAAACATGTGAACCTGTCCTTAGAGGCCTTCACGTTGACACGTGTAGCAGATGGCTTAAGATTGAATATGAAGCACACTTTGAGTTGTCAGTGTTACATTAAAGAGCCATATGTTTGCTGAATGTTTCCACATGACTCAGCGTGAACATTTGACAGGCACTTTAACTAATTTAAAACTTAGTTTATTTCTGCAGCCTGATGCATTCAGGGTGAAATAATCTCAGGGAGAAATGACCTTGGCAAAAGCAAATATTTGCTGGAGTGTGTCTCTTTACCTGTGGGTCTGTCTGCCATCTCCATCTTCATTACTGTGTGATAGGAGGAACCCTCGCTGGCACAGAGCTACTCTACATTGTTTATCTCAAAAATAGCATGAAAATAATGAGCGTTGGCAGGTGGGAGCGCAAGTCTTCAAGGATTAGCATACTGCCGTCGGTTCAAAAAGAGGGAGCGATAAAGCAGAGAGGCGTCTCAAGGATGCCAGATTTTTCTCAGTAAACAAAACAGACCTGTGGGACTCTTTAGGCCCTGGTTTGCTGCCAATTACCCTCTGATAGGGGCACTGCTGTGAACTCAGAGGAACTCTGGAACTGACCTTATAGTGTGGAGAAAGAGAGGAAGAAGAGAGACACACTGATTCATAATGACTGCATCGCCTCACTCCAAACTGAGCCTCGTCAAAGAGGAACATGTTTAACTCATGTTCCAAATCCCCTTGGTATTTCAGAATAAAAGTGTAGCATAAGACGTGGCGCCGGTACTCTGGAGTGTACACAGCTTGTCCACTAGATGGCAGTGGTGCGCTTCACAACACAGGTTTTATGGTTCAATTCCCTTTTGTAAAAAGGCTCACTTCAGGCATGCACACTTTGTTTTTAAAACTAACTGAATGTGTTACTGCACCACTCAGGATGTTTGGTGCAGATTTCTTCATAATACCTCCATTAATGAATAAAATCCAACTTTGCAGACAGTAATCAATATAAAGTCTGAGATATAAAAGTGTTTAATGATGGATTAAAAAGTGCAGGAAGTAGACAAAAACAAAATTACTTCAATTTTTTTGTAGCATTTCAGACTTTTATAGTGATTAAATTTACATAACTAAAACTACTTATAATATATTTGCATTAAATGTTAGAGAGGGAGGACTGCTTACAGAATCTACTTAATATATGTCTATGATTTGAGGAGCTGAGACTCATTGATTTCTATGCTGTCGTATGTATCCACAATCCTCTTGCTAATACAGCAGCAAAACCACATTGATTCATGCGCTAATAACAAACATGCATATTGACTCGTACCCACATAAATCCATGCAGCACAGGGGACATAATGTTGTTCTTTTCATTTAAAGGCTCATTTCTGTTTCACTAGTTGAACTTCAATGGATTACTCACGGCAATTTCTGACGACGTGCTCACAGTTTCAGTCAGCACAAATAACATGCATATCATTACCAGCTGGCACGGCGTAATGTGATTCAGCATCGAGTCACATTAGGCGGCAGAAACAGAACAGAGTGCAGCGAGTTTTTTTCCTTGTGAGCAGATGAATACTTTCTTTTAGATTTTATTGCAATTAAATCAGGAAGTTTCTCCGAGTTGAAACCAGGGCAGCCACACTGGGACAATGTGACTATATTTGACTTTAAATCAGGTGGATATGAAGTCATTTAACTCAAGGTGTGTCTGCTTGTGGAATTGGCTCCTGAATTCTTCATGTCAGCTGAGGGGGCAAGTAGCTTTTTTGTGAGTTGCCCATGAATAATGCGCAATTTGCATGCTAAATTATGCATAATGTTGTGCCGGTGAGTTTGCTCAGACCTTGAAGGCATCGCACTGAGGGTTTCCTCAGTAAAAACCTGCAGAAGGAAAGCAGCGTTTAATTCAATAAGAAGGTATTAGTTACTTACTGCTTCCTCATATTGCACCCATCAAGCCCCCCTCACATTGTAAGTGAAGTACTGTTGTTTTTGTCGAGCACGTCCCATTTCATCACTCACACGCACGCACACGCACGCACGCATAGACTACAGCTGGTGGTCAGAGACCTGCGCTGACAAGTAAATCAATGAGTGACAACCTCTGACTTCTATTTCCTGCGTCTATTCTTTGCACTCGATCGATATTTCAGATGCTTTTTTGCAGATTAAAGTGAGAATACCTCTGTGTGTGTGTGTGAGAGAGAGAGATACATGAGGGATTGTCGGTGTATTAACGAGAGCAGTTATTGCATCTCTGATCCCGGTCGCTTCTCGTGCGCCAGACCACATGTCGACGGATGTTAATCAGGGCTAAAGGTCGGGTAAATAAGGGCCGTGATGGGTAATCCATTTTTGCAGTCACGTAATCCTTTGTGTACGTTTGTTTTCCTGGTCTTGTACAATTTCACCACCTGTTCAATTTTTGATTCAACACAAGCTGGTTAAAGCCAGAGCCGTGATCCCTCGATGAAGAAGTCAGAGTCAGAGAGCAGAATGGCCAGAAGGCAGAGTTAAATGAAATAAAGGATCTAAAGATAAGAAGGTGGAGGGGAACATCTATATCCACCTGTTCATCCGTCCATCCGTCTAAACTCTCATGGAGCTTCTGGGAAAATACTGTTTGAGCGGAGTTAAGGCACGAGGGAGTCAACTACCCTTTTTAAAAACAAAAATAAAAGCAGTCAGAAATAGACTTTAACTTTAACACAACAACTCTGCCTTTTTTTCCTTCGTTTGTGGCCGTTTGTTGATAAGATTAAAACTACTTTACCGTCCAATCTCAAGATATAGCCAGGACAGCTTTAGCTTAGCTTAGCGTATCTTAGCTTAGCTTAGCATAGAGACTGAAAGAAGATGCTGGCTAAAAAAAGGAAACCAGACTTCCAGCACCTCTAAAGACCACAAATCAAAACGTAAAATCTCATATGTCTCATTCTTAAATGAAAGATGTGACTCGCTGTGAGGTTGCCTGGCATCAGCTGACTATCCAGGAAGTCACTGCTTCCCGCCAATAAATAGTCCCACACATAGCTCCCTTTAAAACCACAAACTGTAATTTTTACTCTTTACCTGTTGTACTTATTAAACAAAAACAGTATTAAACATAGACTGACCCCGTGTCATCCAACAAAAACCTTGGCATTAAACACAGAGAGCTCTGTAAGTGTAGTGGGATCACTGGGCATGCATAACCTAGCATACCCTGCCACCCCACAGCTGTGGGCAAGTTAAGCGTGCCTGTGCTGTTCCTCACTTTGTCAGCCTCTCAGATAATTTACTCCAGTACCGTGCACCTCTCTACGCTAGTATTTCTTCCCCACTTTCCTGAGAGAAAGATACGTGTGTCTGAGTGTCCCTGCAGGCTACCGTACCGCAGCTTTATGAATATATGAATAGTCATAGAATTAGTTTACCATCTATTATTGTAGAGCAAGGCATTACAATAAAATATTAGTTCCCCCTGAACCCTCCGCCCCCCCTAGCTAAGCTAACAATCTCATAGATGCAGGTTCATGTTCCCCTGTCATTATCAGTCACTAACCTTTGACCTTTGAGGCTCACTTTAAACGTGCAAAAAGTCCTTTTTCCTCCTCAGAAACATTGCACAACTCCGTCCTTCACTCACCCTCCCCGATGTGGAAAAACTCGTCCACGCCTTTGTCTCCTCAAGGCTGGCCTACTGCAACAGGCCTCTGAACCTCCAGAGGCTCCAAGATGTTCAAAACAGCGCTGCTAGGGTCCTGCTGAGACTGCGTAAGTATCACCACATCACACCCATCCTACAGTTATTACACTGGCTTCCCATCTCTCACAAGGGCTTTTTACACTGCCAGTTCAAGGCGGGATTATTACGCCTCTGTTACGTTCCGGCTTCTATGTAGAATGCACAGAGGCAGAATGGTGGGGCAAAGTCGTTCCGCCTCTGAGCCGTCATTGGAGGTAGTAACAGAGGCGTAAAAGAGGCGAAACGGCGTCTGTGTAAACTGCAGAGCCGTTAAGGCGGAACAGCGCAGTGTGTGTGTATTTGAAGCACGCGCCGGAATGCTCTTTATAAACACACACAGAAGCAGCTTTACGCCGGCGTTGCGTGGTCCAATGTAGAATGACAAAGGCTGCATGAGGACGGAGCTTCATTGAGGCGCTGAGGTGGAACCGCAGTTTAAAAAAGGCTACAGGATTGATTACAAAATGTTCCTACTAACCCATCAATACATCCACGGCAATGCCCCTCCCTACCCCAAGGAACTGCTCAACCCTCAAACCACCAAGAGAAACCCCTGATCTGGAAACACCTTCCATCTTCATCCCCCCCCCAGGAGTAAGCTCCGCACTATAGGATCGGGCCTTCCACTCTGCCGCTCCACGCCTGTGGAATGCCCTCCCCGACCACCTGAGGGCACTACACAGTGTAGAAACCTTTAAAAAAGGACGTAAAACTTTTCTCTTGAAAAGAGCCTTTTCTTAATTCTGCTTGCTTTTACTTGTTTTAATTACCGGAAGTCTTTTACTACTTGTTCTTATAACCTGTGGTTTTTATTACTTGTTGTTTTATGCTCATGTTTTATCCTGTAGCTCTTTGAGATTTGCTTCAAATGTAAAGTGCATTATAAATAAAATGTATTATTATCATTATTATTATTATTATAATTATAATTTTATTTTCCCTACAGACTGTTATTGATTATTTCAAGTAGCTCTTGGAAAGAAAGTACTCTTTTGCTTTAACTGCATTCCAGCTTTTAATAAGGCCTTAACTCTTACAGAGTATTGATTTTCACTGTTAAATATTTTATAAGAGGCAGAGTAAGTACAAGTATGCTCATCATATGACATGCTCTTACTTCCTGGGTGAAAGCTTAAGGCCTGATAACCCTTCTATTCAAACTATGAATCGAAAACTACTCCCCCACCAATACCCGAGCTAATGCCCTCTTCTGCTTCCCCACGTTAATAAGAAAGCCTTATTAGTAACCTCAGCCTTGTCAAATGAACCGCCCATAATGACAACGTGGGCTCCACTGTGAGCTGGGCGGGCATAAGCACAGCTGTGGGTTCTCCTAATGGCTAATGTCCAGGGTTGTGATTAAAAGCACGGTGACCATGAACCATGAACTCATTTCAGCTCCAGCTATTGTCTGCAGAATGAGAAGATAAGCGCTAATTGCTGGATTTAGTTTCAGCCGTAGAAAAGAGGAGCGACGTACAGAGGAATAACCGTGAAGTAAAGCCTTGAAATTAGACTTTGGGTAATAACTGCCTGTCTGCATTAGTAACTGCCAGCAAACACTTTAAATAGGAGCTTTAGCAGAGGTTTGATTGCAGGTGTCGACTCAACCTCAAACTTGTTGAAATTACTTCTCTGTTGTCCTTTTAATGAGAAGCCGAGAATGTAAAATAATCCTGAATGACATCTTGTCTGTATGTCAGGAGAGGGCACAAAAGGTGAGGGTCTAAGCCAGGGACTGAATGTATAGATAGACGACGCATTTCCATCTGCTCTCATTGTACGTAACTGATGCCAAAATAGCCCCCATAACAGAAGCTGCCATCTTGCAATGGTGATGTCATTTGGAGCCAGCACAGGTATGTAAACTTCAATGACTGTAGTGATCCCTTTAGTTACGTCTCCGCTCGCCATTCCCCCTCCACTCTGCTAATCCGGAACAGATTGTCTGCAGGAGCCGTATTTGTCAACAGAGCTGCCAATCATCCTTTTTACAGCATCAAATAACTAATTAAAAATAAACTTGTCAGAAAAATAAACACTTGGACGTAAATCAGTATGATAAGAACTAACTATAATGACAGAAACCATGTTTGAGAAAAATGTATTTCACATGTATTTTGATTTTATAGTTTGACTCATGTCCCATCTGTTAACATGGAGGAGGCGGGCTTTATGACCTATACTGCAGCCAGTCAGCAGGGGGCGATAGAGAGGTTTTTGCCTCACTTTCAGGGAGCTGTCATGTCGTCCATCTTTTTATACAGTCTGTGGTCTAAACACCTCAGCTGTCCTTGCTGTACTTCCTTCTCTGAACAGCCAGACAACAATACGCTGATATAGCCACTTGGGGCTACAGCTAACTTTTCAGGGGTTCTGATGTAGCCACAGTTAGCGGTATGACTTCCAGCCAAGACTTCCTTTTGCTGTGGGCTGCATTGTTTCCAGTCTGACTAGCAACTTTAGAAGGACAAATGGAGATGAGACACGACGTCTAAGAGCTTATTGTTAGCTTCACTTGTAAGGCTAATTTAGCTAAAAGCTAAATTGTCATAAGATTACCGCCGGGATGTCATTACGGCTGATTACGTTCCTCCTGCTTTTGCTCTCCACATGGACTGTTTTTGCTGCATACACCAAAGCCTGCTGATACATAAATTGTAAAGGAAATTGGAAATGGACTGTACGTATATCGCACTCTTCTAGTCTTGCGACCATTTAAAGCTGCTTTTATACTACATACACACACCCATTCACACACTGATGGTAAAGGCCTGAGTGCCAATCGGCAATCAGGATCTATGCCCATTCATACCCGACGGCTATGCCACCGGGAGCAATTTGGGTTTCAGTGTCTTGCCCAAGGACACTTTGACACAAGGACATGTGACTGAAGCAGTCAGAGATCGAACCGCCAACCTTCCAATTGAGAGATGGCCGAGTCTACCACTGAGCCACAGCCGCCCCACAGCTGAATAGTATTGACGTGATTGGTCAATACTACTAAAGTATTACTACAACTACTTATTACTACTACTAAAAATTTGGTCCTGTGCATACAGATTCTACATTTTTATGCAGAGTCTGTAAATAGAGATCGGCCAGACAGGAACAGTAGATCCCAGATAAAGGCTTAAACAGACACATCATTATTTGATTTCGGTGCCTGCTGGTGAAATGATCGAGCTTTGCCGCGTCTTTGATTCCAGCTTTTAACTAAGAAACGAGTGTTTCCAGCAAAGATCAAGCCCTAAAAGATGGACAGATTTTTTCAGGTATCCATGGCAATAATTTCAGATGTATTTTGTTTGCTAAAGCACAGATATATCAAACAAATTAGGTAAGAAAATAGTCTATGAATAAGAAAAGTAAGATGGATAATTCAAATCCTCCCTTGTGCCAGTTTAAGTCCTTTGCAGGTTAAATGATTACAGCTGTTTGAGTCATACAACGTCTCAAGCTTCACTCAGACCCCTTCAGGATAGTAATAATTAAAGAAATTTACCGCTTTAAGAAGATCTTAGATGTGTGCTTGGGGAAATACATTTTTTTCTGACAAGCTAAGCATTTCACACAACTGGCGTTGTGAGAGCTTGTGTGTGAGGTGATGTGTGTGAGGCTTTCTGCTGCGGTTTGCACACGTACAAGGTTATGGATTATTTATACTCACAAAAAAAAGTCTTGTTTTGTATTCCTTGCAGCATAATCCATAACCAAGCATTAACTGGTCCATTTTAGGAGATTAAATTATTTATTGATATAAGGAGATTAGAAGAACATTAGTGTTAGGTCAGAGTGTTTCTGCAGTGCAGAAGAGAAGCTGATTTATTGAAAGCTTGCAAAGAACATTTACGCATTGATCTCATCCAAGATAATCTGTGCCTGTTTAATTTTTTAATTAGGAAATTCTCACTTAGTTTAAACTCTTTAAGGTGCATTCAAAACATCAAGTAAAACTTACCTTTGAGGGGAAGAAACTGGACGTTTTAATCATAGCATTTGTTCACCATTACACAGATATATAATACAAAGGAGAACAAGTACTCTGATACAGGTGGAGCTCTAACTCTTTAAACCTCATCCAAGCATCTACTGAATCTTGTGCTTTTGTTTGTCTAATACATTAGCCATATGTCAGTTCTTATATCATAGCACTGTCACCATGCCAACAGGCTGTAAAATTAGAGATGATGTGATTTTGCAGCTCTAATAAGCATAAAGATATGCTGATAAAAATGTGAGAAGATTAGCTGCACCTTAACAAGAGCCCATAAAGTCTGTGTGAGAGTGTGTGTGTGTGTGTGTGTGTGTGTGTGTGCGTGTGCGCGTACTGGAGCAAAGGCTGGTCCCTCTCACCATGCTGAATTATAGCTGTGTCACTTCCAATCAGCTGTGTAATATTTCACAGGAATGCAGAGGAGTCCCAAACCCCCTCCGAGTGAATGTGTTCATCCGCCCGCTCTAAAGCACAACTCTTTGATTGTATCTGGAGAATTGAGCCATATTGTTTCTTAAAACCACTTTTTATATAGCACAGATATAAAATCACCCTTAGGAAAGCCTCTGATGCTTCTGATGTATGTAAATTGTGCTTCGGGGTTTAGCAGTCTCTCCAAACAAGTTCAAGGCAAAAGACGAGGCGCTTGGAGGCGCGTATGTTCCGATAACTTAAATTATAAAAAGAGAAAAGTAAGGAGTCCTGCTGAGCACATGAAGGTCCTGTCTATATAGAGATCAAATTAAAATGAAGTCATCATGTAACAATGGGTGCAAAGGGGGAGAATGGAGGAAGAAAAGATAGTGAATGTAGCAGACAAAGCTGACTTGGCTTTGCTGAATCAGCACTAGTGCAGAGGTACATTAACTGTCTTTGCTGCGCACCACGAATTGGACCAAACTACGGCCAAAGTCATGGTCACTCGACTAAAAACTGTCGTTATTCTTTTTCCACACAGCTTGGGATTTACCAAACCATTTGACTCATGTTTTAAACTACTCTTTTTAAATCCACAATTTGGATTTCTGAGGATTTAGAAAGAACCGTACACCTCAATCAAGAGCTTGAAGGATGCTTTAGCTTTAGTAAAACCAAACGAATGACAACATAGAAGGATTGAAACAGTTTGATTTTATACTCTAATGTTAGCTAGAAAGGTAACTACTAGTAAAAGGTAAATACTAGTGACCAAGTGAGATACATTTATTGTCTTTTAGGGTTAGAAGGTACTAGCAAAAAAAAGCTAAAACAGTTAACAATAGCAGCAACAGTGCAGCAACATTTCATGAATTAACTGTTAACTAAGGACAAATTTAATTGTAGTCTCAGACTTTCAACATGGTTTTTCATCTGTAGCCATCAAGTGTAAGTTGCTTTTTATTAAATAAATCACTCCAAAACATGATAAAACTTTCAACCAACTCACAGCTAATGTTAGCTTAAATAGCTAGCTAGCTAGCTAGCTAGCTAGCTACATGTGAAAACACTGTTGTACCATTAGATAACTCTATACAGTTCTGTACAGATGACCAGGATGTATTAAACATGTTTCTGTGATAATGTTGTCACTGTCTGTGGGGTCTGGTACTCTTGATGAGATATTTGGCCGTGTTAAGTAAAGTATAATGAAATTGAATTTCCTAGCCTCCCACTTGCTGCTAAGGCTGTAGCTGCAGCTCAAAGAGATAACTCTAAAACAACCAACAGCTCCTGTTTCAAGGCAACTGTGCACACTTTTGTCACTGACATTTTCAGTAAGCTACCATCATTTGTATTTGGCTGTAATGTAAACGTGACTATGCTAAATGACTAGTATGTAAAAGCAAGTTATGTCTATTTCTTCAGCCAAAAGAAACGAATGTAGCTAATGGTCTTCAAAATGGTCCTCTGTAAAAGAAAATAGCGTTAAAGAAGCTAGATACTTTAGCAGTGTTGCTGTAGCTTACATTTCTCTGGGGGTGGGTAGTTTGTCCAACACTGCCCACCAAAGAAGTCACGGCAGAGGATTTCACAGGTTTTCAGTTTACCTATCCACCTATATAGCAGGAAAAAAATAATGGAGCAATCATTTTACGATCTAAAATGTTCACCACAATTGTATTTAAGTGATGTGCTCTGTTCCTCCATTGAAGGTTAACTGAAATGGAATCATGTCTACCTTATATAAAGCAGTAACAATCACCATATCTCCTGGTGAAGAGGAGAGAACTTTGAAGAGGAGAGCGCAGCTTTGTTTTCATTAAGTGTAAATTAAATGGCGTTTTCCCTCCAGGCTGGATCTCCAATCTATCCTGATTTATTAACTTTGGAAACAAACTCTGGGAGCCGTGCAACAGATGACCAACCGATCCCCTGGGCCAGGTCCTTCATTTGAAGCCAGCTGCTGTAGCCGCGCTGTGCTGCGATGTGTCCAATCCAAAGGGGTCTTATCTGTCAGGAGAATATTGACTGCATTACTCATTATCAGCCGAGAGTGTCTCTGCTAGTAAACTCACACTCAATGAAGTCAGCTATCAAAAGCAATACTCCAGAGGACGTCTGGCCACAAGGAGATGATCCCAGTGCAATCATACATCTCTCTCTCTCTCCCTCCCTCCGTCTTAAATAATCTGTCCGTGTCTGTCTCTGTCTGTCTCTCCCTCTGTAGCTTTATAGCTTTTTAATCAACTCGTCCCACGGCTGCTCACTGCTCTTCTGGAGGCAGGCGGCAAGGGGAAACAAGATGAGGACATCAACTTCATAGGCTTCACAAAACCGCTTATCACTCCATTCCAATATAAATGACCCTGAGGAAGAGAAGTAATAAACACTTGAAGCCATTTTATACATGTATTATACTTAATACTATAAGAAATAATTTTCGTTTGATAGCTCAGGAAGGCTACGTAGAAACCTATGAGCTGAGAAAAGACAAGCATAAAGGGAAAGTTTGACATTATGGCAAAATATGTTCTTGCCGAGAGTTTGTTTAATAAGTATCATTGTCTGCACCGGGGTCCTCAACCTTCTTGTTTCTATTGAAACTGTGACAGTTAGCGGTGTTAGCAGGTTTTTTGACCAGTGGGAAAGGGTCTATATAGAGGAAAAAAAGTTCAACCAGCACCTTTAAAGCTCACTAATTAACAGCTCCTTTTTTTATCTGTTAGCATTCTGCATTTAGCATCTGTTAGCATCTTCCTTATTTCAGTATTCGTGCTAAGCTAAGCTGGCAACAGGCTGTAAAATTATATTTCTCTTAAATTTGAGTGGCAGTGAATTCATTTTCTGCATGAAAGAGATTGAGCATTTGTGTGAAAAAGAAAGTCGAACCACAGCTTTAAGCAATTAGTGTTATATTGTTTTATTGACGTTAGCAAAAACTTACTTCCTAGGGCGAACTTTCCTGGGATCTAATTAAGATTTTTCAAAATCAGTCCCTTATTGTAAACTTTTCTCTCCCTTTGCCTTTCAAAAGTCCTTCCTAAACCCCTTTTGTTCAGCTTTTAATAAAGACATGACAAATTTATACTATGCTTAATGGGATGTAATACATCTGCTCCCTGTATTTATAACCTGATTTCCCCACAGAAATCACTGAATGTTTATCTTGTCTTGTCTCATCTTTTACCTGTTGAACTAAATAAACAGTGGAAAGCTGGGAAGTGTGCCATGCAGCGCTCTCAGGAATTCTAAACATAATAACAGGGTAAAGTTTTTCTTTCATCCAGTTTGTTTTCTGTCTCATGACTCTGCCTATCTTGTGCCTTTGTTTACACCAAGAAAGTATGATTTATTTGCTCTGCATATCCACCAAGGAGGAACAAAGAATTGGCTTGAGATACAAATAAAAAGAGGAAAACAGTAATTATGCTGGATGTCAAACTGGTCTGAAAATATTTTTTTAACGTCTCAAATTCTGAGCTTCAAACATCTAGAAGATTCAGTGTCTCTGAACTACGAGATTTACAAAGCTGATGGAAATAGCATCCTCCAAATGTCAGTGAGCAGAGACAAACAAAAGGCTGCAGTGAGTATCAAAAGAAAGAGAAGCATCTGAATTGAAGGAACCTATTGTTTCAATCCGAGCTACAACACGGGCCTTCACAATGCCTCCTTGTGAGTAAACCAAGTAAGAAAAAGACATGGGAGAAAGTGTCAAAGATAAGCAGGAGAATCCCTTCCTCATTCATTTCCCAGAGGCTCATTTCATCCCTCATGGCTAAAAATAGTGAAGGGTGGGGAATGAGAAGAGCTTTAAGTAGTTTTCCACTTTACTTTGCCTGTGTTCATAGCAGGGTTATATAACACAATACAAAATGATGCGATCAGTATGAAACGATAAGATACAATATGAAACAATAACATACGATACAATTCAATATATGATACGATACGATACGATGCAATACTAGACGCTACAAGATACTTTACAATATGATAGGATACAATACCAGACAATACAATATGATAAGATAAGATATAGTATGACACTAGATACAATTTATTATGATACGATACAACACTAGACGCTTCACTACCGTATGTTACCATACGATGCGATATGATTGGATACAATGCTACAATATGACATAAGCTCCGATACTAAACGACACGATACAGTGCGAGACGGTTCACTATGTTATGTTACAAAACGACACGTTATGATACAGTACAATATGATATAAGATACGATACTATGACATCATACATTATAATATAATACAACAATACTACATAATTTAATATAGTACAGTACATGATATGATAAAAAAACGATATAATATAGTGAACTTAATTTTATTGGATATATTACACAATACATTATAATATAATAAATTGCAATACATACATCATGTCATACAGTGCAAGATACTGAGTTATGTTACCATACAATTCCACCTGAGTCCATACTAAAGTATAAAATACGATACAATAAAAACATCACATTATAAATGTGACAAAATATGAATCACTGTACATGTATATAGGTTAATGTGATGCAACAGTAAAAAGAAAACACAACCTGGTGTTTCAGTAGTTTGTTCTTTTGCCTTACAGCGATGCTGTGAGTGATTTCTCAAGTTCTGCAATATAGACTGATACAACACAACATTGTGCTGTACTGTTTTTGACTTTACAATTTAGCATGCTAGTCAAACGTCTCTCATGCATGTTTAATTTGCAGGAAGAATGTATTTGAAATGCTAGATTGTGATATATTTAGTGAGGCATGATTCAAACCTAAACATATGATAATTGGTTTCTGCACAAACTGTGCTGCATACATATGCTAATGATCCTTTCATTTTTACCTGAGGTTTGCATTACAACAGGCCCCGAGTTCAGTTTAGAATGTACAGGCAATGCAATTACCATTATGCATGATGTTGTTGTGCACGGTGAATAGAGGCTGTACAATGCAAAATCACAACAACAACCTTTTAAGTCCTTGAGCATTAAGTGAGCTTATTCAGGGAAGGATTACTTACAGTTGGGCTAAATCATTGCTTGTGCTCAATGTGGAAGCGTACAACAACTGGTCTCAAATGTGAAATGTACAATTACTTGTAGAAGTTTACAAGTACAACGAGTTAAATGTGGTTTTGCACCCCTCTCCAGAAGTTGGGTGTGCTACTTGAACACCTTTTTGACACAATTGCGCCCGAAAAAACCCACTCAAGCCCACTCCTTTGTTGGAAATCTCATTGTTCATCGACCTCTGTGCGAGGCAGGATCCAAAAATGGAGACACTTGAATATCCCAGCCTTCCCAGTGTGTCCAAAAAACTGAAGACTTTATGCTGCAACAGCGTCTTTTTCCCGTGACAGTTTGAACTCCAGCTGTGTCGTATGATGAAGCCATTTTTAGCGGCTTTAAAACCTGTGGCAAAGGTCAATAGTGCAAGAATCTCCTTGCATAACAATCAGCAATGAAATGGTTTAATGGAGGAATCTTAAAGAGATAGATATGCAAGTCTTCATGGTGAGCATACAGTCGCTGGACTCTAAAGAACTGGACAAAAGAAAATAGGCCAACGATCTGCACCTTATCTCCAATTAGGGCTACGTTCCACGTTCAGAAGTGGGAAACTGGGCGGGGCAGTGAGGTAAATTGATCCCAGACGTGATGGAAAAGTCCTCCTTTGCTCAAGGGGATCAATCCAATGTCGCCTTTTGAAGATATAGCAACACTGTTTAGCATTCAAAAAGCAACTCCCTCTGAGAGAACAGAGGAGTGCAAATAGGAGAACGCTTCATTTCTATGCCCCCATGGTAGCATGAATGCACGCTATCAGAAAATCCCAGACAAAGGCACAGCAAGAGGGCCTGGGGCGTCAATACCCGTCCCAAACCCCGGACCAAGAGAGCGTAGTCTGCCTGTCTAATTGGCAATCAATCTACACACAGAAATCAGAAAATCGAAAGCCTTCCTGTCTTCCTCTCCTCGCTCCTGCGTGTGACTGTATTTGGATGGCAGAGGAAAACAAAGGTGCTGCATAAGCAATGAAATTAAAACATATATGTGCTTTATAATAAGCGTCACATTTTTCTGACATAAACAAGTCGATAAAACATGCAGCTCCCAGCTATAGCGATGCACTTTGACATCACCATCAAGCTAAAGGTTAAGTTGACCCAAATTTCAAAGAGATATATTATAAGCATCAACATAAAACATGTATTTCCATCCAGGTACTCATGACTAAGTCTTAGATAAACACACACCTTTTATTCTGTGATCTCGCAGCCGCACATGCAACCCCCCATTTCCAGCATTAAACGTGGGAGGCTAAGCCCGTATCACCCCTGACTGGATGTAAGAGAGCTTAGCAGAAGCAAACACCTGGAGTGGAGTGAGGGGGCCCAGCAGCGGGGTTTTATAGGAGCAGCACGCCGCCTCTGCTCTAAAGCCAGGACGGTATTGATGCTAATGGGGCCGGGGCAGCCCCGCAGCCCGCCACCTGTATAATCTCCTCTAATACTCTCACCACCCGCGGCTGTTTACTTTTCCATTTGCCTGAGTTATTCTTCCACACATCCATCGTGTTTTTGTGAGACGGCGCTCTCTGCAGCCACTTGTAGAGTCTAGAAACACCAGCTACTGGAACCACAGAGGAGAATGTTGTATTTTATAGGACTAATATAGGCTAAACTCAGAGTTATTCATACATGACTGCATTTAAATTAGTTTGTGTGCTTGTTAGTGCTGCCATGTGGCGAAAAGTCTGTTTATTTTTTGCTGAACTATTTTACTTTTAATTACAGATCGTTTAACAGGCTGCACCATGGTTTACAATGCATCCAAGAGTTCACTAAGTTGTGTTTTTTAATGCAGGGATGATAATAAATGTCAGACACGGTCATGTATTGTTACGTTTTTCCATTTACTTTAGTTATCAGTTATCATTTCCTGTTTTATTTTGTAATTCACCTTTTCCTCTCGTGCATGTAGCTGTACTTCCTGCCTTTGTGTCGTTTCCCGCCTGATTAGCCTCACCTGTGCCTGATTAGCCTCACCTGTGCCTGATGAGCCTCACCTCCACAGTGTATTCAGTCTCTCCCTCTTTCTTTGCCGTCTTCAAACATTGATTCTAGCGTAGATGTCTTTTTCTTAGTGCTTTTCATGTTGTTTTTCTGAACCAGTGTCAGCTTTTTTTTTGGGATGCTTAATTCTTGCCTTCTCCCCACGGACTCAATTACAGTAAGCCTTTTGTTTTTCATTCTTTTTGTTTGTATTTGTTAAATCTGACAGTCTGCTTCTGGGTCCCCTCCTTCTGTGTTAAAAGCAAACTTGATACCTATATTCACAGCTCGCTGGCGGCATTATAAGTGCAGTAGTAAATAAGGGAATGAGGGAGGGATTTGGGTACAGCCAGTTATGTCAGAAAGGCCAAATTGATTTGTTGTTTTGATGAGTGCAGGTCGTCGTCTAATATGAACGTTGTTGGTTTGTTACTAATTCTTTTAGTTAAATGTCACTGGGCGAGACACTGAGCATCAAATTGTGTAGCATTTGTGTGCAACTGTGTGTGAATGAGAGTTCGTTCATCCATAGACTGTATAAAAAGATGGACGACATGACAGCTCGCTAAAAGTGAAGCTAAAACATCTCTATCGCCCCCTGCTGACTGGCTGCAGTATAGGTCATAAAGCCCGCCTCCTCCATGTTAACAGATGGGACATGAGTCAAACTATAAAATCAAAATACACACCAAATAAAAGTTTCTCAAACATGGTTTCTGTCATTATAGTTAGTTCTTATCATTAAGTGTTAATTTTCTTACAAGTTTAGTTGTAAATAGATATTTGATGCTGTCAAAATGATGACTGACAGCTCTGTTGACAAATACGGCTCCTGCAGCCGATCTGTTCCTGATTAGCAGAGTGGAGGAGGAACGGCGAGAGGAGATGTAACTAAAACAATCACTACAGTCTGCTTCAGACCCACACAAGAAGCTGTTCTGCCGTTAAACACGCCGGCATGCGGGATCCTTGCTGTTTTTTAAGTAAGTTAAGTGTGTGTTTTGGTTAGCGTAAGTAGCTACTAACCCTAACTCACTGATCTCTACTGCGCAGCTCTGGCTCCAAATGACGTCAATATCACAAGATGGCAGCGGCCATCCCGGGGGGCTATTTTGGCTTCAATTTCATACAATGAGAGCAGATATAGACGCGTCGTCCATCTTTATATACAGTCATTAGTTTGATCCTGGTAGGTCGGTTAGCAACTCTCACAGCAGCCTCAGCTATCAGTGCAGTATGAATGTGTTTGAGTATACAATTGGTGGTGTTAAAGGTTAAATTTGGCTGTAGTTTAAAGCACTTTGATGGTCGGAGAAGGCGGTATGAGTGCAGCCCATTTACCATGACCTCATTCATTTCATTGACAACAGTTTGACAATCGTTTAAGTCTTTTATCAAAGACACTTTGGCACCGAATGTTTTGGTCTCTCTAATTTGAGGATTTGCTGCTTTTCCCTGCTTGTTGACATTTTAGGTTGAACACGCCTGGATTCTAAAATGCTGGGCAGTTAACACAAGCAATTCTGAGAACTCACATTGTGCTTTGAGAAATCAAGATGAGCATATTTCATCATTTTCAGACTCATTTCAAACCATAATCAACGATTAAAAAGAACCTGCAGGCCCAGTGTTTGAGACGCGTGTGCAGTTTTTGTGCCTAAATGCTATCCTCTGTTTCAAGCAGCTATGGGAGCTATGATGGGAATGATGTGAAGAGTGTGAAATGAGCCACATATTGTTTATTACCAAACGGGGCAGGCCAGGAGCCGTTTCCCCCTCCAAGGTCCGCTGTTACTGCGGCCTGTTGTTTAACAGTCAGTAGAGCAGGTAAGTGGCAATGACGTTGATGTTGTGGCACAATATGCACAATCCCAGCTGAGCTACTCCACGGCCAATAGCCTCGACACACTTTTCCTCCGTCCTTCCATATGTGTGACACACTCTTATGGCAATTACCCAGACAACAAATGTGCTCACTACTCAGCTGAAAGGATTACCTTCTACCGTAACTCAAGGCCTGGCAGTCGACACATCCTTCTGCAGAGTCCAAGACCAGTCTGTAAATGAGCCAAGGAGGCAAAATGGTCCAACATTTCAGGTGTAAAACCTAATACAGTATTAAGACATGAAGCTTGTGGTAGCTTTTGGCTAGCTAGCACTGATATGGGACTGGTTTGCTAAGTAGATCTGTCTTTGGAGAGAACTCAGGGAGGAAGGGAAGACAACAAGGAGTCTGGGACGATCCGTCTGAAGGACGAGTTCTGCAAAATGTAGCTTGATGCAGCTTGATTTTTCATACTTTCTATCAAGGAAAAATCTTCCAGCGCTCTCCCCTTCCACACCTCTGCCCACCCTGCTGTCACACACACACTCTCAGCCTGCTGCTCCAGAGTGAGTCAGTGTGAGAGAGAATTACCTCCTCCCTGGTCGAAATGGTTTTTCTCTCATCTTCATCAAAGAAGAAGCACATCTAAGGCTTGATTTGAACGGCGAGCCAAATGCACCAAATGGTTGTGGAAAAAAAGAAAAAAGCCTGCCATCAGAGCTTGCAGTCTGAAGAGCAGGATCACTGCCTGCTTCAGTGTATGAGCAGTCTGATATCTGCTGGCTGTAGATTGGAGGGTCAGAGGTCACCAGCAGAGGAGTATAAAAGACAAGAGGCCTTAAGCTACTTGTTCATCCATGCAATACTTACAAAAGACAGGAAGTGGACCAAATTTTAACATGTAAGAAGAAGAATAAAGTTCGATAAACCTTTTAGAAAAAAAAATATCAGCAGATGCATGATTCTGGCACAAGAAGAAAAAAGAAACTGCAATTTCACGTATTTTCAATGTAAGACGCCTTGGATGTAACCCGGGAAAAACCGATCGATGAGTGGGTCAACGAATACAGTAAATGGATTCAAATGGTTTTCTTCAGTATATAATTATTGTAGGTTAACTACAGTTTGATTCCAGGATTGCTATGCCTATTTTACTTGCAGACACGTCTAGCACGGACAAAAATTTGGCTGTACAACATTGCAGTAATTTATCACCATTGTTTTAGCAAAGTAGATGTTTGATAAAGTCTCTGGAAACTTTGTTTTAAAAACAAGACTAAATTGGGAAAAGTCTAAGCTAAAGTTTTAAAACATCAACATAATTAAATATTAAAGGTTAGAAAAAATACCAACACAGTCTACAGCAACATTAGTAGATATTCGAGTCTTTGTGTAGGCACAGTTTTGAGCTAAATGCTGATGTCATGCTGACAATAATGAGAAGGCTAACATACTGTTGGTTTGAAGCAATAACTGTATATATAGATGGACGTGTCTCCATCTGCTCCCATTGTACGTAATTGATGCCAAAATAGCCCCTGTGATAGGCGCTGCCATCATGTGATTGTGACGTCATATGGAGCCAGAGACTGCGCAGTAGAGATCAGCGAGTGAAGCGGCCGTAGCCACTTCCGCTAACCCAAACACACACTTAACTGACAGAAAAAAAGGCAAGGATCCCTCACGCCGGCGTGTTTAACAGCAGAACAGCTTCTCTGTGTTGGTCTGAGGTTAACGTTCAAAGGTATTGACATTACATTGATGATTAGCACTTAGCAGAGGCTCGGGGAAGTACCATCCAACCACTCCTTCAAAGTGAAACATTCTGTCATAAAGCTCGCCTCCTCCATGTTAACAGATGAGACAAATAAGTTTCTCAAACATGGTTTCTGTCATTATAGTCAGTTCTTATCATGTTGATTTACATCCAAGTGTTCACTTTTCTGACAAGCTTAGTTTTAATTGGTTATTTGATGCTGTAAAAAGGATGATTGACAGCTCTGTTGACAAATACGGCTCCTGCAGCCGGTCTGTTCTGGATTAGCAGAGTAGAGGAGGAGACTAAGTGAATCACTACAGTCATTGAAGTTTCCATATCTGAACATCTGCTTCAGACCAACACAAGAAGCTGTTCTGCTGTTAAATACAGACGTGAGGGACCTTTGCTGTGTAAATTAAAAGTGTGTTTTGGTTGGCAGACAGGGCAGGACATAGTTACCGTGGCTCTACCTGCTGATCTCTACCGTGCAGTCTCTGGCTCCAAAAAACGTCCCCAATGCAAGATGGCTTCACTTTTGTACAATCAAGTAAATGGAGACCTGTCATCCATCATTGGGAAATACCATTAATTAAATTTTTTTGGGGGGGTCATTATCTAAAGTAATGGACACTTAAAAATATTGACCTGATGCTGGAGGTAGAAAGAAGTTATGAGGTCAGCAAAGTGATTGCAATTAATTCCTGAGAGAGACATGAATGTTTGCAGTAATTAGCATGGCAGTACATGGCATAGCATTTTTATGTAATTGGTGACTACAATGGTAATAAATGAATGTGAATATTGCTGTGGGCACTTATTATGAGCTGAAACTGGGGACTTAATTTAACAAATATGTGCATGTAAATATAAATGCTATCGTTAAGCAGAGGTTTGCACAGAGCTGTGTATGTGAACACCATTGACAGCTTGAATGGTTAACAGGCAGATGAATGTGTCGGGTTGTCAGAGGATCCTGTATCTGTATCCAGAGCTGTTGGCAGCACTGGCATCATTTAAAACCCATCTCTGAACGCCTGCATGAGCCTTACAGGCCCCGCAGGCCGCTGAGCCGGCTAAGCTGATGGCAAATGTGGAGGTAGGGGCCCCGCTGGGATTATGATGGCAGCGTTTTTGATTATCATTTAATGACATTATAATTAAATATTCGTGTCAATGTGTCTCAGTAATTGTCCCAGTGGCTTTCAAAGTATATGGCTGGAAAGAGCGCTCTGAGAGACTGGTGAGCTGTGCTGAATAATCAGAATTAGTATGAGGGGAGGAATCAAAAACAGAGTGGTTTACTACAGATCAGTCAACATCTTTTTGCTTTAGAAGGAGTGCTCAAAGTTTGAATAGGTGGCAAACATTTATTCAAATTCAAATCTCCAATTTAATACAACCTGCATGAAAGTTAGTTGATTACAGGCGATGACATCACTTAAAAATCCTTATAAACCTTTCAAATAGAGATTGTGCAAGCTTAATTGATCAGCTGTGACGCAACATTTCTTAGAAAACTGACTTACTCGTGGACATTTAAGGTTCTTACACGGCAGCTGTCTGCGCCGACCAGCAGAAACAATATGGCCGAGATTTGTGTTGTCCTGCTGTGGTCTAGTTATCCATCACATGATAAGAGTTCTGTGGGGCTGAAGAGGTCGTTGACCCTTTGACTCAGGCACTAAATCCACGGCTGAGATTACCAGCCTCTGATATCAGGCCCCGCTGAGCCACAGTGGAAGATTGTACATAAATCTCTGTGAGAAAACAATAAAGCGCTTGTTCTTCTCTCCCAAAGCTTTTTATCTTTGCCTGGAAAAACACCCACAGAATCAAACAGCTGCACTGACACGCATACATGCTTACATGTACAGAATACAGGGCCACAATCGCACATGTAAACAAACATGTATCGTCACACACAGAGCCAATGACAGATAGACTTGATAAACAGACAAATAATAATTATATATTTAATGGTTATTTATGCATGCAGCCCAATGCATTTGAGACACCTTTTTTTTTTAAAGAGGGGGTATTTTGCTGTTTCACATTTTAAGACATGTATATAATGTTACAATGTTGGATGTCCAGACTAAACGTGGGCGAAGTTTCAAATCTGTAGGTAAAAGTATGTTGGAGTAATCCCCTGCTAAAAAAGTCTCAGTCTGCAGGCTGCTGTGAACGCTTGCTTTCAGACAGACTTTTCCAGACCTTCACTTTGTGATGTCACAAAGTGGATGAACTCTATATTTGGGCATCTGCCCGAGACACAGCAGAACTTCCTGCCCCTGGCTGAGTCTGCCTCGGAAACTTTTTTCACTCCCCCACTGTGCTCTACGGCTCTACAACTCAAGTTGGTTCATAATGTCTTGGTGAAAGCGTTTCTTTAGCTGTGAAGGAACGACATCAGTGTTTACTTTTCAATGTAAACAGCTCAACGAAGAGGGAGAGCGCACTCCGCAATCACACTCAACACAATCATGGACTTTAATATTTTGTTGTTGGAGGTTTTTTTTTTAACTTTTATCCAACATTGTTCCTCAGTTTGATCAGTTCCATGCTCCTTCTATTCTTGTGCCTTTCCACAAGCATTTGTGAAATTGTCTGGTCAACCCATATTTCTATTTCCTGTATTTGGTCCTACTTTAAGTCTGTTTATGTTCACACCTGAATCGAACCGGACCGTGGTTTGTTTGGAAACGGGCCGAGACCCGGCTTTTCTAGCGGACCATGGTCCGGTTGTTTGGTCCGCACCAGAGTTTGATTGCATGTTCATACCTGTCCAAATTTTCAGAGGAAAGTCCGAACCAAAGCTGTCAGGTGCACCCTGAGTGGTTTCAGGCAGATGCTGAGGGCCTGCACAGAGCACCAGTGTGAAAATTGTTTTTTTACTGTCAATTATGCTAAGCTACTCCACAGGTATCACAGGGTGAAATATGAACCTTGAAATTAGCATAATACCCCCTTCCCCCCTTTAAATTAATAAACACCCATTCCCCTGTGATCCCCTCTGGATGTAGTCCGTGCAAAGGTCAAGTGAGGGCAGAAACTAAAAAAACGTCTGTCAGCTGAGAGTTAGCATCCACAGGTGTAGCTACTTGCGCCATTGGCAGCGCTGCATCAGCTAGCAGCCCTAATGTAAGAGCCAAGGTCGGTCTGATATCTACGTAAAGTAAGACTCATGCAATCATTATCATATACTGTGGCTGTGTGCAGTTCTCTTTGCATCATCTGGTCCAGCTATTATCATTTGCAATGTTTCTGTGCTGTGCTGTTCGTCCTGAATGTGCCTTAAGTGAAGAGGAACATTTTGTTGTATTACAGCTACTGTGAGGATCATTCGGTTTGTGTTGATCTTGGAAACCCCTGTGGACAATGTGGTTCATTGTATGTCTTAGAAAACATTGTTTTGCTTACTCATGAACAGGACAAGGTCAGCTGACAAATAATCTCATCCTGCCAGTCAAACGTATCGCTCATTTTTCATTATCCATGGAGAAAATCCGAAGGCTCTTTTGGCAGCATGCTGTTAATCACTCCGTCTGACACTGACCTGATGGGATTACTAATGTCTGCATGAACGGTCAATGTTGTTGTTAATTTCTGGTTATTGTAGCTTATACTGAGGCATCACTATTTAAATAAACTCCTCACAGGTTTAAATTGTTGTGACTATAGCAGTAGTGATGGACTATCTAATATAATTACAAACAAGTGTAACCTGACTCTTATTCATCCATGACAGTATTAAAAGTCTCTGAAGGTTTAAGGTCTTGTAGAAAGTTGTTTTATATCTACAGGGCACTGAGTCGTGCACAGATAAGAAGTGGTTCTAAAGAACTAGTTGCCAAAGAACATCTTCACAAATGACTGTAGGATCTTCTGTTGGGATGATGTGTGAATGATCTGACCTCAACTTGATGCTGATTTTTTTGCCATATCACAGCTGCCACCTGCACCAGCATGCATCACACAGCACCACAGCTGCACTATTTACACGCAAAAACCCACTCATGCTAAACGGAGGCAGGCTGTGGAAGAGCAAACAGAGGTGAAAATGTAATCAGCCGTTCCTCTCCATTTTATTAACTGTATGTGGTTAGCCTTAAATGTATTGCACGTGTTTAAACAGAAGCATATGCTAACATGTGTCTGTAGCATGCTTTTCAGTTTCTGCATATATTGCTGACAGTAACATTCTGGTTACTTAAGGGCCTGTGTCCACTGACAGTGTTTTTTTTTTAGCACTGGCAGCGGCTATTTTCTATACAAAACTAATGCAGTTAAGCGTAATTAGTGCTCTGCGTTCTCAGCACAAAAAATGCCCTCGGCGTCAGCTGTTTTTTGTCACCACGCTCACAGAACTTTTGGAAAACCGTGCGCTTGTAAATGTCACTTCTCCCTCACCGATCAATCAAAATCAAGAAGGGGCTGGACTTCTGATATCAACTTTGTCAACAACAATGGTGAAGGAGAAGCTAATCCTTTCGTTTTTTTTCCACGGTACAATTTCCAGGCCAGAGCTGCTGCTAATGCCGGGACACGATTCCTTTCCATTCTTTTTATGTTTTCTTTGTATAATTTCTTTGAATAAAAGCAAATATTAAGCATACAGAGCAATTTTGTAACCTAGCAACAGTAAGCGCCGGTGAGAAGCGCTCTGAAATTGAGGTTGTGGGCGCTGCCAGGACAGAAAAATGCCGTTGGTGGACACAGGCCCTTAATGTGATACATAAACATTGAACAATACATAGCCTTCACTCAGACATTATAAAATTAGACTATAGTATGTATACATGTCTATTTTACTCTATAAGTTTATAAGCTACAGGCAGAAACATGTTAGCATTCTTTAAATAGCCAAAACAAACAGCAATATTATCACCTCATAACTTGCTATGGTGAATGCTATAGCCTACGGTTGTTTACTTACACATCCAGCAGACACGTAGCAGCACAAAGATACATTTGGAGTCTTTTGTTCTACACTCTGTTTAGCACTCAACAAACTCCTGAGGGAAAGATTTTGCTCTTAGGATGCTAAACGCTCCGCTCTGTTCACCATCTAGTCACTTATTCAGGCTTTTTGCCATTTTGTGCTGGCCAGGTAGCATGCTACTGAAAAACGCTGAGTGCTTTGGCTAAAAAAAAACTCTATGAAAGAGCAGCGAAAACAAAAATAATTCAGGTGCAGGTGGGACAGTCAAGAGAGCAGAAAGGTGTTCTTTAAAGCTGAGAAGAACAGCACAGTCGGGAGCTAATTCTATGTATTTGTCATTATGAGCAGCACCTTTTACATTATACATTAGCGAGGCGATCCATTGTTATTATAGGGATATCGATTTGTGCAGCTTTAAATGTCACCGTGCAGTCAAATTACATTAGTCAGAAAATATGTATTGCACAAAAATTATCCATTAATTCTCTGAACATTTTTGTTGACATAATTTTAAAGTAAGAAACTCAAAACAAACCTCGATTCTTCACAATCATATTTTCCATTAATAAAATACAGCAGTTTGAAATTGACTTGTTTGGTCTGACAAAAGTTTAACTTTGCTGAAACTACAGAACATTTCGCTTTTTTCCAGAATAGTTGCAGAAATGTTTTTTTCTGTAGAACAGTTGATTATTGAAAAATAATTAAGCAATATCACACTCGTGGTCATGATGTTATACTGAATATTATCACGGCTGTGATTCAGTCGTAGGCACAAGGCCGCCCGAATCACAACTGTGCTGATATTCAGTATAACATCATGACCTCTAGTGCGATATTGCTTTTATACAACAGTTACACAAGCGGCAAAAAGTAGTAAAAAGTAATAATCAACAAGAGATTACATTTTGCTCCACCAACTCAACTAGCTCCACAACTTAACTGAAACTGGACTTTTGTTGCCAAGCAACCCAAACATTTTCCTGCACTCTGTGTCTCCAGGTGACCACAGATCAGCTGGTTTTATCATGTACATTTATCTGTTTGTTTAAATTTATAAAGCAAACAGTGAAATAAGAGGCGGCTGTCTGATTCAGAGGTACTAGATTATTAATGTGGACATACTATTATGTAACAGTATTCAGAACACCTGGCTGAGGCGGAGTGATACAGAGTGAAAAGTCCCAGTGATGTTGTTCTCTATATCAGCACTCATGGAAGGGCTCTTGTCCAATCAGATAACTTGGTCGGAACTAACTGTTGTATAATGAAAAATAATGAATACTTCATGCAACACATGAAGGATTGATGGATGAATGAATAAATGCGCACATATGTAATGTAAAAGTCTCAACACAGAATATGTGGACACTTCCTGCCTGATGAACCCTGTGAAAACGTGTGCTGAGATTTTTTACTGAGCTTCATGTAAGTGGGAGTCTGTGAAGCTTCTGTTTCAATACAGTTAATATCAGGGAGGGCATGAAAATATGACATTGTGCTACTTCTAAAATGAAAGGAGCCTATTATTATAACAGCAGTATATCCACATGAAATGCACTGTGTGTGCTAATATTAACATTTATCTCCGTGCGAGTGCCTGTAGAGGCCTACGTGTCCGCATATCGACACGTGTGTGTTCAAACATCAGCCGCCGCCTCGTCGCTCCTCTCTGCCCCCCCCTCCCGTATATGTGCACAGAGTCTATTGGGATCCCACAGAGTCAACAGAACCAGACAGATCTCCACGCCGTGTGTCTGTCTGCAGGCTAATCCTCACACTTCCCATGCCTCCTTCCCCGTTAGATACCGAGCAAATGAAATGAACACACATCCCCAGTCGATGGGCTCCTTCCATTTGAAAGCGTGAGGCATTAAAGCGAGGCCCTTCTCCACTCCTCCCACACTCTGAGGCTGAGGGGGGGGAAAGAGGGGAGAAAAAATGACAAGGCGGATCTCCCATGGGCGGCTGCTCAAATGATAGATTTGTAGTGAAAGTGCTTCATGCCAGGCAGAGGCATAAGGATACATTTCATCACCAAAGAAATGTGTCAAAGTGCTTCATACCCCGAATATGATCCCTGCTGTTCTTAAATAATGGAAGGCGTCCGCAAGACTCCAATTCCCTCTTGATAATAAAGCATGAAGAATAGTCCAATACAATTATATGAAAAGGGCGTTAGACACACAGTGAGTGGAAACCTGACAAATATCTTTTCTGCCAATAATTCCACTGTTTGTAGCCTGTTCATGATTTGATTTGTAGTTTCTTATTTTACAGGTATGTTTTAATACTCTGCATGTTTATGACCACCTGCCGACCCAAAAGGAAATTGCAATGAAAAATTACTCATCATACACTGGCAGGTACTAAATCAAATTCTATTTAACCTTCTCATTGAAGAGCGTCGGATGTAAATCCACTCTCTGAGGAAAGACATCCATATTGGAAAATTCAGCCCAACATGGTATACATCACATATGTGCTAGCGGCACTGTGGGAAGTTTTAGCGGTGCCCCAATCCAGGGGCTACATTCTTCGTATTTGAAGGCCGATTGCGTCACAGCAGCTCCCTCAGATGCGGCCGACAAATGAGTCCTCCTTTACCCGGGCCACGAAGGATCCATCGGGTGCATCCTTCGCAGCCCAACGTATCCCAAGATTCACTGCGCGCCAATTCAAAGGACATGGTGGATCTTGTAAAATGTAAAATGTAAAAGTTATGGGTCACAACCATTGACTGTATCTATAGATGGACGACGCATCTCCATCTGCACTGTACAAAATTGAAGCCAAAATACCCCCCGTGATGGGCGCTGCAATCTTTCGATGGTGACATCATTTGGAGTCTGCACTGTATAGATCGGCCGGTGGAGCCACTGTAGCCACTTCTGCTAACTGAAACACACACTTAATGAAAAACCAGCAAGGCTCTCGCGCAATCTGTGTAAGATCAGAACAGCTTCTTGTGTTGGTCTGAAGCAGACGTTCACAGATATGTAAACTTCATTGACTGTAGTGATTGTTTTAGTCACGTCTCCTCTCACCGTTCCTCCTCTACTCTGCTAATCAGGAACAGATCGGATTGGTCAACAGAGCTGTCAATCATCCTTTTCACAGCATCAAATATCTAATTAAAATTTGATTTGATTTTATAGTTTGTCTCATGTCTCATCTGTTAACATGGAGGAGGCGGGCTTTATGACCTATACTGCAGCCAGTCAGCAGGGGGCGATAGAGAGGGTTTGGCTTCACTTTTAGGGAGCTGTCATGTCGTCCATCTCTTTTATACAGTCTATGGTTTCAACTCAATCGAATAGCTAGTGATTGTTAAAAATTAATTATCTTTAAAATAGGTTAAGTTACGTGGCATTAGTTATGATAGCTAGTTAGCCTGCTAGCGTCCTGTTGCTAGGTGATGCAAGGGTAGGGGCTTGTCTTGTCATGTCTTGCTTCCTTGCTTCCTTGCTCATGTATTTGTTTCATGTTTAACTTTTAATCCCTGCCATTGCCTTGTCTTTGTATCCCTCCCACTAAAGGTGACGATTAGAACAACTTTGAACGTAATTCAGGGTTGTGCAAAGCTTTAAATGCCCTTTTCTATAGAACAGATTGGAGAGAATGCAGGGGGGAAAGGCATCGTGTGTTTATCTTAGCATGTAGAACATACAGCATCTCTGAGCAGCAGCTGCTCATCTTTACAAACAGCTCATATGCTGACTATGAGAGGGCTTTACATAGCCCGGAGAGAGGCCTACCTGCCAAGTGTACAGAAACTTTAGGCTCTGTTTAATGCAACAGTGTGTGCAGGGTGCAGGGTCTATAATAAGTTGTGGCACTGCTAAATTCTCCTTTACTCCAATTAACTACTGTGTGGACAGATGTGGTGGTTCATGCCTGATTGGAAACTTGGATTTAGAGCGCCTATAGAATCAAATATTACCCATATCGACTCTTGCATGATCACAGGCCCTGTGTTTGTGGACGCAGAGTGGGGTTCATTGTGCTTTGGTTAACGTCTAAGTTGCTCTACATGCCCGGCTCCTGCAGACGTTGCTGTGATCAAAGACATGTTGATCATTAAGTGCATATTGTGGTGGCTGTGTGATGCGTTTCAGAGGGGCATATGTCTCCATATACCCAGCATAATTCCATGGACAATTTGAGTGGACGCTCATGTTGCAGGGAAAAAAAACATGCCCTTGATTTAATAATTCATCAGGAGAAATAAGCGAGCCGTAATGAGAGGTCACGTCTGCTTGTTCATATTTGTGCAATAATAAAAGAGCAGCGAGGCTGATCGTATCTGTGCTGTTTAAAGAATGTGCTGTGTCTATTCTTCATGTTTGCTCTTTATTAGATGTGTAACAATGCGACTCAGTCGGGTTCCATTAGAAGAACTTCCCGAGGCATTGATAGATGAAATACGTTAGATTGTATCAAAGCAATTATTTTAGCACAGTGTGATGCGTTTTTAAAAAATGAAATTGAGCTATTTTGCATTCAAACAAGAGCGAGGCGCTTTGGGGCAGCCGGCAGACGCACATTGTAAACATTAAAACAACACGGCAGCGACTGTGCGAGGAAAAAACATAAAGATTAGGCATGTGAAACAAAAGCCTCTTAAGTTGGGAAATACTTGAAGCGTTTATCTCTGACACTTCTAAGAGTTCATGCCTGTATCCAACTGTTCCAAAAGGGCTCGCCGAGCACCCAGAGAAGAGTTGGTGTTTAAAGGAAAATGAAAGGAAAACAAGAGAGGGAGAGGCAAATCCCATCCCTCCCTCCATACCCTGATTAATTAGTTCCAAGTTATCCATGAAAGTAATACACTGATAAGGCCAGGAACAAACAGAAGCCAATTACTCGCGTTTCCCTGTGAGCTCCTGAACACCAGCAGCACCGACGCAAAACATTTAAGGCTGGTGGGCTGATTGGACAGGTGTTGGGGGGGGTTGTTTTGCGAGCGCTCCCTCCGCTCACGGCGCATCTTTTCATTACCAAACCAAAGAGCACACCCTTATCAAGCTGTTTTCATCGATGATGGGAGATGAGACCTCGCATTAAAAAGCCTTCTATAACAACAGCTGTGGTGGAAGGAAACCTTGGGACCTGAGCTGCATCTCAAGGATGACAAAAACACACACGCACACGCACACGCACAGCCTAACATTTCCGACTCTCTCTAAACTTGTGTAAGTGTGCTTTTTCAGGCTTTCTTCCACTGTGATCCTGCTGCTGCAATATCATCAATACACTTATCCTGCTGCCACCATGCTTCACAGGCACCCTTTGACCCCGGGTTAAGAGTTTTTCCACAATAACCCAAACAGCTGGATTCCTCTGCCCACAGCATAATTAAGAATTGATCAGCTGCCGACGGGTCTGCTAATGCACTGTGCTTGAATCCGCAGGGTCCCAAGCTTTTTCTCCTGTCCTTTTCAAAGCACTGGGACCCTACAGAGTCGGAGAGTGGGTGTATTTTTATTTAGAAACGCCACAGCTACGCTAACGTCTATTGACCGTATTCACAAGCCAGCCGTTTTCCTCTGTCACACTCGGGGTGGGAAGCTCTGAAGTTGTTATAATGTGCTGCTGTGTTCCCGGCAGATCGAATAAACAGAAGGAATCTGACAAATGGTCGTCATTTCACCGCTCCCTGATTTATACAGCAATTAAAAGACAATGGATCGTGAAAATACGAAGAAACATCTGGCTATATTTCAAGATAAAACAAACTTGATAACTCCAAAACGGCTAACGTTAGCATTCAATCATCCATGTCGGGCTGTAACGGTACTGCGGTGAAACACTTACACCCCCTTGCGATTCGGCGGTTAATCGCCGCCCCAGCCTGCCAGCGTCACCCACCCAATGTTGACCAATATACAAAATAAGGCGACTAACATATCATTTGCAAATCAACTATGTGATCATACTCTGTGTAGAGCGCAGACATGTAGGTTTTGATTTTTTAAAATAACTTTATTACCATCTATAAAGCCAACACAAGCAGCGAAGTCCAGCCCTCTTGTCACTCACTGTGGTGTACATCTTTTATCCTTCATCCTCATCACCTGACGGTCGGAGACTGAGCTATTAGCGCTGATCGTTAGCCTCTTCCTCCCGCTGCTACGCATACCGGCCTCTTGACCGTCTCTCAGACATAACTTCATTTTTCTCTCTTGGAGTCTGTGGAGAAGTGCCTCACTGCTGCTTCTCCTCATTTTTGTTCTGCAAACTTGAAACCTGACAGCATTCAGGTTCCGACCGTTTTCTCCGTGCTGCAACCTGTAATAAATATGACGTGTGGCGTTTGAGTGACAGAAAAAAGCTGTGCTTCACAGCTAATATTGGCCCTTTTATTTTAAGTTTTCACGTTTTATTTGAGTTTCAGTTAATTTACTGAACCTGGGATTTAAAGTGAGCAAGCTATAATATAAAAAAACCCCAGAGACGACGGTCACTGGATCCACCCCACGGTTGGCGTCACATAACCGCGGTATTGCAGTCATGCAGTTACCGTCACAGCCCTCCATCCTTGCTAACATTAGCTTGTGTTACACAATACAATGGTAATGTTAACTATGAATATATGCTTCTATTTTCTTAGTTTATGATCAATTGGGAAGCTGTAAAATGTTTATTATTTGTTGTATTACCTATGCCTGTATGTAACACAGCAGTACGACACAGCAGCAACAACTTTCAATTCAGAGCCGGACGTCAGATGTAAATGGCCACCATGAGAGCGTGGTCAATTAAGTTCACTTAACACAGCCGGATTCTCCGCCTACCAACACCTGACATTTTTTAAAGAGCACATCCATTCTTGTCAAACATTATAATCAAGGCACCCCGCAATCTGCCTGTTTTAAAAGCATCTTTTTACTATGTTTGCTCAGCATCACTCTACATCAGGCCTTTTTCATCGTTCCTGAGAGTGAAGGAAGTGTGTCATCAAGAAGGATTAATGTGTCACACGGAGTCGAGACTCGTAAACTTTGCCGTGCCCTGGGGATGTCAACAAAGCCTTCACGCAGGCCGACTCGCCCGTTGGATGGGGCTGTCATCGGCAGATAATTGACTGTCAATTAGGGACACAGACAACAACGTGGGAGTCAGCAGGAAGGCAGTAAATCACTACCTGTCTGTCAGGCGGCCTCGGCTGCCCCGGACTTGTCTTCATTCCCTTCACTCTCTGTCTGCCTGTCTCTATTTCTCTCATACCCATAGTTCACTCTGAAGTATCCTGCTCTCGCACTTTCCCTTGCATCGCCCTTCCTGATGGTATTCACAGGATGTACAGCCCTGTTATGTTTCTTATCGCGACCTTTCCCAGGAGTGATCGCTCCAAACGCTGCGTCAAGGCAACTGAGTGAGTGGTCCCCTGTTTTTTTGTAAAGGTCTCCCCCTGACACAGGCAGATTGTTGCCGCTCACGTCTTGCCTTCCTCAAAGGCCAAACTGGCTTGGTAAAATTACCCAGGTTACACACATTGACTGATGTACGAAGGCCCCTTTTGTCATCGCAAGGTCTGAGCGCTCTCGTTGCACGGAAGCTGCGTTTATCCTGGTAAGCTCTATTGAGTTGCTGGCTTTTGTCTGTGCTTACAAGCACAAACACAATGCTGTGATGCAGTCAATAAGTTTAAGAGCTATTCAAATAGAGCAAACTTGCTGTACAGTCTGTCCCCCAGAAATGAAGTTCGTCTTGGCGTACAAGGCAGCAAATTCTTCAATTTCTTATCTGTTTATTTTGAAGCTCGGCTGCTAATCAAAGAGGCTGTAGCGCCAAAGCAATTAGCCCGACTGTTTGCGAAAGGCTGCACTTACAACTAGGATTTTTTCCAGCTGGAATCAAGTTGTTTTCGGGAGCTGTTGCTGACAGCAAGAAGTGTGTAAAAAAACAAGAAATCTCACCTGAAGCTAACATAAAGAAACTCTGTGCACTGGCTCACCAGCTGAGCTCGAGATAATGGATGCGGCCGTCTGAAACTAGCTGGCTCTGCGGGGGAGACTCGCGTTTGAAAGAAGAAGCTATAAGTCGAGGACGGCAGAAGTTGAGTGGCGGCTGCAGGGGATTGTTCCTCCAGAGCTGGTGTTTGTTGTTCAAGGTAATGACTGGAGCGAGTGTGTGTGTGTGTGTGTGTGGGCGGTGGTTGCATTATTCAAAGTGTAACTGTCTCCATTTCATGTCGCCGACAGTATAGCTGCATGCTACAGTAGGCCTCATCTGGTCTGCAGGGAGGAGCTGCAGTTAAAGTCCGCTGAGATGCTGTTCAGTCAGTCGAGCATGAGCACAGCACAGGCGAGGAGATCCGGATGAAACTTGCTGTAATCTTTGAGTAATCATTAGTGCGACAGTTTGTCTGAGTGGAGTTAAAAATAGCGGACGGATTTATCACTCGAGCACTTAACATGTCGTCACTCTTCCGTGTTACGACTAATTTATGGACAGACTTCATCACATGATCTCTTATCTAATTGGCTCACATACCACATTGGCATTTATTGGCTACATGTATCTGCTAAAGCCATGCAAGGAAAGGAAGAATAATGCAGTAATTGACGTCTCTTCACTCGGTTGGGAGTCGTTCTCCTGCAACCTTGGCATTCCAAAGTCATTTTGGCCTTGTAGACATTCAACTGCTCTCAATTAACAAACTGGCATTATTCAGTCATAAAAGCAATGGATGCTCATATTTCCCCTGCAGGGTTTCACCGCTTGAGGCTCACCGCTAGCTTTGATTAGCGTCAGCCCTGCCATACCTCTGCCGGTGTGAAAGGTCTGAGCCGCCTTTTAACTGCTGTGCTGATTCCTTTTTAATGTTTCCCTTAATGAAGGAGCATTTTAATTCCACCTGTGACACGGTGAGACTGTCGCGTCTGTCGCCTGTGCCAGCATGAAAAGCATCCATTCTGTGGACAGAGGGATGAGTGTTTTTATCACCCATGTGAGAGGGGGAAAAAAGGGGCTTTTGAAGGCAGTTCCGTAGGACTGGCATCTGTCACCAAACACCTGCAGCAGCTCTCTGAGCAGGTTGCTTTGAGTTGTTCTTTTTATTACCTTTCATCCCCGGCCCTGCTCCCTCTTTGTCCTGAGGACGAAAGCTTTTGAATTTCATAGACAGTCGTGACTGCTTGGAAATGTTTATTAGGCACACACAGACACAGGCGCACACACACACACACACACACACACACACACACACACACACACACACATAATATGGAGGGATACAGATTTGTTTTCTCTTCTGCTAAAACATGAACTTGTGTGCCTGTGCCACAGGCAGCAGATTTAAACGGCTGTGTGTTGCTCTTGGTGTGTGCATAGCAGAGACAGGATGTTGATCGGCTGCATTTCAGACATGAATTATCTAAATATTTTGTAGTCTGCGCTCCTGATATGTAGCATCTTTAGACTTCTTCTTACTGTAACTGTTAGTCGAATGGGCACAGTGACACACTGAATGAGTCTTTACTTCATGAATGGATGAACAATTTATCTTCAAGTGATAAATAATGTACTCTGATGTCGAGGTTGACAAGAAACATGATGCCATTCTCATAACTTAATACTGAAGAAGCCATAGCAAGCAGCCGGTTAGCTTGGTACAAAGACTGGGCAGAGGGGACAACACCTCGCCTGGCTCTGTCCAAAAGTAACAACATTTGCCAAACACTTGTTTAGCTAACGAAGTAGTTAACATATCTCTTATAGATTAAAACTAACATTTATGCTAACATATTTCTGAGACAGTATATTAAAGCTAACCACTACGCTAACTTTTCTTTCATAGATTATGAGTAAATTGCCCCTGTGGGGGAACAATAAAGCTTATCTTATCTTAAAGCTAACAAATACGCTAACATATTTCTCATAGATTAAAGCTAACAAATACGCTAACATATTTCTCATAGATTAAAGCTAACACATACGCTAACATATTTCTTATAGATTAAAGCTAACACATACGCTAACGTATATCTCATAGATTAATGCTAACAAATACGCTAACATATTTCTCATCAAAGCTATCACATACGCTAACATATTTCTCATAGATTAAAGCTAACACATATGCTAACATATTTCTCATAGATTAAAGCTAACAAATACGCTAACATATTTCTCATAGATTAATGCTAACAAATACGCTAACATATTTCTCATAGATTAAAGCTAACACATATGCTAACATATTTCTCATAGATTTAAGCTAACACATACGCTAACATATTTCTTATAGATTAAAGCAAACACACATGCTAACATCTCTTTAGAATAGTATTTCATGAACATACATGTATCAATATAGAGCTGTTTAGCTTAGTTTAGCTAAGGACAGGAAACAAAAGGAAACAGTTAGCCTGACTCAGTCCAAACCAAATTCACTTGCGGCACCTCTTAAGCTGATTAAAGCTTGGATGGGAGACTTCGAAAGAAGGAAGTTGGATTCGGGAAAACTCAAAAAACTGTCAAAGCCACTCCCCTCAAACACATGAACGTACACAGCCTCATTTATGTAGGCGGATGAGAGTTGGCAGACATGACAGACTACCCTGTGCAAAGAGCTTGCTAGCTTTAGCTTGTAGAAGACTCTGTTCATGTGTAAGTAATGCATGGGAAGAGCGCTTGTAGGGAGATAGGTGGGCTGTCTAGTCCTTTCATTTGCTTCAAATGACAACATGACGGCAACAGAGCATTTAATACAAGGTTGTAAAGAGAAATTTAAACAAACATATCAAACATCCTAAAATAACTTGCTTCCCTTAGCTTTAACATGCAATATTTTATTTATCTATTACACATACAAACCGATGTGAAACCATGTCCAGTTGTTGCCTCTGCTGAATGTGTTTTTGTGGGTTTTGGTACCTTTGGACAGAGTAAGGCGAGCTCTGCACCCCTGCAAAGCAAAAGCTCCACAAATGTTCCATTCTGACCGCTTTCAGGCCTGTAAGCAGAATAATAATATAACTTGTATGAATTTGTTATCCAGTCATAACTGCTTTGTTGGCTTTTTGCTTTATCTTATCTCCCCAAAAAAGAAATGTTTCCCCTCAGCCGCCCGGCTGCTGCCTCTGACCAGCTTTGAATAGCTGTACATACATAGATTTCTCCGTACTATCTCATGTTTTCCCCTCTCTGCCTCGGCTTTTCCTTGCTTGCTTTTGAGTTGATAAATAGATCTTTACAGAGGTATCTGGCTCTCCTGAGGGCTTTCAAAATCCATAAAATTAGTTCTATCTCGCCCCCTCCTTCCCCTCGCTTACAGACAAACCGACAAGTGCAGGAGCAAGATAAAAGCCGGAGTTATGTGAAAACATTATTATGGGAACACACTTTCATTGCATTTGAAAGGGCTTTCCTGGAAATGTGCTGCCTATACTCTCTGAGAGGTGTGCATAGTCATGGATGAGACCTGCATTATTCACCGGCTTCAGCAGCAGTAACAGGCTGGATATCTGCCTGCAGAGAGAAACTGCTGCTGCAAGGTAAACACTGATCCTGAAGCCGTGCTGAGAAACACTGTAAACATGTGCAAATCACTGTACACATTAATTCAAGAGCTCTTTCCTGCTTCTTCCTTCAATTCAACGTGCCACAAGTTCTTTGTTATGCAAGCAGGATGTTACAGGAATGTCCAGTCGCACATTATGTATTCTGAGGCCTGCAGACGGACTGTGTGGTTGTATGGCTGGTTTTTGTGTGTGTATGTAAATAAGCAGTACTCATAACACATTTCTATAACTACTGCTGAAGTAAACTGAGGATTTCTCATGTCTTTTGAGTCTAGAGAGGATATTTCCAACTATTTCTCATGAATAACTGACACAAAATCCTGAACATCTGATAAAAAACAGCCAAGTCTTCTAATCAGTGTTATTCAGCAGGGACACAATTTTCTCCTCTCCACCGAAGTTTCTTATGGAAAGAGATAAGTCAAAGCAAACACACACGCACAAAGACATATCCAGTCTAAATATAGAGGCTGGATATGGAGGGATAGGCAAGGTACGTGCTCAGTTTGGAGATAGAAATAAGTTGGGACCAAGTGTTTGTTTTTTTTCACAACCAGATTGTTTTTGTGTTATACAGCCGCAGCCTTGGGGACTGCAATGGAAATGGAGCCTAAACAGCCTGAGGCCTGGCTACTCCTGTCCTCCATGATCGTAAAATTTAGAGAGTATAACACATGCCGGCCTTCTTGTTTTGTTTTTAGATTGTTTCGAGCTATGGAGGCATTTCTCTTACCTCCTTTCCCTCCCAAATAGTCTTGCATTACAAATTCACAAGGTAAGTTCAAGAGCTGTCGGCTTCATAAAGTGCCTGAGTCACTAAGTGAGCCTCCTAATCTGCTCAAAAAGCGCCCCAAGCAATTAGAATCCGATATGTTAAGCAGGCGTGGACATTTGAAAAATGATTTGCATTGTTTCTTATTTCACATTCGTAGGGAGCGACCCCAGCGGGAGGAGGCCGCTCGCTTGCTTTTCATTTTCCATTTGCCTCATCCTCCTCGCTGCTCTGAAATCCTTACAGGCTGCCTTGAAGGCATTTTATCTCCCCAAACAAACCTCAAAGATTTCAGAGAAGTTTGGAACCTGCAGGTTACTGTGTATTACTCCCCCAATCTTCAGGCAGGAAGGGAAACCTGTACGACTGCCAACAAACATTTGCAATAAAATCTTTCTTTTCTGTGTCGTGTTCTGGTTTAAACAGGCTGCCGTCTCCACCTCGACAGCAGAAGTAACAATCAGTGAGCGACGTGTGCCATTCTGTAATCAAAAGACAAATTCTATCAGTGTGGGAGCTGCTCCACACCTCCTTTTCCCCCCTAATCCACCTGAGAACAAAACAACTGGAAGCTGTAAAACTCCACTAACTTGCAGTTTTCTGTCGCGTCGGCAAGTGTGAGATTGAGAAGTGGATGTTTCCAGGGTATTGCGCCATCCTTGAGTGAAATACAATAACCACTCTTAAGAAGAGCGCTTGCAGAAAAATACTACTTTTTGAGGCTTCCAGTCAGAAATACGAAAAGAGCAAATGAAGCCAGCCTCTTCTCTCGCCCAAGATAATCTTTGGCGTGATCCACTAATGTGAGGAAGAAATAGTTGTGATGAAATCGGACTTATCCGCAGATGAGAGGAGCTGGAGGAGTCGGGCGCTGAGCATTGCTTTTTATATGTCAAATCTATAAAAAACCCTCACGTTTCTGTTGTGATTGAAAGCTTGTGATGCTTCCATTTGTATCTTTATATTAACAGGCCCGATTCCTGGAAAAAAAGAGAGTATTTTTAAAGCGAGCTCACAAATCCCTCTTGCACAAATCAAACAGAACACCAGAGGACGAGCAAAATATTTTTCTGCTCACTGTCTTGTTTGCTCAGGCGTCTCGCTGAACGCCGGGAAAAACAACAGTCTGCTTTTGATCTATAGTGCTTATTAATTCAATCTTCCTGTGCGTCTGCCGTTGAGCATCGTCTGTTTAGCATACTGTGGTGAAAAAAGTGGAGCATGCTCTTTGTTTTGTTTTTATATGAGCAGTTTCACCCCTGATGACTAGGAAAACAACTCGGCATTGTCTGTTATGCTGCTGCATGATCCCTGGCAAAGACATCAGCTTGTGACTCACTCCTTACTCACTCCTGTAATGAGAGCTCTTCTCCAGCTGGTGCTGCAGTCACACCCACTGTTGTTGCATGCATTCTGGCACAACTCAGCCATGTTAAACCTCTAATACCTCCGAATCAGCTCTGACAGTGAAGGATTCGGCTGCATGTAGGGTTTAGTTCCAACCTAGATGGTATGATTTTGTTGGTGTTGTACATCAGTGATTCCCAACCAGGGTATTGTATCCCAATGCCTCGGCCGACATCAAACACAAATAATTTGGGTAGGAATGAGTGATGCGCTGCGTATGTGTGTTAAGGAGGAAAATAAAACAGTCAAAGCTGAAGTGGTTCATCAATATCTGTTGTAATAGCTGCAATAGAGGGTGCAAGACGTACTGTATAATTTGCTTAAATATATAGTTGGAACTACTGAACACATGGATACATTTCTGTGACGGATAGCTGTTGAAATAATGACAGCCAGATGTAATAGCACCTAACAGTTGATGTTGAAGCTAACAGTTTTACTGTTAAAAGAGCTAAAAGCAATAAATAATACTTCAGCGGTTATTCATTGGTATATTACAACAACTGTTACGCGTTAAGATTTTAGCTTTTACATCTGGCTGTTCTGTATTTTTTACTAACAGCTGAATTAGCTAGACACAATGAATGAAAGTGTATCTGTTGTTTAACAGAAAAGCTAAAAGCAATAAACAACAATTAAATCATCTATTAGCTTCAATTGTTTAACACAAGTATTTATCATTGCTTTAAACTATTTTAACAGTTTTAGACTGAAATCAATGAACAAATAATAGCAATGACAAAAGTTGAAAAAACTAAAGTTAGCATAACAGTTTACCGTTTAAATAAACCAAAAGCAATGAATAACAGTTTAACTACCTGTCCAAAGGTGATGAAATAGATAAAATCCCCCAAAGCAATGGAACAGCAAGCTAAAAGTCAGCTAATATGCTGCTTAAATGGTTAGCTAAATGTGAAAGAGGTGAAATACTAATGTAATGGATAAACTGTTGAAAAGGTTAGCTTAAAGTAATCATTTGAAATGGCTAAAATAGACAATGAACAGTTTTGAGACATTAAGCTCAAGGCAATGAATAACTAACATTTGATAAAAACTCTGAAAAACTGTTCTGAGCTACATTGCTACGTCAACATTTTTAACTGTTGGAAAGGCTAAAAGCAATCACCGACATTATAACTGCTAATGAAACTAAAAGCGGTGATTAACATTTAAACGGCTATTTGTTACTGTAACAGTTTAATTGTTAAACTGAACAAGTAGCCAACAGCGATGATGTAGCTATTAGCAAAGAATACATTTAAATGTTGATGCAGCTAATAGCCAAGAATAACAGGTAAATGTTGAAGTAGAAATGTGGCAATGAATAACAGTTTAACCAGGATATGGTTAAAAGCCGTATACAGAAATGAAACTTAAAGTAGGCTACTTTATGGTTTAAAAAGTTGCCACAATTTAGAGAATGTACAGAGTTAATGTCATTGAAAAACAGTTGAAAAAGTAAGGTAAAAGTAATGATTTGAATTTGCTTAAATATTCAACAGTTAGCTAAAGCCAGTTAGCTAAAAGTAGCAATGAAACAGTTGAACTTGTAAGCTAGAAGTTGGCTAGTCAGCTAGATGGTTGAAAAAGTATGCTAAAAGCAGCCTAATTTGGAAATGCTAAAATAGCTTAGAGCCAGTTAGCTAAAAGAAGCAATGAAATAGCGGAAATGGTAAGCTAAATGTAGGCTAACATGCTGGTTAAATAGCTATCTAAAATCAAAAGAATTGTTAAAGGTAATGTAACGAATAAACAGTTGAAAAATGAAGTTTCAAGTAATGGTTTGAAATTGCTAAAAAGAAAAGTTTTTAGACAGTTGGCTAGAAGTAAGAAATTAGCCATTGAAACAGCTAACATTGTTAGACATTAGAGCTAAAAGTAGGCCAATAAAAGATAAAAATGGTTGGTCCAGTTTACGCGGGGTGTCGATGAAAAAGCTAGCTAGGTGTATCTGACCTAGGTGTGAAGTCCAAATGATGATGGTACCACTGTTTGAATTAAGATGCCACATATCACCTACAATCCAACTAAACATAATCGCTGCCCTGTTAGACTGCATGAATGTGGCAATCAAAACGGCATAAAGCAGCAGTGTGAAATGTCACTCTGTCCCATGCTTGTATTGTTCAGTGTGTGAAATGTAGAGTTGAGTGTGGCTCTGCGTTTTTGTTCAATAACTATGATAGTGACAGCACAAAGAACGGTGTACTCTCCTGCACTCAGCTATGAGAACACTGCAGCTACAAATTTCAGAGCTGCTCCTCCATCTCTTTCTGGCAAACCCACCTACACTCCATGACTCAGTCTGTGTTTGCCTGCGCTTTAAGGACAACTGAAGCATCTCAATTACTCAGCCAGCTCTCTCAGGTTGTGGAGGGTTTGAATCCGACTATAGAGCTCCATGTTATATAAAGCACAGAGGAAAAACAAGCTTTGCTTTTAAGAAAGGCCATCCTTCCTTTCTGATTTATTTGTCATTACATTTGAACATGTCTTTATTTGCACTATATACATTGTTGCCTTCACACAAGAGAGGAAAAAAATCCCAAAACATAAATGTCATAAAAAAAATGTCTTCTTCTTTAATTCGGCTTAGGACGACACAAAGAGAGCACTATCACCCCGGCATTGAGGAATGCTTTCAGACAATGTCTTTGTTGCATGGTTGCGTACATCAGCTCATCACAATGAGAAGAAAATAACAGCATCGACTCCCACATACTGTTATAACACACTGCACAGTACCAGGTAGCCAAAGAAGCCAGATAAAAACACATCGTTTGATTGACACGCTACATAACACAAAGCATGTTCATCATTATCAGCAATAAAACGTTCTCCGACTGATGAAAGCAGACGTACGGAGTGCTTCGGTATAGTTACAGTGATGGCCGTGACGTGTACGTACGCTGACGAGGAATCCGTAGCTCATGAGTTACCATGGGAACATGTTCTGAGGGAGGGATCAAAGGTTATAAGGCCGAACAAATACAGTGTAATAACTGCTTTTCAGATGACCACAAACTCAATGAAGTGAACGTGAGGGCCGCTAGAAATCAATTCATCCTATTATCTAGCTGCTTTTATCCGGAACACAACAGGATGTTTACCTATCCACGCAGACGAAAACTCAAAAGAAGAGCTCCGGTGTAATTTAAGCACGGTGGAAACTTCTGGCTCGCAGGGGAACACGAGCAATATTCACTCTTCATTAGCACAACAGAACAGACTCGCGTGTTTATTTAAAAATGTTCACAGAGCCGAGGATGTGAAAATGGATTGTTTACTTGCAGGGTTTGACAGCAGCCAGCGACGCCAAAAGTGGCTTATTAGTGAAATTAATGTGGTTGTGCTATTTTAAGGGCTATGCTCCAGAGAGTACACATTCCTTCTGAAAAAGCCATTACGCCGAGCTAATTGTGCACCATAAATGTCAGGTATGACTAATGCGGGACCTGCGCGGAGAAACTAAGTGTATCATGTCACCTCGTGAGGCTTCGCTGCTTGAAGTCGCATCTGACTGGTTTGTGATTTATAATATAAAAAGTAAAATCTCAGCAATTAATCAGCCCTTCATATAAAGAGAATCAGTGACTTTCTCTGCAGTGTCTCTTTTACAGCTTGAGTGAGAATTCTTGGATTTATGGAGGAACAAATTGAAATGTCTCAAAGCTTTTTTCCCTATAAAGTGTCCTCTTTCTTTAACAGCTGGTTTGGGGAATGTGGGGATAAAGTGTTGCGCAAAATACGAGCCCCTTCACCGCTTGATCAATTTTAATTCAGGCTTTTTTATGGTCGGACAAAAACAACTTTTAAATCCAATCAATCATGCGGAAAGGGATACTGGCGGCATCGCTCGAGTCATGCAAAGAATAACTGATCACAGAGCTGTCAGACAGGCTCTGGAGGATATGTAAGGCCCCGCCTTTCACTGACATTATCTACCTGATTTATAACGTCCTCTCCTATCGTGAGCGGCTGATGTTTCATTTCACATTGTGTTGCCAGATGCAGACGCTTCTGGGGGACACTGCGCACCGTCTCCCCTGGATTTGTGACCATCTGTCCGCCTCACTTTCTGTGCTTTACTTCAAAGGCTACAAATGTAATGCGAGAGAATCAAGGTTTGCTTTGGACTGAGGGGAACACAAAAGGACAAACATAAAAACAAAGCACATTTGCATGTACGTAGGCAAACCGTATCAGGCGTGAGCAGGTGTGGTTTGATTTCAGGGCATGTCTTTGATGGATGGACACTGTCTCAGAGGGGGAAATTCCGGCCCGAGGCTTCATCGAGCTCCTTGCAATTCATGCCAGTGCATATTGTTCAATGAGAGAAACAGCATCTGATTGTTTTTGATCATTCTCTCCTTAGTTCTGAGCATTTTTCCCAGGAAGTAAAAGCAGTCCTTAGTTATGACTCAAGAAGCTGTGAGGCAGTCAGCCCAGGGGCAAATGCGTTCTCGGTGGTGTTTGGAGTTGATGGGGGAAGCTCACGGTCTATTAGAGACAGTCCTGTGTGGCAAACTGTGACAGGAAGAGACAGGACTCCACAGAGAGGCTACGATTTTAACTGGAGCGCGAAAAACAACAACATAGAGTTGGTTTAAGAGTGTTTTTGTGTTGATTTCTAACCTTTCTCAACCTCACTTGCTAATGTTTAAAGAGTTATCGTCTCAGTCTTTTCTCCTCGATGCTTCCGTTGGGGTGCTGGAAGTTAAAAATCCAGCCGTAGTCAGTGTGATGCAAACTGGACTCCAACATGGATACCATCCATTACTCAAACCCCTCTCTCTGTTTGAACAAAAAGTACTTTGTCTATCCCCAAATCCCCGTCTTCTCACCCTCCAGCTTGACCTCTCTCAGTCACCGTGTCTAATCTTGGCTGACAGAAGGCCTGTAGGGAGAGAAAGCTGGAAGAAAAAGAGAGGTGGAGGAGGAAAACTGTACATCCCCGAAAAACTTTCTTCCAAGTCAGCAGGAGCAAAGCTGATCCCAAGAGGCGGCTGTTCTCCTTCTCGGGCTCCCCGGAGGTGCGTCGAGGGGAAGGTGCGTCTGCTATATGTGTCCTGGTTTCGAAAGGTAGGCGATGAGAGCTACCACCACCCCCACGTACACGCCGGTGCCTATAGTGATGGAGAGAGCGGCGAGGAACAAGGCTCGTCGAGAGGCGATGTTGGCCAGTGGGAAGTCACCTTTGTTCACCGCCTTGGTGGTCTGGAAAGGAGAGGAAGAGAGTCGGACAGGTTAGAGGCACCTCAAGAGGAAGACTGACCCATTTTTCAGAAGAATCATAATTACAGGAGCTGTCTGTTATTTCTGGAAGGAGGAAAAGGGAAATGCAATTGGAGGATGGGCCAATTGACCGAGCGGGAAAGCGCAACCCTGGAGAGCTCATCATGCGCGGCAGGACTAGAAAATGGCAATTAGTGTGAAAATGTCAGGGAGCGGAGGTTATGGTCATAATGTGTGCTCGCTCTGAATGATAAATGACACGCGCGGAGAAGATTTATCATAATTACCCTCAAACAAACTTCCGCTCAGGCAAACATTTCAAGGCTTTATTATAAACTGGTGCTGTAAGGTAAAAGTGAAACATTTTAACGCCTATATAGGTCATTAGACAGCAGCTTCATGTGTCCTCATTGCTTTGTTGCTGACGGCCTTTCTTCTTATTTTCTCCAGACAACAGCCCCCCTCAGCGTGACCCAGTTACCACGTATTTAAGGTTTATAATGCACTTTTACAACTCTCTACAGGCACATGTAGCTCCTCTGTGTGGTGTCCTGCTAACCTTTCTGCTTAAATAACACGACTGTAGCGACACTAACTAATGACGGGATAAAACAACAGAGATAAGTCTTTTTTAAACAACAGGCAGAACATTCAGACTTGTTTTCTCAATCAGACATCATCATGAGATGGTAAATAATTCTGCCCTTTGACGGGTCTTTGTCTGCACTGATGTTTGTAGCTCAATAAAAACCCACAAAAACAAAACACTTTCTCTTTTCTTTAATCATGTGAGCCGTCTGAACTGAAACTTCATCAAAACAACGACAGAGTCGGGCTCGTCGACGACACCGGGGGCTCCGTGTTTTCCTTCTCTGCCGCTCGAGTTAGTGGCCCTCTGCCCCGATGTTTTCCTCCTCTGATGACTCTCCTAGGACTCGACTGAGCTTCAAAACAACACGACAAGATTTAAAGCTGCACAAGCTTTCACAACAGAAAAATAAGTCAGTGCACTGGATAATAACAATTCCTACCTAACAAAGAAATACTCGCTTAATACTGTATTACACTATGTCAGAGAAAGTTGAATACATTAAGTCGTTGTATGTTCCTCTCAATTAAGTGTAGAATGCTTTTCTGAATTTCAAACTGACTGAGCATTAAATCTTTGTAGATCATAACAATTTTGAAAAATAAAACTACTCTTGATGAAGGAGCATTCATTTGCTAATGCATGTGGAATATCCGCTCTACTTTTAGCTCAGTTTTGGTCTCCACCATATAATATATAAGGGACATGTCTGACTCTGGCAGCTATTTGCTCTGCTTTTTTCACCGGCTCGTCTTTCACTTTTCTGACTGCCGTTTGATGCCAGGCAAGTTTAGTCTCCTGTGGGTTTTGAGTGCTTTTTCACTGAAAAACCACAGAACAACAGCCATGAAACATTGTTCTTGCTGCTCTACAAAGCAATAAAGGGTTCTCCAGTTCAGTGATGGTGCAGTGGGTATTCTCTGAGAAGATCCCCTTTTACATAACATGTAGTCTTATGATGTATTTCTAATGCAAAAATATTGATTCCTGCAGCTTTAAAGAAGATGAAGATGAAACAGACTGAAATTTATTCTGATTACTTTATATGACCTACAAAAGCAAACCAGACCATCAGCGACAAGATTATTTCAATACAATTAATTTTTAATGCCTGAAACCACTCGAGGGGGGGTAGGTGTCAGGTTAACTGCACGCTGCCTTTGTTTACATTTGCTAGGGCAAATATGGACTGGGTGTCTGGTGCGACTCCCAAACTCACAAGCGGTGCCAACTTAGTTACGCATTTTCCATCACCCAGCAGTGGTTGGTCTGCCAGAGAGGGTAGGCGGAGCTAAGCGGCTGCTTTTCCGGTCTCTGCAAGTGTTGGGAGTAAACAGTTATCTACTATGGCTGAACAAAGAAAGAAAAGATCGATGACTACAGATACAACTTCAAAAATAAGTGAAAATCCAAAGAAAAAGAAACAAACTCGACGCTCAGATGAAGACAAACAGTCTAAAAAGGGAAGCGACCGTCAGTGAGGAAAATCAAGAGTTACAACCGGAGCCAACCGTGGACGTCTGGTTAAATTGGGAAGCGTCCTCCCGCGATTACCGTGTATTGTCATTAGATGGCACCAAAGAGAACAAAACAGAAATCTTTGAGATTGCCAGTTTAAGCATGTACAGGAAAAAGTTTAAATCTGAACAGATCCATGTGAGTTTTTCATGTTAAACAAACAAGTTTACACTCAGTATAAATAAAAAAGTAGAATTGAAAAAATATCTTAATATTAGTGAATATAAGTTTGTAGATACCATTTTACCATACATGTAGTGCCTGCTGTTTAAGTGCACGGTGGAGCAGTGGTTAACACTCTCGCCTCACAGCTAGAATGTTTCCGGTTTGAATCCCGGTTCGGCAGGGTGGGCCTTTCTGTGTGGAGTTTGCATGTTCTCCCCGTGCATGCGTGGGTTCTCTCAGGGTACTCCCTGGCCTCCTCCCACAGTCCAAAGACATGACTCTAAATTGCCCGTAGTCGTGAGCGTGAGCGTGAAAGGTCGTCTGTCTCTGTGTGTCAGCCCTGTGACTTCTTGGATTTCCTGGTCTCATTCATATCACTGAGCAGAGGTCAGCACTGAAGCACACATTACACCAGCAGAAAGTTTTACAGAAGCACTTTAGCTTTTCAATCCCCTCTCCATTGTCTTCTTCTAAACTAATTTCTGCCACATATAAATCTCGTATTAGTTTTTGAGTCTCCGGTGTAAACAGTGCTGAATCACAACCATAATTTATTGTGTGCTGAATAAATTACAGCACAGTAAGAAGTCTGAGTGTGTGAATGACCTTCAGTAAAATGTGGACATCATTGTAATAATGGAGCTGAGGTGTGGTTTGTGTGAATGTGATGAAGCTGGTGTTAGGTTTCTATATGAGGTGATCATGGCCTCAAGTTAGAAAGGTAGGAAGCTGACCCTGTCCCATTCATTTTGGGAGTGAGCTGTAGAGCTCCACCTTGACCAGGTTTCGTCTCTCATTCACAGCTGAGGTTAAGAAGAAGTGAGTCTGCTGCTTTAGCTGCAGCGTCTGCATAGATGTGGATTTTCTATCAAACAGTGGCACTGAATAGAAAACTAAACACCAAAGCTTTGCATAAATCCTTGTTTTAACCTTTGACCTTTCTCACAAGCTCTCAGGCTGTGGATAAAAGTGGCTTAAATTAGGTTTTCTGCAGGAGGCCAAACCTTACTCGCAATAACAGGATGAAAGCTCAGAAATCTGGGAGGACTTTGGAATGAAGCCACTGCTTCTCCTCAGTGAGAGGAGCCAGCTTGTTCAGGTAAGCGGCCCCGTGGCTGCTTTCTTTATAAGCTGTTGTTTGCGTGTGTGTTTGTATAAATGTAACACAGGCTGGGGAGACTAAAACTCCCTGCTGGAGCACATAAACATTCCCCCGGAGGAGCTGAAGGATGTCACCTCATTTGACATCCTGAACTAGACTAGAAGCTAAAAAACTGATGGAGGTACATTTTAATCCACTGCATGAAGAGCTTCACAAACTTTTCATAATCTAAGGGGTGTAAGAGTTAGTGAATCTTGCAGGATCAAGTCTGTAACCAAAAAAAGTCTCATTTAAAAATGTTAAAATCGTCAAAAGCTAGCCATGCTACGCTAACGTGCTTGTGTTTCCATATTTCCAGGTGAGCAAAAGTGCGTGTGTAAGAATGCAGATTACTCTTTAAGCAAATATGTAAGAGTTTGGAAGTCACATGATCTTAAAGGAAGTGCTTCACCTAGCGATACGCTAGTAAGGAAGTATAACAGCTTGTAGCCTCAGTATGCGCGTTGAGATTGCAGAATATCTGTTGGTGTGGCTCAGTTTAAAGATTGTGGTGTTACAGTTTTATTGAATTCATAGCAGAGTGAGCACAAAAGATTATAGCAAAGGTTGTCCAGTTGATCAGGATATACGGCAACATGTAGCCATGCTATGCTAAAGCGTGCTCCTGTGTTTCTAGAAATGTCTGGAGGAGCCTTTTTGTGTGGCATACACACATCACTGCCAAATACTGTAAAGCAAAATGCAGAAAGGACAGAGACCTATTTTATGCTTTTGTTTTGGAGGCATAATGGCCACTCGCTTCTTTCCTGAAGTTAGCTATGTTTGTTTCAGTAGGGTAGTATACTACGAAGCAGGATTTGCGGTTATCGAGGTAACTTCAGGGTTAACTCCGGGTTTTCAGTACTACAAAGGTGGTTCACTTCTTACTGGGGTAGATCGCCATGGTAACTTATGCTGAACACCTTACCTGCTCCAGAGCAGGCTATGTTCGAGAAAAGAGATCACCCTGAACTCATCACCGCCCCACTTACTGACCAATCAGGACTCTTGATTCAGGAGCTTTGAGAGCTGATTGTGAGAGGGAGAAGGAAGAGAGCGCGGTGAAACACTTCCTCGTTACCTTATGACTTTATGATTCAGGAAAGATATTCATCCTGATAAACATCTACGTACAACAGAGGCTGATTAAAAACAATGAAGCATGAAGTACTTTTGTAGGTACGAGATATGAAAGTGAGCATTAGTACTGCTTTAAATTGTGCTTTTATATTTATTGGCTCCAAAGGTTTGACACGGCTGAGAGAATAAGTCTAAATCTTTCATAACCGCCTCATAAATACATCTGAGCAACATATTAATTTAATATAATACACGGGTATTATTACAGTCATTGGTGCTCTAATGATGGAGCAGTGATATTATACTTAATTTGCACTTTTACAAAGGCAGTCATTTTCTGCCTGTTGTCCTTCCTGCATTCAGCAGCTGCAGCTGAGTGGATTTTAGTCTGGACTACGTCTTAACATCAGCTGACGGCAGACTAGTCTCTATGTGCGATTGGTCATACGCTGCAGACTCCGCCCCTTTTATGCGAACACCCTCGGATTGTTGACCCCAGCGTCGCGTGACCGCTCAACGCGATGACCTTTGTCAGGTTAAGTGAAGCCAGATCAGGAATAGTTGAACTCGCTTCGTAGTACAGGAGCCAGTTCCTGATTCAGTGTTGATGTCAGCATGCTGGGGTTGCTCGTAGGGTAACGCCAGATATTTATATTTATGATAAATAGGTCCAAAGACTTATGTGAGTAGTTTCTCTGATATGAAGCAGCCACCTCTGACTCTCACTGCATCGTTAACCGCAGCACCTCTCAATAAAGTATGAAAAAAGTCGACGTATTGAACGTGCTGAAAAAAACACACATGATGTCTCTCCACTTTGCATCATTAGCGCCAAGAAGAAGACAAACGGTGTGAGACAAAGGCAGCCGGATGAAAGCCAGAGAGAGACTCTTCAGACAAACACATGGAAAGGTCAGGAGGCAAATCTTGACAAAGGACGTGTAATCGAAGCAGCTTCCATGTCAATACAGTAATTATTGAAACAAAAGCATCATTATGGAGGCCTTATGGGAAATCAGGTTTGCTTTCAAAACTAGACAGAGCACATTCTCCTCTTTGAGGATGTATTACTCCCCACAGCAAGGTCTTTCTGCGGGGAGAAAGTCCTGAAAAGAGTCGTAATGTGACAGCGGACGGTTTAATTCTTCCCAGCAGTGGCAGGAAACGGCGGTGAAGGACACATGCCTGTTATTTCTTTTCTCCTGCCCAAGCATTTGTAATTGATTTATCCGTCTTTTTCTCGCCTTCACACAAATAATTAAATCAAAGCGTGTTATTGCTCTCCCCGAGGAACACGACACTGAAATATAATAAGGCTCTAATGTGGACTAAAGAGACGAGCGTGTGCCTACTGTATGCGCTCTTCTATGAGTAACGTATATGTCCACGTGAGGATCTTTCCTTGAATCCCCTTGAGAGGAAACTGTTAGACGCATTAAGGCTTTATCTGCACAACCTTGGCAAAATGATTGAAATGTGGTGTCATGGAAAAAAAGATAACATCGCAGACTTCAGACTGCGTGGAGAGTTTTATTGCGATGCGCTCTCGGAAGTCAATTCAGCCCCCTTAACAGGTTTTTCTTCCCAATAAACAACACATTAAGCCCCAAATCTACCCTCTCTCTCTCCCTCTGTGTCTCTCGACCCTCCTCGCACAGACACAAATACACAAACTGCTCCACAATAATTAGCTCATTCATTTCCATCCATTATGAAAGACTCGTATGCCGTGAGATAACTTCAGGGGAGTCTTATTTGCATAATCGTGAAAGGAATCGCAGCGGTTTTTTAACTTTCCAGCGCAGATGTCTGCGAGCTGAGAGAAACATTTATCAGCATCCCGGAACAAAAACACTCACCCTATTAGTGGCAATAATTGAAACTCAATTCTGTTTCCCAATCAAATGCTCCAAGCTCATTTTCTCCAGATACTCTCGGTATTTTAGTCATTATCAGCTGTGTGTGCGTGCGTGGGCGGTAAACGCTGAATGCTAACACTGTAAAGCACGATTTACCATAAAGACGTTACAGCGAATTAAAGATGTAGGCTTTGCCAAATAGGATATAAGCAATTAAAAGCAGGAGATAATCGTGTGTGTGTGTGTGTGTGTGTGTCCTCTCCTCTCCTTGGGAAGCCATTCAGCGTCTCTCTCTGTGCGACCCGGCCTGACCTTCCAGCGGGACGAAACAAAAACACTATTGATCCGCCTTCCGCAGACTCCATTACAGTCGCTAACCTGTTTGTTTGTAAATGTCCTCGGAGTAAGTGACGAAGCTGATGTGGCATCATTTCTAAACGCTTCTCCTCGGCTCAGTCTGCTGCCCTTGTCTAATCCCATTATGCATCTGTGTGCACAAGGCCGAGAGGAATAAAAAACAGTGTAGAAACAGGTTAGCCAAAGATATGTACAAAATTATACAAGCGTATTAATAAATAAATTCTTTCTGGGTAGATTATGACCTTCAAAGTATCAATCTATCCATTTTTTGTGTGTGAAGGGTGTTGCTAGTCCATGAGTAATAAGCTATTAAGCTCATAGCTCTTTCTGACAAAGCCTGATAGTAAGCTAAGCTGATAAATATACTAATGCTCACTTTCAGGCTGATTTTACCGCAAACCCACATATATGAGCTCATGGTACAATTGGATATTTTATCAGTGCACCTTTCGACACCACGGAAAGTAAGCAAATGAAAAATCATGTCCCTCGAGATCAACCGAAACTTTAGGCCTATTTGAAAAATATAATTATATAACACCAGTAAACACAAAACATATTAATGTATTTATTACCAGATCGGTCATTTCTATTTACAGTTTCTAGAAATGTAGAAAGGGACGTGGATTTAAGGGATTGCAATTGTTCTGGTTTCCGTTTGTAGTACGCTTGTAGTCTTATTAATCTCTATAAATGTTCAGCCAACAATCCGTACTAGATCGAAAATTCAACTTGAGATAAATTCCCTTGACGCTAGAGCATTCAGATTTCCTGACCTCCTTGAATGCATCATCAGATGATCGAGCCGACCTCCGTTCAACAAACGAGCATTTTAAAGTAGTTTTGTTCTCCTCTTGACGACAGACCTGACAAAGCTTCATTTTTACTTTTTACTTATCTGCATCATGATGTTGAAATTTCGGCAAAGGTAAGACCTGTTAATTAAAGTACATCACAGGAAAAGCGGGTTCTTTTTCTGTAAACAATGCAGCACGTGGAAAAGGAAGTCTTGACTGGAAGTCGTTTTAACAAAAACAAGGTAGGCCTGGAAATACCTGGAGGCCAATGTCACTTAAACAGAAAAATGAAAACATAAAACTGGCATGACAATTAGCCTACCTGATGTTATGCAGCAGGTACTGTCAGTATGATAAGATGGGCAAGCGAAGCAAAAGCCGCACACCGATTGACTGACACATGTACAAACAAATGACATAGTGATGTTTTCTATTGGTTAAAACAGCAACAGCCTTGGCAATGACATTGATTGACATATATATAGACAAATCAGTGTTGTAAGCATGGTGCATCATTAATATGTCAATTGGTCAAAACTGGGACAGGGCCTGTTCAAAACACATATTAGTGTTTTAGAGATATTTGTCAGGACACAGAGCTTGAAAACGAGACGGTCCCGATCAAATCTGGATGTATGGTCACCCTAAGCTAACGGTTAGCTGCCATGTTTAGCCTAAGAGAGAGTCAGACTTTCTAAAGAACAGGAGGTCTACTTTCTTCTGTGAACATAAATGTGCAACAACAGAACTGCTGCACTAAAATAATTGCCCCCCAATACCCAAGAAAATACATATAGTGCAAGGATTAGCATATACGCTACATGTTTGTGAACCTGCGCTGAACATAAGGGAAAATATTGCAACCGTGTATGCATAGTTACGTGTGGTAACAAACAGTTGCTATGTAACAGATAAAATGTTCTGTATTCATAGAAGAACAAGAGGTAAGAGGTGGGTAAATTTAGCTTCAGCTAAGGCTAGCTGTGGCTACCTCACTAGCGAGCTTTAGCTTAAAGAGCAGCTCCAGTCATGTTTAAAGACACATCAAATGCTCTGATTGAAATAATAAATTGTGTCATCTCCTCCTTCTCCCTCATTAAAAATTCCTGAGTGTGCATAGGCCCCGCCCACTATGCAAATTTTCAACCACCTGCTCCGTCTCTGCCATCGTTTAGCGGCAACTTGTTGAAACTTAGCTAGCTTGAAATGTAGTAATTAGTAGTGGTAACGTTAACGTTAGTAGTCAGTAGTGAGATGGCAAAAATTATGACAGTCAGCTGGCTCACACTTTAACAAAACTCGTACGTTAACTGTACAAAATTTCAAGCAGTTTTTTCCAGGATTTAAACGTTCCTGAGAAAATGAGATTTTAGTTTAATGTTGAACAAATTGTATTTTGTTTTGAAGGTCAGTACACATCCCTACACTCTTCTCTCACTATAGTTGGTGCAGAAGCATTAGAGCTCACACAGGTAATCCAATTCCAGATTCATGTTCTGCTAAAAATTAACATTATCCTCATGCTAACTCCTACAGAATTAATTCATTTAGTCAGAGTGCTCCCTGTACAACCGCATGAAACGAAGACCAGTGAAGTGGGTTATTGAGCCATAAAATGAAGCGATCCCAGACTCCCACCATATCTTTCCCTGACAGCTCTTCTGGACGGCACCTTCTAAAGGACGGAGATTGGCAGGAAAGCCATCCATCCCTAAACACAGCCATCACTTCCCCATAATTACCCAGGAAGAATCAAATTAGCTCCTGACAAGATAATTCACTGACTGCCTTAATCTGCCTTGGACTGCTCGCGCCCACAGATAAGACGGCTAAACGCGCCAGCTTTTGATAAGAATTTATAGTCAAAGGACGGACAATTTACGGAGCAGCTCATTGGTCTGTTGTGTGTGTGTGTGTGTGTGTGTGTGTGTGTGTTTACTTGTGCTTTTAAATATACATAATGTGCGTGTGTGCTGATGGCCTTCGGCTTAGAGAGACAGGATTGATTAGCAGCAGGAGTTGTAGCGATCCCTGTGCTCTCTGTTTGACTGACACCCCATCACCAGAGATGTTTCCTAACAGAATTGAAAAGAGAGAGGAAGTCCAGCTGGAATCAATTAGACAGTCAATATGTGCTGTTTGCTGATTTCTTCAGCTAAGAACGTATTGGAAAAGCGTCAAAACTCACAGTGTAGCTTTGTCCTGTTTGTCAGATTGCACTCTAAAAACCAAATAACGACTCTCTCTACACTTATGTGGATTTATCTGCACATCAAAGTAGAAGTCTTTAGCAAGGCAGTATTACTTTTAATAGCCTTGACTTAGTAGATTTACAACGTTGCATGCCAATGTATTAGCCATAAAGGGATTTAACATCCAAGCTGTGTTTTTAAGATCAGACACTTTAACCACTAAGTTTAAAAAGAAGTTAACATGCAAAGTGGGATTTGTGCATGAAATCCAGGGGGGAAAAATCAAACCAGAAAGACGGCTGCTTTCAACAATTTGCTGAAAAATTATGCCAAATAAATTCTATTTTAAAGCAAAAATGTGTTTTAAAAAACTACTTTCCAGCCCGCAGCCTCAAGCAAGGCTGCTTAATGTGCCTGAGAGCTCATCACCTTCAATACACAAGCACTCCTGTAATTGGGTACATCCTAAATCCTCTTGAAAACACCACAGGTTCAAAGTCTGTCTCTCTCATCTTCGTATTTTGAACACTTCCTTTGTGGAACTTCCTTGAAAGTGATTTATAAACTCGTCCTAAAGGCGCCTCTCAGCCTGTTTGCCGAGCATCAAGCAGCCATTACAGAGCGGCCTTGAGTTATTGATGGGTAGCTCAGTAAGTGGCCTTGCGTTGGCAGTAGGAGAGTCAGCTGTCAGTTCTTTATGTGTGATAGTCCTTAATCTTTAGTGATGAGTCATACATACAGCTAGGTGCGTGTTTGTGTGTTTGCAGGCCAACAAAGTCCTTTTTAAATACGTTTGTTTGTGTGGGAAGAAAGAGGCACCTGTTTTATGTTGTCAGACAACAACTTTCAGAGGTGTTAGCATTGCATGCATGTGTTTGTATTTGTGTGTGTTTGTGTCCTCACCCCCTGTGAGAAGTAGAACGCCGCAATCCCCAGAGGCCAGAAACAGCAGAGCATGGAGAAGATGGCCAGGCCCAGGTGGTCTCGAGGAGGGACGACGATGAAGTTGTCCTCGCTCTCGCTGTCGCTGGAACAGTCCGTCTGCAAAGAAAAAAGCAAGCGAGGTCAAAACACACGCCTGTTTTTAGCCCTGTTGTTGGGCAAGTTTTACCAATCATGTGTGGCATGCAGCGGTAAAAACAGGAAGTTACTGTGACAAAGAAATAGTTGGATATTTTGTTAACGCTAGGGTTAGATATGTGGTGGTTGGATTGCTCTTGTTGAGAAGAAATAACAGCGTAGAAAAGGGAAGCTTTCTTCTGCTTTAATGTAACCGCACTTTCTCCTGCCTAGTCACATGACTGAACTAACCAATCAGAGGCAAAGAGGATTAAGTCAGAGTTAAAGGTGAGGAAAACCAGAGACATAAATTCAGAACATTATGCCAAGGGTTGGTGATAATATTAATAGCTCTCTTATATATATATATATACACGCTGAATTTAAGGCGACAGCCAGCAGACAGTTAGCTTTAGCTTAGCATAAGTACTGTCAATTGGAGGAACAAACAGGAGCAAACAGAAGTCTTTTAACACTTACTGAATAAGATAAAAGGTATAAATGAGTGAGTTTAAAAAGTACTAACATGTTGTGGTTGTGCAGAATTAGCTACCTCATAGCGTGTAAAACTGCAAATTAAAGTTCTTGTAAAAACGAGCTAAGAGCATCGACTGTATAAAAAGATGGACGACATGACAGCTCGCTAAAAGTGAAAGCAAAACCTCTCTATCGCCCCCTGCTGACTGGCTGCAGTATAGGTCATAAAGCCCGCCTCCTCCATGTTAACAGATGGGACATGAGTCAAACTATAAAATCAAAATACAAGTTAAATATTTTTTTCTCAAACATGGTTTCTGTCATTATAGTTAGTTCTTATCATGCTGATTTACAAGTGTTCATTGTTTAGTTTTAATAAGTTATTTGATGCTGTAAAAAGGATGATTGACAGCTCTGTTGTCAAATCCGGCTCCTGCAGCCGATCTGTTCCTGATTAGCAGAGTAGAGGAGGAACGGCGAGAGGAGACGTAACTAAAACAATCACTACAGTCTTTGAAGTTTTCCATATCTGTGAACGTCTTCTTCAGAACAACACAAGAAGCTATTCTGCTGTTAAACACGCCGACGTGCGGGATCTTTGCCGTTTTTATCAGTAATTTGTGTCTGTTTTGGTTAGCGGAAGTGGCTAAGGTGGCTCCACATGCCGATCTCTACTGCGCAGCTCTGGCTCCAAATGACATCACCATCGTCGTTGGCTAGCTGTGTCTTTGTATTCAGTGTTTGTGCAAAGCTATGCTAACTGGCTAAAGTTCATATTTAGCATTCGAACATGAGGGTGGAATCGGTCTTCACATCTAGGTCACAGAGAGAAATTCAACAGGTGAACTTATAATATAAAACTTTCCATAGTGTTGCACTTTTTATTTACAACTGCAGCTTCAGAATACGCCCTCTGTTTAATTCTTTCCTTTATTCCTAACCCAACAAACCCCCATAAATATTAGCAGCACAAATTTGGCTCAGTCAGAATACATAAATAAAAGTCAATGGTCCACTTTCAAATGGGCAGTGCCAACATTTCCCTGGAACATTTCCACAGGTGTGATCACAGCATATTTGACTTTGCAGACTGTTGTCCTGCCCAGGAGACGTCTTATCTTTCAAACAGGTGGAGGTGATTTTTAAGTCGACTGGGTGGAGAAAGAATCTGCAGTCAGTGGGAAGGAAAAAGACATTTGTGTAATGGGAAACAAAACACAGACGAGTCACTGCTTCCACGTAATGTCACAGCTCGTATTCATGAACTTTTGGTGATGGCCCATTACTTTCTCATTAGTTGTGAGATATGCAGATTCCTGCATTTTGGCATCTAAACAACAGATGGCATTAAAAAAGAACGCTACGGTTGACGGTACTCCTCATTTCAGATATGAAACCATTCTGAATCTAACACACCTCTTCCCTCAAGCTTTATGAAACTATTTCACGCTCCACGCAGCATTCCTCACATGGAACTGAAATGCCTCTCAGCAAAGAGAATAGACGTCCATATATCTGCATACTGTTTAGAGGGTTACAGACTCCCAGTCCTGATAAATAGCAGAAAATATCCATTTCTTAGAATAGGTTTGTTATGAGCACATTTGCCAAACAACCTTCAACATACACATACTGTGTATCTCCCCGCTCAACAAAGGCTAGACAGAGAGCAGAGATTTATTTTCCTCTGTGCCTGGAATGAAAAGGAATCGCAGATTGAGGCCACGCTTTCTATATGAGCCATTAAGCTGCATCCTTCACACATCATCCTGTTTGAAGGATGATCCGGCGTGAGGGCGGAACATGGAAAATAAATGAAAGACATCAAGGCCAACAATAAACTGTTGTGCCAAAGAAATTGAGTTTAATATTAAGCTGGATATTTTCATTAGAAACTGGAGAAATCAGTTAAAACATGTGAAGCAGTGAGCTGCTCTCAAACGTCAAATCATCACATTAAAGATTGTAATCTGACAAAGGAAATGATTTCCTACGTCTTCATTCAGCATTCCAACATCCCGTCTCTGAGGATTCCCGTTTTATTTATTACTCCCTGCATGTGTCTTTGTGGTTGTGCCATAACATTATGACCGCTGACAGACGAAGTGAACAAACAATGGCCCCTGTCAGTGGGTGGGATATGAGAGAACATTTTGATATGTTGGAAGCAGGAACAATGGGCGAGCATGAGGATGTGAGCGATTTTGACAACTGCCAGGTTATGAAGGCTAGACGACTGGGTCAGAGCATCTCCAGAACTGCAGGGGTCAGTCGCTACTAAAAGTGGTCCAAGCAACGAAAACAGGTGAACCAGCGACAGGGTCATGGGGGACCAAGGCTCATTGATGCACGTGGGAAGCGAAGGCCGGCCCGTGTGCACAGCAGAAATGGTTCATGAATGGTTTGAGGAACACGACAACGAGTTCAAGGTGTTGACTTGGCCTCCATAATCCCCAGATCTCAATCCAATCGAGCATCTGTGGGATGTGCTGGACAAACAAGTCCGATCCATGGAAGCCCCACTTCACAACTTACAGGACTTAAAGGATCAGCTGCTAACGTCGTGTTGCCAGATACCTCAGCACACCTTCAGAGGTCTAGTGGAGTCCATGCCTCGACGGGTCAGGGCTGTTTTGGCGGCAGAAGGTGGACCTACACAATTGTGGTCACATGGCTGATTGGTGCAGGTACCCACTTTTTACAGTCCTGTGAGTCTTGTAGCAGAAATCCTGCCTGTCATGATGTGCAGAGTGCTGGCCTCAGGCCTGGAGTGGGATTGCCCACGTCTATGTTGGACAGAGTTGTTGTTTTTTTCTGGGTTGATGTTTTTTGTCAAACAACACATTTCAGCCGGGGTTGCATCAGGCTCATGACTCCTTTTAGCCTGGAGTATTTAGACTTCTTTTGGTAACTGCTCTTAAATTGTGCAGCATATGGGTGTCGGAATGTTTCTTTCTGTTTCCTTTTTTTTACTTTATTGGGTATTTTATTTTCTGATTATAAAAGGGTCAGCCTCATACGAATAGGAAAAAATGTCCCCTTTTGTATTCATTGTGTTTTATGTTGGCGAGCCAGCGAGCAGTACAGAGCGTTTTCTTATTAAAAGTTAAATTGGTGTTGGGATTGCATTTGCTTTTGGGGGTTGAACCAGTTTCAATTACTTTTAATAACATGCAGCCCTCACAGTCATGTTGCCTGATGGATGATGGGGATTAGTAGGTGGGTGGTATAATGTGTGGGGGGGCCTGCCCACTAATGAGAGGGGCAACGCTGGATTAATTTATTCCAAAAATAGACACGTGGAAGAAAAAAGACGTGTTTATTAAAGTCCAAAAGTGTCAGAGCAAGCAAAACCTCTCTGAATTATGTGTGCACCCTCAGACAACACCTCTGTGTCAAGCCTTATAATGAATCTGTTAGAAGCTGTGAACACACGGCCCCGTCATGATGATCGATATATTCATTCTCTTCATAATGCAACGCTGAGGGGAAAAAAGGTCATAACACACGAGCATAATGCAGCCCACATTCTGCATAATGTCATTCTGCCTTCATGGCCTAAAGCGAGCGCGGTGGTGCAATCTCTGCAGAGCCAGGCCTGCTCCGCTCCGTGCCTCAGAGCTCACTGACAATATCTGCACAGCCTTCTGGCTGTTTGGAGAATGAAAACACACATCATCATCATCCAGGGATCCTGGCTGTTGGGTTGGCTTAGGTTACCAGGGAAGCGGGAGAGGGAAGTTAAAAGGGAGAGGAGGGAAGTCAGTCGAGCAAGCCGGCAAATAGGTCGGCTGGCGTCGGTGCAGACCTGCGTGAAGCTGCTTGTACATGCGGGCCGGTGTGGATGCACAGCAGGGTCATTAATCATAGACCTTTCAAAGGGCTAGATCCAAAGCGGATGAAAAAAGGCCACCAATCCCTGCACAAAGCTGTCTCATGGAGCAATTATAAAACTCTAATCACAGCATTTTCTTTTATTTATTTTCAAAAGCAAAATAAAACCCTCAAGAGTCCACGTTACACAAGCCTCTCCATCACTGACAGGCTGAGGAGCTGCATGTGATTCAAAGTAAACACAAGTTTGTTTACCCACTTTCTGTCTGACTTTTAATGAGCGTGCGTGTGTGTGTGTGTGTGTGTGTGTCATTCGTTCTCCCCATTCTATGCTTTACTAGAAATACCTAATGACTATGCATGCCGGTGCTGCTAGCAGAGCAGATATGTCTTGCGGGGCGTAAATCCTGTCAACATGAGGCAACAGGCTGACAGGTAATGAAGAGCTAATGGATGGTTTCCCCACTCCGCCATGACAGCACAACCAAGAGGAGAGCTCGTGTAATTTATTTTTTGCCAAATTGCATCCACGACACACAGGAAGTGTGCCCCTGTCCACTTTTTTGAACCCCTGCAGGGATTTGTCTTTGTCCTGATCGTGTCAAGTGACTGTCTCATACCATAAATCCTGTGTGTACACTTGATGGTGACTTTTAATGTTGTGTGTGAAAGGGGTCTCACAGTTTGCCAAATGTACCTTTTTAAGATGCACATCAAATTCAAAGAAGCACTAAGGAGAGAATCTGTTCATGTGACAGTTAAATACAAAAATGAACACAGAAAGTGACACAAAATACAAAGGCGACATGTTGTGGCTGCCAAAACGCTAACTTTATCATTCTAATAGCTCGTTTGAAGTACATTTGTTTTATCTGAACTGCTTTTTTTTTTACTATTTTAGTGAAAGAGCTCTTCCAAGTTCTGTCATTCAGTTGTTTTTTAATCCCTTTAAACAAAACAAGAATAGAAAAACGTGTTTGAAGCTCATCGTCCTTGAGGTAAATCAAAATCCGACTGTCAGAGGTTTCTTTATATGTGTCTCTTTGATTTGCTTATGAATGTTCTGTAAGAGCTTAGATGCCACAGAAGTGAAGGAGTGAAAACTGGTACATCATTTCCCGATGCTACGCTATCCAACATAGGCAGCGCGTCCATAGAAACGTATAAGAAAGCACAAACACGTCACAAATTAAACACGACCGTTCTGAATCAAATAAAAACCCCCACAGAAATTAATATTGTCTTTCCAACTGTTTCACAAACCAAACCCGGCAGTCGTGATTACATAAATTAATTGCTTTGTATGGCAGCCACACAAAAAGGTGAAACGCACAGAAAGGTCTAGATGCAGAAAGAAACAGCTTCACAACCAAAGGGAATTCAATTACTTGGCTGAATGCATAAGCAAAGTTAATAAGCAAATGTCATTAAAGATGCAACACAGCACAAAAAGACATTTTCAGCACATTCGTGGTCCTGCCAGATACAGAGTAATGGGAAAAACCATATATGATGTTATGATTGCTTCTGCAACAGTGTCCCATGTCCACGAGGAAACATGCAAATTGAAAGGGAGCAGGCAGAAGTCATTAGGATGTGTGCCCTCTTAATAGCCCCCTCTCATTTAATTAGATTTCTACAAAAGACGGAGCGAGTTTATTTTGCATAAGAGTCATCCGCGGGTCATCTGGCCTCCCTGTCTGCCGCCAGAGACTTCCAGCCAAGACGATATTCAAGTCGTGCCCTCTGCATCCTAATGCTGCATTAGTGGAACATGCACTCTGTATCTGCGCTCCAGATGGTCGTGTTCAGTTATAGGAGCCCCAGATGTGATTCAGTGTTGTCGTAAGAGTTTGCAATTTTTCAGGCAGCACAATGGAAAGCTTAAGGGGGCAGCAGGTGGACAGAAATACAAGCTTTTAATAAGACTGGTTAATAAGACCATGTGATTTACAAAGGGCCTTGGGTTAGCAGCCCTCAGAGGTCCGCCACGCTCACCCACCTCCGAGGGACCCTCAGACACAGAGTGTGTGATCACAATGACAAGAGTCTCGTCAAGAAGCAGCCCTCTCAAACATGTATTGCAGGCAGTGGAGGGGGGCGTAGTACCTGCGGGGAATTAATGAACATAATATTTGCTATGTTTTTTTTTTTTCTCTCTCTCTCCCGTGCTCCAGTGGCCTCTTGTTGACAGGTGTGTAATTTAGCATGGTGTAATGAGGCTACAACAAGGAAACACTAAACATCTCGCTTAGTATTCACATTGTGCTCTGTAAACAGGTGGAAATGCACGAGCAGAAATGTGTTGTGTGGCAAAGAAATCTGTCAAATGCAAGAGGAAAAACCTTCTCATAAAGAACCAGAGTACTTCTGGTTTCTTCCAATATATTCTGAAGTGTTCAGACACCATTTTTTAATTCCAAGACCTACACTTATTAGATAAACAGATATCTTAACAGCTGTATACTACAAACACTGTATCAATGTCATTGTTGTATGTCCTACTAGCTAAACTAACAGAATCCTAACCTACAAACAAGCTAGCACTTAGTAGTAGGCTACGCTAACGTCAGCTAAGCTCAGATTGTGGGCTCTCCTGACGGCAGAGAAACCCTGATTTTGAAGATGAAGCTGCTTTATTTTGTGGTTTTACCTCTTTAAATGATCTCAACTTTACTCCGTTTTAAAAAATACACTCCTAAAATGCGTAATGGGAAAACACGGATTGCTGGCGTTAAGCTAGCTTCCACTAACATTACTGTCTCTGCTAGTAGCGCACTGTTGTTGTTTGCTAACGTCACAACCTCTTTTCAGCACTTAAACAGGAGTTGTTGTCATTTTAGACTGTATCTGAAGGGTTTCTGAGTTTGGCAAGTACCAGAAACACACATGTATCACTCATATATTTTTTTAAATATTGTTTGGACACCCATGGGACTTGGTGTATACGCAATATAGCCAACCAGTAACCTATCACAATCCAACCTATCACATCTTGTTAATCCCTCTCAATCTAACAAAAATGCCTTCCATAAGCCAAAGTTTGAACTTACACAGTCCATGTCAACCCGGATATTAGGTCGAGCCTTAGAACTTAGAAGAAGTTGTGATGTTAGCAAACAACTACAGTGCGCTTCAAACAAAGGGTGCAATGTTAAAAGCTAGCTAAATGCTTTCAATCAGTGTTTTTCTATCACACATTTTATGGGTGTAGTTTATTTTGCCAAAGTAAATTATTAGCAATAATGTTTAAACAACTCAATCAAAGGCTGCAGATGGGACAGGATATCATAGTCTCAATAAGCTTTCCAAAAGCTTATTCTCATGCCATAATCCTTCAACACAACTAGAAACCTGATCCAAAAAAAACAAACTCCTAAGATTTCAGCTACAGCACACTTCCACTGACTGAGACAGATGCTGCATTAGCGTCAGGCAGCTAGCATCTATAATTTAGCCGGTCCTTGATTAGCCAGAGCGTATGGCCATTTAATACAGAGTATTATAGGTCTGCATTACATATTCACACCCGATGAGGAGGTGACCTGCCAGATGTGGAGCGACAGAGTGGATACGAGGCTGAGAGGCCCCAAGGTATTCTAACTGCCCGATGATTACACAGCAAAAAGAGTCTTATCTGCCTTCAGTTTGTTTCTGAATATGAAATCTAAATCCATCTTAATCCAACAGACCGCCGGACAATCACACACGTCTGCCCAGGAAAAGTGCTCAGATTTGTAACATGTAATCATCCCCAAAGGGCTGATACTTCTCACAACACAATGCACGACAGAAGCATCTCTCTCATAATTCACTTTCTAATACAGTGAGCTGCCATTCAGACAAGGATTAAAGAGGCACCAGGGAAGTTTGGCAGGGAGACAACACTGTGGTGCTTTATATCTCCTTTAGGCCCTTCATTCAAAACCAACAATGAGGATTTCCTATTATTTATTACTTTCTACATGTCAAGAATTTCCTTTACTAAAACAGTTTGACCAGTTACTCAGTTCAGCCATGTTGGCATTTCGCATTTTATGTCAAAATTAAAACTTACATTCACGTAATGATAAAAGATAGCTATATGAATTATTATTAATAATTTAAGCATTCATTCATGTCTCAAAATACAGAGTTTACATCAAACCTGAGTCTTGCACATATATTTTGTAATATGGTTAGCAACAACAGACTATTGTTGTTTCTACCTGTCTTAGCAAAAGGAAGCAAGCATGAACCCTATTCATCCCAAAATATCAGCATTGATAAACAATCAATAGTGAGCGTTAATACTCGTTTTACTTACTAAAACATTTCTTATTAAACACCAAAAATGTAATTTAATTATTGTTGCTTAAGTTGGGATGCCATAACAGAACAGACCAACTTTTTTTGTCTGCTCAGAAAGCTGCTCTGAGTTTGGCTTAAGAGACAAACTATAGCCAGGTTACCTGCAGCAGTGTTTATGTTGTTAAAGCTCCTGTGAGGAGTTTTTTACTGGTTATGAAACAGACATTCTGATCACTCTATATGACCGATAAAAGCAAACCAGACCATCAGCAACAATACTGATTATCTCTAGTTATTTTAAATGCCTAAACCACTGGTGGGTGGGGTAGGTGTCAGACAAAGTGATTAACTGCACACTGCCCTTGTTTACATTTTCCAGGGCAAACATTTAAAGTGAGTGATGCATATGACTGTTAAAGAAAGCAGGATGAGATTTTTAGTTAAAAAACACCACTTAAGAACGTACGGGACGAAAAATCGGCAAAGAGAGAAGAGGTACGGCTTTGTCCACAGGGGGCGCCAAAATCCACATAAACCAAAAGTTCCTCACAGGAGCTTTAACATAAATTATGATGAAAAATGTTCGTCAACAACCATTTTTCCATGACGAGGGCGAGATGTTTATGAGCTAAAAATAGACCTATGACAATAAAAACTTTGACAACACGCGTATTTTGTTTTCGTGAACGAGACGAGACGAGACTTAAATGTTAGTGGTGGGCTGTCGGACACGAAAGAATACAACAGATACACTTTATTTAACGCATTGCACTGTTGTATCAGGTAAGGATGTGTGGATCTGTATGTTACACAAGTAAACATGTTAATACACTTCATACAACATGTCACCTTAATACCAATTTCTGAAACCTGTTTGAGGCTAATTTAATAAGTTTAAACAGAGAAAACTTATAGGTTTGAGTTGACTAAAGCTAGACTAAAACTATAAAGGGTAAAATAGATTTAAATATGACTAAAACTGTTCAGCTATTTTAGATTTAGTCTTTAGATGAAAATGCTTAACACTACATTGCAGCTAACAGGACTGACAAGGAGGTAGCTCGTGCCAGTGAAGGCAGCACCACAACCACGTCTTCCTTGTGGAAGGGAGATGAAGTAGGTCATTTTGATAATAGCAATGACTTTATTAATTTGACCTTGTGTGTAGATTTTTAACCCTCAGCGACTCATGTAAATAATAATGATTCCTCTGCCTACGTAGCCGGCCCGCCCACACCTTCCCGATATCATATCAGGAGAGGCCGTGTCCAAAAAATTCTGTAATCTTCCAAAACTGGCAATCCAACATTCACACCCACTTCACGTTCTGATTGGCCAGCTCTGCCAGGTGTAAAAGCAGCCTCTCAACACAACTATTACTGTCACTATTCATGTGAACAACTGATTTTTTCCAGAATAGAAATATAAAAGCAATTCAGATCCAAACCTCCTTTTCAAGCAATGTGTTATAAACACTGGATTAGTGAATACCCAAAAACCTGCCACAGCTTCATGTGAGCTCCCTCCCACTCACGCTGGGTAGACAGAAGAAGAGTGTAGACAACCAATCAACCCTGTACCAATCACTGTAATTGTGACAGAAATCCCTCAACTGTAGCTGGGAACATTGCCAACTAATGTGCACGGCTACAGAGCTGCTGCTGGTGTTCACACAAAGGTCTCTGCAGTGGTGGGCGGATGCTTTTTACCGACACTATTCTGATGCATTTTCACAGAACACAGTGAGATAAAGCGTCTGAGTGTGATGGCTGACAGTTCAAGGTCCAAACCTGTTTAATTCTAGATTTACAGACACTCTCTTGCACCTTATTAAGGATCAGGTCTTGATGATTCAAACCTTTGTAAGCTTGTGAAGTTTTCAGGCTAATGGGGCGAGCGAGACAGGTATGAACGATGGTTATTCACTGGCATATAATGCATAGTGACTTTTAAATTAAATCATGTTTTCTATACCTTTTAGATTCAATTGCCACATTTACATTAATTAAAATGCCTCAAAATTTCAATAAATCATAAAGCATTAAAGTGAGGTCTATTTATAGAGCAGTCCTGAAACCTCTGGATGACAGCTCTAGCATCACACTCACACACTCTCTTGGAAGTGGGCGCTTTGAGGACCCCGGTATGATTTTCTCTGTTAGCATCTGTTATGTAAGACTGTTAGCATTTGTTAAGACGCGGCGGTACAACCACCTGTTGCAGTGGGGGACTCACAGGAGCTAAACCAAGGTGCGGAGGGCCGGGCTAAACTCGCTGAGAACGGGTGAAGACTGGGCACAGCGCTACAATGGCCCGTGATCTTTTTGGACTCACCATTTTCAGACATTTCACTCTGTGACAACAATTATCTTAAAATTGGCATCATTACTGCGCCTCAGTTGTTGGTAAACTTGGCCAACTTTTAAGCCATTTGTTCCAGACGATCACTGTGTCTCTCCATCTTTCATCCCCTTCGCACTGTAGCTGAGAATGACGGCTGTGCACTCGCTTTACAGCTACGTGGCGCCGTCTATACTGTTGCGAGTGTATATTGCCATTTAAGTTCTCCGACGATACAGCCATCGTCGGGTGTGTGTATCTGAGGGGAATGAACAGGAGTACGGGGAGGTCATCACGGACTATGTCGACTGGTGTGAGCTTAATCATCAGCTCAACGCCAGCAGGTCGAAGGACGTGGTGATCGACTTCAGCAGAAGGCACCCCAGACTGCAACGGTGAGCATCCAGGGATTGGATATCGAGAGGGTGGTGACCTACAAGTACCTGGGTGTTCACCTCAATAACAAACTGGACTGGTCACACAACACAGACGCCTTGTACAAGAAGGGTCAAAGTCGTCTGCGCCTGCTGAGGAGACTGAGGTCCTTTGGGGTGTGCGGGACTCTGTTACGGACATTTTACAACGCTGTGGTGGCGTCTGCAGTCTCCTACGCAGTGGTCTGCTGGGGAGGAGGGAGCACAGAGAGGGACGGGAAGAGACTGAACAGACTGGTCAGGAGGGCCGGTTCTGTCCTGGACTGTCCTCAGTTATACTGAACAGTACAAAAGTAATTAAAGGCTCAGAACAGATTTGACTAAAACAAATGAAAATACCACTTGAGAGGGCAGACTAGATGTTTAGTTTTTCAGCTGATGGATTTGGCAACAAAACACCAACAAATAAACTAAATTTATGGGATTCCTCTGACAATGATTTCTTTATCAAAGGGTGCGTCTTGTTTGTGTTTCTTTAAATCGACCAATTACAATCTGTGTTTTATGAGCTCTGGTGAGGGTAAGACACTTATTCCTCCTCTGAAAGCCCACTGAATTTATTCAACAACTTATGGTTACATCCTTAGTCGTGTCACTATCCAATGAGTGCAGCTTATGATTTCCATAACTCACACAGACCACACCATCGGAAAAATATCCTCACTTAGCGGGGGGAAGAGCCGGCTTTAAATCCAGTGGACAGATCTGCTTCCTGCTGATGATCCAAGAGACCGGCTTGTCATTTACTGCTTAATGAGAAATGGGATCCTTCTGGAAGATTCTACCGGATATATGACACCGGCTCTGAGTGGGTGCTGGGCCCGTCAGGAAGGGAACGATCTGTGTGCAGTGAGCTGCAGCATGACTACATTTTACATCTAATGAAGACATGAGCGCTCACGTCCCCTCAGAGTGAGTGAGAACGGGTAACCCCTCCATTCACAGCTGCTCTGATCCGCGGCAGAGGTGAGGCAGAGGGCAGTTATTAATATACTTATTTTAAAACTGATATTGATTTCATACACACAGCTATGATTTAAACACTCCAAAGCCCGTAATGAAAGGTTTCAATTAGAAAAGCTATGAAGAGGCCGCTTTTATTGAAGCGCTGCACAGGGGGAAGGACTGCCACATGTTCACATTATTCTGTGAATATGAAATACTCTGATAAATGCTAATTTCCTGCTCTGGAGATGTCGAACAGATGGCAGACAAATAGAAAATGGCGGGTTTTATATTCCTGGCTCAAGTGCCGTTTTCTGTGCAGGTGAAACTTTTAAGGGACTGAAGGTGTGACCGAGGGATCACAGATATCCAGGGTCACATCAGCCGGGGAGCGTTGTCCTTAAAGGTATACAACCCTACATCACAGCTGAAGTTTGATACCGTTTACCGTAAAATCCAGAATATAAGTTGCAGTCTGTTTTGAGGGGTTACCTAGAGGGCAATGTTTTCTGCAGCTATTTATTAACAAATATGTGTACACAAGTTATTGAAACACTAACAATTTATTTTCATTTGAAGCACATTCAAAGCACACATATTAGAGCCTACTGTCTGTTTTTGCCATGTCAAGTTTGCAATGCTGCTAGCTACCTGTGCGGTAGTTGATTGTTCACGATCACGACGGCGCATTTCATGACGAAGCTTTAGCTACATTATAGCACCATCGTCTCGTAAAATACTGTAACACAATAACATACCTCTCTCTGCATTTTATACTGTTATACTGGTCGCACCTATTTATTGGACACAGTCCACTTTTTAGATGAAAAAAAAAGTATTAAAAGCGCGTCTTACACACCGACTTTCACAGTATGGTTAGTATATTCTACCTTTGTTTTACAACTCATCATTCACCTCTGTGTATAGTAGTTTGTATTTGTCTCAATGGCAGAGTCCATCATTCCAGTAATCCAGAGAAGTAGAACGTGGTCATTTTAAGTTGGAAGTATATTTAATAGACCAAACAATATTGTTTTTTTCAAGATAGTAAGATAATTTGTTTTGGCCTTTCACAGAGTTGGAAATGAGGGAAGAGAGAGTGGGGATGACATGCAGCTAAGGGCCGAGGGTCGGAGTGAAACCCACACCACTGTGTCAAGGGCTTTGCTTCTGTACATGGGGAAAGCGCTTTAACTGCTGAGCTAAACCTGCACCCCTAATATGACCGATTTTAGACCGATACTGATAATAGAGGGTACGTTTTAAAAGAAAGAAAAAACCTTTTATACAAATTATAATATTATTAAAATTTATGATTAAACATTATTAAAACCATTCCAGTGTGTTGGATGTGCTACATGTGCTGCAGACGGTGCTTCGAGTATTGAAAACTACATCGTTTGAGTACGGTCTGCTGTTCAAACCATGTCATGATACCCCAAGCCGCCGGGGTCAGCCCTACACACGGGTCTGTATGTGAGAGTGAGTGAGTCTTGTTTGGGGAGTAGGCGGGGCTGCTCATCCGCTGTCCTCACCTACGTCCGCAGCACACACCTGCTTTCAAACACGTTGTCACTGGCCTCATAAGGACAGTCCTTGTAACACAGTGCCCACAAAAGTGCACATTGACCTGATGAGGTCAGCCACATACTAGGTTTTGACCTAGTCTTGTTTTCTGTATTTTATGTTCTTAAAAAAAAATAAAAATAATGACAATCATCAGCGAACAACAACAGAAAAGTTGCACAAGATATATTGGTTACAGGCCAATATCGGCTTGATAATATCCCCCAACCAATATATCGGTCAGGTTCCAATATTCAGGTTTATACAAGTAAAGCTTCAGTGATTCACAGTTCAATATTAAACAAATTGCATGAGTTGCTTGTCTTCATTAGTTGTGTTTCTGACAAGAGGAGCTGCTCAAAGCTTTTTCCTTCCCCAAAGTGATCAATAAAAGTCACTTTCTCAACATGACTACAAGGAACTCCTGGTGTTGCCAAATCAACCAGAAGTGAATTCTTCAGGCTTACAACTTCAGGGAGCGTAACGAACAAAAATGTCTTCGTTATAATGAAAGAAAAGTCAAACTCCAGAGGAGGAGTGGAGCAATGGGACCTGAATAAAATCAAGGTTAATCCATTCCTGCTGGTTCATTAACCTCACTGAGCTCCTACATCTAGCTTCCACCACCTTTCACATGGACGAGTCGTTTTAACTGATGCCTTGACCTTCGCCCTTTCTTCATCCACCTTATCCTTCCACTACACTCCTTTGAAAGATGCACTAACTGTGTCAGGTGTGTCCACACAAGGAGAGGAACCTGACACAACTCCTGTCAATCACAGAACAGGTTCACAGTGATAAACAACATGCTTTCTTCCCTTAGCCAGGACTGTGTCACTGCATCTACCCATGTGCATCAGCAGCAGATACATCTAAAACAGACTGCAACACCAGCATTTCCAGGAGTCTCATTTATAACTGCTGCATACGCACAAAACAGGGCCTGAAAGTTGTGATCTTTAAAAACAAATTGACAGGAAAACGTGCGAACAGGTGAGTAAACTCTGCTGATGGTTGCATTGGCACTGCTGGACGACTGAACGCAGCAGCAACATGTGTTTGTGACCTCCTAACCCCGACCTCAATCACAAGCACTTTGATTTCTGCGTCAGGAAGTTAATTTCTTTGTCTTCCTTTGTTGTTGTCGTGATCCACAGTAAAGAGCCTTTGATCAGCTGGCACACATGTATGCAATTTATATTTATGAGGTGCTTTGCATTGGAGTAATGTGGGCGGGTAGAGGGCAGTTTCAGACCCGTGTGTGCAGGTGGATTGTGCTTTATTAAGGGTACATTGCATGCAGGTGTGCATGCACACGGTTTTATAAATCGGAATTAATTTTGCTGCTACGAAATCATACTCCTCATCATTTGCAAAAAGTCTCTCAACACCACAGACTGTATAAAAAGATGGACGACATGACAGCTCGTTAACAGTGAAGCCAAAACCTCTCTATCGCCCCCTGCTGACTGGCTGCAGAATAGGTCATAAAGCCCGCCTCCTCCATGTTAACAGATGGGACATGAGTCAAACTATAAAATCAAAATACACGCCAAATAAATGTTCCTCAAACATGGTTTCTGTCATTATAGTTAGTTCTTATCATGCTGATTTACGTCCAAGTGTTCATTTTTCTGACAAGTTTAGTTTTAATTAGTTATTTGATGCTGTAAAAAGGATGATTGACAGCTCTGTTGACCACCCGCCGGTCTCTACTGCGCAGTCTCAGGCTAACAAAAGACGTCACCAGCGCAAGATGGCAGCACCTGCCTCGTGGGGTGTTTTGGCTTCAATACAGTCATTGCCCAACACTGACGCACAAAAATTGGCCACATTCATTCTTCTTTCTCCTTCTTTTCAGTGGAACCATCAAACCTCAGTATTGTCACTTCAAATTCTCCAAGATCCCTGTCATTGTGGAGCAATTTCTCTGTCGGAAATGACTTTTTTTCTGATTCATGTGTCAGACAATCAGATGAATACAAAGTAAAACAGTCACTTGTCTGAGGCTCATTTTTACGACCTGTTAACAATGAGTAATTCAGCCTCTAAGACACTGATAGCACCAATTAAAACACTGTTTGAGAAATCATCAGAAAACATCAACACAAATGCAGCTCTGCTTCTCTTCAGTGATCTACCTTTATAAATGAGCGACTACAGCAGGCGTAGAGTATGTTATCCACACCCAGCGGTTTACGGTGTGTGGATGGAAAGCAAAAAGAAGCCTTCCTCAGATGTACCTGAGCGTGAGCATGATCCAACCTGCTACTGAGCTTTGAGACTCGGAGGGGGGGCAGAGATGGAGGGGGGTCCACTTGGCAGAGCTCCAGTGCAAACTGTACACTTGTTAAAGCTCAGGCTGATAAGAAGAGAGCAGATTTTCGAGGTTGTCCAGCACAGAAGTCTGTAACATTGCAAGTGATAAGCTCTGTGTTCGGCTCGTCGGCGTCTGAAGGCAAAACGGTCTTTTGCTTTAATCTTCATCAGGGCAGATGTGACCTTAAAGCGGAGAGGGATGTTTACAGCACGGCTTGTCTTCTTTCTCTAATAGCTCAAAAACTTTCATTAAAAGGAAGAAGATGAAAACAAGCAGTGAGACTTGTTAGTCACTTGTTTTATACTTTTAAATGATACGTTTGTACATCCTAACAAAGACGATAGTTATGTGTAGAGATAAGGAAAGATAACAAAGAGAATACACTTAGCAGAAACGCTTCCACAACATTAAATAATCTGATGTTTTTTAATGTTAGAATAAAATATGATTCTTCCTCTGCAGCTCTGACTGAACTCTAAAGTAAGAACATCATAAATTCTGTGAAACGCCTCTTCCACTGTACTGATCCTCCTCAAAGGCTTTCATTAATTGACTCCTGCACTTTGATAATGGGAGCGTGTTAACAAATCCCCTTCAAAATAAAAGTCTTTATTCTGTAACTGAAGTTTTTAGAGATGGACTTTATTAGCGTTAGGTTGAAGAGAAAGCAAAACATGCACATCCTGTACCACCTGGAGTTAATGACCTTTTGACCTTTGACATTGCAATAACTTTTTGTTCTGCGATATTTACTGCGATATTAAAAAACGGTGTGTTTTGATATAGGCAATTAACGATCATACTTTTTAGTATTTGGGATTTTTTTTCCTCTAACAAAACAAACCCTCCACCTGAACTACTAGAGCTCAGGTGAAGCGACGCGTTTCTTTATAAATACATACAAACAGACGTATGGGCTGCAGTTGCGTTGCTTATACTGAATGTCATCTACTATTTCTAACGAGGTTCATATGTATGTTTAATCGGCGTGACCGGCCCGGTGACTAGTGGTGGGAATCGCAGGGTAACTCATGACACGATGCGATACGTGGCCCGCGGTAACGATAGATTCTGCAGTAACTGATATATTGCACGACAATCATATAACGACTTCTTCTTCGGCCTGTTATTTCCGTTCATGTCACCCTCAGTCATGTCACAAGCGCCACCGTGAGGAGTCATGAAGTAGTGACGTGATGAGTTAAAATCGCAGGGAAAATTACAATACCGATATTTAGCGCCACAGTCAGGACGACGATACATTGCTGTAACGATATTTTGTCCCACCCCTAACTGTTGGGAATGAAACCTCACCGTATCCTACTTCCTGTCACACCGTGTTTGCGCTGCAGGTCTAACAGTCCGCAGCTCGCCCGCTCCATTACCAGCCCGTATGTGTAACCACAGCGTTAATGAGCACCGGGACAAGGAGCCACAGATGATGGCAAAACACACACAAACCTGCCTCGATCATCCCGCTAACATGATCTGTGACGGCAGCATCATAGCGTGCCTTGTTTACAGTCTACAGGCAGGTGACACACACACACACACTCTGCAGCTCAGCGGTCAGTTCTCTCTGTGCTCTCATGAAGAGCTGCACTAATGTGACATCAGACGGACTTTTTCTGTAGATTAGTCTTGGAAAGCGAGAAAATGGCATTTCCACTGTTGTAAGCAACACCTGCAAGCGGTGGCATTCTTCCATAACAGGCTGTAGCTCTACAAATCCTTGTGTCACTTTCTCACGCCTGACAAGAGTAACTCTGATCACTGTGTTCACTCAGGAGCAGATTAGACTTGTTTTAGTTTACAGTAGTGAAAGAGAAAGCTCTGTTTGTAATCAGCTTTCTTCCTCTGTCACTATTTCTGTCTGATCTAGTTAAAAAGCACTGATGAAAGACGAGCTGTGTACAATGCATTTGTAATGGCTGTAATTCCACATCGCAGGTTTTTGATGATTATAGATTAGACGTCGTACAAGTTTCAGTTAAGCAACTGGATCAGAGAAAAACCTAATTTGTAGTGACACAAACTCTTGTCTTGCTGAAGACTTTTGTGCTGAATCAGGCAAAAGCCATTACAGCTTACGGATTCCTTTATTAAATCAATACAAGTCATTAAGGAGAGGCGGCATGTAAAGAGAAACGGAGAGGATGGATTGGGATTTAAAAATACAGTCGAGATGTGGAGTGTGAAAAAGGAGCAGCAGCTCAATCACTGGGAGATGTCCCCGAAGGCCTGCGCACAACAGAAAGTAGTGCCGCTTCGTCTCAGTTAGAAAGCCAATTTCATTCTTTATTTCATTACAATTAAACTCAGTGTGCTTTAGACAAACCAAATATAAACATCGGTCACCTAAAAGCGACATAACTGAGAATAGAAGCATGAGTAAAATGCAGTTATTCAAAAGGTGCTGCATGTTTCTTTCAACCTCATAACTCAGCCATGTTATATCGCCAAGCTGTACTTATGAGGAGTAACAGATAATAAGCGGTGCTAGCATCCTCCATTTTCTCCATGAGGCTTCAAGCTGCGCTAAAGACGGATTCTCTCCTCTTTGTTCTGGGAAAAGAGAAACTCACTTTTCCTGGAGGAGAGAGTTTCCTGAAATGTCTCCCACAAACAAGACAGTCTCACACAGAACTGCTGTTTAACTACGAAGAACTGCACAGTTTAGATTATACCTGAAAATAGAGTATCAAATACCAAATCCCAGCCGCCTTAGAGGAAGCCTCCACTACCTACACGTTTCATTCTTTCTTTGTACCTCAGCAATAAAGAGAAACAGAGATTGAGGAACAGCTGAGTGCAGTATTGTTGTACTGCATTCAAACATGTATAGCCCTGCACCAGCCCTAATGGGGTGAATGTGCAATATGTGTTTACATTTGTAAAACACAAGCTTAATTTCAACCCTAACCAACAAAGATGAATTCTATTAAATTGGAGAAAATCTGAGTAAACATCCATCCATGTCTTCTTAGTACCCAATACAGTTACAGCTTGTGTACAGCGTTGTTTCTTAATCAACATAGAAACAAGAGACTCTTACTGCTGATAGTGGTCTAATTAGTTGGTTTATGCTATGAGCATAGCTTTTAAATGTTCGAGCTTTGAATGGGACGTTCCTTTTTAGCACCAGGGGCAACCAAAATAGCCCCTCTTACTTTGCAAGTCCATTATGACTTAAGTTACAGTCCTGTTTAAATAAAGAACGTGATTAAAGTAATAAACCTGAAAAATGAATGTAACTATCATATTACGCTGCCATCATATAGCTTTATATGAAAAAAATTCATATAAAAGCAAACAGAAGTAATTCAGCACACGGGGACTGCTGTTATACCATTGAACTATAATTTCAGAGTGGGCCTCTGAACGTACCCTGTGGAACTTTTGAAAACTAGAAGCGCCATGATGCAATGTTTCTACAAGTGGGACCAGTGGGTTATTTTCTATCATGCACTTGCAGCTGGAAAGCTTTTTATTTTGTCCCCCATGCTTCCAAGTTTTATGCTAATCAGCTGATCAGCCGTTGTAGCAGTAATGTGCAAAGAAGCGAGGCAGCGTAAGCAGCGAACAGAAAAACTGCAAGCTGGCAAACATTTATGTAAATCGTGCACAAATTGATAAAATGATCATGAAAAGCAGGCTTCTTCATTTTTAATGAGGTAGGAAACACATTTGTAAGAGCTCAAGGATACCCACATTAGATTTGATAAGATGACTTTTGTTTGTTTACAAGAAACCTCCACTGGGGTAGCTTTAAGCCATTTAAAGGTAAAACCAAAGAAACAAACAGAACTACATTTTGCCCTGACTGATTCTGTGTAACCCCTTAGGGAAGAATTTTCCAACACAGAATAAATAATGAAAAGATTCATCGTTACATGTCTGCTGACAATTCAGACTCATGTTACATAATAAATACAGTTTGTGAAGTGGCGTCCTTTGAAGTGCTGGGCAGTCTGAAGCGGAAGAGCTTCATGTCCGAGGTCTTTACATTGTGTCAGACTGCGGGCAGGGTGGTGGAGACACGCTGCACTTTGTGGTGTCAATGGTCTGCTGCTGCGAGGCTCCATAATGAGTCCCACTGTGTATTTTCCTCTTTACATCTCAAACCCGGCTGTGAGGCCTGATGATGTGCTTGTTCATTTGTGAACAGGAAGCGCATGAAACAATATGAACACCATGGTAATGTGTACACTTAACCTTTGAACAGCAGTAGAATCGAGACGGTGCATTACATTGTTTCTAAATCATGTGTTTTTATTTTATGTGCATCCCATCAGAGAATGGTGCAACAAGCACATCAGTACATGTGCTGGTCGTTTGGTCTTCTTCTCATCTCTTTCTCTTTAAGCTGCTCCTTCATACATCATTTGAAATGCACCGTCTCTCTGCTATATGCACCCATGTCACGTTGCATTTCAGCAGCTACATGTTTATCACAGCAATCCAGGTTAATTCCAGCGGACTCGCGGCTGTGTGGCAGTCAGTCCATTAGGTCTTGCAGGACACTGGTCGAACGCAACACCCTATTCCGCCTGTCCAATCCCCTAAATCCTCTGGAGTGCTTTGTGCTATTGGCTGTGCCAGTGGAGAGTGAAAATACTGTGGCTAATGCCGTAGCGCCATAGCACCTAATATCCCCGGCTGAGGCAGGCATGGGTGGGTTGTTATTATCTAACGATGAATTTTAGAGTTGGGAATTGAGGCCAAGGTCGGTGGATTGAATGGGATTTGTGGTCAGTAAAATGTCAGTCTGATCCGGGCATGGAGCCCAAACATGTGACGATACATGTGTACAAACACACACCGTGAGGATACAGGCAAGCTCGCTCTGTCTCTCTTTGAACATAAATGCACAACAGGTTACAAAGCAGAGGAATGCATCCGCCTTTCAATGACACACTACGATCACACGAGCTTCTGCCTGACCCCCAAAGAAATGAGCATAACCTGCCTTCAAATTCCTTTTAAAACTCAAATGAATTCATCTGTTTTAGTGCGTAGACTATCAAGGACACTTAAGAGACTGTTTTGGATGATGGTGCAAGCATAAAATCAGCTGAAAAACTGTTCAAACTTTCCTTTGATCTACTCATGCGTTTCCTCTCTTACCTCATACTCCACGTACTCCTCCTCCTCCACCTCGTAGGAAACGGTTTGGATCTTGACGTGCTCGCCGTCTTCCAGCAGCTTCGCCTGAGGATCCTCCGTGCCGGGCGTCTCCGCCCCCGTCGTGTTGGACGCCTCCTTCGCCTTCTTCTCCGTGAAGGTGGTCTCGCAGCACTCGCTTTTGTATTCCTTAGCCTTGATGCTGCCGCTGTCCTCCTTGTACAGGATGAAGTTTGGCCTGTAGAAGGCCTCGACCGCCAGGTGCAGCGAGGTGGCGTCCAAAAGCTGCTGAGATTTCACCTTCCCGTTGGTGTTACAACTTCCTGCGCTCACTACGTTGCCGTTACTCACCTTTCCTCCACCTTCACCTCCACTTCCAGCAAAGTAATTGATAATATTTTCCTGGTACTGGTTATTTGGGAAGTCGCCCCCATAACCGTTGACCATGTGCTTACTGTTTTTGTCCAACAACGGGTTCTGGAGCTCACTGAGATTCTCCATAGCAGCAGGGGTCAAAAGGTGAGCGGGTGGAGCTTCTCACTGCAAATGGGACAGGCGGACCACGACGGGATGTGCTCCTTAATAGCGTGCGTTGATGTCAGTAAAAGTCTTAATGGCATTCAGCAGTCGGCACTCTGAGATCTAGAGAGGAAACAGAAAAAGAGCGAGTTGTTAGATTCAATATAAGAACTCGAGGAAATATGTTATTTGACGTCTACCAGCAGGCTACACTTTACCCAACACATGCTCGCATAAGATCAAAGTTTAGCTGTCGTTCCCTCGGCAGCTACAACTTTTACAGCATCACTCTTGTCAGGAGCTGCCTCCTGCAGATGATTCAATTAATTTTAATTTACCTCCTCACTGTAGACACCTAGAGTCACACACACACACCGGAGCAGTGACAGCGATACATCAAAGCGCTGTCATCAACTCAGAAGAAGTTTGATTGCTAAGCTCCATTGTTTGGGTTTTATTGGGTGTCATTAGCCCTGCTAACAGATATGGATCAGTTGAGGTGTCCTACACCTACAAAGCTCAGGGGATTTCAATCTGTCATATCGTTGGAAATATATGGCTGACATTTATTCTGACATTAGTTTGACATTGGCTGCAAATTGTGAGAGGAAATGAGTGAAGTTAAAAATAGATTGAAGAAGTCAAAAACAGCAGGCAGATTCTTTTCTCCTAACTTAAAATTGTTTTAATGATGTCGAGTTAAACGAATTCCTAGACGGATATAAATCATGTTTAGGTCTTCAGTTGCTTAAATAATCGACATCTTTATAGCCATTATTGTCTTCCACACATTAAAAATGAATTGGGGATATTTGCAACACAACTCGTGAGGATAGGGCCTTCAATGAAATCCAGAGACACAACACAACCATGCAAATATGGTAACCCTAACCCTAACCTTATGGTAACAGCCTTTAGAACTTGCATAAGTAAGCAAACAATGTTAAACCTCTATACTACTGATGCAAACTCCCTACTGGCAGGCCTCTCTGCGTGCACATTCAAACCTCTGCAGATGATCCAGAACGCAGCAGCACCACTGCTCTTCAATCAACATAAAACATCACACATCACTCCACTGCTCATATCCCTCCACTGGCTCCCAGTCGCCGCTTGCATCAAAGCTCTGCTGCTCGCTTACAAAACAGCAACAAATTGGCTCCTGCCTACCTGAACGCCCTCACCCAGGTCGACACTCCGTCCCGCCCACTACGCTCTGCCAATGAAAGGCGCCTGGTGCTCCCATCACAACAGGACCCTAAGTCGCTAACTAGACTCTTCTCCTCAGTAGTCCCTCGGTGGTGAAATGAGCTACCAAACTCCATCACCTGCTAAAGACCCAGCTCTTTCATGAACACCTCTGCACTTAATGATACAGATGCTATTGATGATAATGATATTCAGGATGATGATTTTGACTTTGTTGATATTGCTTCTGTGCACTTCCTGTCAGCACCTGCATCCGGTCACACATGAAGCTGTTTGTAGGCACTTACTGACTTGCACAGAACAACCTGATTCATGGGCCTAAATCAGCTTACTTTACATTTAAGTATCAAAGCCAAACCATCAACTGTTCCTCCAAGCTATTTGCTTCTCAGTTCTCACCCTTAACCTTTGTCTGATTAATCTGTGTTTAGAAATTACATGCCAAAAGCAGATTACTTCTCGGGGTCCTGACCCCAATCGAGCATGGCTCCCTTACTGCACTGCTGCCCAATAGTTAAAGAGATTGTATTTCCAGTTGAAGGAAACAAGATTATACAAAATAATAATACAATAGCAGGTTAGATGAAATGGATAATAGCTTGTTGGTACACAGGATAATAATGTTTAAACACGATTGTCTTCGATTTTTCGTGTATGTTCTTTATACTTTAGCTCATCATTGTCTATAACGTCTGCTGACTCGGATCCAGCCAACATTTTTATCTCACATTTTTGCAAAATCATGTGTCATATATTCATTTTAAGTGAACGAAACCAAGACGTTCCACGAGAAGCTCAGGAGATCATCAACGAAACGCCTAATCCTCAATCACTTTCTAATCATAACTTGCTTCTTTCAATCTTTCCTCTTATATATCTACTTGTCTTACCCCCCCCTCCAACATAGGCTTCATATTTGCTACACTTTTCATATTTTCTGCCCCATGAATAAAATATGACCCTTATGCTCCTGGGCTTCCTCGACTGCAGCAGGCACCGGACAGTCTACAAAGTTTTCACGGTTCCTCCCCCCGTTGGACCTCCTGCGTCTGAATGTGCTGACGCTCTTGTTCCACCACCCGTGCGCCCTGTGGTCCACATGTAGCTCCGGGGGCACGCACACTCGTGCACTTCTTGGGTTGGTTGACTGAAACTGTGAGTACTCACAAATTCTCATGAAAAACTAAATAAGAGCAGGTGCTGAGTTTGCGCTCTACTTAGGATGCTGCACACACTTAGGAAGGACGGCCTCTGGCATCTGCCTTGCAGGTATTTTAAGTGTCCTTAAAACACTGCACTCCTGCCAACTGCAAGTGGTAATTTGTTGCAGAAAATTAGCTGTGACCTCCTGCGTGGCGTTGATGAATAATCCAAACTGATTTAAAGGACATGAACTGAATGTGCTTTATTAATACATTTGAACTGCTTTCTATGTATTGGTTCCAACTGGGTGCAAAGACGCTCTTACATAACTCCCCCCAGATTCCCAGAGTTTCTGAAATGTCAGAAAGCGTTTTTTTCAAATCAAAGGAAAGCCACTTTGGTTAAATGGGCTACAAATAGCATTTTAACATCAATAAATCACCACTTCATTAAAACTGAAGCGCCAATGTGATTAGCATAATCACATGAGACAGTTTGCCAGAGGACAAGCTACTTCTAAAGCCACAGTATAGAAATTGGGCTGAAAGAGGGACTACCTCAACATAAAAGCAGCATGTTGCTCTTCAAAACAGATTTCATTAAAACAAGAAGCATTAACCAGGACTACTGTTTTCTCCCATTCATTAACATTGACCTGTTTCCCCGTAGTAATCAATTCTGACAGGTATTAGTCCTTCTTTAAATTACTCCACGATGATAGGGCTGAGTATTTAAAAGCTCTATTCTAACTCTGGGGACCATCATCTGTTCAACAGTGTGAAAGTACCGTGTAGGGCACACTGATGGTTTTTACACATGTATAAACACAGGTAGAAAGTAACCAGCACAAGGACAGATTCATGTACACGAGGCAGTCAATGTGAAAGGCTGCAGGTAAACAGAGATGACAACTAAGTAGAAATGGTCGACATTACCGAGCTTCTTTGTGCACTGGTCAGGTGCATTCATAAAGAGCAGGTCGCTGTAACCCAATAAAGGCACAAGCTCCTGATATGAAGTGTTTTCTAGCCTGGAGGGGAAAACAGGATTTAATTTTTTGAAAGATGCGTCTCCATCTGCTCTCATTGTACAAAATTGTAGCCAAAATACCCCCGCAACAGCGCTGCCATCCTGCGATCGTGACTTCATTTGGAGCCAGAGCTGCGCAGAAGAGATCGGCGGGTGGAGTTGCCGTAGCCACTTCCGCTAACCAAAACACACACTTATCTTACCACAAAAATCCGGCAAAGATCCTGCACGTCTGCGTGTTTAACAGCAGAACAGCTTGTGTCGGTCTGAAGCAGACGTTCACAGATATGTAAACTTCAATCATTGTAGTGATTGTTTTAGTTACGTCTCCTCTCGCCGTTCCTTCTCTACTCTGCTAATCAAGAACAGATCGGCTGCAGAGCTGTCAATCATTCTGCAGCCAGTCAGCAGGGGGCGCTCGAAATGTTTTGGCTTCACTTTTAGGGAGCTGTCATGTTGTCCATCTTTTTATACAGTCATGAATATAACTAGTAACGTAAGTTGTATTACATGTACAATGTGACCATTTAAACTTCGTCCCCTTTAACAGTTAAGATTTGCTGTTTCATCTCACCGTTTGAAAAAAAGCATGAATTTGGATTTGTCCGCCTTCAACACCAGTTAAAGTAAATTTAAATGTGACTAAACAACATCAAAGGCAGACTGACAGATAACTATCATCTGTGTAAAAACAGAATGCAGCATTTGATTATAACTATCACAGAGGTAAGGTTACATATATGGTAAAGAGCAGTGGTCCTGGTATGGAACCCTGGGGCACACCTTTTGATACAGGGAGGAAGAAAGAGGGGACACATTGTGTTCTAGCTGGCAGGTAATTTGTGAACCAACTGACAGCACGCTCATATAAACCAATATTTTGGACTTTATCTGCCATGTAAGTGCGGTCGACCGTATCAAACGCGTTTGACAAAACAAGGATAATTGCTGTAATAATAAGCATTATTCCAAGCATTTCCCTGCTACTGTAACACTGCTTCCCAGCACGAATGCTACAAGCTGACAGCGGATTACTTCTGGTGTCATTACTAAGGGATGCTCTGAAAATCTTTTTGGTGTTGTAATGCTTCCAAATTTGTTGCTGCTGCTGCATGATGGTGCAGGGCAGGCTTTTTTTGGTTAATGGGGATGTAAGTGTGAATAAGCCGTTTTAGTGCAAGCTGAGTGATGTAGGACACTTCACCAGTGAGGATGAATGTCATAGAAATAACCACCGCTCTGTGTGTTGATGCGTGTGCAACATTTGTTTGTGGGCGTTTGTGTTTTGTGCGTGTGCGGCTGTGAGTAAATATACATGTGTACGAGTGGGTGGAAGTGTTTGGGAGAGAGTGCGAGTGTTAGGAAGAGACACAGAGAGAAGAAGAGAGATCATACTTATATGCGATTCTCTGGTTGAGTGCGTTTAGGCTTCGCTGGTAGACAGCGGCGGCCAGGAGGCATGAAGAGCTGGGAGGTACCGCTGAAAGGAAATGAGGCAGAGCAAACGCTGTTGCAAGGAAAACAATTCGGCATGACAGAGACGCGAAAACACAAGGCCTGTGTACTGCAGTGTAGGAGCACCCAGAGGTGCCTGACAAGGGACTAATAGATTAGCAAACAACCTGTAAGCATCCAGGTACGCCGGAGTAAGAATGAGACGGCGGCATTGCTAACATGCCAGCCATGCTGATATGTCTGCAACCCCATTAGACTCCAGTCAGCACACTTTATTTCCCTGTGTCAGCCCGATGCCAATCAACCTCGGACCTCTGACCCTGAAGCCGAGAGCGGGTATTATCAGACAGGCCTCGAGGCCAGCGGGGCGGGATGCAGCTGAATACCAATGTGTCTTATCTGTCGGCCATGTTTACCCACCCATTCCATCCAGCGTCTGTCTCTCGCAGCTTTTCCTGGATACCTCCGCTCTGTCTGTGCGCTCGACAACAACAGCTTCATCTTCCTGTAATTTGATTTCGAAGGCAGTTGCTGCCGTATAATATGCATAATCAGGGAACACCAGGTAGTTATTGATGATCACAGATGCGGATAATGCATGCATTGCAGAAAAAGTCCCAAAGCACATTTGTCAGTGAACCTTTCCCCTGGCCTCAGCACATGAAAGTCCACTGACAGATTAAGCGACGGGAAAAGGATGGAGTGAGTAATGGGCTTAAAACCGTATTGACTGATCCTTTTATGGACTATTATCATCAAAGGAGACTGTGTAAAAATGTCATAATCCACTTGAAATTAATCTGAATCCTGCTCCTGTGTCAGCAGCCCCGGCTGATAGTCTGTCCCCGCTCCGTCTGCGTGTCTATCTGTGGAGCTGATAAAACATTAAACCCTCGGCGAAGGAAGCTTCCGCTCTCCTCTGGACCCTTGTCTCCTTGTCTCCTCGCGTGTACCACCACACTTTTATCACTCGGCTTAGTGTTTTCCACACCTCCCTCAGATGATTCAAAGTGCTCATTGATGTGTAAATCCTCCATTGAAAGTCTCAGCCACATGTGTTTGAATAATTCAATGGGACGTTGCTGTCAAAAGCAGCCATGTACACTGTTGCTACTGAGGTTTGTTGTTCGAGAGAGGACGGGGAAAGTTGTCTTTATTGTCTATTTATGGCAACGCACATGATTTAGATGCAGCTTGTTATTCTTTTGATAGGTAGGTAGGTAGATAGGTGCAAAAACACCTCAAACCAGACAAGTCGGTGAAAAAAATTCGCACTGGATTAAGTCTGGAATAAATCTAATAAAAATATCTGTTTGTCCAAATGCTCTGCTGAAACTGTGAGTTGAAAAGCAGCTCCTTGCCTGCTGAGGCTTTTTCAATCTATTAGGGATGCAGCTCAAGCAGAGATGAGACCTGACATCACTTGTGCCTTACCAATTGTTGCAGCCAACAGGGGTAGATGAGAGGGAGAAGGTGGGGATTGATAGCTCCGTGAGTGTGTGTGTGTGCGCGTTTGAGAGAGAGGATTTAGCTTCTTGCTGCGTGTCACTTTATTTTGAAAAAGCTGCTACACCTTCAAACCTGTTACCACCTTTAAAATAAGACCTATTTCCTGCATTTAAATTGTCATAAAGCTGCTATTCAGACTCTGAACCACTCCTTATCCTGCCCTTATGTTATTTTTTCGCAGGCTTTCTTTGTTTACAGGGTGACACATGTTCCTGACAGCACTCTCTGGCCACACATGTTTTGTTCACACGTTTTCTGTATACAGTGCAGAGCACACGGAGACTTGATGACTTCATGCTACAGCATATCTCCAGTCACAACACACACAAAGAGGAGATGGATTGCTGCTCCAGCAGACGCAGGTGGGAAGTGTGTGCAGAGTTCTTCATCAACAACACACACAATGCATTGCGACACTTCACTTTGAGTATCTCAATTTAACACTGGGTAGTGTTAAAACATATTTAACATATCCATTGCTATTAAGATAATTAATGTGATTTTTAAAAAACGTTTCCCAGCTTTAAACGAGATTTACGCGTGATTTTAAAATAAAACTGAAGAGATGTTTTTAGCTTCGATGGACGAATTTATTTCCTACCTTAAGTTCTTGACAATCCAGATATTGTTTGGAAGGTGCCAACACTCGCTTGTTTCCGCCTGTACATTATGGCTGTTCTGCTGAAGGTGTCGCCCAGGGAAAAAGACATTTCTCCGACTTTCTCATTTTCAAGAAATAGCAAATCATTTCTGGCGAACAGGTCTCCGCTCGGCAGGAAAAACACGCACACACACACCACCGTCACAGCTCGTAATCTCTCTCTCCTCTATAAACATGAAGGTCTCTCTTTCCCAGTAAACCGTTTACCTTGAGAGTCGACTGAAATGTAGTCGCCTTCGGAAAGTTGAAACAGCCTCTGTGGGAGAGAGAGAGGGAGAGGGAGAGAGAGAGAGGTGCGTCCTGGTGCGGGGAGGTTCGGAGGGAGGAGGAGGAGGAGTGCAGTCCGATACGCTTCGCGACGCGCGTAAAAGGGAGAAAGCAGCGTCCACCCTCCCTGCATGCATGCGCTTACTCTCACTGAATACTTCCAGTGTGAGGAAGAGGAGCTTAATGTTAGAGAGGCTGTTCTGTCTTTTGTTTTTATTCCAGGCAGCAGTATCCAAAGCCTTATCATGCAGAAGTGGACAACTAGACCTCCATGAGGGTTAAATTATGCCTGTTGCGAGCTTCTGATGATGAAGTGGCCAAACGACAATAATGTCAGAGAAAGCACTTGCTGACATTTTTGCGCCACTCAAATTAGTCCCTCTAACTTTCCTAAGGACCTGGAGGGAGAGCCAAAACAATTACATTTAAAGGACCCCCAAGCCCATTTTCTTAATCAGCTTTTTATGATGAGCGATGAGGTCTGACATGATCACACAATCTCCTGCCAACGTTTGAACACTTCTGTTTATTTTACATGACAGATTTCTGCCAATGTGTTTTCTCCTTGCTGCTCACTGGTTAAAAGTGGGCGTGGCTCAGTTGGATCGTGGTGATGTCATCTTTTTTGAAGTACCAATCAGATTTCTGCAAAACATCTGAGGGGTTGTTTTTCTTATCTTGTGATGCCCCTGATCAAACCCAGCACACAGCACTGATGATGCAATTAGGTTGAGATTTTAGTGTGTTTTATTTTAGTGGCATTAACTTAGATTGTCCATGAATATTTAATGTTATAGATTATGTTAAGATATGAAACTAAATTTTCCCTTGTAATGATAATTATTCCCTTCCTCCCAACTAGTCATTCACTAAACCCAGTGAGCACCAGCTGGGATTTCAACGTTGAAATCTGGTTGAAAACTGGTTGAAAACTGGTTGAAAACAAGGTGAAATCAGGTCTGAATGTCTGACTGTGCGTTCACACCGAGAGTTTGACCGCTGGATCAAAATTTGCGTTTAAATAACAGGCGAATATTCGCCCTTCGCTTCCAGATTGGAGGAGAGGAAGCGGGGCTTATCTCCATGGTTACCAATGGCGTCAGGAGAATCTTGAATCTTTTAGCTATGAAAGGAGGACAAAAGTGATGATTGTAGCTGCATTTCTCTAAAATCATTTTGTAGCAGTTGGTTAAATGCAGTCTACACAAAAACGTAATTCCAAGGAAATTAATTTTTCATACAAAAATCAAAAACTGGGCGCTTTATAGGCTGTGTGATACAAAAGGGTTCAGAGACATCGTAAAGGAAGCCGTGTTAAACATTCCCCACAGAAGAAGAAAACAAAAGACTGCACATGCCCAGGTACTTCGGCTGTGCAGCTCTGACTACGAAGGCAGAGCGACCCCTGGATACTGACGTAGTTCATTAATACCTGACTGAAAGATAATCCTGGTGGCTGACAGTGATGAGCGCTGGCCTTGAATGCAGCGCTCGTGTGATTGAATCCAACTCCACCCATGTTTGGGGAAAAAAAATCGTGGGCGACTGTGATGCACGGCTAACTTATTCAATCATTTTAGCCGCTATGCGACTTGAAAATTGCCGTTGATATGTGTGTGAATGTGTGATAGAAGCAGGTGAAATCTGGTCGAAACAAACGTTGAACCAACGTCTTCAAATAGTCGGTGAACCAATTTTGAGCGTCTTTTCAACGTTGGACATAGTCGTCTTTTAAACGGAAAAATGCTCACTGGGAATGCAGCTATGACAATCCATAAATCAAAAACTAGTCACCTATGGACCCATTCTAAATTCCCCACTCTTGTAAAAACACTTCAGAGTCTGATTGATTAAAAAAAACAAACTTTGAAATAGCCGACCTGCACACTGCCAGTACCTTATTATTATATAGACGCCTGACCTCCTGTAATCAACTCTATTCACCAGTATATAGCCTGAGTGGTCTCCTTGAACCTGCCCCATGTTGATGATGACCTCATCAAGCTTAAAGTATGCTATTAGCTTAACTAGTTTTACCCTAAAACTACATAAAACATATATAGTCATAATGAATTTGAAAGAACTCTAATCAACCCTAACTTTCAAAAAAGATGACTATTTTGAGTGTACTTTAGATTTAACGCTAAAGTACATTGATTGATTCAATGTACAGCTCTGGTCTTATCTTGAACATCTCCTGGTTACTGGAGTGTGCACTGTACAACAAGCAGCCCTTGTCACAGTAATGTAATAAGGAAAACAGATGAGTTATAGGCAAACGCAATTCCTAGGAAACCGATGACAACAAACATAAACAGAAATAAACACACGCCATAGGATGTGACGAAAAGGCCTGCCTATATTTAGCGTCTTTGGAGATTTTCATTACCGTGTTTTGGAGTTCAAATGAGGCAAGACATCATTGCACAAGAGTGCAAATATTCCCCGGATATCTCCAAAAGAATTTAGAGCGATAGGGAATTCTATTAAGGCTTGTGTGGAAATGAAAACGGGGGAGTGCAGCAGTTTCCTGCCGCTGTGCTGAAGGACTCCGCTCCATAAATGTAGTGTCACTTTCACTGCTGTAATTTCACTGCCGTTTTTATATTTAGAAATGTGATGTGATTATAATAAGCCGGGCCTGATGTCACTGCAGTGTGGACCAAAATATCCTGTTTGCCCTAATATTTTGATGATGTGGAACACTAATGTATGTAGAAATATTAATAGAGTGGGATTTAAAGACTATAACTCTTGAATAGGTGTGGTTTATGCTCCTGCTGTTAAATGAAGGTCACTGTTTAAAGGTTGGGACAGCCTTGGCGGGGTTAATACGAGGTTCAAGTGGCTCATTTAAGTGAATGAACTTCAAAAGGTAGCAGGAAGCAGGCCTGAAATCCCATATCATTATCTGGGGTCTAACTCCTTTAACTGCGCGTAAGTGGAGTCCACGATCTTGTCATTTTGATCTTTCATGAGCGAGCTCGAGAGCTCCTCGGCACTGACTCTTCCCTTTCCCTTTCATGTGTTGTGCTTCTGGCGTTTGAACTTGTGCGCTACATGGAGCAAGGCGGGGGAAAAAGGTCAACAAATAGCCTGATAGTGAGATGATCAAAAAATCGCCTTGTAGCTGCAGCGATCATTCCCGAGGATGACCAAAGGATGGGCAGACACAGAGGGAGGCGGCTCTGACGGGCTGTGTAATAGCCAAACACTGCTCACACCTCCATCTCAACAGTTTTCCCAATACGCCGTCTGTTTCCACCCTGCAGCGCTGCCTCTCCGTCTCTCAATACTTCTGTTTTCCATATTGTCATCTTCTGTCGTCTTTTTTTCCCCCTAACTCAATATCACTGCAATCATATCTGACAAATAGATTCCGATCCGCTGCCCGACTGCACTCTGGACCTCATCACAAACCCATCAATCACAGATATCATACACAGCTTCGCTCCCTTTTCTCACTCCTCTTGTGTTGAACCCAGCCTGACCACCGAACCGCTCTCACACCACAGAATTCAGCAGAATCCTCCCCTGCTTTTTCAGCTCGCCGCCATACCTTCAGGTCTGCCTTGCATCACAGATGAGCCGCGAGATCCAATTTGTTTGTGTTGAGATGACTCCAATTCCTTTGCCACAGAACATTAAGGCTGCAAATGAATATCCCTGGGCTCAGCGGCTCACAGGTCTGTTTCGAGAGACAGGCACACTGGGATAATGGCAGATGCATGGTGGGAATTCTATAAGACCTGAGGTACCTTGTCTTTATAAGCCCTTTGTCTCCACTCCCACTGTTTTCGTCTTGATTTTCCCTCATGGTTTCATCTCTCGCCTTAAGAGACCTTCTCCCAGTTGAGATAAGAAAGTAGAGGGCTCATCTGCAGCGTCGTGCTCAGAGTTTCAACATCTGCAGTCACTCTTCAGTCACCTCTCAGCAGACGTTCACAGGGACGATCAGAAGGGAATACAAATGTGTGATGAAGGAAAATAAAGTTTCGAGGATTTCTGACTTGTAGCTGAACCTGATTGCCCCAAAGGCCACCATGCTTAAATAGCAATGAAATTATTGGACATACATGTTCTATTCAGTGGCCAAAGACCAACTTCTTCTGGCCACGTGCTATCAAGCCATGTTAATGTTCATGCATCTGCATCAGGCATTACACAGTGTTAATATTGTATTAAGTGTTCAATATATCTGTTGTATTGATTTCCCCATTTGTTCCACGTACATTTGAATTGACACATTAAGCGTAATAAATCATATATGAATCACACGTCGTTATTAAAGGAAGTCACAGCGGGATAAATGTGCTGCAGGCAATGATGCTGAGGCCAGCCATCTGTGCTTGAACAGAAATATTCATGCTTCTTTGCATAAGATGCATACGTTCAAAATATACAGAGTGTAGCTCCCTGGTGAAATAATGTTAATATATGATTATTAATTGTCAATTACATTATAATACATTTTCGAGTAATTTTGACACTTTAAAAGTGGAGACTTAGAAGCAGTCTTTATGCTAAGCTAATCTTGTGCTGTACGGCTGCACACTGTCTTACCAAGACTTAGAGGACACGATTAATATCACTCTTACATGTTATGTTGAATAAAAACTAAGCAAGGTAAAGTAGCTAGTTAGCTTAGCATAAAGACGACAAACATTGGAAAGCAGCTGACCTAACGTACCAAAATGCTCTGTTTGCCTACTAGAACAATGAAAATTCACTACATAATGAGATATAGTTTGTTTAATCCATAGAACTTGAAGTCTCATGTGGGTTCATGTACCCGACTATTTCTTGGCTGCAACCAGAAACGTCCAGTCTTTTCTGGCTAACTCCCATCTTTCCAAGGCCATGACATATACTGCCACATGAACACCTTTACAACAGAAACTTGAGTTTCTGTGTGGATTAAACAAAATAAATATTAGCTTAGTTAGCTTTAGAGATACCGTAGCTGGAATTATTTCCTTCAGACGGAGCCAAGCTAGCCATTTACCCCTGCTCCCAGTCTTTATGCTAAGCTAATCTTGTGCTGTACGGCTGTACATCTGCACACTGTCTTACCAAGACTTAGAGGAGACGGTTAATATCACCCTCACGTGTCATGTGGAGTAAAAACGAAGCAAGGTAAAGCAGCTAGTTAGCTTAGCATAAAGACGACAAACATTGGAAAGCAGCTGACCTAACTTACCAAAATGCTCCGTTTGCCTACAAGAACAATGAAAATTCACTGCGTAATGTGATACAGGTTGTTTAATCCATAGAACTTGAAGTCTCATGTGGGGTCATGTATGTGACTATTTCTCGGCAGAAACATCCTGTAATGCTAGCTTAGCTTGTAACTTTACTAGGGCATGTATTCTGCCACATAAACACCTTTACAACAGAAACTTGTTTTTTGTTTGTTTCTGTATGGATTAAACAAAAGACAATTTAGCTACGTTAGCTTGTACTGGTAGTTTGAATGATTACCTTCAGATGGAGCCAAGCTAGCTGTTTAGATTAGCTAACTGGAAGCAGGGGTAATCAGCTGTATGGCTGTACATCTGCCCTGCTGACTGCAGCTGCATATTTACAGAGCAGATGTGAGATTGGTATCAATCTTCTCATCTAATTTCCATCAAGAAGGCACATGAGTGTGTTTCCCAAAATCTCTTCACAACATAACACACAAAACAACAACAAAAAACACGATATACCACAGCTGTAACTTCTAATCTACTTACTAATCTATAAGCAGCCCTGCAATGCATTGAGAAGAGTTACTTAGTGGTATATTAAATAAATAATGTGTGTAATAATCTGTATACATGGCAAAAGTTCCCCACAGTCTGCTGCATGTCGTGTTGAATTCCAGCTGAATATATTCCTGACCCTCAGGCTAAAGTGTTGTCTCATGATGATAACTGCAAGGTGGGTAGAGTCCAACCTTTTAGTTCATGTGTTTAATGTGGCTATCGCAGAAGAGCTGACGGTTTGAATGCCGCATACTAAACAGAAGCAGCTCGAGGTAAACAAAAAGGAAGTGTTATTGTGGGCTCCCTATGCCTTTAAGCCTTCAGCTGAAGGTAAGATCAGTAGGTAAGAAGATCAGTCACATACACTCGATAGCATGGAGCCTACACACCAGAGCTGCACATTCTTAGAGAAATTCAAGCCGTGAAGAGAGACAGACTCAGTGCCTGCCTGCTACCTACACACCGTTGGCATCCCTCTGAAGTCAGTGCACAAAGAAAACAGTATTTTTTAATTCTTGCTTCATCCTTTTGACTCGAGTCTGTGTTAATGAAAGGCATTTTCTCTCAGTGATATCAACGAAATCCAATTCATTTTTGGAGGTTGCTGTTACTTCGCTTTCACATTCATTGGATTTTATAATCAGAACGAGAGCAGATCACAGCGGCTTTTCAAACAACACTTTGTGTTCTCTGCACCAAACGAAATGGAGAATAAAAAAATGTATGAAAATAATCAAGCTGGAAGTCGAGCCATTCTTCGCTCTGAACACACACTATGCTTTAAAAGGACTTTGAAGGTCTTTCATGAATTTTGTTCTCGTTTGAATATGAAGGAAAAAGCAGATAAGTGGACAAAGCAATGAGGCTGTCACAACAGAGACACATCTCTCCACTAGAACCATGTCTTCTTATCAATACACGGCTTCAGTTTGATTTAGAGGGCTCAAAAATGCTTTGATAGTTTAATAGTTTGTTGGTTTGTTGTTGAGCTTGACTTTTACCAACTTATTGCAGTTAAAAATCATGCAGTACAACTTTTTCTGTCAGAGAGATTATTGTCTTTAAGGATGCAAAAATCCTTTCCCTGTTCTGACTCTACTTGTGCTTTATTTAGAAGTTATAGTTAATTGCTAATACCCTTGTACTTATCATGTTTCCTGTTTATTTTCACATTTAAAATCGTCCTGTGTGAAGAAAAAGAACCCAAGGCCGCCGCATTGAGGACTGTGGCCTCTGTATATAGGACGTACGATTTAACACTGAGCTAAACCGGTGCCCCCAGATGAATAAATTCTGTTGCATGAAAGTGGAAGTAGATATAAAGAGAAGAAAAACCGAGTACAGTTAAATCAGGCATATAGACATACTCAGACTGAGATTAATCCTGTACCACAGAGTCGCTTGTCAGAGCAGAGTGAACATGGCTCGGTTGGTTCAACTGCACATACTGTAGTGCTTCTTCACTGTCGGTTGTTTTAATGAATTTTATTCAAGATAAGAGAATAAAGTACTCAAAGATTTGTTCCCAAAAACTGAATAAACCGTTCCAGTGTGTAACCTAGTTCGAACTACTGTAACCGATAAGGGTAAAGTAGACTGCATATCATATTACAGCCTTTATGCTGCTCAGGAAGAGGAACGTGTAATAAGTATGGGCATAAAGGAGATCAATTTCAAGCCCTAACTATGTTTTCCAGGTAACTCCAGAGAGTCTGACTATAACCTGAAAAATCATTCCAATCTCATAAGGTTCTAAAGCAATGGAAATGTTGTTCACTACTCCAGGACGGATGTGTGATAGAGCAACAACCTGCTGACAGAGAGCGCTGCAGGTTAGCTAAGAGTCAGAAAGCTAACGGTATGCTAGCAAGATCCAAAGTCAATAACATTGCGTGCCTTTAACACAAAGTACATATAATCTGACAGCCTGTTTAGCAGTAAGACTAGCTAGCTAACCAGCCATGTCCACAAATCGACATTAAGATTTTCACAAACAAATGATCGGCCATATTGACAGTAGCGAGTTGAATAGCGAATGGAATGATTGTAAATGTAATCCAAGGTATCAGCCTGAGGTGCCTGAGGTGTTCAGAGGATGGGGCACTAAATAACAAAAGTTTCCCTCTTCACTTTTCAGTTTCTCTTTCTTCAGTTACATCCCTGTCATCAAAGCACAATTTCCCAAAAGGTTAAAAGAAATGTTGAAGTCCCTGCTTGTTGTAATTAGACGTTAGCTTGTGAAAAAAGTAGCGTAATTAGACATTAGCTTGTTAGTAGCATGAAAGGAGCTTGAGTAATAAAATGCCAATGTAGTGTACATTAGTCTGAATGGTATTTGGCCAGCATTTTCCATTAATAATGTGCCATATACCAGATGCAGTGCAAAACACTATGACAGTTCTTTGGGACTAAATCCCACTGATGGCTGCACTCAGCTCATCCTCCTCTTTGATCAGCACCCTCTCCATCTCTATTGCATCACTGCCAGCCTTTGGGTGTCCTATTAAGCATCTCTCTCTGGTTCTTTGATTCCACCACCTGCCTGTGCTTGTTGTGCTGCGCCAAGCCACCACTATTTCAGCCACCCATCAGTCAGCATCTCCGCCTGTATGGCCATGGATAACCCCTAATGACTGCCTTTCAAACACACGCCAAGCCCAGCAGAGAATTCTGAACAACAAACAGAGCCATCGATGTTTGAAAAAAGAACCTCACCAACATATGCTCCGGTCTGCATGGTTGTCGCAGCTCAGTCTCCTTAGCAATTAATTTAACCGTGAATACAATTATCTTAATGGAAATATATAGCAGAGACAGTTCCGCACGCAGCTGGGTATACTGTGCTTCTCGTATTATCATATTTTAAAGTCATCCATTTTTTAATTTGGTGCAGTCTCTTTCATCCACAGGAGACAACTTTCAATTTCTTTAGAGAGCAGAAAAGCTTCTTCTTCAGTGGTTCATCAAACTCATCTCTAAAAAAAGAGTGGTGCCTGTGTGAATACAGGCCTAATTTCACCATCCCTTAGTTCTAAGCCAGCCTCCTGTGGCTGTCTGACTTGATCCTGGATACATGATTGGCAACTGCTTAATGAGGACCTGTGTACCTTTGATTACTAGGCCCCACTAATGAACAGCGTGTCAGTTTTGCCCTATTAACAGAGAATACAGTCCTGGCTACCGTGGATAATCAGTGGAGCAGCGTGTCCAAATGCCAGTCAAAGGCCACAATAGACATTTCATGCAACTCTCTGGGGAAGATTCATATCATCAGATCAGACTTTAAGATATTATGTCTCTGAGGTGAGGCCATCTGCTCGGTGTTAACGGCTGGAACATATGCTGCGGTTGTATTATTGTATTTACACTTCAACAACCTTGCTGACTTCTCTTTTTTCCTGCTCATTTCTCTTTTTTCCTTGTCTAGGCTTGTATTTTCTTGTCTTTGATCAGCAGTGACATACAGGTACATATTTTCAGCTTGCATTAGAGCCAACTGACAGACTGCAGATCTGGCAGAATTTGGAAAATCATTCTTGTACTGAAAGTCTGTGGCCTGAGTAGTCTGGCCTGGGTGATATTCTTTGTGCAATCAATGATTTCTAAAATAATCTTATAGTTACCTAGCAACTTGAGATTGCTAGTGTCAGCAATTTAGAACTGTTGGTATTTTGGCATTGCCTGCCAGTGTTAATTTCGTTAATGAAAATTGATGACGATAAATGTTCATCAACAACCTTTTTTCTATGACAAAGACGAGACGTTGATGAGCTAAAAATAGATTGTTGATAATAAAAACTCGGACGACACGAATGTTTTGTTTTCATTAACGACACTGGACTAAAATGTCATATTTTCTCAAAAGAAAAAACATTATGACCAAATGGTTATGACTTTTTATTGACTTAAACTGGACTAAAATGTTTTGACTTGTCATTCACTAAAAATAGACTAAAACTATTAAGGGTAAAAATCACTAAAACGTGACTAAGACTAATTAGCATTTTTGTCTGAAACTAAGACTAAATCTAAAATAGCTGCCAAAATTAGCACTGTTGCCTACAAAATAATAAATCTTGACTCAATATATAAGTTACCTTTCCATATTGTAAGATGTAGAATCCCTTAATGCTCATCTAAGTTCTTAGTAATGGCCTTTATCTATTGGCCTAAATTGCGTATTCGATCGTATGCAGACGACACTCGGCTTTACCTTGCTTTTAGTCCTAATGATCTCTCAGAGCTGTCTGACCTTGTGGCTTCCCCCTCTCAGGGGTTGTCTTCCAGTATCTTGTGCTGCTCTGCTGTGCAAACACCATAAAATGTTACCAGATTAATATTTTTCTTCAACTGATTGATTTATCTCAAAGCACTCAGGTGCAAAAACATGGATTAACTTGCAATGATTTTCTTACTGTTCTCTTCCTTTTATATTACCACAAATGCACCTTTGGGCTGTCAGCAATTGATAACAGGGAAAGAAAATGAAAATATGAAGAAATAAAATCCACATCTAATGTAGTTTACCCCACTTAGCTCATTTAAAAATAATCTGACTAGATTCTGAGGAACGTTAGGACACTGAAAACTATTGTACGTATAATTATATGTGACGTCGCCATTGTAATCATGTCGTGATTGAGCTGGGATCATAAAAAATGTAGGTTTGAAACTTACCTTCATATTTGTATGAGAAAAAACACGAGAGCTCTCTAACAGTCAAAGTAAACCTGCCTCACATTGGCAAAAAGGTGGTTATTGGAGTTGCCTCCATTGTGGGCAGACATCTGAAGAAATATCTAGATGAGTCAGAATGCAAAATGAGGGACTGCAGCAGGAATATTCACAGCTGAGTGCTGAAGGAGGCAAGGGAGTTTAATCAGCCAAGCCTGAGTTCTGAAACAACACACACACACACACACACACACACACACACACACACACCTGCAGAGACCAGACCAGAGTTACTCCAAAACAAAGCACAGAATCAGGACCATGCTTCACTGGTCTCTAGCTTCAGCTGTCTCTACTGCTCGGCTCATTTTGAAAATTTCATGAATGCTTTACAGACTTTTCTTTATGAGTTTGACATTTAGCTGAATGATAGCTAAATTTATAGATGTAGCTATTTCATCCATCAAAGTCTATGGTAGCAGAAAAGGTTATTTAAACCTACATCTTTATATGTAAGTAATAAGTATAAATGCATAAGGGATAATGTAACCTTTGCAAGGTTGTTATCTGTGATTATCTAGTTTATTACACAGCTTTACTTACGAAATCAACTATTTGAATCAATATATTTATTTGGAAATTATTTTATTAAGTAAAATGAATACATTTCCGATTTCCGTTTAAAAAACAGTCTGTTATACTCACAGTTAGAGCTGCGTGGATAGCATCGGTTAACTCTGTAGCCTTCTCAAAATGAACTAACCTAGCTGTTTTTACACATATTAAAATGAGCTAACCTAGTTACTCACACTTAACTGAGCTAACCTAGTTGTTTATTACTCACACTAAACTAACCTAGCTGTTATTACTCACATTAAAATGAGCTACGCTAACTGTTTTTACTCACATTAAACTGAGCTAACCTAGCTGTTATTACTCACATTAAAATGAGGTTACCGAGCTGTTAAAACTCACAATAAACTGAGCTAACAACTGTTTTTACTCACATGAAAATGAGCTAACCTAGCTGTTGTTACTCACATTAAAATGAGCTAAGCTAGCTGTTATTACTCACATTAAAATAAGCTATTAAGCTAGCTGTTTTTACTCGCATTAAAATGAGCTAACCCAGCTGTTATTACTCACATTAAAATGAGCTATTAAGCTAGCTGTTTTTACTCACATTAAAATGAGCTAACCCAGCTGTTATTACTCACATTAAAATAAGCTAACCTAGCTGTTTTAACTCTAAACTAAATGGAAACATTTCCACTGATGGTGAAGTAAGACCAGGTTAACAGGACCACAGGCATCGGTGCAGCACCTGATGGAGGTTTTCTGTCTCACCACTGTCAGAGTCTGTTTACAATTTCTTCTCCAGTCACCGTCTTTAAACACCACCGTATCCCGTATTGTGTTCGGTTTAATGTTTACTTCATGTGGTGTCTTTGGCTTTGTAGATCTCTCTGTTGTTGCCTACAGTTTTTGCATCATTTAACCTTTATTGCTTTCTATCTGCTGTTTTGTCTATTTTCTTTTTCCTCTGTTAACAGACCAACGTCAAATTTCTTCTTCTTTTGGCGGATTGATAGTGTCAGTTTGTCCTCCAAATTGTGTGATTAGAGCCGCATCCCTAGCAGCGGTCTGGCCAATATTTCAAAACATGAAAGGCATGTCTGCAATTTTCCAATGTGTGACTTTATACTGCTGTTATTATAGCAATGTTATGATGAATTGATGTTGACGTTACGATGAGGCGAAAGCTTGTTAAAGTTTCTATTTTCATAGCATTTCCTTTATATTAAATGATTTGTTAATAATTAATTACTTTGCTAAAAACCAATTTGTTAAATACTGCATAGTTATCACCCTAATTTCTATTCAAAGTTTGTGACCATTCAGTCATAAAGTAGCACGTTTATCTCTTCGGTGCTCTGGGATTTCGTGGTCGACAGAGTTGCCATAGTTATAACAGCACGAACTCACAACTGAATGATATCAAATATGAGGGTTGATAGGAGCGAATACGATTGTGGACATATGCTTCTTGTTAAATCCCCAATTCAATTAAAGCCTCATTTATCACGCCTCATATTGTCTAATCTCTGTGCAAAGAGATACTGACGGCTAAAGGGTGTTATGTGGAGTAATACATTTTTTCTCACTTTGCAGAAAGTGATGACACCCTCCAGCTCCTGAGATTATGACTGAATGACTCAGCCGGAGGTGGATATTAGTTATAAAACTTAACTTGGAGTTACTTTACCGTGTGCAGAGAATCTGGCTGTCAAGGCCTTTTCTCTGTAAATTCAATTAAAATGTCAGACTCTGTGTTGGCCCATGCATAACGCTGTGGTGTATTATATATTTCCTCAGTCGGAGGAGTGGAGCGAGCGGGGTGGGGGTTGGAGATTCAAGTGGTTGCCCTGTAAGTAAATTACTTTCCTCCAAAGCAGCTTGCAACAAAGTGCTCAGAAATGAGGAACAGCAGCAAGAACGTTCAATTAAAGTTTGGTGACTTTTCCAAAGAGGATTTTCTTCTGAAAAAATATGACTTATTTGTCTTTTTCAGGTCTATAAATCTCCTAGACACTAGTGTAAGAGAAAAGCATATAGTTAGACAGACAGATAAAAAGACTTTTCCCGCTTACAACGGGCTAACTCACATACTAACTTCATTATGCATTCCCTGTTTGAAGGTCAATATCATCAAAAAGAAAACACATCAAAACAGGTCATACAAGTTAACTAATCAATAATTAAGTGTGCATGTTGTGTACAAACCAAATCACTTTCATTTTTTCACAGTTCATCTTCGCCTCAGTAGACAGACGGAGACAAAGCACGGCTCTTTGTGAATATTATAAATCTGCCAGTTCTTACAGACGTGCGCTGATTAATGCAGCAGCCAAACCATTAGACCTGTCATGGTGGAGATTTATTCATACCTGTTGTTATTTTTTCTTCTTGTCTGATAACAGGCAGATGTTATAAGTATTCCAGCAGCACCAGCTCCAGGTGTGTCAGAGGTAATCACTGAAATGATCCAACATTATTTCTGACAACACAAACACAGAGTGACTCACATCCTGATGACTATTGTGTGTGAGAGATGGAAAGATGCACGCAAACAGACCCAGAACTGGCCCATCAAGGCTGCCGTGTTCTTTACAAAACTGTTGGATGATCGGATTTCCAACATACTGAGAACTGCAGAAGTCACAGTGTGGCGTAACAGCGTAGTCATACACGTCCCTTACCATTCCCCGCAACTGATGAACAAATTCGGCCCTCAAAGCCAGAAGCTCCCAAAGCTCCAGTCTGCAGACATCCTTGCTATTGTCTTCTTAATCATCCACTGCACACTCGCTCGCTGTCAGTGTTCCCGACTATTACCTGCTGCGTTCACTCATCGGCTCACCCCGACTTCTTGCAGACATTGTACTAGGAGGCTGGCAGGAAAATTCTACAAAAAGTCGGGCTGAAAAATATACATTCACACGTGCAGCCCACCCGGACAACTTTCAGGAGTGCATGAAGTGCATGTGTGAAAGGGGCTATGGACTCATCCTGTGGGGTAGATGGTAGCTCAGTCTAGCTAGCTCTGTCTTAGTCAAGACTTGGCTCAGGAACCAGAGGGTGATGGTTCAAGTCCCAGGATGGACCAAGCATGTAATTTGGGCTGGTAGCTGGAGAGGTGCCAGTTCCTTTCCTGGGCACTGTCGAGGTGCCTCTCTCTCCATTAGTGCATGTCCATAGGGTTCTGTTGTGTGTATTCGGGCTGATGTGTGTGGAGCATGTTTGTGAAAACAGAGTGAAAAACACTGAATGTCCCCTCAGGCATTGATAAAGTATGTCTTCTTCTTCTTCTTCTTCTTCCCAGGAACATGATCTTTGCAACCGTCAGATTTTTGTAAATATTGTCACTGGTGACATTTTTCGCAAAAAGTCATGTGTAGCCAAAACGATAAAGATTTATCATGTGGGGACCATGAATAACAAAATCTCATGCTAATCCAGCCTGTAGTAATACTGAGGATACAGTATCTCGCTCTTGACCAGAGTGAACAGATGGACAGACGTTGGACAGAAGACTTCGTGAGTAAGACTTCTCCCAATGACTGAGATTGATTTCCACAGGTCCCCTCTTCATTTTGTCCTTTTGTCCGCACACAAACGCAGTTTTAGGTCACTGAAAACGGATCTTGTACGGCCAGGGTAAAGACTTTTAGAAGCTCTGTTTCCGCTGTTCGGCTGTTTTTGGCTCGTGACGTCAGGCTGTGCGCTTTTATCTCCATGTTGACGCGTCGCTAATGAGGCGACAGACGTGACAAAATCAGCGATACGTAACAGGACTTTTTACATGTTTACACATATATGTGCAGCTACTCGTCTACTATATTGAGAAACAAATACTTTTTCAGACTGTTGACGATTCTTCTTCTTCTTTGCGTGACCGGGTTATATCGGCGCCTGTTGGTGTGGCCTTCTCATGACAGCGTTTCTGTTGTGTTTTTGCGTTTTCGTTCGGACGAGGAATTTTTATAACCGTGCTTGTGTGGACGGCATTTTTTTTGGTAAGAAAGAACTCAATAATACCCGTGTACATGTCGACTTGGCCTGAGATCTTTGAAAGCTGCATGGTGTATGCATGTTCCCTATTAACAGCGTCTCTCTCCTCTTTGGCCACTGAATGAAACCATTTTGCATCACGCTATCACCCCACATTGTGCAGTTCGTGTGCCGTGCTTGTGAAAAATAACCGGGCTTCAGCTTTTTATGAGTGTGTTCATATTTTCCAGACACTTGAGTTATATATAGTTTCCCCTAAATCAGCACAATAATGATATTTCGAGGTGCGGCCAGAAATAGCCCGATGTTTGTTTGTTTCAGTCAACAGCGTCCCACTCTGCTCCCGCCCTCCAGATTCCACATCCCTGAGCAGGCAGAGGCAATTTTGGCTCCATTATGCTGTGTAACGCCGAACAGGCTAAATGAACACGCTCAGAAGAAGCCAAGCCGTTTAAACGGTTTTACATGTAAGGCTATTTTTGAAACATCACAACATTGTGGACCAAATTGGCCCTTTAAATCAGCTTGTTGTCTCCTCACGCTGTATTCCACCAGTGTTTATATAAACTAGAAACACGCATGAGGTTCAGTCTGCTGTGTTCTCTCTCTCTCTCTGTGTGGCCCAAATAATCACAATAGGCGGTAAATCCAGGCTTTCCTGGGTGACAGATCGAGATTGACAGTGTCTGTTAGCGTCTGCTTAGAATAGGATGTTATGGAAGCGACATTCTTGGCACCAGGGTTTGATGTGTTTTGTTTTCCCTCCTGTCTGGCTCTTTTGTGTCTTGCAGAGCTGCCATTTATAAGAGATGCCTTTTCTTTATAAGCAGACATTTCTCTGAGGAATTGCTACTGATGCAAGCTTTCAGAAGAGTCATTCACCTGACAGTGATGTCACATGTCTTCTTTGTCTTCGCCTCGTTCCCAGCTACAATCCAGATCGCACATATTGTGGCATTTTTTACGCTGCAGAGCAAGTAAGTGAATGATGGAGTCAATAAGATGAAGCAGTTTTAATTGATGAACTTTTGTCACTTTGTGTTCATGCACAATTTAGCACACAACAACACTAATAGAGCACATTAGATATTGAGCATAGCAGACTTTTTGGCACGAAGCTGGTGAATGCAAAATAATCAGACTGTAACTCGAGCGATAAATCAGAAGATAACGGCCGGAGTAAAAGCGTTATCTCTCTGCAGATGCTTTAAAGCTGTCTACAGATTCATGTTTGAAACTGGGTGTGAATAATCTGTCATCTTAGTTACCACTTTTACTTTCCTACTGAACAGATGTTCTGTTTACTTTGGGTACGATTAAAGAAATCAATCCTGCACAGACGATTCATCTGCATGAGCCTTGGTTGCTAAATCATGGACATAATTTCTTCTGTAAAAGACATTTTTCTACAGCCAAGCTGGACATCAGGTTACTGAAAGACCTGTCAGTTTATTTTTAATTTCCCTGTGACATGTCCATGATTAACACAAAGGCTGCGTTCCTGCAAAACCTTTGCAATTGCTTGGCCTTTCAGATGAACCACAGGGGGCGTGTTATGGGAACTGACAGCCTTCTGCAGAGATGAATGAGCCTCCAGTGTTCGGAGTCTGCAACAAGAGGGGAAGAAGTCTCCGAGCAGGGAGATAAAATTAGGCGAGAAAATGTCAACTTCTGTCATGCGCTCGATTTGAAATGCACCAGAGATGTGGAGGTGAGGCTGGATCATGTGCATACACAGCCCCACCCCCACCCCGACGCACACGCACTTTCAGAGTCTCTACGAGGAGTTGTGACTCAGTCAGCTTAATTTTTCTGACATTTTAATTTTTCCAAATCATAATTATTCCGTTCTAAATTTTTAAGAGAAGTGAACTTTTATTAAACAGTTTTTTGTTAATTGCAGTTATTAGCAGTTATAACGAGGTGCAGTTAAAGATATATTCGCCTGCAATGTATCAGCATCATCATATAGCTAATCAATCAATGAGCTCATTAAAATATAAATGCAGGCACAAGAGGAAGACAGGCGAAGGACTATAGCAACAAGTAATGACAGGAGTTATTTTCGTTCTTCCATCTCATAGAGCAAACTGATTACATCATTATAATATTAGCATAAAGAGGGCGGCAATATCCTTGGGACAAATGACTGGGCTCATGAAGCTGTTAAACACACACATTAGGACTAACATGTATTGATGAGGGGCGGGGCTTAAGGGCAAGGAATACTGTGTCATTGCATATTTAGCTTGCTCTCTGTCCACGTACTCTAGTTTTCCATCTCAATGACATGCAGGGCTTTATTTAACATTCACACTAGCAGCGATCGCGCCACAACAACATGTGCTTCAATGTTTAGTTAGTTTGTGATTTTGGTGTTGAGTACAGATCTTGATATACAGAGGATGGGCGGTGAAGGAGGAGGAGGAAGGAGTAGGAGGAATGTGGTGTGCTTGGCTCGTCTGGGAGCATGTACTGGAGAGCGAGCGGAGGGAGACTCAGAGTGGGGGGTCCTGTCTCAGGCGTGATTCTACCCGAGCTGATTTCAGCCCAGACTGAACCTACAGTAGACAGAGACATGGGAGAGCCACTCATCGAAGCCGTGTCTCAATTCAGGGCGCTCCTTCCTTCGAAGGACGCGGTCTATAGAGGATGACTTATTCGTAGCCTGTGTAGACCGCTAAGGCTGAAACTGAAATGAGACGGCCTGGTCTACGGAGGATTTCCTGTATGCGTGTTCCCGCCCTTACCCTTGCATCACATAGTTCCGTTCCTGTCGCCTAGCAACAGGTAGCTAGCGTGCTAACTAGCTTTTATACCTAACTTCCTGTAACCTTTTATTTCAAAGATAATGTGTTTCAAGGCAATGAATCTGTGGATATGTTGGGCCGTGAAGGATGCACCTGCTGGATCCTCTGAAAAGGAGGACGCATTTGTCGGCCGCATCAGAGGGAACATTCAAAATAAGACAGCCTTCGACGCGCCGCTGTGACGCAATCGGCCTTCAAATACACCCTTCGAAGGCCGCAGCCCCTGGATTAAAGGTGTGGTTGAGGCGTGGTCCAGCTCCTGATCCAAAGCTAAAATATGAACTTTATTTATAGATCATTGGTGCTTCCCATCCTCCTCTCTGTTTGTCCATCGGCGGATCCATCGGACAGGTCATCCTCCCACTGTGTGTGTAATATCCCCGGAGGCGTTTCGTGTCTGCAGGAAGAAGATAGCAGGAAAGCTTATGAATCATCTTTAATGAATCGCTGTCCCTCCTCCCCTCTTTTGATTTGTCTCAGTGTCCTCCTCCTGTAATGATTTTCAAAATAAATTCAGCACAAATGAGTCCTCTAGATTCTTTCATTATTATTTCTAGTTCCCCCAAAACTCCTCTAACTTCATCCTCAATTACAGGAGAAGCAGGAGTGTGATATTGTTTAATGATTTCAGAGGCTGCCCACACTCTGAAACCTCTGAAACTCTGTGAAAGTTTAATAAATAGATTGCCTTCATTTGCCTCTGAGACAGTCTGCATTATCGTCGGCATGATAATACCGAGCCTGTGGCTGATATTAGCCTTCCTTGGAGTGTGCGACTGCTCTCTTATGCATCTCGCAAAAGTGCATTACAGCGTTTGAGAGGAAAACAAATGAAAGGACAAAGTGAACCCCCAGAGGATGGAGGAGGCAGAGGGGAATGACTCAGAGGTTGTAGTTGTTATAAGTGGTGAAAAAAGCACTTTAGAAGCTTTTTTATGCGCACTTTTAACTCCTGCAGAACCTGGGGACAATTTTTCATACACAACAAATGCATTGACACACGCTTGGTGTGCTTGCAATGTCCCAGAAACCCACAAACACTATAAACGATAGCATGCCTGCCCTCCCAATCAACTCACTACAGGGGACGTGTTCAAACACCTCTCCCAGGAGGAGAGGTAGCATGTAAGACTTTCACTTCTGGAGTTGCACTATTGATACCGATAAAGCAGGACTGATGCTTCCTGCGTTACCTTTTGCTATCTTAACTTCTGCTCTGCTTTCACCCTCACAGGAGTGGCACTCTGCTCCCTCTCTCCTCCTAATGAGCGCGCGCTCCATCGGATGCCGTTACCGATCCGCCATCAAAGAGAATGATCATCAGCGGCGCACACTTCATTTACCTCCTCATCTCTCTTCCTTACACTCTCTTCGCCGCCCTCTCTCGCTCGCTCACTTCCCCGTTTCGCTCTCGCCCTCTTGTTTCCTCTCTCCCTCCGCCTCCTCCTCTACCTCGCCGCGGCTGCATTAGGCCCACTCTAATCTGTGTGGCAGGCCGGAATGGGATGTTCAATGGCTTTCTCTCCTTTCCTGGCTGAGAGGGGCCGTGTAATGTGCTAATGGACTCTGCGGCTGCTCCCGCCCGCTGACCCCTGCGGTAGAGCATGCAGAGTGAGGGCTCACCCGAGTGACTCCCCCTCCTCACCCCTCCCGCCCCTCCCTCTTCTTACTATCTCAGCCAAACAAGCGTAGCTTCACTGAAGTCTTTTTATAGAGCGGCCATCCACTCCTAAGCTTCCCAGGTGTGAGTCTGAACTCTCTCTGCTGCGTGTGCCACTAATAGGTTCGGATAGATGTGCACTCTGACATAAAACTGTTAAGTAGTAGCACATTATCATCCGTGGCTCTGTAGTGGGCTGTATTTTTAGTCAGGTTATTTTAGAGTGGGAGAGATATCAGGCGTGTGCTGAAAGGGTTACTTCCTGTGAGAAGAGTTTAAGAAGATCTTAACGCACTTTCGGCCACTCGTTCACCCAGAACTCATCTGTTATTAAAGGATAACTTCGGGATTTTTCAACCTACACCCTATTTTCCCATGTGTTTGTGTGTAAGTGACTCGTGGAGACAACGATTATTTAAATCGATCCAGTATTCAGGGAGGGCGCACCGTCCGGCAGCCGTGTAATGAGATACAATCTAACTAAACGGGGCACCGCACATACGCCAATATACAGCCACTAAAAGCGCTTGTTTTTGCTACTGACAGGCTCAGATCGTTATAATAAGTGTCTGACAACACTGTGGCAGCCATGCTACTTTACCTTATGCTCTCTGTTGTTGTCTGTAACCAAGTCTCGCTCAAGGAGAAGTCTCGCGCTGAAATCTCGCGTGAGACCGTAGTTGTTGCAGGAAGAAGGAGAGAGGATTGAGAGAAGACGAAGATGACATAATGATGCAACATCTAATCTAAGCATGTTTTCTTGTATGATGACACATGCTAGTTATTCGACATCATATCTGAATCCGTTTTATTCTGTCGTTTCTCATGCTGGAGAGGCAGCAAACAGGAGCAGCTGCAGGTTCTGGAGGCGAACTGAGGTTACAGCCAGAGCAGGCTAAATCTGTAGCATGAAGGAGAGAGCATGAATTTATAAAGAAGTCTGAGATCTTAATTATAAAGCTGGCTAAGCAGAGTATTGTCACTATTTTTTACCCACTTCATTTTAGGCAGCAAGTCCTCCTGATCTCAGTGTCAGCCTGGCACCTGAACAAGAGGCTTAGCAGTGTGAGTTGAATCTGATGAGTACAGTGTAACCCCCCCCCCATGCATGTGGCCCCCGTTTATGTGCTGAGTGTGATTTTAGGTAGTAAAAAATGTCAAGACATCCGACAGCATTAACACAGTGCAAACAGTTACTTATCAAATTCGCTAAATGTTACATTTTCTCGTATTTAAATTAGAGAAAGAAACCTTCCTGGCTTGATTGCCGTGCTGCTGTTAGACTTTAATTTATTCAATCAAAGCTTTATTTAGACTCAAATCACCGAGGTTTCACATATTTGGAAAGATTTTGAGATGCAGAAAAATGCAGATTAAAACCAATCAGCAGACGCTTTTGTGCAAAGCAAAGATCAAAGCGGGAGGGAACAAAGTCATTAAGTGCCAACAAACAGCTTCAAGTGTGATCAGACACTGGTGCTGACGGGCAGTGCACAGAGGCAATTTGCAGGGTGTTCAGAAGCATCAACGTAATCATCATTAACATCAACAAGGTCGATATCTTCATCATCGTCATGAATATCCTAAGCGACATCAACAACATCCTCAATGTCATCTGTATCATTAAGGTCAGAGATCATAAAGATCATCTGCAGAGGTTTGAATGTGCACGCAGGGACGGCTGCCAGCAGGGAGTTAGCATCAGTCATCGTGTGATATCACGAGAGCCTGTACCAGCTGTTGTGCTGCAAGCTCTGACAGGTAAAACAGTTGCACACTGAGGTGACGTAGTTTGAAATCATCTTGAATTGTTTGCAGGAAATGTGAGTATTAAACTTGAGAGTGTGTTATAAAAACATCTACGTTTGGTGCACGAACACTAAAGAGCATTGAAGCATATCACAGCCAGAAGAGTGAGTTTGGTCCTAAAGTCCAGCAAAGATGAAATACAGGGTGGTGAATGTCCTGTAACTTTTTATAGATAAAAGGGCACAAGTGTTTATTTCGCCTCTTTGTCGGAGACCAAGACCAACCGGCTGTGTGCACAGAATGCAGTGATGAGTGTCATGGGGATCTCCGGTAATTAATCTGAGGGCTGAGTGCGGGGATTTGAGAAAACCGCAGCGTGTCTGTAGATTAAATCTTCTCAATCTCAGGCTGAAAGAAAGACGGCTTTAACTATACTTTTGCTTGAATTCAACAGGAAGCTGTTTCTGTTTCTCTGCAACAGTCTTCCTTCTTGCTGCAGCTTGATGATGATATATTCTATAAGGTGTTTAGATATAAATGATTCATCAGAGAAATGGAAACAGGATTTTTATGCTACACTCTCTCAGTGTATAGACTCAAGGATTGTATTGATTCAGCACTTATGAAGAAAATACTTATCTCACAATCCTGAGAAAGTTTTTAAGCCCATATAAGGAATCAAAGGTATAACTTTGTTGACCTCAGACGTGCTGCTAAACTACAACAGACAAACTTCCTGTGAAAGAGGTGATAATTTGAAACGACGAAAAGATAAAATTCTTGCATCTGCAGAAAAAGTAATGATGGATGATTACAGCGACCCGCACCCGGTTAAGGTTTTATTGTTGTAAAAATGCTTGCTGAGATGAAATGCAGGTGTTCTTTCACCTTAACAGCTCCCTCTAATGTCCTCATCACTTTTAAAGAGCTTTTGCAAACCATCATCACACTTCAGAGCTGGATTTCTGGCTGACTCTGCGTATAACCTTGGAACATCCTATCAGGGGGCTTAAAAGCACCAAAGAGTACTCTGACTACTCTGAAAAGTGTCCGAACTATTTTAGCTCGTCCCCGGAGCCGCTCTGGTGACCGCATGCTGTGCGGAGGAGCAAACAGGGGACTGGCAGCCAGGGGCAGTTTGACATTTTAAGGATAGACGAGGAAACAGGACGGGCTTTGTTTGCGGGCCTAACTCCCCGCTCACCCTAGTGCATGATGTCATCAATAAAACTTGTATATGTTGTTTGCGGATGGTTTTGCCCTCACATGCTTTTATATAAATATATTTTTTAGCATCATTAGGACAACCTGTTCCTGGCCTTTCCTACTAGTTTACCACCTTAAAACAGGAGACCAAGGAAGGCGGTAAACTCGACAGTATTTTGTCAAACCGCAACACCACTTCAGCACCAAGGACAGCGCAGGCTACAAGTCTGTATTCAATCAATGTACAAGCTTTTACTTTCAAGCCAGAAAAAAATACCAACCTCACCTTCAACTTCAGCTGCCTTTTCACTTCTGCAAAAAGATGTACTATGCTTGTTGGCAATTGTGATTTTCTAATGACACCTGGTACAAATACAAGATATACTGAATTATTCCAACAAACTAAATACAAGTTAATGTCCAGCTGTAGCCTACTGTTTTATACTGGAAAACCTTCCAATGACGCTTAAAATGTAGAACCTGAGCAGGATTTGCAAAAGAAAGCTTTTCTGCTTAACCCATCTGTGCAAATAGTTTTGCTCTTCTTCCATTATGCAGCTTTCTAGTCATTTCCCTGCACTTACTAATCCACAACTTGCACAGATCAATGCCAAAAATATAGCACTGTTATAAGAGATGTCAGACAAAATTAATTAAAAGTACAAGCATTTTGGAAAAATCCCTTCGCCCACCGTTTCAAAAATGACCAAGTCGATCTAAACCAAAAGGCCAACAAAGGTCACAAAGGCCTCTTTAAGGACTACCAGAGACACAACACTATGAATGACACAATGACATGTTGCCTTACTGAACAAAGTGATGAGTGTTTTAAATCAGTAAAAATGTCATGTCTGAAAAAGGAAACTACAAAAGTATGATGTGATGTTATGGACTTCTTAATGGTCTCCTTGGTGAGTGTGGTCCCAGTTAATCCTCCCCCCTGCCCTCCCATAAAACCAGCTATTCCAATAACACCCCTGCAAATCAGAAGTTTGTCTTCCCCTTTGACTTGGACTTTTTCATTATCTCATGCGACTGCAAATTGAGCCCTTGGGGGCTCTTAGCTTTAATCTGGCGGACATTCAAAGTGGCATCCAGCAGAACATTTTCCTCCTTTTTAACTCGTTTCATTGACCTTGAGAGACAAACACATTAGCATTTCAAATATGAGAAAAAGCCAACAATTAAAACACTTATTTGAAGCTGATAATACATTTATTTAAAAAAAAATGATTTAGCAGTACATTGTAAGAAAAAATATAAAATTACACAGTAAATAAGATCATTTTAGGGATAGTGGAACTGAAGCTAAAATGTGCAATGAAAATTATACAAACCCACCATGAATGACTTATCTTGTACCATAAATACCCTGTAGAATTTTGGCACTCAAATATGTACAAATTACAAATGTATAAATTACATGAAGCTCAGTGTTAGCGACTGTGCTTTGAAGAATACCATGAGAGAATGGCAACATGATTTTTCAACCATAATGACGATAGAAGGGAGCAAAGGATATACAAAAGACAAAGGTACGTTAAATTGGCGATTTCTATGTCCCAATTAAGTCAAGCAAAAAAAATTTTTTTAGCTAAACTTAAAGTCATGATAAAGTCAATCTAAAGATAAAGCTAAATATAAGCCAAAAATCAAGTTTAAGCCAAGCCAAAAATCAAGCTAAAGTCAACTTACAGTCAAGCTAATAAATAATCAAGCTAAAGTCAACTCAGAGTCAAGTTAAAAAAATCAAGCTAAAGTCAACTTACAGTCAAGCTAATAAAAATCAAGCTAAAGTCAAGCTAAAAATAAGCTTAAGTCAGGCTAGAAATCAAGCTAAAGTCAACTCAAAGTCAAGCTAAAAATAAGCTTAAGTCAACTCAAAGTCAAGCTAAAGTCAACTCAAAGTCAAGCTAAAAATAAGCTTAAGTCAGGCTAGAAATCAAGCTAAAGTCAACTCAAAGTCAAGCTAAAAATCAAGCTAAAGTCAACTCAAAGTCAAGCTAAAAATCAAGCTAAAGTCAACTCAAAGTCAAGCTAAAAATCAAGCTAAAGTCAACTCAAAGTCAAGTTATAAAAATCAAGCTAAAGTCAAAATTTAGCCAGGCTAAATTTAAGATAAACATCTAGTTATGGTCAGGCTAAAATCAATCTAAAGTCAAACAAACAAACAAAAACAAAAAACAGGCTAAATTCAAGCTTCAGTCAAGCTAAAATTTCAAGCTACAAATCAAGTGTAAGTCAAGCTAAAGTCAAGCTAAATATAAAGATAAGGTCATGCTGAAAAACACGCTAAAATCAAACAAAAGCATTCATCTTAACCCCTAACCCTCAAAACCACACAGCAGTTGGAATGTGAGGACACAGGCTGGCAATGACATATTCCAGAGAGTCTTCCAAGTATCATAACAGCATGTGACTATTTTTCACAGTCACAGAGAGACCATATTTTACTGCAATAAGTTTCTATTAAGGACTGACCTTTATGCATTATTCTACCTTCACATGAGCCACCTCTTGGGGACTAGCAGCAAAATGCAAACTGGCTCTGTTGTTTCCACCTCCTACTCTTTAAAGTCACTTTTCACTCCCTGAAGCTGATGTGCATCGAGCCCCCAGAGATGCTCCCCGAGGCCCGTCTGCCCACAAAATCACCTGCTCCCATGGGAGAAGAAGCAGAGCGGATGCAGAAGAAGAAAGGAAGCTGATCTCTGTCTCTCTCCACACTCCACAACCCCTGCATTTTGTTTGTGAGCCAGTTGAGCTTCATTAACGATATGGACCGTGGTTTGTATTTCAAAGCCTCTCGACAGACAGTGTGCCGTCCAATATGTAGTGAAGGACATGCATTCATTCTCTGCTTTTGATCATAGCCCTCAGCATGTCCCTGCCCTCGGCACTTCATGCAAATGTAACATATTGTACTGTTTTTGATTGGGGATAGATGCTAACATAGGTGATTCACTGAAAGGCTGTCATCCAATAGCTTGCATGTTTAAACAAAGTCATGCTCTTGGGTATTTTGCTGTATATATCACAAATTGAATCATTATAGAGCCATAGCAGAAAACTGAAACATAAATAAGTAAAAATCAATTTCTATTTTTGAAGAAACAACGCTCAACGTTATTATAATATCAGAATTGTTCATCATCCTCTCTTTATCCCCCTGTCATCTGTGAAACCCAGCCATCACTCTCTGTTTGTGTGAAGCTCCATCATCTCTCCCCCCCCTCGCTCCCTCTCCGTCCTGTCTCACTGAGCACATTTAAACTGTGGCCGCGGGGAACGTCTGGAGGTGTGAACCGGCCCTTTTAGAGGAGAAAATGGAGTTCACACAAACCAGCTGACATTTACATTCTCTGAGGATCAGGCCGGAGATACTTTTAAAGTGCAACATGCAAGAACAACTTTTAAAAGAAGACGACATTTTGGTTCAACAACTATTTTGGATAGCTTTAAAAGCCAACGACTGACAAATAGAGAAGAGGTCAAAGGTCATATTACCTAGTTTAGATTAGTTGTATATCATGTATACTGTTAAGATTAGTAGAACTATGTTTATATAAATGTTATATGTCTATAAAAAACTGAGTAAATTCCATCATCCATACAAGAATTAAAGCATCTTACATCCAACTTACTCTCTATATTGAGTTGTTCAGGGCTGCACGGTGGTTAATGCCGCCTTACAGCAACTCTGTGGAGTTTGCAAGTTCTCCCTGTGCATGTGTGGGTTCCCTCCGGGTACACCGGCTTCCTCCCACAGTCCAAAGACAGTCGGTGTGTCCGAAACCGCATACTATCATACTAATCATACTAACCGTGACATAAAATTGAGTATGTCATGCATTCCCATCTCATAGTATGCAATTTTGTGTATGCTAGAAATGCCCGGATGTGTACTAGATCAGCCCGGATATTTGAGTATGAAACGGGAGCTCACTGGTTGTACTCAACCGCCCCAAACTGCATTGCGGCTATTCAGCTTCTACTATGGTGGAGATGGACCGGGGATCAGACCGGACATACGTAAACGATTAAGTCACGTGATACGGAGAAGACGGCTCTGAGTATGATGCCACCGGCATCCTAATAGTCAGGTTAGTAGGCAGTATGCAGTACATACTGTTTGAGTATGTAGTAGGCAGTATGTTAGTATGCGGTTTCGGACACAGCAATGCTCATTGGTGACTCTAAAATTACCCGAAGGTGTGAGTGCGAATGGTTGTCTGTCTCTATGTGTCAGCCCTGTGATTGTGATCAAGGGTGTACCCCGTCTCTCGCCCAATGACAGCTGAGATAGGCTCCAGCCTCCATACTTTATGGAAGTGCGATAGATGGGTGAAATGCCTCTCTGAGGTTTGATTCCTTCGAACTTGTGCGTATAACATTGTGTATATTGTACCACCATGTTCCCACCATTTCTATCTGCGAGACACCTGAGGAATTAAAAGTGAAGTTTTCCACATTTCCTCATTGATTTTTTCAGTTAGTTTCAGTTTCATTAGATATGAAGGGCACTGACCATTTTTCATTCAGTACTATTAGTGTCTTCCTTTAGCTGATTTGTTTGAAGGATGGCTGTCTTTGTCTCTGAGTTTATTCCTTTTTTAAATGTCCTTTGGATTGATATTTATAATAAAAATACTGCCTCTGGAATATTGTGCACTGAGAAGTTTCCAGTTCATTCTTTTTTTCTCGCGGTTTAGTCACAATGTCACAAATATTAAGTAAGTGCTGCCTGGTCTGTCAGTGATAAAGTACGAGTTTAAAACCCCCACAAGGCCGTTTTTACAGGTGGATATTTTTTCCATCCTAAAAGGAATATAAAGCAGTCCAATGAGCGGCCTCAGACAGCTTAGACTTATTTTGAAAAGACGTGAGAAGAAATGTGTCTTTCAAAGGACTAATCCTGTAACACCACCTCAGAGGGATTTTTTTCTCTAAAATACAAAGCTGATTTCTGGAATTGAAATGAAACAAATGAAAGCCTGAGGTGGACAGACATGTTACATAAAATGTTCTCAGACAGTTCGGACTGAATCATTCTGAGCAGGTTTCTCTCTTTTGAAAAGATACGACAGGTGACATGTTTTTTTGTTTTTTTTTGTTTCTTCTTTTGAAGCTTTTTCACTTCCTGCCAACAATCCTGAACACCTTTTGCAACTATTTTATTTTTGTGTCTTTCTCTTCTCCTTAAAACCCCTTGGGTTTACGTGGAAACTCGACAATTGGTTGATGACGAAATTGGGTCGAGGTTGAAACCTGACATTGGGTCGAGGTCGAAACCTGATGTTAAGGTCGAGGTCGAAACCCTATGGTGGATTGACGTCGAAACCAGACGTTGGGTCTGGGTCCAAACCTGACGTTGGAATGGGATCTAAACCCGACAGTGGGTCAACATCAAAGTTCAACGTTGGAAAGATGTTTATGGAACTGACCGTTCACTAAGGCTTTGTGAGTCACAGGTGCTCTACTTCTCATTCCTACGCAGTAATCATTAACTTGATGTTTAAAATGACAGCTCAATGATTTCCTCCTTTGTTGTTGGTAATGCCAAACAAGAACCTCTCCCCTTTAATTTCACAGAAGAATTTTACAAAGAGGCAAGACAATGTGTTTGGCAAAAAAACCCCACAATGCTACCTCAGATGTACCTCCCTGTCGAGCACCAGGAGGTTTACTTATTCCTTCAAAGCTGCGTCCACTGTGTTCAAAGGTGTGCTGCGTACCTTATGAGTGCTACACGCAGAAATAATTCCCCCCCATCCTGATAAAAACACTAATGGCTCCTGCATAAACCAAAACACGTACAGTGCATGAACGTGTGGTCCTCGCTTTTGGATGTGGAAATATCATCACCTTTGCCCCTTTTACACCCCTAATCCAGTAGAGCCAGAAAGAGCCGCTAATGTTAGCTTGTACTCTTGTAGCACTGTAGCATCGAGGATTTGCCACCACAAAAAGGGTGGAAATACTACACAGTCAATGTGTGAGATGCATATTGAACTTTTTCAGTGTGTATGAAATAGGACTTGGCCTTTGGAAATACAGCTGACTTACTACTGTAGGTATCTAGTTATCCAGACATGCTAATGTTTCCAGCTAGCATAAGATCAAACACACAGTACACATAAGCTCTTATATTTTTGGAAACAGAGGATTTAAAAAAAGAAACACAACATTAAACTCTGATAAATCCAAACTTGTTATGTATAGTTATGGTTTCTAAGCTTTGATTGGACAATTGCTGTTGGGGGAGGGGTTTAGCAATCAGTCAATTAGGGTCAGTTTAAGTCAAGTTTCCTGTTAAGTTTGCTGGTGTAGCTGTAACATAGGATGTTCAGCCCCTCTCTTGCTGAAGTCTACATCCACCGACACACACTGGGAGACAGCCGCTCCGACTGCAGCACCTGATGTTGAGGTGATGCGACTGACAGGCCGGTCCGCCCCAGTGAGGGCCAACAATGACAGCTTGATCGACTAGAAGAGGGATGTAAATGAGCCGCCAGCACGGCCTGAGAGTGTTAAGTGGCAGATTCAGCTGCTGTCATTCCCCCTCTCCACCTCTGCTTCTTAATGCAATTAGAGACTTTAATTAACCCCAAGTTGCTTCCTCCCGTGGCTCTTTACCATCAGTGTCGCAGGCAACAAAACTGACAAATGTACTCTTTATATTACTCCCGGTGTTCAGTATGTGTGAAGTCTTTACATTTATCATCTTGATGTGTTTATTTCTCTTTGTTTCTAGTGCTTTTTCCTTCATTTAAACTCAGCTCATCCCTTATTCATGAGATCTGCTTTTGTATTTTTCCCCTACTGAGTCCACTCTGAGGCTTAATGTCGTTTCATTTTGAAGAATGTGTCCTCTCTGCTGCCTGCACGGAGAGAAATGGGACTCTGAGTGTTTTTCCTCTAGTTTGTTGAACAAACTGAATTTAAACAGCCTAAAAGCACAAGACAACAGACATTTCAGATCACTAGACACGGAGTCTGTCCTCTCATACTTACAGACGTTACTATCGACTAGGCTATGTAGCCAGCAACAACTGTGCAGCTGTGGTTTATATGACTTTCCAAGAATAGAGCTGTACTTTAATCACCGAGCACCTGTGATTGATTCCTCTGTGATTTCCTGCCTTGACTGCTGTAACGCCCTGAACACCTGTCGTACCAAGCAGAACACTGCTGCCCACTTGTTAGCCTGCAAGGCTGCTTAGTAACTGCAAATTAGCTGCCATGGCAATCACTGCATAGGATGGATTTTTAAAGGTTTTCTCATCACTTTCAGACTCTTTTTTTTTTGACAAAAGTTAGATATCTCTGTCCTTTCAAACTTTCATGACGACAATTGCACCTCAATAGTCTTGGGTAAGCAGCACAACAGTGTTCCTTTCGTGTTCCGACGGTTGGAGTGAAGACCATTGATTATCTCGTTACAATGGCCCCTGTCAGTGGGTGGGATACGTGAGGCAGCAAGTGAACATTTTGTCCTTGAAGTTGACGTGTTGGAAAAAGGAAAAATGGGCAAGCGTGAGGATGTGAGCGACTTTGACAAGGGCCAAATCGTGATGGCTAGACAACCGGGTCAGAGCATCTCCAGAACTGCAGCTCTTGTGGGGTGTTCCCGCTCTGCAGCAGTCAGTAGCTACCAAAAGTGGTCCAAAAAAACCTGTGAACCAGCGACAGGGCCATTGAGGCGCATGGGGAGCGAAGGCTGGCCCATGTGGTCAGATCCAACAGAAGAGCTGGACCAGGGAGCAATGGAAGAAGGTGGCCTGGTGTTGTTGATGGCCGGGTCCGTGTGTGCGTCTCTTACCTGGGGAAGACATGGCACCAGTTAGCACTATGGGAAGAAGGCGAGCCAGCGGAGGCAATGTTCTGCTGGGACCTTGGGTCCTGCGATTCATGTGGATGTTACTTTGACACATACCACATACCTAAACATTGTTGCAGACCAAGTACACCCCTTCATGGAAGCGGTATTCCCTAATGGCAGTGGCCTCTTCCAGCAGGATGATGCGCCCACATGGTTCAGGAATGGTTTGAGGAACACGAAAAGTTCAAGGTGTTGACTTGGCCTCCAAACTCCCCAGATTTTAATCAGAATGCAAAAGGGAGACCTACATAATATTAGGTATGTGGTCATAATGTTATGGCTGATCAGTGTATATGGCCAGCACGCTTTGTTGTTTTCACCAAGGTGATGTTTGATTTATTTCTTATTTATTAGTTTGTTTACGGAGAATACGAAGATGAGGATGGAGAAAATAATAAAGGAGTAGAAGAGATTAATATACTGGTGGGGATAATATGATGTCATAGCTTTAAGACAGCTTCAAAATGTATGAAAACAAATTATATTCTATGCTGACAAATGAACATCTTTCGAATGATTCAGCAAAATCCCAGATTATGTTCAGGGTATTTTTCTCTGCTCTTACTTTCTGCAACATCTGCAAATATTAAATCACAAAAACGGGACTTTTTATGTATGTGTGAAGTTTCTCCTGTGAGTGTGTGTGTGTGTTAGAGCCTGCATCTCCATGTATTCCGCTCCACAAACTGAACATGAAGCCATGTGTCACCGTGTGTCAACCGTCCATTTGTACCTGCTTTATCCCCTTCCAACATTGGCAGCCTGAAAACGGCGACATTTGGAAGCTATAGTGAACTGGACATGTGGGCTGTCCCATCATGCCACCATCTAACAAGCTGACAAGTGGCTGTAATGGCTACCTGCCGTGATTTGTCTGCAGAGTGCCTCCACACCCACAGCTCTCGCGTCGGTGGGCACCAGATGGACGTCAGGGATGGGAAGGAAAGTGCAGGCCGGACCCGGAGCTCAAACCAACCGTGAAACCTCTAAACATTTGAGAAAGAGGTTTTTCTTTGACAAGCCGGCAGCAGAGCAAAGCCTCGAGAGAGCAAAGTGTGCAGTATGATGCCACGCTTCGCATATCTAATCAGATAAATGTATAGAGTTCAGTAAATCCACCATCCCCGAGCTGCAGGAGGACTTCAGAACATCTCCAGTGGTGAAACTGAAGCTTACAGCTCCAGGCACAGCGGATTGTCCAGGACATAGTTCATCCATCACGCTAGATGTCATGCATATACAATGTTCTTCCCTATAATGTAAGGATAAGACCCATATATGACTATCTGTTTCCGCACAGAAGTGAGGAGGTTATCCTGCAAACTGAAAGCATAGCAGGCCAATCATCATTCCGGCTGTGTCTGGATGCTGTCAATCCACCACAAATTGAATCGTTAAAGGAGGATGATTGAGAGAGACAGTTAGACATGCAGCTTTCTGGCAGAAATGCCGAACCTCACATTAAATCATATGAAGGATTTTAAGGACAGTTTGAATGCAGCAGGAACTTTGGCAAGAAAAACCTTCCGATCTTTTCATATTACAGCTAATAAGGCTTTTATTTTCAAACCGTGTTTTAAATCTTTCAAAATGAGAGGAAAATATATTGCAAGGCCACTTTTATACCACTCCAGGTGCTCACAATGATTGTGTAAGAATCAGATTGTACCGTCGTTGTCCTTCATTCATGGACACAGGAAACAATTTGTTCCCTTTTTTCATTTCATTTGTACACATGAGTGTGTGTACGGAGTGCACAAGCAGAGAGGGCCAACACACACACCAGCCTTTCATGAGGCGCAGTGAATCTTTTTTAAGGATCAAAATGGAAAATATCCTGAAAAAAATCACCCTGAAAATCATCTGTATGACCTATCTTGTAATTTGTAGTACCAGCTAATCGTAGTGGAGCCAAGTGTTCTGAACGGACCTGCACTACATTGTCAGGACAGTGATTGGTTGAAAAGGGGGCACCATGATAAAGACCGGTGTGTGGAACAATTCCTCTGTAGCCCAGATCTTCCCACCACTGTGGGGAAGAAAGATAGCAGTCTAAACGGCTCCACAGCTGCTCCCAGCAGCAGGATCAGCACCTTGGAGAGCGCAGCAAATCGTATCTCGTACCCAGTTATTAATCAAAACGTGAGATTAAATTGTATCCTTAACCCACAAATTAATCAAAACCTGTACCAACCTACAGATGAATCTAAACGTTGGGACAAATTGTGTTATGACCCCCACGAATTCATTACAAACGCAGGAATTAATCTGGAGCCCGGGAAATAGTGAAACTGTGGGAACGAGCTGTATCCTTGTGCTGCCTTACAAATCAAAGTGTGAGAACGAAATGTATCTTGTGCCGCCTTGTTAATCAAAACTTGGCCTTGATATGATTTTTTTTTCTTCCCACAGATATTCTTGTTGGCATTAAATGGATCATTGTCCACATGGAAGCTGCTGTGAAAGATCAGTGAGTCTTTAGGGTTAAACACAGACAGACAAAAACAACTAAAGAAGCCATTAATTTGAAGTACCTTCCCACAATGCATCACTTTGAAATTCTACCCAAAAATATTATAACTGTTGCTGCATTCTTTTTCATTTTATTATTAATGTGGTCTACTTCTGGCTTCCAATTTATTTTGTAAATTATACTTATTTTGAAGTAGAAGGCAGTTCAGATATGTACGCAAAAACAACACAGGCGTCTTACAGAGGGCAGAGGCTGGAGGAGAACATAGCTGCAGGAAAGCTCCCCTCTCAGCCGAACAACACATTTATGTCGATGTGGGTGGTGAAAGCTAACGCTGATAGTTACTAAATAAAGAGCTTGCACGCGGTGCAAATATACAGACTGTAACATTAAAGCAAATATTGACAGCAGTGGGATGAAGTGTGGGCCGACTGGGTCATTAAAATTCAAACTTTGCCCACCAGTCACACACGAGGAAAAACACGAGCTTGAAACTATTTGTTGGTCTTAATGATCGATGATATTTAATACACTTTCGCTGCTCTTAATTTGCTTAAATTTGCACCTGTGAAGTGAATAAGAAGGATATCACTGTATCACACTGCGTTAATCAATTTAATCATCATGCAATCAAAATGAAAATGCAACCAAATTAGGACACAACACAGAGAGCGTTTCCTTTCAGCTAAATGTAATCAAATAAAGAAGCATGGTGTAAACATAAGTCTATGTAGAAACACAGTGTCGTCATTATGATGTGTCTGTTTCCTAGCAACAGAACATATTCAACACTCTTCTTCTGTCTTTGTTTTTTTCTTAATGGGAGCTGATGACTGCAGGACGAGCAGCGAACCAGCTTCTGATTAAAACCAGACGCTACATGGCACTTCACATGAGGGAGGGGAAAACACACAAGTGTGTGTGTGTGTTACGTCTTCTCTCCTAAAAATACACCCAATGTGGAATTAGTCTGCTCCCCAGACAGGCTATCTCCACATCTGAGCGTGACTCGCTGCACAAACACAAAATCAGTATCGCAGGTGAGGAAAGAGAACAGATCCTCGAGTTGAGCTGAAGAAAGGCGGTCTGACCTGCTGTTCTTGCCGTCCTTCATCGAGGGTTTTGTCCTGTCAAGTTTGCGTTTCCTTTTCCAGGCAAACCAAGGTCTTGTGAGAGTGAAGGACCATGAAGGAAGGACAGCGCTGGAGAGCACAGAGCAGATGTGCAAAATTATTTTTATTAACTTAGAAGGTTGAAACCACATTTATATCTCTAAGGCAAATAAAGTACTACCAGCACATAGTCACAAGTTAACACACTATACAGTTTATGTTCTGGTGCATGTGTTCAAGACGAAAGTGTGATAATAACTGTGACTATTTGTTGGCCTGAACTCTTAACTTCTTGTAGCCTCGGTTGAAACGTGTGTGAAAAGTGTGAGATGTAACCAACCAATAAAAAGGCAGACTTTGTTGGTGTACTGTTTTCACACATCTAAGGTTGGGGGGCGAGCGAGGTTGTGAAAAAAAAGGACCCGTGTTCTTTAGAAGAACTGGTGTTCTAAACAATACAGCACATCATTTTCTCTGTGAGTAAAGGCCAACAACAATCCTGACTCCCATTCAGAAATAAATCAATGTATGAAAACTACAATTTTACTGTTTTAGTTAAGTAACAGCAAGCCATTTTATTTGGCTGATATTTGAAGAAAAAACATCCAAATGGTGCCAAGCAGGCAGCTAGCAGCATCCACCTGACCCTCAGTGAGGCCACACCCCGAATTAGTTTGAGCCTTAATATGATTAAGCAGGGGAGTTATATACAGTACAGTCGTCATGATTGGGAAGACTTGGTATCGAGACATCCTTCCATTATCTACATCGCTTATTCTGTTCAGGGTCGTAGGGGGGCTGGAGCCTATCCCAGCTGTCATTGGGCGAGACGTGGGGTACACCCTGGACTGATCACCAATCATTCAGGGCTGACACATAGAAACAGACAACCTTTCACACTCACATTCACACCTACGGGCAATTTAGAGCCACCAATGAACCTAACAAGCATGTCTTTGGACTGTGGGAGGAAGCCGGAGTACCTGGAGGGAGCCCGGTATGGAGACAGAAACCCTTTATTGTACCAGGCTGTAAACATGTCTGTTTAAGATATAAAGACAGGTGTTTTAACACGAGGCTCTACAGGGAATGACTCGCTTTGGGAACCAGCCTCAATAACAGTATAACTCTCTATTTTAATTTAATCAATATATTCCCCCTTATTACCTTATAATTATCAATCTTGAATATAAACTGTGACCAACAGTTGGTAAAACTATCCAATACACATACAGACATCATCACAGATTTAAATGACTTTGCGTGAGTCCGCCAAGTGACCGCCACCTCCTCTCAGGGTCGTCTAACAAATTGCTTCACTTCCTGATTTCCATGGCAACCTCCACATCCATCCCAGTGTGATTTTGGATGGGAAATTCAGTTTCACCCCGTCTGCCATCTGTCTCTCCAATATGGAGGTTTGTTTTGGATTTTTACAAAAAAAAAAGGAAACAGCCTTTTAGGTGGAAGAAGAAGAAGAAGAAGAAGAAGAAGAAGAGGAAAGCGTTGGCAGAGCACCAAACAGATTCCCTCTACTTGTTTATGTAAATTATTCATGCTCTTGATGCATTATGCATCTGGTATGAGACACGCTGATCAAGCAGCACTGTTTAATGTTTTGTCTCCATGTAAGCAAGTAGTAATTTGGCAAAGCCATAGTCATACTGAGTTCTGTCTCGCACCCATTCACAAGCTATTCTGGGCAGACAGCTCGGCGGAGGCTTCATCTGAATACAAAGACAGAGCGGCGCCTGTGCTCGGTTTGGCAAAATCATAGATGTGTGTCTCGACATTGAAGGTCATTTGAAAACTTTGGATGCGGTTTGTAGCCGTACATTTGTCATTGCTGTTGCCTTGAACAGTTGAAAAGGATTCCTACTAGGTCTAAAGAGGTCAAAAGGTGGAGAAATGTGAGGACAGGCTGTACTTAAAGATACTAAACAATAATGTTGCCAATGATTTATGCATTTGTTTCCTTTCTGGAGACTATACTTGGATCACTACACCTTGTCCTTCACTTTCGCCTTGTCCCTGCTGGAGAGAAATTAGTGACAGATATGTGGCATGTTGTTCAGGCAATGCAACAGAGGACAATCTGGCGTCTGCCTTAAGGCGATCATCTCATACAGTTTCATGCTTCCAAAGCCGTCCGACAGTTCATCAGTATGGCAGAGAGGGACCCAGTCTTAGTGCACTGAATCACAGAGCCCATTAAAGTAACTCTGCGAGGTCTCAGAGCTGTCCAACTGGGCAAAGTGCAAGAAGGCTTTGAGTCCTTTACTCAGCTCCTGCAGATTTAAGGAGGGAAATGGTCCAAACGTCAGAGCTTCATGACACTGGAAGTAGCCATGACAGACCGGGCCTCAACATCAAGGAGGAATGAAACACAGCAGAATGTTCCAGGAACAAATTTACATGCAATTATAAAAACGCCTTTTTTAATTCAGCTCACTGTGCTCTGTCTGTCATTGTTGTTGTCCCGTGAAGCCACGATAACAAATTCCAATTATATTGTCATCTGATTTAATCCTGCATTTGTCTTATGAAGAGCAAAACAAACACTTCAACTGATTGGATGAAATATGAAATAAAAGCCTCACATTGGTGGTGACAGAAATGCCTCTCGCACTCACACATTCACACTCGGCTCACATGCGGCATCAGATAAAGGTGGCGAGTCTCAGGACTGTAAACACTGCAAGGACACCCAACACTTTATCAATCTCCATTTTTGGCAGCCAATCAAAAGCGCCCCAAACAACGTAAATCCTGCTGCTAGATTTACAGTCTGTGAATAGAGGGATTCAGAGCCTGCATTTATGGGATTAATACAAGTTTACAACTCTGAGCCTCTGAGTTAAAGTTTAAATGGGGTGACCATATGTTCAAACCTCCGAATAGGGACACTTTGATTTTACCGTAAACCCACATGTATGAGCTCATGCTACAATTGGATTTCTTCATCAGTCCATCTTTGGGTGAAGCGCCTCAGCACATGAAAAATCATGTCTCCCGAGATCAGCTGAAAGCCTATTTGAAAAATGTAATTATATTACACCAGTAAACACAAAAAACAAGGATTGCATCGTTGTAATAGAACATATGCATTTATTTATTAGCAGATTGGTAATCTCTATTTACAGATTCTACATAGAAATGTAGAATCTGTAGGCAGGGATGTGGATTTTAGGGACAACAAGTGTTCTGGTTTCCATTTGTAGTACGCTTGTAGTGTGAGTACTATTGTCCAATCAGGTATCAGCAGGCTGCGGGGGTATGCAGGAAAAACAGTCCGTGTGGAGGGCAAAAGCAGGCGGATCCCATCAGCGTCATCTGACAACGATTTACCTTCTTATTCATGTCTGTAAACAGATTCTAAAACTGCCGCTCAGCGTTCAGATTTCCTGACTTCATCGAATGCATCAGATCGATCCAACCTCCGTCCAACAAACGGATGTCCTCTTCAGGACAGACCTCACAAAGCTTGCATTTTTACTTTCGGTTTCTTTTTCTGTAAACAATGCAGCACGCGGAAAAGGAAGTCTTTACTGGAAGTCGTTTTAACGAAAACAAGGTAAGCCTGGAAATATCTTGAGGCCAATACAACTTAAACAGATAAATTAAAACATAAAAATGGCATGACAGTTAGCCTCCCTGACGTTACGCAGCAGGTCCTGTCAGTATGACATGGGACGTATGGTCACCCTAAGTTTCAATGAAACTGACAGTAGAGTGCATTTTGCCACATATTAACATGTTTTCTGTAAAAAAAACCAGAATGGACGGAGGGACTTCCTGTGGATGTTTATTAGCTTATACTTTAGCTAATAGCGCTGAAGTGCTTTACATCCCTTTCACATTTCAAACAAAATCATTCAACTAAACCCACCAGGAGGAATCATGTCAGTGGAAAATCTCAGAGGAAATGAAACTCCAGGAGAGAAGCAGGGAGAGGAGCAGGGAATTGCAAAGGGTTAGCAAGCTAACCTGCTAGCTAGCTTGGTCCTGCGTCACAATCCAATGAAGGGCATTAAGTTTTATATGCTTGCTTTTAACTTGACTATTTTGTTGCTGGTGTGTGTGTGTGTGTGTGTGTGTGTGTGTGTGTCTGTGTGGCGTTATTATGTGTCGTGTGTTGTGACCTGATTGCAGATAGAAATTAGCTTTAAGCTAACTCATCAAATGGTAAGATTTATGTTGAATATGGTCCCTTTTCTCTCTCTCTCTCTATAAATACTGTATATATAAATATATATTTTGAAATGTTTAATTGGATGCAACCTAGTATATGCCCTTGAATGCAGCATGAGTCATTATCATGTCTTTATCTTTATATTTTCAATGAATGAAAAACTCTTAAAAACCATTAACAGTTTCTACAAAACCACTTTTTTGTAACTGTTGGGCCAACACTGATATGTGATGACATTTTTTTAATGGGAAAGAAACAGTACTGAAATGTCTCCCTTGAAATCAACATGTTCTTCTGAGTCTCAGTGCTTTTAAGATTCTTTTTTTGGCACACTTTAGATTTCTGTAGATTTGTAATTCACCATTTTCTTTATTTCCCTAAGTTTCATGGAGTAAAAGAAAATTTGTCAATGCATACATTTAATGGAAGTCTTCATTGACAAATGAACCGGCTCTGAGATCCATTCAGCGGTGAGAGGCCTCTCTGTTACTGTTCTAACAGAAAAACCTACAGTTTAAAGACGACACCGAACCTTACCGACATAAATTATCTCCTCTGTTTAGGAGAAAAAAGTGAGGACAGCTCCCGGTCCCCAATTCATCAGACTGTCCAAATACAATTGCACAGCCGGCCCCGGATCAGGCACACCATTTATTAACCGGAATCTCCTGTTGTCAGGAACAACACCTCATTCATCCTGCACTGTGCTGATCCCACGGGCCTTTTACTCCCAGACAAGTGGATAGATCCTCTCGTTCAGGACCTGTGGGGGCGTCTGGCACTTATAAATTGGAGCTGTTTAGGTTTGGGTGTAATTTTTTTTTACCTGTGTGAGACCTCTCACCTCATCTGCTTCCTTGGGGAGGCAGAGTGATCGTCCTTCTTTCCTTTTGCTTCCAGACTGGAGAAGATTTATAAAGAGAGAAAAACACAGAGACCAATTTACACAGGTTGTGTTAAAGTTAAATTTAATTTGACTCTCCACGTGTGTGTGTGTGTGTGTGTGTGTGTGTGTGTGTGTGTGTGTGTGTGTGTGTGTTCTTTTTCACAGTGTAGGCCTTTGGGTATTCTTCAAAGAGGATTTAGTCATAATTTTCTGTTTAGAAACCATTAAAAATGTCAAAGAAAAACTAAGTTATACCACAAGTGCTTCCTTCTCTTCCCCCCCCTCCTCCTCTTCCTCCTCGTCCTTCATTTAATTGTTTCCTCTACTCTTGATTGCTTGTCACCTTGAAGTGTGCAATTATCTCGCCCAATGAAAAGGATTTTACATAAAATCGGATAAATCGTGCTGTTAGAAGCCTCCATGGGAGCACTTTATGTAAATGCAGAGCAAATTATACATCGCCGTTCTGTAGGTAAATTGACACAGGTATAAAAGGTTTGAGAGAGGAACAGCAGGATGTGCATTTGTAAGCACTGAGCAGCTAAAGACAACAATCAAGGCTATCCAGACATCACTGCTCTTAGTGTAAAGCATGTTAAAAAAAAAAGCATGTACATGTGCTTTTGGATATCTTTTATAATGGATGCAATCGCAGCATCATTACAGTCATGATTCTGAAATGCTTTTGCACAATTCAATACATAAAGACAGCATTCATGATGGATGCAACTTTTCAAAGATTTCACAACCAAAAAGTCTACCAAGTCTATGCCTTGGACCATGCCAAAGCGCAAATTAAATTACATTTAAATGCATTATAGAGATAGCCCAGTCTTTTCTCTTAAGCTAATGTATTTCCAGACGGCTACAAAGAGTATAAAGCCCCTTTAAACCCAAACCAACAAAAGCATATGACACCTTATGAACAGTTAGCATCTCAAAAGTGTGAGAAAGCAGTTTCAATGAATTTTTTTCTGACATCAGATTGGAATTTGGTGAGATAAATCACAGATATTTATTATGCAATATATTCCTCGATTAATAGGAATAGTCACATGGCACCTATTTGGCTGTTTACAGCTAGCGTTAGCTTCTTCCATGGGCCAAGTACTGCCACATGTGGGTAAATATTGACGGCCATAGGTTTCTATTTTTGCCAGCGGGAGTTTATTTCTCCCCTAATCTAAATGTTTCAGCCTTTCTACTGTTGCCTCAGTTTTTTGTGCACCTCTTTTCCTCTGTATGCTCTGTGGTTAGCTGTTGACAAGTTGCTAACTGGTGCTTGCTAACTACTACACTGATGATGGCTAACTTATTAGGGGTTAGCTTGTGTTAGCTTATTCACTGGAAATCATCTGAGTGAGTTTTCCTCTGTGAAGGAAACTTGCGAGCTCTCACCAGTAGCAGAGACGTCGCAGGTGTCTGCTGAAGGATTAGACATCATGTCATTCGGAATTACCGCTGTCTGCTACACGTCCACATATCAGCATATCGGTGAAGTCATTTACTGATCCTTGACAGTTATATTTCGGACCGCAGCAGAGAGCTCTGTGCGCTGCAACTTTGTAGTAAGAGAGTGTCACTTGTGTTGTGTCGTATTAGCTACTTAAAAGCTTTTTGATTCAGAGAAAAAACTATGCTACCACCAAGCTAAACCGCTAACGCCGCTATTTGTAGCACTGTTACCGCCTAACACTTCAACTGCATTACTTGTTTCTATATGCAATCGCCACCGTGGCTACGAAATTAAGCAAATTTACCCGTATTTGGCTGGTGTTTAATTTCCAACCCTGCTACATTTAGCGTTGAGAACAAATAATGGCATCCCAGCTAAGGTTGCATGCTAGTTCTAACTGCTAACAATGATATGGCTAGCAAAGCATTTTGTAAATCACCATTCAGTGGCCGATTTAAATGAGTATTCCCAGATGGCAGGGTTTCTGCTTCCTCCTCTGATTCTGACTCAGATGGGTCAAATATACTGATACACTGATACACGCTCATTGTCCCATGCGCCATCACTGTCAACTCGAACAAGGCAGATGTCGGTCAAAATGTGATCTGCCATGCCCAAATGACTAAGGGTTTTTCACATTAAAACACTATCAGTCAAAGGACTACAACAACAGCATGCATGGGTATTAAGTCAACTGGGACTTGGCCGACCCTTACTTTTTTTCTCTTACAAATCAGAGGGATGAACTGTGAGCCCCCTACACCAGCAGTCACTTACACCAAGACCCCAATATATTGTTGTTGCACACACAGCTGCTTCAAACGTCTGTTTACAGCCATAAACAAGCCGAACATCGACTGTCTCCTCCTCCTTCCTCTCTGTCTCGTTTTCTTTCTGCTTCTCGGGATCCAAACGTGACAGATATAAATGGAAATGTCAGCAGTGGAGCAGCCAAGCCCTCAGCACGGGATAATGGCTGATCTGCTGGGGATTTCCCAAAGGGGCTTTGTCGCAAACCCCCACATCCTCAATTACCAACCCACCAACAGCCCCCCAGATGGTCCCCACGCTGCAAGCATGATTACAGAAGAAGGGTTCAGCTCCCAAATAGACATATATTTCACATATACATATGCCTCAATCCTCAGGAGCTCTAAAATAGCTAACCATGTTACACTGAACTTACCTGTTCAGACACAAACAAGCAGAAATACATGCACCGTGGATGTGGATGGTAGTGGGCCTGTGGGAACATGCTAGCTGTGCTGGTTTTGTTTGGCATCCAGTTCAATCCACACAGACATGTATGCTCATATTCAATCCTGTATAAAGCTCTAAGATATACCAAGCTCCCATAGGTTTAGGCAGGAAACAGAGGTGTTGAGCAGCAGTAGGTTCCCGGATTCATTGTTGTTTCCCCGAATGGCACATATTACAACTTTAGAGCAGACACAATCCTTTTTTATAATTTTGTGGCACTTTAAAGTAAAACAAATAAAGACACAGGCAACCACAAGTCCATACCATAGACTGTATAAAAGATGGACATGACAGCTTCCTAAAAGTGAAGCCAAAACTCTTTATCGCCCCCTGCTGACTGGCTGCAGTAGCTTTAGGGGAAGGGGAGGAACGTGACTACTGCGGCTCTGCCAGTTCATCTCTACTGCGCAGATTCTGGCTCCGAATGCGCAAGATGGCAGCGCCCGCTTTGGGGGTATTTTGGCTCCTTTTTTGTAACACGAGAGGAGGTGGTGACACCATCCATCTTTATTCACAGTCATTGGTCCATAAACCCACGCTGTGACCTCACATATTCTAACGTGTGAAAGACTGACCACTAAATGTTAGATATTCCTGTTTGGATATATGTTTGTCTCGTCGTGCTACACTGCATTTCCAACAGCCTGTTGTGTGTTTGTTCTGTAAAAGGACTGCCAATATCCCTTATCTCAGGATTGCAGTGCATCCACAGCTGCAGCTTCACAGATGCATCTATGACAGTAAGATTTGTTGTCACACAGTTGCCAACATGTAACACTGATGAAACATTCTGGCAAATCTGCTCCACTGTGATTGGATTAAAGAAGCGGCTGGCCAACATCTGTTTGTTTGATGCAGGTCTGGAATCCTCTCTTTTGTAGGGATACTGCAGCAGGTGAGGAAAGGTATTTCTACACAGGAATTTCTTCATTGTTAATGAAGACTGCAGACAAAAGAGGAGTGCATATGGTAGTAGTCTTGTTCACATTTTTTTTTGTGTGAACATGGGCCTCTCGTGTCAATGAGGATGTTGGAACGGTCTAATGAAGAGGAATTGTTCCTGTCCACTTCCATTAGCCAACACGCTGTAAAATGCAAGCTGTGAAATCCATCAAATTGCAGGAGGTAATTATGCATAGATAATTGCACCGTGTTCAGAGCATTCCTACAAAAGCAAATAAATGCTTTTTGATACCATGGAAATACCTTGTTCTACAAGCTAATCATAAGAGGGTACAAGCCCCTCGAGACCAGGAATCACAAGCAGGAATTTCAAGGTTTTTTATGCAAAAGGAGCTAATGAAGTATCTGCAGGTTTTTTGTACAATATTCCTCTGTGGTTTATTGCTAAGAAACCACACGTAGGATACTGTGGTGCGTTCTTTTGCTGTCTACAGCTTCTAAAATCAGTCTCGATACAGTATGAATGTGCCAAAAAACATTTAGGGCTGGAGGCTGGCTAAATGCTAATGTCTGCGAGCTAATATGTTGACAATGACAATGCTAAAGTAAGCAGGAATAATGTTAACCATGTTCACCGCCTCTTTTTAGCCTGCTAACATTAGCTGAACTGTTCACAAAGCAGAGTTGCGGCTGATCAGAATGTCATTAGTTTTAAAGACATTTGGTCATAAACTACTAACGGAGACATTTCCTACAGACAAGCTAGGAGCGAGGCTAACATGCTAATGCTAAATATGAGAAGTAGTGGGGCGTCACTTTGGCTTAGCGGGTTAAATCGGCGACCATATACAGAGGCTACAGTCCTCATTGTGGCGGCCCTTTGCCGCGTGTCATCACCCACTCTCTCTTCCCCTGTTTCCGGCTCTATCCACTGTCTTCTCTTCAAATGAAGGCAAAAAAAGCCCCAAAAAATAAAAAAATAGTTTTCTCCCTGCATTTAACTCTTTTCTTTTTGCTGTTTTGATAGATACAACTATTATTGGGCACTTTGTGGGGAGTGTGTTCAACTGTTTTAGCACGATTTAGCATTCTGTGAGCAGCAACACATAAAGAGCTCGAGAAAAGTGAACATAAAGAGAAGACTTTTTAGATCGGCAGAAGTTCAGACATTCAAGATAAGGTTAATTTGATGAACATGTTAATATTTGATCACTTTTCTAATTAAAAGGGTAATGAAGGAGCTGAAAAATTTAAAGACACGTTATTCGGAGGATTGGTCATTCCCTGTTGACAGCCTACTCTTGAGTTAAATGCCATCTTCTCTTCGGGTACTTGATATTCTCCACAATGGGCTCTGCTGTGTCGTCTTTTTTGTTTCTCTGGAGAGCAAATGTCCCATTTGTGTTTCTGAGGTGAAAATGAAGTCAAATGCACCTGAGGTGATGCCGGGGGCCCCATACTTTGCTGAGTTTGACATCAGGAACAGATATTACAGCTTTAATTAAATTCTAAGGTCTGGCAGAGGCATTTACCATCCTGACAACCGAAAGCAGACTCTACACTTTGTGTCCCTCAGAGTAGATGTAATGTCTTGCTGCTTTGCATACAGTTACAGCGTGGGCTTTTAGCTGGTCTGGCCGATGAGCAAAATTTAAGCAGGACACTATCCTGATTATCAGCCTTGGTTTCCACAAATCAATCAAATTATTTCAGGAGATTAAATTAGCCAATGTTTTAGGGTGGAAGACTTTGTTCTAATGTGGCCTGATAAAAAGTCACTTTATTTCACTCACTTTATTTGTCATATGTGTTACGGCAAAAAATACAACCTAGCTGGTAGCCACGGCTTACACATGTCCAACTGCTGTAGTTTTACAAATCCACTCAACGTCTGTTGTAGAGTTGAGAAAACACAATCAACTTCATTCCACAGGTGTCAGAAGTTGGTTAATCCACTGAATTTTTTTTGCTGGATAACATAAAACTTAACAGGACAGGACAAGGTATAAAAACCGCGCGACTCCACAGCTAGTCTAGCCTCCACTCGATGCCACAGTTCAACAGCTTTCACAGAAGTACGTGCGCCAGGGGTGCACTCTCTTAAAGCGACAGAACGTATTTATCAAAGATGAATGAAATAGCATATTCTACACCTAAACATGAAATATTAAACTTAAAGTCAAGTATAATAAAAACATACTGATTTGTTATTATTAGTCAACTCCTAATGTTCAAAAATTCAAACTTTATATAAACAGGATATAACAAAACTGTAAGAAAAATTAACAATATAATCCTAGCCTCCTACAATATGTGACAAATGACGGAACCATTCAGCTCATGCATCTTCAGTTAGCTAGAAGCTACAATAGCACTAGCCTAACAATAGGAGCAGCTGACCAACAGCATTTGTTGATGTAAGAGTTTATATTGCTGAAGTAACTTACACTGGTACAACTGTATCCAACCAACCACATCTATATACATCTGCATTTGTATGTTACTTTTCTTAGGAGCTAGCTAGCTAACTGTAGCACGGTGTCTCTATACTTAACACTTAAATGAGCTGCTGATTGTGTCTCCAACCGGTAGAAATTGCAGGCAGTGCACTCAAATGCAAACTGATTTGTTGGCAGGCACTGATGAGGTATTGTGTTAAGCCTATTTTATACTCGTGCCCTGAGGGGTTACAGCGTCTCTATCTCTACGTGTGGAAGATATACAGAAGGTTAATTTTTAGGCTAAATACGTCATTAAAAACTTTTACATTGGAAAACTCATCCTGAAAAAAGTTGACACGTTGCAGACATTTTTCCATCAAACAGAAATAATTAGCTGATTGGCGTTAGCCGCATGAGTCTCAATCATTGTCATTTCTGTCAGCTGTGTGTGTCTACCAGCTGACAGGTCACATCCAAATATATTCATGCAGGTGTGCAGTGCAGCCATCATAACCGGAAACTTCCCACTATCACTCTGCTGAAACACTCATGCCACTGTCCAAACCTCATTATGTTCGTGCATTTCTGCTCGGCCTAATGTTTTATTAACGACGACTCATGTTTATTTCTGCGCTTGTTAAGAGAGTGTTCTCTCTCTCAGCAGAATCACTGCTGCTCACATTGTTTTATAACTCCTGTAATCATTTGTACTGTCTGTTGAAAACTCACTGCCATGTGTCTGTTTGTCACAAATGGTCAGATGGCCTTGACCCAAGTGCTCCCCCACTGAATCATCATCACACATTAGTGGGAAAGGAATGGAAAAAATGACTCTCCACAGTCATCTCCCTTCTGTATGCTACATTATTATGCATCTCCATTAATCTACACCACACGACTTTGCACCTGCAGCAGCTCTTTGGTGAAGAGCATACTAATGAGGCGTACATTTCTAGCTCCGTCCAACAGTCACTTTAGAAGTGAAGAAGCCTTTCGGATGAGACGTCTTCAAGAACTTCAGCCGAGTCCAGCTGCCTGTTGGATGAAGCTTCGAGCTCTTTGGTGAAGTTTTAGCTCCACTGTTGCCATGTTTCACACCAAACCTCCTTCACTCACCCTCTCGCCACTCATTAAACCCCCCTGATTGGTCACCATATGCCTTACCTGAGACAATCAATGACACAGAGTAATTAAATCTCCTCGCACAGTCAATCAGGGATGAAGTGAAGAGCGGTCGCAAGAGCACAAAGTTGGGACACGCTTCGGGATGAGTCAGCTCTAAGGAGACTTGCTGCCTCCTCCATCACTCCTACACTGAAGCGGAGAAGGAACGAGGATGGAATTGAACAGGACACTAGTTTTAGATAAGACGTAAGAACAAACCATAAAATCGAATAAATGCAGCTGGTTTAACTTCGGCAGCTCGATCAGAAGCAATAAGGCACCATGATTGATGGAGGACTGATTTGACAAATGGTTTAAGGAGGAAGTGTTTGGAAGCAGATGTAGCAGAAAGGTCAAACAGCATTGAGCTGTTACTTTTAGCCACAACGGTGGAATACTAAAACTTAAATTGCCCGGTCACTTTAATCCCTTTGGTGCTGAAGCCGGCTCAGCCTCTCCACGGATTGATTGCTGCTTGTAAAGCATAACAATATCAGGCAGGAGCAAACTGTTCAATGGAGATTAAAGTTGTGTATCTGTGTGTGTGTGAAGAAACCCAAGTCTCACATAACAATAAACATGCCAACTCTATCATTTTCTTTTCCCACACACACACACACACACACACACACACACACACACACACACACACACACACACACACACACACACACACACCTACACACACACACACACACACACACACACCAGCAATTCAATCAAGCACTTTTCAAGCCCAAATCTATTTGAGTTGTGAGACGTAAAAGGTGGAATCGCGATCGGTAGTATTGCTGCCATATTTTAAGTGCAATGAAAGTGCCGGACTGCCAGCTATCGATCGGAGACATTTCATCCCTTTAATGCTTTTAACTACACATCAAATAAATCTTAAAGCACTGAAAACATTTAAAATAGGTGGAAAAACACCAATTTCTGGGGTGGGATAGTGAGGAAATTATAGGTCAACACAGATTGAAAATAGAAATGTCAAGCGCTTTGTTTACTGGAGAATCTCCCTCTGCACACGACTGTAACGTAATTGTTTTAAACTCTCTTGTTTTTGTGGACTTTGCTAGCGAAAGTGGACCACACTTCCTGTTTCATTATCATTTAAATGAAGTACATTAACAGTCACAGATGGATAGTTTCCTGAACTGAGCCTCTTATCTTCTGCCCGTCTTTGATCACCTGATCTTTGCGGCGCCTCCAACTCAACTCCCAGAGAAGCATTGTCTGTAATCAGTGCTTAAAGGTCAGAGAACCATTGCCTTGAGAACTTTCTATACTCTTTTCATCAGTCAAAGAAACACGGGAAGACATTTCAAATATATGTCGTTGCTTGAACATTTTCTGGCAAGAAAAGTTTTGCTGCGGAGTGACGAAGCGTGCCTCAAAAACGGATCCATAAACTCCATCACAGAAGTTTCTTTTCCGAACATATCTGTATTCACCTCCCTCGGCGCACTATCGACACCGCAACTTTGAAGTTCATGAGGTCTCAATCACAATCCAGGTTTCAGATACTGCAATTTTGGGAAAGTGAAAATTGAAAAGACAAGGAGAAGAAAAACAGACTGAGTGGGGGACTTGAGGTAGAAAAGAGAGGGTTAGGCTGACTGCTCTTTGAGTGGGAGTGCAAACAATCAGGGGATGAATCGGGGCCTTGGTCCGTAACCACGCTCGGACCAGAAAAACTGGTACTGTGAGCTGTTTACAGATCCAGATTTACACCTCAGGAATGGCCCGCAAAATCACTGGGAGTAAGATTTTTAGGACTTTATCTGGATGATCTGGATGAGTACTCTTTGACCCGGAGCCGACAGCCAATCACTTTGTCTCAATCCAGGGGCTGCATCCTCGAAGGACGCGGTCTAAGAAGGATGAGTCATTCACAGCCTGCGTAGGCCGCCAAGGCCGAACTGAAATGAGACGGTCTGGTCTACGGAGGATTTCCTGTTTGTGTCACAAGCTGTTCCTGCCCTAACCCTTGCGTCAACAAATGCGGCTCCTGTCGCCTATAGCAACAGGTAGCTAGCTAGTATCATAACAAACGTCACGTAACTTAACCTATTATTTCAAAGATAATGTCTTTCAAGGCCCCTTTCTTTTTAACATTTGTGTCACTAGCTATTCGAGTTCGCCATCTCGTCTGAATTGGCACGCAATTGATATCGGGATACGTCGGGCCGGGAAGAATGCACCCGATGGATCCTCGTGGATTTGGAAAAGGAGGATGCATTTAACGGCTGTATCTGAAGGAGCTTTCGAGACGGGACAGCCTTCAACGCGCCGCTGTGATGCATTCTGCCTTCAAATGCGTCCTTCAAAGGATGCAGCCCCTGAATTGGGACACAGCTAATGAGAGAGAAAGAGAGGAGGGTGCGTAGCTGCTGATCAATGGGAAACACTCTAGCCCTGAGGCTTCCGTTAGCTAAAATGCTACGGCTGACAGAAAACTATAAAGTACAATCTCTTCTCAAGTTCTTGAAGCTGAAGTACAGACAGCTCGTGTCTTCCCAAACATTTGTCTCACAGACTTTTAAAAGCTTCTGCAAAGTAATACTGCATCAGGTCGTAGCGAGGTCTCCAGTTTGTTAACATCTACTTCCCCGTTAGATCATACGAGAGCACATGCTGAGGTACGCTGACGCCCCGGCACACGGGATAATCTTCATATTCTGTCATGAGTGATGCGCCGTCCTTTTCAAATATTGCAGTGTGTTCATGTTTTACAGAGAAGTATACGTGTGAAGTTTCTCTTTATGTCGATGATGTTTTTTAAATGGGATTTTAAAAGTCCCGTTCTCTGAGCTCAACCTAAGGTACAAAGAAAGGGCAGCAGGAATACTTTGTGTGCATTCCTCAGCTTCTATGCGCCTATAGTCCGTGTGTCTGTATCATTGCCTGGCTGCCTAAGCGCCCTCTCCTTCATAGCATATTGCTGAAAGCGCTCAAATGCCGGCGAGCTGTGAAGCGCTCTGTAATTCCATTTCAGAGGTGATTGGAGCCTCCATTCTTGAAGTGCCATATCTGCAAGGCTTCTACCTGCAGACACTCAAATGACAAAGGACATTTTCCCCTCACTGCTTTGTGACACGGTCTAACCCCCTCTTTTCCTCTTCACCAAAGAGGAGAACCAATCTGTGTCTGATGGGATGCTTTCTGATGACTCCACCTTGGGGGAAACAAGAAGCAGGAGTCATGCTGTCACGAGTTGAATCAAGCGGTGAATTCCTTTTAACTTTACAGTAAATGACGGAAACGGCGTGAAAAGACACGTCCCCCTGTACCTCGACAGAGTCCCGCACAAGTGCCAGCTTGAAGCTTTTTCTCTCTTCCTCTTCGCTGATCAATTTAGGGAGATTTGCCAACCAGAGCACGAACAAACACATGGGTTTTACAGTAAAAGAAGCCTTTTTCGTGTGATGTATGCTAACGCTTTCTCGGGCCCGGTATTGGATTCAGCCTTTTGTCCTATTTTAGTGGCACGACTTCATTTTCAGCTTTACATTCCAGCGCCCATTCAGGAGGAAGGTGTTAGACTTTATCTGTGTTCACTCTGTGCTTGCATAGGCTTTCTCTTTGCTACAAGGAACAGCCAGGGCTATAAATCCTGAAGCAGTAAAGGTGTGAGCGCAAGGAGACTGAAAGAGAGAGAGAGAGAGAGAGCGGGGAGAACAAAGAGGAGAAAAAGACAGAAGGAACATTGAATTCTCAGTGGAGCATATTATGAGTGAAATGGAGGGGCAGGCTGTAAATTACAGGTAATTTGTGTCACGAGTTGGAGGATTTAAATCACCAAAATCAATGTCAAGGAGGAGAGGAAAGATATTGCCCCGACCTAGTCAACATTACGGAGCATGGAGAGGAGAGGTGGCGTTAATAGAGGGGTGGAGACGGGGAGTTAAAAGAGCGAGAGCACGGGAGGAGGTCAAGGAAAGAGACGGATGATTTTTCTCTCTTCTCGCTCTGTCTGGCGGCACGCGTCATTAAAGAGTTGAGGAATGAGCGAGGAGGAGGTTGTAATGACTCGCTAATGACCTTGACTGGCGTAAAAGGTGGCTCGCGTCTGCTGCTACCTGGGAAGCAAGATCGAGGAACGCCGACATGATTTACAACAATCCAGGCGAGGACATGAGAACAGGAGAGAGTTATCCAGACTATTAAAGTTCATCCATGACTACTTTTGATTTCCTCCACTGGAAGCCCAAACAAGGACGTATCCTCTGTTGTTCCATCCATCCTCATGTCGTACAGTTTGAAAAGCATGCCTTCCCTTCACTTCCTTTTTTTCCCCAGATGGATTTTTCCCAAAACAGATGGATGGGGAATTCAAATGTGTCCGAGTTGTCAGAAAGGGTCGAGTTCCGAGGAAGAGAAATGGACATTTACCACAGCTTGCACTGCCGTCCATCCATCCAGCCGTTCTTGCTGTTGCCTGCTGTTGGTGTTTGTGCAGGACATGTCCTGACATCACCCGTCATTTACAACTGTTGCAATGCATCCCTCCCCCGTTTCTCCCCACTTGCAGAGCATTTGTGTAACTGGAGATAATGAGATGGCGCTGTGCTGGCAGAGGGCCCGGAGGCTGCACCAACAGACCACCACAGTGAAGCCAATAACAGTGTGTGGTTGATAAGCATAATTCTTGCAAATGTTAGATTATAAACACAGCAGATTAGCATACTAGCATAGATCAGTGGAGCTGATAACACTGCAGAGGCTCTTAGAAATTTAAAAAATGTCAAATTATCTTCCTAATTTGCATGTTAAATAATTGAATGCGTGTTTCAATTTTTAATTATAAAATCAAATTGGGATGCTATCTGTAATCCTCACGTCTGTTTCCAAAGCTTTTGAAGCTCGCTGCAGTTACACAATCTGCGCTTTGAAGTTGAAACCCTCAACAAGCCACGCGCAAACAACCAACCCTATTTTATCTCTCTCACCTGTCAGAGAGGAAGAATGCGGCGACCAAAAAAAAAAAAGAGAGAAAGCCCCGGAAATGAATTACAGAAGGAACTGTAGAGAGTCATCTATTGCTGGTGACAGAATACTCTCCGAGCAGAGATAAGGAAATCCCATTTGTAGGAAGTGGCCACTCAGCACTTTTCCAGCGTAACCCGCTAACAGCAGGCCGGCCTGTGGGTCAGCGCAGAGATAATGCTGCTTTGATGTTGGCGGGCGAAAATATGTGTAACAGGATATTGTCGCTGTGTGAACATGGTTATCTGAATGTAAGATGGAAAATGGACTGGGGCTGGTGGCAGATTCAGTACTGTGTAATAAGAGGTTACGGCAGCAGTTAAAGATAAAAGACGATTAAAAACACACCATAAATGTGATGGCTGATACTCAACTGGGATTATTACTGCCATCTATTTGCTTCTCAGGACACCTTCAAACCATTAAGTCTTTTACATTATCGTCTGGCCTACAGCTATGTGATAGGAGTCAAACCTGACACGGGGGTTTGGTGGGGATGGGAGGTTATTTGTGCTGAAATGTATTTATTATAATTAATTATTATTAAGTACATTTCAATGTAAATAAATCTGTTAAGTCACTACCGATCGCTGAATGAGGTAACACAATGGTGATTGAGCTTATTGCCCACTGATAAAAGCCTTTGCAGTATATAGTATTATTATGGGCTGTGTGTCTGTGGCGACATTTGCATAAAAAATCCCAAGCGACGCCCAGTTAGTGTTGGTTTTCCATCACCCAGCAGTGGTTGGTCGCGGCTAAGCGGTAAGCGGCTGCTTTTCCGATCTCTGCAAGTGTTCCGAGAAAACAAACAAAGATCTGTAGCTGTTTCCCAATCCACGGGCTGCAGCCTTTGAAGGAGGCACTCCATGGAGGATGCTCAATTTGTAGCGTTCCGTGTGCGCCGCGTTTCTGGTCCGTCAGCGGCGCGAGTCCTCACCCACAGGAAGCGTGTCTGGTCCACAGCGCAGCGGAGCGCTGGCCTAAGCAGCTGGATTCGCGAGATCACAAGATCGCAGGAGAGCTACATTATCGCGCTAGAATTGAGAAATCACGCGATAACATCAATGTTAGCAGAGCAACACACAAACTACAGTTCAGTTTGCACATCCGAGGTTGATTATCTGCTCATTTGGAAATCATTCCATGCTTTTTGTGCTTCAACCATGGAGGAGTACACTACTTAATTAAAATTGTTCTTTTTTCGAGATTTCAGTGTGTTCTTAAAATAAACGGGAAGAAACGGGAGTCTGTATCGGTCCGAACATGGTGTTTTATTTTGAAATGACCGGATGCTGTATGCTGCTTTCGTGTGTGACTTCCTGTGTGGAAAGATCTGCTCTGTTGACCTTGACGCATGTTTGAAGCGGCCTCCGACAAAAAAAAGACCCGGCGCGTATCTTTAGCGGAGCAGAGCGGAGACACGCTTCTGGGATGCACCGGAGACGGACCGCGGCGCACGCTGTGGAATCACTATCATTGACTTGAATGGGCGCGATCGACTCCGGAGGTCGCGGCGCACACTGAACGCGTCGGGGACGGATCCTGTGGAATCGAAGGGTTACACTGACCACTGTGACACCTCTCCATCTCCTCTTTCTAGTAGTGGTTTATTTTTGTTCTTTTTACGTAGCTGTGTCTCTTTCTCTTCTTTCCTATTAATAGTGTTGAAAAACGTTAATGAGCAAAAGTGATGCCGTTGTCTCCAATAAATATTAGACTTTAAGTGGATATTTCACTTTTCTTGTCATAGTTGCAACAGTCCATGTACACACAGAGCATCTTTTTGATGATCACGGGCAGCATCAAGCTTTTGTGTCCCTGTGGGAAAAGTGTTGATGGCGGTATTTTCAAGGCTGCAGGGGAAAGAAAGAACACATTTTATGTTGTTGCTTTGTTGCCCTGTTGACAAGCATTCAGTCTGGGTGAAATACTTTCCCCCGTAATGTTTCTGTACACATGAATATGGAATTATGTGCATAAATTTCATGCCGGCTTGTGCAGTTTGGAACAAAAATAAGTATGATCTGGAAGTCGTGTCCTGGCCTTTACTCCCTCTTCTTGTTTGCATCACTTTGGCAGTTTAGCTCTCAATTTATCTCCCCTCTGTCTGTATCTCTTCTAATTACTGGCCCTGCTTTGTAGGAATAGAACAGAAACAATTAAAAGAAGAGTGTTTTTAAACCACTCCATCTTGATAATGAATGTATGCTGAATACAAACTAAGTGGAAACTTTACGCAAAGTTTAAAAGGAGACGTTAATTGGGTTGGACTCGGGGAGATTATGTTTAAAAGAGGATGCGGGCGGTAAGGATTCATTTTCCATCTCAGATTGAGCAGCGACGTTTAAGCGAGGGTTATTATTCAACACAACACTCATATAAGCTGACATGTGATGTACTCAAAGCGAGGGGCTGAGACTTTGATTCCACTTTAATCAGCCGGTACAGCGATGGGCCGTTTTGCCATGCTATCACTTGTGATCTTTATTGAGGGAGACAGATGATGAGTGAAGGCAGGGCTACTGTAAGAGACGGGTCCTAAATGAGGGAGAATCTTTGACGTCAACTCAGAGGAACGACAGGAAGTGGATAGAGAAGGTGGCACAGCACAGGGAGGGCGTGATAAAGTGCGGACACACGTCAGAGTTTGATAAATTGGCATATCGACGAAACGCAAGGTTTAACTTTGAGATGGATGTTGTTCATGTGCTATGGAAGAGAGAATGCCTGCTATAGATGTGTCTGATACGAGCAAATAATCACATACAGTATGTAAAAGGAGATGGATTTTTGTTGTTCAGATGGACGATCAGATGGATTGCCCCAAAATTTGGGTTAGATAATCATGCCACCTCAGGATGAATTTAAATAACATTAGTGATGGTAAATGGACCGCCTTTCTAGTCTTCAGACCACTCTACATGTCAGCATTGATCCTTTCACACACACACTTTCATGAACATATTAACACAGTAATGATGGTGCCATGCCAGGCCTATCATCATTTTGTATGCGTTCATACCCAATGGCTATGTCTTGGGAGCAAGGGATTCAGTATCTTGCCCAAGGATACTCTGGATCGAACTGCTGACCTTCCACCTCTGAGACACAGCCACCAACTTAACTTAACTTTCAGTTAAATAAATGTCTGTTAAGTCACTATCTATCCCCGAATGAGGTAACACAATGATGACTGAGCCTATGGCCCACTGATGAATGAATGAATGAAAATCACAAGCGGCGCCCAGTTAGTGACGTGTTTTCCATCACCCAGCAGTGGTTGGTCTGCCAGAGAGGGTAGGCGGAGCTAAGCGGCTGCTTTTCCGGTCTCTGCAAGTGTTGCGAGTAAACAGTAATCTACTATGGCTGAACAAACAAAGAAAAGATCGATGACTACGGATACAACTTCAAAAATAAGTGAAAATCCAAAGGAAAACAGACAAACTCGACGCTCATCTTTGGGATTGTCAGTTTAACTGTTAACTGTCTTAGGTATCAGATATTGGTGAATATCCCAGTGGCCCTAACCCAAGCACCCTCACAATACTATAACCATTTAACCCCTTAAAAAAATCCACTGGTTTCAGATCGAACTTTGTGTGATAATAACAAACAACAACAGAGTGCTGCTAGCAGAGAGTGTTCGTCAAAGCTAGCAAAACGTCAACAATCAGTGTTTTTCCATCATTATTATCTGTTTCTAACAGTATCAGAGAGGAACTCAGTACTGTATTAACAAATTCAGCATTCTTAAAGTAAAATGGTATTGGAACATCTCTATTGTTAGCTTGCTAAAACACAGAACTACTGGTAGTTATGGTACATAACATGTTAAATATCAACATAGTACAATTGTCACTGTAAGCATGTTAGCCAGCGTGTTAGCATTAAGCCTAATTCAGTATAGCTCAAAGTACTGTTGTACTGTGCAGAGTAAAGCATGGCTGAGGAGTCTTGTTTTGTAAGAAAAAATATTTGTGTCGTGGCAAGGCTTTTTTTTTTAATAAAGTAATTCCCAGAATTCTTTTCCCTCGGGTCCCAGACTGCTTTATTTCTTAATACTTATAACGCTGTGAGTTTTACTCTAATAAATTCCCAGACTCGTACAACAGTGTTAGAAATGTCTAATTAACTCATCAGTTAAACTTAGTATCTTATTAGTTCCCTGAACTTTCCTCTAAATGGGTCCCAGGCACTGAATTGCTCTTTAATTATAACTCGTCAGTTATACTTTCTCTCAGTTTTTAAGAATTCGCAGAATTCTTTTCTCTTGGCTCCCAGACCCCAAACTCCTACTGTTAGTAGTGAATTCCCCAAATTCCTTTTACTTCTTCTGTGGCAATATTTCATTTTCAATTCATTAAAATAGCAAAACAGCAGACAGGGGGTGCCTAGTTAAAAAAAAAATTAAAATAGAGTTTAAAAATAAGTTTTCAGACATTATAGAGAAGGCAGTAGGCAGTGTAAAGTAGTATTTTTAATTAAGATTTAAAGGCAGTAAGGGTTGGGGCTAGCCAAACATCATCTGGGAGATTATTCCAGGTCTGTGCTGCATGATAACAAAACACTACTGTTCTTTTAGTGAAGGCCACAAACCTAAAATTAAAAACCTCTGACAAAAACTTTTAGTTTCCAAACAGATGCTCATGTTTCATCGGATGATTTCACTATTGTGGATGAAACTCAGACAGTGATGGGAGGAATATATCAGAACTGATGCATCAAAGACAAAGACATCATGCTGCAGGTATCATCAGCAGACTCAGGCAGTTACATGGCATATAACAGATGCTGAGATAGGTCCCTCAAACAGAAAATATATCCAGTGGTGTAAATATATGTAGGGATTGGAGCTGTTCTGTACTTTGAGTTCCTGGAATGGTATTGGTATTTGAAAAACATGCAAATTCAAGCAAACGCAGGTTGTTGAGTGGGCGTTGGGATCAAGGACAATAAGCACTGAATATACTACACATGCAGTATTTCATATATATTTAAACCAATCATATAATGAAGGATCAAACAGAAAAAAGAATTCCAAAGTCTGAAATATTCTGTCAAACTTTTTCAACCTATCAGAGAGTTGAATGACGCCATACAGCTCCTATTTACCAGTCACTATGGTTACACATGTGCACAAAACAGCATGAATAGTGTTGGAAAGAGGAAAAGGAACTGAATATGAGTGAAAGCTGGAGTCAGACAGCACGAAATGGGAATGAAAGAGAGAGATGTTGAATAGGAGAGTGTGTGGTAAAGAGCCAACTAAAGGCAGATGTAATTGATGGGAAGAGAGTGTACATAGACCTCTTTCACAGGTGGCACCTGCAACATTGTACAGGTGGTTCAATGACGCAGGTAAGGCAGTGGTTATGATGTTAAGTCAAACATACTGTAGGCCTCCTGAATGGAAAATGCGTTAACAAGCCTCTCTGCTGTCGCTGGATGTAAGAGGAATCTGAGGTTGTAGCTACACGAGGAGCAACAGCAAATGTTAACCCTTATCCTAAGCTTGTGTAAAGGATTTGTTGTATATGAAGCCATCTTAACTGTAGTCTCATACACCTTTTTTGATACTTACATGAAAGGCATGTATATATGTACGTAAGCATGGAGTGGTTATACATGTATGTAAGCATGGAGTGGTTATACATGTATATAAGCATGAAGTGGTTATACGCGTATGTAAGCATGGAGTGTATCTAAGTGTATGTAAGCATGGAGTGGTTATAAGTGTATGTAAGCATGGAGTGGTTATAAGTGTATGTAAGCATGGAGTGGTTATACATGTATGTAAGCATGGAGTGGTTATAAGTGTATGTAAGCACGGAGTGGTTATAAGTGTATGTAAGCATGGAGTGGTTATAGGTGTATGTAAGCATGGAGTGTATGTAAGTGTATGTAAGCATGGAGTGTATGTAAGTGTATATAAGTATGGAGTGTATATAAGTGTATGTAAGCATGGAGTGTATGTAAGTGTATATAAGCATGGAGTGTATATAAGTGTATATCAGCATGGAGTGTTGATAAGAAGTGTATGTAGAGTTTGGTTTCATAGGAAAATCCAACGCATAAGGGCTTTAAGTCTACATTACCTTTAATGACCAGCAGGGGGCGACTCCACTGGTTTGAAGTTTTTTTCACTACAACATAAAGTTATTTTTCTGAAATATGGTCCCATTTAAAGTAAAATAGACAATAAAGCAGGGTTTAGGGTGTGGCTACCTGTGATGGACAACCTATCTGACCATCTGGATGTAGACCAAACAGTTTCCATCCTGTCATCCAAATATGGTCACTTCTGGTTCCAAAAACCAAGATGGCGACAGCCATGATGCCAAACTCAATTCAAAAGGGGGGTTGACAAACCGGTGGGGGACCTCACAGTGGCTACGCCCACTTCTTTTAGACAGTCCGTTGTTCTGTGCCAAGATTTTTGCAATTTGTGCCTTTTATCAACCTCTATGAAGGGCACTACAGTGCATTGGGGGTTGGGGAATGATTGTGCTTACTGCTAACTAATTGTGGTTACAGTGGTGAGGGTTAGGATACTGAAACATGAAATGAAACAAAAAGGCAAATCGGATTCCACATCCGTCAGTATCGTGAATGACTGCCCTTTTCACTGCACCACATCCAACACCAAAACCTTAACACCCTGACTTTTGCAGGGCTCACTACAGTCTGTGTGAGTAAAATGTAAAGTGTGAAATCGTCCAATATGTATACAATTCCCAGGAATACTGGGCTACAATAAGGACACCACAGAAGAAGAGCATGGGCATTATCAGGGTGCCAAATTGAAGGATTTTGCAGTTAAATAATTGTTGTCAATCTGACTGAATTACACTAAGTAGACACCACTGGGGAGATGCAGCTTCTCACTCAAGCCCCCGAATGAGTTGTCTCTGCATCCCAGCAGAAGTCTGTCATTATTTATCGAGCATTATAGAACACAATATCTGAGCCTCTGCTGTCTCTTTTCCTCGGTGTTCAGTCCATTCATTGATGAAGTTCTATAGGTGTGCGCTGCTGCTTTGCTTCTGTCAGTATGTTTTATATGCTGCTTCTTGCATAAACAGTTTGCTGACACCAGGCTGATTAAGTAAAATTCTATGCTGCTGAATATCCTTGAAACTATGTACATGTTTGCTTCTGTTTACTGCAGCGCCTCTATTACACGGTCTATACCTGCACCAAGCCACCATCAATAAAGAGTAACTGATGACACCAGCTACATCAGCATTACAGACGGATCCTCAAAGGATACTTCCTTTATTTTCTATGTAATGGTTTTCATTAACAAACAACCCTGACTCCGGTGCGACGCCTCGGAAGCTGCGACCAGTCTGACCTTTTGCATTTTGCAATTGGGAATGTGGCTGTTTTCGTCCACACTGGAGCCCCGGAGAAAGAGTTCTGCGGAGTTAAAATGCTGAAACAACTATTGTGTGAAATTGGCTCGAGCTTGTTTGTTCAGATGATGCTGATATGGAAAGTTTGAATTGTATGGGGTTAAGAAGAGTGGAGACAGTCACAGTACAGGTCAAAGAACACCAAGGCATCCTCACAAGCACTTCTGATGAAAGTGTGCTCAGGCTGTGCCCCTCCCTTTTATTTCTCAAAGCAAGTAGAAACCCAATAACCTTTGAACTGAGCCATTTAGCGTTTAACAAACATCTAAAAAGTATAAGAAAAAAGTTTATCACATTTGAAATGTTGTAATTTAAGTTTCGAGAAACTTAACCCATATTTGATTTGAATTCTGTGTGCTTATGGTCCAATATTTATTACAAAAATAATCTCTTATGCTCCAAGTGTTGATTGCCGTGGTTGTGTATTTTCCACTACACTGAGTTTACTGCGGGCTGCTGCTGATTTATTTTAGGATGCAGGTTTTTGAGCATGAGAGAAAGGCAGTTTAGTTCCATTACAATACATCTCTAGCTAATGTTACAGAGCCATCATTAAGCATTGCATTCATAGCTTCAAGAACAAATCTTGGCTAACGTTACATGTGTATGCTAGCTGCTAACAATAGCCCCTTTTACACTGCCAGTTCAAGGTGAGACTGTTGCGCCTCTGTTACATATCGTCTTTAATGTAAAACACACGGAGGCGGAATAGTCGGGCGAAGTTGTTTGGCCTCTGAGCCGGCATCGGAGGTAGTAACAGAGGCGAGACGGCGTCAGTGTAAACGGCGAAGCCAGCAGGGTGGAACAGCGCTGCGTGTGTGTCAATGACTGTATATATAGATGGACGATGTGTGCTCTCCCAGTGGTGGGTGCTGCCACCTTGCGATGGTGATGTCATATGGAGCCAGAGCTGCGCAGTAGAGATCGGTGGGTGGAGCCACCGTAGCCACTTCCGCTAACCAAAACACACACTTAACTTACCGAAAAAACAGCAAGGATCCCGCATGTCGGCGTGTTTAACAGCAGAACAGCTTCTTGTGATGGTCTGAAGTTAACATTCACAGATATGTTAACTTCAATGAGAGCTGTGATTGTTTTAGTTACGTTTCCTCTTACCATTCCTCCTCCACTCTACTAATCAGGAACAGATCGGCTGCAGGAGCCGGATTTGTCAACAGAGATGTCAATCATCCCTTTTTACAGCTTCAAAAAACTAATTAAAAATAAACTTTTTTTAAAGTAAATCAGCATGATAAGAACTAACTATAATGACAGAAACCATTCAGCGACCAGTTGAAAGGAATATTTTCAGATAGCCTCTGTTTCCTTGTCTGGCTGTGACTCAAACAGTCTGTTTAGGGCTGCGACCCTGATTGTCACACCCACAGTTGTGTGCGCAGCCCAGAGATGTCAATCAAGCCATGATCTGCAAATGTACACCTTCTTCAGAATTGGTCTTAACAGTAAAACTAGCTTAGGTTTTCTAACAGTTATGAATGTGTATTTTCAGTCAGATTTTTGTGGATGCATTTTATTAAGCTTTAATTTGGATTTTGAACTGTTTGCTATAAATGCATGATGACTTCCCCACCACACCCAGCTGGTGTCTTTTTTCACCCATGTCCCTCACACAGCGCTCAGACAGAATCTACATACAAACAAATGTTACTTCCACTGCAGTAAGTCCTCGTGTGTTTTATTCACAAGGTGCGGTCGCGGTTTCCTCTGCTCGCCCCCTCATCTAGCCATTCGTGTAAGAGTGAAAAATGTGACTTCCCTTCCGTCTGAATTATCTCTGCAGCAAGCTGTCCTCTGCTCCAGCCTGATCATATTACACACAGTAAGCACTGCCGCTCAGGAGCCTCCGAGGCTTCTGGGAGAAGAGGACGGTTTGGTCGCTATAGCTGGGGATTAGCGTCCAGGATGCCGGGGCCGTGGGGGAGCTGTGGGGTGGGCGGGAGCATGCGAAAGCTTATCAGAAAGCAGGGACTCTGGTGTCAAGGTCCCATCATCACCAGCAGCGGAGCATGAATGAATATGAGGCAATGTTCATGAATATTCTATTGAGTGTTATCTTCCTCTTTCAACTTTTTTTTCCCCACTCTTTTTTTTCTCCTCCTTTTTCCGGCGCTCTCCGATTTGCTCTCCGCTACGCTAATCTGCCACTTGCTCTCCCTCGTTCTATCTGTCTCTGTCTTTCTCTCTCGCCGCCTTGTGTCTTAGGACATCGGGTCCTTCACCACGACTGGTAACAGATTATATTTAAATCGAGCACGCCATAAAGACTTCTGGAGTTTTGCACAAAGCTTAAAGAAGACTTTACCACAGAGCTCCCACAGCAAACACAGAAGTTAAATCTTTCATTGGCTATCCTCTCAGAACATCTTGGCACCAAACTCCATGTAAGATAACCACAAGGTTGGAAACCAATTATGCTTTTTTCGCAGTAGTCACGGTAATTATGCAGTTTTCTTTCCACTGTGTGATTTTTCTCTTTGTTTTCCACTGCTTGAAGCGACGTCTCCTACACCTTTATCTCCCTCCTCTGCCATCTTGGAAAGATAAGCACACAGCGCATGAAGAACAGTAAAAGAAGAAGTTACTTTATATGAAGTAATTTTCTAAACAAGCTTAGTTCAGCCAGGTTTATGCTATTATTCTGAAAAGCTTCTCTCTGGCATCCTCGGTAAACAATCAGAAACCTGCTTTGCAGCGTCGGGGATGATGCCAGCTCTTTTTGCTTCTTTAGTTTTCGTCTGGTGGAGTCAAAAAAAAAAAGCGTGCGCATGTGAGTCACAAGGCTGCTCTGTCCAATTCTAGTTGGCACGAGGGTCCGACCGATGGTGCCATGGTCTGTCGGCCGTAAAATGAGCAGAAGGCCGAGGCTTTGAATGTCTCTTCTACAGGACCCCTGGGCACAGCTACAACAATCAGTTGCTCGAAATGGAAGTGCAATTGTAGGCGAAAAGGGCAACAGCTCTCTGGCAGGCACACAGAGCGAGGCGGCGGCCCCTCCGGACCGCTCTTTGCCTGATCGCTCCTGGAGCTGGCAGGATCCTCACAAAGGTCATTGTTTGGGAAGAAAAGAGCGAGAAAATGGGTCTGTGTAGTTGATTTTTTTTCTTCTCATTATTCCAACACACTTAATCTTTTTGCAAATTATCATCTGAATTGTAGTGGAAATTAAAAGATGAAAATTGGATTCAGCGGGGCTCTGAACTTAGATTCCAATTTGGCTCAAGATATTGTTTTTTTAAACCAAATGGGCACAAGAGCAGCAAAGCTAACACAACAGTCCACGCTCTGCTGGCACATTGAAGCAGGCGAAATCTTTCAATAACATGGCCTCGAGCACTGATACTAAATATTATATTCCAAATCTACAATATGCTATCACTGGACATAACTAAAGTGATGTTTGGTTCAGGGTTGTTCAGCCTATAGAACACTAGTTTAAACCATGGAGCCAAGCTCTGATGAGCTTCTTAGTCATTACTAACCTCTGACCTCTCAACTGGTTTCACCCTCAGCCCCCACCAACACCTCCTTAGTGACCGATTGCGACCCAAATTTTCTAACCGGTCAAATGTATTTAATTAAAATCTGTGCAGTGCATAAGAAGAACACATTCTCTCTACAGTTCATTTAATTAGCAGCCTTTTTTCAACAGAAGCAAACTAAAAAAAGGAACTACTGTGGGCTCAACATGTTTCAAGACTGTAACTGTAGCTGGGATTACCCAGTCAGTGGATACAAGCAGTGTGAATAAACTACACTTCTACTGCATACATGTCATAGGAAACCCATGTCCTTCAAAATAAAAGTGCAGCATCGACTTTTTGCCACAACGTCAACAGGCGTTGAAGTCAGCTAATGGAGTTTAAAGAGCACACAAGTCTGCCTGGGGTGGTGGTGGGGGCCAATGGATGGGTCAAACAAACACCAGGTTTGATTACCTTGTTAAACAAAAGTTTTTTTTTTAATGTACATTCACATTTAAATAAACAGCAACGCTTCAGCTCCGTTTTGTGCTGCATTCTGGCTCATGTACAAAGTTTGCATCAAACTAAGACTTAAAGGTAAATTAGTTCTTAACATGAACTTGGTGCATCTTCTAGAGGCTAAAAGCAATGCAAATTGCACGGGTAATTACGGTCTGTCTTTGGGAGTTGGGTTGATAGGGTCGCACCGTAGAGCGTCGCTGTTATGGATGTCTGACAAGGACGTTATTCCTCTTGGCCTTCATACGCTCATCATGCTGCACTTTGTTTTTGAACAACCTAGTTGTGTTTCTTTCATGCCCCAGGTCTCATGCACACTTTTCATGCACTCTTTGCATATTATTTTTTCTTGCTTAACATCCCTTGCCTTAAGCCTGAAATACATCCAGACAACCGATGACGAGCCCTTTTAGGGGGCCGGTGTTTCAGTTTAACAAGAGACTCGCTCTCTTCCTGTTTTAGCATGACAATGAGCAGCGTTCAAAACGTGTCTGAGTGTCAGTAGCCTACATGTGTCATGTTTCACACAGATTATTTGAGATCGTAATGAAAAACAACGAAGAGGCATTAATGAGGAGGTCTGTGGAGGATGCGCCATTTGTAGCCTGTGTAGACCGTTAAAGCCAAACTGAAATGAGACGGTCTGGTCTACGGAGCACCAGCTGTTCCCACCCTTACAACAGGTTGCTAGCGGGCGAACAAGCAAGCAAAACTAACGTTGAGTAAGTTAACCTATTATTTTAAAGATTATTCGTTTTGAGCGCCCTTTCGTTTTCTTAAACATGTGTATCGCTAGCTATTCGATTGAGTTGAAACCAAAAACTGTTACATTTAAACGTTTATTCCTCGGCCGCGTAAGAGTCCGCCATTTCGCTTGAATTGGCACGCAATGCATCTTGGGATACATTTGGGCCGCAAGCTTTATTTTAAAAATCTAACCGCACGATGCTTATTTGTTATTGGTAGTTTGACTGCTGTTTTATGAAGTCTAATCACATGTTTCATATTTGTTTTAGCTCACTTGACTGAGGAGCCTTGCACGTGCTGAACTGACTGAGTTGTACCTACATCATCACATTTGGAAGCTTCAGGGCGCAGGCCGGGCCGCTGTATTTGCAGAGCTGGGAGTGAGAACGTGTTGGACTTCCTGATGCCGCAGTGTGTTTACTGGCTGTATGGGGAGCAAGGCAAAGGTTGATGAGAGTTTCACCCGCTTCATTTTTCAGCTGCACCGCGGGGCCGTGAACCCTCCTGCCAGCTGAGCACCACACGTCCCATCAGGAGGCTCTGTCGATGAAATAAATCTTCCCTATCGCTGCGTCCTCTTCCTCTATCTCTTTCTTGTTCTTTACTCTTCTCACACACACATCTCCCAACAATCATCAGCCATCCTGCTTTTTTTTCATGTATTGGCTGCTAAGCACAAGGAAGAGAGCAAACATGCCCTGGTCCGGGCCAAATCAAAATCTACACACACAGGAAAGGAGTGATATACGTGTGTGTGTGTCGGTGATGTTGGGATGTGGGAGGGTTATGAGTGAAAATATAATCATGCAGCAGCTGGGGGGAGAAATCGGTGATCTCCAGCGGCAGAAAGGAGCAGACGGGGAATCGAGGTGTGGAGGAGAGAAAAGCAAACAGCGATGAAAGAGCAAATCTGCTGTAATAGTTTCAGCAGCTGCACTGATTAAAACAGGAAAGTGACTCAGACCAGTCTTTGCTCGGCAAACAGACGCTGCTGAGTGAACTTTATTACAGGCAGGAAAAAAGAAAAATAACCTTAACCTTATACAGAGCGGAGAGCAACGTATAAATATTACTTAAATGTATATAAAAAGAGTCTGACGCCAAGCTTGTGTGCCTAAACGTACAGCATTACAGAGCTTGATTATACCATGTTGAGAATGAAAATGCTACCATGCTAACAGGTGCTAGGTAAACTGTTCATCTGAGAAGGGCTTGTTTCTTTCACTGTTGGCAATCATATCTACAAAAAGTTACGCATTATTACTCATTTGACCAACTTAGTCATGAGTCAGTATGGAGGCAGACATAAGCTGTGTCCCAGTCAAGGGGCTGCAGCCTTAAAAGGAGTCCATTCATAGCCTGCGTAGACGTTAAAGCCAAAGTGAAATGAGACGGTCTGGTCTGCTATTTGATTGAGTTGATTCATGCACTGATGGCAGAGGTGTGTGAAAGGGTGAATGTAAGTGTCTGAAGACTAGAAGAGCGCTATAAAGACCAGTCCATTTACCATTTACACAGTGTATCTCTATGAGATGCAAAAGGGGAGCCCGAACAAGGGGTCAGTGAATGACAATCACGGGATGAGAAAGGGTTTGATATTTAGAAGAATGAATTATCACACAAACTACATACAAACCATCCATCCATTATCTATACCGCTTATCCTGTTCAGGGTCGCGGGGGGCTGGAGCCTATCCCAGCTGTCACTGGCTGAGAGGCGGGGTTACACCCTGGACTGATCGCCAGTCAATCACAGGGCTGACACACAGAGACAGACAATAAAAGGCCACCATTTGCCTCACGCAGTGCAACACATCTCCTTCGCATAGAGTTGATCAGGTTGTTGATTGTGGCCTGTGGAATGTTTGTCCACTCCTCTTCAATGGTTGTGCCAAGCTGCTGGATATTGGCAGGAACTGGAACACTCTGTCGTATACGCCGATCCAGAGCATCCCAAACATGCTCAATGGGTGACATGTCCGGTGAGTATGCTGGCCATGCAAGAACTGGGATGTTTTCAGCTTCCAGGAATTGTGTACAGATCCTTGCAACATAGGACCGTGCATTATCATGCTGCAACATGAGGGGATGGTCGTGGATGAAGGGCACAACAATGGGCCTCAGGATCTCATCTCGGTGAAGATGCTGGATGTGGAGGTCCTGGGCTGGTGTGGTTACACGTGGTCTGCGGTTGTGAGGCCGGTTGGATGTACTGCCAAATTCTCTGAGACGCATTTGGAGACAGCTTACGGTAGAGAAATGAACATTCAATTCACGGGCAACAGCTCTGGTGGACATTCCTGCAGTCAGCATGCCAATTGCACGCTCCCTCAAAACTTGCGACATCTGTGGCATTGTGCTGTGTGATACAACTGCACATTTTAGAGTGGCCTTTTATTGTGGCCAGCCTAAGGCACACCTGTGCAATAATCATGCAGTCTAATCAGCACCTTGATATGCCACACCTGTGAGGTGGATGGATTATCTCGGCAAAGGAGAAGTGCTCACTAACACAGATTTAGACACATTTGTGAACAATATTAGAGAGAAATAAGCCTTTTGTGTACATAGAAAAATATCTTTGAGTTCAGCTCTTGAAAAATGGGAGCAAAAACAAAAGTGTTGCGTTTATGTTTTTGTTCAGTGTATAAACCTGAATGCGTGCCAGGATAAGTGCTAGCTCTGTCACACTGAGGTATTTTATCAAATAAGTAAACTGACTTTAACCTGCAGGTGGTGCTAAAGGGAAGGTCAGTAAAAAGTCAGTCGGGAACATCCTGCGGGGACCAAGAACATCAATGTCATGTCAAATAACGTGACAGCTGTCCAAAATGTATGTAAAGAAGTGGACCAGCTGACGTTGCCATCAGCAGAGACATGTAAGTAGCGTGACTAAAGCACGACATCATATTAAATGAAGGTAAATACCTAAACGATGAAAAGCAGCTCCAGAGACAAATGAAGCATTAAACCATGAAGCACATCAAACTGAAATGACTCATCCTTGTTCTTAAAGGAGCAATTAAGCGACAGTAAACTCTCACACTGCAGAGACACAACCGTCCACACGAGTGTGAATCACCACCTTGAAGTGTGAATTGTCCAATCCTTGTCTCAGTCTGTCTTGTATCTGAAGCCCCAGAGAGCTTTTTTTCTGATGAGCAGATTTTTCTTCTTGGTAGCCATGCAGAAAAGTTCAATACACTCAGCACTTTTCCAAAATGGCTTGTATCCACCGCGGGGCGGACTGAAATTGAAAGGGAGCACACAATGGCCTGAAAGCTCCGGGTCGAGCGGGGTGAAACCAAAGCTTGGTGACAGCTGTGACTGCAAGGACACACACGTCGACACAGACTGTGTGTGTGTGTGACGGAGAGGGAAAATGAATACGCTATCTAACCCGCTAATTCGCTCCATGAAACTCCATTCAGCATGAGCCCCTGGGAGCGTTTCTGCCATTCCCCTGTAATTAACACTTTACCTGGTGATGAGCCACCGCAGCTCTAATGGTGATTTAGCCTTAATGTATGCACACAGTCATACACATTATTCTATTTCAATCGGAATGGCATGGAAATGCAATTATGAAGTAACTGATGATAGTGTTTCCAATCAGAAACAATTTGACGCAGCGAGCTCTATTTTCTTTCATTTCCTCCACTCAGACGCAGGTGCGCTTGTTTTACCGACACTATGCTTCTACCTCAGGGTTTCATTTCATTTAAGTCACAGTGTTCTGTACAAATCCAGTTTATCCATGCATATTTCCAGCTACAAAGAAACAAAACATATTGAATATCATATATTGAGTGTTTTTAAAGGCGAATATGTTCCAAAGCTGACTGACTGAACCGAAGAGGCTGAAATTGAGATTTATCTTAATTTTGAGCTCCTTCTTATTAAGGAGGCTGAAAAAGCAATCAGTTCTCTCCCACCACTTTGTTTTTGGTATTTGCCAGTGTGATAAGGTGTAGCAAAGAGCTAACCGCCCGAAACAGCATCCAATCATTTTGAGAGGAGAAAAGGTCATTACTTGATAAATTGAATGCTCTGTTCTTGCAAATGTGAGCTGATTATAGTTCTAAGAGCAGCTTATCGTGAAACACACCCTTGCTGTGCAGTCTCGTAGCTTAAAAAAACACCAATTTCCCCACTGTCTCGTCTTCATAGCTGAATCCAAAAAATCTCATTCTTTTCAAAGTCTTCTGGAGCACCAGACGAACTATTCTGAATGTGATATCTTCATCGTCTTCAAAGATGTGCTTAGTCATCGGGAGGAAATGAGAGTTTCTCTGCTTTTATTTCTTCTTCTGTGCTGCTTCTTTATTACTTTCTAAGTTTTTCTTTTATTTCTTAATTTATTTCTTTTTGCTGCACGCCCACTCACCCCATCCTCCTCTGTCTCTTTGTCCTTTATCATACATTCATCCTTTAATAAATATTAATGACGCTCATAATCTGATTCAAACACAGTCACCATGGCAGTAAACAACATTAAACAACATAATATAGTTATGTTGTTTAATGCTGACTTGCTGTCTGCATACATAAAATAGTGACCCTGCACCCTTTTTATAGTTATATGAACACTGCATAGAACAAAGAAACCTCACAGTCCTGTTGATGTGAAGTTTCAGTGCTGTTTCAGCACCATGGACAGCACCAGTTAAAGTGAGTGCACATTCCCTGATCTAAGTGAGTTGCTGTAGATTCTGGATAACAAATAATCACCCATCTGTAAAAAACAATATACCCACACACTGGAACCAGAGCTCCCTTCAGCTGTTACCGATGTTTCAACTCTTTGCTTAATGAAGATGTGTTTGGATAGTTCATCGTAACATCTGAAGAAAGCTCTGATTCCAGTCTGTTCTCTTCTGTTTTACAGACCAGGAACACTTTTGAAGAACACTGCTATGTTACTTTTTTTTACATGTTTAATTTATCCATTGGAACAATCTGTCTCTGCATATGTCTGGCGCCCCAAATCACAATGCCTACGATGCCTTGAAGTTGTATTGAATACTTGGGGAAAAAACCTACCCAAGCTCTTTCACCGGTCGTTATTTTTGCTTTAAAATCTTTTTCATACCAGTGCTGTAAAAGAGATCGAGTAAATAACTGAACTAAAGCATGATGAGGATCAGAAATGTACAGGTACTCCGGCTTCCCAGATTTCCCAATTAATCTCATAACGTCTGAAATGTTCTCAATTTACATGACAGCATATTATATGTATTAAGACTCTAGACCAAGAGAAATGGAACCCTATCTTTTATTAAATTTTTTTCTTGTTTACATTGCTTGTACTCAATGAATGTATATATAGATGGACGACACGTCTCCACCTCCTCTGGTTGTACCAATTTGCAGCCAAAATACCTCCTGGAGCTGGCACTGCCGTCTTGTGCATTTTTCTTGTGAGTCCCTGCGGTAGATATCGGGTGGTGGAGCTTTTGTATTGAAATCTAAACACACATTTAACTTAGGGAAAAAACAGCAAAAATCCTTCATGTCTTCGTATTTAGCAGCAGAACAGCTTCTTGTGTTGGTCTGAAGCAGACGTTCACAGATATGTAAACTTCAATGACTGTAGTGATTGTTTTAGTTATGTCTCCTCTCGCTGTTCGTCCTCTGCTCTGCTAATCAGGAACAGATCGGCTGCAGGAGCCGTATTTGTCAACAGAGCTGTCAATCATTTTTACAGCATCAAATAACTAATTAAAAATAAACTTGTCAGAAAAATGAACACTTGGATGTAAATCAGCATGATAAGAACTAACTATAATGACAGAAACCATGTTTGACAAAAATGTATCGGGCGTGTATTTTGATTTTATAGTTTGACTCATGTCCCATCTGTTAACATGGAGGAGGCGGGCTTTATGACCTATACTGCAGCAGGGGGCGATAGAGATGTTTTGGCTTCACTTTAGGGGAGCTGTTATGACGTCCATCTTTTAATACAGTCTATGGTTTGTCCTGATGAATGTATAACAACAGAGCCACAGTCAATCCTTTCTTTCCAGCCTTCACAATCACACACATGACGATCATTTGCTGAGGCCTTGAAACACTCCCTTAAGCCCATTTTATCTGTAATCACACAATGTGCTCCAATTCGCCACTCTTTTTTTTCCATCTGCAGCATTCCCACAAAGGTCATAACACATAAAGGTTGAGAGGCATCACAGAGGAAGGAACGCTGAAGCCTTGTTCATAATGAAACTCAACTCAGAACCGCCAGGGTCAAGACCAACACTCCAGCCCTGCCATTTCCTCTCCACAGCCAACCAAGGTAAGAGCTTGTGTGTGTGTGGGTTTGCCTTGAGGCCAACCTTGAGGCGTATACAGACAAATACCCTAACACAAACACACATGTAGAAGTCGCCTGATGGTCCTGGTAAGGTTGGGCGATGGAGTGTGTGATAACACCGCTGTCTGCTCCCCTGCCAAGACGGGTCAGAGACGCATGTTCCACTGGTTCAGTTAATGACCTGCCGCTCTACCTGATGCAGTTTCCCTATCCGTCTCCATCCTCCTCGTGTGTGTGCAGCCTAACAATGAGCTACCTCAACATGTGTGTGTGTTAGAAAGAGAGAGAGAGAGAGAGTTTGTCTATGCATCAATACGTGTGACATTTGTGTGAAATACAGAGACGGTAACACAGTGAGTATGTCAGACAGAAATAGGCGAGTCAATTGATTTTTACAGATTGCCTGAACAACAGCAGGCTTCGCTGTGACACCGGTCCTTCCACCTGTAGCTGCAATTAGCGAGAAAAACAAAGAAATCGTCTGGGAGGAGCGGAAACAGCCAGACAGGAGGGGAAATAATCATGATGTGCAAAAGAGATTTCTCTGTTTAACAAATGTTATCGTCGCTACAGGCAAGCTGAAGGATATTCCCATGGTGCTTTGTTTTATTGTTGGAGTTTATGGGGCTGTGTGTGCGCATGCAGATAGCATATGTCTCCATGTGGATCGTGCTGTATTTTATAACCCTGCTCTTTGTTCTTTGCTCCTTTAAATGTTAACCTTAAACACTTTTTATGACAGAACATTATCACCCTTTAAACTGTTAACCTGTTAAACCTTGAGTTGCTACATGTTGTATGTGCATGTACGTACAGCATGTGGATTTAACAGGTAGAAAACTTACTGCAAAAGCCACACAAGACATGAGCAATGTGTGGTTATGCACTTGTTTGGATACATTATATTGTGATGTGTTAACACCTAACAGCAACTAATCATAACATTAAAAATATGTATTTTCAGCAGCTCTCTGACACACTGCCATAACAGAATTTATAATTGAAATAAGCCGCTTAATGCAATTAACTGAATCACTACTGCACAGGATTACATTATATGAAACAGACATTCACAGTGTTCTCGGTCATGGACTCAATTCCCATGTCTTTTTTTTTTTAGAAATCATTTTAAAATGTTTTTAACCTTTAATCTTGTGCTCAGTTCATAAGGTTGTCATTTGTTGCTGGCTGACATTGCTGATTTAATTCTACTTAAAGAGAGGGTATTATGCTGTTTCACATATTAAGACATATAATAATGTTGGATGTCCAGACCAAACGTGGGTGAAGTTTCAAATCTGTAGGTAAAGGTATGTTGGAGTAATCCCCAGGCTTCTCAGCTCAGTCTGCAGGCTGCTGTGAACGCCAGGTTTCAAGCAGTTTTTTCTACACGCTGCACTTTATGACATCACAAAGTTTCTTAAAGGGACAGAGCGGACTGAGTGGTTTCAGGCAGAGGCTGTATGAGGGCCTGCACAGAGCACCAGTGTGAGAAAAATGTTTGTGGTTTTTTAACTGTAAATTATGCTAAGCTACTCCATAGGTGTCACAGAGTGAAATTTGAAGCTCGAAATTAGCATATTATCCCATCTTAAATCCTTTTTATATATATTTATATACACTCACAGACTCGTTTTAAAGCCTCAAGCCTTGTGTTATGACCGTTGCCATTTTGTTGGCAAACCATGTATGGACAGCAGGGTGGAGCTGGAGAAGAGCGAGGGGATGGCAAATGCTAAGTGATCAAAGCTATGCCCATTAATTCATTAGCTTGCTAATTAGAGAGTTAACAGTGTACCACGGCATTAGTCTGTATTTATGGTGTTAGCTGGCAGTAGCTTTGACTATAAAAAGGTAGCGTAAATTAGCGACTCCCCGCTCACTCAAACACATCTCGGAAAGGAAAGCAAGCTCTTGGAGAACAAATTGAACCGGGTAACTTCAAACAACCAGTCCTCACGTCACTATGGCCTGGCATCTACTCTGTGGTGAAAAGCCAATGACATCCTGACTCCCATTCCAGGGCATCCACAATAAAATACTCAGAACTCAGAAAAAACAGAACAGGCAAAAAGCCATTTCTTTCTAGTATGGAAAATGACACCTGCTAATAAGTGCTAACACGTAGTGAAATACTATCAAGAAATGTATGGGAAAAAGAGAGAACAGTCTGTTAGAACAATGAACCACACAGCTACCCCAGGCCCAAACACCAAAAACAGGGCTGAGATGTCAGTTTCATAGACTCATAGCTAAGCTGCGGCTACCTGTCTGTCAAGCTAATCCACATGTCCCTCAACATAGCCACACCCCAATTATGCATAATTTCAAGTTTTAATATGCTTAAAACTGGTGAGTTGTGTAAAAGTAGAACAATGTACGGCAGAAAAATTGCCTTTGCAGACCAAAACCATTGTGTGTACCAAGTTGCAAACATGATTAATTCTGCTGCCAATTTGGGCAGTTTAATATGGCTGTCTATGTGGATGGACTCGCTTTTGGAGCCAGCCTCTAGTGGCCATTTGATGAACTGCAGTTTGTTTGTATTTTTAACCAAAAAAATGTAATTCCTGGCTGGAAAACCGGGTCAATGAGCTAATGACATGGTTTTAACTGTCCAAGGTTTGTATAGCGCCCCCTTCCACATTACGCACAGTCATGTTGTTTACCTGAGAATGGATGAGTGCAGCTTTAGGACTTAAATAAATATAGCAATATAGCGCCAAAGCACCCCATTGTTTAAAATGTTTTGTTTGTTTGCACAAACCGGTGTTGTGTGAATATGGTGATAGATGCGTCATGTGCTTCATGCTTGTCGTGAACGTGTGAGAGGATCAAGGATAAGACCAGATGGTTGGAGTACGTGTGAGGGAACAAAAGACACACACAACTCACAGAGGATGCAAGCTACTCACTGTAATGTCTGATTCAGTCACGACCTAACCTGTTCTAATCAGCAATCATGAAACTACAGTATATAAAGATCAACCAAGAAAACAAAGCTAATCAGACAAGAAAATGTCACCTATTAGATGAACTGAATGAAAATACTCATTAGACAAATGTATGGAACAGCACGCACTGCAAATATAAGCAAAGGAATATTAATCATTTTAATCATTTTATTCTCACTGTTATGACTTTGTCTTCTAATGAAGGTTGCTTTGCTATGACAATTTAAATCTATGCCTTGACAGCACCATAGTAACAATGTCCTGTTTATACAAAGTGATATATTGGGAACATGTGATGCACTTTAAACAGTTCATTTCAAATACCTTGAGTGATGAAGCAGTTAGTTATTATTCCACAGAGAGTCAATGTGGTTGCCAAAAACTAACCCTCCTCCTTAGTTTAAAAGGTGATTCCAAATAGCCAATTTTCCCTCTTATAAACTGCACTATTAAAGTCCACACAAGTGGCAAATTGCCTGTCCGCCTCTCATCACCATTGCCACTGGCACCTTAGGCCTCATTGTGTTTTCAAAGTTAATTAATTTGGATAACGTATTAAGTCGACACAGAGCTGAGTAAACACACACAGGCGAGGGCACGTCAGGGGTCACATCAAATGAGATGATATGTTTTAAATAATAAAACCAACTTAAGTCACTTAATTCTGCCTGTGGTGGACAAACTTCCTTTATAGTGAAAGATTCCTTAAAGAGGGGGTATTATGCCGTTTCACATTTTAAGACATATCATTTTACAATGTTGGATGTCCAAACTAAACGTGGGTGAAGTTTCAGTATGTTGGAGTAATCCCCAGGCTTCTCAGCTCAGTCTGCAGGCTGCTGTGAATGGCAGGTTTCACACGTTTTTTTTTCTACATGCTGCATTTAGTAACATCACAAAGTTTCTTAAAGGGACAGAGCTGACTCGGAGTCGTTTCAGGCAGAGGCTGTACGAGGGCCTGCACAGAGCACCAGTGTGAGAAAACTTTGTTATTATTATTATTATTATTATTATTATGCTAAGCTACATGCATCACATAGTGAAATATGAAGCTTGAAATTAGCATAATACCCCCCTTTAAGTATTGTGTGGTTTCTGTATGCAGATGTGGTAGAATGAAAGCAGACAGAAAACAGATCTGTTTAAACATGGAGAATATGTTTAACACGCATATTGCAAGTTATGATTTGGAATTCCTCAGCCTTGAGCAGTTTTTCATTAATAAATTAGTTTTTCCATTAAAATAACAGTCTATCAACAACTCATTACAGCAAATATTTACACACATGAAACTGCTTTATGTAAAAAGTAAATGATTTTTTTCTTCCTTCCAGGCATCTCTTTAAGAGACTAAACATCTGACTTCCATTTCCTTTGACTTTCTTTATTTTTTTATGTGTTTTTTTGTCTGTACGGACTTTAAAAAAACAATTTTCCCATCTATTTCATCAGAGAGACAGTTAAGTGAAATGAACCATGCATGGAACAGGACATGAAAGCTAAAAGGTATTCCAATTTCCATTAAATGTGATATTCTTAAATTCCCCCGCAGACCTTCTGGGGGAAGCCATGATTAGAGACCGTGAATGCATTTTGTCATTTTGTTCCAGGATTTTATAAAATGAGAACTATTAATAATGTGGGTCTGGGGAGATTAGTCGTTTCCCTTTGCTGCCGGCTGCCAGAGCCTGTAGAGACGGTGGTGGCAGGTGTTAATGAAAAATCAGAATTCAGCATTTGACAGCTCCTATTCATTCGTCATATTTTGATGGTATTTCAAGCAAAAATGGCAGATTGACAGTAACTAGCCTTCACTGAGGATGATAGGATATATTTTCTGCTACTTGAGATTCAGCTCCTTGCTCATGCATTGAATGTCAGGTGGCTTATCATCATCTTGATCACGTGCATCAAAGCAGCCTGAAACTTATCTTTATATTTGTCAAGTAAAGAGCAGGACATCCAACATGAGTCGATAAAAGAGGGGATTCTTTAAAGAGTTTGCACATATGCACACGGGTACACAACACATTTGACTGTGTTGTAGCAGCCAAGAGAATTCGCTTTGAAATGTTCTTTTTCTTCTGAGTAGAAAACCCAAATAGCTTGCTCATCAGTAGAGACTTCTTTAAGGTGACGCAGAGTGGAAATCGGATAGAAGCTTCATAGTTCTCTCGTCCCAGGTCATTGAATTCTGACACTTTATCGCGGCCCTTGGTGTCTCATAAAAACTCACAAGATTGTCTGTTTTCCATCCTTCCAACACTTGGTTACATTTTAAACAGTGTATTTAGTTTCTCTTTAGGCACACAAACTATTTGGTATGGTTTAGGCATAGTAAAGAACAGGGACAAACAGCCCACAACCTCAATTTCAGATCGCTACTCACAGGCGCTTACTGTTCCTAGCTTACGACAGTTGTCTGGCGGCACTTCCGCTTCCCTCGTTAGTGACCATTAAGTCTGTTTTAAATCATGTAATCGTGTCCTGGCATTATCAGCTGCTCTACACCTGGAAATTGTACCCTCGAAAAAAGTAAAGGATTAGCTTCTCCTCCACCATTGTGGTTGACAAAGTTGATATCGGAATACCTCCCCTTCTTGCTTTAGATTTTTTTGGTCGGTGAGGAAGAAGTGACATTGACATGCATGGTGGTGTTCCAAAAGTTAAACTATTTTTGCTGAGTGCTGAAACCGCTGAACGCTAGTTTTGTATGGAAAATACGCAGTTAGTGGGCACAGGCCCTAAATCACATGGCTGTGCTAAATACTTGATTCTGATTGGTTAATTAGAGCATTCTAAGGTCTGTGATTTAAGCAATATAGGGAGTGATGCTGTACTGAATATCAGCACTGCTGTGATTTAGAAGATGATAGATAACTTATCATCAACCAGTGAAATAAGAGTCTGCTCTGTGATTCAGAGGTACCAGTTTGACACAATCGGCTGTAAGTTGATTGCTGTTAATTAACAGTATTCAGAACACCTGGCAGAGGCGGAGTGATACACAGAGTAAAAAGTCCAAGTGATGTTGTTCGCTATATCAGCACTCATGGAATGCATCTTTTCCTCTTGGTCGGAACTAACTGTTGTATATTTCTCTGTAGCAGACTGCTGCTATGAAGAACAGACTGTCGCAAAGGATGCTGGTCTGATCACATAAACTGAAGGACTAACTTTATTCAGATCCATCCGCAGAATGACGACTCTCCGTTTACTGTGGGAAAAAAAGAACTGAGACGAAAACAGTGAATAGAAAATGTCAACAGACTCCATGCGGTGCCACAACAATTCATACGTTTGTTTCGCTCCCCTTGTCTTACTTCATCATGAGATATGTGGACTGATTTTAAGACAACTGCAGAGTTTACCATAGCCATTGAAGCAGTTCCAACCTAGTCCTAGTCTGTTGGACTATTTCTGTAGTGGAAGAAATCTAATCCTTCCCACTTCCCCCTAATCATTCTCCTTTACTTGACTTTTGGTTTCACACAGGATGCAAACTCCAGTCTCCCAGTGAAAGTCCCTTGTTGCCTGCCTCCATCACCTGTCCATTAATGCTCAGTGGCTCTGAGCATCAAATATTGCTGAGGATGGATTTATATCGGAGTTTGTTGAAAACCTGGTGCATCTCATGCAGTGTCTGTGTGAGACCCCGAGGGCTGTGACAAAGTATCGATCTTTGAGAACTTTGGAATGAGATCAGACTGGAAGCTCACAGCTCTTCAGTAGCTGAGATCAGATGATTTTATCTCTGAACAAAAGATTGTCATGTCTGTGAAGTGTAAATCACATTCACAGATTTAATGAAATTTAAAACATTCAAGTCCCCTTAGAATGAATTGTTAAAACTTAAGTGAACTCAATTTTCCTCAGTTCAAAATTTCAGTCCTTCCAATACTTTAAGTTTATGACTGGAGTTGGAGACATTAAAAGAAGACGTCAGTGATAGAAAACTTCAGAGAAATTCTTCAAATTTCAATTTTTGCCGGAATTATTATTCATGTTGTATAAAAACAAAGTTTAGTTATGTATAACTGGGTGTCATCTGCATTACAGCAATAAGGAACAATTATGTTTGTGCATTATGTGCCCCATTGGTAACTTAAAATGAGAGAAAAAGACTGGGCCCAGAAGGGAACCTTGCGGTACTCCTCAGAGGGAGGAGCTAAGATTGAAATACAAATAAAATCCCTAAGATGGTTAAGGACAGTCCAATCTCTGAACCCATTTGCTTTAGCTTGACAACGATATAGTCTTCTGGAAAAAGGCCAACTTGTCTTGGTTTCCAGGATAACACGCAGTTAGTGATAAAGGACTTCTGGCCAAGACTTCCTTTTCCATGTGCTGCATTGTTTAAAGTCTGACTAACAACTTGAGAAGCGAGTGTTCTACAACTTACTAAAATTGATGGACAAATTCTTTACCTTGTAATTAGTTAGGGTCACTAGGGTGAATGGGTATGTATGACTGGGTGTCATCTGCATATTAGTGATCAGGAACAATTATGTTTGTGCATTATACACCTTAGAGACTCTTTCTCTAATGATATAGCTGCCCTAGATGGCATCAGCCTGGCATCCAGCACTACTGTTAGGAATCTGGGAGTTCTATTGATCAGGATATGTCCTTCATCTCCCACATAAAACAAATATCAAGGACAGCCTTCTTTCATCTTCGCAACATAGCAAAAATCAGACACATCTTGTCTCAAAACGATGCAGAAAAACTAGTCCATGCATTCGTTATTTCCAGGTTGGATTATTGTAACTCGTTACTATCAGGCTGCCCTAATAAGTCACTAAAAACTCTGCAGCTGGTACAAAATGCTGCAGCACGTGTGCTGACAAGAACTAGGAAGAGAGATCACATCTCTCCTGTATTAGCCTCTCTGCACTGGCTTCCTGTAAAATCTAGAATAGAATTTAAAATCCTTCTTCTTACTTACAAAGCTCTTAATGGTCAGGCACCATCATATCTTAAAGAGCTCATAGTGCCATATTACCCCTCTAGAACATTGCGCTCCCAGGATGCAGGCCTGCTTGTGGTACCTAAAGTCTCTAAGAGTAGTGTTGGAGGTAGAGCCTTCAATTACCAGGCCCCCCTCCTCTGGAACAATCTACCAGTCAAGGTCCGGGAGGCAGACACCCTCTCTTCTTTTAAGAGTAGACTTAAAACTTTCCTCTTTGATAAAGCTTATAGTTAGGGCTGGCTCAGGCTTGGACTAGCCCATAGTTATGCTGCTATAGGTTTAGACTGCCAGGGGGATCTGACACACCAAGCTTCTCTCTCTCTCTCTCTCTGACTCTCTGACTCTCTCTCTCTCTCTCTCTCTCTCTCTCTCTCTCTGTCATATTAATGCAGCTCATTAACTCTGTATCTTCTGGTCCCATTAACATTACTAACCACATATCTTCCCGGGAGTTCTTGTGCTCCCTTGTCTTGAAGGTTCCTGAGGATCGTTGCTGCAGACCACCTGCTGCTGTGGACCTGCTCGACTGCAACAACTACCAACATCAGCCTTCCCCATAGTATCATCATTATTGTTGCTGCTAATGCTAATAGTAGACCTGTTGACTTCAACTGTTACAATTACGATTACCTCAGCCTTTATCATTACTCTGCTTCTCTCGCTAATTTATTTATTTATTTATTTATTTAGCCAATCTTCACCCTAGTCTACCACTATTATTGGCATTGTAACCATAAGTATGTGTCTGTTGTTGTTCATGTAACAAGGACATATGTTGTTTAGGTAACAAGAACATATGTTGTTGTTGCTCTCTTTGCCTGTCTCTATCCTGCACCTCCTTCTATCCCATTTTCGGCCCATCCAGTCGAGGCAGATGGCTGTTCAACATGAGTCTGGTTCTGCTCGAGGTTTCTGCCTGTTAAAAGGAAGTTTTTCCTTGCCAATGTGCCGAATTGCTAAGTGCTACTCATGGTGGATTCATGTTGGGCCTCTCTTTAAATAATTTAACAAAGAGTCGGTCTAGACCTGCTCTTTCTGTAAAGTGTCTCGAGATAACCCTGGTTATGATTTGGCGCTATACAAATAAAATTTGATTGATTGATTGATTGATTGATTATGTGGCCCATTTGTAACTTACAATGAGAGAAAAAGACTGGGCCCAGAAGGGAACCTTGTGGTACTCCTCAGAGGTAGGGGCATAGATTATTATACAAATAAAATCCCAAAGATGTTTAAGGACAATCCAATCTCTGAACCCATCGGCTTTAGTTTGACGATGATATAGCCGCTAAGAAAGAGGCCAACATGTCAGGGCTTTCAGGGTAACAAGCTGTTAGCGATAAAGGACTTCCGCCCAAGACTTCCTTTTCCGCGTGCTGCATTGTTTACAGTCTGACTACCAACTTCAGAAGCAAGAATGCAGTTTGACTTTAGATACAATGCCGAAGAAGCTGAATATTATTAGAACATTTTCATATGTTAGCATGTTGAAATACAGATAATAGCATGGGCAAATGTAATCAAATACATAGCTGGTAGCATGACTGTAGACCCAAAGTACTTTTTTAACATAGGGCACAATAATACTTTACTTAGATCCACATCTCTCAGATCCTTTGATATTCATTATCTCACAGTTTATTTTAAAACAACTCATAATTTTCTCCAACAGTTGATGGACAAATTAGCTTTACCTTGTAATTATTGTTGATGAATCAATTTCAAAAACTGCTGGAAGCCCATTGTGTCTTTTATTCTGCTTGTCCGTAAATCAGCATCAGTTGGACCTTTTTAATACAGAGGGTAAATTTCTTTTTATTCCACCTGTCACGAGTGGGTGTTTGGTTAATGGCTGCTCTGAGCACACATTAGGATGATTCACAAGCAACACACCGAGCGACCTCAGGATTTATGGGGCAAAACAAGTATGAAACAGCACCCTGACCTGGGTAAACTCTGCTTAAACACCTCTGAGGGATTTGTATAAATGCTACAAGAAGTGTTGGGTAACAGCATTTACATACGGGTGATAAGTGTCTGCACAAAATGCTGCTTTAACTAAATCCAAACTCCCACTTTGAGCCGGAAACCAGCTTCTCTTGGCTCGTTGCCACTGTGCTGCCCTCTCGCTCAGACAACAAACTCTCCGTAGCCTTTGCACCGAGACAAATAGCTCCTGCAAATTACCTGAGAACACTCCTGTGTCTGTGATTGCCTGTTTACACTGTGTGTGCCCAAACTCCGGAGGCAGCTCTGATAGATGCACGGTGTGTTGAACTGCGCAGCAATTTGGACCGAAGAAATATATATTTTCGCACAGGCTGTGAAGAAGTAATAATGCTTTTATTTGTTTTTCAATTATAGATAATGAGGGATGAAAATGGAGACCACTTTTTTTCTCAGACTGTTATTGAGCGTGCGAACGTGAAATGTTTCTTTACACCGGTTTGTGTGTGTGTGTGTGTGTGTGTGTGTGTGTGTGTGTGTGTGTGTGTGTGTGTGTGTGTGTGTGTGTGTGTGAAAGATATACATAATTACTGAGCCTGAATATGCTTTACATATTGAGACACCTTCAGCGTACTATCTGTAACACAAAATGTATGTATATTGCTCCGTTTAAAAGAAACAAAGGGCATTATTAATCTAACAACAATCACACCCTTCATGTTAAATATTGAATGATTTTGCCTCCAGGCACTGTTTTTGTGTTTCTGCCCTCCAACCCATCAGTTGTTCAAATTCGTGCCCACAACACGTCATTTTTCTTGACATGTTGTTTGATGAAACCTGTAGGATATTGCTGCAACACTCGCGTGCTACATGGAAAGAATAATGAACCGGGTAAAATTCTTCCTGTCTCTGGCACAAGCCAGCTCTGAGTCACGTCTCCTCCCTCTCACTTTCAATGGCAGCACATATGTGGCAACAGTGTGAACACAGAGGTAAAAAACACTTTTTTTAAATAAGTATTCTGCATTTTAGAAACTTACTACTGCACTTAATGAGCTTTGGTTCTAATAACACTATTTTTGATTCTATTACCTCACAGACTCATGCTGATTCTATGATGTAAGTTGCATTTATGTGCTTATGCACATATTTAGAGAATCTAGACCATGAAAAGAAAGCTATTAGACATTCTGGGGCCAGTCTGAGATATTCTCTAAAGGTAAGCAGAAACATTTTAAAATAGTTTTTAGAATTGATAGGAAACTATTGCAAGGACAGAAAGGTGAAATGGGTTCTCCGTTATGCCTCTAAACAGCATGGCAATTGAATTTAGAACCAGCTGAAGGCATGAAAGTTGTTTTTCAGTAGAAAAACACTACAGAGTGTTACACTTGTCAAGTGCAGAAAAGATAAAAGCATGTTTGACCTTCTCCGTGTCACCGGGAGACAGGGAAGACTTTATTTTCCAGACGGTTCCTGGCTGCAATAACAGGCTCCTACATTTTTCTTGACCTGCTCTGAAAAGATGAGGCTCAAGTCAAACATGACACCCAGGTTCCACAGAGGGGGTTTAACATCAGCACCTATAGAGATCGCAGTGTGGACTGATATGAGATCCTTCTTTTGTTGCTTTTGCTGCGGACAAATCCGCTCATCATCTTCAGTAAGATAATTAGGCAGCGGGACTTGGCTGTTAGGGTCACTAGGGAGAGTGAGTATTTATTATTGGGTGTCATCTGTATAATTGTGATAAGGAACAATTGTTTGGATTGTAGTTTAAACAAAAAAAGGAGAGGACCCAGGTGCAGACAATGGATGATTTATTATAACACGAAAACCAGACAAAAACTGAAAAAAAACTTACTTCCAAAGAGTCCATGTAACAAAAGTCCAACAACTGCAAACTCGGATAATTACTTTTCTCAAATGGAGGTTTCTCAAAAGTTTCACGAGGGAATGATGAAGGTAAGACAAAAGGTTTCACTAAGACAGACAATGGTTAGACAAAAGACAAACTAGCACTGAGACAGGGGAAGACAAATTGTTTGTACATTATGTGGCCCATTGGTAACTTATAATGAGCAAAATAGACTGGGCCCAGAAGGGAACCTTGTGGTACTCCTCAGAATAAGGAGCTAAGATTGATATAAAAATAAAATCCCTAAAATGGTAAAGAACAATCCAATATTTGAACCCATTGGCTATAGTTTGACAACGATATAGCCTCTGGGAAAGATGGCCAACTTTTAGGGTTTCCGGGGTAACAAGCAGTTAGCAATATAGACTTCCGTTTCCATGCACTGCATTGTTTACAGTCTCACTAAGAGCTGATTTTTGCCTTCACTTACAGATGTATGTTTATAGAGATTATTAAAAAGCTAAACTGTCATCAGATGATAGCCGATGGTATCCAAGGTTACATTACGGACGATGCATGAAGCCCCTTTTGCTCTCCACACAGACTTTTATTTATAATTGTCCACTAGCGTTTGTGGACAATTATACTAGAAAGCAGAACGTTTCTGATCGTGTCACTTTCTTACAGATTCTGCATTTGTATACAATTGCATGCAGAATCAGTGAATAGAGATTAAGACAACCTACTGAAGCTACAGTATTAAAAATTGGCATGAATATCAAGAGCGACTTGGTGTACCATGCATGTAATGCTAGACCAGACAGCCTCACTTTCACACAATGACATCACACTGTTATTAGATGCTGCCTCCTCAGAATATCATCCCCTCCCCGTCCTCTGCCCTCCACAGTAATAGCTCTCATAACAGCAGCTCATAAAGCTCAATATTTTGCCATAGCAACAGTAGACGTACAGACAAGCCTGTTGGTGACCTGTGCCTCCTAAAGTGGCAACATCACTGATAACGCAACAGGGATTCAAATTTTTGATCTCTTTGGGCATGTGAAGTCGGTAATGGTGTACGGGGGGAAAAGCAAGTGTGTGAGGATTTGCTTGTTTTATTCATGATGTCAAGCCATGACT